>NW_027361687.1:28670000-31070000 GCF_039654945.1 Dendrobates tinctorius | reverse complement strand
GCCGGATGATGGGACTACTACTGTCCCATCATTGGCTAATGTGTCAATCACTGTCATGGTAGCAGGCATCGCCCGATGGGACTTGTAGTCCCATCGGACGATGCCTGCACAGACCCCCGGAGCCTGCACAGACCACCGGCAGGCCGGCACAGCCCCCCGGCAGGCCGGCACAGCCCCCCGGCAGGCCGGCACAGCCCCCCGGAGCCTGCACAGACCACCGGCAGGCCGGCACAGACCACCGGAGCCTGCACAGACCCCCTGGCAGGCCGGCACAGCCCCCCGGCAGGCCGGCACAGCCCCCCGGAGCCTGCACAGACCACCGGCAGGCCGGCACAGACCACCGGAGCCTGCACAGACCCCCTGGCAGGCCGGCACAGCCCCCCGGCAGGCCGGCACAGCCCCCCGGCAGGCCGGCACAGCCCCCCGGAGCCTGCACAGACCACCGGCAGGCCGGCACAGACCACCGGAGCCTGCACAGACCCCCTGGCAGGCCGGCACAGCCCCCCGAAAGGCCCGTACAGACCCCAGAGAGGCTGTACAAGGGCAGGAAAGGGTTTTTCTTATTCCGATACCGGAAGTCCCATAGACTTGAATGGGACTTCCGGTATCGGAATCGGCGATACCGATACTTTTTTTAAAGATCGGCCGATACCATCCGATACGATACTTTGAAGTATCGGATGGTATCGCTCAACTCTAGTGACTCGTGGTCCCAGGAAGACCTGCTTCAGAGTGTCCAAGAACCACGAGACACTCTGCACCACATGATCACCACGCTCCCACAGCGGTGTGGCCCACTCCAAAGCCCTGCCCGACAAGAGGGAAATAATAAATCCCACTTTAGCCCGCTCAGAGGGGAATCGTGCGGCCAGCAGCTCCAGCTGTATAGAGCACTGGCTTACGAAACCCCTACAAGAAGCACTAATGTGGCGCCCCCAGGAGTATGGTTGCCACAGTGGTTTTGCCTTCCTCCTGGGAGGGTAATGCCAGGCTTGGAGGCAATGACGAGTCTCTCTCGCAGTCAATCTATGCATGCAACACAGTTCCACTCCAGGCCAGCAGGGGGAACACTGAACCGGAATTAAGGGGAGGAGTGCTCTCTGAGGGCCAAGAGGAAGGAGTGGTTAGTTTGTCTGCGGAGGGTGAAGTGTGCAGATGTGTGGAAGGAGCGCTGAGATAGAGCTGAGAGGAAGAGCTCATCTCCCGTAAGTGTGCATGAACTGGAGCCTGGTCTCCACGGCTGTATGGACACTCATGGTCCTAAAGCAGACACCAGAGGAGTAGAAGGCTGTAAATGCAATACTCCCATCTGAGACTTGAGGGCACAACAGCAACATGGATAGTGAGCCAGGACTTAGGAGTGAGGAGTCCCTGGAACAGGCTACAGTTGTCTGCTGTACAAGTAGGGTTCTTGGGAACATCTGACAGGAGGAACTTCATTGTAACTCAGTACTGGAGATCCCTCAAGTAAGCGCTAGGAAGGAGACTGCACAGCCCGCCTGCTGAGAGAGAATCCCTAAGTTGCTTCCAGGCTAGCCTGCTCCGGTACCATCTGTAACCAGGACCCTGGACTGCATTTATCAAGTAAAGGTACAGAAATTGCACCCCGCTGTGTCCTGTCTGCTTCCTACCTTTCAGGCACCGCTACATCCCCATGCCAACCACATCTACACTGCCCTGGGACTACAGCTTCACCTGTGGGGAGCTTTTACATCTTTGCTGCACCATACCATCAGTTCCAGCGGATCTGCATGCAGCGTCGGCTTAACACCTCCCTTGCCGAGCATCACAGGTGGCGTCACGAACTATTCATCTAACTACATTCCACCATTCACATTTTCCTATTACTTGGGCGCCCAGTGCCACGGTCCGGGTCACTGCTGCTGTGACACATCCCACTAATACCGGCCCAGTACCGAGTATGCCACAGCCCTGGGAGGGTGACCCAACTATCACCCGAGAACTTCTCGGGCAGCGGGAGGCGGGACAAAGTCGGGGCAGGGATGGCTGAGGTCACACGGGAGACAGCCTCTGTGGTTGCCTGAACAGCGACCGCAGTAACATCCGCAGCTGAGGCTGAACGCTCGAGAGTCACCAACCTGCCCTGCAGCTGCCGGATGTACTGCAGCAGTCGCTGTTCGTCCGCTATTACTAGCCAGACCCTGGCACTAGGATAATGTTAGGGCTGGCGGAACGCACCAAATAATAAAAATGGTAATAAGGTGCGTTCGCAGCCCGGGGTCCACCGTGCAGGGGTGGTAACCTGCTGCTCAGTAATGGCAGATGCTATATGGCGGTATACTATAAGAACACACGCAGGTTAACGTCACCCGGTGTGTACAGGGGAGGACTCTGGTGCTTCACAGAGCCGCACTACCGCTGAACATAAACGCCGGAGCCTGTTTGTGCTAAAGAGCTCGGCTAAAAGAGCACACAGTGTATGGCCACAGAACTCTACCCCAAGGACACGGGGTTAGAGTCCTTCTAGGCCCACAGAACGCGCGGCGTCGCTGCCGTGAGCGCCGCTATAGATGCTGGTTATGGAGCACGTGCACTGAGGCGTGCCGAGTCCCTGGTGAGGCCTGATGCCTAACTCAACCTCAGACCTACCTAAGCCTGGGCGCTAGCAGGCTAGGTTGCACAACACATGCGTACCAAGGGTAGGGGTTTCTTAGGGTGGTTTCACATTAGCGTTTCAGGGCGCAGCGACGGCCTGCGCACGGCCGCTGCTAAGCCCCGCCCCCTGCTGCGCCTCCTCCGGTAGCTTCGCCTACCGGCGCATGACGCTGCATGCGTCCTGCGTCCCCTATCTTTATCACTGGGGAAGCAGGTCGTGCGCAGTATGTGTTTGGCGGCGCATGCGTCCTTTTGACGGTGCGCCGACCAGCGCCAAACGCAACCTGTTGCAATTTGGTTGCGCTCGACGCACCGTCAAAAGGATGCATGCGCCGCCAAACGCATACTGCGCACGGCCTGCGTCCCCAGTGATAAAGATAGGGGACGCAGGAAGCATGCAGCGTCATGCGCCGGTAGACAGAGCTACAGGAGAAGGCGCGGCAGGGGGCGGGGCTTAGCGGCGGCCGGGCGCAGGCCGTCGCTGCGCCCTGAAATGCTAATGTGAAATCACCCTTAAAGAGTCATTCACCAGAGACATTCATACGTGCATACATCACTCACTCCACATAGTCTGTAAATACAGTCTATCCTAGCGCATGGGCGAGCGGCCATGTGAACCTTTTATAGCCACGGGCATTCGGGACCTTCCTGGCTTCTCGGATAGGCCAATCCGAACACGAGCAGGACCTGCGCACATGACCCTCGATCTCCAATAGGAGATCACTCCACAGGCATGCTCAGTGGCCCGACATGAGGACTTAATCCCTGGAGAATCTCGCTGCTGAGCAGCATGCATTGTCATAGCTGTGCCAGAGGTGGCAGCAGCAAGCAAACCCACGGAGTTGGCCTGGGCAGGGCGCCGGGACCGATGAATCTGCTGAGCAGACTCCACTGCGGCTGAAGAAGAATGGAAGATCGCTGGGTGCAAGGCTCTGGATTCCTTCTGTGCTGTGGCAGGAACCCGACGCTTAACAATGGGGTTGTGATCTGATGACTGTGCTGGACACTCCATTACAGATAGAATGCCAGCTGCTTGATTCCTCAATAAATAGGTCTTGCAAAATTTGGAGGTGTGCTTTGGGTCATTGTCCAGTTGTAGGATGAAATTGGCTCCAATCAAGTGCTGTCCACAGAGAAAAAGTGATGGCATTTACATTATAAACCTGAAACGCACATGGGAGAAGTTTCTGCTTGGTGCACGGGCTACTGTTGCCATTGAGAACCCAGCTGATGTCTGGAACACCGGTCAGAGGGCGGTGTTGAAGTTGCATCTGCATGTGGAGCCACACCAATTGCTGGACGATTCACTCCTGGAACATTCACAAACCATATTCATGGTGCATTTCGAGAACCACGTTTACTAGTTGTAACTGACCCACGAGCTGATCATCAACCTCTTACAGAGGCATCTTACGTCAATATTCCTACAATTGCCCTCTGCAGGACAGATTCTGGTCTGTGCTATGTGGATATTGGAATTCCCTGTAACAACAAGGGGGCTCATTCAGTTGGCCTCATGTGGTGTTTGTTGGCCTGTGAAGTTCTTCGTATGAGAGGCACAATATCCCGTGAACACGCATGGGAGGTATGCCTGATCTTTATTTCAAACATGATCCAGAAGAGATTGAGAAAGAGGAGCAAGCTGCTGCTGAGAAGGCTACCACAAAGAAGGAATACCAGGGTGAATGGACTGCACCTGTCGCAGAATTTAATACAACTGACTGGTCAGAGGGAGTTCAGGTTCCTTCAGTGCCCATTCAACAGTTTGCTGATCGCCCTGAACTTCCAGCAGTGCCCAAAGTTCCAGCGGAAGACTAGAGTTCACAGCCTGCTAGCACGGATGATTGGTCTGCTGCTCCAACTGCTCAAGCATCGGAGTGGGTGGGAACAACCACTGAATGGTCCTAAAGAATTATCTGGTGTCAGTTTTGTTGGTCCCTGCTATGATCCCAGAATAAACATGAACATGTTTTCAAATTAAAAACAACAAAAAAAAAGTTCCGCCACATTTGTTTTCATTTTTCAGTACATTATATGGTAAAATAAATGGTGTAATTCACAACGACAACTTATCCTGAAAAAAAAAACAACAACTCTCATACGGTTATTCTGATGGAAAAATAAAGACATTATGGCTATTAGACTAAGGGGATGAAAAAGGAACATTGACAGCATTACAAGGTTAAAGAGTAACCATTGTCTTTATTTTAATTTCATAAATCAATAGTGCACATGATTATTATTATTTATTATTATAGCACCATTTATTCCATGGTGCGTTACAAGTGAGGAGGGGCATACATAATAAAAACAATTACAGTAATCTTAAGTGATACAAGTTACGACTATTACTGGAGGAGAAAGGACCCTGCCCGCGAGTACTCACAATCTATAAGGGCTGGGTGAGGATACAATAGATGAGGGTAGAGCTGGTCGTGGAGCGGTTTGGTGGATCGGTGATTACTGCAGGTTGTAGACTTGCTGGAAAAGGTAGGTCTTCAGGTTCCTTTTGAAGGTTTCCACGATAGGTGAGAGTCTGATATGTTGTGCTAGAGAGTTCCAGAGTAGGGGGGATGCGCAAAAGAAGCCTTGTTGTATGCAACTGTGGGAAGAGGAGATAAGAGGGGACTTGATAAGGAGATCTTGTGAGGATCGGAGGTTGCATGTGTGGCACCCTGCGTCTTTACCGTCACAAAAGGGTTAAATATGTACTGTTTTGCATGTGTTTTGTAAGCAATGGGAGTTATGCATTGTCTGCTAGAGACCGCAACACACACACACAATTTACCTCACTCCCTTAGGCCTGTTTCACACTTCCGTTTTTTGACGTTAGTCAAAATCCACCAGTTTTAGAAAAAAACGGATCCGCCCCTTTTTTGGCGGATCCGTTTTTTCCCCCATAGACTTGCATTAGCGGCGGATTTTGACTGACGGTCATCCGTTGCATCTGTTTTTGGACAGATCTGTTTGAATTGTAGCGGTTCCCGAGTGGAGCAGACGGACTTTGAAACTTTTTTTTGTGGCAACGGTCCGCTTTTTGCAAGTGGGCATGCCCGGAAGATTTTCTCAGAGAATCAATCTCTCTCTCTCTCTCTCCTTTTCCCGACCGCGGTTCCTTTAAATTCCCTGCCCTTTGCAACTTCTGCAGATCCGTCCAAAAAACGGTCCGCTCACATCCGTTTCTTCCAAAACGGAAACGGATCCATTTTTTTCATTTTTGGCGGATTTCAACTGATCACAGAAAACTGAAGTGTGAAAAAGGCCTTACTTTTCTGAAGCTTAGAGCTTTGCAGACACACCCTAACTGGGAGGGGGAGGAGTTGAGAGTTGTTGTTTTCAGTGAAGGAGAAGAAGTAAAGATGGAGAACACTCTTGGAAGCCATGCCATGCGCTTCCGTCAGGAGCAAAGCTAAGAAGCATCAGGGAATCAGTTCTCAGGCCATCCATGCTTACAGAGCAGGGTGGTAAGCTGAGAGACTGTGGGAGTTTATACAACCAACAGTGAAGTGTTTTCCCTGGGAAGACAGCAACAAACTAGGATCAGTGAGGATTGTGCAAGAAGGAACTCGAGCTTCACACAGGATCCAAGCTGCAAGTTGCCAGTGGAGGAAAACACAGTGAGTAGTTGCTATACTGGAAAGTTCTAATCTCTGGGAAGCCTTGGTTCCAGAAGGGATTAGATTAGCAGGAAGCTCACACCGAGTCACAGCAGAGTGAAGGATAACTCCCATTCTGCAGAGCAGACTGTAACCTGGTGAGAGTTGTAATATCTCCTCTGAACTGCACCTGAACAACAGTAAATGATAAAGTGACTTCCCTTGTCTCCTGCCTTATTACTCCATGCCTTCCACTTCCATCACAATCTCTGGGGGTCAGCCCTGGTTGGAGAGGGTTAAACATCTGCACTGCCATCACCATCTACTCCCCCAGGGATCATCTGCTGTGCCGGCTATACTACAGTCGAACACTCCAACTGGTGTCACGAATCACTACATAAACTTTATCCCTAATTAATACTCCCCTTTTACATGACCGCCTGGGGCCACAGACCGGGTCACTGCCACTGTGACACATCCCTTTAAACGACCGGCCTGGTACCGAGTATCCCACAGCCTCTGGGGCGCGTCACGTGCAGGTAAGTACTGGGAGACAAGGTCGCAGATGTTTGGTGGGCACAGGTTGTGGATGGCTTTGTATGTCATGGTTAGGGTTTTGAATTTAAGTCTTTGGGTAATGGGGAGCCAGTGAGGGATTAACAGAGGGTAGAGGTTAGGGAATAGTGGGGGGACGGGTGGATTAGTTGGGCAGCGGAGTTTAGAATAGATTGAAGGGGTGCAAGAGTGTTAGAGGGTAGGCCATAGAGAAGGAGGTTGCAGTAGTCAAGGCAGGAGCTAATGAGAGCATGGATTAGGGTTTTTGCAGATTGTTGGTTGAGAAACGTACGGATCCGGGAAATATTTTTGAGTTGAAGTCGGCAGGATGTGGAGAGGGCTTGGATATGTGGTTTGAAGGAAAGATCAGAGTCAAGGATTACCCCAAGGCAGCGAGGTTGTGGGACTGGGGAGAGTGAGTAACCATTTACTTTAATGGATAGGTCCATTGGGAGGGTCGAGTGAGATGGGGGAAAGATGATGAATTCTGTTTCAGAAATCTAGTGGAGAAGAAGGATGAAATAGCAGACAGACATCGTGGGATTCAGGTTAGTAGGGTTCTGATATCTGGTCCAGAGCTGTAGATCTGTGTTTTTTTCGGCATAGAGATGATAGTGAAAGCCATGGGACTCTATGAGCAGTCCCAGGCCAAAGTTGTAAATGGAGAAGAGCAGGGGCCCTAGGACTGAACCTAGCAGGACTCCAACAGATAGGGGTCGAGGTGAGGAGGTGGTTTCCGAGTGGGAGACGCTGAATGTCTGGTCTGTTAGGTATGATGAGATTCAAGAAAGGGCCAAGTCTGTGATGCCAAGAGATGAGAGGGTCTGTAGTAATAGGGACTGGTCCACTGTGTCAAAGGCAGAGGACAGGTCCAGGATGAAGAGGACAGAGTAGTGTCGCTTGGCTTTGGCGGATAATAGGTCATTGGTGACGTTAGTTAGGGCAGTTTCAGTGGAGTGATGTGTTATGATTGAGTCACCGTAGGAGGCAAAAATAGAAATGCTAGCTAAGTCCAGAAAACCAGAGAAGTTGGCAGCTATCGGATTGCAGACCCCTGAACCCATCAACACAACTAGCAGTAGCCGTGGGGGGCTCCTACGATGCCCTAGGCCCCTCGATCACAGCCGTAGGACTACATAGCCTAAAGACAGAAAGGGAAATCTAAACTGCCCCAGAGCAGACCCCAAAGCAAAAGGCAGCCCCCCACATATAATGACGGTGAAGCAAGAAGAAAGAACAAAACACAGACAGAAAGATAGACTGAGCAAAGATGGGGCCCACGCTAGCTTAGATAGGAAAGGACAGGAAGGCTGCTGTCTGCAATCCGTGAAAAACCCTATGAAAATAAGAGCCAACCAACTGACAGTAAAAAAGGCCCTGAAGATGCTAGGCTTCAAAAAAGCTATGTCAGCACTCAGGAATATTCTGAAGACAGAGCAACAGGCAAAAGGAGATTCAGCTCACCCCAGCAGGGAATGGCAGAATCCAGAAAAGCAAGGAAAACAAAACACTAATGCAAAAAGGCAAAGCAGAAATCTTAGCTTTAGATGAGCAGGAATCAGACTGGTTTCCTAGAAGTCCACAGAGAAATCACCCGCAGGCCAGAAGGGCGTCGGCAGCCTTATATCCAGTCATTAACACCACTCAGCCAGTCATCATCATCAGCCCCAGGTGTTTGACAATCAGGCTCACTACCTTTCTTCACCAGAAGAGGAAGTTCCTCGGGCCTCAGTAGTGAAGGGGAAAATGAACTCACAACAGTGATGCGGCCGGAAGCCAGATTGTAAGTGGTCAAAGAGGGAGCAGGAAGAGAGGTGGGAGGACAGTTCAAGATGGACGTGTTGTTCCTGTAGTTTTGAGGCATAGGGGAGACATGATATGGGGAGATAGCTAGATACAGAGGATGAGTCAAGAGAGGGCTTTTTGATACAATAGAAAAACAACTAAATATTTGGTACAGAAACCTTTGTTTACAATTACAGAGGTCAGACGTTTCCTGTTGTTCTTGCCCAAGTTCGCACACATTGCAGCAGGGATTTTGACCCACTCATCCATATAGATCTCCGGATCGTTCAGGTTTTGGGGCTGTCGCTAGGCAGCACTGAGTTTCATTTCCATCCAAAGATTTTCTATTGGGATCAGGTCTGGAGACTGGCTAGACCACTACAGGACCTTGTAAGGCTTCTTACGGAGCCACTTCTTAGTTGCCCTGGCTGTTTTTTGGGTCATTGTCATGCTAGAAGACCCAGCCACGACTCATCTTCAATACATGACCCCATTCATCCCTCCTTCAATACGGTACAGTCACCCTGTCCCCTTTGCAGAAAAGCACCCCCAATGTATATTTCCCCCACCATGCTTCACGGTTGGGATGGTGTTATTGGGGTTGTACTTATCCTTTTTCTTCCTCCAAACAAGGTGGAGTTGATACCAAAAAGTTCTATTTTGGTCTCATCTGTCCACATGACCTTCTCCCATGCCTCCTCTGGATCATCCAGATGGTCATTGGCGAACTTCAAACGGGCTTGGACGTACTGACTTGAGCAGGCGGGACCTTGTGTGCCCTCCAGGATTCTAGTCCATGTCAGCGTAGTGTGTTACTAATGGTAATGTTTGAGACTGTGGGCCCAGCTCTCTTCAGATCAGTGACCAGGTCCTCCCGTGCAGTTGTGGACTGATTCCTGACCTTTCTTAGAATCATGCTTACCCCACGAGCTGAGATCTTGCATGGAGCCTCAGACTGAGTACGAGTGACAGTCATTTTGTATTTTTTCCATTTTCTAATAGTTGCGCCATTAGTTATTACCTTCTCACCAAGCTGCTAGCCTATTGTCCTCTTGCCCTTCCCAGCCTTGTGCAGGCCTACAATTTTGTCCCTGGTGTCCTTAGACAGCTCTTTGGTCTTAGCCATGGTGGAGAGGTTGGAGTGTGATTGATTGAGTGTGTGGACAGGTGTTTTTATACAAGTAAGGCCAGGGTCACACTGGCGAGGAATACGGACGAGTGAGAGGCGCTAAAAGCACGCATTACACACGGACAAATTATTCTCTATGGGTTTGCTCCCAACTATATATTTCTCGGGCGTATTCTACGGTCCGTGCCAATCGCAGCATGCTGCGATTGTCAGCGTACTACGCCCGTAATACGCCAATGCAAGTCTATGGGTGCGCAAAAAATACGCATTACACACGGACCACACATGTGACTTGCGAGAAATATGCACCCGGTGTCTTTTAGAAAAGCCGGCAATTCAGTGCGCTATACAGTAAACTCACACTGACAGGTTTAATAAAGAAACGAAAGAATAGATATATACACATAGAATACATACTGTATATATATACATACATGTCATTGTGACAAACATATATATATATTTATATTTCACAGAGTTCTTCATAGCAGAATAGCCGCTAATTAAATTGCCGGCTTCTATCAAATCATTCCCCAACCCGACATGAAATGACACATGGTTTACATTCAGTAAAGCATTTAATTTCATGTTTTTTTATATGTCCCTGACTAATAATTAGATGAGGGTTTGTGTGCAAAATTTGGGAGTTGTAGTTGTTATTTTAAGGGGTTAATTCGTTGTTAAAAAATGCGTGGGCTTCCCATTGCCCTATAGTGGTGGCGAGTGGGTTAATCTAACAAAGGGTTAGTGTCACCATTCGATTGTAAGGTGACATTAACCCTTTGTTAGATTAACCCATTCGCCACTGTTACAGGGCAATGGGAAGCCCACGCATTTTTTAACAACGAATTAACCCCTTAAAATAACAACTACAACTCCCAAATTTTGCACACAAACCCTCATCTAATTATTAGTCAGGGAAATATAAAAAAACATGAAATGAAATGCCTTACTGAATGTAAACCATGTGTCATTTCATGTCAGGTTGGGGAATGATTTGATAGAAGTCGCCAATTGAATTAGCGGCAATTCTGCTATGAAGAACTCTGTGAAATATAAATATTTATATATGTTTGTCTCAATGACTTGTGTGTATGTATATATGTATATATGCATTCTATGTGTCTATATCTATTATTTCGTTTCTGTTAGAAACCATAGGGCTCCATTATATGTCCATTTTGCAAGGCGGCGAGAAAATCTCGCCATACGGATGGCATACGGATTACATACGGATGCAGACATGCGCAAAATACGCAACCACACCTTGCTTACGGATGACATACCGAGCACTGTTTAGGGCTCATTCATCCGTATTACGCATGTAAATTACGGACCGTATTTTGCGTCGGTTAGTGTAACCCCGGCCTAACAAGTTCAAACAAGTGCAATTAATACAGGTAATGAGTGCAGAGTAGGAGGGCTTCTTACAGAAAAACTAACAGCGCTGTGAGAACAAGAATTATTGCTGGTAGGTGATCAAATACTTAATTCTTGTAATAAAATGCTATTTAATTATTTAAAAATCATACAATGTGATTTTCTGTTTTTTATTTTTAGATTCTGTCTCTCACAGTTGAAGTGTACCTACGATAAAAATTACAGACCTTTCCATTCTTTGTAGGTAGGAAAACTAACAAAACTGGCAGTGTATCAAATACTTATTTTGCCCACTGTATATAATAATATATATATATGAAAAATAAAATCATAAATAAGAAAATATTACAAAATAAACAATAAAGAAAAAAGAACTACAATAATGAAATTAATCATTTTTAATCACGTTAAATTAAAAAAAAGTTTTTAGAATATTAACCCCTTTCTGCCATCCGATGTACTATACCTTCCATGTGACCTGGGCCTGTCTGACCATGGACGGTATAGTACGTCACATCTTCAATGCGACCACTACGGTTGAAGTCGCGGTGATCAAATTAAAATTCTGGCGCCATCTTACCTGTGGGAAGATGTCGGCATCCCGGGGGTGTCCCCGCCCACCCGTACTCACGATTGCTGTGATTGGCTGTTCAATTCTGAACAGCCAATCGCAGCCTCTCTCATTTTTTCAGCCAATCAGAATGGCTGAAACAGTGATGTCCCAGCCTAGGATGGAGTACCGATGCCAGGCATCAGCGAAAACCTCTCAGATTGGCGCGATCGACGATCACATCGATCCCGCCAATCGCAGGGTACATCCGCAGTGTTATCATGCTGTGTCCTGCCTAGGATCGGAGCTGTAAGAGCACCAATCCTAGGCCGGTGCCTAGGAAAGGCCAGGCATGGCCTGCAGCTGCTGATTGGCGTGATCAATGTAATCATCCACCGTGCCAATTACAGGGCACAGCCTCGGTGTGACCGCATTGTGCCTTGCTCCGATCCTAGGCAGGTGCCTAGCAACACCGGCATCACCAGGGTCACCTCTGGGGTTATCGATCATCATCGATCACACCAATGACAGGGCACAGCAGCGGTATGACCTCTCTGTGACCTGTCTGTGACTGCTCTGCAGGTCCTCACAGTAGCTGAGGATTCCTGCAGAGTGGTCACACTGCTGGATCTCCTGCTGTGCTGGACCTTGATGTGCCACAGAAGCCTGTAACACCACAATCCCTGCTGAAAAAAAGAAGAAAGAAGAAAGAGGACAACACAGAAGAAAGAAGAGAGGCTACAACCGTAAGTGTTTTGATCCTTGCCCGTTCTCTCTTCATCCACCCCATGCCTGCTGTTTTACACTTTTCTTTTCACAGGCATTTTTTTCTCCCTATTTGCTTTTTTCTTTTAGCTTTTTCTTTTCCAACAAAAGTTTACACAAAACACTATCCCCCCAACACACACAGTTAAAAATAAAGTACTTGACACAAGCACCATATTCATAAAAAGAAAGTCCTGCCTGTCCCATTTGTCCCAACAGCGCTATTCAGTGTAGGAGGCATATGCTTTCCTTGCGAGGGAGAGGATCCCACATTTTTTTATTTCTCGGATTCTTCATCCTCATCCTCTTCTTCTTCCTCCTCATCTTCCTCCTCGGGTCCTGCGGAACCGCCACCCAGATGTCCCAGGACAGAAGATAAGGTAGCGCCCACCATTCCAGAAGATGAAGATGAACCAGCGCACCCCAATATGAACCCCGTATGGACCTCGTCCCCCGAAAATTACGAGCCACTGATTCCTGATTTTGTGGCAGAATCAGGAATCAAGTTTGACTCCACCGGCCTCACAGAAATAGACTTTCTCAAAGTCTTTTTCTCTGAGGATTTTGTTATCCTCATGGTGGGCCAAACTAATTTATATGCTCATCAATTTTTGACAGAAAAAACCCCGGTTAACAATTTTCTAACTGGTCTCCTCTAGACGCAGTTGAAATGATGCAGTTTTGGGGATTGGTCCTTCACATGTGGATCCTGAAGAAGCCAGAACTTCGGCAATATTGCAGTGTTGATGTTTTATACAACACTCCAGTGTTCCGAATGGTCATGGCCGGGACGCGTTTTGAGGCCATCCACAAATTCCTGCATTATACCGATAATGCTCAGTGTCCTCATGAGATGATCCCAACTTTGACCGTATGTTCAAAGTTCGGCCGGTCATCGAACACTTCACCAAAAGTTTGCTGAAGTGTACGTGCCCCAAAGGGACATCTGCATGGATGAGTACTTAGTTCATTTTTAGGGAAGGCTCAGATTCCATCAGTACCTGTCCAGCAAGAGGGCCAGGTATGGAATTAAACTCTACAAACTGTGTGAGAGTACCTCAGGGTACACCCACAGATTTAGAGTTTGCGAAGGGTAGGACACCAGGATTGAACCCCCTGAATACAAATTGCAAAAAACTGACCGTCACATCCAAGCATAAACTAAGTGTGAACAGATGCTTACCCTAGAGTCACCAACTCATATACACTCAAACAAAAAGGAAGCACACTGTAGCGCCATAGCATGCAAACATGAAATATGAAAAATGAATTGCATTACTGCATTAGAAATATGTAAAATTGAGAAAGCTTAGCACATAAAATGGCCAATTTATATGTACCTGGAAGCCACGTTAAGGTGTTTCTCGTTTTCCAGGACCCCAACTTAATGCCAATCCTCACTTAAACTAACGTCTTCATCTGTATGGGAACCTATGTAAATGCTCTCCTTAGACTGAAATCTATATCTCTGTGGAGATAAACGTTATTACCTCTACACCGATAGCTTTTTTCAATACAAAAATACCCAGACTCATACTGTTAAATATGCTGAGGGAAAATCACTTATGTACTTAAATACCACTCCATAATCAGTGATCAAATCAAGGAGAACTATAGGAGTTTTTATAAAAATATTAAAAATCTTTATTGACACAATCCAAATAATTTAAACAAATGTTAAAAAATGTGCAAAATGTACAAAAAAAGGAACAGCAAAAGTGATGTCACACTCAGTACAGTTTCCCCTTGAGAAAGCACAGCTAACAGGCAGCAAAATGTGCGTCGGGGTGCGTCCAACGGTGTACCTCAGTACTGGGTAAGACTACCTTTTTCTCCATATTAGGCAGGCTTATGACATGGCCTTGTTTGCATGGATGGCATATATGGAATGGATTTTTTATGCTGACTGTGGCCACATGAGTTATGGTAACATTATATGGGACTGGAGCTTATTTTGCTAGTGATAGATGAGGGCATGTTCATGTTTTATTAATCCCTATGGTAGTCTTCAACCTTAACTCTTTTACCCCCAAGGGTGGTTTGCATGTTAATGACTGGGCCAATTTTTACAATTCTGACCTCTGTCCCTTTATGAGGTAATAACTCTGAAACGCTTCCATGGATCCCAGTGATTCTGACACTGTTTTCTTGTGACATATTGTACTTCATGTTAGTGGTAAAAGTTCTTTGATATAACGTGTTTATTTGTGAAAAAAATGGAAATTTGACAAAAATTTGGAAAATTTCACAATTTTTCAACTTTGAATTTTTATGTCCTTAAATCACAGAGATATGGCACAAAACATACTTAATAATTAACATTTCTCACATGTCTACTTTACATCAGCACAATTTTGGAACCAAAATTTTTTTTCGTTAGGAAGTTATAAGGGTTAAAAGTTGACCAGTGATTTCTCATTTTTACAACACCATTTTTTTTAGGGACCACATCACATTTGAAGTCACTTTGAGGCGTCTATATGATAGAAAATATCCAAAAGTGACACCATTCTAAAAACTGCACCCCTCAAGATGCTCAAAACCACATTCAAGGAGTTTAGTAACCCTTTAGGTGCTTCACAGGAATTTTTTGAATGTTTAAAAAAAATGAATATTTAACTTTTTTTCACAAAAAAATTACTTCAGGTCCAATTCTTTTTATTTTACCAAGGGTAACAGGAGAAATTGGACTGCAAAAGTTATTGTGCAATTTGTTCTGAGTACGCTGATACCTGATATGTGGAGGGGAACCACTGTTTGGGCACATGGCAGAGTTCGGAAGGGAATGAGCACCGTTTGACTATTTCAATGCAGAATTGCATGTCGCTTTTGGAGAGCCCCTGATGTGCCTAAACAATGGAAACCCCCACAAATGACACCATTTTGGAAAGTAGACCCCCAAGGAACATATCTAGATGTGTGGTGAGAACTTTGAACCCCCAAGGGCTTCACAGAAGCTTATAACATACAGCTGTAAAATAAAAAAATCATATTTTTTCCACAAAAATAATCTTTTCACACCAAATTTTTATTTTCCCAAGGGAAACCGGACCCCAAACGTTATTGTGCAATTTGTTGTGAGTACGCAGATACCCCATATGTGGGGGTAAACCACTGTTTGGGCGCATGGCAGAGCTTGGAAGGGAAGGAGCGCTGTTTGACGTTTTCAATGCAAAATTGGCTGGAATTGAGATCAAACAAGTGTTTGGAGAGCCCCTGATGTGCCTGAACAAGTGACCCCATTTTGGAAATGAGACCCCCCAAGGAACTTATCTAGGTGTGTGGTGAGCACTTTGAATCCCCAAGTGCTTCACAGAAGTTTATAATGCCCTGGCGTGAAAATAAAAAAATCATATTTTTTCCACACATGATCTTTTAGTCCCCAATTTTTTTATTTCCGCAAGGGTAACAGGAGAAATTGGACCCCAAAAGTCATTGTCCAAGTTGTCCTGAGTACGCTGATACCCCATATTGAGAAAATACAAAATTGGGGCAAAAAGATCATTTTTATGGAAAAAATATGATTTTTTTTATTTTTATGACTACATTACAAACTTCTGTGAAGCACTTGGGGGTTCAAAATGCTCACCACACATCTAGATAAGTTCCTTGGGGGGGTGTAGTTTCCAAAATGAGGTCACTTGTGGGGGGTTTCCACTGTTTAGGCACATCAGGGGCTCTCCAAATACGACATGACGCCTACAGACAATTCCATTAAAGTCTGCATTCCAAAACATCACTATTTTCCTTCTGAGCCCCGACATGTGCCCAAACAGTAGTTTTCTCCCACATTTGGGGTATCATCGTACTCAGGACAAATTGGACAACAACTTTTGGTGTCCAATTTCTCCTGCTACCCTTGAGAAAATCAAAATTTGGGGGCTAAAATATCATTTTTTGTGGAATAAAATATGATTTTTTATTTTCACGCCCGGGTGTTGTAAACTTTAGTGAAACACCTGGGGGGGTTCAAAGTGGTCACTCCACATCTAGATAAGTTCATTATGGGGTCTGGTTTCCAAAATGAGGTCACTTGTGGGGGTTTCTACTGTTTAGGCACATCAGGGGCTTTGTAAACGGAACATGACGCCCGCAGACCATACCATTAATGGCTGCATTCCAAAACGTCACTACTTCCCTTCTGAGCCCCGACGTATGCCCAAACAGTAGTTTTCTCCCACATATAGGGTATCAGCGTGCTCAGAATAAATTGGGCAACAACTTTTGGGGCCCAATTTCTCCTGCTGCCCTTGAGAAAATAAAAAATTGGGGGCTAAAAAAATCATTTTTGTGGAAAAAAATATGATTTTTTATTTTCACGCCCGGGGGTTATAAACTTTAGTGAAACATTTGGGGGTTTAAAGTGCTCACCACACATCTAGATAAGTTCCTTGGGGGTCTAGTTTCCAAAATGGTTTCACTTATGGGGGGTTTCCACTGTTTAGGCACATCAGGGGCTCTCCAAACGCGACATGGCGTCCAATCTCAATTCCAGCCAATTTTGGTTTGAAAAAGTCAGAGCCCTTCCGAGCTCTGCCATGCACCCAAACAGTGGCTTTCCCCCACACATAGGGTATCGGCATACTCAGGAGAAAATGCACAACAACTTTATCTGTCCATTTTCTCCTTTTACCCTTGTTAACCCCTTCACTACCAAGGGTGGTTTGCACGTTAACTCCCGGGCCAATTTTTACAATTCTGACCACTGTCCCTTTATGAGGTCATAACTCTGAAAAGCTTCCATGGATCTCGGTGATTCTGACAATGTTTTCTCGTGACATATTGTACTTCATGTTAGTGGTAAAATTTCATTCAAATAACTTGTATTTATTTGTGAAAAAACAGAAATTTGGCGAAAATTTTGAAAATTTCGCAATTTTTCAACTTTGAATTTTTATGCTCTTAAATCACAGAGATACGGCACGCAAAAAACTTAATAAGTAACATTTCCCACATATCTACTTTACATCAGCACAATTTTGGAACCAAAATTTTTTTTGTTAGGAAGTTATAAGGGTTAAAATTTGACCAGCAATTTCTCATTTTTGCAACACCATTTTATTTTTACAGACCACATCACATTTGAAGCCACTTTGAGGGGTCTATATGATAGAAAATACCCAAAAGTGACTCCATTCTAAAAACTGCACCCCTTAAGGTGCTCAAAACCACATTCAAGAAGTTTATTAACCCTTCAGGTGCTTCACAGGAGTTTTTTGAATATTTTAAAAAAAATGAACATTTAACTTTTTTTCACAAAAAAATACTTCAAGTTCAATTTTTTTAATTTTACCAAGGGTAGCAGGAGAAATTGGACTGCAAAAATTATTGTGCAATTTGTCCTGAGTACACTGATACCAGATATGTGGGGGGGAACCACTGTTTCTGTGCATGGCAGAGCTCAGAAGGGAAGGAGTGCCGTTTGATTTTTCAATGCAAAATTGGCTGGAATTCAGATCGGACGCCATGTCACGTTTGGAGAGCCCCTGATGTACCTAAACAGTGGAAACTCCCCACAAGTGACCCCATTTTGGAAACTAGACCCCCCAAGGAACTTATCTAGATGTGTGGTGAGAACTTTGAACCCCCAAGGGCTTCACAGAAGTTTATAACGTACAGCCGTACAATTAAAAAATCATATTTTGTCCACAAAAATGATCTTTTCACCCTCAATTCTTATTTTTTCAAGGGAAACAGGACGCTAAAAGTTATTGTGCAATTTGTCCTGAGTACGCTGATACCCCATATGTGGGTGTAAATGACTATTTGGGCACATGGCAGAGCTCGGAAGGGAGGCAGCGCCATTTGACGTTTTTGGCTGGAATTGAGATCGGACACCAGGTTGCGTTTGGAAAGCCCCTGATATACCAAAACAGCGGAAACCCCCCACAAATGACACCATTTTGGAAATGAGATCCCCCAAGGAACTTATCTAGATGTGTGGTGAGCACTTTGAACCCCCCAGTGCTTCACAGAAGTTTATAATGCCCGGGCGTGAAAATAAAAAAATCGTATTTTTTCCACAAACATGATAATTTAGTCCCCAATTTTTTATTTTCCCAAGGGTACCAGGAGAAATTGGACCCCAAAAGTTATTGTCCAATTTGTCCTGAGTACGCTGATACCCCATATGTGGGAGAAAACTACTGTATGGGCACACGTCGGGGCTCGGAAGGGAAGTAGTGACGTTTTGGAATGCAGACTTTGATGGAATGGTCTGCGGGTGTCATGTTGCCTTTGGAGAGCCCCTGAAGTACCTAAACAGTGGAAACCCCCCACAAATGACCCCATTTTGGAAACTAGACCCCCTAAGGAACTTATCTAGATGTGTGATGAGCACTTTGAACCCCAAAGGGCTTCACAGAAGTTTATAATGCCCAGGCATGAAAATAAAAAAATCGTATTTTTTCCACAAACATGATCAATTAGTCTCCAATTTTTTTATTTTCCCAAGGGTAACAGGAGAAATTGGACCCCAAAAGTTGTTGTCCAATTTGTCCTGAGTACACTGATACCCCATATGTGAGAGAAAACTACTGTATGGGCACACGTCGGGGATCGGAAGGGAAGTAGTGACGTTTTGGAATGCAGACTTTGATGGATTGGTCTGCGGGTGTCATGTGCGTTTGGAGAGCCCCTGATGTACCTAAACTATTGAAACTCCCCACAATTGACCCCATTTTGGAAACTAGACCCCCCACGGAACTTATCTAGTTGTGTGGTGAGCACTTTGAACCACCAAGAGCTTCACAGAAGTTTATAACGCCTGGGCGTGAAAATAAAAAAATCATTTTTTTCCACAAAAATGATATTTTTGCCCCCAATTTTTTATTTTCCTAAGGGTAACAGGAGAAATTGGACCCCAAAAGTTGTTTTGCAATTTGTCCTGAGTATGCTGATACCCTATATGTGGGGGTAAAACACTGTTTGGGCGCATGGCAGAGCTTGGAAGGGAAGGAGCACCATTTGACTTTTTCAATGCAGAATTGGCTGGAATTGAGATCAGACACCATGTTGCATTTGGAGAGCACCTGATGTGTCCAAACAGTGGAAATCCCTCAATTATAACTCCAACCCTAACCCCAACACACCCCTAACCCTAGCCCTAACCCTAGCCCTAACCCTAACCCTAACCCTAGCCCTAACCCTAACCCTAGCCCTAACCCTAACCCTAATGGGAAAATGGAAATAAATACATTTTTTTAATTTTATTATTTTTCCCTAACTAAGGGGGTGATAACGGGGGGTTTGATTTACTATTTATGGCGGTTTTTATGTTTGGTGGCTGTCGCACGCTAAAAGACGCTTTTTATTGTAAAAATATTTTTTGCCTCACCACATACTGAGAGCTATAATTTTTCCGTATTTTGACCCACCAAGTCATGTGAGGTCTTCTTCTTTGCAGGACGAGTTGTCGTTTTTATTGATACCATTTTCGGGCACGTGACATTTTTTGATCGCTTTTTATTCTGAGTTTTGGGACGCAGAATGAACAAAAACCAGCGTTTCATGAATTTCTTTTGGGGGGGTGCGTTTACACCGTTCCGCGTGCGGTAAAATTGATAAAGCGCTTTTATTCTTCGGGTCAGTACGGTTACAGCGATACCTCATTTAGGTCGTTTTTTTATGTTTTGTCGTTTTTTTGCAATGAAAACAATTTTATATAAAACATAATTATTTTTGCATCGCTTTATTCTGCGAGCTATAACTTTTTTATTTTTTTGCGGATGATGCTGTATAGCAGCTCGTTTTTTGCGGGACAAGATGGTGTTTTCAGCGGTACCATGGATATTTATATGCGTCTTTTTGATCACGCGTTACTGCACTTTTTGTTCGGCGGTATGATAATAAATCATTATTTTTGCTTCGTTTTTTATTTTTATTTTTTAAGGGGTTCGCTAAAGGGGTTAACTAATGGGACAGTTTTATAGGGCGGGTCGCTACGGACGCCGCAATACCAAATATGTGTACTTTTGTTGTTTTTTTTTTTTATTTTCCAAAAATGAATTTATTGGGGAATATTTTTTTTTTTTTTACTAATTTCTTTAGCGATTTTTTAAAAATTATTTTTACACTTTTTTTTTTTTTTTTACTTTATTACATAGTCCCAGGTGGGACATCACTGTCCTGTGACAGATCGCTGATCTGTCACATCACAGAGGCAGTGAGGAAGTCAGCTCCCTACAGGCCCCCGAAGGCCCCCGTCGCCATCTTGGATCCGGGGGCCTGTAGGGAAGGAGTCCCCCGCAGCAGCGCTGCACATTGCGCTGCCGTGGGGGGCTCAGGGAAGCACGGAGGGAGCCCCCTCTCTGCCGATGCTTCCCTTTAACCCCCGGTACACCGCGATCGTGTTTGATCGCGGTGTACAAGGGGTTAACGTGTCGGGGGCGGTCCGTGACCGCCTCTTGCACATTGTTCCAGGTGTCAGCTCACCACGGCGCCGCTGATCGCATTAGACGTACTATCCCGTCCTTGGGAATTAAGTCCCAGGGCACATGGACGGGATAGTGCGTCTAATGGCAGAAAGGGGTTAAGGGCATATAAAATTCAAAGTTTGAAAATTGCATAATTTTAAAAATTTTCGCCATACTTCCGTTTTTTCATAAATAAACGGAAGTCATATAGAAGAAATTTTACCACTAAGGCTAGTTTCACACTAGCGTTTTTGAGCGCAGCGACGGCCTGCGCATGGCCACCGCTAAGCCCTGTCCCCTGCCGCGCCTCTGCCGGTAGCTCCGCCTACCAGCGCATGACGCTGCATGCGCCCTGCGTCCCCTATCTTTATCACTTGGGGCACAGGCCGCGTGCAGTATGCGTTTGGCGGCGCATGCGTCCTTTTGACGGTGCGCCGACCTGCGCCAAACGCAACCTGCTGCAGTTTGGTTGCGCCGGCGCACCGTCAAAAAGGCGCATGCGCCGCCAAACGCATACTGCGCATGGCCTGCACCCCCAGTGATAAAGATAGGGGACGCAGGGCGCATGCAGCGTCATGCGCCGGTAGGCGGAGCTACCGGCGGAGGCGTGGCAGGGGCGGGGCTTAGCGGCGGCCGTGCGCAGGCCGTCGCTGCGCTCAAAAATGCTAGTGTGAAACTAGCCTTATATGAAGCCCAATATGTCACAAAAAACAATCTCAGAATTGCCAAGATCCGTTGAAGCGTTCCAGAGTTATAACCACATAAAGTGACAGTGGTCAGAATTGTAAAAAGTGACCTGGTCATAAACATGCAAACCACCTTTGGGTGTAAAGAGGTTAATAAAAGAAAAAAGAAAGCAAAAAAAATTACTAAAGAAATAATAAAGGAAAAAACAATACTGATAATGAAATAAACAACAGTCAAAAGTGGTAAAGGAAAAACAAAATTAGTTATAATAATAATATTAATAATAATAATAATAATAAAAAACATAAAATATTATAAAAGAAAGAATAAAGTGATACAAAATAACATAACTGAACAAAAGAAATTCTAAACATAAATATAAGAAACTTTCTAATGTATCCTAATACATGTCAGGGAAATCGGCTTCTTTATAATATTGAACTGATAGTAATTTGTGGATAAAATCTGTATTTGGTGAACACAAACTTTCCCACTACTGAGATATGAGATGACGGTTAGTGCTCATAAGTTCTATGGAGGAGGAGAAGCTAGAGGTAGACATAGAAATTCTTTTACAAGTTGAACAGTTACAGTTCTCCATAGAACTTTCTGAGCACCAACTGTCATCTCCTAGCTCAGTCATGGGAAAGTCAGTATTAACCCAGGACAAATTTTTTACCCATTAACTGATAATTTGAAGAATGAAAATCCAGTTCAGGAGGTGACAGAAGCAGATTTCTCTAATAAAATATATTACACAGTTTTTTATTTTTATATGTACGGTATATATTATATGTATTTTTTGTGTACTGATTTATGGAGAAAAAAATGACAGTTATTTTTTAATGACCTATGTTCAATCTATTAGGTAAAAAAAACATTTACAATTTAAATGGTTGGGGAAGTAGGAAAAAAAGATCTGCTAATCAGCACTAGTGTTGAACAAAGCTCAACTGCAATACCAGGAAAGCCTATGGGCCGGTGTGGCGCTGCTGAGCAAACTATTTTCTTAATCTCATATGACCCCTTTAATTTTATACATCTATCCTTTGCATTAATAATATAATTCTTAATGCAGCATACATCATTACTCAAGAATTACACTTGGAATAAATCTACATACATCAGGCTTTAATTTTACTGCTAGTGAAATTATGTATCGTTTCCTAAATCAGGCTACAATAAATATCACATTTCTACTAGTATAAACACAGACCAGGCCTATTGTTAGATGGGATTATGGTGTCACTCAGAGTACGTCTGTGTTTCTAAAGGATTATAACCTTTCTGTCCTGGAAAATGTCTGCAGGCATAGTTGTCACTTAATGTCTCTTATTTCCCATTACTAGAATAAGGCCACATGCACACATCCAGTATTTGGTGGTTTTGGCTTACAAACACTGGGGAAAAAACTCACCAAAATACTCAATGTGTGCACATGGCCTAAGGCTGGAGTTACACTTACCGTATGAAAAATCGGTCCGATTTTCACGGCCGAGAATCGCACAAATGTTCCCTGAACAGTGAACCATATGTAATCCGTTTGCAATGTGAGGATGCGACGATTTCCTTGCATCTAAGCATCTGTGTGACAGCCGTATGGCATCCATATGCAATGCGATTTTAACATGAGTTGTTACATACAGCAGTTCTCTCTATGTAAAAGCTCATGTTAACATGGCATTGTAATACACAACTGTACACATCGTTTTAATACCAAATAATCTTCAAAACATATATAGATAGATAGATAGATATAGATAGGTAGATTTAAGATTTAAAGCCAGCAAATGATCTGCCGTGTACAGTATAGAATAGAATAGGTTAGAATAGAATAGATATATACACGTAGAATAGATGTGCATATGTATATATATATATATACTGTACATGTCAGTGACACATTTGTGTATATATATGTATATCTCTTTACATTTCATAGAGAGATAGATAGCAGAATAGCCGATAATTCATTTGTCGGCTTTTGTAAAATCATTGCAGAACCCGACAGGATAGGAGACATGGTCTACATACAGTAAGCCCATGCAGAACAGTTAGATTTATATATGTCAGTGTCTAATACTGTTAGTACTGTGTGTGTAAAATTTGGGACCTGTATGTATTTACTAAAAAAATGTATTCACGGAAAAAACTGGCGTGGGCTACCGTGTAATTTTCTGCGCCAGAGAGGGAAAGCCAGTAAATGAGGGCAGATATTAATAGCCTAGAGAGGGACCATGGTTATTCCCCCCCCAGCTTAAAAATTCTGCCCCAGCCACCCCAGAAAAGGCATATCTGTAAGGGCAGTCTCACATGTCCAGATAATTCCGGTACCAGAAAAAATGGTATCGGAGCTATCAGTGTCTGTGTGGATGCGTGGTACATCCGTGTGGCACCCGTGTCGGAGCAGGATCACACGGACGGCCACCAGGGAAGAAGCACTACTGTAAGCCGCTGTTCCCGGCGGCTGGTGCTGAACACAGCTATCGCTCTTCTCTCCTGCTCTGCCAACAACAGTGAGCAGGAGAGAGTGAATGAATGAAAACCTGACGTGGGGTCCCCCTCTGTTTGTGAACCAACCTGGCAAAACTCACAGCTGGGGGCTGCTTTTCTCAGGCTGGTAAGGGGCCATTGATCTTGGCCCCTCACAGCCTAAAATCAGCAGCCCGCAGCTGCCCAGATGCGCCAATTCTATTCAATATTAGATGCGCCAATTCTGGAACTTGTGGGGTTCTTCCCACTTGCCCTGTAGCGGTGGCAAGTGGGGTTAATAAGGGGTTAATGTCACATTATTGTAAGGTGACATTAAGCCCGGCTTAGTAATGGAAAGGTGTCAATAAGACACCTATCCATTACTAATCCTAGAGCTATTCAAGGGTTAAATAAACACACACACAATAAGAACAAAGTATTTTAATGAAAGAATACACTACACAGTTTTAAAATCTTTATTGTACTCCTAATGCCGTATAGAAGCCATTATTCTCCTGTAAAAAAACAAAAAATAATAAACCAACAATATAGCATACCTGTCCGGTGTGCAGTTAAGTCCCAAGGCGTAATTCCATCTCAGGGGTTAATCAGTTTACAGCCGGAGTGCTGCTAATGTAGCCGCTCTGACTGTAAACTACTGGGGAATGAATGGAAGCAGTGCGTACAGGCTCTGTGATGTCACCGCTAGTTACTGAGCATGCGCTGGCTTTTGTGTGGAGTACCGAAAATCACAGAGTTTGGGTGTGTTCACATTGAGTCTTTTAGCAGCAGAAAGTAAGCAAGTTTTTGATGAGTTTTGAGACTTGGAGGAGGATTTAGACAGTTTCCATTCAATTTTTGCTCTACTTCCTTATGTTAAAAAAACTCCGTGTGCACATAACCTTATGGTTTGTTCAAACTAAGGGTACTTTCACACATCAGTTTTTTCCCGTCAAGCGCGATCCGGAGTGCCGGATCCCGCGCCAACCGGAAGAAACGGATGCGTTTTTCTGCCGGATCCGTTTCTTCCGGTTTTTAATCCGTTTTGTAAAAACGCCCATGGGGGTGCTCAAAAACATGATTGGCTACGGAAAACCTATTTTTACAGTGTTCCCAGCCCATCTTTCACAGTTTGTACAGGAGCAAGTGCAGGTAGGAGAGAGAGAAGAGAAAGTAGCTGGCTGGCGAAGATGGACGTTGTGAAAGCAAACATTCTGAAGAATTTGGTGGATTTCACTGTTGAGGCGAATCGTTTGAAAGCAATTGTTCTTGAGAAGGAGAGAAAGAGACAGCAGCACATCATGCGTCAGCGCTGACGACGTTTGTGGATCCACCCCATCATAGCCCAGAGAATGACACGTGGGGTTTATTCTACACTCTACATGGAGCTAAGAGGAAACCCGGAGAAATTTTTTGCATATGTAGGATGAAAATGGAGAACTTTGATTTATTGTTGGAAAGAATTGGACACCTCATCAGAAGAAGTGACATATTGCCGCTTCTCCATTTCACCGGCGGAGCATCTGATGGTTACTCTTCGGTAAGCCATATTTAATTTGATCTGCTTGCTTGAGAGCACAATTGCACTAGAATGTTGTTGAGGGTCGTTTGGAATATTTGTTTTTATAGGATCCCCAACTATTGTATTCGACTTATATGTTATGTTATTGCTGTGAATTTTAAATCATTTTAAACTTTTTTTTTTTCACAGATTCCTTGCAACTGGAGAATCCCTTTTGTCACTCCATTTCCAGTACAGACTTGGGATTTCCACCATATCTGGAATTGTGAAGTACACATGCCGTGCATTGTGGGACTCTTTAGTTGACGAATTTATACCAGAGCCCACAATGGAGAGATGGCTTGAAATTGCTGACAAGTTCCAAAAAATATGTCAGTTTCCTAATTGCTTGGGTGCAGTGGACGGGAAACATATCCGCATCGTCAAACCTGCTAGTTCTGGATCGGAATATTTTAATTATAAGAAGTATTTTTCCATTGTCCTCATGGCCATCGTTGATGCAGAATACAAATTTATAGCGGTTGATATTGGGGCCTATGGCCGGTCCAATGATTCCCAAGTCTTTAAATTGTCAGCAATGGACCGGCATCTCTATGGAAACACCTTCCAATCCCCACCCCCTAGACCGCTGCCTGAAGCATCAGGCCCACCAATGCCTTTTGTTTGTGTAGGGGATGAAGCCTTCCAGCTTTCAGAACACCTATTGAAACCGTACTCCAGCAGTGCATTGACACCTACAAGAAGAATTTTTAATTACCGCCTCACACGAGCACGAAGAATAGTGGAGTGCGCTTTTGGTATTCTTACAGCAAAATGGCGTTTTCTATTGACCGCGACCAACCTCAAGACTGAAACTGTGGACAAGGTGATCAAAGCTTGTGTGGTCCTGCACAATTTTGTTATCTGCAACGAATACATTTCCAGTCAGGACCACTCTGAAGAAACCACCTTGCATGATTACCAGAACATTACCTTTAGAAGTTCTGTGGCTGTTTACAGAATGAGGGACAAATTTGCTGAATACTTTAATTCACCTGAAGGACGAATCGACTGGCAGGATGACAGAGTTTGAAAACTTCTTCCTTTACCTTTTTTACCCAAATTCATGTACCTTGTGTAACCACATTATTTGAAATTTGTAACAAATTGTTGTACCTTGCTGTTACCTACATGACGTTACCTTTTAACCAAAGTTGGGTACATGGATGTGGATCGCCATCCCAGGGCTGTGGGGGTACTCGGTACCGGGCGGTGTCAGCGGGAGGTGTCACAGCAGCGGTGACCCGGTCCGTGGCCCTGGGCGCCCAAGCGAACGGGGGAATTTGTATTGTAGTTAGTTTGAATGATTCGTGACGCCACCTGTGGTGCTCGGCAAGTGAGGTGTTAAGCCGACGCTGCTTGCAGATCCTCTGGGGCTGGTGGTGTGTGGCAGCCAAGATGGTGAAGCTCCCCACAGGTGGAGCTGTAGCCCCAGGGCAGTGTAGGTGTAATGGATGAGGAGAGGTGCAGGCAGTATAGTAGCTGGTACCGAGATGTAGTGGTGCTGAGGGTGTAGGCGCGATAATGAATGGAGGACACCGGGGCTTGTAGTTCCAAAGCTTTACTCACAGTCTGTAGTGCACACAGGTGCCTGCCTCCGGGCCGTGTCCTCCGGGACAGAGACTCAGTCAACCTCCAGGCAAGATGGTAGGCTCCCCTCCAACACTCCGCCAACATGTACCTTCCTGAACGTCTCCTCAATAGCGCCTTAAAGTGCGAAGATCTCCTAGTACTGAGTTACACTGGAGTTCCTCTCATCAGATGTTCCCAAGAACTCTACTTGTACGGCAGACAGCTGTAGCCTGCTTCGGGGTCTCCCTTCTCCTGAGTCCCGGCTCTCTATCCAAATGCTGTTGTGCCCCAAGTCTTAGATGGGAGTAGTGCATTTGCAGCCAACTACTCCACCGGTGTCTGCTGCAGAACCATAAGTGTCCATACAACCTCGGGGACCGGGCCCGGCCTTGCGCTTAGAACCTATAGGCAGGGTGCTTCCTTCCAACCCACATCCTCTCTGTTCTATTCTCCTTCGTTCCGTACTATTCTCTCTTTCTTATGGATGCTTAGGTTACAAATCAGTGTCCTTCTTCCTTCCTTCCTTTCCCGTGCCAGCTGGCTCAGGAAAGGAAAGTGCTGCAGCACTCCTTCCTCCATCCCTTCTTCCAGGGATCCCCACTCCTCTCCGAGTGGCTTCCTTCTCCAACCCCCCTCCTGGACTTCTCCTGAGGGACTGATTCCCTGTCAGACTGACCTCCAATTCTAAACCTTCCCGGTCTTTTATATATTCTAACTCCACCCACCTCCCAGCACGTCCAGTGTTCCAAGCAGGGAACCACCAATGGTGCTCTGCTACTCTCTAAGCACTGAGCTGCAATGTGGTTGTGCAGAACTACCCTGGTGTGTGCGGTGCGAGTGTTGGAGCATGGAAAGGAGTTCCCACCTTACCTGGATGGTGGGGCACCACACCTTAGGAGAAGGTGCAGTACCTCTGTGGCGACTGAGCCTCAGGGGCACCACATACCCCCCGTTAAACACAGCACATCCGCGGGCTGCAAGGCAGACAAAATTGACTGTACAGGAACATACAAAAATTTTTATAATGCTGAATAAACGTTTCCTATACTAAACTTCCCAATAGGAGAGGCACTGTTTCTTAAACGTTGCAAACAATTCTTAATTATCTATCTAAAATTCTAAGTTCAAAAGGTGCAAAATCTTTTAATACCATGCGTAATTCAAAGTACTATTACCTCTTGCTCACTATCACTTCAGTATTCTCTATCAACACATTTTCTTCATTATCTTTCCTTTTTCACATTCCCTATTTTTCTGTCATCAGCTCAAAGTGACATTCATCATCTCCATTTTCAACTCTTTATTCTTTATTCAAATCTCTCACTTCTCTGTCAAAGCATTTCTTAATTCTATATAAAAGGTCATTTCTTAGTTACCAATACTCTATAAGACAGATCATTATATACTTCACATTAAAACATCAATAATTCTTGTAAACGCTGGACACGGCTCCCAGCCGGGATCTCTTGCAGTGTCCTTTGATTGGAGGCTCGCTCCAACCGAGGTAGACGGTATCTTCAAATAGTGTCTTTATGTAAAACCAAGAGAGGGCACCTAAAGAGGTGCAACTATTTACAATTGCAGTTCCGGATCATACAGCATCCATGATCTCCTCAGTTCAAATGTAGAAACGCTGCCAATAAAACTGGGCAACACTGGAAAAACAACTAAACCATGATGCAAACAAAAAGGCACAACGGTGCAACATACCCTCCTGGGTAACGAGAGTTATTAGTGCTGATCTCTTCCTGGGGTTCTGGAAGCTGGTGAACTCCTACCAGGTGCAATACTCTGCGTATCTTCATCCTGTTGCTGGTTGCTTGCTGTAGGATACTGAAGCTGTGGCAAAGGGAACCCATGATGCATCTCAATGCCCATCAACTGTTCCTCCTCAATAGGTGGTTCCGCTGCTCTAGTACGAGGCCTAGCACCGAGGGATGCCGCGGCTTGTCGGCGCTGATAGGCGACCACATGGGGACTCGGCAGCCAAGGGATCCCGAGATCACTATCCCAAAGCGACCTAGATTCTTCCAATCCCCGAAGATGTCGAATCGTGCGCCTGTTCCAGCATACCCTTCTCAGTAGGGACCTCCTCCACCTTCCCATCTCTGACAGTCCGGCGCCCCCAGCCGACTCTTCCAACTGCCCCATTTCAAGTTGCCTCAAGCCCGCCTCTGACAACGTGAATTCAGAGGGTAACCCGTTAGGAGGGCCAAGGTATATACCTGGTGCCTCCTGGCGATGCGGTCTTGGCTCCAGTGCAGGCGTAGTGGCAGTGGGCACTGCCCGATGGGGCACCGGGGACGGCGGTGGAGCTAATGGCGGCTCCAGCTCCACGGGGGTCTCTGGCGGGACCTGCGCAGCCGCGTCAGGTCCAGACGGGGGTTTCTCTTCCTCCGCTTCAGCTCCTTGGGCTGTGTACAACTCTTCTGGTAGTAGCGGCAGTGAGGGAACGAGGTACGCTGCCGGTGGCATGGCAGCGGTTGCAGGCTCCGCAGCGTCTGCCTGGAAGAGGTCCAGTGCAGCAGCAGGTACTGGTGTCGTGGGTACCGCAGGTGTAGGCCCCTCCTGGGCACACTGCAGATTCAATGTCCATAAGGCCTGCCTCAGCCGCAGACGGCACGTCAGCTGGGTGATTTTGTCCTCCAGCTGCCGGCGGTTCATCTCGGAGACGGGGTCAGAGCCTTCAGCCATGGCACCAGGGAGATCCGACTCAACGTCCACGCACTCTCCAGGCTTCCTTCTCTCTCCAAGATGGCGTTCTGGCGTTCTTCCTGCCTCGGCCCCTTTCCCGCCACTGGCTTCTTCTGCCCCTCCTTCCGGGGGTGGCGTCTTCTTCCAGCGCCTCCATACCAAGCCAGTATACGAACCCCTCGGGGGGTGGGCCATGTTGCTGTCACATAGTAATTCAGGCAGGGGAGGCCCAAGACTTTTCGCGGTCTTTTCCTAGGACCTCCCATCTCTTCAAGCCCTTCTTCTCCACACCAGCGGCCATTTTTAATGTCCATGTCACAGTCTATTAAATTGGGTCTTCTGCACATTTTCAAAAGTTTTAAGTCCAACAAATCTCAGGCACACAGAACCCGATGGCATCGGGTCTCGTCATCCTGTTCGTGACGCCAAGTTGGATCACCCTCCCAGGGCTGTTGGGTACTCAGTACCGGGCCGGTGTCAGCGGGAGGTGTCACAGCAGCGGTGACCCGGTCCGTGGCCCTGGGCGCCCAAGCAATGGGGGAATTTGTATTGTAGTTAGTTTGAATGGTTCGTGACGCCACCTGTGGTGCTCGGCAAGTGAGGTGTTAAGCCGACACTGCTTGCAGATCCTCTGGGGCTGGTGGTGTGTGGCAGCCAAGATGGTGAAGCTCCCCACAGGTGGAGCTGTAGCCCCAGGGCAGTGTAGGTGTAATGGATGAGGAGAGGCGCAGGCAGTATAGGAGCTGGTACCCAGATGTAGTGGTGCTGAGGGTGTAGGCGTGATAATGAATGGAGGACACCGGGGCTTGTAGTTCCAAAGCTTTACTCGCAGTCAGTAGTGCACACAGATGCCTGCCTCCGGGTGTGTTCTCCGAGTCAGAGACTCAGTCAACCTCCAGGCAAGATGGTAGGCTCCCCTCCAACACTCCGCCAACATGTACCTTCCTGAACGTCTCCTCAATAGCGCCTTAAAGTGCGAAGATCTCCTAGTACTGAGTTACACTGGAGTTCCTCTCATCAAATGTTCCCAAGAACTCTACTTGTACGGCAGACAGCTGTAGCCTGCTTTGGGGACTCCCTTCTCCTGAGTCCCGGCTCTCTATCCAAATGCTGTTGTGCCCCAAGTCTTAGATGGGAGTAGTGCATTTACAGCCAACTACTCCACTGGTGTCTGCTCCAGAACCATAAGTGTCCATACATCCTCGGGGACCGGGCCCCGGCCTTGCTCTTAGAACCTATAGGCAGGGTGCTTCCTTCCAACCCACGTCCTCTCTGTTCTATTCTCCTTCGTTCCGTACTATTCTCTCTTTCTTATGGATGCTTAGGTTACAAATCAGTGTCCTTCTTCCTTCCTTCCTTTCCCGTGCCAGCTGGCTCAGGTCACTGAGGCAGCTGCAGCACTCCTTCCTCCATCCCTTCTTCCAGGGATCCCCACTCCTCTCCGAGTGGCCTCCTTCTCCAACTTCCCTCCTGGACTCCCCCTGAGGGACTGACTCCCTGTCAGACTGACCTCCAATTCTAAACCTTCCCGGTCTTTTATATATTCTAACTCCACCCACCTCCCAGCACGTCCAGTGTTCCAAGTAGGGAACCACCAGAGGTGCTCTGCTACTCTCTAAGCACTGAGCCGCAATGTGGTTGTGAAGAACTACCCTGGTGTGTGGGGTGCGAGTGTTGGAGCGTGGAAAGGAGTTCCCACCTCACCTTGATGGTGGGGCACCAAACCTTAGGAGAAAGTGCAGTACCTCTGTGGCGACTGAGCCTCAGGGGCGCCACAGATGTGTATTTTACCACAATATTTTTACCTTGTTGGCAAAGTTGTGTACCTGGTTGAGTATTATTCAAAGTATTTTAACTTCTTTACCTAAAGTTATGTACCTGGTTGTGGATACTCAATCAATTTAACCCTATGTAAAGACATTTTTTTAACCTTTGTTTTACTATTTAATCTTTGAAATAAAAGACAGACAACGTTTTGAACCAACAAAATATTTTTTTATTGAATTGTTATTAATCATTTTTTCCTGAAAATGATTTTTATTACTCAGAAAAAATTATGATTTTTTTATTGCAAAAAACTATAAATTAACATAGCGGTGGGGGGATATAATGCTGGAGGGGCTTTGGGACACTTCGACATTGGGAGTGTGGAGAGAGGACAGGGATGGTGGTGGTGGTGGTGGGGAAGGATCGGTAGGTAAAAGAGGTGAAGGGGTTGAAAAAGAATAAGAATGGGAGGACATGTGGGAGGCAGAAGAGGTGGTGGGTGGTGGAGAGGATGGTTGGGCAGGGACTGGAGGCGCAGAAGATGTGGTTGGGAAATGGTACGGGGAAGGATGTTGGAATGTAGCAGGTTGGTGGTACGGGGCAGTTTGGTGGTATGGGGGAGGTTGCTGGTACTGGTGAGGCTGCTGGTATTGGGGGAGGCTGCTGGTATTGAATAGGAGGGGGAGGGGGGACAGAGGCTGAAGGGAGGGCAGGAGTGGGTGGAATTACCGGGGTTGGTTGAGGAGCTTGGGAAGTAACCTGCGCTATAGCAGCGTGGCACGACTGCATTACATGCATCTGCTAGTCAGGAGATAGTCCATCTATGCGCTCCACTACAGACCTGAAAAATGTGTGGTTTGGAGTTTGTCTTGCATCTGAATGCATGCTTTGCAAAAGTGTTTTGACCTCAAGAATGCTGCTGCTGAGCATATTAAAGCCTGCTGCAATTTGCTCAGACAGCACTTTGAGAGTTTTGAAAAGATGCATTCAGATGCAAGAATTCTGGTGCATAGATCCTTTCCTGACCCCTCTGCCGCTGCCGCCCAGTACCCACAGGTGTACTAGAGGTGGCAGCAGCAGAAGGGTGGGGTAAAGGGAAAGATATTTCCTCACCAGCAGATTCATGGAATGGAGTTGGCCATGATGCTCCAGTGCTGGTGGATGGGATGGAGGAATCACTTGTGAGGGCAGGCTGTGAAAGTGCAGATGGACGAGGGTAGTCGAAGTGTCCCTTGGTGGTGGTCTCGTGAAGGATCGCCCCAGAAGGGTCCAACTGTGCAGGCTCCCGAGTGCTGCTCACGGTGCTGATGAAGAAAGAGAGAAAAAACAAAATTAATATATTGCTATTGCATGGAAAAAAAAAAAAATTATACATGTTACATTTTTTTCTACATGGGGTTTTAAATATTTACCTTCTGGTCACCATTGTTGTCCGGAGGAACGACAGGGCGTACGCATACTTGTACTTGCTCCTGCGTCCTCCAGAGCCACTCGGGGCCTGCATTTCTTTGTTGAACTCCTTGAAGCGATCCCTGATAGACCGCCACTGCTTCACAATTCTCTCCCCTGAAAAGAGAAAACACAAATTGGTTATTATACAACATCAGGGTTTCCCAAATTCCACTCCTCAAGTCCCCCACGGGTCATGTTTACAGGATTTCCATAGTGTTGCACAGGTGATATAATCACAGATGCCTTGATGATACTTCCACCATCTGCGCAATACAAATGAAATCCTGAAAACAGAACCCAAATAGGGTCCACGAGGACTGAAGTTTGGGAAACACTGGTTTACATGCAGCCACATTACTGAAATGTGTATACTTACGGTTTTGAATCTTGGCCCGAGCATCGAGGTCCTCCCAGTTGGCCACAAGTTGGGCACAGATTTCCTCCTACATCTTCCGTGCCACTATGAGATCGGCATGTCGGCGGTCACCCATGTTCCACAGTGGCTCCCTTTCTCGGACCAGATCAATGAGGAGGTCAATGTCCAGCCCCCCCTCCTCACCGTCCAAGTCAGGAGCACGCTGCAAATCCTGTTAAAGGAAAAAAAAAATGTTACCCTCAAAACTAGACAAAAAAAACCCCATCAAGAAACATTCTACCAAAAAGACAAAAGAAAAATTAAAAATAAGTATAAAAAAAAGTGTAAATTTTTTTTAAAAAAATTAGAAAAAAGGCCAAAAAAATTTGTAAAAAATTATTTGGAAAAAAAGGCCCAAAAAGAAAAAAATTTTTTTTAAAAATGCCAAAACTATTTAAACCAAAAATTTTGAATAAATTGAAAAAAAAAAAAAAAAGGGGGGGGGAAATAATAAGGGGAAAAAATTATTAGAAATAATTAAAATAAAGGTGAAGAAAAAAAAAAAGGTACTTACACAAGGACGACCGCCGTGTTGCACATGCCGACTGCCCTGGGAGGCACTTGGAGGACCTCTTGAACGACCAAAAGATTCCGAAGACTATATTAAAAAACATAAAACAAAATACATTTGTGCTTGGATGTAGGCATATGTGCTGTGTGATATCTGCAATCATCTATTTTTATTTGTCTGCAGTGTGGTGTCTGTACTAAATAGTTTTATATGTGTTGAGTGTACTGTGATGTTGTGTATCTGTGATGTATGCAAGAAACTTACGAATTGCGAGCCCACTCCAGGTATCTCTCCACCCCTTCTTTCTTCTTCTGGGAGCTCCTCTTCAGCTACCTCTTCATCTTCAAAATCCTTTCAAGAAAAAAATTAAAAAAAATTAAAAAATATATTAATCTACAGTATATAAATATATATATTCATCTTATCATGTCAGGTCTGTCTGTCTGTCACAAAAATCACATGTAGGTGCTTGGTTGGGTTCCGCTAGGGCGCGACAAATCAGTGACAGACGCAGACGCAGTCTGGAGTTCTAAAGACGCACGCCACCACTAACGTCGGTTGATCAGCGGCGCTAGAAAAACATACAATAACAAAGCAAAAAAGGAATATAGTCACCATCCAACAGCCCCCAGACTCTGTCCCTACTCTCACCGCGCACCAGGCATCTTCCAGTCACAGTATATGCTTTGCTCAAAACGCTGATGATGTCACTCTCGCCCATCGTCATGAGCAGTCTTTGGCGCAAAGCATTACTTGGAACATAAGATGCAAGGAGTGTGTAGAGAACAGAAAGAGTCCAGAGGCCATCAGATAGTGAGTATGTAATTTTTTAAAAATGTTTAGCTCCTATCTTTAACTATTGAAACTAAATCTACTTTACCAAAAAATATAAAAAAATTAAAACATTTCTTACCTGTAAGCGCTGTCGATGCGAGGGAGGGCTCCCAGAAGAAGAAGACATTTCCACTACTGCTGGCGGTGTGTGATGATGGTGGCCAGCGTCTGATGCTGGTGGCGTCTGTTGCTGTGCGGCATCTGGTGCTGGGAGCGTCTCGTGCTGCTGCCCGGCATCTGCTTCTGACGGTGTTGGCTGATGCCGGGCGGCATGTTCTTCAGCTGCGCAGCATCTGCTACTGGCAGCTTGCACTTGAGCTGCGCGGCGTCTGCTGCTGGCGGCATGCACTTCAGCTGCGCGGCGCCTGCTGCTGCTGGCAGCGTTAGATCCTGGCCGCTGTCTACAACTGTTGCTGGCAGCATCTGCTGCTGCTTGCGGCCTCCGCTGCTGGCTGGCTGATGCCTTGATGGCCTTTGGGATGCTTCTTTGGCAGGCTCCATGGTAGTGGCTGAGGGTGAGGGCCCCACTGGCAAAATATATGTTTCCTGGGGGTTTGCCAACTTCTAAGCATGCTCAGACGTAAAAAAACAGATCCGGCCACCGGATCCTTCTTTTGCCGGATCCGGCGCATTGCGGCGTCCATAGACTTCAATTGTAGCAAAAAACGGAATCGCCGGATCCGGCGATTCCGGAGGCAAAAAACATTACTGTTGCTGTTTTTTCCAGACGCCGGAATGCAATGTTTTGCCGGATCCGGCAAAAAACGGACGAAACGCAAGGCCATGCGGCACGATCCGGCGCTAATACAAGTCAGTGGGTAAAAACCAGATCCGGCTTCAGATTTAGCTGGATCCGTTTTTTTAAAAAAAGCCGGATCGCGCCTGACAGGAAAAAACTGATGTGTGAAAGTAGCCTAAGTCTTTTTGCTGAATTTTGGAATAAGATACTGTAAGATTCTATGGCTCAAAAAAAGGCTCCATTAGGGTACATGAATGTTATTTTTTTGTAGCAGTTTTTAGAGCTTTTTCAGGCAAAACAATTCAGTGTGAACACACCCATGTAATGGATACCACCTAGTTTGGAGCGTTTTCCATCAGGTGATGCATCAAAGAAGAGACATGCAGTTTCTTTTCCCCCACTAGGCATTTTTCAAACATGAAGCGGGAAGAACCCCCCACAAAAGACGACATATGAACAGCAAAGTTAGGCTCCGTTCACACGATGAGTTTTTGGTGAGATTTTCTGCACCATTTTTGCTTCCATTAATTAATTTTTTTTGAAAATTCGCATCATAGAAAACTCACCAAATGCTCATTGTGGGAACGTAGCCTTAATTTTCCAAGCCGTTTTTGGAGAGCGCCTGCTTTAAAAGACTCCAAAAAATGCCATTAGTGTATGTACACATTATTTGTAGCAGTTTGTTGTTAGAGCTTTTTCAGGTAAGTTCCAGGCAGAGTATACCTGAAAAAGGCGTCATGTGCACAAACAATTAGGGTGTCTTCACATTGAGTCTTTTTGCTGCATTTTTGGTTTGGAAACTCCTGGTTTTTGAGGAGCATTTACAGAATTTCCATTCAGTTTTTGCTCCAAAAATTCTTTAAAAAAACCTCCATGTGCACATATCCCAAAGGTTGTAAAAATGTTTCAGGAAAAAACTCTGCAAAAACACTTGAAAACTTCTTTGAAGTCTTCAGGAAATGAAAGACTCCCCAAAGATGGGGTGTTTCCCGAAGCAGGTTTCTCTAGAAAACTCGCCATTTTTGAATGTCTCAAGAAAACTCTGTGGACATAACCTGCATGCAGCAATTTTCAGAAATCCACACTAGTACAACACTCACTAGGTACCGGATGGTCTCTTCTTTCTGGCTCCATGTCAACATACTGGAATTAGCAGAAAGCATCCCCGCTCAGACAGTCACTGTATAAAGGCAATAATCTATCTGAGCCGCTGATTAGCTAATACAGCATTTCCAACCATTTCCTATGTGGTAAGCAGGGACCAAGAGATAAAGACCAAATGGGTAAGCATTGAAAAGGGAGCTCACTGAGGATGAGAAATGCAGCACAGCCTCTTTCAATGGCACCAAAAAGAAAATCCATGACCTCTCCCTCCTTCGGACATCTCGAATAATGTTCCAGTTTATTATCTAACCTTTGGCCCCTCTGTTGGGAAAACTCTGATATACCGAGATGAAAACATACTGAGTGGTCATAAAGAGGTTAAACCATTGGTCCCCCAACCATGAAGTTTTTTGTATATGATCTCAGTCTTCTCCATGGATGATCTATGGGTTCAAGGTCAAGTCTCTTATGACTCTTCTAAATATAAACCGTGTAATGTTTTACGTCAATTGTTGGCTGTAAATACCGAAAACAATAACAAAATGTATGTTCTTCATCCCTCCGTATGTTACCCAAACATAACTAAGAATAGCACCCCTTACGTAAAGGATTGTCTTACATGTCTATTAATAGGTGGTTTGTCCATACTGAGCTAGTTCTCTTCACATGTGTCATGCCACGTTTCTCCAGCCAAATGTTAGTTTTTCAGACAGCTGCCTTCACACAAACGTCAACGATTCATAGCTAAAGGTTTAAAGTAAATGTGTTAAAGGGGCATCAAGGTCCAAGTACAAACTCTGAGCTATTAAAAAGAGACCCCAATACGCTCACCCTGGTGGAAATCTGAGGTCCTTGCATCAGATAAAATAGTACGGTAATCTTGAGAGGCTGAAATATTTCTCTTTTATACAGAGTTTTTGAAGGAACTCAGAAGGATGGTTTTTCCAAACATCTTGGAGAACTATCGACAGATCTGTTGATATGCAAATTCTTCTATCTCTTCATGTAACCCCTGTAAATACTTATGTCCCAAAAAATGAGAAAAGTAATCAAGGAGTGATACCTTTATTGCCTAACCAGAGAAATTATACTTGCAAGCTTTCAGCGCTCAAAAGGTCCCTTCAACAGGCTGATATTAGAAGTGAATTACTGAGAATAGATGGCAACATTTAAATAGAAATTACACAAGGACATGAGGTGATGCTTGTTAGAGATAGGCCAAGGAAATCAAATTAAGATTTTTGTTATACATGCAGATGAGGTGGAAGTGTTCCTAATATCCTTGTCAGAAGCATCCTCATATCACCATCAGAGACGGGCACAGTCCCCTGTAACAGTAAGAAATGCAAGACCTGTACCCACATATCACCAACAGATAAAGTCCCCATATCCAACACAAATCAAGACTATAAGATCATGGACTATTTTTCATGTACATCCTCCAATGTTGAATACTTGATGTACAATGTACAAGGTACGGCGCCTGCGCACTGCAGGACTCTGCCCTGCCCTTAACAGGGCAGAGTAGTGCTCCTGCACAGGAGAGCCACGACGGGAAGCAAAGAAGAGGACGTCACTGTTAGAAGATGGTAGGCGCCGGACCGGACCGCCACACCCATCAGACCAAAACTGGACCCGGACCGCCCCTGGGTGAGTATAATATTCATTTTTCTTATCTTTCAGGTTACAATGGGGGCTTATCTACAGCATTACAGAATGCTGTAGATAAGCCCCTGATGGTAGTGCCGGCAGCTGATAGGGCTAAAAATAGGTGACAGATTCCCTTTAATTTGATTTCCTTGGCCTAACTATAGCAAGCATCACCTCATGTCCTTGCGTAATTCCTATTTAAATGTTGCCATCTTTTCTCAGTAATTCACTTGTAATGAGCCTGATGAAGGGGCCTTTTGAGGCCTGAAGGCTTGCAAATATAATTTCTCTGGTTAGCCAATAAAGGTATCACTCCTTGAATACTTTCCTAATTTTTTGGTACATAAGTATTTACATCGATTTTTCTGGCTAACACGGTACCACAATATTATTTTGTATTGTACTTCATGTTACCCCAAAACAGATTTCATGATGATGAGATCAGGGCTCTGTCTAGGCCATAACATCACTTCCTCGACTCCTTGATCTTCTATATGCTTAAGATCATAATGACATTGGTTTGCTACTTGCATGTAGGTTGATGTTTGGGGTCGATGTCCTTCTGTATAAATTTGTAGCCAATCAGACTCCTCCTTGATGGTACTGCATCCTCTGGATGGTCACCTTTCGTGATGATACAAGTGACCTCTCTTCAGTCTTCCTATTTCCCAACCATGAAAAAAGTAGCAGGTAGATCTAACACTTTTACAGTATGGAAACCTCTATGTCCTGAGCAAGAATTCGAGAAGGTTTCACAATTTTTAGGAGTTTCACCATGATATCCAGTAAAGCTGTGAGTCACTGTATTAGTTTAATGTCTTTTAGAGAAGTCTCTAGCTTCATGTGAGCTCTTATGTTGGGCTTGCGAGAATTGTGATGAGTAGCTAGATACACCACACATCAATCTCCGGTTGCCCTAGTCTTGGTTAACCAGTAATAGAACTTCAGTATCATCTTCTAGCCTAACGGCTTTTACTGTATGCTAATTATAGAGGCAACTGCAAGCTCCATAGTAATAGTTGTGAGGTTTCTCAAACTGAGCATCAGAAATGCCAAGCTTCATGCCTGTTGTTGTTTGGTTAGGACTATTGTAAGAATGTTAATTTGAAAGACCTTTGGTAAAGTGTCTCTCCAAGGGCAAGGGCTAATGAGACATTATGCAGCCTTCTATGAAAATAAATACCTTTAAGTTTATGGCGTCACTTATAGAGATCAATTAATCACAGTTCAAGGCTAACAGGGGTCAACAGCTGCATGCCTCCTGGTATTTTGTCTCCTAAAAGTAATGGCAATAAATATAGACAAAGGTGTCCATTGTCACAAATTAGTAGCATCCCATAAAAAAGTTGTGTACATCTCATAAAAAGTTTTGTGAAGTACTGCCGAACAAAAAGACTTAGAGAGTATCAGCTTTACAAGAAAGAAAGAATGCATCATGTTCCAGAGGGATGACATAGTTAAAAGCATGGAACCTAGAACGTTAGGGACTCATAAACAGACTGCTTTAAAAGCAAGAGTATATCAAACTATTGGAGAACTGGAAATATTGAAATAAGCCTATTAGTCATTTTTACCCACCAGATGAACCAATCAATACCAAGGTACCTTAGTCTCAGAGTCTATGAAGTCCTATCTTTCAGTTTGTACGTGCATTATATAATGAGCAGTTGCTTAATGCATAGAACTTAAATTGATTCTCACATTGGGAACATTTTTGGCAATATCGATAGGATACGCAATAACACCTCTCTATTCTGCACAAAGCACACCGAGGCCCTGTTCTTGAGATAGATACAGGTCCTACAATATGGACAATATACCATAAATGTCCCATATGGGACAACCCTTTAAAATACTGCATGATGGGTTTAGTTGGTTTTTCTTCAACTGAATGGTCTGGAAGCCATGCTATGTTAAAATACTGCAGAGTAAGGGTATATTTTGCTGCCTTCAATTTTAACACCTTCATGGCCTTTCCTTACCCAACCGTCCTCATAGACATTTTTTGGTCATATTAAGCCAATAAGGTTCTTTGCCTTATCTCCTGTTTGACGCTATCCTATTGTTGAAGGGGGACTGAAATCAGCAATACATTTTTTTGCACTTAGCCCTACACTAATCTACCTGTTGCTATGGGCTCATCTGGCGAGGTGAATTTTGTAAGCTGTAGGTCTGGTTGAGCAGCTCAGACTGGAGGTAAGAGTGCAGTGGAGTGGGTCTAGATAAATAACACTTGGATCAGCGAGGAAAAGGACAACAAGGTACGCAGGATGCCTCACAGCAATAGTTAATATATCGGAAACTGATATCTTTGAAATCTAAGCAGCTAATCGCAAGTGTATTAGAGAAGTAAATACAGCCTGGCATCCTCCAACAGGGCACCTGGTGCTAGAAGAAATGACATGGTTAATTGCAGGAAAGCAGTTAAGTATAGACAAACTGGAGAGTCACTTGAACAGATATGTTACCTTGATGCAGAGACCAAGTGTGAACAAGACCGAGGACAGCTGCAAGGAGTTGGTAATGTGTGTGACGAGACGTTGGAGTGGACAACACCTAGCAAACTGGATTGAGCTTGGAAACACTACTTTTTGCATGAAGTTCAGGAGTTGTGGAGATGAATGATGAGACATCTGGTTGGAGCTCAGCCAAATGAGGCAAAAAAAAAAAAACTCCTGAGAAACTTTTGGCAGCTGTGAACAGTGCTACTTAATACTCAGTTCCAGACCTCTTCCTTCTCCAGCCTTAAAAGCCTTAGGGTATGTTTCCACATTCTGTTAAAGGCTGTGCTTTGGACGCAGTTCCGTCCAAAGTGCTGCCGACTTTTGTACGCCGGGTGATTCCGCATGTGTTCATTGAACACATGCGTAATCACCACATCCTATACATAGACTGTGTAATTTATCTTGTGGAGACATGCTGCTGTCTATAAAGACATTCCGCATGTACATATACGCAGGCATTGCCACCTGCGTCTTTGAACGCATAGTGTAGATGGAATTTCATAAAATCCCCTCCACTATGCTGTAATATGTGGCCGCTGAGGATTGGACGCTGCTGCTGTACGCAGCGTCCAATCCACAGCATTTCCTGACCGTGGAAACATACCCTTAAGGTGTTGATGTTATAGGAGTTTGCTGGGTTACATGAGAAACCTGGTGTGGAATATTGTAAAGTGAAGCAGCTACTGTAGAGGGAAAGGGCGCGAGGGCCAGTTCTGGAGCCAGGACAAGTAAATAACACCTGCTTATTATCCATTAGATACTTGAGCCCCTGTCACACATAGCGATCTGCTGAGTCACAATTTTTGTGACGCAACAGCGATCTCACCAGCGAGATCGCTGTGTGTGACAGTGACCAGTGACTGGCCCCCCTGCCGGTTATCGCTGATCGTCCTGGAATAGCCAGGACATTTTTTTGATTGCTGGTCTCCCGCTGGCCAGCACGCTGCGTGTGACAGGCGGGAGACCAGCGATCAGCGCGCTGGTAACTAGGGTAAACGCAGGGTTTCTAAGCAGCGCGCGTCACTTAGAAACCCGATGTGTACATTAGTTACCAGCGCGCTGATGCAGGGAGCTGGTAACCAAGGTACACATCGGGTTTCTAAGTGACGCGTGCTGCTTAGAAACCCGATGTGTACCTTAGTTACCAGCTCCCTGCATCAGCGCGCTGGTAACTAACGTACACAGCGACGCCGCGCTCGGCCTCGCTGGTGCTGATCGCTGGTGAACCTGCCTGTGTGACAGCTCACCAGCGATCATGTAGCGACACACCAGCGATCCTGACACGTTGATATCATTGTCAGGATCGCTGGTGAGTCGCTATGTGTTACGGGGCCCTTAGTGGTATGTCATTTGTTAAATTGGCAAATTTAGATAAGTAGAAGTAAGAGATTATGCCTGTTTTGGATAATCCCTTTTTCTTAGATTTCCACGATAATAAGTTAATTGCTTGTATCCCCAGAAATAGCAAATCTTGCCAGCAGTATTTCTATTTTTTTCTGCAGCTCCTCTAGAGTGAAAATGGTTACTAAAATTTTGAATCTAAATTGAGGAAAACTTGTTTAACCCCTTTACCCCCGAGGGTATTTTGCACGTTAATGACCGGGCCAATTTTTACAATTCTGACCACTGTCCCTTTATGAGGTAATAACTCTGGAATGCGTCAATGGATCCCATAATGATAGCGGTAAAAAATTATTTGATATAACTTGTGTTTATTTGTGAAAAAAATCGAAATTTGGTGAAAATTTGGAAAATTTCGCAATTTTCCAACTTTGAATTTTCATGCCCTTAAATCACAGAGATATGTCACACAAAATACTTAATAAGTAACATTTTCCACATGTCTACTTTACATCAACACAATTTTGGAAACAATTTTTTTTGTTAGGAAGTTATAAGGATTAAAAGTTGAACATTCATTTGTCATCTTTACAACACCATTTTTTTAGGGACCACACCACATCACATTTGAAGTCACTTTCAGGGGTGTATATGATAGGAGATACCAAAAGTGACACCATTCTAAAAACTGCACCCCTTAAGGTGCTCAAAACCACATTCAAGAAGTTTATTAACCATTCTGGTGCTTCACAGGAATCTTTGAAATGTTTAAAAAAATGAACATTTAACTTTTTTCACAAAAAACTTTATTTCAGATCCAATTTTTTTATTTTCCCAAGGGTAATAGGAGAAATTGGACCCCAAAATTTGTTGTGCAAATTGTCTTGAGTATGCCGACACCCATATGTGGGGGTAAACCACTGTTTTGGCGCATGGCAGAGCTCAAAAGGGAAGGAGCGCTGTTTGACTCTTTCAATGCAGAATTGGCTGGAATTGAGATCTGACACCATGTGTGATGGTGTGATATGTTATGTGGGTATCATTTTGTATCTATTCATATTTTACGGATTTCAATAGTGTTCTCTTGTTGCTCTGTGTCATTCCATGTATTCCCCATATTGTTTAGAGTCTCAATTACCTTCCAAAAGTCTGATAATTGAATTAGCTCACTTACTGTCTGCAGCCTGACTATGCCTCTTGATGAACCCCCTGTAGTGCCTTAATCCCCAAGATACCTTTGTCAGGTCTGGGAGGCCTGAAAACCGCCCCAACCTGTCTGACTACCCCTGGACATAAGGAGGGGGCTGGGGAGGACAGGGGTTGGGCAAATCAGATGCTATTGGTGATGATCGTGTGAAGATGGCACGTCAGAGAGAAGGGGAAGCATATGGACCTATTTTATCCTCTGTCTGTTGGATTATTGGACTCTCATCTCCTTGGACATTCATCCTGTTACTGAACTGCATTCGTGTTCTGGACTATTGTATCCTCAGTGTGGTGGATTGTTTATGGACCTTTTAGTTTTGCCTATAATAAAGGTCTTCGGATTGTTCACACTTCCCTCGCTCTGTTGATTGTGTGGTATCGGAGAAGGACCCCGTGACATAATGTCACATTTGGAGAGCCCTTGATGTGCCTAAATAGTGGAAACCACCCAAAAGCTTCACAGAAGTTTATAACATAGAGCCATGAAAATAAAAAAAATCATATTTTTACCACAAAAATTATTTTTTGCCCCCAATTTTTTATTTTCTCAAGGGTAACATGAGAAATTAGACCACAAAAGTTGTTGTTCAATATCTCTTGAGTACGCCAATACTCCATATGTCAGGGAATACTACTTTTGAGGCACAGTGCAAAGCTCAGATGTTGGAGAGGCACCATATTGGAGTTAAGATTTTGCTGGAATAGTTTGAGGGTGCCATGTCACATTGGCAGAGCCCCCGAGGTGCCAGAACAACAGAAATCCCCCTGTATGTGAACTCATTTTACAAACTCCACTCCCAAGTGAATTCATCTAAGGGTTCAGTGATCATATTGACACTACATGTGCCTCACAGAATTTTATATCACTGAGTGGTGAAGAAGAATAAATTACATTTTTACCACTAATGTTGTTTTAGCCCCAAGTTTTAATTTTTCTAAGAGCTAATATGAATTTTTTTACAACAAACTGAGGTCCATTTTTTCCTTAGTGCGCCAATACCCTTCATATAATCGGGAAAAATTTTTCATGCACAGTGCGAAGTTCAGAATTCAAGGAGCACCAGATTTTACTGTTATGGTTTGCAGGTGCCATGAGCCACTGGGAGAGCCCATGAGGTGCCAGAACAGCAGAACCCCCCATAAGTGACTCCATTTTATGAAATACACCTGTCAATGAATTCATCTAGGGGTGCAGTGATTATATTGACACCCATGGGTGTGTCACAGAGCGTGAGCACTCACAGTGCTAGCTGGGATCTCACCAAAGTCACTGCAGTTCAGCCCGGCTGGGAACAGAGCCTCACTGACCGGTAGTAACCTCTATGATGTCACCACCAGTCACTGACGCTGCATTCCCAGCAGCTCATTCACCAGTGATTCTCAGCTTGGACGGTCGCATCTTGGCACCGTCCAGGTTGAAAACTAATTATCCCCCAGACAGGGATTACAGAGTGGGGCAGAACGACTGACAGTTATGGTATATTGTTGTTTTTTTATTTTTGTTTTATTACCGGAGAACAAAGGCTTCGGTGGAATAGGCGTTTGGTGAGTATAACTGTTTTTGTTATTTTTAAATAAAAAAGGAAAAGTGTGTTTTGTTTTATTTCTAATAAAAGACTTTATTCTGGCTGTGTCTTTATTTACCATATAGCTATAAGATTAGCAATGGATAGGTGTCTTATAGACTCTTCTCCATTACTAAGCCGTGGGCTTGATGTCACCTGACAAAACAATGGCAACATCAACCCCACAAATATGAACCCCACTTGACACCGCTATAGGGCAAGTGGGAAGAGCCATGCAAAGCGCCAGAATTGGCGCATCTAATAGATGTGCTTTTTTTGGGCAGCTGTGGGCTGCTATTTTTAGGTTGGGGGTCAATATCCATGGCCCCTTACCAGCCTGAGAATACCAGCCCCCAGATGTGAGCTTTAGCAAGGCTGGTTGTCAATAATTCTAAATGTATAATTATAAAAATACAGCGTGGGGACCCCTCTATTCTTCATAACCAACTTTGCTGAAGCTGATAGCTGAGGGTTGCAGCCCCCAGCTGTGAGTTTTGCCTGGCTGGTTATAGAAAATACAGGGGAACCCATGCCATTTTTTTCATTTATTTATTTATACCGCAGTCGGTTGTTGATGAATACCCCCATCAGCCGCTCCTGCTGTCACTGTTATTAACAGCAGCAGGGGTAAGCTGATAGGAGTAATCGTTCTATCAGCCGCCACCTGCTGTCTCTTTTGTCACTCTTATGTAACTTTCATCATACTCCCCTGCTCACGCCGATCACCGGCAGAGCAAGGGACAATGATGAGAGCCATGTTCAGCCCCCCGGCGCCGGGGAAGAGCGCTTACTGTAATGCTTCTTTCCTTGCGCCTGGCCGTGTGGTACTTATGCAGCATATGCATACCACAAGTGTGCCGCAAGTATTACACACAAGGACAATGACATCTGGTATCTGAAATATCAGGACATGTGAAAGAGGCCTTATAGCGTGTTTTTATGTTTAACTGCTGTCACACACTAAAACATGCTTTTCATTGCAAAAAATAGTTCTTACATCACCACATTTTGATAGCTATAATTTTTCCATATTTTGTCCCACAGAGCCATGTGAGGTCTTGTTTTTTTGCGGGACGAGTTGACGTTTTTATTGGTACCATTTTCAGGCACATGACATAATTTGATCACTTTCTATTCCGATTTTTGGGAGGCAGAATTAACTAAAACCAACGATTCATAAATTCCTTTTTTGGGGGGCTTTATGCCATTCTGTATGTGGTACAATTAATAAAGCAGTTTTATTTTTTTGGCCAGTACAATTACACCGATACCTCATTTATATAGTTTTTTTTATGTTTTGGCTCTTTTATACCATAAAAACTATTTAATAGAAAAAATAATAATTTTTGCATTGCTTTATTCTGAGAGCTATACATTTATTTTTTTCCGCTGATAGAGCTGTATGGCGGCATGTTTTTTGTGGGACAAGATGACGTTTTTATTTTCAGCAGTATCATGTTTATTTATGTCCATCTTTTTGATTGCATGTTTTTCCACTTTTTGTTCGGCGGTATGATGATAAAGCATTGCGATATTTTAAAATTATTTTTGCAATTATTATTTTTATTTTTACTTTTTTCTAACTCTTTTACTTTGTCCCACTATGGGACAATTATTTTTTGCTGGCTGATTGTGTCTTTACCATGGAGATGAAGCACCATCGCCATGCCATATAAGCTGTCAGCTCTGCACTGATAGGCCGGGGTCACACTGGCGAGGAATACAGACGAGTGAGAGGCGTTAAAAGCACGCATTACACACGGACAAATTATTCTCTATGGGTTTGCTCCCAACAGCCGTATATTTCTCGGGCGTATTCTACGGTCCGTGCCAATCGCAGCATGCTGCGATTGTCAGCGTACTACGCCCGTATTACGCCAATGCAAGTCTATGGGTGCGCAAAAAATATGCATTTCACATGGACCACACATGTGACTTGCGAGAAATACGCACCCGGTGTCTTTTAGAAAAGTCGGCAATTCAGTGCGCTATACAGTAAACTCACACTGACAGGTTTAACAAAGAAACGAAAGAATAGATATATACACATAGAATACATATATATATATATGTATACATACATGTCATTGTGACAAACATATATATATATATTTATATTTCACAGAGTTCTTCATAGCAGAATAGCCACTAATTAAATTGCCGGCTTCTATCAAATCCTTCCCCAACCCAACATGAAATGACACATGGTTTACATTCAGTAAAGGATTTCATTTCATGTTTAATATGTCCCTGACTAATAATTAGATGAGGATTTGTGTACAAAATTTGGGAGTTGTAGTTGTTATTTTAAGGGGTTAATTCGTTGTTACAAAAGGCGTGGGCTTCCCATTGCCCTATAGTGGTGGCGAGTGGGTTAATCTAACAAAGGGTTAATGTCACCATTCGATTGTAAGGTGACATTAACCCTTTGTTAGATTAACCCAGTCGCCAACGCTACAGGGCAATGGGAAGCCCACACATTTTTTAACAACGAATTAACCCCTTAAAATAACAACTACAACTTCCGTGACAGCCTGTGTGTGCGGGCGATTGTGATTACATAATGTTTTGTCCCTGGTCAAATAGGCCCAGTGCACATGGATGGATCATTACGTCCTTTGTCAGAAAGGGGTTAATTGGTCTGACTGCTTATTTATGCTTTCTTTAAAATGATTTATGGCTGGTAGTGGCAATAGCTACATTTTTAGTACTATCACTATCCTCTAAGGATAAGAGAAATGCAATAGTATTATTTTTACACTATACCATTAACAATACTAATATTAAAAAAATAAATTTTTGTCATATTGCCAACACATCTGTAAATTAAGCTAATCTAAGCAAGCGAAGAATCGCATGATGGGAATATCAAAAGTACACTGGGAATTTGTCAAATGAAATGTGCCCCAACTTTTTAAGGGTAAGTATTATTTCATTCACTTTATGAGCTGTTCTAGAAACATACCGAAAATTAGAACTGTAGGTTTCAGGTGTAATACACCCCACTTATTATTATTATTATTTATTTCTATAGCGCCATTAATTCCATGGTGCTGTACATGAGAAGGGGGTTACATACAAAGTTATAGATATCGTTAACAGTAAACAAATTTACAATGACAGACTGGTACAGAGGGGAGAGAGGACCCTGTCCTTGCCGACTTACATTCTATGGACTTACATTCTTATTAATATTCGCCATCAAAATTTTGAATAGCTTTAATAATAACATATCACCAAAATGTTTACTGAAATATCGTATATAGGACCATCTTCAGAATATGTCATTAAATGTTAAAATATGTTGGCCTGAGGGGTGTGGCCTGGCTTCTGCCACATGAAGAAGCAAGAGTCCTAAGCTCCCACAGAAACCCCACTAAAAAGCGTCTAAAGCGACTCTGAGACCCTTTACTGGCCAGGATTAGCCTCCTACCTAAAGCCTAACTCACAGGGCTTAATTTGAGATCAAATTTAGATCTCTAGGCTAAAAAGATCTTGGGATAAGAAGACCTGAACATTTTGAGCTGGGAGCCCTCATGGTCACGCCGCCATCTTAGACCCTGGTTGTACTGCGACCTGCGGCAGAAAACAGAGGAAGAGACTGTCTGTTCTCACCCGGCTATCAGGAGTTCCCTTGCCTGCCAGCTGAAGAACGGGGGGGACCTGGGATTTTGGAGCCGCAGCTGCGGATCGGTCTTCTGGGGAGGCTGCGGTGTCTCATGCGCCGCCGGTTTCACAGCCGGAGCTCCTGCATCTACACATCATTTCACTGCCTATCGCAACCAGGGCAGGGACCGGAGACTAACAGCGACCGCTCCGGGGACTTACCCGGATCACTGCTGAGGAACCTCCTGTGAAGGACAGACCCACCAGAGGACACTGCGCCTGGTCTCGTGGAAGCGCCGGTGGAGAGGAACCGCGGGCCACTTCTACCTCCTGCAGCGTCGGGGGAAGGAGACCGGAGTCTGGATTCTTGTTCACCGAGACTGCATCATCATTCTGTAGCACAGCAGTGACATAGTAGTGTCAGCACCCTCCCTGCAAATAGGGGTACAAGGTAAGCCCGGTAACGGGATTCCCCTACGGACTATAACACTCTGCAAATATAGTGAAGGGGTTGTACCCTGGTCTGGCCAGCGAGTGACTTTGCTGTGGAGTTTGATATAAACTATAATTGGGAAATCACTTCCCCAGCATTAACATATGAGAGAGGGACTGGGTTACTGCTTAAGCGAGAGGCTTGTTGTGGAATTTCACAAAGTGTAACTTACACAGTCATGTAAAGCAGTCATTGTGGATTGATAATAAATCTCTAAGGTACATAGTACCCATAAGAAAGTCTGGCCTAGTATCTCCTCTCAACGCCACTGCTCCACCTAGTGGATAAATAAATATTTCTCCGAGATAACTGAGAATTTGAGGATAACAGCTTTATTGCTTCTTAACTTTGGCATTTAAAGAGGTAGTTCCAAACTTGAGTTATATGTGACTTACATGGAGGGTGTCCATCCTGCCGCTCTAGTTATTTAAAGCCGGGAACCTGTCTACTGAAATTAGGAGACCCAATTTAAATAGCTTGCTTATACACCAAGTTTCCTAAATGGAACAAAAGTCTGATAACAAAAAACCATTACAAAACCAAAGAAGAACCTCCGCATCTTATTCCAGATCAAATACAGATATTTCCAACCAGCTGAGCCCTATTAAACTTAGATCCCCCCAAAAAGCTGATGACTATAAAACTCATAAAATAACTACACAATCAAACGGTACTAAATCCACCTTTCAAAATACCACTCCTATTACTAGAAGCAAAAACCCTCCTTCTTCGATGACTTCCTCCTCTGCACCGAATCAGCTGATGGATACTTCTGTCTCGACTAAAAGAAGTGCTCCAGAAGAGGAGAGAAATTCGGAATCAGAAAATAAAAATAAAAAAGATCGACCTGAATCTGAATCAATGGCTCCAAAAATGAGCCACGAGGAGATATTCTTTCAAAAAATAACTTCACTAATTGACGAAAAACTAAATATGGGCTTTGCTAAACATAACGCCGCTTTCGAGGAGGTTTGCAGAGGTTTTACCCAAAAACTAGAAATTTATGAATCCAAAATAATTGTCCTTGAAAAGAAGACAGAATCACTAACCAGTCAAAACATCGCTCTAAAAAAAGAAGTTAACGATATCAGAACCAAAATGGCTGACTTAGAGGACAGGAGTCGGAGAAATAATTTGAAAATCAGAGGTATCCCCGAAGAAGTAAGCCAATCTGAACTACCAGAATTTGTCAAGACTATTTTCAAAAAAACAATACCAAACCTCAATACTCTAGACCTGTGCATTGACAGAATCCATAGACTTCCTAAACCCAAAGGCATCACAGCAGACAAACCAAGAGATACGATCCTTCGTCTGCATTTCTTTACCACCAAGGAAAAGATACAGAATTATGTCAAAGCCAAGGGTTCGCTCCCGGAACCTTACCACCAACTAAAAATATTTACAGATCTTTCAAAACATACTCTGGATTCCCGCAGATCCTTCAAGCCTTTAACAGATATTTTAAGAGGCAAAAACATCCAGTACAGATGGGGATTCCCTACTAAACTGATGTTCAACCATAGAGATAAATTCGTAGTGATTAATTCTTTGGAGGAAGGAATGGCTCTATTTAAATCTCATCCCTGATCTGACTTTAAAGAACTAAAGAGACTTTGGAAAAGTCAGGGCAATCGTCTCAATAACCATGGGGTAAAAAACGGAGAACTTTCTTCTTTTTTCACGAACTTTTCCCCCAACAGGTCGAGATTTCCTCAGGGAAAAGACCTAGAATTGAATTTCTTGCTCATACTAGTCATACTGTACTGTATTTGACAAATTCGTTTGTTTCTGATTGTTGAAATTGTTTCTGTTTCTCTTTTGGTGTTCCCTTAGCTCCTTTAACACATCGAATTATGCAGCTGAAATGTATGTCCTATAATGTCAGAGGTCTTAATAGCCCATGGAAGAGATACACATTGTGGAAAGAAATTAAGAATTCACACGCAGACGTCGTCTGCATCCAGGAATCGAAATTTAAAAAAGGTAATCATCCAAGTTTCACCCATAGGGACTTTCTACATTCTTTCTCAACCTCATCTCCCAAGAAAAAGGCAGGAGTGATCACGTTGATAAAAAACACAGTGCCATTCCATCTTATAGAGGAGGTGGTGGACCCCGCTGGCAGGTACCATGTTTTGGTGTGCGAAATCAATTCGACTCAATGTACAATTGTTAATGTGTACTGCCCTAATACAAAACAACTGAGTTTTCTCAACAAAGTGATGAGGAAGATCCAGTTAAAAAAGAAGGGCAATCTGTTCATTCTAGGAGACTTTAATATGGTTCCTGACGGAGTATTGGACTCCACTTCTTCAACTCGCCAATTATCGGGTAATCTCAGTAAATGGTTTCAAAATAACGAGCTATATGACACATACAGATGTCTGAATTCCTCATCCAGAGAATATTCGCACTTCTCAGCGGCACATAAAACTTCGGCGAGAATAGATTTACTTCTCACAGACATTTTCACTCTCACTAAAATAAAAAACTCATCCATACTAGACAGATCAATCTCGGATCACTCTCCCATTTTGTCGGAAATTTGGGTTGTCCCATTCTTTAAAAATTCCACGGTGTGGAGGTGCAATAACTTTCTACTGAATATCCCAGAATATAGAAACGAAATTGTCACGACATTAAAACAATACTTTAAAGAAAATGACACAGGGGAAATGAACCCACTTACAGTCTGGTGTGCACATAAGGCAGTAATAAGAGGGAAACTGATCCAAATTACAGCAAGACATAATGCGAAAAAAAGAGAAAAAATTAAAACTATACAAAAACAAATAAATTCAAAGGAAAATGATCTTGCTAAGACTAACATAAAATCTCAGCAAATTTACAGGGAAATACTTAATTTGAGACAAGAATTAAACAGGGCTATTCTTGACGACTTTGATAAAATCGTTAAAGTATCAAAATTTAAAGTATACTCTGAAACGAACAAGCCAACGAGATTCATGATGTCCAAACTGAAGAGTGAGAGAATCCGTAGTAGAATAAATAAAATAAAAAATGCAGCCGGAGATATAAAACATCACCCAACCGATATTGTAGAGGAATTCGCATCTTATTATAGGAAACTATATAACCTAAAGAACGTGATCCCTCAACCAGACCCCCAAAAAATAAATGAGTTTATTAAGAAACTACAACTTCCTAAAATCAATCCTCCAGACCTATCACAACAAGACAAGGGTGCCCCCTCTCGCCACTGCTGTTCGCCTTGGCGATAGAACCTTTAGCCGAAGCAATTCGCATAAACGAAAAAATCACAGGGATCAACACTCCATCTAAACAATTCAAAATAAGTCTGTTTGCAGACGATATGCTGCTATCACTCACAAACCCGACACAATCCATTGCAACACTGCTCGAGATAATAGAGGAATTTTCACAATTATCAAACTTTAAAATTAATAATAGTAAATCAAAAATCTTGCAATTCTACCTTTCAGATACTACAATAAACTCTATTAAAAATATATCAGAGTTTGGTTGGGAGGAGGATAAAATATCACACCTGGGTATTGTGTTCAAAAAAACATTACGCAATACAGTTAAAGCAAATTGCGAGACCTTCCTAGCCACTATCACAAATGATCTCCAACCCTGGAAAAACATAGGCCTGTCGTGGGTGGGCAGAGTGCTAGCGATAAAAACAGTGATACTCCCGAAACTTTTATACATTTTTAGGGCTCTCCCTCTTTCCTTTCCAATAACATTCTTTAATAGCTGCAACAAAAAAATCTTCTCCTTTGTTTGGGGAGAGAAGAGAGCTAGAGTAGACAGAACAATTCTCTATAAACATAAATATAACGGAGGAATGGGGATTCCGAACATTCTAACTTACTACTACGCCATTCTTATCAAACAAAGCCAATGTTGGATGGGTGAGAATGCAGAACCTTCTTGGATGATGCTGGAAAGAGACCATAGTTCCCCAAACCCACTTAAAAATCTTCTCCTCAATCATATATTCCATCTAAAAAGATATAGACTAAATCACCCTATTTTTCTGGCAATTACCCAGGCTTGGGATCATTTGGCCTCACCGAACAGAGCTGAGAAGCCAAAATTAAAAGAAAATTTCCCAATATCCCTGATCGCGTCTATTTACAGATTTACTGTGCCTGAAATATGGTCAAAAAATGGCATTCGAAAGTTGGGAGACGTTCTCGTAATGGATAAATTACTCAGTTTTTCCGAGATTAGAAACAAATTCAACCTACCCTTCTCAGACTTTATGCAATATTGCATAATCAAGGAGTATATACAAAAATTTGTCAGCTTGGTCCCTCCGAAAACAGAGGTGGTTCATCTTCTTTTAAACAGTCCAAACCATAAGATTTTCTGGAGCACTAAATTCCTTTGTAGCTCTTTCAATAAGGATGGCGACTTCACAAAAAACAAATATATGTTCAAGTGGGAGAAAGACTTCCAGTTTTGCGCAACAAAGGGTCAATGGGAAAGGGCAATAAGGGACTCGTACTCTTCCAACATATCAATACTATTTCACGAATCATTCTACAAAATTTTAACGAGATGGTACCTAACTCCCTCTAGAATATCACATTTCAAAACTGATTCATCCCCATTGTGCTGGAGGGGGTGCGGGCTCAAGGGAGATTTGAAACATATTTTCTGGTCCTGCCTAGCTCTCACAGAATTATGGAATAAGATTTCCATATACATTGGTGAACTTCTTGACAAGAACTTTACACTTTCCCCTCAAACAGCTCTTTTTTCCTTGGACTTGGAAGAGGTACATTACTCAACTAAAAAAGTTATAATACACCTTTTACTGATAACTAAAAATATGATAGCCTCCTTCTGGAGAAGAACTGACATGCCAAGATTCTCTGACATTGTGGATAGACTAAAGACACATAATTCCTTGGACCTAAAATTCTCAATAGCAAATGGATGCTTACATAGATATGACAATAAATGGAGCATATGGAACACTAAATACCAAGATTTAGTTTAGTTTAGTTAAGACTTTCTTGTTAATAAGTTTTTTTTCTTACCCTTAAGCTAAAGGTAGCTTCCCAGCTATTTTCGATGTACATGGTTTGAACATGGAAATTCAAAGAAGATTATCTCACTAAGACAGATAAATTTTTTTGTAGTAGATATACAAATATGTTCAGCTCTGTCTATGTTACTATCAAAACTCCTTTCTCTCCCTTCCCTACTCCTATCCCTTTCCTTCCCCCCCTTTCCCTACTTATCAAGGTGAATTATTACATAAACAAAGAGCATGTTTGTAAATTTTGTTAAAATACCTAATAAAAATATTTGAAAACAAAATATGTTGGCCTTACATTTGAATCCATGGCAGTACCATAACTCAGAAACTAAAGTATATCACCAACTTAAAACTTTTTATATGGTCATAAAGGTATTGACAAAAGACTGAAACATTATTATACTACGTCCAGTATGTCCATTGTTTGTAATAAGAATTTGCTTCTTTTTTAGATCAGATTTTGAAATTGAAAATAGCTATTTTGTCATGGACTACTATTGTCTTCTGGCATCTGAATGGATGTCCATCCATCCATAGAGCATATTGACCAGCACTGATGATTTCGACCTTTGCAAAGCACTCTCGCACGTTTTCAACAACAAAATTAGATAGGTCCCATGTGAACATACCTTAATAGGTTACAAAATTAGGTAGGTCCCATGTGAACATACCTTAATAGGTTACAAAATTGGGTAGGTCCCATGTGAACATACCTTAATAGGTTACAAAATTAGGTAGGTCCCATGTGAACATACCTTAATAGGTTACAAAATTAGGTAGGTCCCATGTGAACATACCTTAATAGGTTACAAAATTAGGTAGGTCCCATGTGAACATACCTTAATAGGTTACAAAATTAGGTAGGTCCCATGTGAACATACCTTAATAGGTTACAAAATTAGATAGGTCCCATGTGAACATACCTTAATAGGTTACAAAATTAGGTAGGTCCCATGTGAACATACCTTAATAGGTTACAAAATTAGATAGGTCCCATGTGAACATACCTTAATAGGTTACAAAATTAGATAGGTCCCATGTGAACATACCTTAATAGGTTACAAAATTAGGTAGGTCCCATGTGAACATACCTTAATAGGTTACAAAATTAGATAGGTCCCATGTGAACATACCTTAATAGGTTACAAAATTAGGTAGGTCCCATGTGAACATACCTTAATAGGTTACAAAATTAGGTAGGTCCCATGTGAACATACCTTAATAGGTTACAAAATTAGGTAGGTCCCATGTGAACATACCTTAATAGGTTACAAAATTAGGTAGGTCCCATGTGAACATACCTTAATAGGTTACAAAATTAGGTAGGTCCCATGTGAACATACCTTAATAGGTTACAAAATTAGGTAGGTCCCATGTGAACATACCTTAATAGGTTACAAAATTAGGTAGGTCCCATGTGAACATACCTTAATAGGTTACAAAATTAGATAGGTCCCATGTGAACATACCTTAATAGGTTACAAAATTAGGTAGGTCCCATGTGAACATACCTTAATAGGTTACAAAATTAGATAGGTCCCATGTGAACATACCTTAATAGGTTACACAGCTTCCTGCAGTGCTTGACACTGGTGGAGACTTGTTTTTATGCAAAAGTATGTTCTCTTATGAATGACAAAGTTCCCCTCCCCCATTGCACTAATGTAAAGTGCTCATCATACTTTGACACCGATAGTATCGAATAGGTTTTACAATTTTTTTTTTAAAGGCGAAAGCTTTAGAAATACATTACATAATTCAACCCCCTCACCTCTTTATGGCGCTCTACTATGCCCATCCCTCATTATTGGTCTGAATTAAACCAGCATTATATACGTTGTACAAAATTGCACCTGTCAGGTTGACAAGTTGCCCTTCTTCTTAATAAGTAAATACATCAGTAATGCAAAACATTTCTCAATAAAACATTTTTTTCCAGTTATAACCAGAACAAATTACAATGGCAAAATAAAAGTTCACCCTTAATATTCCTATATATATTATCATAGAATATGAGAGAGTTGAATGAACTCTTAATCATTAAATGAATGTTTTTCAAGTGAAAAGTGAATCATGGAGGAATTCTCCCCCAAGGCAACATTAGAAATAGTTTTGGCTGCAGGTTGGGGAATCTTCAGGATAAACAGAAAAGGTAATTGATGTGTGAAAGCCACAACAGCAGGACTATTTTCATAACCTCGGTGATTTTGCAACATCCAAATAAGAATCGCTTCTCAGACGTCTAAACACTGACATTGTTTGTAAGGCAAAAACATAGCCTAATTGTTAGAGGGGTTGTCTCAAGTTCGAAACTGGGTAAAGTTGCAAAGTGTTTGTAAAATGAAGCTACTTTGCCATTTACCCTTGTTAAATATCCACTACTTTTCTCCCCCAAAAATTTGCTATCGGGAGAGTCAGGGGGCCCCCAGACACATTTTATGGTTGGCCGGTCCTGCTGATCTCCAGATTTGGCTGACCATCATAGAGGAAAAATTGGCTGACCATCATAGAGGAAAAATTATAAAATCCAGATAGACATCTCCTGAGAGGAGATATATCATCCTCACATTGAACATATGGGATTAATTATAACTGAGGAAGTAAGAAGGAGATCAGTGGGACCTTACAATGAATTTATGAGATTAATTATTACTTGGTAAGTGAGAAAGAGATGACAGTTCGACCTCTATTGAAGTAGGGATCTACTGTCATGAACAGGTAATTACAGCTGAGATCTGCTCTGAGAACCAGCCACCAAGACTCAGATTTGCTTAATCAGAGGTGGAGAAGTACACTTCCAAAGCAAGAGCTTCCTCTGTTCAAAGCACTGGTCCCCAGACTTTCTGGAGCCAGTGGTCCATGCTGAATATTGAGGTTTGCATTGATTCGATATACGGGACATATATATTTTCGGCGTCGTAGTGAAGGACTAACATAACACATTCACTCACATCACCCTAAGGCCATTCTAACTCCTCCAACTTAATCTTGGATGTTATGGATAATTTTATCCATACCATGCTTCTTTATAGAAAGGTAAAATTGCGATAGGAAACATGACAATATCTACTGACTGGGCCATCCAGTGGTGAAGATTTCCTGAATGTTGGGGATCTCATAATTCTCTAAAGGCCTTGCATATCCCACGACCAGCCCCATATGAGCTCACCAATGGGAAGTTTGAGGGCGTAAACTTGATTTATTAGAAAACAGTGTTTGTTCATTTTCTGGACCACACATTTCGCTGTGATACTGTTACATTTACCTAACTGGAGTGCTTCCCTACATAAAGATAAGAGACATACCTTCAACATCAGGTTTAGCAATTTTCTTTAGTTTTCCCCTTTCATTTTATGTAATTGCATATGCTGTTCTGTTTTGTTGCCATGTTGTAACATCTTTGTGTATTTATTATAAACACTGCCTACCTTTCTGGATTAAATATATAAAATGTAATGGCTCTGTTCCTCTTGCTCTGTAAACCGCACCCCTGAATCCATACGCTACCTGTGTTTGTGTCTACCTGTATAAATGATTGGTGGTGGTAGCTAGTAGTTCCTTTTGTCATGGAGGTGTTGGCAGTGACCATACGGGAGTATATACAGTATATATATTCCATGCTTTGGAACTGGAGATGTATATACCGCACACTTGCTGTAAGTTCCCCAATAACCGTCCTAGTAGTGGAAGCAGCCGCGGCCTTGTCCATCATTCGTCAGTCAATTGCGTAATTGTCCTGACGATTGGAAGTAGTGGAGTTGGGTCTCCCTGACAAACTGGTGGCAGCGGTGGGATCTGTCTGACTCCCCCTTGCTGTTATCGGTGACACTGATTTTTCATCTAAAGTAAATATTGGCCTTTAGCTTAGTTCTTGTAATGTAATGGACAAGGCATTGTTTCCTACTTATACTATTCAGCATCGGCTGTAGAGGAGACATTTCCTTCTGCGCAAATCGCCAGTGTAAGCTCTGTAAATTTATTGAGCTAGCAAGAAATACTGTTGCTTTCAGTTCTGAAGCCTTCAGAATTCACACTTCTGGATTTTAATACCGGTTATAATTCAGTATTGCTACAAGATGAACAAAGCAATGCAATTATAAAATTGCTCAACTTAAAGTGTAAAATGGTACCATGAGGCTTCTGTAAAGACGGTTCATAAATCTAAAATTGAAAAGTGCATTAAATTTCTTGCAATATAATCAGCCATAAACACAGAGATAATAGATCACTATGATCACTGCATGTCTTACTTTTTTCTGTGTAACTTATGGCATGATGGAGCAGTGCTAGAAACCCAAGGGGGTCGAGGCACAGGAGTTTCGAGAAGAAAAAAAAAATAATTGTTCCCTTCCAATACAGTCTAATAAAAACAAGTGTTAAACTTTATCTTGGAAGTTTAGGAACAGCAGTGCACCAGGGTTCACACAGAGTAACCAGACCATGAAATCCAGCCAGCATAAAGCTGGATGGGAAGCAAATGATTTATTTACAATGTGAGACTATTGTTTTGTGGATGCGCAACGTAATTGCTGTCCATGCAAGGCTGTTAAAATTCCCTGCATATAATAACAGGAATGTTATAATGTAGCATTAAAACCGCAGAAGGGAAATTTCATAGTCAGCACCTCCACAATAATCCGACGCATGCCATTTTTTTTGTGTGTGTGACCCATATTGGCATGGGATGCGAAGTCTAACCATGGCTTGGCAATTACCATGTAAATTAGCCCCCCTACTTGTGTCTCCTATAGCCTTCAATTTCTTGTCATCCTCCTTCAATTCCTTTGGCTTCTGTGTAGCAGGATTTCTCCCCCCAGGTTGTTCTGTAGCGGGGCGTTCAGGCGTGTAAAATGCACTTTAAGTTTAGAAGGTCATATAAGCCTTTCTTATTTATTCTAATTTTCCAGGGAAATCTCCAGCTTGTGTGCAGGAAGAATAGGACTTGGAAGGATTTCTTTTGTCTGTAAGGAGCACTTGAAATTCCCAGAAATTAGCCCGTTCTCCACAACATTAATTCAATTGCTAATTATATTTGCCTTCTTTTTGTCTTCTGCTTGCGCCCAGGCTTGCTTTCTCAGGCAAGCAGAGCCTGTAAGGTTTTCATAGTTGTTTGTGCTGACGATGCTCAGCTGCCCAGTGTTACTTTTGGCTTTCAGAATTCCTCAAACTGGAATTTTCCTGGAAGCTTTTAAACTTCATTAGCACTGAATTGCCTTGGAAATGAGCATAAGTTTGAGGTCTTCTTAACATCTAGCATACAGGGCTATTCTCAACAGGGACAAAGGCAACTTACTTTGTTCCGTCGTACTTCAAGTGGTTGGATGACCTCATGGGAAAATATGTTTCTGTTTTAAAGGAGACTTTTCACTGGATACTTCATCCAATTGTTGCTGTTTCACTGATTCTGGAACAGTTTTTCTTTTTCTTATATTCCCCTCTGTTCCAAAGTTATGCCCAAATAATGAGGCAAATTTTCCTGTCAACAACTGGGCGAATTCTATAGAATGCTATAGAACTCCTTTATGGGCGTGTCTACATTTTGATTGGCCAGCATCAGAGGAGAAAAAGTAAGTGCCCACGGAGAAAATCTAAGATACACGCCCAGTTGGCTGAATGGAAAATTTGCGCCATTATTACTACGGGCATAATTCTGGAACGGAGAAGGATAGAAGAAAAAGAAAAACTGGTCCTGAATCAGAGGAGGAGCACCAGTTAGATAAAGCACTCAGCTTAAATTAAAAAGGTCCTATTAAAACTGATTAAAGTCATCTATACCCACAGATTTCAACAGGACTGGCTGACCCCACCTCTTACCTGCCAGCATCCCACATTCTTCTTTTGATTGGCCATCCAGGCATGACATCACATGTGACTCACAGCGCAATGACAGTACCACATCATCCTTGTGGTGTGACATATGTTATGTCTTGCCTGGCTGGCCAATCAGAAGGATAGTTGAGGATGCTGGCAGCTGTGAGAGGTACTCATGCAGCCGCCACAGACTACTGTTGTGGATGATGGAATGGCATATGCATACCAATGAACATCAAATATAGTCATTTATTAGGGGGTTGTCCAGCCGCTGGAAAGCTTAGAATGGTAATAATAATATAATAATTATAATTGTTATTTGTACGTATGGCGACCACATATTCTGCAGCACTTTACAATTTTAGAGGGGACTTGTACAGACAATAAATATATTACAGAATAACACGTAGCTCAGATGCCAGGAGGAGTGAGGGTCCAGCTCACAAGCTACAATCTGAGGAAATAGGGGAGACATGGAAGGTAAACTATAAAATGTGCTTATACTGTATGAAACAGCCATAATATACTAAATAGGGTATGCACTTAACACTGCATGAACCGGTCACCAGCCAGTATCTGTACAGGCACAGAGGGTTACTATGTGCATGGGGGTGTAAACAAGTGCTACAAGGGTCCTGATTTGGAAGAAAATTTTGTATGGGCAAAACGAGACTAGTTATACAGTATAAGTGAGGTGGGGAGATAGGCCAGTCTAAAGAAATGTGCTTTTAGACCACGCTTAAAACTGTGGGTATTGGGAATTAGTCGAATTTTCCTGGGTAGTGCATTGCAAAGAATTAGTACAGCTTGTGAGAAGTCTTGGAAACAGAAATGGGAGTTTCGGATTCTTGGAGATTTTAGTTTTAAGTTATTAGCAGAACAGGTGGCATGGGTAGGTTGGAAGACTGAGAGGAGGAAGGAGATGAAGGCTGGTACTGAAGTGTGGAGCGCTTTGTGGGTGAGAGTGATAAGCTATATGGATTCTGTAGCGGATGGGCAACCAGTGTAATGACTGGCACAAGATGGAGTTATCAATGTAGGTTGGAAAGGAATATCATCCTGGCAGACACATTAAGGACGAGGGGCGAGTTTAATAAAAGGGAGACCAATTAGTAGAGAGTTGCAATAGTCCAGACAAGAATTAATAAGAGCTACGGTAAGAGTTTTTGCAGAGTCAAAGGTAAGGAAAGGTTAAATTCTAGAGATGTTTTTAAGGTGTAGGTGACTTGAGTGGGCGAGTGATTGGATGTAGCGAGTGAAGGAAAGATCTGAATCAAATTTGACCCCAAGATAGCAGGCATGTTACTAGGGAGTAATGTTGGAACCACACACGGAAATGGCAATATCGGGCATAGGTAGGTTAGTGGAGGGAGGAAAAACAAGGAGTTCAGTTTTTGACAGATTCAGTTTTAGATGGAGGGAGGACATGATGTTAGAGACAGCGGAAAGACAATCAATGTTGTTTTGTAGTAATGCAGGGGTGATGTCAGTAGATGGTGTGTATAATTGGGTGTCATCAGCATAGAGATGGTGCTGAAAACCAAATCTGCTGATGGTGTTATGAGGAGGGTTTTGAATCTTCTCTCCCTTTCCCAGTCTGATCATGTCAAGGGTTAAAAACCTCCATGATCTCGTAAGGGGCCAATAAACTTGGGACCCAACTTAACAGAAGGAACCTTCAACCGTATGTTCTTGGTAGACAACCACACTTTATCTCGTACTAGAAATACTAGCCCTAAAGACCGTCGCTTGTCAGCAAAATGTTTATGTTTGCCCTGAGCTTCCCCAGTGTTCCTCTGAACCTCCCTCCATCAAGTTGCCTTTCGCTTGCGCCTTCTTCCGTCGCTTCGGATCGCCAATGTGTTTCATAAGTCCCTCCTGAAGAAATTTGCACCTTCCTCTGTAGGGTCGCCATCCCTTCCTCCACCTGTCTCTGTGGATGGTCAGACTGAGTATGAAGTGGAATGGTTTGTGGATTCTCGCATGGTCCGCCGTTCACTTCAGTATTTGGTTCACTGGAGGGGTTACGGTCCTGAGGATCGATCGTGGGTCCCGTTGCGATCTGTCCATGCTGATCTCTTGGATCTGGCCTTTCACGCTCATTATCCTGGGAAGCCTGGGGGTCTGGTGGCCCACCCTTGAGAAGAGGGTACCGTCAAGATCCAGGCCAGGTTTTGAATCCTGTCTCCCTTTCACGGTCTGATCATGTCAAGGGTTAACTTTTCTCTGCCTCGTTCTGGCGCCAGGCTGGCTATTTCTCTTCACTGCATACTGCAGGCTGTGTCAGTTATAGTTTCTGCCTACGGCATGAGTAGCTGATTCCATGTATACCCTGATTTGTCCTTCTGCTGTTGCTGACTTTGCCCGTGTCTGTTTTGTTCCCCTCTTCCTGTCCCAACTCTGTATTCCCCCTTTCATGGTTTGGACTCTCTAGTATTTGACTTAGACCCTGACCTGCTGTTTGTCTCTTGTCTTTAGCATATCTGCTCCTGACTGGTACTGACTCATTTGGCTTGTTTCTGACTCTGTGTTTGTTTATTCCTTTGGTGCTGCACTACAAACTAATATCAACCCGGCTTGTTTGAATATTCTGCTGCCACCTACTGGTAGCCTCGCTGCTGCGCTGCAGGTCTGCTCTTGCTGTGTGCAGTCCTCCCTCCACTCTATTGCCATCTCGTTAGGTGAGTGGTGAAAGCCGGGGAAAGGGACTGAAGGAGATGTGAGGAAATAGGGTTACTGGTGCAGGTAGTACGGCAAGAAGATGCAAGGAGCCTTGTCACTTCTTATGTGACTGGGTCGAAGACAGAAAGTAAGCTAAGTGCAGTGCAGGGGGGAGAAGTATGCATAACGTTAGGGGATTGGGAGAAAATTTCTTGTCGGATATTGTTAGTTGTTTTCTTGAAATTATTAGCCAGATCATCTGATCTGAGTTCGGTGGTCAGGCTCTGCAATCTTGGAGTAAGGAGAGAGTGTCAAAGAGTCATTTAGGATTATTGGATAGTGAGGTTATGAGGGTGTTGAAGTAGGCTTGATTGTAAAGGTGAAGGGCAGAGTTATATGTTTTAAGCACACATTTATAATGAATAAAATCTTCGGCCAGACTGGATTTTCTCCATGGACGTTTTTCGCACCTTGAGCACCGCTGAAGAAAGCATATTTTTAGTGTGTGCCAGGGTTGTTGCCTTCTGTGTTGCGGTGTTCTAAATTTACAGGTGCATCTCACAAAATTAGATTATAATAAAAAAGTTAATTTATTTCAGTTCTTCAATTCAAAAAGTGAAACTCATATATTATATAGAGTCATTACAAACAGTGATCTATTTCAAGTTTTATTTCTGTTAATGTTGCTGATTATGGCTTACAACCAATGAAAACCCAAAAGTCATTATCTCATTAAATTAGAATACTTTATAACCTCTGCTTGAAAAATGATTTTAAAATCCGAAACGTTGGTCTACTGAAATGTATGTTCAGCAAATGCACTCAATACTTCGTCGAGGCTCCTTTTGCATCAATTACTTTGTCAATGTGGCGTGGCATGGAGGCGATCAGCCTGTGGCACTGCTGGGGTGTTATGGAAGCCCAGGTTGCTTTGATAGCAGCCTTCAGCTCGTCTGCAATGTTGTTTTTTTTTGTCTCTCATCTTCCTCTTGACAATACCCCATAGATTCTCTATGAGGCTAAGGTCAGGCGAGTTTGCTGGCCAATCAAGCCCAGTTCTACTGCTGTTTTAAACCACATATTGGTACTTTTAGCAGTGTGGACAGGTGCCGAGTCCTGCTGGAGAATGACATTTTAATCTCCAAACAGCTTGTTGGCAGAGGGAAACATTATTAAGTGCTCTAAAATTTCCTGGTAGATGGCTACGCTGACTTTTTTTCTTGATAAAGCACAGTGGACCTACTCCAGCAGATCACATGGCTCTCCAAACCATCACTGATTGAGGAAACTTCACCCTAGACCTCAAACAGCTTGGATTGTGTGCCTCTTCACTCTTCCTCCAGACTCTGGGACCTTGATTTCTAAATGAAATGCAAAATTTACTTTCATCTGAAAACAACACCTTGGACCACTGAACAATAGTCCAGTTCTTTTTCTCCTTGACCAAGGTAAGACGCTTCTGACATTATCTATTGGTCATGAGTGGCCTGACACAAGGAATGCGACACTTGTAGTCCATGTCCTGGATTAGAGTTGAGCGAAACGGGTCGGTCAAATTCATAAGTCGCCGACTTTCGCTAAAGTCGGGTTTCATGAAACGAAATCCGACCCTAGCGTGAGGTCGGCGACCAGAGCGCCAAAGTCACGTTTCAAATGATGCTTCCAGAGCCCTTTTTCAGCCAAAGATGGGGGACACACACTGTGGGCAACGCGATGACATGGGCAGCGGTCACCGCCATCTTTGAGAAGGGCATGCAAGTGATTGGCTTGCTTTGTGTGGCGTCACAGGGGCTATAAAAGGGCGTGCACGCCGACTGCCATCTTACTTCTGCCAATCTTAGCATAGGGAGAGCTGCTGATGATGATTCTGAATAAGGGAGAGCGTTAGGCAGGGAAGAAGAAAAAAACTGCTTCTGCTGGTAGCGATTTTCACTGTACAACACAACAGTTTGTGTGCAGTGCAAGGGGATGCTCTGTTTTTGTGAATCAGCTCTGTTGGTTATTAGGCTGCCTTATAAGGCTCCCTGATAGCTGCATTGCTGTTTGCACACTGCTGTGCAAACTGCTTTTTTTAAAAGCAAAAATACTTTTCTTCCTCTTTTCTGCAGTTACCAAGCGGTCATTTTTCCAGACTTTTGTGTTACATCAGTCCTGCTTATTAGGCTGCCTGCTGCCATACTTGGACTGAGAGCATCATTGTCAGCCTCATAAAATCTCTAAGGAGATTCAAATTCTCCCCAATACTATATACACCTTGTACCTTGTCATACACCAGATGAAGCACCAGAAGCAACACAAAAAACCCCCTAAAATATAGCTTTTAATTCAATCACTAAAAACATTAGTAGAAATGACTAAAAGAGGGGGGGTACAGGACAAAAAATGAAGGGTGGCAGAAATACTGCTATATATCTATGTAGTCATAACAAAATATGGGCTAAATTGCCCTAGTCCGCCCTGTTTCAGCCCTTCCTAGCCGCGGAGGTTGGCACCCTAGTTGTTGACGATATGGTGCCCCCGCTCAACGTCGGTGACCCTAATAGCTCCTAAACCTCCCTACGTATACAAAAAAGGACACAAAAAATGTACACACACACACTTATGATACCGAAAATAAAAGTGAAGAGACATAAATAGTCTCATAGACAATACTAAAGTGCTGTGAACTTATCTCGTAGTAATTCTGATAATGTAGATACCCCACAATATAAGCTTATCTCGTAGTAAAAAGAAAGAAAAAAGGGGGTAGTATCAAAATGCAGCTTTAGGTAAGACTTATCTCGTAGTCACCAAAAATGCTAATAAGCTGCAATAGGCAGACCCATTTACCAAATAGCAAAATCAGTAAAAAATGGCTACAAGGGAATTCAATAAATAGCACATATGACAATTCATTTGTCCAGATCCCCGGACAAGCACTTAGAAAATAGTCAAAAGACCGCACATCAAAAGGCAGAAAAATGAATCCTGCAATGCACATGCGGCGGCCATTATTTGGAAGCAGGGGTTAATCGTCACCCTGTTTCACTATGAGACACAATCCAGCTCAGATACAATGTATGCACATAAGAAAAAAATGCACAATAATTGTGCTGTCTCACACAGGTCATAGATGAAAAGGATGAGGCTAGCAAATTCACCTCAGTTAAACTTTCTCATGTGGTGCAAAAATATTCCAATAGTAATGCATACAAAGTATAGACCAGCAGAGCATAATTGCTCAACAAAATCGATCTCAATACTCAGTACCACAAAAGGGTCTGCCGGATATAATGTGCAGAAATATACTTATCAGCCAATTGATACGGATGAAAGCCCGACGCGTTTCCCCCTCTTAATCCGATGAGGGTTCATCAGGGGTCAGGAAGTGGGGTCTCATTACCCCTGGCCGAAAGAGCAATGCAATATGCGACCTTGTCATACACCAGCCAATTTCAGCCTGTTAAATTGAGGTGTAATCTATAGTGGGCCTCAGATAATAGTTCAGCCTCCTAAAATCTCTAGGGAGATTCAAATTCTCCCCAATACTATATACACCTTGTACTTTGTCATACAACAGCCAATTTAAGCCTGTTACATTGCGGTGTAATCTATAGTGGGCCTGAGATAATTGTTCAGCGTCCTAAAATCTCTAGGGAGATTCAAATTCTCCCCAATACTATATGCACCTTGTACCTTGTTTTACAGTACCATATAGCTGGTGGTATTTTGGGTACATTTTCCCAAAAATGAGGAAGTATGGTGGAAGTGGGGGGGGTTGCCAGCTGGTACTGATGGTGGTGGTGGTGTATCTTCTATAGTGGGCCTGAGATAATTGTTCAGCCTCCTAAAATCTCTAGGGAGATTCAAATTCTCCCCAATACTATATACACCTTGCACCTTGTCATACACCTGCCAATTTCAGCCTGTTACATTGAGGTGTAATCTATAGTGGGCCTGAGATAATAGTTTAGCCTCCTAAAATCTCTAGGGAGATTCAAATTCAATTCTCCCCAATACTATATACACCTTGTACTTTGTCATACACCAGCCTATTTCAGCCTGTTAAATTGAGGTGTAATCTATAGTGGGCCTGAGATAATTGTTCAGCCTCCTAAAATCTCTAGGGAGATTCAAATTCTCCCCAATACTATATACACCTTGTACCTTGTCATACACCAGCCAATTTCAGCCTGTTCAATTGAGGTGTAATCTATAGTGGGCCTGAGATAATAGTTCAGCCTCCTAAAATCTCTAGGGAGATTCAAATTCAATTCTCCCCAATACTATATACACCTTGTACTTTGTCATACACCAGCCTATTTCAGCCTGTTAAATTGAGGTGTAATCTATAGTGGGCCTGAGATAATTGTTCAGCCTCCTAAAATCTCTAGGGAGATTCAAATTCTCCCCAATACTATATACACCTTGCACCTTGTTTTACAGTACCATATAGCTGGTGGTATTTTGGGTACATTTTTCCAAAAATGAGGAAGTATGGTGGAAGAGGCCGTGGAAGTGGGCGGGGGTTGCCAGCTGGTACTGATGGAGGTGGTGGTGCATCTGCTGGTAGTGGCAAAAGCACAATAGCACCTAAGGCAGGAGGTGTTGAGCCTGCGTCAGCGTCTGGCTCCACAACGGCTCGAAGGTTCCCTTTTCTGAGAGTAGGTAAACCGCTTTTAAAGCCGGAGCTTCAGGAACAAGTTTTGCCTTACATTGCTGACACAGCCTCCAGCTCTATCGCCTCCTCTTCTGAAGTTTCAAAAAATAAAAGCACTGAGTCGTCAGTGGAGGCTCCTGGTCAGGAACAACACCTTTCCTTGTGTCCTTCACCCCTACCAAAAGTGAAGGATGCGGCAGGCCACACTACAGATTACTCCATGGAGCTCTTTTCACATACCATGCCTGGGTTATCAAGTCAAATCGTGAATTCCCCAGTTCAAGATGAATATGACATAGAGTGCGCTGATGCACAGACAATGCTATATTTTTCTGCTGGTACATTCACTCAGAGCACTACATTGTCCTCGCAGTGTACTGAGCCAGAATCTGACCCTGATGAAACTCAGGTGCCCCTTCCCGCATACTGTACCACCTTAACGGTGACAAAGAGGAAGGTGCAGATGAAAGTGCAGGTTCCTTGAGCAGGTGGGGGGCATACTCATTGGCGACGGCACTGTCACAGGGCCCCTCATAGTACGCAAAAGTGTCTCTGCCGGTGGGAGTCTCTGCCGGTGGGAGGGCCCACCCGCCGTCATACACACCACCGTACTATGAGGGGCCCTGTGCCAGTGCCGTCGCCAATGAGTAGGCCCCCCTGCTTGGTCAGAATCACAGCACTTGCAAAGTTGAAATACTTACCTCTCCCTGCTCCACCGTTGTGACGTCTTCCACGCTTCCTGACAGTGACATTCTGGTCAGAGAGCGCGATGACATCAAGTCTGTACGCCCTCTGCCTAAACAGTCCAAGTGCAGAGAGATGGAAGATGGGGACGATGAGGAGTCCAGAGTACAGGGATTCCCTAGCGAGGAGACTTAATTGTTTTAAAGGTTGGGAGCAATTTTTGGGGAGCACTATACTCTGGAGAATGATATATGGGGCCCACCATACACTGGAGCATTCCAAAGGTGGACATCAGACACTGGAGCAGCATTTACAGGGCCCATTATACACTGGAGCATTAGAAATGGGGCCCATTATAGATGGAGCATTATTTGGGCCCATAAGACACTGGAGCATCATCCATGGGGCCCATCATATACTGGAGCATTGTAAATGGGGCAGATTATATATGGAGCATTATTTGGACCAATCGTACACTAGAGCATCATCCGTGAGGCCTGTCATATGCTGGAGCTTTCCCAATGGGGGACATCAGACACTGGAGCAGCATTTACTGGGCCCATTATACACTGGAGCATTAGAAATGGGGCCCATTATATATGGAGCATTATTTGGGCCCATAAGACAGTGGAGCTTCATCCATGGGGACCAACATATACTGTAGCATTATGTGGAGCTCTTCATATACTGTATTGAACATTATATGGGACCAATGATTCTGTATGGAGAAATATATGGGCCTCATTATTCTATATGGCGCACTATGCGGTGGCCATAATACTGTATGGAGTAATACACTGTCCGTTTTTGGAGCTATTGGAGAATTTAAAATGGATATCATTCATGTGATGTAAGAAGTGAAGTATTTTTCATTGTACTATGGCTCCACTTCATCTCCTCTTCCTCTCGCTGTTGGGGTACCTCAGGGCTCAGTCCTTGGCCCCCTTCTCTTCTCTCTCTACACGGCCCCAATTGGACAGGCCATCAGCAGATTTGGCTTTCAGTACCATCTTTATGCTGATGACACACAACTGTACACATCATCCCCTGACCTTACCTCCGCTGTACTACAGAACGCCACTGACTGTCTGCAGTCTCCAACATCATGTCTGCTCTCTATCTGAAACTCAACCTCTCCAAAACTGAACTTCTTCTGCTCCCACCATCTACCAACCTCCCTAAATCTGACATTTCCCTCTCTGTGGGTGGCACCATAATAACACCCCGACAGCAGGCGCGCTGTCTGGGTGTTATGTTTGACTCCGATCTCTCCTTCACCTCCCATATACAATCTCTTGCCCGCTCGTGCCGCTTACACCTAAAGAACATCTCTAGAATCCGCCCTTTTCTCACCATGGAAACAACAAAACCTCTCACTGTCGCCCTGATCCACTCCCGCCTGGACTACTGTAATGCTCTATTAATTGGCCTCCCACTCACTCGACTCTCCCCTCTCCAGTCTATCCTTAATGCAGCAGCCAGGGTTGTCCATCTGGCTAATCGTTACTCAGACGCGTCCGCTCTTCGCCAGTCGTTACACTGGCTGCCAATTCATTACAGGGTACAATTCAAAGTACTTGTTCTCACCCACAAAGCTCTCCACAGTGCGGCACCCCATTACATCTCCTCCCTCATTTCTGTCAATCGGCCTAACCGACCGCTGCGCTCTGCAAATGACTTTCGACTAACCTCTGCCCTAATCCGTACCTCCCACTCCCGACTCCAAGACTTCTCCCGTGCTGCGCCAATTCTCTGGAATGCTCTACCCCAAAATATTAGGACCATCCACAATTTGCATAGTTTTAGGCGCTCGCTCAAAACACATTTGTTCAGAGCGGCCTATCACATTCAGTAATCAAAGTCATGTTATGTTTGTGTGTGTGTAGCCCATTCACTATCTCCATCTAACCCCCACCCCCTGAAGATGACTGGACCATCTTTGTAAATACATCATTGTAAATACAAACCTGTGCTTTGTATCTCCCCCACCTCATTGTAGATTGTAAGCTCCCACGAGCAGGGTCGTCTTATTTCGCTTTAATTATTGTATTGTTAACGTTGTTACTTATGACTGTTGTGTTTGAAACTGTTCAACTGTAAAGCGCTGCAGAATATGTTGGCGCTATATAAATAAAGATTATTATTATTATTATTATTACTATACTGCTATTTCTCTGCCGTATTAGAGGATCATGAATTATGGCATGTGTTAAAGGAGCCCAGTGACATTCTTTGGCCCTGGGCCCACGAAAATCTAGAGCCAGCCCTACCCCCCCACAACTTTAGCCAAATGACCCCCAGTTTTCAATGCCTGACTATTATTATAAAGTAAATTAAGGTTGACAAGCCTAAGTAATAAGAATTGATGTTTTTGGCATTAAAATGGGCACTGTAGGTGTGTTTCCTGTCCTCCACTCACTGCCGACTTTTCTTCCCCATTGACTTGCATTGGGTTTCGTGTTTCAGTTGGCCTTCGACTTTTCACGATAATCGTCCGATTGCGTTTGACCCATCTTTTGCGGAAAAAGGCAAAGTCGCTCATCTCTATTCTGGATACATCTGTGTGTGGTGGCTCTTGAAACAATGACTCCAGCAGCAGTCCATTCCTTGTGAATCTCCCCAAAATTTTTGAATGACTTTTTCTTAACAATTCTTTCAAAGCTGCGGTTATCCTGGTTGCTTGTGCACCTTTTTCTACCACACTTTTTCCTTCCACTCAACTTTCCATTAATATGCTTGGATACAGCACTCTGTGAACAGCCAGCATCTTTAGCCATAACCTTTTATGGCCTACCCTCCTTGTGGAGTGTGTCAATGACTGCCTTCTGGACATTTGTCAAGTCAGCAGTCTTCCCCATGATTGCGGAGCCTACTGAAACAGAATAAGGGACCTTTTTAAATGCTTAGGAAGCCTTTGCAGGTGTTTTTTGTTAATTATTCTAATTTATTGAGATAATGACTTTTGGGTTTTCATTGGCTGTAAGCCATAATCATCAACATTAACAGAAATAAACACTTGAAATAGATCAGTCTGTTTGTAATGACTCTATATAATATATGAGTTTCACTTTTTGCATTGAAGAACTGAAATAAATTCACTTTTTGATGATATTTTAATTTTGTGAGAAGCACCTGTAGGTGGAGCAGCTTCATTCAGGGCACATTGCAGTGTTTCTGTCATGATGTGACTGTCTGAAATAAGGGAGAGGGGCCTCAGACTGTTCTGGAATTGGGACCCTAACTATCCCTATCCCAGGGGGATTCTTGAAGATAAACAGGCCTGAATCTCTGATCTAACTATGCTCCTGCTAAACCCTAATCTGTCCTCTCCTTCACCCCATAAGGCATGGGACCGTAAAGTAAGGGAAACTAGACACAAAGATAGGGATAACCAAAAACCGCTATCATACAAAACACTAAAAATAGCAAGATCGGTAGGGAAAGCGAGGAATAAACAAACCAAATAGGAATGAAGACAAGAAGATTAACTCACATGAACCTACTGCACGTATAACTCTTCAATAAATCCTACCAACTCCAACAACACAGCTCAAAACTTTCCAGGAAGAAGATTCTTTCACTGGCAAGGAAGAAACGCCCAAGCCAGTATATATAGGGAGATGAGATGTTGTCAGCAGCTGCAGATGGGAACAACCACTTGTATGTACACAATCAGCATGGAAAGAGTTCTTAACCCTTTCTGCACTGATGGAAAGGAAATCCATTTAAAACAGGGCACAAATCATACCGTCTCAAAAGAGGACCTGTGATTCAATATCCATTGAGACGACTTTCTAACTCCAGGTCTTCCATGGGGACGTGACACCCTCGTGACAGTTTCATTATGTTTCAGTGCAGAGTCAAGTTATGAGATAGAGGAGATTGGGGCCAATGATGATATGGTATCAAATAAATGAAATGTTAAATATATTACCAATCCTTTGCTGATTCCGTCCCAGTCTCTGTATCTGGATCAGTCACCAGTGGCTCTGTGCAGCAGTCACATTGCCGTGTCAATATGTCATTGCTGGAGACCAGGATACAGAGACCAGTGTGGGAAAATGGTAGCATGAAAGTGGAAAAGCATCGGTATGGCAATTTTACGGTTTTAGCAAAAACAAAAAACAAGAGGTTGGACAACTCCTTAGAGGTCAAATAATACAAGTAGCAGAGGCAGAGATTGAGTAGAATAATCGCCATCCATCTTGTTAGCTACATGACCAGGATCATCATTTGTTATTGCATGTCTTACCATTGCTGGACATCTGTTGGCTGTTACTGCAAGGAAATTCAGTCTTACAGCCAGCAACCACTAATAGATTCCTCACAATGTTGTTAGAACACACAATACTAATGGGGGACAGATGAGTATGGTTTTGCTCACTACCTGGTAGATCCTTTTCAAGACCTTGCAGTTTTTGCTTTCAGAGTCAATTAGATTCTGCCATGCAAAATCTGGGCATGGTTCATAAATAAAATAATGTAATGCTTTGATGAGTCTTGGTTCCGCTTTCAAGTTAAATTTTTTTAAGAAGTTAGACAATAAATTGATGCTATTTTCTGAGTATCTGCTCTCACTAAAAAAGTTAAGCTAGCCATACACAATAGCTGTTGACCAAACTCTTGTCAAGCCATCTACTATCCCGTAAAGTTTCCTTATAACCATCCACACTCAAGTTGGCAGAGCATATATGTTAATTTCGATAAGTAGAGAGGGAAACCTCAGCTAAACACTTCTGGCAACAGTTTATATCCAGTCGATTATGTGGAAATCCTTAAATAGGAACTATTTGCCCGCAAACAGGTGAGATCAAGGATGGATCCCATCAACATTCAGCTAATATATGCTGCATATTGACAGCATTAGAAACTGCTTACATTTGTTTACCACATAATTGGTATTTTAGGCTAGTTTCACAATAATGTTCTCAGGCGCAGCGCAGGGCCGCTGCTTAGCTCCGCCCCCGGCCATGCCCCCTCCAGTCAGCTTCTCCTAGTATTGCATGACGCTGCATGCGATCAGCGTACCGTATATTTAGCGTTGGGTATGCTGACCGTGCGCTGGTCGTGTGCTGGTATGATTTTGCTGGCGCTGCGCCCAGCGCACAAAAATGCAACACAGCGCGCTTTTGTGCGCTGGGTGCAGCGCCAGCAAAATCATACCAGCACACGACCAGCGCACGGTCAGCATACCCAACGCTAAATATACGGTACGCTGATCGCATGCAATGTCATGCGATCCTAGGAGGAGCTGACCGGAGGGGTACGGCCGAGGGCTGAGCTAAGCGGCGGCCCTGCGCTGCTCCCGAGAATGCTAGTGTGAAACTAGCCTTAGAACGGTTTGGTTGGCACTCTGGATGGATGATGGTTCCCAGTGGTAGGATGGATATCCAGGATATAATGTATGAATGACCATGGCACTCCTTATTTGTAGTGATGAGCGAACATGCTCGGATAACGTCTTATCTGAGCATGCTTGGGTGTTATCCGAGTAGCTTGAGCGTGCTCGTATATTATATTAGCGTCCCTGAGGATGCATGATCTGCAGCTGTTAAACAGACACAACACATGCATAGGTTGCTTATTTCTTAGGGAATCCCCACATGTCTGGAGGCTGTCTAACAGCCGCAAATCATGCAGCCACAGAGACTCGAATATTATATACAAACATGCACAAAATACTCATATAACACCCAAGCATGCTCAGATAAGACGTTATCCGAGCATGTTCTCTCATCACTACAGTCTTATCCGAGCATGCTCGGGTGTTATCCGAGTATCTTGTGCATGCTCGTATATAATGTTCGAGTCTCTGTGGCTGCATGATTTGCATCTGTTAGACAGCCTCAAGACATGTGGGGATTCCCTAACAAATAAGCAACCCCTGCATGTCTTGTGTCTGTTTAACAGCTGCAGATCATGCATCCTCAGGGACTCTAATATAATATACGAGCACGCTCAAGATACTCGGATAACATTCGAGCATGCTTGGATAAGACGTTATCTGAGCACGTTTGCTCATCACTACTTATTTGCAATGAAAAAAATGTTGTTGATGTGTCAGTGTGTCATGTTGAAGGGTACCATGCTTTACAAGATGATCAACATTTCGGTCCCCCCCGGACCTTGATCACGGCTAGTAGTGAACAGTGTGGTAGTGGCTCAGTGGTGAGGCTGATAGTGTGGTGGATCTGATTTTGTTTGGTCAGTGTTTCTATTTTTACCATCTGTAATTTTGTTGTATGAAATAAAAAGGTGCAAAGCTTCTTCTACCCATTGGAGTGCTAGAAATGGACAGACAACACATGGATGGCATCTGTGTGTTTTCTGTAAGTTCCACCTACCCATAGACTTGTATGGGTGATTTTGATCCATGTCTCAAATCAAAATTAGACAAGTCTGTGATTTTTTCCTGGATAAATGGTCTGCGAAAAACCTGATCTGGTGCTTGTTCTATCCATGAAAAACACAGAAAGAACATGAGTGGGAAAATGGACAGATCAATAAGGCCTAGGCATGAGAATGAAGAGCTTTTTGAGGCCTCAGGCTTTGATATTTCATTGCTCGTATAATTACAAGTCAATTGGTGGGGGTTAGGGACCTGAGACCCCCACCGATCACTTAAAAACACATCTTAGAGGTGCATAGCTCAGGAGACAGGAGTTAACACACAGACTGTGGTATGGCTATTAAATCTATGCTTTTTATTGAATCCATACCCTGCTCTGTGTGCACGTTCAGCCAAAAGCTATCAGCTCCTGTCTCTTGAGATCGAGTTGTTTTTGAGCGATTGATGGGGGTCTTAGGACCTGGACCCCCACCAATTTGCTGGTAATTATAAGAGCAATGAAATAGTAATCTTCAAATGAAAAAGATCTGGAGAGCAAAGCCAAAGCTCAAAATCCTCAGTCTTAGATCTCAAAAAATATTGGCTTCAAACTCACAGTTTTGGAAGTAAACATGAAGCAAGAGAATGAAAAATTGATTCTCTGACCTTCTTAATTATCATCTCATTTTTCAAGCAGTTAAAAATAAAAAAATTTACACTTGGACATTACCAGATGGAGTCCACTAAAATAATATAAACTATATTCCCTGTTTGAAGGGATGGAAGAACAAGCTCATGCCCTGAGGCAGATTGTCTGGAGATATTAATGACGGAACAAAAATGGCTTTCTAGGACATCAAAAATAGATTTCTGCTTGGAGTGTATGTGCCGAAGGATCTCACAAATAGTGGAAGAAACAAAGACCAAGATGTAAAAAAAACATATTTAGGATATTAAGCATTTATTATAACATTGCATGATAGTTATGTCCTTAAAGAGCAAAGGAACATACTGGAGTTATCTTATTTTGAACATATTTTGAGAAGAAGCAGATTTCAGAAAAAAAATGACTTCACGAAGTTGGAAAGAGAAAAAAAACTCTACTAAAAAGAAAAAAATAACAGTAAGCAATAAGAATAATTTACTGAGCTCTCGAGTGGTCCTGGTTTGTCTTGTAGCAGTTGTAGGAGGTCCTACAGGAGATGATCTCTTTAGAAGGAGGTAAGCTGTTTCTTTAGAAGCATGTATAAGCATGACAGTGTTCTTGGAAATTCCTGCTCAGGTCTCATGAATGAATGATTAGGAAGAGCATTTACCCCTAAAATAAGAAAATTAGTTTCTTCTTCTGGATTAACAGAGTAAGAGTATTTTTTTCTGTCACATGAATACTTTTTTAACCTCATTATGTCATTTTTTTACCCTAATGCTAAAACACAAAATAACCACCAAAAACCTAAAAGAAATATCTGTAATAAAAATGTTTAATTATGAATTGATAAATGATAGCTTAAAACCATGTAATATTTGGTTTCAGGAATTATTGAAAAAAATGTCTAAATCAGTAAGTGACCATTACCAATATAATAAAGATTGTATTGAAAGAAAATCTGGATACTTTTTACAGAAATACTCTATTTTTTGATAAACATATCATACTTTCCAACTTTCCCATTGCATCAGGGAGCGCTCTTGAAATAAAGGGAAACCTCCTGTAGTCCCAGAAGAATCAGCAACATTTTTTTATTCAGGGAGGTGAGGATCAATGTCTGGAGAGGCGGAGAACAGAAAGGTGGTGAATGTTCAAAAAGGGAAAGGTTTCACAAGGGGTGTGACCACAGTCAAAATGTATTCATGGCACAGAATTTATATTTAGCATAGAAATCTGGAAATATGTACCATATAAGTTTGTGAAAGCAAAATATGACAGCGCTTGGGTCCTGTTTAGCAGCATGTATCGATAATTTGTCCATTCCTTCATACCAGGTCGCCTATCCAAATATCAGGCAATTCATTTGGTTGTGTCAATCTTTCCATCATTTACCTGTGGAATTTTCTTATATCTCCAACAACTGAAAAATAGTATACACTCTGACACGATGTAAGAGCAGAAGTTGTCCTCATAGTACTGTGTTTTATGTTAGGATTTGATAAAATAACCACAAAATTGGAGGTAAGTTCCACAATCACACTGGTATTTCTGAAATCATTAGGAATTATGTCTAGAAAGAGGTTTGCTGTACAAGGTTACAAGGTGGACTTAAGCTTTGTAGTATGACATGTATTTATCGCTATTGAAACAGGCCTCAGGGAGAAAAAAAGCATAAAAAACAAGACTTATGTTATAAGAAGAAAATAGGATTACAACATTTTTACCTAGATTTCCTTTAAATAGGAAATCCATTTAACCCTGCTGTTTAAAGGATTGAGACATACATGGGTCAACGGTGCAACATCAGGCCTTTTGTCTAGTATTATATAACTAATGCTTCTTACTGCTGTTATTATGGGTCTGTGTAAGCAACACTGATCACAGGTGATGGTGCTATAAAGAGGGACTTAATGGATGACACACAGATCAGTAGGGACCTGAAGTGCAGGGTATACAGGATCACAGACAAACAAGTGAAGCAGGTAGTACAAATAAGGTAGAGCTAGGTGTTTTGGATACATGGGATACATGGGAAGAGTTAATTATATATGCAATTGGTGTTTCTGGCAGCAGTTAATCACAGTAATGCAGTCTGGTCTGTTCCACCAGGGCAATGGATAAACAGGAGTAGCAAAGAAGTAAATGCAGTCTGGTATATTTCAGCAGGGTAATAGTTAATAGCAGTGATGTATCCACAGTGGGATTTGTAGCAAGGACATGGTTAAGGTACTGTCACACTTAGTGATGCACCAGCGATCCCGACCAGCGATATGACGTGGTCAGGATCGCTGGTGCATCGCTAAATGGTCGCTAGTGAGCTGCCACACAGGCAGATCTCACCAGCGACATAGCAGGGGTCGGGGGTCGTTACTTACCTGTCAGACGAGGAGATCCTGAATCCTCCCGCCCGCATCCACGCGTCGCTCGTCGGTGCCACAGGAAGCCCAGCAGGAAGCTGATGATGAGAAACGGTCCAGGACCTTCTCGCGCGATCAGCGATAACCAGCGGGGGAGAGGTCGGAGGTAAGTATCAGACATAGCGATATCGCTAGCAATATCGCAATAACGTCACAAAACCAGTGACGTTATAGCGATATTGCTAGCGATATCGCTTAGTGTGACAGGCCCTTTAAGTGAAGGAAAGTACTGAAGTATAGGCAAACTGGAAACTCATTTGAAGAGATGTCCCTATCTTCAAAAAAGGAAAGAATATGGAGCCTGGAAATTACAGGCCAGTGAGCCGTACTTCTTATACCAGGAAAGATCTTTGAACAAATTATTAAACAGCATGTATGTAAGTACTTGGATAAGAATGCAGTAATTGACCGGAAGCAGCATGGGTTTGTAGCAAACAAGTCATGCCAGACTAATCTAATTTCCTTCTATGATGCAATCACTGACTGGGTATCACTGACTGGGTAGATCAGCGGTTGATATAGTATATCTTGACTTCAGCAAAGCATTTGATAAAGTATCTCATACTATCTTTATTGTAAAAATGACCAATTATGGGATTGACAAGGCTATGGTAAGGTGGATTCATAACTGGCTCAGTGATCATACTGAAAAAGTGGTGATAAATGGTTGCACATCAAATTGGAAGAGTGTTTCAAGTGGGGTACTACATGTCTCTGTCTTGGCCCCAGTGTTGTTCAACGTTTTTATAAATGATCTAGATAAGGGGACTGAAGGTAAACTAATCAAATTTGCAGATAATGCAAAGCTGGGAGGGATAGCTAACACTAGAGAAGACAGAGAAAGGATTTGAAAGCATCTAGACAAGCTTGAGCAATGGGCAGTGATTAATAGATTTGTATTTAACTGGAATAAATGCAAGATTCTACATCTGGGCAAGAAAAATGAAAATTATATCTACAGAATTGGAGGAATAGAACTAAGCAACAGCACGCATGAAAAAGACTTGGGTATACTAATAGAACAGACTACACATGAGTCAACAGTGTGATACAGCAGCAAAAAAGGCAAACACAGTCCTGGGATGTATTAAAAGAAGCATAGAGTCTAGAAGTAATTATCCCCCTGTAGTCCTTCTTGGTCGGGAATACTGAATCCAGCTCTAGGCACCACTCTTTAAAAAAGACATTGAAAAATTGGAGCAAGTTCAGAGAAGAGCTACCAGGATTGTGAGTGGTCTGCAAACTATGTCCTATGAGGAACTGTTAAAGGATCTGGGAATGTTTAGCTTGCAAAAAAGGAGGCTAAAAGGAGACTTAATAGCGGTCTACAAATATCTGAAGGGCTGTCACAGTGTAGAGGGATCATCATTATACTCATTTGCACATGGGAACACGAGAAGCAATGGGATGAAACTGAAAGGGATTAGATATTAGAAAAAACATTTTGACAGTGAGGGTGATCAATAAGTGGAACAGGCTGCCATGAGAAGTGGTGAGTTCTCCTTCAATGGAAGCCTTCAAACAGAGGCTGGACAGACATCTGTCTGAGATGGTTTAGTGAATCCTGCACTGACCAGGGGGTTGGACATGATGACCCCGGAGGTCCCTTTCAACTCTAACATTCTATGATTCTATGATGCAGTAGCGTAGCTACCGGGGGGGCAGGGGGGGCGGTGGCCCCGGGCCCCACGCTCTGAAGGGGCCCACCGGAGCTACACTACACTATACCACTATTCTGTGGCAGACCAGGGAGAATCGATCTCCCTACTCTGCTGCCCGGCCGCTATGGGCCCCTGAGAAGGCGGTGAGGGGCCCCGGTGCCAGCAGTGGGCCCCCACCTCTCAGCCAGCAATGTCGTCCTGGGCTATTCTGTGCACACAGGACCTGTGATGAGGTCACAGGAGGGGCGGAGTCAGGGGTCACATGATGATCAGGGGCTTCAGTGGCTGCAGGACTCTGCTGTGCTGGTTGTCATGGTGCTGGCTGGATGAGTTGAAGTTTCTCTGTGAGGTCAGGAGGGGTTTACAGGGTGGATGTAGCAGAGCTGTGTGTATGAGGTGTACAGAGCAGAGCCAGGTGCAGTAATAGGGACACACACAGCAGCAGTGGCTCACTATTGGGGTATCAGGTGCAGTAATAGGGACACACACAGCAGCAGTGGCTCAGTATTGGGGTATCAGGTGCAGTAATAGGGACACACACAGCAGCAGCGGCTCAGCATTGGGGTTTCAGCAGGATGAGGGGTTTGTGCAGGTTGGGGATACATGGTGATGGAGCTGGAATATGAGAAGTGAACCATGTTGTTGTTGTATTCTCTGTAGCAGAGTCGTGGCTGGAGGAGTTGTCATGTCAGTCTGGGACAGATGGAAAAGACGTGAAAAGTGAACAATTCCATCAGAAAGAACGTCAGCGGTAAGACACCAACTGTAACTGTGCATGGTATTTACCACTGACCATATTGCGGTAATATCCATGTTGATCTTTATATAGGAATTATTTTCAGCAACAGCACAGTCATCTCCTACATACATTATTAGGGTGCGTCAGCGAGTTGTAATTAACCCCTTAACCCCCAAGGGTGGTTTGCACGTTCATGACCGGGCCAATTTTTACAATTCTGACCACTGTCCCTTTATGAGGTAATAACTCTGAAATGCTTCCATGGATCCCGGTGATTCTGACAATGTTTTCTCATGACATATTGTCCTTCATGTTAGTGGTAAAATGTCATTCAAATAACTTGCGTTTATTTGTGAAAAAATGGAAATTTGGCGAAAATTTTTAAAATTTCGCAATTTTCCAACTTTGAATTTTTATGCCCTTAAATCACAGAGATACAGCACACAAAAAACTTAATAAATAACATTTCACATATATTTACTTTACATCAGCACAATTTTGGAACCAAAATTTTTTTTTGTTAGGAAGTTATAAGGGTTAAAAGTTGACCAGCGATTTCTCATTTTTGCAACACCATTTTATTTTTACGGACCACATCACATTTGAAGCCACTTTGAGGGGTCTATATGATAGAAAATACCCAAAAGTGACACCATTCTAAAAACTTCACCCCTTAAGGTGCTCAAAACCACATTCAAGAAGTTTATTAACCCTTCAGGTGCGTCACAGGAATTTTTTGAATATTTAAAAAAAAAATGAGCATTTAACTTTTTTTCACAAAAAAAATACTTCAGGTTCAATTTTTTTATTTTACCAAGGGTAACAGGAGAAATTGGACTTCAAATGTTATTGTGCAGTTTGTCCTGAGTACGCTGATACCTGATATGTGGGGGGGAACCATTGTTTCGGCGCATAGCAGAGCTCAGAAGGGAAGGAGCGCCGTTTGACTTTTTCAATGAAAAATTGGCTGGAATTCAGATCGGACGCCATGTCACGTTTGGAGAGCCCCTGATGTACCTAAACAGTGGAAACCCCCCACAAGTGACCCCATTTTGGAAACTAGACCCCCCAAGGAACTTATCTAGATATGTGGTGAGAACATTGAACCCATAAGGGCTTCACAGAAGTTTATGACGTACAGCGGTACAATTAAAAAATCATATTTTTTCCACAAAAATGATCTTTTTACCCCCAATTTTTATTTTCCCAAGGGTAACAGGACCCTAAAAGTTATTGTGCAATTTGTCCTGAGTACACTGATACCCCATATGTGGGTGTAAACGACTATTTGGGCGCATGGCAGAGCTCAGAAGGGAAGCAGCGCCATTTGACATTTTTGGCTGGAATTGAGATCGGACACCATGTCGCGATTGGAAAACCCCTGATGTACCAAAACAGTGGAAACCCCCCACTAATGACACCATTTTGGAAACTAGACCCCCCCAAGGAATTTATCTAGATGTGTGGTGAGAGCTTTGAACCCCCAAGGGCTTCACAGAAGTTTATAACATAAAGCCGTACAATTAAAAAATCATATTTTTTCAACAAAAATGATCTTTTCACCCTCAATTCTTATTTTTCCAAGGGTAACAGGACCGTAAAAGTTATTGTGCAATTTGTCCTGAGTACGCTGATACCCCACATGTGGGGGTAAACCACTATTTGGGCGCATGGCAGAGCTCGGAAGGGAAGCAGCGCCATTTGATGTTTTTGGCTGGAATTGAGATCGGACATCATGTCGCGTTTGGAAAGCCCCTGATGTACGAAAACAGTAAAACCCCCCAACAAATGACATCATTTTGGAAACTAGACCCCCCAAGGAACTTATCTAGATGTGTGGTGAGCACTTTGAACCCCCCCGTACTTCACAGAAGTTTATAACGCCCGGGCGTGAAAATAAAAAAATCGTATTTTTTCCACAAACATTTTGTTATTTTCCCAAGGGTACCAGGAGAAATTGGACCCCAAAAGTTGTTGTCCAATTTGTCCTGAGTACGCTGATACCCCATATGTGGGAGAAAACTACTGTATGGGCACACATCGGGACTCGGAAGGGAAGTAGTGACATTTTGGAATGCAGACTTTGATTAAATTGTCTGCGGGTGTCATGTTGCTTTTGGAAAGCCCCTGATGTACCTAAACAGTGGAAACCCCCCACAAGTGACCCCATTTTGGAAACTAGACCCCGTAAGGAACTTATCTAGATGTGTGGTGAGCACTTTGAACCCCCCAGTGCTTCACAGAAGTTTATAACGACCGGGCATGAAAATAAAAAAATTGTATTTTTTTCAACAAGCATGATCATTTAGTCCCCAATTTTTTTATTTTCCCAAGGGTACCAGGAGAAAATGGACCCCAAAAGTTGTTGTCCAATTTGTCCTGAGTACACTGATATCTCATATGTGGGAGAAAACTACTGTATGGGCACACGTCAGGGCTCAGAAGGAAAGTAGTGACGTTTTGGAATGCAGACTTTGATGAAATGGTCTGCGGGTGTCATGTTGCCTTTGGATAGCCCCTGATGTACCGAAACAGTGGAAACCCCCCAAAATGACACCATTTTGGAAACTAGACCCCTAAGGAACTTATCTAGATGTGTGGTGAGCACTTTGAACCCCCAAGGGCTTCACAGAAGTTTATAATGCCTCGGCATGAAAATAAAAAAATCGTATTTTTTCCACAAACATGATCATTTAGTCCCCAATTTTTTTATTTTTCCAAGGGTAACAGGAGAAATTGGACCCCAAAAGTTGTTGTCCAATTTGTCCTGAGTACACTGATACCCCATATGTGGGAGAAAACTACTGTATGGGCACACATCGGGGTTCGGAAGGGAAGTAGTGACGTTTTGGAATGCAGACTTTGATGGAATGGTCTGAGGGTGTCATGTGCGTTTGGAGAGCCCCTGATGTACCTAAACTATTGAAACTCCCCACAATTGACCCCATTTTGGAAACTAGACCCCCCCAAGGAACTTATCTAGTTGTGTGGTGAGCACTTTGAACCCCCAAGGGCTTCACAGAAGTTTATAACGCCCGGGCGTGAAAATAAAAAAATTGTATTTTTTCCACAAACATGATCTTTTAGTCACCAATTTTTTATTTTCCTAAGGGTAACAGGAGAAATTGGACCCCAAAAGTTGTTTTGCAATTTGTCCTGAGTAGGCTGATACCCCATATGTGGGGGTAAAACACTGTTTGGGTGCATGGCAGAGCTTGGAAGGGAAGGAGCATCATTTGACTTTTTCAACACAGAATTGGCTGGAATTGAGATCAGACGCCATGTAGCATTTGGAGAGCACCTGATGTGCCCAAACAGTGGAAACCCCCCAATTATAACTCCAACCCTAACCCCAACACACCCCTAACCCTAATCTCAGCCCTAACCCTAACCCTAGCCCTAACCCTAGCCCTAATGGGAAAATGGAAATAAATATATTTTCTTTTAATTTTATTATTTTTCCCTAACTAAGGGGGTAATAACGGGGGGGTTTGATTTACTATTTATGGCGGTTTTTATTTTTGGCAGCTGTCACACGCTAAAAGACGCTTTTTATTGTAAAAATAGTTTTTGCATCACCACATATTGAGAGCTATAATTTTTTCATATTTTGACCCACCGAGTCATGTGAGGTCTTATTTTTTGCGGGACGAGCTGATGTTTTTATTGGTATCATTTTCGGGCATGTGACATTTTTTGATCGCTTTTTATTCCGATTTTTGGGACGCAGAATGAACAAAAACCAGCGTTTCATGAATTTCTTTTGGGGGGTGCGTTTACACCGTTCCGCCTGCGGTAAAATTGATAAACCGGTTTTATTCTTCGGGTCAGTACGGTTACAACGATACCTCATTTATGTCTTTTTTTTAATGTTTTGTCGGTTTTATGCAATGAAAACAATTTTATATAAAAAATAATTATTTTTGCATCGCTTTATTCTGTGAGCTATAACTTTTTTATTTTTTTGCTGATGATGCTGTATGGTGGTTCGTTTTTTGCGGGACAAGATGATGTTTTCAGCGGTACCATGGATATTTATATGCTTCTTTTTGATCGCGCGTTATTGCACTTTTTGTTCGGCAGTATGATAATAAATCATTATTTTTTGCTTCGTTTTTTATTTTTATTTTTTAAGGGGTTCGCTAAAAGGGTTAACTAATGGGACAGTTTTATAGGGCGGGTCGTTACGGACGTGGCGATACCAAATATGTGTAGTTTTATTGTTTTGTTTTTTTTATTTCCAAAAAATGAATTTATTAGGGAATATTTTTTTTTTTTAATTTATTTAGCGATTTTTTTAAAATTATTTTTACACTTTTTTTTTCACTTTATTACATTGTCCCAGGTGGGACATCACTGTCCTGTGACAGATCGCTGATCTGTCACATCACAGATCAGCAATCTGTCACAGGCACTACACAGGCTTCCTCCTTGCCTGTGCTTTGCAGGCAAGGAGGAAGCCAGCTCCCTGCAGACCCCGTCGCCATCTTGGATTCGGGGACCTGCAGGGATAGAGTCCCCCGCTGCAGCGCTGCACATTGCGCTGCTGTGGGGGGCTCAGGGAAGCACGGAGGGAGCCCCCTCCTTGCCGATGCTTCCCTTTAACCCCCGGCACACCGCGATCGTGTTTGATTTTGCACAGTCACATGTCTGGACCCCGAGAGCGTCATAGGCTATGTTGTGAGGCGTAATTTTAACCGCGCGTGTTCCAATTGAGCAAACAATTTTGCCCCTATCTACATGGGTCGCCCTCCCAGGGCTGTGGGGTACTCGGTAGCTGGCCGGTATCAGCGGGATGTGTCACAGCAGCGGGGACCCGGTCCGTGGCCCTGGGTGCCCAAGTAATGGGGGAAATGTAATGGTTTGAATGAATAGTTCGTGACGCCACCTGTGGTGTTCGGCAAGTGAGATGTTGAGCCGACGCTGCATGCAGATTCTCTGGGGCTGGTGGTGTGTTGCAGCCAAGTTGGTGAAGCTCCCCACAGGTGGAGTTGTAGCCCCAGGGCAGTGTAGATGTAGGGGAAGAGGAGAGGCACAAGCGGTGTAGAAGCTGGTACCCAGATGTAGCGGTGCTGGATGCGTTGGTACAAGAATGAATGGAGGACACCAGGGCTTGCAGTTCCAAAGCTTTACTCACAGTCTGTAGTCTGCCTCCGTGCCGTGTCCTCCGGGTCAGGGACTCAGTCAACCTCCAGGCAAGATGGAATGCTCCCTTTCAGCGCTCAGCCAACATGTGCCTTTCTGAACGTCTCCTCTATAGAGCCTTTAAGTGTAAAGTACTCCCAGTACTGAGTTACACTGGAGTGCCTCCTGACAGATGTTCCCAAGAACTCTACTTGTACGGCAGACAGCTGTAGCCTGCTTCAGGGACTCCTTGCTCCTGAATCCTGGCTCACTATCAATGTTGCTGTTGTGCCCCCAAGTCTTAGATGGGAGTAGTGCATTTACAGCCCACTACTCCACCGGTGTCTGCTGTAGAACTTTTAGTGTCCATATAGCCTTGGGGACCGGGCCCTGGCCTTGCGCTTAGAACTTCTAGGCAGAGTTCTTCCTCTAACCCACGTCCTCTGTTCCCTTTTACTCCTACGTTCCGTACTAGTCTTTCCTTCTTATGGAAGATCAGGTTTCGGTTCAATGTCTTTCTCCTTCTTTCCTTTGCTGTGCCAGCAGACCCAGGTCACTGAGATCTGCTGCAGCACCTCCTTCCCCCATCCCTCTTCCAGGGATCTTCTTTCCTCACTCCTCTCTGAGTGACTCTCTTCGACTGACTGACCTCTAATCCTAAACCCTCCCGCTCTTTTATGTATTCTAACTCCACCCGCCTCCCAGCACGTTTCATGATCCAAGCAGGGAGCCACCAAAGGTGCTCTGCTACACTCCAAGCAGGGAGCCGCAATGTGGCTTTGCTGAACTACCTTGTTGTGTGGGATGCAGGTGTTGGAGCGTGGTCAGGAGCCTCCAACTTACCTGGATGGTGGGGTACCACACCTCAGGAGGAGGTGCAGTACCTCTGTGGCGACTGAGCCTCAGGGGCGCCACATACATAATGGGGAAAAAGTGAAAGGAAAAGTGTTGGAGGCAAATTGACAGCTGCCAGATGTGAACAAGGGGGACTTAAAGAATGAGAGCGATGGCGCCAAAGATTATATACTGTACAGTTGCTAAGGTGGGGCCCTGACATGGGATACTCACCACACACGGGGATATGAACATACACACAAAATGCGCCACACACTACCACGTGCTTCAACACATATACCACCCTCAGCACACATTTCACCACACATACACCAACCTCGCCACATAAAAGTCGAAACACAAAAGTTGCCACTCAAAACTCGCCACGCTGTCCCAGAGCTGTTTAAAAGATGAAAAATGAGCTGTGATTAGTTGCTATCAGCAACAGTTTTCTTTGTAGACAGTTGTGGTAACTGAGGCCTATTATTCTTATCATTTCTATGGTGTTATCGTCCTTCTGTAAAGCTGGAAATAACAATTTATTACCGTGCCAACACTGACCACCCTCTGACACAGACTGCAGGGGGAGCTCAGTATCACACAGGATAGGATTAGATACATGGCTCAGCAGTCAATATCACACAGGATAGGATTAGATACACAGCTCAGCAGTCAGTATCACACAGGAGAGGATTAGACACATGGTTCAGCAGTCAGTATCACACAGGATAGGATTAGATACACAGCTCAGCAGAAAGTATCACACAGGAGAGGATTAGGTACACAGCTCAGCAGACATTATCACAGGATAGGATTAGATACACAGCTCAGCAGTCAGTATCACACAGGATAGGAATAGATACATGGCTCAGCAGACAGTATCACACAGGATAGGATTAGATACACAGTTCAGCACACAGTATCACACAGAAAAGTATTAGATAGACGGCTCAGCAGACAGTATCACGCAGAATAGGTTTAGATACATGGCTCAGCAGTCAGTATCACACAGGATATGATTAGATACATGGCTCAGCAGTCAGTATCACACAGGATAGGATTAGATACACAGCTCAGCAGAAAGTATCACACAGGAGAGGATTAGGTACACAGCTCAGCAGACATTATCACACAGGATAGGGTTAGATACACAGCTCAGAAACAGGATGTGCCAAAGGAGAGAACATTTTCATTCCAAGCATTCCACCCATTCCATCAGATTTGTTTTTTGATTTTAAACGCCTCCAGTTTCCAGTTCAACTGCTATTTGCAATGTCCATTAACAATGCTCAGGGACAGTCCTTGAAAGTAGTAGGGATCAATTTGCAATCTCCATGCTTTTCTCATGGTCAACTTTACGTGATCTGTTCAAGAGTTGGAACTGCCAAAAATCTGTTCATCTTTGCACCGAAAGGAAAAACCAAAAATGTTGCTTATCAAAAGGCTCTTGAATGAGTTGAAAATAAAATACTATCAATTCTTGGGTAATCGTTTAGTTAATTTGTGTTGCAAATCTGTAGTGTTGAATATATGATGTGAAATGTTTTTATGTGCAATATAATCATTATAATTTGTTATAACTAACCACAGTTGGTTACTATGCCCGGGCAACGCCAGGCTCTTCAGCTAGTAATATATAAAAAGACACGGCAAAACCTCCAACAGAAGGAGACACAAGCATCAATAAATTGATGATAATTTATAATGATATACAGTACAGACCAAAAGTGTGGACACATCTTCTCATTCAAAGAGTTTTCTTTATTTTCATGACTATGAATATTGTAGATTCACTCTGAAGGCATCAAAACCATGAATTTACACATGTGGAATTATATAATTAACAAAAAAGTGTGAAACAACTGAAAATATGTCTTATATTCTAAGTTCTTCAAAGTAGCCACCTTTTGCTTTGATTACTGCTTTGCACACTCTTGGCATTCTCTTGATGAGCTTCAAGAGGTAGTCACCGGAAATGGTTTTCACTTCACAGGTGTGCCCTGTCAGGTTTAATAAGTGGGATTTCTTGCCTTATAAATGGGGTTGGGACCATCAGTTGTGTTGTGCAGAAGTCTGGTGGATACACAGGTGATAGTCCAACTGAATAGACTGTTAGAATTTGTAATTTGTATTATGGCAAGAATAAAGCAGCTAAGTAAAGAAAAACGAGTGGCCATCATTAATTTACGAAATGAAGGTCAGTCAGTCCGAAAAATTGGGAAAACTTTGAAAGTGTCCCCAAGTGCAGTGGCAAAAACCATCAAGCGCTACAAAGAAACTGGCTCACATGAGGACCGCCCCAGGAAAGGAAGACCAAGAGTCACCTCTGCTGCGGAGGATAAGTTCATCCGAGTCACCAGCCTCAGAAATCACAGGTTAACAGCAGCTCAGAATAGAGACCAGGTCAATGCCACACAGAGTTCTAGCAGCAAACACATCTCTACAACAACTGTTAAGAGGAGACTTTGTGCAGCAGGCCTTCATGGTAAAATAGCTGCTAGGAAACCACTGCTAAGGACAGGCAACAAGCAGAAGAGACTTGTTTGGGCTAAAGAACACAAGGAATGGACATTAGACCAGTGGAAATCTGTGCTTTGAACTGATGAGTCCAAATTTGAGATCTTTGGTTCCAACCACTGTGTCTTTGTGCGATGCAGAAAAGGTGAACGGATGGACTCTACATGCCTGGTTCCCACCGTGAAGCATGGAGGAGGAGGTGTGATGGTGTGGGGGTGCTTTGCTGGTGGCACTGTTGGGGATTTATTTAAAATTGAAGGCATACTGAACCAGCATGGCTACCACAGCATCTTGCAGCGGCATGCTATTCCATCCGGTTTGCGTTTAGTTGGAGCATCATTTATTTTTCAACAGGACAATGACCCCAAACACACCTCCAGGCTGTGTAAGGGCTATTTGACCAAGAAGGAGAGTGATGGGGTGCTACGCCAGATGATCTAGCCTCCACAGTCACCAGACCTGAACCCAATCGAGATGGTTTGGGGTGAGCTGGACCGCAGAGTGAAGGCAAAAGGGCCAACAAGTGCTAAGCAACTCTGGTAACTCCTTCAAGGCTGTTGGAAGACCATATCCGGTAACTAGCTCTTGAAGCCCATCAAGAGAATGCCAAGAGTGTGCAAAGCAGTAATCAAAAGAAAAGGTGGCTACTTTGAAGAACCTAGAATAGAAGACATATTTTCAGTTGTTTCACACTTTTTTTTATTAATTATATAATTCCACATGTGTTAATTCATAGTTTTGATGCCTTCAGAGTGAATCTACAACTTTCATAGTCATGAAAATAAAGAAAACTCTTTGAATGAGAAGGTGTGTCCAAATGTTTGGTCTGTACAGACTTACAATATGTAAAATATTGATATGAAAATAGTAAAGTAATTGGATTTTTACCCTTCCAAAATAATATCATGGATGCATAAAAATCTACTAAAAAGGCAAGTACAATATCTAGGATACAGTAAGGCTAGTTTCACATTTGCGTTTCAGGGCGCAGCGACGGCCTGTGCACGGCCGCTAAGCCCCGTCCCCTGCTGCGCCTCCTCTGGTAGCTCTGCCTACCGGCGCATGACGCTGCATGGGTCCTGCGTCCCCTATCTTTATCACTGGGGACGCAGGCCGTGCGCAGTATGCGTTTGGCGGCGCATGCGTCCTTTTGACGGTGCGGCGAGCGCAACCAAATTGCAAAAGGTTGCTTTTGGCGCTGGTCGCATGCAGCGTCATGCGCCAGTAGGTGGAGCTACCGAAGGAGGCACGGCGGGGGCGGGGCTTAGCGGCGGCCATGCGCAGGCCGTCGCTGCGCCCTGAAACGCAAATGTGAAACTAGCCTAAAGAGAGCAGCAATCCTCTAAATTAAGATTAAAAAAGAAACCTTCATACCAATATTACAAAGACACTTGTATACTACAATACTACATAGTGATCAAAAGGAACACAGGTAGTCACCTATCTAGAGAGGGATAGTTATATCCATCACAACAATAGTAAAGTGCAAGTGCAATCTTAATATCTTAGGACAATGTCTCATTAAATTATATAGTTTATTTGCAGAGTAAGCAATGAAATATCATAGATAATAGCATATCTGTGGTCATGCATAATGAGAGATAAAAAGATCCACCATAGAAAATGAAAGTGCATGTGCCGAGTCTCCCTACCCCAACATCATTTCGCTTTACGCTTCTTCCGGGAGCGTGTCTACCTAGCGGGGGCTGCTACTCCATATGCCTTAGAGTTGCCAATCAAAGCAGCCAAGTAACAGCCGGGGAGGTGCGCAGATGCTTAAAAGTCTGTGGGTTTTACTGTACCTCTATAGGCCTGTACTCTGTATGAGAGTCAGAAGCTATATTATTGAGAGATATTTATTTAGAAGCATTGCTACTACATAAGAAAAGCTCTATTAAAGCACCACATTGAGTAACCATTAATCCAGCTAGGACTTGTACCCCAATGATTACAAATTAATTAGCACGAAAGTTAAAATTTACTTTTAATCAATACAGAATAAAAAGAGGTTCAGAAACCAACCTCATGTAAAAAGTGCTCATGTGCTAATAAAATACAAACACAAATGAAAAACCCAAAACCAAAATATGGACGCAAGGGAAGAGCGAGTAGTGAAATACTCAGACTCACTGTACTCTTTACGAGTAGCTACTAATACTCGGGTACTTGTAACGAGTAGCGAGTCCAATGTATGTCTATGGGAAATGCGAGTAATGGGCGGAGACTATGTGTGCAGGGGTCTGTGGGGCTGTGTGTGCGGGCTCTGCTGGGCTGACAGAGGGTCTGTGTGGGCTCTGCCGGGCTGATCGGGGGTCTGTGCGGCACAGATCCCCGATTAGCCCGGCAGAGCCCGCACAGACCCCCGATCAGCCCGGCAGAGCCCGCACAGACCCCCGCACACGCATATGAGGCTGCGTGGCCAGCCAATCACAGTAATGCCACAACAAAGAAGGCGGTGGATTTACTGTGATTGGCTGACACATGCCAGGCGGTAGATCCGAATATTGCGAGGTGAGTAGTGAAATTTACTCGCTAGGATTCGAGTACCGCATTACTCGCTGAGTACCGAATCCTAACGAATATACTCGCTCATCCCTAGACGCAACCTTCTTTTCATTAGTGTGCGGATTCTACATTTTAAATGCTCCCAAACAAATGTAGTTTTATGGGAAAAACAAAAGTAACACACACTATATAGACAACTGTAGGTCTTACAGCGTTGGTTATCAAAACCATAACCTGGTGTGTCAACAGTAAGTGCTTATTAGTATCAATGCACATTCAACTTCAAACTGAGACATCAAGGAAGCACCTCTACAGTTGTGGCCACAAGTATTGACACCCCTGCAATTCTGTCAGATAATACTCAGTTTCTTCCTGAAAATGATTGCAATCACAAATTCTTTGGTATTATTATCTTCATTTAATTTGTCTTAAGTGAAAAAACACAAAAGAGAATGAAGCAAAAAGCAAAACACTGATCATTTCACACAAAACTCCAAAAATGGGCCAGATAAAAGTATTGGCACCCTCAGCCTAAGGCTAGTTTCAGACTAGCATTTATTCCACGCAGCGCATGGCGCCGCTAAGCCCCGCTCCCTGCCGGCTCCCTGCCCGCCCCATCCGGTCATCGCAACCTACTATCGCACATGGACGCTTGCGATCTGCGCACCCTATCTTTAGCATAGGGTGCGCAGATCGTGCGCTGGCCGTGCGCTAGTAGGATTTTGGCATGCGCTGCACACTTTTGAAGGTGCGCCGAGCGTGCCGAAATGCAACATGCTGCGTTCGGCGCACATGGGCGCACCTTCAAAAGTGCGCAGCGCACGCCAAAATCCTACTAGCGCACGGCCAGCGCACGATCTGCGCACCCTATGCTAAGATAGGCCGGATGGGGCGGGCAGGGAGCCGGCAGGGGGCGGGGCTTAGCGGCACCGTGCGCTGTGTGGAATAAATGCTAGTGTGAAACTAGCCTAATACTTGGTTGCGCAACCTTTAGCCAAAATAACTACGACCAACCGCTTCCGGTAACCATCAATGAGTGTCTTACAATGCTCTGCTGGAATTTTAGACCATTCTTCTTTGGCAAACTGCTCCAGGTCCTTGATATTTGAAGGGTGCCTTCTCCAAACTGCCATTTTTAGATCTCTCCACAGGTGTTCTATGGGATTCAGGTCTGGACTCATTGCTGGCCACCTTAGAAGTCTCCAGTGATTCTCTCAAACCATTTTCTAGTGCTTTTTGAAGTGTGTTTTGGGTCATTGTCCTGCTGGAAGACCCATGACCTCTGAGGGAGACCCAGCTTTCTCACACTGGGCCCTACATTATGCTGCAAAATTTGTTGGTAGACTTTTGACTTCATAATACCATGCACAAGGTCAAGCAGTCCAGTGCCACAGGCAGCAAAGCAACCCCAAAACATCAGGGAACCTCCACCATGTTTGACTGTAGGGACTGTGTTCTTTTCTTTGAATGCCTTTTTTTTTCTCCTGTAAACTCTATGTTGATGCCTTTGCCCAAAAAGCTCTACTTTTGTCTCATTTGACCAGAGAACATTCTTCCAAAACGTTTTAGGCTTTTTCTGGTAAGTTTTGGCAAACTCCAGCCTGGATTTTTTATGTCTCGGGGTAAGAAGTGGGGTCTTCCTGGGTCTCCTACCATACAGTCCCTTTTCATTCAGACGTTGACGGATAGTACGGGTTGACACTGTTGTACCCTCGGACTGCAGGGCAGCTTGAACTTGTTTGGATGTTAGTCGAGGTTCTTTATCCAACATCCGCACAATCTTGCGTTGAAATCTCTTGTCAATTTTTCTTTTCCGTCCACATCTAGGGAGGTTAGCCACAGTGCCATGGGCTTTAAACTTCTTGATGACACTGTGCATGGTAGACACAGGAACATTCAGATCTTTGGAGATGGACTTGTAGCCTTGAGATTGCTCATGCTTCCTCACAATTTGGTTTCTCAAGTCCTCAGACAGTTCTTTCGTCTTCTTTCTTTTCTCCATGCTCAATGTGGTACACACAAGGACAAAGGACAGAGGTTGAGTCAACTTTAATCCATGTCAACTGGCTGCAAGTGTGATTTAGTTATTGCCAACACCTGTTAGGTGCCACAGGTAAGTTACAGGTGCTGTTAATTACACAAATTAGAGAAGCATCACATGATTTTTCGAAAAGTGCCAATACTTTTGTCCACCCTCTTTTTTATGTTTGGTGTGGAATTATATCCAATTTGGCTTTAGGACAATTCTTTTTGTGCTTTTTCATTTAAGACAAATTAAATGAAGATAATAATAACAAAGAATTTGTGCTAGCAAACATTTTCAGGAAGAAACTGAGTATTATCTGACAGAATTGCAGGGGTGTCAATACTTTTGGCCACAACTGTATATATACTCCATAGTCTCCTTTATTATGTATATTGCCGTCCCTTATTATACAGTGCCCTCTCTTGTTATGTACGGTACCGTCCCTTCTTTATTGGATTATATAGAGCCCTGTCTTTCTTACATTTCATCCTGTCTTGTTAGCTGTATAATGCAATGACTGCTGATGGAGCATGGGAAAGCTTCTTTTCTAATGGGGGAGCTGTTGGACTAGTCGTCTGGTCACCAACTCCTCCATCAGCAGTCATTTTATATCTAAAAAGAGAGGGGACTATGTAATAAAAGAGGGTGCTGTGAATAACAAAATTAACAAGAATACACTATGCAAGAGACAGCACTGTACATAGCAGCAGAGGAAGCTCTATAATAAGGGACGGCACCATATATAACTAGAGAGGATGGCACGTAATAAGGGACGGTGTTATACATAATAAAAGAGGAAACTATGTAACTAAGGATGGTGTTATACAGAATATAGTACACTATATGCTAAGGGACTGTGTTATACATAATAAGTACATACACTATATACTAAGGGACTGTGTTAGACATAATAAGCGATAATAATGTCTTCTTCCATTTCCCCCTGTTTTTAAGTCCATTATAAGTCCCCCTTCCTCCCATCCCAATCGCCCACACCCCTCATTGTCCTTTCCCCACCCCATCATTGCCCATTCCACCACCTCCATCATTTCCTCCTCCCCACCACCCCCATAATTGCCCTTTCCACCACCACATCATTGCTTTCTCCCCTACCACCCCATCACTCCCATCATTACCCTTTCCGCCACCTCCATCACTGCCTTCTCCTCCACCACCTTCATCATTGCCTTCTTCCCCACCACTCACATCATTGTCTTTTCCACTACCACCATCATTGCCTTTCCCCCACCCCCCATCATTGCCCTTTCCACCACCTCCATCTTTTCCTCCTCCCCCACTACCCCCATTATTGCCCTTTCCACCACCACCATCATTGTCCTTTCCACCACCACCATCATTGCATTTCTCCCCCATCACCCCATCATTTTTCTTTCCACCACCTCCATCATTGCTTTTTCCACCACCACCCCATCATTGCCCTTTCCACCGGCTCCATCATTGCTTTCTCCCCTACCACCCCATCATTGCCCTCTCCATCATTCCCATCATTGCCCTTTCCACCACCTCCATCATTGCCTTCACCATCATTGCCCTCTCCATCATTCCCATCATTGCCCTTTCCACCACCCCCATCATTGCCTTCACAACCTCCATCATTGCCTTTTTCCCCGCCACTACCATCATTGTCTTTTCCACTACCACCATCATTGCCTTCTCCCCCCTCCTACATCATTGCCTTCTCAACTACCCCCCATCATTGCCCTTTCAACCACCTCCATCATTTCCTCCTTCCCCACCATCCCCATCATTGCCCTTCCACCACCTCCAGCATTCCTCCTCCCCCACCATCCCCATCATTGCCCTTTTCCACCACCACCATCCTTGCCCATTCCACCACCTCCATCATTTGCTCCCCCCTCCACCCCCCATTATTGCCCTTTCCACCACCTCCATCATTGCCTTCTCCCCCACCACCATTATTGCCCATTCCACCAAGTCCATCATTTCCTCCTCCCCCACCATCCCCATCCTTGCCCATTCTACCACTCCCATCATTTCCTCCTCCCCCACCATCCCCATCATTGCCCTCTCCATCACCCCATCATTCCCCTCTCCTCCACCTACACACAGACACACACAGCACCATTCACCTCTCTGCACATTCCCCCGCAGCGCTACGCATGCACGCACACACACCACCACTCATCTCTACACACACACAAACACATACATACAATAAAACACATACACAGCACCTCTCACCTCTCTGCATGCTCTCCCACAGCTGAAGCATCACTATCCCAGCAGCTTCCTTTCTCTGGCATAGCCACGCTGAATGATGACATCATCCAGCCGTGCTATATCAGAGACAGGAAGCGTGGGCAGGAAGCAGGACGGATCCCTGCAGCTCCTCTCAACTATTTTCTTTTGTAGGCAGCGGAGCTGCAGGGATCACTCCCTGCCCGTCGCATATGAGGGCAATCTGGCCAGGGGCCCCCTGGAGCCTCGGGCCCGGTTAAACAGGCCAGATTGCCCTCATTATTAGACACCCTGCAGGGCCCCCCCCTCTACCTTCGGGCCACGGTGCAGCCGCACAGGCTGCACATGCAGTATGTCCGCCCATGTCACCTGAGTACCAAAGATATGCACCACTGATCTCAGACTTGACATCTAAGTCTTTAGAAAGGCATTTACACAACATATGATATATTAGTGAATGGGCAGTGTTTCATAGGTGTGCATTATTATTATTTAGGTATTATGGCACAATTATCTGGGCACTGTTTGACTGTATTGTTTGAAGCTTATATGGTACACAAAAGAATTATCAATAGAAACTACTCCAACTTTTCATTGTAAGGCCAGCCAGTCCTAACCCTGACCTAAGTCAACGAGCTACTTCCTCCAGAGGAAAGAAAGTATTCCACTGAGGTGTTAGGGGCTTGATGGCCAGTTCCTTCCATATGATTTAAGAGACCAATCCTTCACTGAAGTGACAGCAAATCTGTTTAGCTTAGGGTAATGAACATTTAAGTGCTTTAACCTGCTTTGGGTCAGTCTGCCATACAATATTAGGAGAAAGGGGTCATAGTACAGACCTGAAAATGTACATATGTGTTTTATTTAGAGTAAATAGGCACATTCCTTGATTAGAAGAGCTCAAGTATCAGGAAAGGTTAAGAGAAAAAGAATCAATCCAAGTCATGTTTGATTCCATCATTAATCATCAGACCCAAGTGGTAACCACATCATTCACTGTCTAGTTCAATAAACCATAAGGCTCCACGTTTGGTGTCCCAATAATATGATTCGACTTGTATCTTGACGAATTAGACATAGAACAATAGACATTGAAAGGAGCTCAATTGGGCCCACATGACCACTGCTCCATTCCTACTCCTCGAAAAAGTGTGCTTGAGATCCCTGTTCATCTTATTGATGGGGGGGGGTTCCACCGGTCTTGTGAATAGGTGAAAAATGATACATTTATTTTGCGGAATTATGCCTTTTGTTATCTACAACGCTAAGCAGAAGAAACGGAAAGACCACTTTTGTTTGTTTGTGTTTTTCAAAACAGCAAATATCAAGCCAAAAAGAAATGGATACCATAGATCAGTTTTTCTAAACTCCAATCATAATTTTTGGATATCCCATTGAGAGAACACACTGACAATAATTATACCATGGTAATATATGAGAAATCTGGAAATCATATCTATCCCTTGTTGAAGGTGATGATTGTGGCAAAGAATAGCAAATGGGATCTTCTGTAAAGTGCTCTTAAGAAATTATATAATTTTGTACAATATTGTTTGGAATAACATTGAAAACGACAAAATATTTAAAGGGTAATTCTATAGAATAGGTGATAACTTGATGCTCGAAGAGGGTCTGAGAAACGGGACCCTCACCACTGAGAATGAGGCTCTATGAATGAATGAAGTGGTGGCTGGAGATGTGCACCACCGCTCCTTTCATTCTCAACAGGACCGCTGTAGAAAGTTGAGTACATCGCTCTTTTCTTGCTGCACTACCATAGAGAATGAATGGAGTTGTAGTGTGTATGTCCATCTACTGCTCCATTCACATGGGGGTCTGCAGATGTCCAATCTAGTAATTGGTGAGGGTCCTAGGGGCACATCCCTTCCTATCAGCAACGTAACACTTCACTCATGGATGGATGATAATTTCTGGAAAAAACGAAACAATAAACTTACCAATATCAGAAAAACCTACCTTTGTTTTTATGCCCCTTTCCTAGGGTAGAATAAATTTGCTTTAGGGATAATCTTTGCCTGAAAACTGGATTTTTGAAGATACTTATTGAATTTTCACTGTCCACAAATTCAGACATACCCTAGATGCAGCTGGTGTGGCTGCTACAAGACCCTTGTTGTTCCGACCTAAACCCAATGTTTGGTCAATGGGGTCTGTTGGGCGCCATTGGCATCTGTTTTGCGATGTATTGGGCACTGCCATGAATTTAGGTTTTTTTTAATTGCTAGAATTCTTTTTATTATCTAAGATAAGCTATAATTGAGGGTATTCAAAATATACAAACACAATGGATGGGAGATGATGGATGCAATATGAATGTGGATTTTCTTCATGTTAAACTGTGGTGCCAAGTGTGTCAACAGAATGTCTTTAAAAAAAAGAAATAATGGCTTACGAGTGACAACGGGAATTTCACAAAAGAGTCAGATAAACCACCTGGTCCAGATGTCTTATTGTCATTCATATAGTCTAGTCATTTTCACATCATGACTTCTGTCAGCTCGGTGGTGGTTTTGGTATGGTGCCAGTGACATTATTATACTGGGACTCATCACCTAATGTTCCTCTGTACACATAGAGCTAAGGGAAATGTTTAGTTGGTTTTTCATCTGCTTTTCTACCATGGCTGACAGCCTATTATCTTTTTAAAGAGGAAATGCATGTTCAACATTTGCCTTTCTCCCATTAGTACATAGACGTCGCAGGTGCTGCCAATAAAAGGGGACACCTGCAAAATTCTCTATTGTACCAAAGAAAGAATATAATTTTCTTCTCACCACCCTCTGGTGAAAATGAAAGGGGTTGTCTACAACTTAATAGTCCCTGTATAACTATCTGTTTTTAAAAACTAAACACTTATGCAATTTACATCAATTGACAATTCTCTTCCGTTTCCCCCTCTAAGCCAACTTTCTGCTTCAGAATTTTTGTTCACTTCCTATGAAGTCCCTCCCAGCATGCACTGGGGAAAATCAGAGAATGCGAGGCACAAAGACTGCAAGTTCTTGGTAAAAACTTTAACTTTATTCCATATTAGTTAAAACAGGAAGACAAAGGAGGCAATGTTTCGGCCATAATTGGCCTTTTTCAGAGCTATACATTGTTTTTGGACCTGGTGGGAGGCCCTGCTGAGCTACGCACAAGTTTGGTTAATGGTGCACATGACTCTACTATTTGAGTGAGAAAGCACCGAGGAGTGTTCAAAGGACTGTCATCAAAAGATTGGGCTGCAGCCACTCCCCCTTGCCTCTTTTGCCACTTTCAAATGGGACATCATTGGGCAGTTGGTGCTGAGGTCACACCTCATTGCTGCTTTCACCACCACATTTATAGAGCCCATCCCTTCCAGTTTCCTAATTATTTCAGCTCTTGGTAGGTCTCTTTATCTATGTCCAGTCTCTGGCTAGGTTTACACTAGCCAATGAAGGTTAATAAGCACCCACCGATCAGCTACATGTTTGCCAATTAATGGCCTGCAATAGATAACTCTGGGACATACACTGTTTTTGGTCTCCGCAACACATGTCCTGTTTATACAATTCAATGTGCTGCTGAGAATGATGATTTTTAAGCAAGCTTGAAAGACATTTCACCAGGCGAACAAGTGTTTCTACTGGCCAATTATCGGGATACAAGTGTTAATAGGAACACTCGTTCACTCTAATGGGCCAGAGGATATGCACCTTTAGAAGGAAAGCAGTCCAAGAGACACTACTCATATCTGGCTCAATTTGGAAAATAGAGAGAGATGGGGAAATCTGAAATTCTGCTTCCATGCTAGCACAAAATGGGGGTTGAAGAGAATATCTTGAATATTCCAATTCCAATATGATATAAGAGGAGGAACCTGTGTTCGTAATTGTCTAAAGGGTGCCGGATTCCTTTTTTTAAAATTATGGAGGAGACAGACTTAAGTTGCTGTGTGTGTGTGACAGTGTAGGTACGTGTGCGGACTGGGGGGTGGTCCCTTTTCGCCGTGAACAGACTGGAGACAGAAACCAACGTGCGTTCAAACAGGTCCTCTTTATTGGCCATCCTCCCGACGACCACAGCAGCACAACAGCTTCTACGCATAGGCCCGGATACCTTTTCACCTCCTGCTTTCCCTTAAAGTGATGTCCCTCGCAGTTCTTTCACTGTGGCTGCCTTAGGCCCACCACCACAGCGCTTCCCCTGGTCGAGTCCGTCTGTCTGGTACCCCCGGGCGTCCTCTGTCCTGCAGCTATCCTGTCAGGGCCACCCCCTGACTGCCTCTCCTTCCAGTCCCTTCCTGAGCTTCTCCTCCCTCCGTCCTCTCCTGTGCTCTTCTCACTTCTTTCTTCCCCATGGGTGTCTCTCTCTCCCTTTTTATTCCCTTGCCTGTGAATTCCCCTCTTGAGTCCCTGAAACTCCGCCCACCAAGACTATACGGCTTCTTAAGCATTAGCTGCTGTTAAGTCCTTTCCCTGCTTCTTTTGTCTCCCTCTTGTGGCCAAACCTCAGTACTGCACCGTCTCCTTTTCCTGCTGTTCTTTGTCTCCCCCTAGCGGCTAAAACCCGGTCCTTCACCATCTCTTCCTAATTCTAGCTGTTTCCCCATAGGTATATACAAACTCACGTCAAGTATATTTACTGCCCATTAGAGTTGAGCGAAATGGGTAGGTCAAATTAAAAAATAGCCGACTTTAGCAAAAGTCGGCTTTCGCCGATCGAAACCCGACCATAGCGTGAGGTTGGCCATGAGGTCGCCGATCAGAGCGCCAAAGTCGCTTTTCAAATAATGCTTCCAATGCCTTTTCTCAGCCAATGATGGAGGATGCACACTGTGGGCAACGCGATGACATGGGCAGCGGCCACCACCATCTTAGAGAAGGGCTTTGAAGTGATTGGCTGACTTTGTGTGGCATTACAGTGGGTATAAAAGGCTGTGACCACTGACCGCCATCTTACTTCTGCCGATCTTAGAATAGGGAGAGGTGCTGCTGATTCTGAACAGGGAGAGCGTTAGGCAGGGAAGAAGAAAAAGAAAACTGCTTCTGCTGATAGCGCTTTTCATTGTACAGTTAGTGTGCAGTGAAAGGGGAGGATTTTTATTGTGTGCAGCAGCGCTGGTGATGATTAGGCTGCCTTTAAATGCTACCTGCTAGCTGCATTGCTGTGTGCACACTGCTGTTCAAACTGCTTTTTTCAAAGCACTCCAACTTTTATTATTTTGTCCTGATGAGTTACTGAGCATTCATTTTTTCACACACCGTATAGCGGTGTACGCTCCTCACACACTACCGTGTACCGGCTGGTATCATGGACAAATAGAAGCTATCTGGGTGTGACTCTGGAAGAACAAGCCGAGGAGTTTTTCCATTTTTCCAGACCTACACCTTAGAGAGCTGTCCGTTTTTCAAACAGTTTTGTATATCTGCTGTTTGATGACGGTCAAAACTAGACAGAGACAGTGTGTGTCAGTCCCTATACAAATAGACGGAGATTGACAATTTTCCATACAGACACTGTATAGCGGTGTACGTTCCTCACACACTACCGTGTACCGCCTTGTATCATGGACAAATAGAAGCTATCTGTGTGTGACTCTGGAAAAAAAAACTGAGGAGTTTTTCCATTTTCCAGACCTACACCTTAGAGTGCTGTCCGCTTTTCAAACAGTTTCGCATATCTGCTGTTTGATGATGGTCAAAACTAGACAGAGAAAGCGAGTGTCAGTCCATATATAAATAGATGGAGATTGACAATTTTGCATACAGACACCGTATAGTGGTGTACGCTCCTCACACACTACCGTGTACTGCCTTGTATCATGGACAAATAGAAGCTATCTGTGTGTGACTCTGGAAAAAAAAGCCGAGGAGTTTTTCCATTTTTCCAGACCTACACCTTAGAGTGCTTTCCGCTTTTCAAACAGTTTCGTATATCTGCTGTTTGATGACGGTCAAAACTAGACAGAGACAGCGTTTGTCAGTCCCTATACAAACAGACGGAGATTGACAATTTTCCATACAGACACCGTATAGAGCTGTCCGATTCTCAAACAGTATTGTATATCTGCCGTTCGCATTACAGTCACATCTATACAGAGTCAGCGTGTGTATGTGACACTCCGTAAATACATATACGGAGATTATTAGTTACACAAAAAACATATACAGCTGTACACTTCTGATACAGTTCCGTATATCTGCTTGTTGGATTACGGTCCAATACATACTGTGAGAGCGTCTGTGACTAACAAAATATATATGTAGATTTAATTTTTTTTTAATACACCTTGCACAGCTGGACGCTCCTCATACAGTACCATCTCTCTGCTGGTATTTTTGGTACATGTTCCCAAACATGAGGAAGTATGGTGGAAGAGGCCGTGGATGTGGGCAGGGGGGCCCTGCTGGTACTGATGGTGATGGTGCATCGGCTGGTTCTGGCAAAAGCACAATAGCAGCTAAGGCAGGATGTGTTGAGCCTGCATCATCGTCTGGCCCAAGAAGGCCAGTAAGGTTGCCTTTTCTTGGAGTAGGAAAACTGCTTTTAAAGCCGGAGCATCAGGAACAGGTTTTGGCGTACATTGCCGAAGCAGCCACCAGCTCTATTGACTCCTCTTCTGAACGTTTGAAACCTGCAAGCACGGAGTCGTCAGTGCAGGGTTCTTGTCAGGATAAACACCTTTCCTTGTGTCCTTCACCCACACCAAAAGTTAAGGATGCGGCAGCCCACACTTCAGATTACTCTATGGAGCTCTTTTCACATACCATGCCTGGATTATCCAGTCAAATCCAGAATTCCCCAGTCCAAAATGAATCTGACATGTAGTGCACTGATGCACAGCCACTGCTACCACTGCTAGATGATTCTACTGGTACATCGACCCAGAGCACTACATTGACCTCGCAGTCTATTATTGAGTAGCTGTCCAAAAACGTGGAACAAAAACTAAAAGAGTTGCAGGACAGCTTGGCCAGACGGTCAACTTAGCACAGCGTGCAAGGCCAGAAAATGTATACCATAGTAGGAAGAGTGCAGTGTGGCACTTCTTTGTCCAAAATCCTACTGATGAGGCAAAGGTTACATGTAAGAAGTGTGGAAGGACCTTTAGCCGAGGTAAACAACTAAGAAATTTGAATACCAGTTGCATGCTTAGACATTTAATCAACATGCACTTGCAAGCGTGGACGGACTACAAAACCTCAGGTAGCACATGTGCACCGGCTCCGACTGAAGGTAGCCAGCAATGCTCCATGGCTTCCCCCACTGTAAGACCAGCGCCACCGTTAAGCACACCAACCAGCACTAAATGTGGAGGTGTCGTCGCAAGGCCAAATCACTCATGGAATCACAATGGTTTTGCAACACAACACTGAATCTAGGCCTTCACCACCAATACCATCACCATCCCCCTCTCACTCCGTCCGGTCCACCGCTACTTCCTCTGAGTAGGACAAGAAAGTACTCATCCTCTCATCCGCGTACACTTTGTTTGAACGTCTACATTGCCAAACTAATCACATTAGAGATGATGCCCTACCGTTTGGTTGAAAGTGAAGCTTTCTGCGACCTCATGGCCTACGCTGTCCCACGCTATGACCTACCCAGTTGGCACTTGTTTTCTCGAAAAGCCATCCCTGCCCTCCACCGGCATATGAAAGACCGCATTGTCCATGCACTAAAACAGTCAGTGAGTGGAAAGGTGCACCTCACAACAGATGCATGGACCAGTAGGCATGGCTAGGGCCATTACATGTCCATCACTGCGCACTGGGTTAATGTGGTGGATGCAGGCTCCTTTGGGGACAGCGGCGGTGGAACAGTGCTGCCTAGCCCACAGTATAGGAAACAGCTGGCTGCAGGCTTTCGATCCTCCTCCTCCTCCTCTATCAGTGAAAGCTCGTCCACAGAGCGCAGTCGCACGAGCACTCCATCCACAGCTGGCAGTGTTGCACACGAGGTGTCCCACTATCGAACATCTAGTGGTAAGCATCAGCAGGCTGTGTTAAAGATGATGTCTTTGGGCGACAACAGACACACCGTGGAGGTACTGGCCGACTACTTGCAGCAACAAACTGAGTCATGGCTGGGCAGTCTACATCTTGAGGCAGGCAAGGTAGTCAGTGATAACGGCCGTAATTTTGTGGCAGCCATAGCACGTGCAAAACTCACACACATACCTTGCTTGGCTCACACTTTGAACATGGTGGTGCAGTGCTTCCTTAATAATTATCCGGAGTTAACATCCCTGCTCCATAAGGTGCGAAGACTGTGCTCGCACATCCGTTGCTCAAACGTCCATTCCACTCGTATGCAGAAGCTGCAGCGATTGCTCCACCTCCCCAAGCACCGCCTAATCATAGACGTTGCAACAAGGTGGAACTCCACCCTGCACATGGTTGAGAGGCTGCGTGAACAGAGGCAGGCTGTAATGCATTTGTGGGAGGATACACGGGCAGGCAGTTTGAAGGAAGACATGGAATTGTCGGGTGTGCAGTGGTCAAAGCTGAAAGACCTCTGTAAATTCCTTCAGTGTTTTGAGGAATGCACACGGCTGGTAAGCGCAGACGACGCCATCATAAGCATGAGCATCCCACTTATGCGTCTGCTCATGCAAAGTTTGACGCACATTAAGGATCAGGCATCTGCAGTGGAGGGGGAGAAGGGAAGCCTTGATGACAGTCAGCCACTGTCTGGTCAGTGAACTGTCCTGGACGAGGTGGAGGAAGAAGAGGAAGAGGAGGAGGAGGAGGATGAGAGGGATGATTATTTTGGGCAGGAGGATGCTTCTCAGGGGGCAAGAGAAAATGTTGGCATTCCAAGGTCAGGTACAGTATTTGTGTGTGACTGTAGGGATGTGGATTTGCCAGAAAGTGCTCCTCCACCCACCACTGGCAGTGCATCATTGACACCTGGAACTTTGTCCCACATGTGCGATTATGCCTTGAGGATCCTAAAAAGGGACCCCTGCATTGCCAAAATGATGAGGGATGATGACTACTGGCTGGCCAGCATCCTCGATCCACACTACAAAGGCAAATTACACAACATCATGCCACAGGAGAACCTAGAGATAATATTGGCTAACAAACAAGCAACTTTGGTAAACTGTTTGTTTGAGGCTTTCCCAGCACACAGCAGCGAGCCATAGTGGGCACAATGGAAGAGGTGTTCATGGTGCACACAGCCGAAGTGGCGTTGGAGACAGCGTTAATGATTTCTCAAGTACCGCTCACACGACTGCTAATACTGCATCGATTAAAAGTGACAGGAGACAGCAGTTGTCAACTATGGTTACAAACTACTTCTCCTCCCATATCGATGTTCACCCTCACAGGTCATTCCCCTTTGACTTTTGGGCCTCTAAACTGGACGCCTGGCCTGAATTGGCACAATATGCCTTACAGGAGCTCGCTTGCCCAGCTGCAAGTGTGCTATCGGAAAGAGTCTTCAGTGCTGGTGGATCAATCCTGACAGAAAAAAGGACCCATCTGTCTACCCAAAATGTTGATGAGCTAACCTTCATTAAAATGAACCATGCATAGGTTTCAAAGGATTTTGTCCCACCTTCCCCTGATGACACATAGGTTGCCAGAAAACTGCCTCACTTTTGTCCTCCTCTTCCTCGGACTTGCCCAATTCCGCCCTTTGCAGCAGCTGAATGTCCAGCCAACACATCAACATATGCCATTTTTTAAACCTCCCTAAGTGGGCTGCCCACCCCCCCAATGGCTGGGGTCAACACCTGGCGCACCCGGGCAAGTGCCGTTGCTCTGAACAGGTGGATGGGCCCACAGATGGCCGACGGCACTGGCACAGGGCCCCTCATAGTGCAATACAGTGTCTCTGACGGTGGGGGGGCCCACTCGCTGTCAGACACACCAGCGTACTATGAGGGGCCCTGTGCCAGTATCATCGACCACGAGTGTGCCCCCCTGCTTGGTCATGGCCACAGCACTTGCAAGTTGCAATACTTACCTCTCCCTGCTCCATCGCTGTGTATTCTGGGCAGTTAAATCCTTCACAGGGACGGCCATTAGAAATTTGGTGTATTGATCGATGATGGTTAAGATGTAGCTATGCCCTGTCCTGCTGGCCTCTACCTTCAGATGATCAATGGCTACCATTTGTAATGGATGTCAACTTACAAGCGGATGCAGTGGTGCTGTATGATCACCTTTCACAGTTGTGATAGTCACAGACGTGTGACATTCCTGCCTCCATTTTTCAATGTCTCCTCTCATGCCAATCCAATAGAATCAACTACGGTCTGTGGCTTCTGTCTTTTGCACTCCAAAATGACCAGACACATCATGATAGGCAGTGAGGACCATGTCTACATCTCTCCCTGTGATCACAATTTGATGGAGACGAGTAACGGTGATGTGATCCACGCTACTGCAATAAAGCAATCCTTTCTTCACAAAGAACCGTTTTCACTGTCTCCACAGACACAGTAATTGAGGGTCTGCATCGCCTCTGCAACATCTACCGGGAGGTTTTCCCGTGATGAGTAATTCCCAAATTTCTGCTGACACTCGACTTTCCATCTCTCCTTGTATCCATGTAGTTTCCAGTAGCGGAGAGTCTGGACTGGCTTACTGAGATTGAAATATATACGAAGATTTAAAAGTACCACAACACTGTATACTGTTGTACGCTTCGACTACCTTTCCCTTTTTCTACTTGTTAAATTCTGGTGTAATACATACTGAGCCTGTGAGTGTCTGTGTCTCACTCCGGAAGTATAGACGGAAATTTACAATTACCCCTAGACTGGATACACCTGGTATGTGCTGATACAGTACCTTTGCATTACGGTATCATCCATAGTGAGTGAGCGTGTGTGGTTTACGCCTTCTATATATACGGTGAATCGGAGATACCAATTTTTACCCTATACTCGATACAGCTTGTATCTTGTTATACAGTACCTTTGTTCGACATTTAGTACTATGGTCAAATCCATACTGAGTAAGCGTCTGAGACTGACTTCAGGACTATGTATACGGAGATTTCAATTGTACCCTATAATATATATACTTGCTATCTTGTTATCCAGTACCTTTTTCACAACATTTTTTATTATGGTCAAACCCAGACTGAGTGAGCGTCTGAGGGTGACTCCGGAAACATATACCGATATTTCAAGTTTGGCCAACACTGTATACAGCTGTACACTTGTGTTACATTACCCATTTACAGCTTTTCATATTCTTGTGTAATCCATACTGGGCCTGAGAGCGTTTGTGTCTGCCTCCTGAAATGTATACAGAGATTCAGAATGTTTACACTATACTATATATACCTTGTATCTGGTGATACTGTACCCTTTTCACCTTTTTAATTTAATTGGGTAATCCATACTGAGCCTGTGAGCGTCTGTGTATGACTCATGAAATATATACGGAGATTTACTGTTATCCCTAGACTGTATAGAGCTGTATGCTTCTGATACAGTACCATATATTTGCTGGTATTTTGGGTCAATTTTCTAAAACATGAGGAAGTATGGTGGAAGAGGACGCAGACGTGGGCATGGGGGGCTGTTATGAATGAGTCACCGTAGGAGGCAAAAACAGAAATACTAGCTAAGTCCAGAAAACCAGAGAAGTTGGCAGCTATCAGATTGCAGACCACTGAACCTATCAACAACAACTAGCAGTAGGAGTGGGGGGTTCCTACGGTGCCCCTGACCCCTCGATTACAGCCGGAGAACTACATAGCCTAAAGACAGAAAGGGAAATCTATACTGCCTCAGAGCAGACCCCAAAGCAATAGGCAGCCCCCAACATAAAATGACGGTGAAGCAAGATTAAAAAACACTCACACAGATAGAAAGATAGGCTGAGCAAATGATGGGGCCCAAGCTAACTAGATAGGACAGGATAGAAAAGCTGCTGTCTGTAATCCGCCAAAACCCTATCAAAACAAGAGCCAACAGCTGATAGGGAAAAAAGCCTTGAAGACGCTAGGCTTCAAAAAGACTATATCAGTACTCAGGTATTTTCTGAAGACAGAGCAAAAAGGAATTCAGCACACCCCAGCAGGGAATGGCAGAAATCAAGGAAAACAATGCAAAACTAAACCAAAACACAAATGCAAAAAGTCTCCTAGAATCCCTCAGAGAGATCACCAGCAAGGCAGAAGGGCGTCGGCTGCCTTATATCCAGTCAGTAATTCCCGTCACCCAGTCATCATCATCCTGCCCAGGTGCTTGGTAATTAGCCTCACTACCTTCCTTCACCAGAAGAGGGAGTTCATCAGACCTCAATGGTGAAGGGGAAAATGAACTCACAACAGTACCTCCCCCTTGAGGAGGGGTCACCGAACCCTCATCCACTCCACCAGGGCGATCAGGGTGAGCCCGATGAAAGGCACGCACCAATCTTTTGGCATGAATATCAGAGGCAGAGACCCAGGAATTATCCTCCTGACCATAACCCTTCCACTTAACCAAATACTGGAGTCTCCGTCTAGCCAGACGGGAATCCAGTATCTTCTCTACCTCATATTCCATGTTACCTTCAACCAATACAGGGTCCGGAGGTGCCACCCCAGGAACTACTGGTTCAACAAACCTCTTCAACAAGGACTTATGAAACACATTATGGATTTTAAATGTAACAGGAAGAGCCAAGCGAAAAGAGACCGTATTAATAATCTCCAAAATCTTGTAAGGTCCAATAAATCTAGGCTTAAACTTAGGAGAAGCCACCTTCAAAGCGATATTTTTTGATGATAACCAAACCATATCACCAACCTTAAACTGGGGACCAATCGTCCTATGTCGGTTGGAAAACCACTGGGCCTTTTCCTGGGAGAGAGATAATTTATCCACCACTTGGTCCCAGATCTGGTGCATTCTCTCCACCACTGTGTCAACACCTGGGCAGGCAGAAGGCTCCACCTGCCCTGAAGAAAATCGAGGATGAAACCCAAAGTTACAAAAAAAGGTGACATCAAAGTGGCAGAACTAGCTCTATTATTTAAAGCAAATTCGGCCAAGGGCAAAAATGAAACCCAATCATCCTGATCAGCGGAAATAAAACATCTCAAATACGACTCCAAGGTCTGGTTTGTTCTCTCCGTCTGCCCATTGGTCTGAGGGTGAAAAGCAGAGGAGAAGGACAACTGAATTCCCAGCTTGGAACAGAAAGTCCTCCAAAATTTAGACCCAAACTGAACTCCTCTGTCAGATACAATGTTCTCAGGAATCCCGTGCAAGCGAACCACCTGTTGCAAAAACAGGGGCACCAACTCAGAGGAAGATGGCAACTTAGGGAGTGGTACAAGATGAACCATCTTAGAGAACCTATCACAAATCACCCAAATAACAGTCATTCTCTGAGAGACAGGCATATCAGAGATGAAATCCATTGAAATATGGGTCCATGGCCTCCTGGGAACCGGCAAAGGCATCAACAACCCACTAGAGCGAGAACAAGGTTTAGACCGGGAGCAAGTCCCACAGGACTGCACAAAATTCCTGACATCACGAGACAAGGCGGGCCACCAAAAAGAGCGACTCACCAGATCTCTAGTACCAAAAATACCTGGATGACCAGCCAATGCAGAGCAATGAACTTCAGACATCACTCTCTTCTTCCACTGGTCAGGAACATACAACTTTCCACTGGGACAACGCTCAGGTTTGTCCTCCTGGAACTCTTCGAGAGCACGTCTCAAATTGGGCGAGATGGCAGAAAGAACTACCCCTTCGCCTAAGATGGTAGCAGGCTTGGTCACCACAGGAGAATCAGCAAAGAAGCTCCTAGAGAGAGCGTCAGCCTTGACATTCTTAGTGCCAGGAAGAAAAGAGACCACAATATCAAAACGTGTAAAAAACAAGGCCCTCTGTTATGATGAGTCACCGAAGGAGGAAAAAACAAAATACTAGCTAAGTCCAGAAAAACCAGAGAGGTTGGCAGCTATCGGATTGCAGACCCCTGAAACTATCCACAACAACTAGCAGTAGCCGTGGGGGGTTCCTACGGTGCCCTAGACCCCTCGATCACAGCCGGAGAACTACATAGCCTAAAGACAGAAAGGGGAAAAACTAAACTGCCCCAGAGCAGACCCCAAAGCAATAGGCAGCCCCCAACAAATAATGATGGTGAAGCAAGATGAAAACACTAACACAGATAGAAAGATAGGTTGAGCAAATGATGGGGCCCAAGCTAACTAAATAGGACAGGATAGGAAAGCTGCTGTCTGCCATCCGCAAAAACCCTATCCAAAATGAGCCAACCGACTGATAGGAAAAACAGGCCCTGTAGTCGCTAGGCTTCAAAAGACTATATCAGCACTCAGGTATATTCTGAAGACAGAACAAAAGATCAACAGATCAGAGACAAAAATGGAATTCAGCTCACCCCCGGCCGTGGATGGCAGAACTCCTAAAAAAACAAGGCAAAACAAAAACAAAACTGAAGAGTACAAAGCAGAGCAGAAAAACTTAGCTTTGAGACGCAGGAATCAGACTGGTCTCCAAGAATCCAGCAGTATCACCAGCAAGGGAGAAGGGTGCCGGCTGCCTTATATCCAGTCCTCAATTCCAGCCACCCAGTCATCATCTAGCTGCCCAGGTGTTTGGTAATCAGCCTCACTACCTTCCTTCACCAGAGGAGGGAGTTCATCAGACCTCAATGGTGAAGGGAAAAATGAACTCACAACAGTACCTCCCCCTTGAGGAGGGGTCACCGAACCCTCATCCATGCCACCAGGGCGATCCGGGTGAGCCCGATGAAAGGCACGAACCAATCTTTCGGCATGAATATCAGAGGCAGAGACCCAGGAATTATCCTCCTGACCATAACCCTTCCACTTAACCAAATACTGGAGTCTCCGTCTAGCCAGACGGGAATCCAGTATCTTCTCTACCTCATATTCCATGTTACCTTCAACCAATATAGGGTCAGGAGGTGCCACTACAGGAACTACTGGTTCAACAAACCTCTTCAACAAGGACTTATGAAACACATTATGAATTTTAAATGTGACAGGAAGAGCCAACCGAATAGAGACCGGATTAATAATCTCCAAAATCTTGTAAGGTCCAATATATCTAGGCTTAAACTTAGGAGAAGCAACCTTCATAGCAATATTTTTTGATGACAACCAAACCATATCACCCATCTTAAACTGGGGACCAATGGTCCTACGCCGGTTGGAAAACCACTGGGCCTTTTCCTGGGAGAGAGACAACTTATCCACTACTTGGTCCCAGATCTGGTGCATTCTCTCCACCACAGTGTCAACACCTGAGCAGGCAGAAGGCTCCACCTGTCCTGAAGAAAATCGAAGGTGAAACCCAAAGCTACAAAAAAAAGGTGACATCAAAGTGGCAGAACTAGCTCTATTATTTAAAGCAAATTCGGCCAAGGGCAAAAATGAAACCCAATCATCCTGATCGGCAGAAATAAAACATTTCAAATACGACTCCAAAGTCTGGTTTGTTCTCTCCGTCTGCCCATTGGTCTGAGGGTGAAACGCAGAGGAGGACAACTGAATTCCCAGCTTGGAAAAGAAAGTCCTCCAAAATCTAGACACAAACTGAACTCCTCTGTCAGATACAATGTTCTCAGGAATCCCATGCAAGCGAACCACCTGTTGCAAAAACAAGGGCACCAACTCTGAGGAAGATGGCAACTTAGGGAGTGGTACAAGATGGACCATCTTAGAGAATCTATCACAAATCACCCAAATAACAGTCATTCTCTGAGAGACAGGCATATCAGAGATAAAATCCATTGAAATATGGGTCCATGGCCTCCTGGGCACCGGCAAAGTCATCAACAACCCACTAGAGCGAGAACAAGGTTTAGACCGGGAGCAAGTCCCACAGGACTGCACAAAATTCCTGACATCACGAGACAAGGCGGGCCACCAAAAAAGACCGACTCACCAAATCTCTAGTACCAAAAATACCTGGATGACCAGCCAATGCGGAGCAATGAACTTCAGACATTACTCTCTTCCTGCACTGGTCAGGAACATACAACTTTCCACTGGAACAACGCTCAGGTTTGTCCTCCTGAAACTCTTCCAGAGCACGTCTCAAATCGGGCGAGATGGCAGAAAGAACTACCCCCTCGCCTAAGATGGTAGCAGGCTTAGTCACAACAGGAGAATCAGCAAGGAAATTCCTAGAGAGGGCGTTTGCCTTGACATTCTTAGTGCCCGGAAGAAAAGAGACCACAAAATCAAAACGTGTGAAAAACAAGGCCCACCTAGCCTGTCTAGGATTCAAGCATTTGGCTGACTCAAGGTAAATCAAATTCTTGCGGTCAGTAAGGACCACGACTTGATGTTTAGCTCCCTTCAACCAATGTCTTCACTCCTCAAATGCCCATTTCATGGCTAACAGTTCCCGATTCCCCACATCATAGTTACGTTCGGATGGGGAGAACTTTCGGGAAAAGAAAGTACAGGGATTCATTTTAGATGTTACGGGATCTTTTTGGGACAAAACAGCTCCTGCACCAATCTCAGAAGCGTCCACCTCCACCTGAAACGGGAGTGAGACATCAGGTTGCCGCAAAACCGGAGCAGAAGTGAACCTCTGCTTCAGCTCCTGAAAGGAAGAAACAGCCTCCGGAGACCAATTCAGCACATCAGCGCCCTTCCTAGTCAAATCCGTCAATGGCTTGGCAATACCAGAAAAATTAGCTATAAATTTCCGATAAAAATTAGCAAAACCCAAAAACTTCTGGAGTGCCTTCAAAGAAGTGGGCTGAACCCAATCATAAATGGCCTGTACCTTGGCTGGGTCCAATTCAATAGTTGATGGAGACAAAATAAATCCCAAAAATTAAATCCTCTGTACACCAAAAAGGCATTTCGATCCCTTAACATACAGGGAATTCTCCCTCAAAATCCAGAACACAGTCCGAACATGTTCCACATGAGAGTCCCAATCCTTGGAAAAGATCAAAATATCATCCAGATAGATGATCAAAAATTTATCCACAAAGCCCCGGAAGATATCATTCATGAAGCACTGGAAGACAGAAGGGGCATTAGTGAGCCCAAAAGGCATCACCAGGTACTCAAAATGTCCCTCCGGAGTATTAAACGCCGTCTTCCATTCATCCCCATGCTTAATGCGAATAAGATTATACGCCCCCCTGAGGTCAAGCTTGGTAAACCAGCAAGCACCTTTAACTCTGGAGAATAGATCAGAAATCAGGGGTAACGGATACTGATATTTAACAGTAATTTTGTTGAGGGCACGATAGTCAATACAAGGCCTTAATGAACCATCCTTTTTAGCCACAAAAAAAAAACCAGCACCTAAGGGTGAAGAGGATGGTCTAATATGACCCTTCTCCAATGACTCCTTATTATAGGATCGCATAGCCTCGTGCTCGGGTACAGATAAATTGAAAAGCCGACCCTTGGGGAATTTACACCCCGGGTTCAGCTCAATTGCACAGTCATAACTCCTATGAGGAGGCAAAGACGCAGACTCATTCTCACTAAATACATCATAAAAGTCAGCCAAATAGTCAGGAACATCATGCGACTGGGGAGAGGTGGAGAAAACAGGAGCATCACTAAGGGCACACTGACAACCCCAACTCACCACAGACAAAGATTTCCAATCCAGAACTGGATTATGGATTTGCAACCAGGGAAACCCCAGAACAATGGTATCATGCAAATTATGCAACACCAAAAATCTGCAATTTTCTTGATGGTCTGGGGCGACCCACATTACCACCTGGATCCAAAACTGAGGTTTATTTTTCGCCAAAGGAGTAGCATCAATCCCCCTCAAAGGGATAGGCGTCCGCAGAGGTGTCATAGGAAATCCACAACGTTTAGCAAAATCCAAGTCCATTAGGTTCAGGGCTGCTCCTGAATCCACAAAAGCCTTAGCGGAAAATGTGGACAGGGAGCAGATCAGAGTAATTGCCAGAAGAAACTTAGGTTGAACACCACCCACAGAAAACGTGTGTGCAAATCATTTCTCTCGTTTAGGACAGACAGAAATAAAATGAGAGGGATCTCCACAAAAAAAACACAGCTTATTATGCCTTCTGAACTCCTGACGTTGCTCCCTGGACAAAACTCTATCACATTGCATAGGTTCAGACATTTGTTCAACAGGTGGTAACACCTCTCGTGCAGTCCTGCGTTCACGTTAACGCCGATCAACCTGAATGGCTAATGACATAGAATCGTCAAGACCAGAGGGAACAGGAAATCCCACCATAGTATCTTTTACAGCTTCTGACAAACCCTTCCGAAAGAGAGCTGCCAAGGCATTATCATTCCAGGTAGTATGGACCGCCCACTTTCGGAATTTTTGACAGTACAATTCTGCAGAATCTCGACCCTGGCTCAATGCCAACAGGGTCTTTTCAGCCTGATCAATAGCATTAGGCTCGTCATACAACAACCCCAAGGCTTGAAAAAATGCGTTCACATTAGTCAGAATAGGATCATCTGGTTTCAAAGAAAACGCCCAATCCTGGGGATCGCCACGCAGCAAAGAGATGACAATTTTAACCTGCTGCGTGGAGCTCCCTGACGAGTTAGGCTACTTTCACACATCCGTTTTTGTAAATCCGGCACGATGCGGCGAAATTAGTGAAAACCGGATCCGGAATTGGATCCGGTTTTTTGACATAAAATTTAATGATCGCCGCATCGTGCCGGATGGACATGCGGCGCCTCCGGTTTGTGCCGGATACGGCAAACATGCGCCGTCCGGCGTCTGTAAAAAACATTGCCTGCAACATTTTTGTGCATCGCCGGACCGGCTTTTTGAACAGCGCATGCCCGGGCACTGTGAGATTTAACCCCACAAGTGCCTGGCGAGTCTCTCTCTCCCTCTCTATCCTGTGCTGCGGCTCCTCTCCATACCGGCTCTCCCGTCCCCCGGTGCTGCAGCTCCTCTCCATACCGGCTCTCCCGTCCCCCGGTGCTGCAGCTCCTCTCCATACCGGCTCTCCCGTCCCCCGGTGCTGCGGCTCCTCTCCATACCGGCTCTCCCGTCCCCCGGTGCTGCGGCTCCTCTCCATACCGGCTCTCCCGTCCCCCGGTGCTGCGGCTCCTTTAAATGTCCTCCACGCCGCATAAGGCGCCGCATCTACATCCGGTGTCACCGCTGCAGGCCGAATCCGGCGGACAGGCTTTTCGCCGCATGCCGCCGGACCCCTGACACCGGATGTGTGAAAGTAGCCTTAGGCTTCAAGGCAAAAAATAATTTACAATTATTTTTGAAATTCAAAAATTTAGACCGATCCCCAAAAAACACATCAGGAGTAGGGATCTTTGGTTCAGCAGCATGTGAATGAGCAAGGTAGGCGGAAATTCCCCACACTTCCACAGCGAGCTGCTCCACACGATCAGACAATTGCTTTATCTCCATTGAGAGAAAAACAAAAATTCCCCCCTACGGCCTCAGAGATATAGAGGAAAAAATATACACACTTTTTTTTTTTTTTTTTTACAATTCTTTCCTGCTATTGAGTACCCTAGGATCTGCGGTATGGCTGGTGATTCTGTTATGAATGAGTCACCGTAGGAGGCAAAAACAGAAATACTAGCTAAGTCCAGAAAACCAGAGAAGTTGGCAGCTATCGGATTGCAGACCCCTGAACCTATCAACCACAACTAGCAGTAGCTGTGGGGGGTTCCTACGGTGCCCTAGACCCCTTGATCACAGCCGGAGAACTACATAGCCTAAAGACAGTAAGGGAAATCTAAACTGCCTCAGAGCAGACCCCAAAGCAATAGGCAGCCCCCAACATATAATGACGGTGAAGCAAGATTAAAAAACACTCACACAGATAGAAAGATAGGCTGAGCAAATGATGGGGCCCAAGCTAACTAGATAGGACAGGATAGAAAAGCTGCTGTCTGTAATCCGCCAAAACCCTATCAAAACAAGAGCCAACAGCTGATAGGGAAAAAAGCCCTGAAGACGCTAGGCTTCAAAAAGACTATATCAGTACTCAGGTATTTTCTGAAGACAGAGCAAAAAGGAATTCAGCACACCCCAGCAGGGAATGGCAGAAATCAAGGAAAACAATGCAAAACAAAACCAAAACACAAATGCAAAAAGTAGAGCAGAAAGCTTAGCTTTTGAGGAGCAGGAATTAGACAGGTCTCCTAGAATCCCTCAGAGAGATCACCAGCAAGGCAGAAGGGCGTCGGCTGCCTTATATCCAGTCAGTAATTCCCGTCACCCAGTCATCATCATCCTGCCCAGGTGCTTGGTAATCAGCCTCACTACCTTCCTTCACCAGAAGAGGGAGTTCATCAGACCTCAATGGTGAAGGGGAAAATGAACTCAAAACAGGGGGCCACCTGGTACTGATGGTGGTGGTGGTGCATCTGCTGGTAGTGCCAAAAACACAATAGCAGCTAAGGCAGGAGGTGTTGAGCCTGCATCATGGTGTAGCTCTGGAAGGCCTGGAAGGCTCTGTTTTCTGGGAGTAGGTAGACTGCTTTTAAAGCCAGAGCATCAGGAACTGTTTTTGGCTTACATTGCTGAAACAGCCTCCAGCTCTATCGCCTTCTCTTCTGAAGTTTAAAAAAATGCAAGCACTGAGTCATTACTGCAGGCTTCTGGTCAGGAGCAACCACTTTCCTTGTGTCCTTCACCCACACCAAAAGTGAAGGATGCGGCAGCACACACTTCAGATTACTCCATGGAGCTCTTTTCACATACCATGCCTGGGTTAATTAAAAATGGGACCCATCATATACTGGAGCATTCAAAATGGGGGACATCTGACACTGGAGCATCATCCATGAGGCCCTTCATATACTGGAGCATTCTAAATGGGGCAGATCAGACACTGGAGCAGCATCTATGGGGCACAAGATACACTGGAGCATTAGAAATGGGGCCCATGTTATATGGAGAATTATAAGGGCCCATAAGACACTGGAGCATCATCCATGAGGCCCATCATACACTGGAGCATCATCCATGAGGCCCATCATATACTGGAGCATTCCAAATGGGGCAGATCAGACACTGGAGCAGCATCTCTGGGGCACATGATACACTGGAACATTAGAAATGGGGCCCATTATATATAGAGCATTATTAGGGCCCATAAGACACTCGAGCATCATCCATGAGGCCCATCATATACTGGAGCATTCCAAATGGGGGCCATCAGACACTGGTGCAGCATTTACAGGGCCCATTAGACACAAGAGCATTAGAAATGGATCCCATTATATATGGAGCATTATTAGGGCCCATCATACACTGGAGCATCATCCATGAGGCCCATCATATACTGGAGCATTCCAAATAGGGGACATCAGACACTGGAGCAGCATTTAAGGGGCCCTTTATACACTGGAGAATTACAATTGGAGCCCATTATATATTGAGCATTATTAGGGCCCATCATACACTGGAGCATCATCCATGAGGCCCATCATATACTGGAGCATTCCAGATTGGGGACATCAGAGATTGGAGCAGCATTTACGGGGCCCATTATACACTGGAGCATTAGAAATGGAGCCCATTATATGTGGAGCATTATTTTGGCCCATAACACACTGGAGCATTGTCCATGGGGACCATCATATACTGTAGCATTATGTGGAGCTCATCATATACTGTATGGAACATTATATGTGGCCAATTATTCTGTATGTAGAAATATATGGGGCTCATTATTCTGTATGGTGCACAATGTGGTGGCCATAACACTGTATGGAGTAATATACTGTCCTTTTTTTGAGCTATTGTACAATTTAAAATAGATCAGTCATGTCATGTTAGCAGTGAAGTATGTGTCATTGTACTATACCTATATTTCTGTGCCATTACGGAGCATCATGAGTTGTGGTATGTGTTAAAGGGGCGCACTGACACTCTTTGGCCCAGGGCACACAAAAACCTGGAGCCAGCCCTACCCCCCCATAACTTTAGCCAAATAACCCCCTGTTTTCAATGCGTAACTATTATTATGAAGTAAATTAAGGTTGACAAGCTTCAGAAATAAGAATTGATGTTTTTGGCATTGAAATGGGCACTGTAGGTGTGTTTACTGTCCTCCACTCCATGCCGACTTTGCTTCCCCATTGACTTGCATTGGGTTTCGTGTTTCAGTCGGCCTCCGACTTTTCCCTATAGTCAGCCGATTTCGTTCGACCTGACTTTCTTACCCGACTTTCGAGAAAGTCTAGTTTCATGAAACCCGACTCGACCCTAAAAAAGGAAAAGTTGCTCATCTCTATTGCCCATGTTACATTCAGTGTTCCTCTTCAGACAAGTCCATAGGTCAGTCCACTTCCCTACAACAGCTCAACAGAGAAAGAAGACTCTAGGAAACTTAGCAGATTCTCTTGACAAACCCAGTATCTTAGAACAATTAAAACCAGCCTGGAACTGTTGGTGGTCACATGAGTGAGCGGACCGGTTTCAGAGAATAGTTTAATTTTGACCAATATTCTCTCCCAGAATCCTTGCACCCGATGGGGTTGTCCACCTTTGAGAACACATTTATATTTACTTGAACACATGTATTTGGGGCTAAAAATATTTTTTTCAATTTGCTTTCATTGAACATTTTGCTCTCCTTGTCTTCTATATCCTCTGTGTTGCATTGTCTATAGCTGGATGCAGAGTGAGTTGGCTGATATTCCATAGGTGATCTCATTATAATAGTCCGATTGGAGAGTTTATAACTCTTTATCTGTTTTTTTTTTCCAAGCTATTAGCTGATTTATGAAAACATCAAAATTAAATGTGCCGGGAATCATAGAGCCTGTAAATCCCGAAGCAGAGCAACATTTTTGAAGGAAACCAATTGCAAAAATATTTTTTACTGACATATACAGTATATACTCTAAAGTAGGAAGAAAAAATGTCCCCAAAGGTGGATAATCTGCCATAACGAGATGATCTGAGGCTTTCCCATTATTAGCCCATCTTGCTCAATCATTATTTAGATGTTTTTTTTCCTCTTGCAATAGTTTGTACCATTGGGTTTATGCTGTCAACTGACCCAATGGTTTCCACAGGCTAGTCTTCAATTTTTTTGGGAAATGCTCTATCTCCACAATCATGGCCATGTGAACAGCCTTATAGACTATATTGGGTACATATTCTATCCGTTACAATTGGGGATAAAGCACCTATGTAAAAATGAACTTCTGAATGAAGCTCAATTTGTATAAATTTCTATTTTAAGCACATTTGAAAGGAATCTGTCAGCTTGGAAAATGCCATTTACCTGCAGATATAAGGTTAATCTGAGGTTAATCTGTAGGTAAATAGCGTTGCAGTGCTGCCTGGCCACCGCACTAAAAGTGTGGCTACTGGGAAAAAATTAGCTTATTTTCTCCTGGTAGCCGCTGGTTTTGAGTCATGAGGGTGATTACAGTCATCGGTGATAGCACTGCTCACTATATTGTCAGCGATGGCTAGACGCACGCCTTGATACTTTGATTGACAGCCTGCAGTGCAGAGCGAGCCATTAGTTAAAGTGCCGGGGCGATCTGACAGCCACATCTCATGGTATAGTGAGCTTCGCTGGGAGCGGTGACTTTTTACTCCATGGGCCGCCTCCAGGACTGAAAGACAGCTGCTCCTAGGAGAGAATAAATTAATTTTGTCCCGGTAGCCACACTTTCAGTAAGGAAAGCAGGCAGCATTCTAATGCTATCTGACTGCAGATTAACCCCATACATATCTCCTGGTAAATAGCATTTTCCGAGGTGACAGGATCCCTTTCAGTATTTTTTTTAATTGGACACCCCTTTCTACAGCTTTGTTTGCTTTGATTAATAAGCTGACCGGAGATTGCCTATCAGCTAGAACCAACTCAGCAGCATATATCCCATTCCCTTAGCATACAAACACCCAGACTCATTATAGAATGCGCACCAATTTACTGCGCCTTTGGCAACAAAACTTAACTCCACTGTTGAATCATGTAAAACCGGAGGAATACAGGAGTTTTAGTAAAAAAATACAAAAGTTTTTATTGATCAAATTACAATACATAGAAAAACACACATAAGTAAAAAGAGATGTGTTCGGTAAGACACTAGAAAAAGGGGGAACATGGGTCATTACACAAAATGCATATCCCATCAATTAATATGCAATGTGTCTTACCCAGTGCTTAGAGCCACGTCCCAAAGGCACCCTTTGGGACGTGGCTCTAAGTCTGGGTAAGACACATTGCATATTTTCCCCCTTTCGGTTTCTGTATATGCCCTGCGTTTATGGATTGGATAATATTGCGGTACATAAAGGAAACCGGCATGATAAAACATGATTCCCTATTGGCATAGCCTATGTGGGCCCCATTACAGATCTGGGAGATTGTTATTCATTGCGATATTATGAAATTTGTTTTTTTTCCTAAAAAGATGCATGACAAAATTGGACATATTAATTGATGGGATATGCAGTTTGTGTGGTTAGCCAGGTTCCCCCTTTTTCTGGTGTCTGACCGAACACATCTCTTTTCACTTATGTGTGTTTTTCTATGTATTGTAATTTGATCAATAAAAACGTTTGCATTTTTTACTAAAACTCCTGTATTCCTCCGGTTTTATATATGCCATTCCCTTGTAGCTCCCTTGTGGCTCTCATTGGAATCAATGGTCTTTCTATATAATGCCTTAGCAGGAGTGAGGGACCTTCTTTCTGCCAAAGGCCATTTGGATATTCAAGTCATCCTTCGAGGGCTGTACAAATTGTGCACTAACTCTTGCCACAAAGTAAGTCTTGACACTGGCACTTGTCTCAGGACGTAATCTCTCATTGCACATGCCTCAGCATGTAGTAAGTGTCCAATACATGTGTGTTATCACGGAACAAGGAGAAATTAATAGGTCGGTTGCCATCAAAACACTACTGCCAGCCCAAGCACTGTGGTCCCCAGGAATCTGCCCTAAGGCCAAAGAAGAGGTGATAGCGGGCCGTAAATGGGCCTGATGTTCCCCACACCTGATCTATAACAAAAGATAAATTTTTCCAGATCTTCCTTCATCTTCTGCCATTTTTCTATTGTTTCAAAAGTTTGGAATTAATTTAACCCATTTATAAAGAGGATTAGGAAAAGAACATATTCAAGGCAATCACAATTGTCCTTCCCACCCTAAATAGTTAGCAGAAAAGTTCTTTGACCAACGATGGTGTAAAGTATTGTCCAAGCCAACATAACTTCTCATTTGAGATGTTTATCCATGGTAGACATTTCTTCGGCACAGTGCTCATTGCATGAATGATTATCCACATTGCTGATTCGACTCCACTTACTCCTGAAGTTTACACATAACAATCTCCTTTGTATGTCTATAGGAGGAACATTGAAAAAATTGGCTCAGCGCCGTGTCTAATAGTTTAATGTGATAGCCAAGCTGACACATTTTTTTTCTTACTTTTCCTTTCTAATTCCAAGAAGCCCATATGTAGTATATTAAACTTGAAGCTGCTTATTTCAACATCAACTTTCCGTCGGTCTCTGCTTAGCCTCACCGTGTGTCACAACCCCCCCCCCCCCCCCGTATCGGAATTTGTTCTGGCAACAGCAAACCAATGAGAATTATTAGTTACTATTTGCGGTCTATTGAGAATGTCACATTGAATAATAGATGTCGAAATGTAAGACAAATACATGCTCCGCAGATGGAGAGCATTTGTTGTACTTCACGTTCTTTTTATTTCAACCATAAAATAATTAAATTAATTGTCATTCCAATGTCACTAGACTCTATGATATTTGACTATATAGATTTTGGAGCACTTCGGGTATATCATTTGCTTACACACCAAATCTCACATGAGATTGATAGGTTTCTGATGCCATAGGTGAAACATGAGAAGATACAGATTAACGGTTGTAATAGTTTGGAGAGAACAACCAAACTGAATTCCAACATTTAATAAAACCCAAATGACTATTTCATTTGTTTGGCGCATAACATGAGCTACAACATTTTTTGAGATTACTTAGTGTCCCTTGGTCTACAAAATTTGGTGCCTGATCAGTTGAAATTGAAAGAACTAAGCATTATTTCAACCTACAGTGGCTTGCGAAAGTATTGCCCCTCCACTCCCCCTTGGCATTTTTCATGTTTTGCTACCTCTCAACCTGAAATTTCAATGCTTTTTTTGAGAGTTTGCATCAATTCATGCAAAAAACATACCCACAACTATGAACATTTGTTTTGCTTTTGATAAGCAACAACAAATAGGACAAAATAACTGAAAACTTCAGTGTGCATAACTATTCACCCCCTTAAATTCAGTACTTTGTAGAGTCTCATTTTATGGCAATTACAGCTTTCCACATCTTGCCACTGGGATTTTTTCCCATTCCTCAAGGCAAAATTGCTTCAGCTCCTTCAGATTAGATGGTTTCCTCTGGTCAACAGCAATCTTCAAGTCTGACCACAGATTTTCAATTGGATTAAGGTCTGGGCTTTGACTAGGTCACTCCAAATCATTTACACATTTGCCCTTAAACCACTTGACTTAGCAGTATGCTTTGGGTCATTTTCTTGTTGGACGGTGAATCTTTATCCCAGTACCAAATCACTGACAGACTGAAACAGGTTTTGCTCAAGAATCTTACCCTCGACTTGGACCATTTTCCCTGTCCCTGCTGCCAAAAAACATCAACACAGCATGATGCTGCCACCACCATATTTCACTATGGTGATGGTGTTCTTGGGTGATGAGCTAGCTGTGTTGGTTTGGTGCCATACATAGCGTTTACCTTGGTGGCCAAAAAGTTCAATTTTGGTTTCATCAGACTAATGCACTTTCCTCCATACATTAAGGGAGTCTCCCACATGTCTTTTGGCAAACTCAAGATGAGCCTTATATGCACATGCCAAATTTTTAGTTTTTGATCCCATAAATTTAATTTATGCCTATATTTTTCTCACTTCACCATCTTAGACTATTTAGTGCTGATGCATCCTACACAATTCGGATGCAAAAAAAAGTTACACACTGGTTGGAATGTAACAAAATAAGTAAAAAGCAAGAGGGGTGAATATTTTTGGAAGCCACTGTATGTAACTATATAACTATATGTGTATGTTGACTTACAACTGCTTGACCTATGGTCTTATTTCCCATTTAGCCGACTTGCTTTTCTGAAATATGTATAGTAAATTTTCAATGAAATTATCAGGTGCCAAAAATGTCATTTTATCATCTTTGTTTTTTTCTAATCTAAGTTTCACCTGTCTTGTGTTCCAATCTATTTGACTCAGTCTATAAAAAAGAGCTTTGGGTCCTTAGTGTGGCAGCGAATAGTGGCTCCATATTGTGCCATATGCTTCCGTTGGAGAATACCTCCATAATATGTCATCCGATAAAATAAGCTCTAAAATCTTGAAGATAACAAACCCTCTGTAAGGAAAAAAAAAATTGATACTGTAGATCCAATCAAGGTATATATCTTTTATCTAAATAATGTTTCCAAAAGTAAATATAGGTTGTTACCCCCTCATCGAAGATTATAGAAACCTGGGTACATGGGTACCTCTGGATTACTTTTTTTCCAGGTGAAGGAGAAAGCTAATAGCAACCACTTTACCACTCACTACTTTCTCATTGTCCAGTGGAGAAATAGATGTCTCTTCTGCAAGCATGCATGTGTTCTGGATGGAGTAAGGGGAGTAAGGCGCTACCAAATTATTCTGGCTGTGGACCTTCTGTTGGGTTTACATTTAAAATACCCAATTCTTTGTTCCTTGGCGCTATCTATTGGAAGAAAGTCGAGAAGCTCCCGATGGTCGATTGGTCTAGCTGAAAAAGGCAAGGTCAGCCAACTTAGAATTAAATATTATAGCCAAATGTTTAGTGTGAAGCTTTTAGGATGTGAGATGCTGGGAAATAATTTTTAGATATTTTTTTTTTAATTGCCATGATACGTATATTTATAAAATATCTTTTTCTTGTGTTCAAATAGTTTTTATTAATTTTAAAGAATTTTAGGATAGGGAAGAAGAAAAGGGAAGATATTACGTTACTTTTATAGTCTTGATGTAAAGCTGCGAGATAGCTATGCAGCACCCACATTTTTTTCTAGGTTCCACTATATACTAGCAGGTAGCTACACAAAGAAGCCATGCCTGACATCTAGAATATACCGGTTAGAAAGACAAAGACCCAATATGAATGGCTGGCCTCATGGGGGAAGGCATCATCAGAGGAATGTGTTATTGAAAAAATACTAGCAAGGTAATGAAAGGGGTTTGTTAGCCTTTTTCTGCTTTTTTAGTCTGTCTGTCTTTACGGAACATGCAAAAAGCACCAGAGCTGCCCAAACCATAAAGAGATAGATGGATCTGAACAGATGTTTCTACAATTGACACTGATAGCATTTACATAAGATGTGTCAGGAAAGTAAAGCTGATCATTTACGTAAGAATTGTACATTTCTTGGACACATACTTTGGTGGAAATAATTATAAATAGACAATCTGTCAAATTTTTTAATGTGTCACATGTTTAACCAATAGAGAGAAACAGCCTAAAGCTCAAGGTATGATTAGACAAATTATGGGGAAAATGAGTTTTAACAATCCATTCCCAACTTTAGGGTTGGAGTTTCCATTAAGCACAGGAGGTCCACGTCTTCATGCACACCTTTAGGAAAGGACTGTACCTCCTTAGAATCTTTCCCATATTGGGGAGCATGACTTTATATAGTTGTCTTCATTCAATTCTTTCTTACACCAGATATTTCTGATGATGGTTCTTTATTAATGACTAGGCTGTAAAGAACCTGGCATTTTGTGTTTTTCAGGCATTCAAGGCAAATCTATACATTTTTTACTAGCAAATTTTTAAGGTGGCCCTTAATCCACATGTAAGACATAACTCAAGGCTTCATTGAGAGTTTCAGTGGTTTATTTAATTTGGGGTCCCAAAAGAGCACCAAAACAGCGCACTTTTATCCCCTTAAGTATGAGAGGCAGATGTCTTTTATTCCATTCATTCTCAATTGATATTTTGATCTTTGAACTATGTTTTCTGCAGCAGCCCCATAGTGGTTGAGTATACGCACTCCTACTCCGTTCGACCAAGGATAACAGTGCCCCATTCTGACAATTTGTGGGGTTCGAGATCCCAATGATCTTAAAATGGTGGTAACTTCTACTTACAAGAATGCTTTTTTAAGTTTATACTGTTCGCAAAAAGCAATTCAATGCTACAGTAGCTAAAAAAAACAACCCACACTGATAGGGCAAGAACTGTTTTTAACTCCTCAATGACCAAGTCAGGTTGGTTTCACATTTGCGTATCTGTGCACAGTGTTTGATCCGCCTACAGATCCTTAACATGGTCTACGCAGGGACATCGAACGCAGCATGTTGCATTTTTTGAGGCACAAAAAATACGTCAAATATGTGTAGGCATGCGCATGCGGATGAGTGCGTCAAAAAAATGCATCACTGTCTATGGGAACGCATTGGTACACAAGGACATGCATACACATGCGTTCGATATGCATGCGTACTTCAGACTGAACAATCCTCCAATTGACTGCCACTTCCCCTGTAACAACTTCCCCAACCACTCCTAGCCTACCATGACAGCCCAACACACTGCAGATCCCAAAAGTAAAGCCCCTTTTTTTGTTATTTATTTGTCAAATTTCCTCTTGTTGTTATGTTTGTTAATAAAAATTATTTTGGTTCACAATACCTGTTTTCTTTATCTCTTTATTTAAACATGTGCGTATTGTTGAGTGAAGTATTAGCGGGTGTTACAGTAAAGGTGTTTATTATTAAAGTTACAGTCAAGGTGTTAGTATTAAAGTCAGCAAACATTACCGGTACATAACATTACAGGTACATAACATTACAGGAACATAATATTACAGATCCATAACGTTACAGGTCCATTTAACTTAGCGGCTTAAATCATTTCATCTTGCCGTGCCACACATCCAATATCCGAAACAAAGTAGGCAGCAAATTTATCCCTCATTTGGACAACTTCCACTGTAGTCCTGAGAGGGTGATCTTGGTAATCCTACAATGTGGTATGAACAGGTTCATCAAGTTCTAATTATTGTCGCTCATTCGCCAGGATGTAATTGTGTATAACAATGCACGCTTTTACAACCTCATCAATTGTCTCAGTTTTTAGATTGATGGCTGATCCCAGAATGCGCCATTTAGATACTAGCAATCCAAAGGCACACTGCACAGTTCTTCGTGCCCTTGTCAGTCGGTAGTTGTAAATCCTTTTGGTGTGATTCAAGACCCGACTTGAGGTTGGCACACATTTCGCCTCATCCCCAACCACAACAAACAGCATTGGCGGTCCTTCAGTGTTTGGAAGAGGTCATGCCTGTGGAAAATTGAAATTATTCCCATACAAACGTTGGCCCATGTCAGAGTTTTTGAAAGTCTGTGAGTCATTTCCTTGTCCAAATGAGCCAAAGTCCATGGAAACAAATCGGCAGTCAGCATCTGCAATCGCCATGAGAACAATAGAAAAATATTTTTTGTAATTGAAATACTCGGATCCACTTCCAGCAGGTTTCCTAATCTGAATGTGTTTGCTGTCCACAGCCCTCAAAAAGTTAGGAAAATTACAAATGTCCAGGAATTTTGCAGCATTTTCCAGCCAGAGTTCAGTTGTGAATTGAGGGAGGAATTCTTCATGCAGAACATCAAATAAAGCCCGGCAGGTGTCTCAAACAATCCCAGAAAGCGTGGACACTCCAATCCGGAATTGAAAATGTAGATATGATAAGGTCACTCGGGTAGTCAGGTATCTGCTGAACAAAAAATGGAAAAAAATTAAGTACATGGTTTTTATAACAATAATAATAACATGTGTTTGTTTTTCAAAATTACGTACCTCAGGGTCACCAACAGACGTTCTTCAGGTGGAATTGCTCGACGTAGTTGTGTGTCCTGCATGGCGATGGATCCTCGGACATGTAGCAGCAAGTCATTGAAGCTCTGTTCTGACATTCTCGTGTACTCGAAAAACTTCTCCAGGTTTTTATGCAGCTCAGTGTACAAGGAGTGGTAGGCTCCACTGCTCTTTCGGACTTCAATGATGGGCTGGTGTTGCCAATAGCGAAGTTGACATCGTCTCCGTCTTTCTCTTCTTTCTTCTTCACAAGCAAAAGCAAAGGTAAGAGCCAATTTCAATGACAAATCAAGATGAAGAAGGAAGCTCTCCACACTAAGATCCATCTTGAAGCTGGATACAGCATCAAAAGAGGAGGATTTCATCTGTGCAGTGAGTGTATATATAGAAATCCCATGAGACATGCTCATTGGGTGTCTGGTGTCAAGGAAACTCTACTGTAAAAGCATTGGAGATATCGAACACATGCGCAGAAACAATGCAAATGCATGCAAAAACGCACAGAAACGCATGCACACGCAGCATTTTTTTGCCATCATGTGTAAGATGATGCGGATAAAAAACGCTGCGTAAACATGCGTTTTGCATATATTTTTGCATGCGGATGATACGCTGCAGACTCAAACGTTAATGTGAACCTAGCCTCACTTTGTATGTTATGTTGAGTTACGCACTATGTACATTATGACCGAACCTCATTTCTAAAATTTGACATGCATAATTTTATGAGGCAATAAGTCTGGAATGCTTCTGAGATCGTTTTTTTTTCATGACACATCGTAAACCATTGTACTTCATGTTCATGTTTTGGTTGATATGATTTGTTTTTATTTATGAAAGTATCGAAAATCTGATAATGATACCGCACTAAATATTTAATAAATAATATTTTAGCATGTCTACTTTACATCTGCATAATTTTTTAAACGTATTTTATTTTGTTAGGAAGCTAGAAGGGTTACAAGTTTATTAGCAATTTTTCATTTTTCCAACAAAACTTATAAAACCTATTTTTTTAGGGGCCACAACAGAATTGAAGTAACTTCGAGAGGCTACAGAACAGAATATATCAAAAAGTGACAGAATTTTAAAAATTGCACCCCTCAAAGTGTTCAAAACCACATTAAAGAAATTTAAGTACATCACAGGAATTAAAACAACATGGAAGGAAAAAATTTACATTTAAATTTTTCCCACAAAAATGTTGCTTTAGCCCCAAATTTTTACAAAGGTAACAGGAGAAAAAGGACCATACAATTTGTTGTGCAATTTCACCTGAGTACACTAATATCCCATATGCGGTGGAAAACTACTGTTTGGGTACACGGCAGGGCTTGGAATGGAAGGAGCACCATTTGACTTTTGGAGTGCAAAATTGGCTAGAGTAGATAGCGCCCCTGATGTACCTAAACACTGGACCCCCCTCCCACCCCCGTGAGCACGTTGAACCTTAGGTAGTTCTTAGACATATAAAATTTGGGGGGCAGTGAAAATGGAAAAATACATTTTTCCCACAAAAATGTTGCTTTAGCCCCAAATTTTTCCTTTTCACAAGGGTAATAGGAGAAAATGAACTATATAGTTTGCTGTGGATTTTTTCCTGAATTCACCAATACCTGATATGTTGTGCAAAACTGCTGTGTGGGAACACAGTAGGGCTTGGAAGGGAAGGAGCGCCATTTGACTTCTGGAGCGCAAAATTGGCTGAATAGATAGTGGAGCCTATTTTGTGTTTTCAGAGCCCCTGATGTGCCTAAACAGTGGAAACCCTCCACAAGTGACCCTATATTGAAACTTCACCCCAGGAATTTATCTAGACATGTGGGTGACAGTCTTAAATCCAGAGGTGACTAAAGGAATTTTACAACATTGGACGTTAAAAATTAAAAATTATTTTTTTCTCGCCACAAAATGTTGTTTTAGCCTCAAATTTTAAATTTTCACAAGGGTTTTGTTGTGCAATGTATCCTGACTACATCAATACCCATATGTTGTCAGAAACTTTTGTTTTAGCACACATCTGGGCTCGGAAGGGAAAGAGCACTATTTGATTTTTGGAGTGCAAAATTGTCTGGTATAGATTGTGGACGCCATGTCGCATTTGGTTAGCTGCCGAGGTTCCATAACAACAGGAACCCTCACAAGTGACTCCATTTTGGAACCTATACTTCTCAAATAATTCCTCTATGGGTGTAGTAAGTATTTTAATCTCACAGATATTTCACAGAATTGTATAACATTGGGCTGTGAAAATGAAAAATTTCATTTTTCCACTAAAATGGACCACAAAATTTGTTGCGCAATTTCTCCTGAGTACAGTAATGTGGTCAAAAACTACTTTCCAGGCACAGCACAAAGCTCAGAAGGGAAGGTGCGCCATATTAGAGTACACACTAGCCTGGAATGGTTTGCAGGTGCTATGTCACATTGGCAGAGCCTCTGAGGTGTCAGGACAGCAGGACCTTCCATAAGTGACCTCTTTTTACAAGCTACACCTCTTAATGAAATCATCTATCTGTGCAGTGAGCATATTGACACTACATCTGTTTCACAAGATTTTATACCATTGAGCTGTGAAGAAAAAATAATTCCGTTTTACCAATAAAATGTTGTTTTAGCTCCAGATTTTACATTTTCAAAAGGGAAATAGGTAAAAATGAACACATAATTTGCTACACAATTTCCCATCAACATGACAATACCCCATATGTGGCTTGGGAGCAGGGGTGAACCTAGCCTCTCTGCTTCCTGAGGCGAATTGCAAAATGGCCCCCCCCATAGTAAACTCAGTACAAATAAATCTTGTTTCCTCTTTACTAGCTTAACCTGACGCACATGTAAAATACATACACTTTTAAATAGGAATATATTTGAAACATCAATCTTTACACTTCTTCAGGGACTTCTTCAGGGACTCAATGCCGCCTGAGGCGAAGTGATCAACTTGCTTCATTTTAGGTGTGCCCCTGGCCGGGGAACAGTGCTTACTGTAGCGCTTCTTCCCCGGCGGCCGTTCATGTGGTACTGATGCAGCACACAGTTGCCACACGCATTACACATACGGACACAAATATCTCCGGTATCGGTTTTTCTGGTACCGGAAATATCAGGATATGTGAAACCAGCCTAAAGCCACATTCACAAGTTCAGTATTTGGTCAGTATTTTACCTCAGTATTTGTAAGCCAAATCAGGAGTGGGTCATAAATCCACTCCTGGTTTTGGCTTACAAATACTGAGGTAACATACTGAACATGTGAACGTGGCCTGATAGTGTGTTTCTGTTACTTCTGACTTCCCGCAGACAGAAGCTGGAGTCACAAGATGGCGTCGATAAAAGGTGAAGCCGGCAGCAGGGAGTATAGGAGCAGGGCAGGGACTTTAGGTTAGAAGAACCACTCCAGGGCAACCCTCTAAAAAAACACAAAGTGGTGCTTAAGTTCAGAATCCCAGCATTAAATATACACCTAAATGCATACACTGGGAAACCTAAAAAAATACAGCAAAGACCCAATAATCGGAGCAGATTGTTAACAACAAAAAATATATATATTAATGACGAAATGTGGAAAAACGCAGTATTTCTGCATTTAGGACCATGGCACAGGTGGCAGACAACCTGGATATATATGGGTGGAGGATTTGGGGCAATTTTGCTGACACAAATTACTTGGGAATAAAACTGGTTATGAATATTATAAATTAGTGCTTAGTGATAGTGTAACAAATGCTGTAAAGAACAATGGAGATTCCTATTGCTTTGTCCCGGCTCCGCACCTTCCTGGGAGCAAACATTGCGTGTGTGCACACAGATAAGGTTGCCACTAGGAATTTCGAGGCAGTATAATTTTCAGGGCCCCCTTGAGACCCAACCCAGGCTCCACCCCAGTCCCAACTCCACCCCTCGAACTGTCCACAGTCCCACCGCCCTCTCTTGGAAAAACTGCATTGCTCACCAATCACACATTAACAGTTCCCTTCACCAGATCACACATATAGCCAGCAGCTTTTGTTTTGGCCAAAAGATTTTTTAAGCCGCCACAACAAGGTAGACTCTTTTGGCCGGGCCCTACTCTACTCTAACCTATTAAACATTTGTTAAAATATCCAATACAAATTAGATATATTTTTATTTATTTTGTAATTTTTAAAATGACCTATATTATAGTGACCTATAATACCACATACAAGGAACAAATACCACCACACCATGTCCAGACACCATATTACCACCACAGTGACCAAATAATACCACATACAAGGAACAAATACCACCATACCATGACCAGACCACATATTACCACCACATGGTGACTGAATAATAGCACATACAAGGGACAACTACCACCACACCATGACCAGACCATATATTACCACCACATAGTGACCAAATAATACCACACCATGGCCAGACACCATATTACCACCACAGTGACTGAATAATACCACATACAAGGAACCAGGGCGGGCTCCAAGTTTTTGTGGGCCCCGGGCAAAAGTGTCTCAGTGGGCCCCTTTAACATGTACCACAATTCATGATGCACAGATACAGCAAAGAAATATAGGTATAGTACAATGCCAAATATATCACTTACTTCTTACATTACATGAGTGATCTCTATTGTAAATTCTACAATAGCTCAGAAACCAGCAAATTCTCACAGAGCACAGTGCGTGCCCTAGTGGGGATTCAAGAGTTTTCATTTAAGACCGGACAGTATAGAACTCCATACAGTATTCTGGGCATCACATAGTCTTTCATACAGTTTATTGGGCCACATATATTGCTTCATACAGAATAATGAGCCTCATATAATGCTTCATACAATATAATGTGCCCAATATATTGCTTCATATAGTATAACTAGCTGAAGAGCCTGGCGCTGCCCGGGCATAGTAACTAACTAATTATAATTATCCTCCATCCCACAGTCCCGTGCCCATATACCCATCATACATATCCACGATCCCATAGGCTCGTACCCATATACCCATCATACATATCCTCCATCCCATAGTCGAGTGCCCATATACCCATCACACATCCTTCATCCCATAGTCCCATGCCCATATACCCATCACGCATCCTCCATCCCATAGTCCCATGCCTATATACCCATCATACATATTCGCCATCCCATAGTCGAGTGCCCATATACCCATCACACATCCTTCATCTCATAGTCCCATGCCCATATACCCATCATACATATCCTCCATCCCACAGTCCTGTGCCCATATACCCGTCATACATATCCTCCATCCCAGAGTCCAGTGCCCATATACCCATCACACATCCTCTGTTGTGAGCTCATCTGTTCATTCACCTTTTGTGTCCGAGGATCTCCCTCTTCTAGAGTTGAAGGTGCTTGCTGGTTTACCAAGCTTGACCTCAGGGGGGCGTATAATCTTATTCGCATTAAGCATGGGGATGAATGGAAGACAGCGTTTAATACTCCGGAGGGACATTTTGAGTACCTGGTGATGCCTTTTGGGCTCACTAACGCCCCTTCTGTCTTCCAGTGCTTCATGAATTATATTTTCCGGGACTTTGTGGATAAGTTTCTGATCATCTATTTGGATGATATTTTGATCTTTTCCAGGGATTGGGACTCTCATGTGGAACATGTTCAGACTGTGTTCCGGATTTTGAGGGATAACTCCCTGTATGTTAAGGGATCGAAATGTCTTTTTGGTGTACAGAGGATTTCATTTTTGGGATTTATTTTGTCTCCGTCATCTATTGAAATGGACCCGGCCAAGGTACAGGCCATTTATGATTGGGTTCAGCCCACTTCTTTGAAGGCTCTCCAGAAGTTTTTGGGGTTTGCTAATTTTTATCGTAAGTTTATAGCCAATTTTTCTGTTATTGCCAAACCATTGACTGATTTGACTAAGAAGGGCGCTGATTTGCTGAATTGGTCTCCAGAGGCTGTTTCTTCTTTTCAGGATCTGAAGCGGAGGTTCACTTCTCCGGTTTTGCGACAACCCAATGTCTCACTTCCATTTCAGGTGGAGGTGGATGCTTCAGAGACTGGTGCAGGAGCTGTTTTGTCCCAAAAGGATCCTGTAACATCTAAAATGAACCCCTGTGCCTTCTTTTCCCGAAAGTTCTCTCCTTCGGAATGCAACTATGATGTGGGGAATCGAGAACTGTTGGCCATGAAGTGGGCATTTGAGGAGTGGAGACATTGGTTGGAGGGAGCTAGACATCAAGTTGTGGTCCTCACTGACCACAAGAATTTGATCTACCTTGAGTCGGCTAAACGCTTGAATCCGAGACAAGCCAGGTGGGCCTTGTTTTTCACGCGTTTTGATTTTGTGGTCTCCTTTCTTCCGGGCACTAAGAACGTTAAGGCTGATGCCCTCTCTAGGAGTTTTTTGGCTGATTCTCCTATTGTGACCAAGCCTGCTACCATCTTAGGTGAGGGGGTGGTTCTTTCTGCCATCTCACCCGATTTGAGACGTGCTCTGGAGAAGTTTCAGGAGGATAAGCCTGAGCGTTGTCCCAGTGGTAGGTTGTATGTTCCGGACCAGTGGAGGAGGAAAGTGATGTCTGAGGTTCATTGCTCCGCGTTGGCTGGTCATCCAGGTATTTTTGGTACTAGAGATTTGGTGAGTCTTTTTGGTGGCCTGCCTTGTCTCGTGATGTCAGAAATTTTGTGCAGTCCTGTGGGACTTGCTCCCGATCTAAGCCTTGTTCTCGTTCTAGTGGGTTGTTGATGCCCTTGCCGGTGCCCAGGAGGCCATGGACCCACATTTCAATGGATTTTATTTCTGATCTGCCTGTCTCTCAGAGCATGACTGTTATCTGGGTGATTTGTGATAGATTCTCTAAGATGGTCCATCTCGTACCACTCCCTAAGTTGCCATCTTCCTCAGAGTTGGTGCCCTTGTTTTTGCAACAGGTGGTTCGCTTGCACGGGATTCCTGAGAACATTGTATCGGACAGAGGAGTTCAGTTTGTCTCTAGATTCTAGAGGACCTTTTGTTCCAAGTTGGGAATTCAGTTGTCCTTCTCCTCTGCATTTCACCCTCAGACCAATGGGCAGATGGAGAGAACAAACCAGACTTTGGAGGCTTATTTGAGATGTTTTATATCTGCTGATCAGGATGATTGGGTCTCATTTTTACCCTTGGCCAAATTTGCTTTAAATAATAGAGCTAGTTCTGCCACTTTGATGTCACCTTTTTTCTGTAACTTTGGGTTTCATCCTCGATTTTCTTCAGGGCAGGTGGAGTCTTCTGCCTGTCCAGGGGTTGAGACTGTGGTGGAAAGAATGCAGCAGATTTGGGACAAAGTGGTGGATAAGTTGTCTCTTTCCCAGGAAAAGGCCCAGCGGTTTTCTAACCGGCATAGAACCATTGGTCCCCGGTTTAAGGTGGGTGATATGGTCTGGTTGTCATCAAAGAATATCTCTATGAAGGTGGCTTCTCCAAAGTTTAAACCTAGATTTATTGGACCTTACAAGATCTTGGAAATTATTAATCCGGTCTCTTTTCGGTTGGCTCTTCCTGTCACATTTTAGATTCATAATGTGTTTCATAAGTCCTTGTTGAAGAGGTTTGTTGAACCAGTGGTTCCTATGGCGGCACTTCCTGACCCTGTGCTGGTTGAAGGTAACATGGAATATGAGGTAGAGAAGATACTGGATTCCCGTCTGGCTAGACGGAGACTCTAGTATTTGGTTAAGTGGAAGGGTTATGGTCAGGAGAATAATTCCTGGATCTCTGCCTCTGATATTCATGCCGAAAGATTGGTGCGTGCTTTTCATCGGGCTCATCCTGATCGGCCTGGTTGCTTGGATGAGGGTTCGGTGACCCCTCCTCAAGGGGGAGGTACTGTTGTGAGCTCATCTGTTCATTCACCTTTTGTGTCCGAGGATCTCCCTCTTCTGGTGAAGGAAGGTAGTGAAGCTGATTTGGATGAAAGAAACCAAACACCTGATCAGGTGGATTGTGACTGGGTAACAGGAACTTCCAACTGGATATAAGGCAGCCGACGCCCTTCTGAGTGGCTGGTGATTTCTCTGCTGGATTCTTTGAGACCAGTCTGATTCCTGCTTCCCAAAGATAAGTTTTTGCTCTGCTATTGAACTTATTAGTTTTGGTTTTGTTTACCTTGTTTTGGAGTTCAGCCATCCCCGGCTGGGGGTGTGCTGGATTCTTATTCCTTGATCAGTGTTCTCTTTTGCTCTGCTTTCAGAATATTCTGAGTGCTGATATAGGGTTTGAAGTTTAGTGACTTCAGGGTCCTTTTTGCTTATCAGTTGTGTTGGTAATATTTTTAGCAGGGTTTTCTCGGATTGCAGACAGCAGCTTTTCTGTCTTGTCCTTTTTAGTTAGCTTGGGCCCCATCATTTGCTCATCCTATCTTTCTATCTGTGTTAGTGTTTTCATCTGGCTTCACCGTCATTATATGTTGGGGGCTGCCTATTGCTTTGGGGTCTGCTCTGGGGCAGTCAGTTTTCCCTTTTCTCTCTTTAGGTTTATTTAGATCTCCGGCTGTGATGAGGTGTCTAGGATCACTGTAGGAACACTCCACGGCTACTGCTAGTTGTGTGATAGGATTAGGGGTCTGCAATCCACTAGTTTCCAACCTGATTTTCTGGGCTGAGCTTGCATTTTTGTTTTTTCCTCCTCAGTGACTCAATCATAACAATCCTCCATCCCATAGTCCCGTGCCCACATACCCGTCATACATATCCTCCATCCCATAGTCCAGTGCCCATATACCCATCACACATCCTCCATCCCATAGTCCCATGCCCATATACCCATCACACATCCTCCATCCCATAGTCTCATGCCCATATACCCATCATACATATTCGCCATCCCATAGTCGAGTGCCCACATACCCATCACACATCCTTCATCTCATAGTCCTATGCCCATATACCCATCATAAATATCCTCCATCCCATAGTCGAGTGCCCATATACCCGTCACACATCCTCCATCCCATAGTCCCATGCCCATATACCCATCACACATCCTCCATCCCATAGTCCCATGCCCATATACCCATCATACATATTTGCCATCCCATAGTCGAGTGCCCATATACCCATTACACATCCTTCATCTCATAGTCCCATGCCCATATACCCATCAAACATATCCGCCATCCCATAGTCCCATGCCCATATACCCATCATACATATCCTCCATCCCATAGTCCAGCGCCCATATACCCATCACACATCCTCCATCCCATAGTCCCGTGCCCATATACCCATCATACATATTGTCCATCCCATAGTCCAGTGCCCATATACCCATCACACATCCTCCATCCCATAGTCAACCATTATGACATCATAATGAGCGGCGGGGCTTGCAACCTATGATGACATCAGTGTCGCCATGGCAACCATTATGACATCATAATGAGGGATGGGGCTTGATACACACACTTTTCCCCCATTATGTAGATAGGGGCAAAATTGTTTGGTGAATTGGAATGCGCGGGGTTAAAATTTTGCCTCACAACATAGCCTAGGACACTCTCGGGGTCCAGACGTATGACTGTGCCAAATTTTGTGGCTGTAGCTGCGACGGTGCGGATGCCAATCCCAGACATACACACATACATACACACACTTGAGCTTTATATATTAGATGATCCCCATATATTGCTTCATACAGAATAATGGGCCCCATATATTGCTTCATGCATAAAAAGGTCCTCATATAATGCTCTTTACATAATAATGGGCATCATAAAATGCTCTATACAGAATAATGGGCCCTATACAATGCTCCATACAAAAAATAGGCCTCATATAATGCTCCATGCAGAATAATGGAAACCATATAATGTTCCATACAGAATAATGGGCCCAATATAATGCTCCATAAAGAATAACGGGCCCAATATAATGATCCATACAGAATAATGGACCCAATATAATGATCCATACAGAATAATGGGCCCAATATAATGATCCATACAGAATAATGAGCCCCCATATAATGATCCATACAGAAAAATGGGCCCCATATAATGCTCTATACAGAATAATGGACAACATATAATACTTCTTACAGAATGGGCCCCATATAATGCTCCACACAGAATAGGCCCCATACATTGCTCCATACAGAATAATGGACACCATGTAATGCTCCAAACAGGATAATGGGCCCCATATAATGCACCATACTGGATAATGTGCCCCATATAATGCTCCAAACAGGATAATGGGCCCCATATAATGCACCATACTGGATAATGTGCCCCATATAATGCTCCAAACAGGAAAATGGGCCCCATATAATGCTCCAAACAGGATAATGGGTCACATATAATGCTCCAAACAGGATAATGGGCCCCATATAATGCTCGATACATATAGAATGGGCCCCAGATAATGCCCCATAGAGAATGGGCTCATCTCCCCCGCTGGGCTCATTCTCATCTCCGCTGGGCTCATTTCCCCCCTGCTCACTCTCATGTCCCCTGCTGGGCTCATTTCCCCCCTGATTCACTCTCATCTCCCCGCTGGGCTCATTCCCTCCGCTCACTCTCATCTCCCCAGCTGGGCTCATTTCCCCCCGCTCACTCTCATCTCCCCAGCTGGGCTCATCCCCCCTCACTCTCATCTCCCCAGCTGGGCTCATTTCCCCCCAGCTCACTCTCATCTCCCCAGCTGGGCTCATCCCCCCTCACTCTCATCTCCCCCGCTGGGCTCATTTCCCCCCCAGCTCACTCTCCTCTCCCCCGGGGGCTGGGCTCATTCCAGACCCCCCGCTCATTCTCCCCTGCTCATTATCCCCCTGGCCCTGCCACCACTCATTCTCAACGCCGCTCACCTGAGTCCAGACGCCGGTAACTTTTTCCTGTGAGAGCATGCGGTCACGTGGTACCGCTCATTAAGGTCATGAATATGGGCACCACTCCTATGGGAGTGGAATGGCATCCATATTCATGACCTTAATGAGTGGTAACAGGTGGACCGCCCGCTTTCACAGGAAAAAAGATAGTGGTGAGTATGATGTTTTGCGGAGGGCGGAGGGCGGGGGACCGACCCCGGACTTATGAATAAAAAAAAAAATCTTGTTCAGGTGCTGAGTGGGCCCCCCTGTCTCGCCAGGGCCCTGGCACTTGCCCGGGTATGCCAGGTGCTGACGCTGGCCCTGCAAGGAACATATACCACCACACCATGTCCAGACAGCATATTACCACCACAGAGACCAAATAATACCACATACAAGGAACAAATACCACCACACCATGACCAGACCACATATTAACACCACATGGTGACCAAATAATAGCACACACAAGGAACAAATATCACCACACTATGGCCGGACAACATATTACCACTACATAGTAACTGAATACTACAATACTGATCATTAACAAAAAAAACACAGTCCTAACATCGCCTTAAATGCCATTATACACAGGAGATCTGTACTTAGTATGCAGTGTCTGTGTACAGGTAATACAGTGATCACCAGTGACATTATACACAGGAGCTCTGTCTATAGCGTCAGTGTACAGGTAATATAGTGATCACCAGTGACATTATACACAGGAGCTCTGTATACAGTGTCAGTATACAGGTAATGTAGTGATCACTGGTGACATTATACACAGGAGCTATGTGCATAGTGTAAAGTGTACAGGTAATACAGTGATCACCAGTGACATCCACAAGAGCTCTGTATATAGTGTCAGTGTACAGTTAATACAGTGATCACCGGTGACATTATACACAGGAGCTCTGTATATGGTGTCAGTGTACATGTTGTACACAGATCACCGGTGACATTATACACAGGAGCTCTGTATACAATGTCAGTGTACAGGTAATACCGTGATCACTGGTGACATTATACACAGGAGCTCTGTGTAGAATGTATAGGTAATACAGTGATCACCGGTGACATTATACACTGGACCGCTGTATATAGTATGCAGTGTATAGTGTAAGTATACAGGTAACACACTAACTCACCAGTGACGTCTCTAGGTGAAGTCCTTCAGCTTTGCTTTTCATCTTTCATCCAGCACAGAACGCCATCACGTCTTCCAGCCAGGGCTCATCTCTGCAGGAAATAACACAGTTATCTAAAGCACCACTTCCAGAACACATTACTTAATTTTATCCCAAATTCTAAACTACACCAGATGAAGAAAAAAAGCGACAGTGTCGCTCTGCACATTAACAGGACCACCTCCCCCATTTAAAACAGTGTCCTCAAATAATAAAATAAATACATCACTGCAGTAATAATATCCCTTAATTAGCATATAAAGCAGGTATAGAACATTCCACAAAATAGATTATCTGTGTAGCAAGGTGGATATTAAAACTTAACCTTTATTAGATAAAATAGTAAAAAGCCAAACTAGTCTAGCAAAAACAAAGGGGTACCACAGTGAAGGAAGTGCCCTATAACCAACGAACAGAAAAAGGGGGGTTGTTAAAAAGGTTCTACTGGCCTCTCAGATCCTCAATATTATTCTGACCTGATAGCAAAATGACTAATAAAGGTTAAGTTTTAATAACCACCTTGCTACACAGATAATTCTTTAATTAGCCCCTATGGTATATCCTGGCCCCCATGTGGAAAATTCCTGGCTCCAGCCGTATGTTCTCCCTTCCTGCCCTCCCCTCATGAGTATGCATTCTGCCCCCATGTGATATCCCATGATCCTGCCCCATCTGTCTCCATCGTATCCATCCTGCCCCATGATCCTGCCCCATCTGTCTCCATCCTGCCCCATGATCCTGCTCCCTGCTCTATCCTGCCCTCCATGCTCCATTCTGACCACACCCATTTAACAACTAGTCACACTTATATCCATGCCGCAATCGCACCCATTTAGCACTGTTGATCACACTGACTGGTACTGAGGGCACAGTGGCTGGTACTATGGGCACACTGACTGTTACTGAGGAAAAGAAAGAAATAACAGAGAGAAAAAAAAAAGAACAGAGAGAAAGAAAGGAGAGAGAGAAAGAAAGAACAGAGAAAGAAATAAAGAGAACAGAGAGAGAAAGAAAGAAAACAGAGAGAGAAGGAAAGAGGAAACAGAGAGCAAAAGAAATAACAGAGAGAGAACGAAAGAAAGAGAGGAAAGAAACAACAGAGAGAGAAAGAAAGAAACAGGGGCAAGAAAGAAAGAACAAAGAGAGAAAAAAGAGGGGAAAGAAAGAACAGAGAGAGAAAAGAGAGAAAAAAGAGAGAGAAAGGAAGAACAGAGAGATAGAAAGAATAGAGAGAGAAAGAAAGAGGGGAAAGAAAGAGAGAGAAGGAGAGAGGAAAGAGAACAGAGAGCAAAAGAAATAACAGAGAGAAAGAAAGAAAGAAAGAAAGGAAAGAAAGAACAGAGAGAGAAAGAAACAGGGGAAAGAATGAAAGAACAGAGAGAGAAAAAAGAGGGGAAAGAAAGAACAGAGAGAGAAAAAAGAAAGAACAGAGAGAGAAAAAAGAGAGAGAAAGGAAGATCAGAGAGAGATAGAAAGAATAGAGAGAGAAAGAAAGAGGGGAAAGAAAGAAAGGACAGAGAGAGAAAGAAAGAACAGAGAGAGAGAAAGGAAGAACAAAGAGAAAGAAAAAGGGGAAAGAAAAAGAACTAAGAAAGAGAATGAACGTGGGGAAGGAAAGAACAGAGAAAGAAAGAAAGGGGAAAGAAAGAACAGAGAGAGAGAAAGAGGGGAAAGAAAGAAAGAACAGAGAGCGAAAGAAAGATAGAAATATCAGAGAGAGAGAAAGAAAGAGGGGAAAGAAGGAAAGTACAGAGAGAGAAAGAAAGAACAGAGAGAGAAAAAAGAAAGGAGAGAGAGGGAAAGAAAGAACAGAGAGAGAAAGAAAGAAAGAACAGAGAGAGAAAGAAAGAACATAGAGAGAAAGAAAGAGGGGAAAGAAAGAAAGAACAGAGAGAGAAAGAAAGAAATAGCAGAGAGAGAGAAAGAAAGAGGGGAAAGAAATAAAGAACAGAGAGAGAAAAAAAGAAATAGCAGAGAGAGAGAAAGAAAGAGGGGAAAGAAATAAAGAACAGAGAGAGAAAAAAGAAGGAAAGGAGAGAGCGAGGGAAAGAAAGAACAGAGAGAAAGAAAGAACAGAGAGAGAAAGAAAGAACAGAGAGAAAGAAAGAACAGAGAGAGAAAGAAAGAACAGAGAGAAAGAAAGAACATAGAGAGAAAGAAAGAGGGGAAGAAAGAAAGTACAGAGAGAAAAAAAGAAACAGAGAGAGAAAGAAAGATTAGAGAGGGAACGAAAGTAAGAGAGAAAGAAACAGAGAGAGAAAGAAAGATTCTATAGCAGCCTGGCTCCATTGTAGTGCCCACCTGAGCCTCCCAATGCAGGACATATCATGATCCACTCACATGGCCGGCATCCCCAATTCCAAGGCGATCCTGCTGTCCGTGCTGTCGGAGGAGGACACGGTGATGGATATGAAGCATTTCCTGAAGTGCCTCCATGGTTACGTCATAATCTCTTCCCGAAATTACCTAATTTACGGTCAGCTTCCAGCACGTCACTTCCAGTGGAACGTCACGTGCAAGTTTTAAAGTGCTCCCTGGGGTTCCGCCGTGTCCGCGGGAAATGTAAGTTCCCAGCCAGGACAGTGGGGCAGATTCTCAAAATCGGGACTGTCCTGCTAAATCCGGGATGGTTGGGAGGCATGAATGTATGAATGCTCCCCACCATACACCAACCTCGTACACGCATGGGTCCGCACACCTCATACACACACAGTTCCGCTTTGTATGCCTCATACACACACGGCTCCATTCTGTACACCTCGCACAAACACGGCTTTATTCAGTACACATATGGCTCCACTACGTAAACCTCGTACACATGTGGCTCTGCTCCATACCCCTCGTACACACGTGGTCATGCTACATACATCTCGTACACACATGGCTCCACTCTGTAAACCTTGTACACATGCGGCTCTGCTCCATACACCTCGTACTCATGTGGCTCCGCTCCGAACACCTCGTACACACACGGCTCTGCTCTGTACACCAAGTACACACACGGCTCTGCTAAATCCACCCTGTAAACCCCTCCTGACCCCACATATAAACTTACCCTTATCTAGTACCATGACAGCCAGCACAGCAGAGTCCTGCATACACTGAGGCCCCTGATCATGTGACTCTTGACTCCTCCCCCCTGTGACTACATCACAGGTCCTGTACGCACAGAACAGCCATATATGAGCAACCCAAGCAGATGCAGGAGAGGAGAATCTGCTACCCCCTCTCTTCAGGGATGCACCACCCCTGAGGCAAAGTGCTCAACTTGCCTCATGGTAAGTGTGCCCCTGTTCGGGAGGACTTTTGACTTTTTGAGCCAGATTTTCCTAGAATAGTTTATGGACTATATACAGAGCCCCTAAGTGTGAGACGAGCAGAAATCTCCCACAATTCACCCCAATTTGGATATTACACCCTTTTGGCAGTTCATCTACAGGTGTAGTGATGATTTAGACTACATCACGGTTTCCATCTAAATCTACAAAATACATGATTCTAATGAAACTTCTGAGGGATCCATTCACTAATGCGGCAGCAAAAATATTCTGGACTCTTCGTGGCCTAAAAAGATGGACATTGATTGATCATAGGCCAGTCACAATCCAAACTGTCTACATTATTATTATTATTTATTGTTATAGTGCCATTTATTCCATGGAGCTTTACATGTAAGGAGGGGTATACATAAAATAACAAGTACAATAATGTTAAACAATACAAGTCATAACTGGTACAGGAGTTACTGGTACATCTGCCTCATTATAGGGAATCTTCCAACAGAGGCTCCGTCTGAATCATGTATTTCATGTATTTACTCGGAAACTCCGGAGTGTGGGGAGGTTGAGCTGGTGGGCAGCTCTGTCTGTAGTAAGAGACAGAGAGATAGGAAAGGAGAGTGTAATGTGGCAGTCTGTCCATTAGAGGTCAGTGGAGAGCACCGATGACAGTGGTTATGTAACTGCCACAGGACAAGATGACTCTGATTGGGCAAAGGTGACTGTCAGGTGACAGTGGGCGGGGCTATCCAGGCTGACAGTACAAATACTGAGGTAAGCTTCTAGAAGCTTCAGTCAGCCTGGGGAGCTCACAAGGAAGGAGGGTCTGTTGTACTGGGGAGAGTCCTCAGAGAGTTTGGACAGTGGAGACAGTCATGGGGGGATGACCCTAAAGGACGATGGTCACAGACAGAGACGGCCTGTGAGTGCCTAGTGTTTGGGGGACTTTGTCGGGTGAAAAACCGTGGTGGATTGGCCTAGGGCAGCCACAGCGGGAAGAGCCACTAAGTACACCACGATGGTGACAATCAATAAGTGAAGGTACTCGGGCCTGTGTACAAGAGAGAATAGTGTGAAACTCCTGTCCTGCATTGTGCTGGTCATCACAAGGGCGGCTAATAAAAGCGGAACCTGTTGAATACTACTCTTGTCTCTGTCTCGTGCCTGCCGACGTCAAGAAGTGGGTCACCCCCCATTCCTGTGAGTACAGCACACCTTTGCCGCCTATCTGCACTAACATCAGCAGCACCACCAAATCATCGCCTCAGCTCAGCCCAGCCCGGCCCTCGACCCTACATAAGCACTCAGAGTAGAGCGCATGATAAACGTGAGCCGAACCTTACTGCGATCTTTGGGAGGCAGAATGAACAAGTCAACAGCATGTGAAGAATTGGTTTTATTTATTTTTTTAAGCCACTCCTCGTATGGTATAAGTGATTAGGCGGCTTTATTCTTTGGGTCAGAGCAATTACAGCGATACCAGATTTATATGTTTTTCTTAGGTTTGGGTGCTGTCACACACTAAAAAAAAATTATATTTATACCAGGAAGATGTCAAAGATGGCAGGAAGGGGAACATTAGTACAGGATGGGGGCCATTACTACATAACACTGATATAGGTAGTATGAAAAATGTAGCTCTTACCTGGTGCACTATGCAACCAAGCATAATAATGTGCAAACTGTGCAGCCTGTCACCGGCTCCAATGCGGATCATCTCCTGGGTCTGTGGCCAATGATAGTAGATAGGAAAACAGCAAGTCCAATAGCGCTGTCTGATTAAAACCACTTTTATTGCTAGTGTGCCAAAATAAAGATAAAACCTAGGTAAAAAAACAATAAAAATAAAAATGTTATGTAAAATTAATATTTTTTCGGTCCCATACCAAGAACTTACTTTGATGTAATAGTTTTATTTACAAAATGCGCACTTTTTTTTTTTAATTCCCCTGGCTAATTTGTTTTTTTCGTTTTCGTTTTTTCCTCCCTTTCTTCCAAGTGCCATAATTTTTTTATTTTTCTGTCCATAAAATTACCTTTTGTTTCAAGTTTGTATGTTACATTTATTTTTATTTTTGTCACGACTCCCAGGTATTACTGCTGCGGGGAGAGCTGCACACAGCAGCAGAGGAGCTGAGAGCAGGGCGGCGGTGAACTCACCAGGTACAAACAGGACCTAAACCATGTGACAGAGTAGGAGGTGGTCGGGGGCAGAGCCAGACGCCGGGGTGCAGAGGAGACGATAAACACAGGAGAATAATCAGACCAGATAAGATCAGAACCAGGAGATCACGAGGTGCCAATGGGGTGAGACACGTGATTGTCAGAAGGGAAGCCAGAGGTAAAAAAAAGCCAGAATGAGCAGTGCAGTACAATAGGGATAAACTGTATCGGAGTAACAATAGCCAAGCCAGGAGGTCAGAACTGAAGAAGGCAATAGTACCAAAATGTGAGACAGAACAGAGTAAGTGGACAGACCAGGTCATACACAGGAGTCAATCAAGCAATGCAGTATACATGCACACCAGGGGGGTTAGACACACAGTCAGAACAACAGTATACAGTTGTGGCCAAAAGTATTGACACCCCTGCAATTCTGTCAGATAATACTCAGTTTCTTCCTGAAAAATATACACAGTACATATACACTCACTGGCCACTTTATTAGGTACACCATGCTAGTAAGGGGTTGGACCCCCTTTTGCCTTCAGAACTGCCTCAATTCTTCGTGGCAGAGATTCAACAAGGTGCTGGAAGCATTCCTCAGAGATTTTGGACCATATTGACATGATGGCATCACACAGTTGGCGCAGATTTGTCGGCTGCACATCCCTGATGCGAATCTCCCGTTCCACCACATCCCAAAGATGCTCTATTGGATTGAGATCTGGTGACTGAGGAGGCCATTTGAGTACAGTAAACTCATTGTCATGTTCAAGAAACCAATCTGAGATGATTCGAGCTTTATGACATGGCGCATTATCCTGCTGAAAGTAGCCATCAGATGTTGGGTACATTGTGGTCATAAAGGGATGGACATGGTCAGCAACAATACTCAGGTAGGCTGTGGCGTTGCAACGATGCTCAATTGGTACCAAGGGGCCCAAAGAGTGCCCAGAAAAAATTCCCCACACCATGACACCACCACCACCAGCCTGAACCGTTGATACAAGGCAGGATGGATCCATGCTTTCATGTTGTTTACGCCAAATTCTGACCCTACCATCCGATTGTCGCAGCAGAAATCGAGACTCATCAGACCAGGCAACGTTTTCCCAATCTTCTACTGTCCAATTTCGATGAGCTTGTGCAAATTGTAGCCTCAGTTTCCTGTTCTTAGCTGAGAGGAGTGGTACCCAGTGTGGTCTTCTGCTGCTGTAGCCCATCTGCCTCAAAGTTCGACGCACTGTGCGTTCAGAGATGCTCTTCTGCCTACCTTGGTTGTAACGGGTGGCAATTTGAGTCACTGTTGCCTTTCTATCAGCTCGAACCAGTCTGCCCATTCTCCTCTGACCTCTGGCATCAACATGGCATTTCCGGCCACAGAACTGCCGCTCACTGGATTTTTTTTCTTTTTCGGACCATTCTCTGTAAACCCTAGAGATGGTTGTGCGTGAAAATCCCAGTAGATCAGCAGTTTCTGAAATTCTCAGACCAGCCCTTCTGGCACCAACAATCATGCCACGTTCAAAGGCACTCAAATCACCTTTCTTCCCCATACTGATGCTCGGTTTGAACTGCAGGAGATTGTCTTGACCATGTCTACATGCCTAAATGCACTGAGTTGCCGCCATGTGATTGGCTGATTAGAAATTAAGTCTTAACACACAGTTGGACAGGTGTACCTAATAAAGTGGCCAGTGAGTGTATATATATACATATATATATATATATATATATATATATATATATATATATATATATATACAGGGTGGGCCATTTATATGGATTCACCTAAATAAAATGGGAATGGTTGGTGACCCAGATCGGTGCGCTGAATTTGCAGAGTGGGCAAAACAAAAATTGGAACAGGACCCTCAGTTTACGCAGAACATTATGTTCAGTGATGAAGCAAACTTTTTTGGGAGGGCCATTTAAAATAATAATAATAATAATCTTTAGATTTATATGGATACACCTAAATAAAATGGGAATGCTGACAGTTTTCTAAAGTAGGGTGTCTTGCATTGAAATCTACTGCAATGTCCCGGGTACTGCGTTCACCAGACATCAACACAATTTCTATCCGCTCCTCATCTTGTAATTTTCACAGGGGCCACTGGGTCTGTTTTACAATCATGCTTTCTGTCTTTTCACAGGAAGAGTTTTCAGAGGGTTCCTTATAATCAGAGGCAGGATTACAATGAAGGAATTAGTAATCTTGCAATTTTCACACTGGCTATTGGTGCGATTTTAGAATCATACTTTATGTCATATCGGGAAGGACTTTCAGCAGGCTCATTATCGTCAGAGGCAGGTAAATCATTTATACACTGCTGGTAACACAGGATCCACCAATCACAATAGTTTATGTCACAGCTGCCCCGGCTCCCTTCTCTTCACAATTACCTTTGCACACACTCATTAGATGTTACAATACAAAGATAGGACCCAGGTCTGTTCATTGCTGCAAATGTACATGTGAATTTACTGAAACAATAGGAAAGATATATATCTTTGTACCATGTTAGGCAGTAGATAGAAAAATATTAAGATTTGATGACTCTCAAATCTTAATATTTTTCTGAAACAACCTGAAATTAAAGTTTAAAAAGCCCTAGTAGCCAGTGTGAGAAATACAAGATTTATAATTTCAATTTTTTAATTGTGGCAAAAAAACCAAAACTATTTTTAAGACATAAACCTGATTTAAACAATAAGTCATTTTCTAATTACACATTTCTTTTAAGTATTTTCAGGTGGCTGCACCTTATTTCTCATTTTATCCTTTTTTTCATTTTTTTTACCAAGCTAATAAAAAAAACCATAGCATCACATTTATCTTTGTAAGCTGCCGGTAGTGAAAGGATCTAGCTGAATACCAATGTTTAATGGAATTTCCACGCTTTTATACGCTCCGTCTCCTGTCCTAATACATTTTTGTAAAATTACTTTTCAATTACTGTCCCCAGTTATTTCTAGAGGAACATGGTAGGGGGTCACAGGAATGTTAGGAATGCAGGCACTATCCCAGAACAATGACTTTTACTGACAGAAAACTGAGGCAAGGTTTAGATTCGAGTAATATGACTCCTAGGGAGCCGGAGTTTTGTCCCTGAAAAAAAAAATAAGAAAAGGCTCCCCCGAAGTTTAAAGGGACAATTCTGTCTGGAGCTGAAGGCAAACAAAGACTTCTCACTGGGACTTTTCTGTTGATATTCAAAGAAGAAATTATTGTATGTTTTATACCTAAAAATTTTAGGTTTTAGCCAGAAATGCTTTAAAAAAACATTCGCCTCCTTAAACATAATATGGAGTTATCAGTCTTTATTAGATGATATTGGCTTGGGGAGAAGAAAAATTGATATTTTTTTCCAAAGATTTTTTAAACACTAAATTAAGGGTAGAGAATGCCAGGAAATACTTACCTTGGGTAAAAAAAAAAAAGTAAGATGAAGTGATTTTATTTTAATATTGAGAGTAACAGGGCCATTGGATAGTGGTAGTTTTCCCCCCAAACCAGCATCATGGTGCAAATTCCGTCATTCATCTAAATATCTGACTTGGATTGATGGACACGACGGGAACATACGGCTCTGGAAATGAATCGTAAATGTAATGCCAGTATTCATTTCTAAAATCACTTTGCTGCTCATATGTTCAATGTTTTTCGCCATTTTTATTTACTTTTCAGGTTTTGAAAAACTCTGGAATCTGGGAAAATCTTTTCCCTTGCTTTATAACAATGATTAAAATGGTATAGATTGAAACACGTCTGTTGGTTCTATTTCTGGTCATATTTTATATCACTCCGTAATGGATATAATTTTTTAATTTTTAAAATAAACATGGACTTTTAAAGGAGTTTTTAGATGCTGAACTTGAATCATCTTCTGAATTTCCCTTGCTGCACAGTGAGCGTCTGTGCAATCAATCCCCTCTAGAAAGGGTAAGTGAACTAATATCTTCTGGCGTCATGGAATCTGCCCCAAATATGCTTCTGTTCAATCAAAAGGCTGCAAGAAAAAAAGATTCAAGAAAAGAAAAACTTCAAAAACGCTTCAGGAAACAAAAAAAACTCTCCAAATAAGGAACGGTTTCCAGTAGAAAACTTGTCATTTTTCAGTTTCTCAATAAATGTCCATGTGCACATAGCGATAGACTTTGGGAAAAAATCTCTAGATCCAATCCTGTCATTGGCTCTAAAACCTTGGCTGACTGGTGTAATCTGTTCTTAAAGTCATTCCTTTTTTCTTAATGAGAAATAAAAAAAAAAAAAAAATTCCAATCCAAAATCCAATCCGAAATCCCCCAAAAATATATAATAACATAGTTAGTAAGGCCGAAAAAAGACATTAGTCTATCCAGTTCAGCCTATAAAATTCTGTCAGAATAAATCCCCAGATCTACGTCCTTCTAAAGAACCTAACAATAACTGTAAGATACAATATTGTTACGCTCCAGGAAGACATCCAGGCCTCTATTGAACCCTTCGACTGAGTTCACCATCACCACCTCCTCAGGCAGGGAATTCCAGATTCTCACTGCCCTAACAGTAAAGAATCCTCTTCTATGTTGGTGGAAAAACCTTTTCTCCTCTAGACGCAGAGAATGCCCCCTTGTGACCATCACCTTCCTTGGTATAAACAGATCCTTGGAGAGATATTTGTATTGTCCCCTTATATACTTATACATGGTTATTAGATCGCCCCTCAGTCGTCTTTTTTCTAGACTAAATAATCCTAATTTTGCTAATCTCTATGGGTATTGTAGTTCCCCCATCCCATTTATTAATTTTGTTGCCCTCCTTTGTACCCGCTCTAGTTCCATTATATCCTTCCTGAGCACCGGTGTCCAAAACTGTACACAGTACTCCATGTGCGGTCTAACCAGAGATTTGTACAGAGGCAGTATAATGCTCTCATCATGTGTATCCAGACCTCTTTTAATGCACCCCATGATCCTGTTTGCCTTGGCAGCCGCTGCCTGGCACTGGCTGCTCCAGGTAAGTTTATCATTAACTAGGATCCCCAAGTCCTTCTCCATGTCAGATTTACCCAGTGGTTTACCATTCAGTGTGTAATGGTGATATTGATTCCTTCTTCCCATGTGTATAACCTTACATTTATCATTGTTAAACTGCATCTGCCACCTTTCGGCCCAAGTTCCCAACTTATCCAGATCCATCTGTAGCAGAATACTATCTTCTCTTGTATTGACTGCTTTACATAGTTTTGTATCATCTGCAAATATCGATATTTTACTGTGCAAACCTTCTACCAGATCGTTAATAAATATGTCTTCCTTCTTGTGTAATCTACTCAATCAGGCAAGCTTTCTTGCAATAATGTCCTAGAGGCAAAATTACGGCGCTCGGTTCGGCGATGCTTTCCAAGCAGCTGGTCCCGGCTGTATCCAACGATCCTCTTGCTTAGGGAGACTCTTTGCTTTTCCCAGAAGGCACCTGGAATATGCAAATTATCTTCCTCAAGTTTCAATCCCTGGTTCGGCAATGCTTTCCAAGCAGCTGGTCCCAGCTGTATCCAACGATCCTCTTGCTTAGGGAGACTCTTCGCTTTTCCCAGAAGGCACCTGGAATATGCAAATTATCTTCCTCAAGCTTCAATCCCTGGTTCGGCGATGCTTTCCAAGCAGCTGGTCCCGGCTGTATCCAACGATCCTCTTGCTTAAGGAGACTTCGCTTTTCCCAGAAGGCACCTGGAATATGCAAATTATCTTCCTCAAGCTTCAATCCCTGAAATCAAATAAATAAAAATCAAAAATCAAACAAATAAATCAAACAAATAAATATCAAATCAAACAAATAAATCAAACAAAAAAAATCAAAAATCCAATCCAAAAAAATATAAAAATCCAAAATCCAGTCCAAAATCCAATCCAATCCAAAAAAATATAAAAATCCAATCCAAAATCCAATCCGAAATCCCCCAAAAATATATAAAAAATCCAAAATCCAATCCAAAATGAAAAATAAAAATCCAAAATCCAATCCGAAATAAAAAAAAACAAATAATAAAAAGCAGTGTCACCACTTACAGTCTGTGTTTTGCATGATGCAAGGGGTTAAGGTTTTTGATCCCTTCCTCCTCTGTGCACTAGGCATAGTCAGTTTTAACCAGTAACTTCCTTTTCTACATTCCATTCATCACGTCAACCTGCACATTATCCAGACATCACAATGCAACCCATAAGTCACCGATCCTGAGGACTCTCTCAATGCCAATAAATATGTTGACGAAATGCCAGCTCACCGCCATTTTGTCTTTCCCTGAGACAGGACTCGGCATTCTTATGAACATACTTACTCCAAGTTCTGGTAAGGACAGGGGCATATGGGAACGCTTAGTAAGTAGCTTTACAATTCAAACTGGCTTTTTGCCATCAAACACTTGTTTTTGGAATACCTTAAGACTTTTGACACCTTTCCAGTTTTGGATTGCAAACATATTTCTCCCCGTCTGTTACCAGGAAATGTTGGAAATTCTGCTTATTTTCTATAGTGCATGATACCATAGGATAGCTGGTTGATAGCTTCAGTGTGGCCTGACATGTAAACATTCTTTTTAGTTGCATTCTTGCAACGCCCTAGTTGATATGATAAATCAGACCCAACCTGAACTCCTTCAAAGTTTCAATTTGGCTGGGGCTACATGACCACGTTAGTGGCATGATGGTCGTTCTCAGCTGCGTGCATGTCTGAAAACATTTTTATTCTGCAACGTGCTGTCATGTCCAAACTGCAGACAACATGCATAACATGCAAATCATTGCAAATCAAAAAACTTACAGTGCTGAATTTTTTGGTATGGCAGCATTGTGATCAATTGACAATGATTAGATGCAATGTCACAACACAACAATTTGGCCATGTAGCTTAAATGGGACCTCTGCTTTTACACAAATCTTTCATAAATCATTTGTACTGGCGAGTATAAGAAACTTTGCAATATATCCTATGGGACAATTCTGCTTCCTTCTCCACTTATGAGCCACTTTTTCGCCTCCATTGGCCTTCTGAACTTATCATCCTTTTTGAAAGAAAACAGCTCACGTCAGTCTTGCTCAAGACAACATGGGCTTCCAGCTCACTATTGGGTCAGGTTACACCTCCTATTATACTTTATACAGAGGAGGAGTAAGAAGCAGAGTGAGAAAACAGGCAGAGGGAGACACAAAAAGATTTATACTGTGCTTTCTAATAAGTCTTTTACTTCACCCCACAGCTAGATATACATCTATACTGCTCAGTATTGCTGTATTATATCCTCTATGCTATTGCTTCTGCTTGCCAACTAAGAAATGAAGAGCAGGAATCCGTCTCTGTGTGCTGCGCTGAGTATAGGGACAACACAGCAGATAGTCTTCAGCTTGGAGTCAATTGCAAATTATGAGATAGATCCTGTGGATGGGAAAACTGGTGAAAATGCAGAAAACAAGTCATATAATGAGCAAGTATTAAAAGGGAACATCTGCAAGGCAGCAGTGCTAACAGAGTCACTGGCTGTTCCTTTGATTTCCTAACAATGAAAAATTATATTTTTTACGAGGCTCAGACCAATTAAAAAAATAAAATAATACTAATATTAATATTCATGATCGTTATTTCACCGATTCTTCTCAGGTACCATTCTGTTGGTTACCTGGCACCTGCTGGTATCTACCTCCTGACCTTACATTGACACATGATAAATGGCAGAAATTGTCCTCTCAGTCAAGCACTGGCTGAAGTGGGTCACATCTGCTCTTCTTGGCTTTGCTGGTTTCTATTCACCGATGTCCAGTGATGATGCGCGATATCAACATTGGACCTCTGCAGTGGTCACATGTTCACATGTCATCTCTAAAACCGAGTGGACAGAGTCGGGCTGGAAAGCCAGGGAATAGGTAAGGTGAGTGGATTACTTTATTTTACTTTTCCAAAATTTTATTCTTTTTCAAAACAAAACAAAACAAGACAATAACATCGAGTCATTAATTGACGCAACAGACGTTAGATCATACAAAATCAAGTGCAAGCGCAAACATAGCGATCGAAGTAATGGATAAAGTACAGTAAACGGTATGCCACAAATCAAGTTGAGGGACCACTTTGCTAAATAAAAATCCTACCAAACTCATACTAACGGGGGAGGGAAGACATGGTCCCATACAGACCATTTCTTGAAGAATTTGTTGAAGTGATCATTATGAAGAGCGGATTGTAGCTCATGTGATCTATGTTGATTGATCAGTTTAATTATGTCATTAGAACTAGGTAAAAAATTGGATTTCCAATGGTATGCTATGGTGTTCTTCGTGAAGAGACATATATGATTGAAAATAGGTCTCAGTGAATGATCTATTTCATCCAAATTTAATGAAAGCAGGGCAATGCAGGGAGTAAGGTTGAAAGGCTTTCCAATTATTTTGTTGATTATAGATGAAGAGATTTGAGACCATAACAATTTAGTCATTGGGCATCCCCAAAAGACATGCAGAATATCCCCTTTTTGGCCGCATCCTCTCTAACAAAGTGGGGAGTTTGAGGAACCTATGTGAGCCAGTCTGTTGGGAGTGTAATACCATCTGGAGATAGTTTTATAGTGGGTCTCCTGTATAATGGGATGGACATTACAGATTGGTAAGCTGAAGAATAGCATCCTCCCAACTTTCAGCAGAGAATGAAGAGTTGAGATCCTTCTCCCAACTCAACATTGAGGGATTTTTAAGTAATAATGTGTCATTATTAAAATTATCATATATGAAGCTATGGCTCCAAAAGATCTGATGTTCATGATTGTTCAATAACTTTACAGATGCTTCAGAGAAATTGAATTTTAGGTCCAGAAAGGATTTTATGGTGTCTTTGAGGATTTGGTACTCTAGGAAAGAAGATGAGGAAATATTATATTTTCTCTTGAGAAAAAGAAAACTCGAGAATTTGTTTTCGTGGAAGATATCTCTTAGTTTGAAAATATTGGAATCTGCCCAGATAGGAGACAGAGTACGGTTGACGAGATTTGCTATGAAGGTAAGGGGGAGTTTTTTTTTTATTTCAATTTGCCGAATTTTTAGTCTTGTTTTTGAGAACTTATTCCTGTATTGGAAGCATGGTTAAAGGCCAAGGTGAGGTGAGGTGAAAGGATATTGTTGAAAGCTTTATAATACATATTGGTGAACTCGTCTGGGCCTGGAGATTTGTGGAGGTCGAGCTTGTTGATGGCTTCCTCAATTTCTGATTTGTCTATTGGGGAGGATAAGAACGAAAGGTCATTTTCAGAAAGAAGGGGGAGGTTAATAGATAAGAGGTAATTGGAAATTTCTGCTGTATTCTGAAGCGAAGATGTGGGGTTGGTATTTAAGTTGTAGAGATTGGCATAAAATTTTGCGAATTCATTTGAAATCTCTTGAGGATGGGAAATTTTGGAGTTTCCTACAAGAGATTTGATTCTGTTTATTTTACTTTGAATTCTGCTATTTTTTATTTTGTTGGCCATGTATTTTGTGGGCTTGTTTAGAGAGGTATAGTAATTGAATGTGGATGATCTCACTGCGGCTTCATAGGGGGCCTGAATTAGATTCCTAAGGTCAATTCTGAGTTTTGATAGGTCCGATTGATGCTGTGGTGATGGCGAGGGCAAACCAATTATAATGCTCTCTATTTTCCGAATTGATTTTTGGATATTGGAAATTTTTAGGTTATTTTCCTTTTTGTTCTTAGAGGAAATCTCTATTAGGATACCTCTTACCACTGCCTTGTGAGCACACCAATTTGTTAGCGGACTGGTGTCTCCAGGCTTGTTCTCATTAAAATAGTTGTTGATAGCGTTTTGTAAGGTAACTTTATGTATGGGGTTATTGACAATGTTGGCGTTTCATCTCCAAAGTTTGGTATTTCTTAGCGGAGGACCTAGAAAATTTTTTCCAATAACCGGTGCATGGTCGGACTTTGCTATGTGGCCAATAGAGACATCTTCAAATCTGGTAAGAGAAAAAACATCAGAAGCGATGAGGTCGATTCGCCATGCGGATTGGTGGGTATCAGAGAAATGTGAAAATTCTACTGAAGAAGAATTTAGGCATCTATAAGTGTCGAACAGTTCATTTTTATCAAGCCAAGTGTTTAGGTTATCAGTAATGGGTCTAGATAGTGAGGATGAGTCTATCGTGCTGTCTGGGGTGAGGTTAAAATCGCCCACGAGAAACAGATCTCCTCTCGTCACAGATGATACCTTTTTCATCAACTTATTGAGAAACTTATGTTGGCCTCTATTGGGTGCGTACAAATTTACTAGTGTGCAGACCTGATTATTCAATTTGCAAACTAATATGTGGAACCTACCCTCCTCGTCACCATGTTCCTCTAAGGCCTCGAAGGGGATAGATCCATTAATCAGCATTATAACCCCTGCTTTCTTGCTAGAGTTGCAAGACTCATAAATATGAGGATACTTGCTGTGTTGAAAGTATGGGTGGTTGTCTCTGAGGAACTTCGACTCTTGAACACATGCAATGTCAACACGTGCATTTATCAACTCTCTCCAAAAAGTGTGTCTTTTCTTTGGGCTGTTTAAGCCTCTAACATTGTAAGATAAGAATTTAAGACTCATATCTGAGGAACGACATAGACGGACCACTGATATGAGGAGAGAGCTGGTAAATGGTTTAGGTTGGAAGCTAACAAAGCAACTAGTCCAATTAATGAAAAGAAATAACTATCAAATGTTATTTCAACTTTTGCTTCAAATTATATATAACGGAACAATTTAAACTGTAAAACTGTTCAAGTAGTTCAAAGCAAAGAAACTACCTCTATAATATCGGGGGTAATTCCGTGAACTGGAATAGGAGGGTAAGCCTCCATTATAAGAGACTACAGGCCTGAGTACCTGTTGAAAAAAAAAGGTTAATAATCAGGCAGGCTGTGTATGATTAGATCAATTATTATGCCTGGAATGACTATTGCTAATTGAATCCAAGAAATCAGCTGCTTCCTCTGGAGTGAAGATGGGGATCGTTCTCCCTCTATAGTTCACCTGCAATTTGATGGGAAAACCCCATTTATAGGGTATGTCCTTGTCCCGAAGGGCTTCAGTTATATTTTGAAAGGACCGACGTAGTTCCAGCGTTTCCTTGGATAGATCCGGGAAAACTTTGAGATCTTTGTATGTGTCAGCGAAGAATTTGTTGGTCTTGAGATAATTTAGGATCCTTTCCTTAGTTTGATAGAAATGGACTCTAAGAATTGTGTCTCTTTGAAGTTCCTGAGAAATTTTTGGCGGGCGAGGGAGCCTGTGTGCTCTGTCTATTATCAAGTCCAATTCGGATAGGTCAGGGATGGCTAGCTTAAAAATTTCTTGGATATGACTTGTAAGATTTTCTTGGAGGATGTTTTCGGGGATCCCCCAGATCCTCTATCCTCTAGGTCGGCCATTTTGACTCTCAGTTTTTGTACTTCGGCTGATAAGTATTGAATGTCGACTGAGGACTCCTTCGACTTTCGTTCAAGTTTGCACAGTCTTTCTTCATGATTGGCTAGTTGCCTGTCAATGTTCTCACAATATTTTTTAAAGTTATTATCCATTTTTTGGCTTAATAGCTCAAAATTTTTGTTCATAGAATTAAACAGTTTACTGAGCATGTCTTGGCTGGGGTCTTGAGGGCTAGCAGATTGCTGAGATGGTGGATGGTCAGGTCCTGGATCCAGAGCAGATTTTTCCGGTCTAAATTTGGTTTTAGCGGGAGTTGGATTAGGTGATGTGTCGCTTGACACTCCTTCGGAGTCTGAGATCTCCTCTTGATTTGAGGAAGATTCGGCCCAAGCTCCTGGAGTTCTCCTTTTTTAGTTTTAGGAGGTATCCACAGTTTCCGCTGAATAATATTTTGATATCTGTTTCGAATTAGGGGTATTGAATTGAGAAGACAGATTTGTTCTTCTAGTTTGACATGAAGTAAGAGGAAGGTCCCTTGTAGGAGACCTGGATCTCAATGGACTTGAGGTATTGTCTTGTGGACTAGTTTGATGCCTGTTCCAGGAGGAAATTTCCATCTTTCGTTGATTTTGTGACTTGGGAAGAGATGGAGTAGAGAGTTTACCTTTGGACTTGGAATTGCTCATAGTGATAATAAAATTGCGTTGAAATGGAGAAACAGAAATATAAAAGATTTTGCGGCGTTGCAGTAGCGATTTCAAATGGAGTTGCACAGAAATTGTAATGCGGTAAAGTCTCCGCGGGGATTTTTAGTGCGATACCAAAGGATTGCGATGAGGAAGGAAGACTTAGTAAAGTCTTGTTTGAGGATGCTTGGTTCCACTGAGTCTCGTTAGGGAACTTGCGAACAGAGTCAGGGTCTAGTGGAGACCAAATAGGGACGCTTGCGTCTCCAGCAGTAAGAGAGATCGCAGGGGTATCGCGGAACCTCACAAAGGTAGGTCGCAGCTGCGTCCCGATTATGGAGCTTGCAGAAGGTCACAACTGCGACCCGATTTATGGAGCTTTGTGGCAAAAGAGGGCCTCTCTGCTTACCAGTCAGTACCGTTCTATGTCCGCAGTCCTGATGTGTCTGCAGGATGCTGATAGTGTGTGGTCTGGACCAAGAGGGCCTGTATTCTCGGCTCCGGTCAGAGTTGTGATGAGGCTGACAGCTCTGGAAGTTAAGTCGGTCGCTACCAGCTGCTTTAGCCCCTGGCTTTGTGGCCTAGCAGCAGGTTTTAGGCCTCAATCCTCTTTGGTGCCCCGGAAGATCAGAGGTCAATTTTTCCCGGGCCTGAAGTGATCCCTTGTGTGTCAGAAGAGTGTTATGCACAGATTTAGCGCTGAATGGCCTGTTTTAGCTGCTGTGGAAGTCAGATTAGGGAGGTATGCTCTCCAGAGCTCCAAAACCTACATCCACCTCATGTGGGATCTAGGCCATGCCCCCGGATTACTTTATTTTAAACAATTACATTTGTGGAATCTATAGAACGGAAATCTGTCAAAGTTTGGGTTGTGCTGCATCTAATACCTAGCCTTCATCATCATCTCCAGCTCCTTGCCAGCTTTTGATATCAAACATTCTATAATGCAGAGGAAGCGCCTGGGAATTCGACTGTGACCCACACTGTTTTCGAATATCTCATTGACTACACACATTTAACTTTTTAGTGACCACCAATGCAACTTCAAACTGACCTGAAATATACAGTAAGTGCTTAAATGGGTGAGAATACAGCAGATGTCAGCTCAGCTGTACACTGTAGCTGACACCCTGCTGCATAAGTCACGATCGGCGTTGGCACCGACCATCGCCGTATAACCACTTAGATGCTGTTGTCAATAGTGATTAGCATCTAGATGGTTAACAGAGTGTGGGGTTTCCCACTTTAATCCCATTGGCTCCCTCAGATTATGATCGTGTGGTTCTTATGGTCGCCGTAACAATTCACCACCAAATAATTGCCTTAGGGTCTACCTGATATAGTGATCTGTTCAGAAGTTACCAAAGTTTAGGTGGAAAAAAAATGACATTTTTCTTTCCTGTTGTGCCACTTTGCACTAATTCCTGAAAAGCACCTGATGGGTTAATAAATACCTGATTGCAGTTTGGAATATATAAAGGGTCGCTGTTTTTAAAATGGTCTCACTCTTAGGGGCTTTTTAATACCCAAAGTCACATCAAATCTGAATAGGTTGCTAAAAAAATAAGTTTTGGAAATTTCCTCGAAGTAATGAAAAATGACTGCTACAATGTTAAAGCTTCTTGCATCCTAACAAAATAATAGAACATTTTACAGATGTTGCTGATGTAAAGCAGACATGAAGGAAATGTTATTTATTAACTTTTCTGGGTGGTATGACTGTCCGGATTAAAAGATTTAAGATTGCTAATTTTTAGAAATTTCTGATATTTTTATAAATGAACACAAAAAAAATCAACCTACATTTACTATTATTATAAAAAGTAATGTGTAAAAATGAAAAAAGTCTCAAATTCAATTGAGATGTGTTGAAACGTTTCAGTTATTGCCACATAAAGTGACACATGTCAGATTTGAAAAATTTGGCCCTGTCACTACGAGGTTAAATCTCCCCAGAACACCTTTACAATACTTTTCATATTTTGCTCCCATCTCAGTAAATGAAAAAACCTTGTAGAATAGCTGGTTTATAGGAGGTTTGGCAGGATCTGGGAATTGTATTTACTCTTCCAGGAGTGTGGGAGGACTCCCCTTTGTCATGGTTCCACCCCTCAGTGTGTCTGGGATACAGTTATTGACAGCTCAGCCATTCAGTCTGGTGCAGGGGTGTGCTGAAGCTGTCAGTGTGTTGATTGACAGCTTGACTGTCCAATCTGAGACTGGGAGGCACTATCTCCAAGTGTTCATTGTGATTGCCATGCTACTTAGCTGAGCTATTTCTCCCAGACCTCTGCCAGATGTACTGTTCTGCCTTCATACACGTTGACATGGTGTGCAATCTAGCATACAGCATAAATCATCTTCTATCTTCCAAAATAAGCAGACCGTTCTCTGTAGTCTAACTTGTTTATTGGTGAAGAGTAGAGTTGAGCGAAACGGGTCGAAAAAATTCAAAAGTCGCCGACTTTTGGCAAAGTCGGGTTTCATGAAACGAAACCCGACCCTAGGATGAGGTCGGCCACGAGGTCGGCGACTTACGCGCCAAAGTCGCGTTTCAAAAGTTTGTTTTGCGCTCTTTTTCAGCCAATCAGGATGCACAGACACTGTGGGCAACGTGATGACATAGGCACGGGTCACCACCATCTTTCAGAAGGGCATGCAAGTGATTGGCTTGCTTTGGTGGGCGTCACAGGGGGTATAAAAGGGCGTGCACGCCGACCGCCATCTTACTTCTGCCGATCTTAGTATAGGGAGACTTTGCTGCTGATTCTGTAGGGAGAGCGTTAGGCAGGGAAGAAGACAAAAAAACTGCTTCTGCTGCTAGCGATTTGGCCTGCACAACACACCAGTCACTGTGTGTGCAGTGCAAGGGGAGGCTATATAGTGGTGTATCAGTGGTGTTGGTTGTTGGGCTGCCTTCTAAGGCTTCCTGACATTCCTGCATTGCTGTTTACCCACTGCTCCGCAAACTGCTTTTTTAAAAGCAATCCAATCTCCCTTATCCTCTAGTCACTTTTGTCACAGCTGTGCCATCGAGCCTGTCACATAGCGCTCAGATATTCATTGGGCCTCACACAATCCAAAAGTGTCCAGTGTCCAAAAGTGTGTGCAGAGATTCAAAATCTCCCTTATCCTCTAGTCACTTTGGTCACAGCTGTGCCATCGAGCCTGTCACATAGCGCTCAGATATCAGTGGGCCTCACACAATCCAAAAGTGTCCAGTGTCCAAAAGTGTGTGCAGAGATCCAAAATCTCCCTTATCCTCTAGTCACTTTGGTCACAGCTGTGCCATCGAGCCTGTCACATAGCGCTCAGATATCAGTGGGCCTCACACAATCCAAAAGTGTCCAGTGTCCAAAAGTGTGTGCAGAGATTCAAAATCTCCCTTATCCTCTAGTCACTTTGGTCACAGCTGTGCCATCGAGCCTGTCACATAGCGCTCAGATATCAGTGGGCCTCACACAATCCAAAAGTGTCCAGTGTCCAAAAGTGTGTGTAGAGATTCAAAATCTCCCTTATCTTCTAGTCACTTTTGTCACAGCTGTGCCATCGAGCCTGTCACATAGCACTCAGATATTCATTGGGCCTCACACAATCCAAAAGTGTCCAGTGTCCAAAAGTGTGTGCAGAGATTCAAAATCTCCCTTATCCTCTAGTCACTTTGGTCACAGCTGTGCCATCGAGCCTGTCACATAGCGCTCAGATATCAGTGGGCCTCACACAATCCAAAAGTGTCCAGTGTCCAAAAGTGTGTGCAGAGATTCAAAATCTCCCTTATCCTCTAGTCACTTTGGTCACAGCTGTGCCATCGAGCCTGTCACATAGCGCTCAGATATCAGTGGGCCTCACACAATCCAAAAGTGTCCAGTGTCCAAAAGTGTGTGCAGAGATTCAAAATCTCCCTTATCCTCTAGTCACTTTGGTCACAGCTGTGCCATCGAGCCTGTCACATAGCGCTCAGATATCAGTGGGCCTCACACAATCCAAAAGTGTCCATCCAGTGTCCAAAAGTGTGTGCAGAGATTCAATATCTCCCTTATCCTCTAGTCACTTTTGTCACAGCTGTGCCATCGAGCCTGTCACATAGCGCTCAGATATTCATTGGGCCTCACACAATCCAAAAGTGACCAGTGTCCAAAAGTGTGTGCAGAGATTCAAAATCTCGCTTATCCTCTAGTCACTTTGGTCACAGCTGTGCCATCGAGCCTGTCACATAGCGCTCAGATATCAGTGGGCCTCACACAATCCAAAAGTGTCCATCCAGTGTCCAAAAGTGTGTGCAGAGATTCAAAATCTCCCTTATCCTCTAGTCACTTTTGTCACAGCTGTGCCATCGAGCCTGTCACATAGCGCTCAGATATCAGTGGGCCTCACACAATCCAAAAGTGTCCAGTGTCCAAAAGTGTGTGCAGAGATTCAAAATCTCCCTTATCCTCTAGTCACTTTGGTCACAGCTGTGCCATTGAGCCTGTCACATAGCGCTCAGATATCAGTGGGCCTCACACAATCCAAAAGTGTCCATCCAGTGTCCAAAAGTGTGTGCAGAGATTCAAAATCTCCCTTATCCTCTAGTCACTTTTGTCACAGCTGTGCCATCGAGCCTGTCACATAGCGCTCAGATATTCATTGGGCCTCACACAATCCAAAAGTGTCCAGTGTCCAAAAGTGTGTGCAGAGATTCAAAATCTCCCTTATCCTCTAGTCACTTTGGTCACAGCTGTGCCATCGAGCCTGTCACATAGCGTTCAGATATCAGTGGGCCTCACACAATCCAAAAGTGTCCAGTGTCCACAAGTGTCTGCAGAAATTCAAAATCTCCCCTGTCCTATAGACACCTTGTACCTTGTTTTACATTACTATATAGTTTGTTGGATTTTGTCTACATTTCTACCAAAAATGAGGAAGGATGGTGGAAGAGGCCGTGGAATTGGGCGGGGGTTGGCAGCTGGTAATGATGGTGTTGGTGGTGGATCTGATGGTAGTGGCAAGAGCAAAATAGGACCGAATGCAGGAGGTGCTGACCCTGCGTCATCGTCTGGCTACAAAAGGCCTCAAACGCTTAGTTTTCTAGGAGTTGGCAAACCGCTTTTAAAGCCAGAGCATCAGGAAAAAGTTTTGTCTTACATTGCTGACTCAGCCTCCAGCTCTATCGCCTCCTCTTCTTCAGTTGTAAAAAGTAAAAGCACTGAGTCGTCATTGGAGGCTCATGTTCATGAACCACACCTTTCCTTGTGTCCTTCACCCCAACCAAGATTGAAGGATGACGCAGGCCATACTACTGATTACTCCATGGAGCTGTTTTCACATACCATGCCTGGATTATCAAGTGAAATGGTGAATTACCCAGGCCAAGATGAATCTGACATGGAGTGCACTGATGCACAGCCGCTGATGGATGATTCTGCTGGTACATTCACTCAGAGCACTACATTGTCCTCGCAGTGTACAGAGCCAGATTCTGACCCTGATGAGACTCTGGTGCCCCTTCCCGCACACTATACCACCATACACGGTGACACAGAGGAAGGTGCACATGACATAGAAGAGGAGGTGATGGATGACCCAGTTGTTGACCCAGATTGGCATCCATTGGGGGAAGAGGGTGCTGCTTCCAATAGCTCAGATGAGGAGCATCCACAGCAGACATCGACATCGCAACAGCTGTTATCTGGCAGGCCCGGAGCACTCCAAAGACAGGTTCCAAACATCAAAAGAGTTGCTGGACAGCTTGTCCAGAGGGTCAAAAGATCACAGCGTGCTAGGCCGCAAAATGTCTGCCAAAGTAGGAAGAGTGCAGTGTGGCACTTTTTTGACCAAAATCCTCATGATCAGGCTAAGGTTATCTGTAAGAAGTGCGCAAAGACCTTTAGCCGAGGGAAAAATCTGAAAAATTTGAATACCAGTTGCATGCTTAGACATTTAACCAGCATGCACTTGCAAGTGTGGACACAACACCAAACCTCAAGTGCCACATGTGCAACTGATCACAACGAAAGTAGTCAGCAACGCTACATTGTTTCCCCCACTGTAAGCCCACCGGTTAGCACAGCAGCAAATGTTGAGGTGTCATTGCAAGACCACAGCAGTCAGGGAATCCCACTGTTATATCAACGAAAGACTGATTCTAGGCCATCAGAAAGAACACCAACTCCATCACCATCATCAACCCTCTCTCAGTCCGCCCTGTCCACCGCTACTTCCACCATATGCAGCTCTCAAGTCCAGCTCACCCTCCCAGACACTATGAGTAGGTCAAGAAAGTACTCAGTCTCTCATCCGCGTACACTGGGTTTGAACGCCCACATTGCCAAACTAATCTCGTTTGAGATGATGCCCTTTCGGTTGGTGGAAAGCACAGCTTTCCGCGAACTCATGGCCTATGCAGTACCACGCTATGACCTACCCAGTCGCCACTTCTTCTCTCGCAAAGCCATCCCAGCCCTCCACCATCATGTGAAAAACCGCATTGTCCATGCACTCAAGCAGTCAGTGAGCGGAAAGGTGCACCTCACAACTGATGCATGGCCCAGTCGGCATGGCCAGGGCCGTTACGTGTCCATCACTGCGCACTGGGTTAATGTGGTGGATGCAGGGTCCACAGGGGACAGCGGTGGTGGGACAGTGCTGCCTAGCCCACGGTATAGGAAACAGTTGGCTGTAGGCGTTCGACCCTCCTCCTCCTCCAGAAGCGAAAGCTCGTCCACAGAGCGCAGTCGTACGAGCACTCCATCTGCAGCTGCCACTGTTGCACACGATGTGTCCCCCTATCGAGCAGCTAGTGGAAAGCGTCAGCAGGCTGTGTTGCAGATGATGTGTTTGGGCGACAGACACACCGCCGAGGTGCTGGCCGAGTACTTTCAGCGACAAACTGAGTCATGGCTGGGCAGTGTACATCTTGAGGCAGGCAAGGTAGTTAGTGATAACGGCTGTAATTTTTTGGCAGCCATAGCCCTTTCAAAACTCAGCCACATACCTTGCTTGGCTCACACCTTGAACCTGGTGGTGCAGTGCTTCCTCAAAAATTATCCGGAGTTAACAGCCCTGCTCCAGAAGGTGCGAAGACTGTGCGCGCACATCCGCCGGTCGCCTGTACACTCCGTTCGTATGCAGAAGCTGCAGCGATTGCTCCACCTTCCCAACCACCGCCTCATTATCGACATTGCAACAAGGTGGAACTCCACCCTGCACATGGTGGAGCGGCTGTGCGAGCAGAGGCAGGCCATAATGCATTTGTGGGAGGATACATGGCCAGGCACTTTGAGAGCAGACATGGAGTTGACAGGTGTGCAGTGGTCGAAGCTGAAAGACCTTTGTAAAGTCCTTCAGTGTTTTGAGGAATGCACACGGCTGGTAAGCGCAGACGACGCCATCCTAAGCATGAGCATCCCACTTATGCGTCTGCTCATGCAAACTTTGACGCACCTTAAGGAGCAGGCGTCTGCAGCCAATGTTGATGAGGAGGAAGAGGAGGAGGGAATCCTTGATGACATTCAGCCATTGTCTGCTCAGGGACCTCTCCTGGATGAGGTGGAGGAAGAAGAGGAGGAGGAGGATGATGATGGGGATGATTACTTAGGGGAGGAGGATGCATCTCGTGGGGCAAGTGAAAATGTTGGCGTGGCAAGGTCTGGTACAGGGTTTGTGCGTGACTGGAGGGATGTGGATTTGCCAGAAAGTGCTCCTCCACCCAGCACTCGCAGTGCATCATTGACACCGGGAACATTGGCCCACATGTCAGATTATGCCTTGCGGATCCTAAAAAGGGACCCCCGCATTGCCAAAATGATGAACTATGACGACTACTGGTTGGCCAGCATCCTGGATCCACGCTATAAAGGCAAATTACAAAACATCATGCCACAGGAGAACCTTGACCTAATATTGGCTAATAAACAAGCAACTCTGGTAAATCGGTTGCTTGAGGCATTCCCAGCACACAGCAGCGGTGATGGTTCTCACACGAGCCGTACGGGCCGGGGGCAGCTTGGCAGAGGTGTTCGTGGTGCACACAGCAGAAGTGGCGTTGGAGACAGGGGTTTCATGACAATGTTGTGGACTGATTTTTCAAATACCGCTCACACAACTGGTAATACTGCATCGATGGAAAGTGACAGGAGACAGCAGTTGTCAACTATGGTTACAAACTACTTTTCCTCTCATATCGATGTTCTCCCACACAGGTCATTCCCCTTTGACTATTGGGCCGCTAAACTGGACACCTGGCCTGAATTGGCCCAATATGCCTTACAGGAGCTCGCTTGCCCAGCTGCAAGTGTGCTATCGGAAAGAGTCTTCAGTGCAGCTGGATCAATCCTGACAGAAAAAAGGACCCGTCTGTCAACCCAAAATGTGGATGATCTAACCTTCATTAAAATGAACCACGCATGGGTTTCCAAGGATTTTGTCCCACCTTCCCCTGATGACACATAGGGTGACAGAAAAATGGCTTGCTTTGGTCCACCTCTTCCTGGTACTTCACCTATTTCGCCTTTTGCATCAGCTGAATGTCCAACATCAACATATGCCACTTTCTAAAACTCCCTAACTGTGCTGCCTCCCCCCCCATGGCTGGGGTCACCACCTAGCGCACGACACCGTGCGAGTGCTGTTGCCCTGGACAGGTGGGTAGGCCGACTCTTGGGCGCGGGCACTGGCACAGGGTCCCTCATAGTGCAATCAAGTGTCTCTGACGGTGGTGGTGCACACCCGCCGTCAGACACACCGCTGTACTATGAGGGGCCCAGTGCCAGTACCGACGCCCACGAGTGGGCCCCCCTTGCTTGGGCAGGGCCCCAGCATTTGCAATCTTTACCTCTCCCTGCTCCTCCGCTGTGTAATCTGGGCCGTCAAATCCATACTGTGCCTGACACCGTCTGAGCCTGCCTCCTGAGACATATATTTTGAATGTGTACGCTATCCATACATGTTATCTGGGGATACGGTACCCTTTCTAACCTTTGTGCAATCACGTGCAATCCATACTGGGCCTAACACCGTCTGAGCCTGCCTCCTGAGACATATATTTTGAATGTGTACGCTATCCATACATGTTATCTGGGGATACGGTACCCTTTCTAACCTTTGTGCAATCACGTGCAATCCATACTGGGCCTAACACCGTCTGAGCCTGCCTCTTGAGACATATATTTTGAATGTGTACGCTATCCATACATGTTATCTGGGGATACGGTACCCTTTCTAACCTTTGTGCAATCACGTGCAATCCATACTGGGCCTGACACCGTCTGAGCCTGCCTCCTGAGACATATATTTTGAATGTGTACGCTATCCATACATGTTATCCGGGATACGGTACCCTTTCTAACCTTTGTGCAATCACATGCAATCCATACTGGGCCTATCACCGTCTGAGCCTGCCTCCTGAGACATATATTTTGAATGTGTACGCTATCCATACATGTTATCTGGGGATACGGTACCCTTTCTAACCTTTGTGCAATCACATGCAATCCATACTGGGCCTAACACCGTCTGAGTCTGCCTCCTGAGACATATATTTTGAATGTGTACGCTATCCATACATGTTATCTGGGGATACGGTACCCTTTCTAACCTTTGTGCAATCATGTGCAATCCATACTGGGCCTGACACCGTCTGAGCCTGCCTCCTGAGACATATATTTTGAATGTGTACGCTATCCATACATGTTATCCGGGGATACGGTACCCTTTCTAACCTTTGTGCAATCACGTGCAATCCATACTGGGCCTATCACCGTCTGAGCCTGCCTCCTGAGACATATATTTTGAATGTGTACGCTATCCATACATGTTATCTGGGGATACGGTACCCTTTCTAACCTTTGTGCAATCACGTGCAATCCATACTGGGCCTAACACCGTCTGAGCCTGCCTCCTGAGACATATATTTTGAATGTGTACGCTATCCATACATGTTATCTGGGGATACGGTACCCTTTCTAACCTTTGTGCAATCACGTGCAATCCATACTGGGCCTAACACCATCTGAGCCTGCCTCCTGAGACATATATTTTGAATGTGTACGCTATCCATACATGTTATCCGGGGATACGGTACCCTTTCTAACCTTTGTGCAATCACGTGCAATCCATACTGGGCCTGACACCGTCTGAGCCTGCCTCCTGAGACATATATTTTGAATGTGTACGCTATCCATACATGTTATCTGGGGATACGGTACCCTTTCTAACCTTTGTGCAATCACGTGCAATCCATACTGGGCCTAACACCATCTGAGCCTGCCTCCTGAGACATATATTTTGAATGTGTACGCTATCCATACATGTTATCTGGGGATACGGTACCCTTTCTAACCTTTGTGCAATCACGTGCAATCCATACTGGGCCTAACACCGTCTGAGCCTGCCTCCTGAGACATATATTTTGAATGTGTACGCTATCCATACATGTTATCTGGGGATACGGTACCCTTTCTAACCTTTGTGCAATCACGTGCAATCCATACTGAGCCTGACACCGTCTGAGCCTGCCTCCTGAGACATATATTTTGAATGTGTACGCTATCCATACATGTTATCTGGGGATACGGTACCCTTTCTAACCTTTGTGCAATCACGTGTAATCCATACTGGCGTGAGAACGGCTGGCGAGCTGTTAAGCAAGCTACAGCACCTGTGGTTTGCACACGTACGTTTTTCATTTTTTCAGGAATGACGGTTAGGCTTAATTCCGGAACTGCGGTTGACCTGCACTTACTGGGAAATCATTGTTCGCGGGTAATAATTGTAATCAGTGATCCCCATCACTAACGTTGTTCAGCGGGTTATCTGCACCTGTAAGCGACAAACGCTGGCCTTTTCAGTGTAGCGCACATGCAGCCACGGACATGTAAGGGCATGACACACCAGTTATTGGCCGATCTCATGTGCCAGAGCCTCACGTGTCCCTCTAGTAAGCCGGACTCGGACCGCGGGGCATGACGGAGTCTCGTTCGTTAACGGAATTAAGCTTGCAATGTGTGCATCTGTTCTGTAGCTGGCATGGTTGAGGTTTCCCAGGTGGAGTCGAATTTAACCGTAGGCTCCACTCCTGGTGGTGCCCTTCTGGACATTCCTTTAAGGTTCAGCTTTGCAACCATAATGCCCACGTAAAACAAACACTTTGCCTTCATGAACGCAGTTTGGAGGGTCATGACTCGTGGGAATAACGCCGCCCAATCAGTTAACCTGCTAGAGAGATCCTTCGTTGCTCCCAAGCATGACATCACACTCCCTAGGAAGAAGGTAATGCCACTGTGGCGACCGTACTCCTGGGGGCGACACAAGTGCACTGATGCCCAGCCACTGCTCGATGAATCTGCTGGTACATTGACCCAGACCACTACATTCCCCTCGCACGCTACACGACCTGAATCTGACCCTGATGAAACTCAGGTTACCCTTCCCATATACAGTTCCATCTTACATGGTGACAAAGAGGAAGCTGCAGATGAAAGTGCAGGTTCGGCCCACCTGCCATCAGACACACCACCGTACTATCAGGGGCCCTGTGCCAGTGCCGTCGCCAACGAGTCGGCCCCCCCTGCTTGCCCAGGATCACAGCACTTGCAAAGTTGAAATACTGTGCAGTGAGATGGAAGATGGGGACGACGAGGAGTCCAGACAAGTACAGGGATTCCCTAGCGAGGAGACTTATTTGATTGTTTTCAATGTTGGGACAGCAATTTTTGGGGAGCACTATACTCTGGAGAATGATAGATGGGGCCCACCATACACTGGAACATTCCAAAGGTGGACATCAGACACTGGAGCAGCATTTACAGGGCCCATTATACACTAGAGCATTAGAAATGGGGCCCATTATGTTTGGAGCATTATTTGGGCCCATAAGACAGTGGAGCTTCATCCATGGGGACCAACATATACTGTAGCATTATGTGGAGCTCATCATATACTGTTTCAAACATTATATGGGACCAATGATTCTGTATGGAGAAATAGATGGGCCTCGTCATGAGATGTAAAAAGTGAGGTATTTTTCATTGTACTATACCGCTATTTCTCTGCCGTATCGGAGCATGATGAGTTGTGGTATGTGTTAAAGGGGAGCTCTTTCGCCCAGGGCACATGAAAACCTGGAGCCAGCCCTCCCCCCCACAGTCTGTAGCCAAATAACCCCCATTTTTCAGTGCGTAACTTGTATTATGAAGTTAATTAAGGTTGACAAGCTTAAGTAAGAAGAATTGATGCTTTTGGCATTCAAATGGGCACTGTTGGTGTGTTTCCTGTCCTCCTCTCACTGCCGACTTTTATTCCCCATTGACTTACATTGGGTTTCGTGTTTCGGGACGACCCCGACTTTTCCCTATAATCGGACGATCTTGCTCGACCCGACTTTTGGAAAAGTCGGGTTTCACGAAACGAAACGCGACCCTAAAAAAACAAAAGGTGCTCAACTCTATTGAAGAGTATAGAACATGCGGTAAAACTATAAAGAATAAAAACTACATTGGTAAGTATTGGGCAGATGATCACACAGCTAATACAATTACAGGAAGTATACAGTGTGATGCAAAATTTACATAGAATACACAAATGTCTAATTACATCTACTGAGCACTATCTGCTATACGGTTAATAACATCTCTTTACAACACTGCATTGCAAGAAAAGATATTAATCTTACCAGATATGCTTTACCAGGATTGCGCCTCAAGTAGGGGAGTTACAGGAGTACAAATAAACAACATGTGTCCTATGAAATACACAGAAGAAAATGGCATCTTCCTCATTCCAGAATACATTGCTTCAATCCCATAATGCAACACTCTGTCTGCTATTAAAGGCACAGGCTATAAAAGCTATTTAAGACACAGCTATAAATTCAGCCACCACTAGATGGTGTTATAATTAAACCAGCACATAATACAAACATATTTGCCCTATATTCAGAGGGCAGAACATGTACATTCATCTAAGTGTGGTTTGTTTCCTCTGTACCTTGAGTTCTGTATGTTGATCTTTCGTTGCCTGACCTTGGACCTCGTTCTGACATCTGTATGTTTAATCCCTTCTGATCCACTATCCTCCTGGCATTCTGACCTTGGAACGTTACCTGACCATGCTTTTGTCTCATCCTTCAGTTTATGACATACCCTCATGGCTTCTGACCTTGGACTCCTTGACTATCCTGACTCACAGCTTGGCAGTGAGAAGTTACTAGCATCACACCCTTATTCGAGTGGGAGCCTACTGGATGATCCAGGAGAGATAACAAGCATGTCTTTATTAGATGTAGGTGCCTTACATACACTTCAAGTGTATGTCCTAAAAAGGACATTTCACTGGATTTGTTATTGTTATTTAAACTGAATGAGCACCTCCTCTAATTGCCACTGCTACGCTGATTCTGGAACAGCTTTTATTTTCTTCCTGTGCCCCACCATTCCAAAGTTATGCCCCCAGTAATAATAGTGCAAATTTTCCTTTCAACCAACTAGGTGTGGTAGAGGAAAACCTGTCATTGGAGAGTGCACAGTTCAGACCACTGTCTCAGCCATGCCTCTGACTCAAACTTTCAATAATCAGGAGCGCACCAACCCCAGGCAAGCAGGAGGCTGGGAAGCAGGGGAGCAGTGCGCTCCTGATGAAAGGAACAAGCAAAAACTCTTTAAAATGACATATGGTTTACTTCACAGTTGAGTAAGGGTCAAAAAGAGACAAAGGAGTTGAGATCAATGTTTATCAGTTTTACAGTCCATCCCCTAAATTAACAACGGTGCAGCAAACAGATTGAACACGACTATTGGTCTATATTCCCCTTCCATTGGCAGTTCTGAGGAAGCCTCCAACAATGTTTGTTACTAAGGAGTCTAGCAAGTCGTCCTGATGTGACTTGCCCAAAAACTGTAGTTGTTCCTTAATTTATCTGCATGACCTTGACCTCTGTTTTTGGAAACCTTTCAAGTTTCTAAATGCTGCTTTATGTAAGCATGACGCTTGTTTCCAGTCCAGTCTCTTTTCAGTGCCTTCAGCTATGCATAGTTTCTACTAGGCCTTGCATGCCGAGTACAAATAGTTTCTCCTTCGGATATATAAACTGCAGTAAATATGATAACATTCTCAGTGTTATGTAAAACAGGATGCAACATCTTTATCTGATGAAGGACACGTTCGAAGTTCTAAATAATTCCAAAGACGTGCTTGCTCCTGTTTTGCAAGAACACGTGTTTTTGGAGATTCTGGTCACATGACTTTGTTCCAGTCATTCATCATAAATCTTTTTTTAATGTAAATTTATAGTTACCGTATATCTACATTTTTTTTTTCTTATGTAAGACCCTTCTATCCAGCCAGGGTGCATTGTGAAATGTTTCTGTCTCTAAAGCATAAATCAAGATATATCATCATTTTGCAGTTTTAATGTATCACAATTTATTCCTGTAGACCCCCAAGGACTGGAGTCATACATACAGAATTGGTTACTAATAATGTATAATTTCTACATACTTTCATGTTCTTCTTCTTCACTGTTATCTCTCATCTGGAAGGACTTTATCCTGTTCTTGTGGGTTCTGGATAAGATATTCCTATTTTTCTTGTTTTACGGCATTTATCGCACAGGTCAAATAATATTATATTTGCAGGCATAGAAATACGAAACATGCTTTTTTTTTATTCAAACTTTTATGTTTTTAATGTATTTTTTTATATTTATATTTTTATTTATTTTTACCACATTACAAACTTTTTGTTGGTTTCTGTCAAGTTTGGGGGGCTGCAGTTGGGAGATTTGCTGACTTCATTATTTTGCGGAAACACCTCGCTTTTCTGCAAGAATTATATGGCAAGTATACACACACAGATTCTATATAGTGTAGTATTAGTGAGATGTTTTATACACAGATATCAGAAACAAAAAATTATCCAACTAAAACTCACCTGCCGGGCTCCATGATACACATATTATAGAGCAGGGGTTGGGAACCTGTGGCTCACGAGTCAGATGTGGCTCTTTTGATGTCTGCATCTGGCTCTCAGACAAATCTTTATAGAGAAGGGCGGACACCTGGATGTTCAGGTCGGCGGATTCGGCCGAACAGTTACAAAAGGTTTGGGTTCGGGTACCAGAGCAGTACCCGGACCCGAACCCCATTCACTTGAATGGGTGGCCTGAATGTCCAGTGTTTGCTGCACTACATCTGCCACTCCGGCGCTGTAAATAAATAATTTAAAAAACCCTGGCGTGAGTTCCACTGTATTTTTGTTAACCAGCCAGGCAAAACTCACAGCTGGGGGCTGCAACCCTCAGCTGTCAGCTTCAACAAGGCTAGTTATCAAGAATAGAGGGGTTCCCACTCCATATTTTTAAATTATTTAAATAAATAATTTAAAAAAAACAGCCCATTTTTGACAACCGGCCATGCTAAAGCAGACAGCTGGGGGGCTGGTATTCTCAGGCTGGTAAGGAGCCATGGATATTTACCCCCCCAGCCTACAAATAGCGGCCCACAGCTGCCCAGAAAAGGCAAATCTATTAGATGCACCAATTCTGGTGCTTTGTCCACTTGCCCTGTAGCGGTGGCAAGTGGGGTGATAGTTGGGGTGGTTAATGTCACCTTTGTATTGTCTGGTAACATCAAGCCCCAAGGATAGTAATGGAGAGGTGTCAATAAGATGCCCCCACTACTAACCCCATAGCCACACTGTATGAAAACACAGACACCAAGAATAAAGTCCTTCAACCCCTTCATGACCCAGCCTATTTTGACCTTAATGACCTGGCCATTTTTTGCAATTCTGACCAGTGTCCCTTTATGAGGTAATAACTCTGGAACACTTCAACGCATCTTAGCGATTCTGAGATTGTTTTTTCGTGACATATTGGGCTTCATGTTAGTGGTAAACTTAGGTCGATAATTTTTGCTTTTGTGAAAAAAACAGAAATTTGGCGAAAATTTTGAAAATTTCGCAATTTTCAAATTTTGAATTTTTATTCTGTTAAACCAGAGAGTGATGACCCCCCAAGGAACTTATCTACATGCATAGTGATCACTTTGAACCCCCCAGGTGCTTCACAAATTGATCGGTAAAAAAAAAAAGTACTTTTTTTTCACAAAAATTTTCTTTTGGTCTCAGTTTTTTCATTTTCACATGGGCAACAGGATAAAATGGATCCTAAAATGTGTTGGGCAATTTCTCCTGAGTGCACAGATACCTTATATGTGGTCATAAACCACTCTTTTGGCGCACGGCAGGGTCCGTAAGTGAAGGAGCGCTATTTGACTTTTTGAATGGAAAATTCGCTCCAATCGTTATCGGACACCATGTCGCGTTTGGAGAGCCCCTGTGTACCTAAACATTGGAGCTCCCCCACAAGTGACACCATTTTGGAAACTAGACCCCTTAAGGAACTTATCTAGATGTGTAGGGAGCACTTTGAACCCCCAAGTGCTTCACAAAAGTTTATAACGTAGAGCAGTGAAAATAAAAAATCATTTTTTTTCCTCAAAAAAGATTTTTTAGCACGCTATTTTTTATTTTCACAAGGGTAACAGGAGAAATTGGACCACAAAAGTTGTTGTCCAGTTTGTCCTGAGTACGCTGGTACCCCATATGTGGGGGGGAACCACTGTTTGGGCGCACGGCAGGGCTCAGAAGGGAAGGAGTGCCATTTGACTTTTTGAAATGAAAATTAGCTCCAATCGTTAGCGGACACCATGTCGTGTTTGGAGAGCCCCTGTGTGCCTAAACTTTGGAGCTCCCCCACAAATGACCCCAGTATGGAAACTAGACCCCCTAAGGAACTTATCTAGATGCATAGTGAGCACTTTGAACCCCCAGGTGCTTCACAGAAGTTTATAAGCAGAGCCGTGAAAATAAAAAATATATTTTTTTTTCTTAAAAAAATATATTTAGTCCGCAATTTTTTATTTTCACAGGGGTACCAGGATAAATTGGACCCCAAAAGTTGTTGTACAGTTAGTCCTGAGTACACTGGTACCCCATATGTGGGGGGGGACAACTGTTTGGGCACACGTCGGGGCTCAGCAGGGAGGTAGTGACATTTTGAAATGCTGACTTTGATGGCATGGTCTGAGGGTGTCATGTTGCATTTGCAGAGCCCCTGTGTGCCTAAACAGTAGAAACCCCCAGCATGTGACCTCATTTTGGAAACTAGACCCCCCAAGGAACTTATCTAGATGTGTGGTGAGCACCTTGAACCCCCAAGTGCTTCACAGAAGTTTATAACGCAGAGCCGTGAAAATAAAAAATCATTTTTTTTCCTCAAAAAATGATTTTTTAGCTCTCAATTTTTTATTTTCACAAGGGTAACAGGAGAAATTGGACCCCAAAAGTTGTTGTACAGTTTGTCCTGAGTACGCTGATACCCCATATGTGGGGGGAAAACCACTGTATGGGTACATGTCAGGGCTCGGAAGGGAAGTAGTGACATTTTGAAATGCTGACTTTGATGGCATGGTCTGCGGGCGTCATGTTACATTTGCAGAGCCCTTGATGTACCTAAACTGTTGAAACCCCCCACAAGTGACCCCATTTTGGAAACTATACCCCATAAGGAAGTTGCCTAGATGTGTAGTGAGCACACCGAACCCCCAAGTGCTTCACAGAAGATTATAACGCAGAGCCATGAAAATAAAAAATAAATTTTTTTTCCTCAAAAAATGATTTTTTAGCTCTCAATTTTTTATTTTCACAAGGGTAACAGGAGAAATTGGACCACAAAAGTTGTTGTACAGTTTGTCCTGAGTACGCTGGTACCCCATATGTGGGGGGGAACCATTGTTTGGGCACACGTCAGGGCTCGGAATGGAAGTAGTGACGTTTTGAAATGCAGACTTTGATGGAATAGTCTGCGGTCGTAATTACGTTTGCAGAGCCCCTGATGTGCCTAAACAGTGGAAACCCCCCACAAGTGACCCCATTTTGGAAACTAGACCTTCCAAGGAACGTATGTAAGATGTGTTGTGAGCACTTTGAACCCCCAAGTGCTTCACAGAAGTTTATAATGCAGAGACGTGAAAATGAAAAAATCATTTTTTTCCACAAAAATAATTTTTTAGCCCCCAATTTTTTATTTTCCCAAGGGTAACACGGGAAATTAGTCCCCAAAAGTTGTTGTGCAATTTTTCCTGAGTACGCTGATACCCCATATGTTGGGGTAAACCACTGTTTGGGCACATGTCAGGGCTTGGAAGGGAGGGTGCACCGTTTGACTTTTTGAACACAAAATTGGCTGGAATCAATGGTTGCACCATGTCGCGTTTGGAGACCCCCTGATGTGCCTAAACAGTGGAAACCCCTCAATTCTAACTCCAACCCTAACCCCAACACACCCATAACCACAGCCCTAACCCTAACACATCCCTAACCACAAGCCTAACCCTAATTCCAACGCTAACCCTAATTCCAACCCTAACCCTAATTCTAATCCTAATTCCAACCCTAACCCTAATTCCAACCCTAACCCTAATTCCAACCCTAACCCTAATTCCAACCCTAACCCTAATTCAACCCTAACCCTCTTTCCAACCCTAACCCTCTTTCCAATCCTAACCCTAACCCTCTTTCCAACCCTAACCCTAACCCTCTTTCCAACCCTAACCCTCTTTCCAACCCTAACCCTCTTTCCAACCCTAACCCTCTTTCCAACCCTAACCCTAACCCTCTTTCCAACCCTAACCCTCTTTCCAACCCTAACCCTAACCCTCTTTTCAACCCTAACCCTAACCCTAACCCTCTTTTCAACCCTAACCCTAACCCTAATGGAAAAATAAAAATAAAAATATTTTCTTTACTTTATTAGTTGTGCCTACCTATGGGGGTGATAGTCGGGGGGTTTATTTACTTTTTCTTTCATTTTGATCACTGTGAGAGTGATCAAAATGAAAGAATGAAATCTGCAGCCGGCAGATTCGGGCGGGCGCACTGCGCATGCGCCCGCCATTTTCAAGATGGCGGCGCCCATGAACCTGACCCGCCTGACAGCGGGAGCGACAGGGGGACTTAGAAAGTGCCGGGGGAGGTGAGATGGGGTGAGGGGGTTATCGGAAGCTGGCGGGGAGCAGAGGGAATGGGAGGGGGGCAGATGATGACAGCGGCGGCAGATCGCCGCTGTCATTCAGTTGCGGGGGGGGCGATCGCCGGTGGGGGGGGGTGGAATCGGTGTCTCCAGCCATGTCCGATGCTACAGCAGCATCGGCCATGGCTGGATTGTAATATTTCATCAATTTTCATTGATGAAATATTACTATCGCTCTGATTGGCTGTTTCACTTTTAACAGCCAATCAGAGCGATCGTAGCCACGTGGGGGCGAAGCCATGCCCCCTGTGGCGAAGAACAAAGCCCCCTGTATCTGCGGGTCGGGTGACCTTTCAGTGACCTAGGTCACCCGACCCGCAGGGGGGCTTTAAAGTCATGACGCTACGTAGGCGTCATGGGTCGTTCTGGCACGACTTTTCATGACGCCTACGTGGCGTCAAAGGTCGTGAAGGGGTTAATTGAAAAAATGACAGACTTCTTTAATAATCTCAATTAAACTACACTTACGACCTTGCCTAATTCCTCCAAGGCTAATAATTTTCTTTTGTTATTCATTTTCATTTTTAGGTGACTGTATATACTGTCCCCATTGTAATATATTTTATATATTTTTATTAACACAGCCTACTAATATATCAAATGTAATAACTTTGTTCCTCTTGCTGTATAAACCACATTCCTGAAGCCTCACGAAGTTGTTCATTACCTCTAATAAGTTTGTATAAACAATTGGAGGTAGCAGCTAGTTTTTTCTTTAGTTATTGAGGAGTATATATAAATGTTCCATGTGCTGGAATCAGATGTATGTATATACTATACATTCATTGAGAGGCGCACAATAACCTTCCTAATAGTGACTGCAGCCATTGCCTCGTCTATCAACTGTCAGTCAATTGCGTGATTGTCCTGACGATTGCAGGCAGCAGAATGTTAGTGGTGACAGCAGCGGGATATTTGTGGGATCCCCCGCCTGTCCCATGGCAAGTTGATGGCAACAGTCAAATATCTGCATGATCTGGAGCACCTGCCAAGGTCGTGGGTTACTTGGTACTTGGCCCGGTCAGTTCTTAAAGGGATGTGTCACGGCAGCAGTGACCCGGTCCGTGGCCCCGGGCATCCAATAAAAATGATGAAAAGGGGTTTAAAGTTTACAAAAGATGCGTGATGCCACCTGTGGTACTCGGCAAGTAAGGTGTTAGCCGACGCTGCAGATTCAGTCCACTGGGGCAGTTGTTGATGCAGCAGAGTTGGTTCAGCTCTCCACAGACAAAGCTATTCCCCAGGGCAGATTATGGTGTTTAAGATAATGGTGGTTGTAGTGCAGGGCAGATGATGCAGCAAATAAACTGAGGACACAGCAGGGTGCAGTCTTTACACTTTTACTCACAGTTCTGCTGTTACAGTCCCCAGCCGGGGTGCTGTGTCCTCCAGGCTTGTGGTCCAGACAGCTCTCAGGTAGCTTGAGGTGTATGTTGCCAGGGCTCAATTGATGTTCCTTTCTTGGCCGTCTCTCTATGCTGGCTACCACCTCTCCTGCCCTGCGTCTTCACACACAGTGACCCGAGCCAGTAGACTCGGATCTTATCGGGCAACATTGGTCAGACCCCTGGATCCTATATGTCTGCCTTTTTGGCGAATGAGTGTGGGGTCGGCTGCAGCATTTAAAGATACTGCTGCCTCCGGTTTCCTAGCTGAGTCCTTAGTTTCTCCACTACTTTTAGGACTGGTCCCCTAACTGCGACCTGGTCCCTCCACCGACCACACCGATGGATGCGGGCCCCACAGATGGACTGTTCACTATCTGTGCCCCTAAGACCTCTTCTTCCACTCCTCCTGGAGCTTTCCTTCCTTTCTTCTCTATCTTCACTCCATCTCTCTCAGTCTTTTTAGTCTGGAGACAAGCTGCACTCAGCTGCAATCTCCACAAGTGACTGACTGACTCCTTCCAGAACAATCTATTTCCTTCAGCATTAACTCCTCCCACCAACTGTCACTCCCTTAAGCTCTGCCCCTTCTTTACTTTTTCCACCCACACCCTCTAATTAACTCCCCCCTGGCCAGATGGGGACTAGTGTTGCTTGCTGATGTGTGAGTCCTGGCAGTGCTCCTTCCTTACCTGAGAGCAGAGTACCACACCTCTGGATGAAATGCAGTACCCTGTGGCGACTGAGACCGCTGGGGCACCACAGATCCCCAGCTGTTCCTTGACATTGTGTATAAGGTCTCAGAAGAAAGAAAATCTTGTAGCCTCTACATAACTAACAGGAGGAAATTTGCTGCAGTCGATAGAAAGTTTCAACATCAGCACACAAAGTGCTCTACTGTCTTGAAGAAAATGATGTCATGGAGATGTTCTCGATGATTGTAGGCACTTTTTTAGCTTTCCGGCCACTCCATCATTTTATTATGCCTACGTTAGAAACCTGGCAGCTCTTTTCATACTCTTTTTTAACTTTTTTTTTATAAAGTCTGGTGAAACTGTTTAGAGAAGCTCAAACCTGTTCTCAAGAAGAATTCCATCAATGTCTCCCAAGGTAATCAAGGCTCCCTTTATGTTACGGCTTCTCAAGAATCCAGGGGGATTTATTGAAAATTATTGTAAATTACTAAACCTGATGGAGTCTCCAGTCTCATGATTTCACAACAGCAACAGTTATTCTTAAAAGCTAGAAAAAACTCATAATCTACAAGCGGCCAGTCACGGCACATACCAGGACACATGAGCAAAGAACAGTATGATCTTACTGTTATGTATGTCTTAAATATTTCTCAATGTGGTCTGCTATGTTCCTTTATTATCTATGTACATGATATCCATGCCAGAAAAAAAATCCTTCAAATGTTTTTCATTTGAAGGTTTTCCCACTTTGTATTATGTGTCAAGCCTTATGGTCAAAGTGAACTTAAACCATGAGCTCTGTAACTGGGTCCATTCAATGTGCATTTTTTTTAGATCAGCGTATGTTACAGGGGGCTTTTAGACCTTAAGCATTAGGATCTGGTGTCAATTGCTACCTCTGCACCTCCTGTAGCTTCACCCCTGATGATCATAATTTATAGGACATTGTATTTGCTTGTACTGAAAATTATCTTCCATTATAGGGTATAGACAATGGACTACCAATGAGGAACCAATGAAGACCATATGGTCTGAAGACTCTGCTTTAGTCATACTACAAGGGTTAAGGTCCTCCATGCACACTACAGTGAGCTAATTCTACCAATATCAACAGAATCAGACAACAGTCTAACGCAGACCTGGGCAAAGTGCAGCCCGCAAGCCAAATCTGGCTCTATGGCTGTTCCTGTCTGGCCCATGGGCCGAGACAGCCTAAGGGCTGAAACAGTAGCCAACAAGCTGAACCGGACCCTCCCCGCCCATCGTCCATCCACTGCCACCACTCACTGCCACAGCTCTCCGCATCCTCTGGATACAGACAACAATGAAGACATTGGTGGAGGACAGCACCGCTAGCTCCATCTTCCACCAATCAGTGTATGAGCCATCAGTTGCCATGACATTATTTTATCACATTATCTGTGCATTGCGGACAGTCTGTGCATTGGAGAGAGCAGAGGAAAAGCATTTGTCATTTATTTTTTTCATGTGTATGACATATTTGAATGCATACAGGGGGATGGGTGGAGCTCATGCTGTGTATAAGGGTGCTCATGCTGTAAATAAGAGGCTATGTAGGGTTCATGCTGTGTATAAGAGGCTATATGGGGCATATGCCATATATAAGAGGCTATATGGGGTCCATGCTGTATATAGAGGGCTACATGGGGCACATGCTGTATTTAAGAGGCTACTTGGGGCAAATGCTACATATCAGAGGCTACTTGGGGCACATGCTGTATATCAGAGGCTACGTGGGACACATGATATACATGGGAGGCTATGTGGGGGTTCATACTGTATATAGCAGGCTATGTCTGGGATCTTATGTATGTAGGGTTGTGAGTGGGTTCTTATGGTATATGGTGATTATGTATGAGTTCATAGAGTATATGGAGGATGTCAGAAACATAATTCTGCTCAATATTAAGTCATAAAATGAATATTAATAAATCATAATTATATCTAATATGTTAATATTAATATTCAGCAAAATTAATTTTAGCCTATTGGTTCGGCCCCCCACAACAGTCATGTTCTCTCAAATGGCCCCTCTGGAAAATTAATTGCCCACCCCTGGTCTAACGTACAGTATATGGGGCCCTCAAGCCCCTGCAACCACAGGTTAAATTGGAGGAGAGAAAGATCTGTTCAATGGCTGATCCTTTTGTTCGGGGTGGAGATAAGCAGCTGTCAAAGATATCTGGTACTAGCTTTCTCATAGAGAACACATGACTAAGGTATTGCAGATGACTCTGGCTGTATAAGTCTATACACCACGCTGAGTGACGATGGAAATATGTGGCCATAACAGCCTTTATTACAAATACATGGTCCAATTAACTGAAAATCCAATGGTTCCAAATGGCAACACAAGGTTTCAAATACCCTCATCACACCACACCAACTCTAGAAGTTCTCTGGAAACCATCCAAGCAGGAACAAAGAAACCCTAAACATAATAAGGGTAAGTGCCATACCTGACCTACCCACCACTGGCTGCCATGACATGGGTTAAGAACAAAACAGAACACTCACTCACTCAACCAACTAATTAGGTTTTAACAAACATAACGGCGGGTGGGCGAGATTTTAGCAGGTCTTATTTTGCAGTATTGATGGTAATATTGGTCTTTGTACATGTGGCGCCCTGCATCTTTACTGCCACAAAAGGGTTAAATAAGTACTGTTTTGTATGTGTTTTGTGAGCAATGGGAGATATGCTTTCTCTGCTACAGACCACAACACACACACAATTCACCTCACTCACTCACTTGTCTGAAGCTTAGAGCTTTGCAGACATACCCTAACTGGGAGGGGCCGAGTTGTTGTTTCAGTGAACAAGAAGGAGGAAGAACGTCTTGGAGGCCATGTTAAGACATGTGCTCGATCCAGGAGTGAGAGCTAAGAAGCATCAGAGACCAACCCCTAGACCATCCATGCTTTCAGAGCAGGGTGGTAAACTGAGAGACTGTGTAGATTTATACAACCAACAGCATCGTGTTTTCCCTGGGAAAGTCTGCAACAACCTAGGCTCGGTGAAGGATAGTGCAAGTAGGAACTTGAGCTGCTCACACACAGGATCCATGCTGCAAGTTGCCAAAGGAGAAATACACAGTGAGTAGAGGCAATACTGGGAAGTTCTAAACTCCGGAAGCCTTGGCCCCAGAAGGGATTAGGGTATGTGCACACGCTGCGGATTCTGCTGCGGATCCGCAGCGGTTTCGACTCTGCGGGTCCGCAGCAGATTTTGCTGCGTTGTACAGTACCTTTATTTCCTATGGAAAAAAAAAACGCTGTGCACATGCTGCGGATTTTTCCGCGTGGTTTTGCTGCGGTTTACAATCCGCAGCATGTCAATTCTTTTGTGCAGAACCGCTGCGGTTTCACACCTCATCCATTATGAGGTGTGAAACCGCAGGGCAAAACCGCAGGCAAAACCACAGATAGAACAAGTGGGAACTTGAGCTGCGGATTTCACTATAAAATCCGCAGAGCCAAAAAACTCTGTGTGCATATACCCTTAGAATAGCAGGAAGTTACACTGAGTCATAGCAGAGAGGGAAAGATAACTCCCATTCCCCAGAGCAGACTGTAACCTGGTGAGAGTTGTAATATCTCCTCTGAACTGCACCTGAACTACAGTAAATGATAAAGTGACTTTCCTTGTCTCCTGCCTTATTACTCCATGCCTTCTACTTGCATCACAATCTCTGGGGGTCTGCCCTGGTTGGAGAGGGTTTAACATCTGCACTGCCATCACCATCTACTCCCCCAGGGATCATCTGCAGTGCCGGCTATACTACAGTCGAACACTCCAACTGGCGTCACGAATCACTAAATAAACTTTATCCCCATCCAATTCTACCCCTTTTACATGACAGCCTGGGGCCACAGACCGGGTCACCGCCACTGTGACATCTCCCATTGAAGTTGACGGGCTTGGTACCGAGTACCCAACAGCCTCTGGGGCGCGTCATACATGTCTGGTAATAGTGGCATTTATTGGTTATATTGGTCTTGATATACTGGATTTTGATTAGCAACAGTTTGGTGATAATACTTTTAGGCTATGTTCACATTTCTATTTTTACACTATTTTTATCTGCTCTTTTTAGAGGCACAGACAAACAGAAATAATGTGCAAAACAGATTAATTGCATATGTGATACAGATAGAAGCAGAAGTGCCCCATTGATTACTATAGGGTCCATCTGTAATAGGTTTGTGTCAAATAAGCGCAGCTTGCAAATCTTTTTTTTTCCATTCTAAAAAAAACCCATAACAGACCCCATAACAATAAATTGGGCCTCTCGACTTTCGTTTGCATCAGTTATGTAAACGATCAGCTCTGTTCCCAAGGCTGAGCATTGAGTTTAGCTTTTTCAGGGGGAACTGTAGAGAATGAATGGTGGTCGAGCATGTGAACTATCACTCTTCTCTAATGGGGATAAAAGTGCCTTGTTGTGAATATACTGTATAAATAGCCTTTTCAGAGAGCAAGAGGACTTGAACTCTATAGCACCACCTGTTAAAAGTAGCACTCCTATGAGTCACTATTGACCATTTGGGGAGCCTTGAAATATGACTTAGGATAAAAGCGAAATCAGAATCTCAATTTGCAGACACAGTGTTTCGGGATATTGCCCCTCGTCAGTGCAAAGTATGAGAACTGATTTGGCTAGGTGAAAGGTTTTAAACTGAGGTCTAAAGGGTAACATTTCTCTTTGTGGAGAGTGAGTGACATACCAGCTTTGGCATGCCAAGGTAAGGAGGCTTATTCTCCTTGTGCTATACAGTTCAAATCCTCTTCCTCTTTGAAGAGGCAATTAGCTTATTCAAATTCCCAGAGGAACATTGCATGGGAAATAAGCCTCCTTACGTTGGCATGCCAGAGTCGGTATGTCACTCTCCACATGGAGAAATGTTACCACGTTGTGGATAAAAATTCCCATTCTGCAAAATGGTGTGGCTCCCAGCGATCAACCCCTAATTATCATTAACTTATCACATATCCTGTGGATAGGTGACAGCTTGTGCCATGGATGACCCCTTTAAAGATGGAAAGTTGCTATGTGTAAGGACACAGATACAAGTAAATGCCGTTGAATGATCATTTTAAGGTATTAAAATTGAAATGTCAGGTCTAGTCTTGTACAGTTTGTTGCATTTACTGTCACATAGGTTATCTGAGGCAATGCAGTGCTCTAGGAATCTGTGCTTGGGAAACCCACTGATAGCGTGTGGGCTATGAAAACACATTGGCATTAGCTTAGCATTATGTTCGGATGCGTTCAATAAACATGTGTCCATGGATCGCTAAGTAATTTCACTGCTGCTCACAACATTCAGCTCAATGCGACCTCGGATGTGTGAATGGATAGCATGTCAAAGCCTAATTTCATCTAAAGCTGAAGAACCTAAGATAGCTGTAATTTCCCACCTCTCCTGGTCTATCCGGAGGGGCCTATAAGGCTGAGATCTGGGCTTTCTTTGGCTGTGCCCCAAACAAGGGATGATTCCAGATTCTCTGCTGCCTGAAGTGAAAAATGAAATTGCTCCTCCAAAATTCAATGTCCAAAAAAAATATAATTTAAAGATCTTTATCCATTCCTCCACAATAACCACAGTATGCAGTATTCATCATCATCTGTCTCTTTACATTTTTCATGATGTGTAGTAATCATCATGCATCACCCCATAGTAACCACCATGTACAGTAATCATCCCCTATAGTAACCACAATGTACCGTAATCATCCCCCATAGTAACCACAATGTACAGCAATCATCCCCCATAGTAACCACAATGTACAGTAATCATCCCCATAGTAACCACAATGTCCAGTAATCATCCCTCATAGTAACCACAATGTACAGCAATCATCTCCCATAGTAACCACAATGTACAGTAATCATACCCCCATAGTAACCATGATGTACAGCAATCACCCCCATAATAACCATGTTGTACGGTTATCACCCCTCATAGTAACCACAGTTTACTGTAATCATTCCCCCATAGTAACCATAATGTACAGCAATCATCTCCCATAGTAACAATGTACAGTAATCACCCCCATAGTAACCATGTTGTACGGTAATCACCCCCATAGTAACCATGTTGTACGGTAATCACCCCCATAGTAACCATGTTGTACGGTTATCACCCCTCATAGTAACCACAATTTTCAGTAATCATTCCCCCATAGTAACCATAATGTACAGCAATCATCTCCCATAGTAACCACAATGTACAGTAATCATACCCCCATAGTAACCATGATGTACAGTAATCACCCCCATAGTAACCATGTTGTACGGTAATCACCCCTCATAGTAACCACAATTTCCAGTAATCATTCTCCCATAGTAACTATAATGTACAGTAATCATCTCCCATAGTAACCATAATGTACAGTAATCATTCCCACATAGTAACCACAATGTACAGTAATCATCCCCCATAGTAACCACAATGTACAGTAATCACCCCCCATAGTAACCACAATGTACAGCAATCACCCCCCATAGTAACCACAAAGTACAGCAATCACCCCCATAGTAACCATAATGTACAGTAATCATTCCCCCATAGTAACCACAATGTACAATAATCATTCCCCATAGTAACCACAATGTACCGTAATCATCCTCCATAGTAACCACAATGTACAGTAATCATCCTCCATAGTAACCACAATGTCCATTAAACATTCCCATAGTAACCACAATGTACAGTAATCAAACCCCATAGTAACCAAAACGCAACATGTTGGAATTTGATGTGGTCACCGCATCGCCAAAAAGACACAAGCGGAGGCATCTACATACATCCGCACGACCTGCATACCCAATGTTACAGATAGGTACGCAGGCCACATGCAGACGTAGGTGGAGCTGACCAGAGGAGGTGTGGTAGTGGGCGGAGCTTCACAGAGGAAGTCTGCAGCTCTCCACAGCTCGGCCATCTGCAAATGTGAACCTAGCCTTAGAGATGATCTGCAAAGAGGAGCGGACCAAAATTCTTCCTGACATGTGCGCAAACCTCATCATCAACTACAAAAAGCGTCTGACTGCTGTGCTTGCCAACAAGGGTTTTGCCACCAAGTATTAAGTCTTTTTTCAAATACTTATTTCTCACTGCAACATGCAAATACATTTACAGTGGCATGCAAAAGTTTAGGCACCCCTGGTCAAAATTACTGTTATTGTGAACAGTTGAGCAAGTTGAAGATAAAATGATCTCTAAAAGGCCTAAAGTTAAAGATGACACATTTGTTTTGTATTTTAGGCTAAAAAGTAATACACATTTTCATTTTTTCACATTTTAAAAATTACAAAAAGAAAAATGGTCCGATGCTAAAGTTTGGGCACCTTTGGAGATTTGTGTGCTCAGATAACTTTGACCAAGGTTTCAGACCTTAATTAGCCTGTAAGGGATATGGCTTGTTCACCCTCAATGTTAGGAAAGGCCAGCTGATGCAGATTCCACAGGTTTAGAAACACATAGCCTCCTCTAACCTTGTGCGAAAAAACAGCCACAATGGGTTCTTTTAAGCAGCTGCCTAGCACTCTGAAAATGAAAATGGTGGAGGCCCACAAAGCAGGAGAAGGCTATAGATAGCAAAGCGTTTTCAAGTTGTCCTTTCCTCAGTTCAATATGTAATTCAGAAATAGCAGTTTACAGGAACAGTGGAGATCAAGATAAGGTCTGGAAGGCCAAGCAAAATTTCAGAGAGAGCTGCTTGTAGGATTGCTAGAAAGGCATATCAGAACCCCCACTTGACTGCAAAAGACCTTCAGAAAGATTTAGCAGATTCTGGAGTTGTGGTAATTGTTCTACTGTTCAGAGACACCTTATCAAATATGGTCTTCATGGAAGAGTCATCAGAAGAAAACCTCTCCTGCACCCTCACCATAAAATTTAGCATCAGAGGTATGCAAAAGAACATCTAAACAAGCCCAATGCATTTTAGAAACAAGTCCTGTGAATCGTTGAAGTTAAAATAAAACTCTTTGGTCGCAATGATCAAAGGTATGTGCAGAGAAAAAATTGCATAGAATTTCAGGAAAAGAACATCTCTCCAACCATTAAGCATGGGGATGGATCAATCATGCTTTGGAGTTGTGTTGCAGACAATGGCACAGGGAACATTTCACAGGTAGAGGAAAGAATGGAGTCAATGAAATTTCAACAAATTCTTGAAGCAAACATAACACCATGTGTAAAAAAGCTGAATTTGAAAACAGGATGGCTTCTACAAATGGATAATGATCACACACATCAAAATCCACAATAGACTACCTCAAAAGGCAATAGCTAGAGGTTTTTCAATGGCCCTCACAGTCCCCCGATTCGATCATCATTGAAAATCTGTGGCTAGTCCTCAAAATATCAGTGCATGCAAATCGACCCAGGAATCTCACAGAAATGGAAGAATTTTCCAAGGAAGAATGGATGAAAATCCATCAAACAAGAATTGAAAGACTCTTGGCTGGCTACTAAAAGCGTTTACAAGCTGTGATATTTTAAAAGGGAGTGCTACTAGGTACTAACTATGCAGGGTGCCCAAACTTTTGCATTGGCCTATTTTCCTTATTGTAATTTTTAAAATGTAAAAAATGACAATATATAATTTTTTTGGCCTAAAATACAGAGAAAATGTGTCATCTTTAACTTTAGCCCTTTTAGAGATCATTCCATCTTCAAGCTTGCTTAACTGGTCACAATAACAGTAATTTTGACCAGGGGTGCCCAAACTTTTAAATGCCACTGTATATAATTAATACAGTGTGATTTTCTGGATTTTATTTTTGATATTCTGGCAAATGAGTTTCCTAAATCAAGAACCAGCCACCATGTGAGCTCATCAAGGGGAAGTATGTGGGAGGTCTTTGTCTTTGATCATTCTGGAAGACACAAGTTCGCTGTGAGAGTGTTTCATTTTCCCAATCGAAGTGCTTCCCTCTGCTAAGGTCTGAGCTATTTCTGTGACATCAGGTTTTGTAATTTTCTTTTGTTATTCCTTTCTTTCATGTAATTGTATAAAACGTGTTGTTTTGTTCCCACTTTCTAACACCATTGTATAATTTTTTTTAATAAACACTGCGTACCTTTCTGGATTAAATATATAAAATGTGATAGCTCTATTCTTCTTGCTCTGTAAACCGCCCCCTTAAGCAATATGCTACCAGTAACGGGTGTCCAATCAGACTGTATAAACAATTGGTGGTGGCAGTAGTGGTTAATTTTTTATGTTATATATATATATATATATATATAAATATTGCATGAGCTTGAACAGGAGGTGTATATACCATACGGTCACTGGGATTTCCCCAATAACTGGCCTAGAAATAGAAGCAGCCATGGCCTCGTCCACCAATTGTTAATTTGTAATTGCCCTGAAAATTGGAGGCAGCGGAGTTGCATTCTCCTGACAAACTGGTGATAGCGGCAGGATCTGCGCTATCTCCCGATGTCATCTGTGTTTTTGCCCCATTCCTTTTAATAGGTAATAAAATTTGCAAAAATTGCTGAAAGAGTTGATATGCTGCAGATTTCAAAAATCGCATTCACTTTGCTGGTTCTGTAAAAGTGCAGAATTATTTAACCTTGAAAAACATGGAAAAAATGCAGCGGGTGAGCAATCCCTAAAAGTTTCTTATACACCTTCATGTTCTGTGTTTTACACTGGAAAACAAAGCTAAAAACACTATGGCGGAATTGCATTTTTTTTTTAACAATTTCACTGCAGTTGGATTTTTCCCCCTGTTTTCCAGTACATTGAATGGTAACCTCCATTTGATTTTTAACATACATGTTTGTCAAAACTCGTGCCCCTGCCTTTGGTGCAGGCTCGAGCGCTGATCCTGCATCTCTCCCTGCCTATGACAGCTGATTTCATTATATGCAAAACACAAGCCGCGGAGACACCATCACATGTTTCTCAACGCAAGCAATGACTAGCCAGGTCTTTCCCCGGGAAGGAACAACCACGGGTAGGGCAGTCTCCAATGAAGGAAACCACCTATGCCAAAACATGGTATCCATCCACAGACAGCTGTTTCGGGGTATTGCCCCTCATCAGTGTGGAGTAGGAAACTGGCTAGTAGGAGCAATGCCTAGTAGAAGACTGATTTAATTAGACATGATGTGCCTTTATCAGCCACAGGTGGACCGGAGTCTTTAATTGCCACGGGTGGAGCGTTGTTTTAAGTTCCCATCAGGGAACCCATGACGTGATTGTGGGGCGCCGATTGGCTGTCATGACAGCTGGGGGTCTGCTGAAGACCCCCCTGCATGTCATTACGACCCTCTGGTTGGTGTTCATGGGAGATTGTGATTTTCACTATGTATAGCAGGGTTAACACAGTGTTACGTATAGCACAGGCGATCGGACAAGCGCAGCTTCAAGTCCCCTAAGGGGACTATTAAACACAGTAACGAGTGAAAAAAGTTTTTAAAGATATGTAAAAAATAAAAGAAACATAAAAGTTCAAATCACTCACTTTTGCCCCATGAATAAACCAATTAAAAAATACAGTATCTGACTTCGCTGCATTCGTAACAGTCCAATCTATCAAAATATAAAGTAAACTAATCTGATCGGTAAATGGCATATAAAACATTGTATAAATGATGATAAAAGCATATAGCCCAAAATGATATCAGTAAAAACAGCAGCTCAGAGCATCTCACCCAGCCCCATGTCCTAAAAAAATTAAATTGTTACGAATCTCCAAAAAAGGTCACAAAAGCAAAAAAAAATTTTGTACAGATTTTTTAATATTTTTTCACTACTTAAATGAAAACAAAACTGTACGTGTTAGGTATCTGCGTACTCGTACTGACCTGAAGAATCATACCGCCTGTTCTGTTTTACCATATAGTGAACATGGTAAATAAAAAAAAACAAACAAACAATTATGGAATTGCACTTTTTTTTGCAATTTCACCGCAATTGGAATTTTTTCCTCGCTTTCCAGTACACCACATGATAAATGATGTCATTAAAAAAAAAAAACAACTCGTCACGCAATAAAACAAGCCCTCATATGGCTATACTGACGTAACAATAAAAATGTTATGGCTCTTGGAAGAAGGGTAGGAAAAAACGAAACCGAAAAAATGGAAATTCTTCCAGAGGTGGAGGGGTTAAAACAAATGGTGTCATTCAAAACTACAACTCCACCTGAAGAAAAATGAACAAAAAAAAAGTTGTGACTTTTGGAAAATGGAGAGGAAAAAAGAATTGGTTGTTGGGGGAAAGGGTTAAGCTTTACAATGATAGCACCTCAAATTGATGAAAATACTAACCTTCACTAAGCTATACTTTTCATAAGGACCTCGTAGATTTAGTGCAGCTGTGGCTAAAGGAACTATTTCGGACTGTTCCAAAATGTAATCATAGCATTCTTACAAAATAAATTCCAGCCTTCATTTTGATGCCTGTGGTGTGCATGTTCCCATGTGATAGTTCCCTACACAATATATTTGTTTTGCTCCTATTGTGCGGGCCTCACAGTTACAGGGTATTGTGCTTTTAAGTGCTTGAATGACTAGCTAGAAAACATTGTGCCACAAGCTGCTGGTAACATCTGCTTGTAGTTGTGATACTTCACAGGACAAAAATGCAAACACTTCTTTTAATGGCATCAATCCCACAGCCTTGGCAGTGAGTAGCCTGTTCGATTGATATATTGAAAAGTATGTATTCTATCATAATGTTAAAAAGAGTGTCCGAGTCTAGTATGGTCTCTAATATATATATATATACAATGTAACTCCTAGTCAATCACACTTCCGTGAAATCAAATTGTCCAGTTATGAAACACTGATTGTGAATCAATTTCTCCTGCTGTTGTGCAAATGGAACAGTCAAGACAGCTGCTATAAAGAGGTGGTTCTGCAGGTAGTGACCACAGACCATTTATCATCCTTTTTGGCTGTTGTTTTGGTCACGTTTGCATTTTGTCATTGCTCTCACTCCAAGAGATACAGTAGCATGAGGTGGTGTCTATAACCCACTGAAGTTTCTCGGGTAGTGCAGCTCATCCAGGATGGCACATGAATGCGAACTGTGGCAAGATGGGAATCTATGTCTACCAGCAAACTGTCTATAGCAGGGAGCAGATACAGTACCAAGAGACAGGCCAGTACACCAGGACATATGGAGGGGACCGTAGGAGGGCAACAACCCAGCAGCAGGACCGCTACCTTCTCCTTTGTGCAAGGAGGAACAGTAGGAGCAGTGCCAAACCTCTGCAAAATGACCCCCAGCATGCCACTAACATCCACGTATCTGCTTAAACTGTCAAAAACAGACTCCATGAGGGTGTTATGAGAGCCTGACATCCACAAGTGGGTGTTGCGCTTACAGCTCAACACTGTGAAGGGTGATTGGCATTTACCAGAGAACACCAAGATTGGCAGATTCGACATTGGCACACTTTGCCCTTCATAGATGAGAGCAGGTCTACACTGAGCCCATGTGACAGACGTGACAGAGTCTGGAGAATCCGTGAGGAATGTTCTTCTGCCTGCAACATCCTCCATCATGACCGGTTTGGCAGTGGGTCAGTAATGCCGTGGGGAGGCATTTCTTTGGAGAGTCACACAGCCCTCCATGTGCTAGCCAGAGGTACCTTAACTGCTTTAAAGTACCAGGATGAGATCCTCAGACCCATTGTGAGTCTGCAGCACCCGCTAGGGCAGGGGGTACTCGGTACCGGGCCGGTCAGTTCTTCAGGAGAACCGGTCCGTGGCCCTGGGCGTGCAATAAAATTGATTCTGATGATTTTAGGTAATAAAGATAGGATTTTACGCGACGCCACCCGGGGTGTTCGGCAATGGATGGTATGGCCGACGCTGCAGTTCATATCCACTGGGGCAGTTGGTGATGCAGCAGAGTTGGTACAGTTCTCCAAGGGTAGAGTTAGGCCCCAGGGCAGTATGGTCTTATATATGATGGTGGTGGTCGAGGTGCAAGGCAGGTGATGCTGTAAATAAGTCAGAGGACACAGTAGAGTGCAGTCTTCACACTTTTACTCACAGTTCTTCCAGTTATAATTCCCAGCCGGGATGCTGTGTCCTCCAGGTCGGTGGTCCAGCCAGCTCTCAGGTAAATTGGGGTACACTGTACCAGAACCCCCTTATGATGTTCCTTTCCTGGCCATCTCACTGTGCTGGCTCCCACCTCTCCTGCCCTGCGCCTCACACACAGTGTCCTGTTATGAGTTCATTTTCCCCTTCACCATTGAGGTCTGATGAACTCCCTCTTCTGGTGAAGGAAGGTAGTGAGGCTGATTACCAAGCACCTGAGCTGGGAGAGGATGACTGGGCGACGGGGATCTCTGACTGGATATAAGGCAGCCGACGCCCTTCTGCCTCGCTGGTGATTTCTCTGTGGATTTCTAGGAGACCAGTCTGATTCCTGCTCCTCAAAAGCTAAGTTTTCTGCTTTGACTTTTTGCATTTGTGTTTTGGTTTTAGTTTGCCTTGCTTTTCTGGATTCTACCATTCCCTGCTGGGGTGAGCTGAATTCCTTTTTGTCGGTTTGCTCTGTCTTCAGAAAATACCTGAGTACTGACATAGTCTTTTTGAAGCCTAGCGTCTTCAGGGCCTTTTTCCCTGTCAGTCTGTTGGCTCTTATTTTTATAGGGTTTTTCGCAGATTGCAGACAGCAGCCTTCCTATCCTGTCCTATCTAGTTAGCTTGGGCCCCATCATTTGCTCAGTCTATCTTTCTATCTGTGTTAGTGTTTTTTCTTCTTGCTTCACTGTCATTATATGTTGGGGGCTGCCTATTGCTTTGGGGTCTGCTCTGGGGCAGTTTAGATTTCCCTTTCTGTCTTTAGGCTAGGCAGTTCTCCGGCTGTGATCGAGGGGTCTAGGGCATCGTAGGAACCCCCCACGGCTAATGCTAGTTGTTGTTGATAGGTTCAGGGGTCTGCAATCCGATAGCTGCCAACTTCTCTGGTTTTCTGGACTTAGCTAGCATTTCTGTTTTTGCCTCCTACGGTGACTCATTCATAACAGTGTCCCAAGCCAGCAGCCTTGGATCCTGTGACGTCCTTTAGGTCCCCTTGATCCTATGCGGCTGCCTTTTCAGCGAATGTGTGTGAATGTGGCTGCAACACATACAGATGCTGTATCCTCCGGTTTGCTAGCTGAGTCCTCAGTTTCTCCACTAGTCTGGGGCCGGTCTCCTACTGCACCCTGGTCCCTCCACCCGACTACAGTCGGCATGGATTCGGGCGCCACGGGTGGATTCCTCACTTACTGTGCCCCTAGGACCGCTTCTTTCTCATCTCATTCTCTGTCTAGTCTAGGGACGAGCTCCTCACTGCTCCAGTCCCCAGCACTAACTAACTTCTCCACTAGTCTTGGGCTGGTCCCCTAAGGCATCTTGGTCCCTCCACTCGACTACTGCTCCAGTCCCCAGCACTAACTACTGTAACTCCTCCTCCTCCTCACTCCTTCTGGCTGACACTCCCTTAAGCTCCTTCCCTTCTCCACTTTCTCTACCCACATCCTCTAGCTAGTCCCTCCCTGGCCTGGAGAGGTCTAGTGTTGGATGCTATTGTGTGGGTACCAGATAGCATCCCCTCCTTACCCGAGAGCGGAGTACCACACCGCTGGCTGAGGTACAGTACCTCTGTGGCGACTGGACCCTCTTGGGTACCACAAGACCATATGCAGGTGCATGGGCCCTGGGTTCCTTCTGATGCATGGAAATGATAGGCCTCGTGGCTGAAGTGTGTCAGCAGTTCCTGCCTGATGAAGGCATTGACTCTATGGACTGGCCTGCTCATTACCCAAACCTAAATTCTTTAGAGAACATCTGGGGCATCATGTCTCATTCCATCCACCAACATCACGTTGCACCGCCGACTGTCCAGAAATTGACTCATGCTTTAATCCTGGTCTGGGAGGAGATCCCTCAGGAGAACATCCGCAGCCTCATTAGAAGCATACCCAGGTTTTCTAGGGAGATCATACAGGCACATGGAGCCCACATAAACTACTGAACTTGATTTCTTTGACTTGAGGCATTTCCACTGAAGTTGGATCAGCCTGCAATTTGATTTTCCACTTTGATTTTGAGTATCGCTCCAAATCCAGACCTCAATGCGATATTAATTTTGATTTACATTGATCATTTTTATGTTTTATTGTTGTCTTCGCATTCCACTATGTAATGAATAAATATTTGTAACTGTAATTGTATTTTTGGGACAAGCCCTTTAAATTGAAAGTACTCCAAATGCTTTTTCTGATTTCATTTCATAGTGGTGTGCACCAATCATGGGAACCTTTTCTCCCTGCTTCAGAATAAATATAGATACTTATCCATCAATACTTGTCAATTCCCCTTGATGGTTAATGACTTTTTTCTCATTTTGTGTTTGGAAATATTTTGAATCTACTAACTTTCATGTTAAGTTTCCATCTTTTTTTGCAAGAAACTTCACTTGTATCTTTGATTTTTTTATTGTTACAGTTTAGCAGCTGCTGCAGTCTTCAGGCTTGCTACATTCTTAGGTCTTTCTTTGTGTTGGTTACAGTATCAGTGCTACAGCTTAGAATATTAGTTCTTCAAAGAGGTAGACGAGATACGGAATATCCTCCTACTTATGGCTTTCAATCTGCCAACCACTTACATCTTTCATCATCCTCTATCGCTATCTTTTGTTTTAGTCTGAATCTCCTTGTTCTGTATCTATACAAGGTTTGGAGACTGGGAAAAGCAGGAAGTGCATTCCAAAGTTTTAAAGAGTCATTGAAATTTACACTGGAGAGCACCTCAAATGTTATTGGCCTGACATCCATTTACATGGTGTGGTCTCACCATAGAAGCTATTGAAATGAACATTAGTTACTGATAGAGTTGGGACTTGGGAGTAATAATTTGCGAGACTTTAGTCCTTCAGCTAGGAGGCTTGCAAATCTCTTACCTTCCGGCACCCCCGCTGCAGCCTTTCATTAGCCGGCCTGACGCAACATCATCTGCCAAGACAATAAAAAGGCATGCGTGAGATCCCGAAATGTAGTAAAATATTAACGTGCATCTCAATCAGCAGCCAGAGACTACTACAAATTAGTTGTACTGTCATGATCCAGGATGGGGTTTCACTTTGGCCCGTCCTGGTCTGACTGGGGGTTAACTATTCCACCTCTCCCTGGCAGAGGGCGGCTATTTAATGCTCACTGGACCTAGGTCCGGTGTCAGTTATACTCCTGCCCTCGGCTGAGTTAGTTGACCTTGTGCGTACGTGTGCCTTGTGCCTGATATCTTGCTTGCTTGTGTGGTTTTGATTCGATTCTGTCCCTGTTACGAGTCCTGCCTGTCCCTCTTGTACTGAGCTACCTCTCGTGTATGACTCTCTGCTTGTGACCCGACTTCTCTCTGCTCATCCCCTTGGTACCGCGTCGCCCTCTTGTGTATGACCTTTGGCTTTGTCTGACCTCCCGTCTGGTTACCCCTTCTGTACCTCGCTGTCCATACAGTGAACGACCTCCGTTTTGCCTGACTATGAGTTTGCTGTCTTCTGTGAAAGCAGGACGCTAAACCCCGCCCCCTTGCAGTCATATGACTGTAGGTCCCGTGCCGGCTTGCTAAACTTCATCACTAAGGTCCTGTGCACCTATACTTTCTGGCTATTCTGGTCCCCAGGGGTCCTTACAGTGCGGGTGAGTCCATGCTCAGCGGAGGCTGTGCGCTGGCACTGTCAGGATCCTTATATTGTAACTGACCGATAACATTTTTTTTTTTTTTTTTGCTTCGATTCACCTGTGTGTGTGATGGATCCTATGCGCGCTCTTTCTGAGCAGGTTAAACACCTAACTCAGATGTCTCAGAAACTCCTTGGAGAACAACGAGTCCTGGCTCAGTCTCAGCAGCTGATCGCTGACACTGTGCAGGGGGCTTTTTCATCGGGGGCTCGGGATATTACATTAGTTTCCCCTGAGTCTCCAGTGAAGTTACCAGATACCTTTTCTGGAAATAAAAAAGAGTTCAGTGTAACAACCTTGCTGGCATCACTGCATGGCCTCCCATCCCCCGCACACCAACTTACTTTCTGCTTCAAGCCATGCTGTGAAATCTGTCTGTTGCCAGCCCTGAGCTCCATGTGCTATGCCTCTTGTTTTCCTGCTTGCTCTCCATGTTTTTTGACTGTGTGTATAGGGGGGCGGCGCCTGAACTCTCTGGTTCTTATGCAGTCAGGGTGCACCTGGGTAACCTGTCCCTGACCAATCACCTGGAGCCCTTGACTATTTAGTTTCGCCACTCCCACTGAAACATTGCCTGTGCAATGTCTAAACTCAGTTAGCTCCTTGCTGCTGAGCCAGCCAGGCCCTGTTCTGTATCTTGCCTTCTCTGAAGGCTCTTAATGCGTACTCTTGTGTCTTGGTACCTTGCTTAGCATTTCTCTGTCCGCCTGCCAGGAGGCAGAATATCCTGGCCCTTGAGTATTGGTCCTTGTGTCTTTGTCTGTGTCTCTGTCTGAACTCAGTCTTACCTTTGTCTATCAGTCTCCCTTTCTCCTTGTCTGTGGTTTCCTTCCTTGCTGTGTTTTTCCTTGTGTCCTCCCTGTCTGTGCATCTGCACTCTCGCAGCTTTATCTGTGCATCTGCACTCTAGCCGCTCTGTCTACATGGCTCCTGCTGCCGCTGCAGAACCTCTTGCTGCAGCTTCTCTCCACAGACCTTGTGGTTCAGCTTTGCTCCATTCCTGCTGCCACTGCAGAACCTCTTGCTGCAGCTTCTCTCCACAGACCTTGTGGTTCAGCTTTGCTCCATTGCTGCTGCAGAACCCTTTGCTGCAGCTTCTCTCCACAGACCTTGTGGTTCTGCTTTGCTCCAGTCCTGCTGCTGCTGCAGAACCCCTTGCTGCAGCTTCTCTCCACAGACCTTGTGGTTCTGCTTTGCTCCAGTCCTGCTGCCGCTGCAGAACCTCTTGCTGCAGCTTCTCTCCACAGACCTTGTGGTTCAGCTTTGCTCTACTCCTGCTGCCGCTGCAGAACCTCTTTCTGCAGCTTCTCTCTCCACTCCTGCCTTCACCTGCACCTCCTGTGTGAACAGGTCCAAACCTGTTCCTTCTTATTTCACTCTTGCCTGCCTGCATCCATACCTGCACCTCCTGTGTGAACAGGTCCAAACCTTTTCCTTCATATTCCACTCCTGCCTGCCTTCATCCATACCTGCACCTCCTGTGTGAACAGGTCCAAACCTGTTCCTTCATATTCCACTCCTGCCTGCCTGCATCCATATCTGCACCTGCTGTGTGAACAGGTCCCTACCTGTTCCTTCTCAAGCCGTGCCCACCTGTCCTGTGTCTCAAGCCGTGCCCGCCTGTCCTGTGTCTCAAGCCGTGCCCGCCTGTCCTGTGTCTCAAGCCGTGCCCGCCTGTCCTGTGTCTCAAGCTGTGCCCGCCTGTCCTGTGTCTCAAGCCGTGCCTGTTTGCCCAGTGTCTCCAAGCCACGCCTGCTTGCCCTGTATCTGTCGTACCTTCTTGCCCTGTGTCTCAGTCTGCCTGTCAGTCACATCTGTCCAAGTGACTTGTCTCCAAGTGGGATCAGCAGCCACAGCCAGACACCACCCTGGAGTGGCACCCGACAGCTATCTGCTGCACAAGCCTGACCTCACCATCAGAGGCTCCAGTGAAGACCAGGGTAGCTGTCGCAGTCACGCCCCTTCCAGGGTAGTCTGGTCTGTGGCACAGTGGGGCCACAACCCCCGGCTCGCGCCATTCAGCCAAGGCGCGAGCGTGACAGTTTGCACAGGCCATGGTCCCCGCTGAGTCCCATGTCCTTCCGCTCGCAGAGCGTCATGAACTCTCTCCCTGCCAGTGTGAGCCACCGGAAGAGTTTGTTCCGCCTTGTGTGGTGACAATTGTGGAGACTTCTGAACCACTCATAGTCTACAAGGCCATCTATGAGCAGCTCCTGGCCTACGAAGAGCACAACCCAGCAGATCCGCCTAGGTTCTATGGGGACCCCAAAGAGTGCCAAGGGTTCCTGAAAAAGTGCCTGCACTACATACTGCAGAATGCAGTTTGTTTCCCCTCTGACCGGGTCAAGGTGGCATATATCATGTCCTACCTAGCTGGTGATGCCTTGAATTGGATCTGTCCCCTTTGGGAAGCAGGGGACCCTGTCGTCATGAGCCTGGGGGCCTTCCTGGTGGCCTTCCGTAAAGTGTTCGACATGCCTCGTCCAGCTGTTCTTGAAAAGTCTTCCCCTCCAAGCTTCCAGAGACAAGAGGAACCTGTGGGTGAATCGTCTCAACCACCTATGACAGTCCAGCCATCACCTGTTCCACAGTCTGCCGATGCGGCCGCCCGTGCAAGATCCAAGAGGTCTAAAAAGAAGAAGCGGGCCAAGTTGCAGCTGGAATCTGGTCTCTGCCCTGTGAAGCCCATACTCCAGAACCCTGGGCCAGTAGGAGAGGCTGCCCCTGGTGAGAGTCCTCCCTCTCCATTAAAGCCTTTGACTGTTTTGTTGCCTTCTGGGAGCTTTGGGGTGTTCGAGCCACCAGCCATACAGAGTCGGTGTGTGATCTCCATTCTTCAGCTCCAGAACCCGGCATGGGCATCGTCTAAAGGTGGCCGAGCCCTCTTTGAAAACAGTCTAGTCCTGCAAGGACAACTACAGCTCCAGGTCGGAGCTTTGTATACGAAGAAGTTCGTCTTCCATTGGCTGTCTGGTATGCCCATGGGTCATTTTGAACCAGAGATCCTGATGCCCATTTATGTTTGGAGACCCAGCAAGGCACCACACTTGAAACAACCAAGGGAAAAGAGGTGTCTGGTTCCCTTGCGTCGCATTCAGTCAGCAAGGTCGTCTTCTTCGCCTGGTTTGCTAGTCGCCGAGTCAAGGTGTGAGGATGCCTCTGAAGAGGGGGAGGCGGTCTCAGTCTCCTCACACATCCCCAGCGACTATACCAGTGTTCTGCTCCCAAGAGCACCCCTGCCTCTTGATTGTCTTCCCCAGGATAAAGGGCTGAAGATGGATCCAGAGTGTATGCCTTCAGCTCCCCTGTGGCCTAGGGGTGAAGGTCCCAAGACAGAGCTTCACTCATCTAACCAGGAGGATGTGGTCCAGTTTTTTCAGGGTAACAGGCTGAAGTGGCTCCCCGTATGTATGCCTCCAGCTTCCATTTGGCAGGTGGGTGAAGATGTTGGAACAGTGACCTACGTATCTCCGTTTCTCACCAACCGGGAGGAGGAGGTCCAATTTTTCTGGCACATCGGGTGGAAGTCGGACTCAGTGAAGGTGTTTCCTGTTTCTAGCTGGCCGGCTGATGTAGGGGTCAAGTCTGAAGCTTCCAGGTCCCTGCCCTCTGCCAATCAGGAGGAAGAAGTCTTTGTACCCTCTGTGTTGGAAACTGACTCCCTTGGGCACCAAGAAGCCGGGCAATCTGGGATTCCTGATGGCACACATACTCCACCCTACCTAAAGGATGTCGTGTCAACCTGGACTGTGTGTGGTCCCATACTCCTTCTTCAGGCCATTCTGGCAGGCTTAAGGAAGAGGGGTCGTAAAGGGGGGGTACTGTAACAACCTTGCTGGCGTCACTGCATGGACTCCCATCCCCCGCACACCAACTTACTTTCTGCTTCAAGCCATGCTGTGAAATCTGTCTGTTGCCAGCCCTGAGCTCCATGTGCTATGCCTCTTGTTTTCCTGCTTGCTCTCCATGTTTCCTGACTGTGTGTATAGGGGGACGGCGCCTGAACTCTCTGGTTCTTATGCAGTCTGGATGCACCTGGGTAATCTGTCCCTGACCAATCACCTGGAGCCCTTGACTATTTAGCTTCGCCACTCCCACTGAAACATTGCCTGTGCAATGTCTAAACTCAGTTAGCTCCTTGCTGCTGAGCCAGCCAGGCCCTGTTCTGTATCTTGCCTTCTCTGAAGGCTCTTAATGCGTACTCTTGTGTCTTGGTACCTTGCTTAGCATTTCTCTGTCTGCCTGCCAGGAGGCAGAATATCCTGGCCCTTGAGTATTGGTCCTTGTGTCTTTGTCTGTGTCTCTGTCTGAACTCAGTCTTACCTTTGTCTATCAGTCTCCCTTTCTCCTTGTCCGTGGTTCCCTTCCTTGCTGTGTTTTTCCTTGTGTCCTCCCTGTCTGTGCATCTGCACTCTCGCAGCTTTATCTGTGCATCTGCACTCTAGCCGCTCTGTCTGCACGGCTCCTGCTGCCGCTGCAGAACCTCTTGCTGCAGCTTCTCTCCACAGACCTTGTGGTTCACCTTTGCTCCATTCCTGCTGCCACTGCAGAACCTCTTGCTGCAGCTTCTCTCCACAGACCTTGTGGTTCAGATTTGCTCCATTGCTGCTGCAGAACCCCTTGCTGCAGCTTCTCTCCACAGACCTTGTGGTTCTGCTTTGCTCCAGTCCTGCTGCTGCTGCTGCTGCAGAACCCCTTGCTGCAGCTTCTCTCCACAGACCTTGTGGTTCTGCTTTGCTCCAGTCCTGCTGCCGCTGCAGAACCTCTTGCTGCAGCTTCTCTCCACAGACCTTGTGGTTCTGCTTTGCTCCATTCCTGCTGCCGCTGCGGAACCTCTTGATGCAGCTTCTCTCCACAGACCTTGTGGTTCTGCTTTGCTTTACTCCTGCTGCCGCTGCAGAACCTCTTTCTGCAGCTTCTCTCTCCACTCCTGCCTTCACCTGCACCTCCTGTGTGAACAGGTCCAAACCTGTTCCTTCTTATTTCACTCTTGCCTGCCTGCATCCATACCTGCACCTCCTGTGTGAACAGGTCCAAACCTGTTCCTTCATATTCCACTCCTGCCTGCCTGCATCCATACCTGCACCTCCTGTGTGAACAGGTCCAAACCTGTTCCTTCATATTCCACTCCTGCCTGCCTGCATCCATACCTGCACCTGCTGTGTGAACAGGTCCCTACCTGTTCCTTCTCAAGCCGTGCCCACCTGTCCTGTGTCTCAAGCCGTGCCCGCCTGTCCTGTGTCTCAAGCCATGCCCGCCTGTCCTGTGTCTCAAGCCGTGCCCGCCTGTCCTGTGTCTCAAGCCGTGCCCGCCTGTCCTGTGTCTCAAGCCGTGCCCGCCTGTCCTGTGTCTCAAGCCGTGCCTGTTTGCCCAGTGTCTCCAAGCCATGCCTGCTTGCCCTGTATCTGTCGTACCTTCTTGCCCTGTGTCTCAGTCTGCCTGTCAGTCACATCTGTCCAAGTGACTTGTCTCCAAGTGGGATCAGCAGCCACAGCCAGACACCACCCTGGAGTGGCACCCGACAGCTATCTGCCGCACAAGCCTGACCTCACCATCAGAGGCTCCAGTGAAGACCAGGGTAGCTGTCGCAGTCACGCCCCTTCCAGGGTAGTCTGGTCTGTGGCACAGTGGGGCCACAACCCCCGGCTCGCGCCATTCAGCCAAGGCACGAGCGTGACATTCAGAGATTTCAAGGAGGGCTGTAAGCTTTTTTTTTCCTTAAGACCACACTCTTCTAGGGATGAAAGTCAGAGAGTGGGGGTCATTATGTCTCTGTTAAGGGGAGCCCCCCAAGCTTGGGCTTTCTCCCTTCCGACCATGGCCCCTGAGCGTATGACGGTAGATGCATTTTTTAAGGCCCTGGGGCATATTTATGATGAGCCTGATCGCATGCGTATGGCTGAGGACATGGTGATGAGTGTGTGCCAGGGAAAGCACTCAGCTGAGTGGTTTTGTACAGAATTCAGATGCTGGGCAGCGGAGGTCAGTTGGAATGATGCCGCCCTTCGGGGTTTGTTCCGTAGATGCCTGTCTGAATATTTGAAAGATGCCTTGGCTCTCCACCCTCCGCCTGATTCCCTGGAGGAGGCTATGACACAGGCCGTCCGAATGGATCGCAGGCTACGTGCGAGGGGAGTGATGCAAAGTGAAAGACCGTTATTCTCCCAAGGAAGGGGACCCAGTCCTATTTTGGAGATCGCGGAGATGGGAACCATCGACCTCAAGGAAAATGAAAGGAGACCACGGCGCGTGGGAAAAGACTGTTTTCACTGTGGCGATTCTGGACATTGGAGAAAGGTGTGCCCCTCCCGTCCACTAACCATGCGACTGAGCCCAGGTGATTGTCGTGGAGGTCACCCAGGCTCTCAGATACCTTTTTCTGCCTTCTCTAAAATGTTGTTGCAGGTGGAACTTTGTTGTGGGAGTGTCTCCACATCCACTTCTGCCTTCGTGGATTGCGGATCAACATTTATCTTTATTGACTCTGATTTGGTATCCAGGTGTAAGTTAGGGACAGTTAGGTTGGAGACTCCTATTCACCTTGTGGCCATTGACAAAACGTCACTGGTAAAGAATGACATTATGTTTTGTACTGAAGAGTTTCTCCTTAAAGTGAGTTCCTTGCACCAGGAACGTATTTCATGTTTTGTGATGGACAACCTGCCAGCGGGACTGGTGTTGGGGTTCCCCTGGTTACAATTGCATAATCCTGTAATTAATTGGGAATGTCAGGACATTGTTAAATGGGGTCCTTATTGTTCTGAGAAATGTCTTGATACTGTGTCTGTGTCGTCCGTGGGTCTGGAAGGTATTCCGGAGTGCCTGATAGACTATACGGACGTTTTCTCCGAAAAAGAGGCTGAGGTTTTACCACCACACCGCCCATTTGATTGTGCCATTGACCTGGCTCCAGGTGCTAAATTGCCCAAGGCCCACTTGTATAACCTTTCAGGTCCAGAACGGGCTGCGATGAAGGAGTATATTTCCGAGAGCCTCCGTAAGGGACATATTCCTCCTTCTGTTTCTCCTGTGGCGGCGGGGTTCTTTTTTGTAAAGAAAAAAGACGGTGGTTTACGCCCATGCCTCGATTTTCGTGAGTTAAATAAGATAACTGTGAGGAATATGTATCCCCTTCCACTTATTCCTGATTTATACAACCAATTGTCCGGAGCTAAGTGGTTTTCAAAATTAGATCTACGGGGAGCGTATAACCTTATCTGAGTTTGAGACGGAGATGAATGGAAGACCGCTTTTCTCACTACTGAAGGGTTGTTTGAAAATCTTGTCATGCCTTTCGGCTTGATGAATGCTCCAGCGGTCTTCCAAAACTTCATAAATCACATGTTCTCTGATTTTATTGGACTTTTTTGGTGGTATATTTGGATGACATATTGATCTTTTCTCCTGACAAACAGACTCACATTGGTCATGTTCGGGCAGTTCTCCAAAGGCTCCGGGAGAACTGTCTCTTTGCTAAACTGGAAAAATGTTTGTTTTTTGTTCAGGAACTGTCATTTCTGGGGTTCATTGTGTCTGCTGAAGGGTATCGCATGGATCCTAATAAGGTGCAGGCCATTGCCGAGTGGGTTCAACCTTGTGATTTGAAGGCTCTGCAGCGTTTCCTAGGATTTGCCAATTACTATCGCAAATTCATAAAGGGGTTCTCACAGGTGGTTAAACCCCTCACAGACATGACTCAAAAGGGGGCTGATATCAAGAATTGGTCAACCGCAGCGGTAGCGGCATTTCAGTTTTTGAAAACATGTTTCATGTTGGCCCCGGTTCTTGTTCAACCGGACCCGTCTGAATCATTTATTGTTGAGGTAGATGCCTCAGAGGTGGGGGCGGTATTGTCCCAAGGACCCGCCACTTTGACCAATTTAAGACCTTGCGCCTTTTTCTCAAAGAAATTCTCTCCTGCGGAGAGAAACTATGATGTGGGAAATCGAGAACTTCTGGCCGTTAAGTTGGCCTTTGAAGAATGGAGGGATTTTTTGGAGGGGGCTGTCCATCCTATAACGGTAATTACGGACCACAAAAACCTAGCTTATATTGAGTCAGCTAAGAGGTTGACTCCTAGACAGGCTAGATGGTCACTTTTTTTTTCCCGATTCAACTTCTCGATCACTTTTCGGCCAGGATCTAAAAATGTCAGAGCAGATGCCTTGTCACACAGTCTAGATCTGGTGTCCCCCCCCGGAACCTCCATCCTCCATGCTTCAGCCTGGGGTGGTGGTGGCAGGTATTTCGAATATGTTGGAACGAGAGATTCGGGAAGCCCAGTCTCTTGCACCGCCGGCTAAGCCAGTGGACAAACTTTGTGCCAGCTCAGCTTCGCCTTAAGGTCCTCCGGGAGTTCCATGACTTAGTTCTGGGTGGACACCAAGGGATCTCGGCTACCCGGAAGGCCATTGCTAGAGTATTCTGGTGGTCTGCTTTAGCCTCTGATGTTGGAAATATGTGTCTATTTGTGATGTTTGTGCCCGTGCAAAAACCCCCCATAACCAGCCGGCCGTGGAATTGGTACCACTGCCACTTCCTGAGAGACCATGGACTCATTTGTCCATGGATTATATCACCAACCTTCCCCCCTCCAAGGGTAATACCGTTGTCTGGGTTGTGGTGGACAGGTTTAGTAAGCAGGCACATTTTGTACCTTTGGCAGCTCTACCTAATGCGGAAACATTGTCCAGATTGTTTGTTGAGCATGTGGTGCGGTTGCATGGGGTACCCTTGAATGTGGTGTCTGATAGAGGAGTGCAATTTGTTTCCAGATTTTGGAGGGCTTTTTGTAAAAGGTTGGTTATTGGTCTGTCCTTTTCATCCGCTTATCATCCAGAGACTAATGGGCAGACCGTGCGGACCAATCAGTCTCTGGAGCAAATTCTGCGTTGCTTGACTCCAGACGGACAAGATGATTGTGTTCTGTGTTACCGGTGGCTGAGTTTGCACTTAACAACCATGTTAACCAGTCTACGGGTTCATCTCCTTTTTTTTTTTGCAATTATGGGTTTCATCCTCATTTTGGAGAATTTTCCCGTTTGAATTCTGGGTGTCCTGGGGCGGATGAGACGATCAAGCGGTTGGGGGAGGTATGGCGAGAGGTCCAGAGTAATATTACGAAGGCCCAGGACAAGTTTAAATTTTTTGCGGACAAAAAACGATCCGCGGGACCGGTATTGCAGATTGGGGATAAGGTATGGTTGTCCACCAAGAATATAAGACTCAAGGTCCCCTCTGCGAAGCTTGGACACAAGTTTATCGGTCCTTAAGAAATTACCGAGGCAGTTAACCCGGTGGCTTTTCGGTTGCGTCTCCCGCCATCTCTGCGGATCCTAAATGTTTTTCATAAGGCCCTTTTGAAACCTGTGAGGTCCGCTGGGGAGGGATCATCAGCTTCCCCAACACCGGTTTTGGTAGATGGGCAGTCGGAATACGAGGTGGAATGAATTGTCGACTCCAGGTTGGTCCGTCGTGCCCTTCAATATCTGGTACATTGGAAAGGCTACGGTCCTGAAGAACGCTCATGGGTTCCTGCTCGATCAGTTCATGCAGATCGGTTGGTCCGGGCCTTTCACGCCAAGTACCCTGGGAGTCCTGGGGGTCCAGTGGCCCCCCATTGAGAGGAGGGTGCTGTCATGATCCAGGATGGGGTTTCGCTTTGGCCCATCCTGGTCTGATAGGGGGTTAACTATTCCACCTCTCCCTGGCAGAGGGCGGCTATTTAATGCTCTCTGGACCTAGGTCCGGTGTCAGTTATACTCCTGCCCTCGGCTGAGTTAGTTGACCTTGTGCGTACGTGTGCCTTGTGCCTGATATCTTGCTTGCTTGCTTGTTTGGTTTTCATTCGGTTCTGTTCCTGTTACGAGTTCTGCCTGTCCCTCTTGTACTGCGCTACCTCTCGTGTATGACTCTCTGCTTGTGACCCGACTTCTCTTTGCTCGTCACCTTGGTACCGCGTCGCCCTCTTGTGTATGACCTTTGGCTTTGTCTGACCTCCCATCTGGTTACCCCTTCTGTACCTCGCTGTCCGTACTGTGAACGACCTCCGTTTTGCCTGACTCTGAGTTTGCTGTCTTCTGTGAAAGCAGGACGCTAAGCCCCTGGGCAGCACGGTGGCTCAGTGGTCCTGGGTTCGAATCCCACCAAGGACAACATCTGCAAGGAGTTTGTATGTTCTCCCCGTGTTTGCGTGGGTTTCCTCAGGGTACTCCAGTTTCCTCCCACACTCCAAAGACATACTGATAGGGAATTTAGATTGTGAGTCCCAATGGGGACAGTGATGAAAAATGTGTGCAAATCTGTAAAGCGCTGCAGAATATGTTAGCGCTATATAAAAATAAATAAATAAATAAGCCCCGCCCCCTTGCAGTCACATAACTCAGAAATACTCCTTAGCCTAGTGGCATTCACAAAAAAGTAGGGATCAAAATGGACTAGAAAGTAGAAAGTTCCAGCTCACCCGTGATTGCATTGCACTATCTTCAGAAGCACGGACCTGCTGTGTCCAAGCGTTTAACCATCCAGAGAAAAGAGAAATGTCCAGCTCAATTGATTCCGTGAAGATCAAATTTTATTCACACGAATTGTTACATAGAGGATAAAATCTTCAGTGCAATAAATGACAGAAGCTGATATCAACGCGTTTCTAGAGACTAGGCTCTCTTAATCATGATGATCAAAATGGACTCCCCATTAGTGCACCAGGATTTGCCATCTAGGACTGTTGTATTAATTCCCAACCCCTTGCTCACTATCAATTCTCATCGTCCTTAGAAGTGAGTCTATATGTCCTTACCTTTCATTCCAGCGCTGAGCCCCATTTCTGTACCAAGGGTCCCATAGAATTTGCATAGTTTGCCTCTTCGTTATTTCTGCAAAGCCATCAAGTGGCTGCTTAATATTTTGTCTATTTCTTTTCATTGCCAGTGATCCTGCTAAGGCTTAGGTCTCATATCATATAGAGGCAGGAATGTGCTTTTGGAATTTTGCCATGAAATACTTTTGAAATACAATCATTTTGGTTCAAAAGTCCTTTTTTTTACTGATTTAAGAAACATTGATGCATGATTAATGGAAAAAATTATTGTTTGGCCCAGGTTAACTCATTCAAGTCAACTGATTGCGTTCACAAGATCTATTATAAAAGGAATGAAACTGCTTAAAGAAGTACCCAAAACTTAAACTTTGGGTGCCATTAGTATGCTATTGCCTAGCAATCTTGAAAAGGATCTTTGACAGTAATCTGATCACACAATGTTTTCCAGCTAGGGCCAATGCAATCAGGTATAATTTGTGGGGACATCTGTCAGTAAGGGCCCCCATATATATTAAATAGCTGACAGCAAAATGATCATTGGTCCAACAGCTCCCAAATTCATACAGGGACTGCCCAGAATTGGGAGGCCTTCATACACATTAGTTCAGACTGTCAGACGATTCCGATAGGAGACATTGAACATTTAATTAAATAATGTAACTGTATAATGCCGACCATGAAAGATTATTTGAAATCTGGGTTTCTCAATCGGAGAACTCCTTTTACAAATCACTGATATTGGGTTGGCGTAACTTTCTGGGAGTTTTCCCACACAAAATAACCATTCAAACCAAGCACAGATGGTCAATGCACCCTTGTGTATGTAAGGATATAGACTGGACCGCAGGTACCTGCATGCCGGGTACAGCTGCATGAGGGAAGCATGAGAGAGACGTAGCTTCCTGCGATAGGAGGGGGCGGGGAGAGTCAGAAAAGGGCACGCAGCAGCAGGGAGATAAAAGGAGAAAGCGAGCGAAGCAGAGCGGTTTGGCGCCAGGGCAGAGCAGCACGCAGAGCGGTGAGTGGCATGCTCTGCTTCCCTTGTCTCCATCACGGAGTACCAGCGCTGCAAGGGGTCGCATAGAAAGAGCCCTGACGCCTGCAGAGCCAAGCGTGTACAGTAGCATGCCAAAGAGAAAGCAGTGCCGAGCTGTGTACACAGAGCTGAGACCTGCACACTTGTAATAATGTGCAGGTACTGGTGATGTCGCCACGGATCAGAGACAAAGGGTTAAAGGGTTTATTTACAGGGGATAGATTCTCCATGGAGGGAGGAGCAGTGGGAGTTAAAAGAGAAAGAGTATACAGTACACAACAAGGGTGTTGTGAGCTCATTTTCTAATTCACCTTTGATGTCCGATGTACTCCCTCTGCTGGTGAAGGGAGGTTGTGAAACTGATTTGGATGGGAGAGACCTGTCACCTGAACAGGTGGATTGCGATTGGACATCCGGAATCTCTGAGTGGATATAAGGCAGCCGACGCCCTGTAGGGTTGCTGGTGATTTCTCTGCTCTGAGCCCTGGCCTCCAGTTCAGTTCCTGTCTTCTAAAGCTAAGTTTTGCTCTGTTATTGTTTCATGAGATTTTTTCTGATTTGCTTAGTTTTGTGTTCAGCCAGCCCTGGCTGGGGCTTTGCTGAATTTCCATTTTTGTCCCTGATCGGTTAAATCTCTTTTGCTCTGTCTTCAGAATATATCGGAGTGCTGATATAGGGATTTTAAAGTCTACTGACTTCAGGGCCGTTTTTCCTATCAGACGTGTTGGGACATTTTTGGTAGGGCTTTTGCGGATTACAGCCAGCATCTTTTCTGTCCTTTCCTATCTAGTTAGTTGGGCCCTATCGTTTGCTCTGCCTGTCTTTCTGTCTGTGTTTGTGTTTTCATCTGTTTTCACCGACAATACATGTTGGGGGCTGTCTATTGCTTTGGGGTCTGCTCTTGGGCAGTTTAGATTTCCCCTTTCTTTCTTTAGGCCTATTTAGCTCTCCGGCTGTGAAGAGGCGTCTAGGACCACCGTAGGAACACTCCACGGCTACTGTTAGTTGTTGTGAATAGGATCAGGGGTCTGTAATCCGCTAGCTACCAACCTCTCCGGTTTTCTGGACTGAGCTTGCATTTTTGTTTTTTCCTCCTCCGGTGACTCATTCATAACAAAGGGTAAGTGAAGTTATGAAACAGTTAAGCAGAATAGAAATGGTTAATGAGAATTCTTGTAACTTATCAGTCCAGTGAACTCTTGATTGAAAGGTCCTTTATTCCAACGTAGGCGCCATCAACAGCGGCGCTTGAAGACTTTATAGTCTCTCCTCTGTCTCCTAGAAACTGGGAACCCCGGGGTTAAATCTCTGCAGTCTCTACTCAGGGTGAAGCTGGAAGCAGAGAGATGCTGCTGAAAGGAGTCTCTCCTACTCTGAGTCTCTGCATGCTGGGCTGACAGTCACTCTGCAGTAACGATGCTGCGCACACTGGGCAGTCTACTTGCCACACTCAGGGGTCTCGGCTTGCCACTGCAGTCACTGGGGCTGCACACACGGGTCACTGTCTCTGCACTTTCAGGGGGAAAGTCTCCTCTGGTCATGGAGGCTCCAGAATCCACATGCTCAACTAAAGCTTTCACTATGGCTGGTATCTCAGCCTCAGTCTCAGTGCTCTGACAGGGACTTCTCTCTCTCTCTCTGGGAGCACGGTGCTGCAGCCTGCTTTCCCTCTGGTGTGCTCCCCTCAGTCCCTGGCACTCTCTGCTTTCGCGCCCTCTGCCTGCACACCTTCCGGTCCACTCCCCCTTCCTGTTCCTCTCTGCCTCTCACAGTTACATGGTACAGTACGTGCAGGGCAGAAAGTCTTCCCCGGCAACCCTGCTGTCTGGCTAAGTGGTTCGGGATAAGTAGCAGGGAAGGTAACCTCCTTTGGGCTCTTCTTACTCTTCACCCCCTTACACACTGAGTAGAACTGAACCAGCCATGCAGCAGCCAGAGAGAGAAGTGCCAAGCCCTGAGAACATCGGCAGTGTGCAAGCTAGTGCCAGACGTCACCCGCCGCAAACAGCAGGGACCAGAGAGAACGGGACATACAGCATGAGTCCGGTGACTGTCAGAACGCTCCATGTCCTTGAGTATAACACACGTGCCCCATATGAGTGACCGAGGACAGGACAGACCCTTGTACCCTGACCGTGCCGTTAAAAAACTTCTGAGCCACATGGGGCCTGTACCAGATCATGACCCCTTTTACCGTCAGCCAAATTGGGCTCCCTTTACCGAGACTGTGAGGAGAGTTGTGCAGGACTCTTGTCGAGCTTAGACAGTAGTCGTGGCCCTTGCCTTTGTAGGAAACTACAGTATATGGATTAGGGGCAGTGGAAGGTACCGGAGACCGACCACTGTCACCAGAAAACAGGGGTATTGTTGTCTGTTTGACCCCATTAATGAGGACATTGCATTGGCCATTGCCGGCACCATTGAGTTCGCAGTAGGAGCTGCAGTATTGACTTCCTTATACATTTGCTAATATTTGAACCGTTGTATTGTACTGTGCCTTTAATACTGTTTCCTTTAATATTGTTTAACTCTTTACCTTTCTGCGTGGAGTATTTCCCCTGTAAATAAACCTGTTATCCCATACTCTGCCTGCGTCCTGTCACTGCATCCCGCGTTCTTGCTTGTTACCTTTACATCTATGCCAAACAGTGCAGCATCCCACTTGTTTTGAATCTATCTCTGCCCCTCTCTCTTGATTGATTGACAGCTCTGGCTTTACCGGAGCCAAAGAAGGATAGAGATAGAAGGCAAACAAGTACAGTAGGTGAGAAGGTGAACTAGTAATGTTTGCCAGAGATTGTTGACTCATAAAGGCAAACTTGGACAGATGTTGCACTCATCGCTTCATATAGCAGGTTGCACAGGAATTGAGGCCTACGTTCTTTCATACAGTGATCTGGACTTCAATAGACTCCTTTGGTTAAGTCCATGGAGTAGCTGCTGGCTGAAGAAGTGAGTCTGAGCCAGAGTAGTCAACTAGCTGGAACAGTAACTGGAGGGACCAAGGCAGTGACAGAATCAGAGGACTAAGGTATGGTCAATAGGTTAACCAGGATAGCAAAAGGCTAGTTGAAAAAGCAGACAGACAAACCAGGATCAAATTCAGAATGGATTATAGAGAATATGAGGCCAGAATGAAGCCAAGTCAGGAATAGATGATCATCTGCACTAAATATTTATAAGGTACACCTAGTAATAACTGACAACTTCACGTATGTTGGGAGTTTAAATAGGGTGTGTTGCGGCCCTATAAGCCATAGCAGGGAGCTGATTATACTTGTGATGCAGCACACACACACAGGGTCGGTTTTAGGCAAAGTGGTGCCCTAGGCAAAGTTTAAAATGGGGCTCCAAATGCTAACATATTGCACATCACAGAAGCATTTCAATTGTATTTACATGCGCTGAGTTCAGGCCGCTAAATGAGTGTGATCGACAATATTGAATTCGTTCAACACTTGTTTCCCGGCCTCTTTCCACCGGCTGAGAAAGAATGATGGAGACAGAACCATCACTAATGGATCACTAACAGATCACCATACAGTATCATGTTATCAGCAGCACATCTACAGTTTATACCCCATAGTCATCCATATAATATAATGTGCCCCATAGTCCTCCATATAATATAATGTGCCCCATAGTCCTCCATATAATAATAATAATAATAATCTTTATTTATATAGCGCCATCATATTCCACAGCACTTTACAGTTTAACAGTTTCAAAACACAAGTCATAAGTAACAACATTAACAGTACAATAATTAAAGTAAAATAAGATGACCCTGCTCGTGAGACCTTACAATCTACAATGAGGTGGGGGAGATACAAAGTACAGGTGTGTATTTACAATCGTGTATTTACAATGATGGTCCAGCCATCTTGAGGGAGTGAGGGATAGATGGAGATAGTAAATGGGCTACACACGCACACTAACACATAAAATGACTTTGATTAGTGAACGTGATAGGCTGCTCTGAACAAATGTGCATTGAGGGAGTGCCTAAAACTGTGCAAATTCTGGATAGTCCTAATTTCTTGGGGTAGAGCATTCCAGAGGATTGGCGCAGCGCGGGAGAAGTCTTGGAGTCAGGAGTGGGAGGTGCGGATTAGTGCAGAGGTTAGTCGAAAGTCTTTTGCAGAGTGCAGCGGTCGGCTAGGCCAATAGACAGAAATGAGGGAGGAGATGTAGGGGGGTGCCACACTGTGGAGAGCTTTGTGGGTGAGAACATGTAATTTGAATTGGATCCTATAATGAATGGGCTGCCAGTGTAATGATTGGTGAAGAGCGGACGCGTCCGAGTACCGATTAGCCAGATGGATGACCCTGGCTGCTGCATTAAGTATGGACTGGAGAGGGGAAAGTCGAGTAATGGAGAGGTCAACTAATAGAGTGTTGCAGTAGTCCAGGCGGGAGTGGAACAATGCGACAGTGAGGGTTTTTATTGTTTCCATGGTGAGAAAAGGGCGAATTCTGGAGATGTTCTTTAGGTGTAAGCGGCAAGAGCGTGCAAGAGATTGTATATGGGATGTGAAAAAGAGATTGGTGTCAAACATAATGCCCATAGTAATCCAAAGAAAGAAACTAAAATCAGTGCACAAGTGATTAGGGAGGACGGATTGGAGGGAGGGATTTAAAAAAAAAAAAAAAGAGGCAAAGGAAAAAGAAAAAAATGCAGACCTACCAAGACTGCTCATGTTCAAAGAATCATTGAATTTGATCGCCCAGATTAATAGGACAGCGTCACAGGAAGTGACGCTGGAGCACGCGTCATCTTCCTGTGAGTCTGTGTAACCTGGCAACCCATGGGAGGGGTTGTCGGTCTGTGACGTCAGGCAGGGGCGGCGCTTAGTAGCATCATCACCCTATCAGTAAAACTAGAGTCAATGAGATGTACAATAAATTTAAGGATAGAAGCTATCCCACTGACTTATTGGACAATGCATTACATCCTCCTACCTCCACACGCAATTCAGTGAAAGGACGAATTATATAGACCTAGCCCAGATTGATCTTAAATACGTTCTTTCACTTATGACTACAACGGCATCTTATACACGCACATTCTTATCTTATCCTAGATATTCAATGATTCTTTGAACATAAGCAGTCTTGGTAGGTCTGCATTTTTTTCTTTTTCCTTTGCCTCTTTTTTTTTTTTTAAATCCCTCCCTCCAATACCTTCAATCCGTCCTCCCTAATCACTTGTGCACTGATTTTAGTTTCTTTCTTTGGATTACTATGGGCATTATGTTTGACACCAATCTCTCCTTCACATCACATATACAATCTCTTGCACGCTCTTGCCGCTTATTGTCATAGTCGAAACGTCTAATACTTGTGACTGCAAATAAAATCCTTCACATATCGCAAAAGTTGAGTGCCAAAAATTTTTTCAATTACTTATTCTGGTGTGGGAACCTTCTTTTTGTGCACCTACTCAGTAGTGCCACGATATATTTGAAACATAACGCCCAGTCAGCGTGCCTGCTGCCGGGGTGTTATTATGGTGCCACCCACGGAGAGGGAAATGTCAGATTTAGGGAGGTTAGTAGATGGTGGGAGCAGTAGAAGTTCAGTTCTGGAGAGGTTGAGTTTCACTTACAGAGCGGACATGATGTTGGAGGCTGCGGACAGACAGTCACTGGCGTTCTGTAGTACAGCGGGGGTAAGGTCGGGGGATGACATGTATAGTTGTGTGTCATCGGCATAAAGATGGTACTGAAAGCCAAATCTGCTGAAAGTCTGTCCAATTGGGGCCGTGTAGAGAGAGAAGAGAAGGGGCCAAGGACTGAGCCCTGAGGTACCCTGACAGTGAGAGGAAGAGGAGATGACGTGGAGCCAGCGAACAAAACACTGAAGGAGCGGTCAGAGAGATAGGAAGAGAACCAGGAGAAAGTGATGTCCTTAATGCCTAGTGACTCGAGCCTATGGCGAAGGAGACGGTGGTCAACAGTGTCGAAAGCTGCAGATAGGTCGAGAAGACTGAGCAGAGAGTGTTCACCGTTACATTTTGCTATCAGAAGGTCATTGGTAATTTTGATGAGTGCAGTTTCAGTTGAATGTAGGGGTCAGAAGCCAGACTGTGAAGGGTCTAGGAGGGAGTGAGTGAAGAGGTAATGGGTAAGGCGGGAGTAGACTAGGCGCTCCAAAAGTTTAGAGATGAAGGGGAGATTGGAGACTGGACTGTAGTTGTTTGTGCAGGATGGGTCGAGAACAGGTTTCTTTAATAATGGAGTAATGATAGAGTGTTTGAAGGAGGATGGGAAAATGCCCGAGGAGAGGGAGAGATTAAAGATTGTAGTTAGGTGAGTTGTGATGACTGGAGAGAGACTGGAGGAGATGTGAGGGAATGGGGTCGGTAGTGCAAGTAGGCGGACGAGAAGAAGAGAGTAGTCTGGAGACTTCTTCTGTGATGGGATCAAATGTGGAAAGTGAGCCAGGGGAAATGCAGGTAGGGAAGGGAATCACAGCACTTGGTGGTTGGGAGCGGATTTCCTGACGGATATTACCTATTTTCTCTATAAAATGGGAGGCCAGGTCATCTGCACAAATGTCTGAGATAGGAGCTTGTGCTTTTGGCCTGAGGAGGGAGTGAAAGGTGTCAAGAAGTTTCTTGGGGTTGTTGGCTAGTGAGGAGATCAGGGTGGTGAAGTAGGTCTGTTTGACGAGGTGAAGGGCAGAGTTGTAGGTTCTTAACATAAATTTGAAGTGGATGAAGTCTTCTGGTGTGCGGGTTTTTCTCCATCGGCATTCAGCACTCCTTGAGCATTGCTGGAGAAATTGAGTTTGCAGTGTGAGCCAGGGCTGTTTTACTCTGTGTTTGGAGCTTCTGAGGGTGAGGGGCGCTACCTGGTCAAGGGTGCTTCTAAGAGTATTGTTGTAGTGATGAACAGCCAGATCAGGACAGGAAAAAGAGGAGATTGGGGACAGGGAGGATTGTAGGGAGTCTGAAGGTGTCTGAGGGTTAATGGCTTGTAGATTTCTGAATGTGTGATAGGTAGGAGTGTGCTGGGGTGGGCGAGGATTTGTGAGCGTGAAGGAGAGAATGTTGTGGTCAGAGAGGGGAAGCGGCGAGTTATTTAGGTAGGAGATTGAGCAAAGCCAGATAAAGACCAAGTCAAGGGTGTTACCGTCTTTGTGTGTCTCAGAGGTTGAGAGCTGTGAGAGGCCAAGAGAAGTGGTTAGTGATAGAAGCTGTGATGCAGATGTGGAATTGGGGCTGTTAATTAGGATGTTGAAGTCTCCCAGGATAAGGGTTGGTAGTTCTGAGGACATGAAGTGCGGCAGCCAGGCTGAGAAGTGGTCAAGGAAGTGGGTGGGTGAGCCTGGGGGCCGGTATATGACCGCTACTCTGCGGGAGAGGGGACGGAAGAGTCTGATGGTGTGGACCTCAAAAGAAGGGAATGAGAGTGATGGAACTGGGGAGATGACCTGGAAAGTGCATTGTGGCGACAGGAGTATGCCGACTCCACCACCAGGTCTGTTTGAGGGTCTTGGGGAATGGGTGAATTGTAAGCCACCATGGGAGATGGCAGCAGGAGAGACAGTGTCAGAATCCTGAATCCAGGTTTCAGTGAGGGCCAACAGATTCAGAGAGTTGTTCAGAAAGTAGTTGTGCAGGAAAGGAAGCTTGTTACATACAGACCGTGGATTCTAGAGGGCACAATTGAAAGAAGGAGATGAAGGAGTGCAAGTAATATTAATTAGATTATTATGGTTTTGATATGGGGTAGGGTAGGGGTTGAGGTTGGGGGATGGTGGACCAGGGTTGGGGGAGATGTCCCCTGAAATCAGTAGGAGTAAGAACATAAAGAGCAAGTGGTTCTTTGAACTGTTAGCTGTTTTTTGTGCAATGTGTTTGTGCCAGATGGACTGAGGTTTTTCAGGAAGGTGAGAAGTGCATGGGAGCTGTACATGGGAGAGGGAAGTATAGAGGGGCTGATGTGTATGAGTGGTGATGGAGGAGGGATGGGGCGGTGAATGTAGATGGCAAGGGAACACAGGAGTATAGAAATAAAGTGTGGGTTACCTGACTCGTGCCCTGACTAACTGTCATGGAGTAACTGACTTTTGCTGGATGCTTAGCTAATGCGATGCTTTGCTTAATGCATGCGACCCCTCACTTGCGTGTTCCCCTTAGAATTAGTCTAAATTTGTACACCCCACTACAAGGCCAGGAGAGAGGGATTGTGGGAGTTGCTTAGTTATAAATTAGCAACAGCTGCTCAACACCTCTTGGTGTGCAAAAGATGATCAAAGACGCAGTCCTGATACCATCTCTATGCTATAGCACCATTCCTGAGATAACATCTCCAGTGATTCCCCCCCATGGATATACAACAGTAAAGGTACTGTCACACTTAGCGATGCACTAGCGATCCCGACCAGCGATATGACGTGGTCAGGATCGCTGGTGCATCGCTAAGTGGTCGCTAGTGAGCTGCCACACAGGCAGATCTCACTAGCGACATCGCTGGGGATGGGGGTCGCTACTTACCTGTCACACCAGGCGATTCTGCGTCCTCCCGCCCGGCTCCACGCATCGCTCGTCGTCACGGCAGGAAGCGTCCAGGACGTTCTTGCGCGATCAGCGATAAGCAGCGGGGGAGAGGGTTGTAGGTAAGTATCAGACATAGCGATATCGCTAGCAATATCGCTATAACGTCACTAGTTATAGCGATATTGCTAGCGATATCTCTTAGTGTGACATGCCCTTAAGTCCTGAGAACAATGCAACAGATGAATTATAGCAAAGAAGTTAAATAACATGATTACCATTCACTCTGCTTGCTAACATTGAATGGGGTGAGATACATGCAGGCTGGTGCAGATCAGAAGTTGAATAACATGATTACCATTCACTCTGCTTGCTAACATTGAATGAGGTGAGATACATAGAGGCTGGTGCAAATCAGAAGTTGAATAACATGATTACCATTCACTCTGCTTGCTATATTAACATATAGTATAATACACTCCCCTTATATTAAAATACATTGCTCAGTCCTCCATATAGTATAATACACTCCTCATAGTGCTCCATATAGTATAATACACTGCCAGTCATCCATGTAGTACAATTCACTTTCCATAGTATAGTGCACACCATAGTTCTTCATATAGTATAATGTATTCCCCATAGTCCTTGATACTGTATAATGCAGCCCACACATAGTATAATGCAGCCACCCCATAGAGCATAATGTAACCCCCATAGAATATAATGCAGCCCCCCTCTTATAGTATAATGCAGCCCCTCCATAGAATATAATGCAGCCCCTTATATAGAATAATGTAGGCCGTCCATAGAATACAATGTAGCCCTCATAAAGTATAATGCAGCCCCAATAGAATATAATGTAGCCCCTCATAAAGTATAATGAAGTCCCCATACAATATAGTCTAGTCTCCCATAGAATATAATGCAGCCCCCTCATATAGTATAATGTAGCCCCCTCATAGAGTATGATGCGGTTACCCCCATAGAATATAATAAATATAATACAGCCCCCCCATAGAATATAATGTAGCCCCGAATAGAATATAATACAGCCCACCTCCCCATAATATATAGTGTAGGCCCCCCATATAATATAAAACAGCCTCCCCCATAGAATATAATGTATAATGTACCTCCCCATGGTATATAACACAGCCACATAGTACTGTATATCAGCCACATAGTATATAACACAGCCCCACATGGTATATAACACAGCTCCACATGGTATACAGCAATGCCCCATGGTATACAGCACAGCCCCATGATATACAGCACTGCCACATGATATACAGCCCCATGGTATATAGCACAGCCCCATGATATACAGCACAGCCCCATGATATACAGCCCCATGACAGACAGAACTGCCCCATGGTATACAGACAGCACAGCCCCATGGTAGACAGACAACACAGCCCCATGGCATACAGACAGCACAGCGCTATTGTATACAACACTTCCCCATTGTATACAGACAGCACAGCCCCATAGTATACAGCACTGCCCCATGGTATACAGACAGCACAGCCCCATGGTATACGGACAGCACAGCCCCATTGTATACAACACTGCCCCATTGTATACAGACAGCACATCCCATGGTATACAGCACTGCCCGCATCTCCCCCGTACGAGAATGGCCCCATAGTCACTGTTACATTAAAAAAGAGGAAAAAAACAACACTCCTCACTTCTTCGTGCCTGCGCTGCTCCCGGCTCCTTTCTCCTGCTCTGCCTGGTACACAATGAGAGCGTGATGACGTCATCACGCACCCGCTGTGTCAGAGGCAGAGCGGAGAATGATGAGAGAGGGAGCGTCAGCTGACGCTCTCTCCGCCATCATTGCTGTGAACTATACCGGCGTCTATGACGCCAGTAAAGTTCAATGCGGCGGCGGGGGCAGTCGGCACTGGGGGCAGGCAGGCCCCCCTGCCTCACATGGGCCCCATAGCAGCTGCGTGATGTGCCGCTAGCTGGGGGCCCCTGGGGGAGCGGGGGCTCTAGGCAGCTGCCTGGTTTGCCTGCCCCTAACGCCGGCCCTGCACTCACAAACACACATACACACTCTCCATGGTTGCGAAGCACAAATGACAGCCACACCAGTATTCTCAGCTATACTACCCCAACCAGTGATACTAGCAATGCTGCCTCCTCCAGCACTGTGAGAAAAAGTAAAAGCAGCTGTGATTGGCAACAAATGCAAATGTTGCTGGAGCAGGCCCAGGGAAGGACATAATAATACTAGGCTTTTAAGCCACAATGCAGGATCACTCCTCTAGACCATAACCTCTCCAGTGAACAATATACTGCAAAGACCTTCCCACTAGAGTTGAGCGAAACGGGTCGGTCATATTCAAAAGTCGGCGAATTTCGCTGAAGTCGGGTTTCATGAACGAAACCCGACCATAGCGTGAGGTTGGCCACGAGGTCGGCGACCAGAGCGCCAAAGTAGCATTTCAAAAGATGCTTCCAGTGCCCTTTTTCAGCCAATGATGGATAACGCACACTGTGGGCAACGTGATGGCATAGTCATCGGTCACAACCATCTTTCAGAAGGGCATGCAAGTGATTGGCTGGCTTTGTGTCGCGTCACAGGGGCTATAAAAGGGCGTGAACGCCAACCGCCATCTTACTTCTGCCGATCTTAGCATAGGGAGAGGTTGCTGCTGCTGAATCAGAGTAAGGGAGAGCGTTAGGCAGGGAAGAAGAACCAAAAAACTGCTTCTGCTGTTAGCGATTTCCATTTACAACACAACACTTTGTGTGCAGTGACAGGGGAGGCTCTATTTTTGTGCATCAGCTCTGTTGGTTATTAGGCTGCCTTATAAGGCTCCCTGATAGCTGCATTGCTGTTTGCACACTGCTGTGCAAGCTGCTTTTTTAAAAGCAAAAATACTCTTCTTCCTCTTTTCTACACAGTTACCAAGCGTTCATTTTTCCACCCTTTTGTGTGCAGCAGTCCTTCTTATTAGGCTGCCTGCGTCCATAATTGGACTGAGAGCATCATTGTCAGCGTCCTCAAATCTCTAGTGAGATCCAAATTCTCACCAATCCTATAGACACCCTCCACCTTGTCATACACCATCCAATTTCAGCCTGTTACATTGAGGTGTAATCTCTACTGGGCCTGAGACAATAGTTCAGCGTCCTCAAATCTCTAGTGAGATCAAAATTCTCACCAATCCTATAGACACCCTCCACCTTGTCAAACACCATTCAAATTTCAGCCTGTTACATTGAGGTGTAATCTCTCCTGGGCCTGAGACAATAGTTCTGCATCCTCAAATCTATAGTGAGATTCAAATTCTCACCAATCCTATAGACACCCTCCACCTTGTCATACACCATCCAATTTCAGCCTGTTACACTGAGGTGTAATCTCTCCTGGGCCTGAAACAATAGTTCAGCGTCCTCAAATCTTTAGTGAGATTCAAATTCTCACCAATCCTATAGACACCCTCCACCTTGTCATACACCATCCAATTTCAGCCTGTTACACTGAGGTGTAATCTCTCCTGGGCCTGAGACAATAGTTCTGCGTCCTTAAATCTATAGGGAGATTCAAATTCTCACCAATAGCAGATACACCTTCTACCTTGTTTTACAGTACCATATAGCTGGTGGTATTTTGGGTACATTTTCACAAAAATGAGGAAGTATGGTGGAAGACGCCATGGAAGTGGGCAGGGGTTGCCAGCTGGTCCCGATGGTGGTGGTGTTGCATCTGTTGGTAGTGGCAAAAGCACAATAGCACCTAAGGCAGGAGGTGTTGAGCCTGCGTCATCATCTGGCTCCACAAGGCCTCGAAGGCTCTCTTTTCTGGGAGTAGGTAAACCACTTTTAAAGCCGGAGCTTCAGGAACAAGTTTTGGCTTACATTGCTGACACAGCCTCCAGCTCTCTCGCCTCCTCTTCTGAAGTTTCAAAAAATAAAAGCATTGAGTCGTCAGTGGAGGCTCTTGGTCAGGAGCAACACCTTTCCTTGTGTCCTTCACCCCTACCAAAAGTGAAGGATGTGGCAGGCCACACTACCGATTACTCCATGGAGCTCTTTTCACATACCAGGCCTGGGTTAGCAAGTCAAATCATGAATTCCTCAGTCCAAGATGAATCTGACATGGAGTACACTGATGCACAGCCACTGCTAGATTTTTCTGCTGGTACTTTCACTCAGAGCACTACATTGTCCTCGCAGTGTACTGAGGAAGAGGGTGCCGCTGCCAATAGCTCAGAAGAAGAGGAGGAGGATCCTCAGCAGGCAACGACATCGCAACAGCTGTTATCTGGCATGACCGTAGCAGTCAAAAACATGTTACAAAAACCAAAAGAGTTGCAGGACAGCTTCGCCAGACGGTCAAATTAGCACAGCGTGCAAGGTCTCAAAATGTCTTCCATAGTAGGAAGAGTGCAGTGTGGCACTTTTTTTTATCAAAATCCTAATGATCAGGCAAAGGTTAGCTATAAGAAGTGCGCAAAGACCTTTAGCCGAAGGAAAAATCTGAGAAATTTGAATACCAGTTGCATGCTTAGACATTTAACCACCATGCACTTGCAAGCGTGGACGGACTACCAAACTTCACGTACCACATGTGCACTTGCTCCGAATAAAGGTAGTCAGCAACGCTACATCGCTTCCCCCACTGTAAGCCCACAGGTTAGCACACCACCAGCAGCAAATGTCGAGGTGTCGTCGCAAGGGCAAAGCAGTCATGGATTCACAATGTTATTGCTACGAAAGACTGAATCTAGGCCATCAGCAACACCACCAACACCATCACCATTACCAACCCTCTCTCAGTCCGCCATGTCCACTGCTAGTTCCACCATATGCAGCTCTCAAGTCCAGCTCTCCCTACCAGAGACTCTGAGTAGGACAAGAAAGTACTCATCCTCTCATCCGCCTACACTGGCTTTGAACGCCCACATTGCCAAACTAATCTCGTTAGAGATGATGTCCTACCAGTTGGTTGAAAGCAAAGCTTTCTGCGAGCTCATGGCCTACGCAGTACCACGCTATGACCTACCCAGTCGGCACTTCTTTTTGAGAAAAGCCATCCCAGCCCTCCGCATGCATGTGAAAGATCGCATTGTCCATGTACTCAAGCAATCAGTGAGTGGAAAGGTGCACCTCACAACAGATGCATGGTCCAGTAGGCATAGCCAGGGCCATTACATGTCCATCACTGCGCACTGGGTTAATGTGGTGGATGCAGGGTCCACAGGGGACAGCGGCGGTGGGACAGTGCTGCCTAACCCACGGTATAGGAAACAGTTGGCTGTAGGCGTTCGACCCTCCTCCTCCTCCAGAAGCGAAAGCTCGTCCACAGAGCGCAGTCGCACGAGCTCTCCATCCGCAGCTGCCAGTGTTGCACACGAGGTGTCCCACTATCGAACAGCTAGTGGTAAGCGTCAGCAGGCTGTGCTGAAGATGATGTGTTTGGGCGACAACAGATACACCGCAGAGGTACTGGCCGACTACTTGCAGCGACAAACTGAGTCATGGCTGGGCAGTCTACATCTTGAGGCAGGCAAGGTAGTTAGTGATAACGGCCGGAATATTGTGGCAGCCATAGCCCTTTCAAAACTCAGACACATACCTTGCCTGGCTCACACCTTGAACCTGGTGGTGCAGTGCTTCCTCAATAATTATCCGGAGTTAACACCCCTGCTCCATAAGGTGCGAAGACTGTGCTCGCACATCCGCCGTTCGCCCGTACAATCCAGTCGTATGCAGAAGCTGCAGCGATTGCTCCACCTTCCCAAGCACCGCCTAATTATCGACGTTGCAACAAGGTGGAACTCCATCCTGCACATGGTTCAGAGGCTGTGCAAACAGAGGCAGGCTGTAATTCATTTGTGGGAGGATAAACGGGCAGGCAGTTTGCAGGCAGACATGGAGTTGTCTGGTGTGCAGTGGTCGACGCTGAAAGACCTCTGTAAAGTCCTTCAGTGTTTTGAGGAATGCACACGACTGGTGAGCGCAGACGACTCCATCATAAGCATGAGCATCCCACTTATGCATCTGCTCATGCAAACTTTGATGCATATTAAGGAGCAGTACATAATTTTCTATTAAGGAGCAGGCGTCTGCAGCCGCGGAGGAAACGTAGGAGGGAAGCCTTGATGACAGTCAGCCATTGTCTGCTCAGGGAAGTCTCGTGGACGAAGAAGAGGAGGATGATGGGGATGATTATTTTGGGGAGGAGGATGCTTCTCAGGGGGCAAGAAAAAATGTTGGCGTGGCAAGGTCAGGTACAGGGTTTGTGCGAGACTGGAGGGATGTTGATTTGCCAGAAAGTGCTCCTCCACCCAGCACTCGCAGTGCATCATTGACACCTGGAACATTGGCACTGATTATGCCTTGCAGATCCTAAAAAGGGATCCCCGCATTGCCAAAATGATGAACAATGACGATTACTGGTTGGCCAGCATCCTGGATCCACGCTATAAAGGCAAATTCCAAAACATCATGCCACAGGAGAACCAAGAGCTAATATTGGCTAACAAACAAGCAACTCTGGTAAACCGTTTGTTTGAGGCATTCCCAGCACACAGCGGCGGTGATGTTTTTCCAACGAGCCGTAGGGGGCAACATGGAAGAGGTGTTCGTGGTGCACACAGCCGAAGTGGCGTTGGACACAGGGGTTTCATGACCATGTTATGGACTGATTTTTCAAGTACCGCTCACACGACTGGTAATACTGCATCAATCGAAAGTGACAGGAGACAGCAGTTGTCAACTATGGTAACAAACTTCTTCTCCTCCCATATCGATGTTCTCCCTCACCGGTCATTCCCCTTTGACTATTGGGCCAGTAAACTTGACACCTGGCCTGAATTGGCACAATATGCCTTACAGGAGCTCGCTTGCCCTTCTGCTAGTGTGTTATCTGAACGAGTCTTCAGTGCTGCTGGATCAATCCTGACAGAAAAAAGGACCCGTCTGTTGACCCAAAATGTTGATGATCTAACCTTCATTAAAATGAACCATGCATGGGTTTCAAAGGATTTTGTCCCACCCTCCCCTGCTGACACGTAGGTTGCCCGAAAAATGGTTTGCTTTTGTCCTCCTCTTCCGCGGACTTCTCCAATTACTCCATTTGCAGCTGCTGAATGTCCAACATCAACATATGCCATTTTTTCCACCTCCCTAACTGGGCTGCCTCCCCCCACAGGGCCGGGGTCACCACCTGGCGCACGCACCCGTGCGAGAGCCGTTGCCCTGGACAGGTGAGTGGGCACACTCTTTGGCAACGTCACTGGCACAAGGTCCCTCATAGTAGAATCAAGTGTCTCTGACAGTGGGGGTGCACACCCGTCGTCAGACACACCGTTATACTATGAGAGACCCTGTGCCAGTACCGCCGCCCACGAGTGGGCCCCCCCTGCTTGCTCAGGGCACCAGCACTTGCAATACTTACCTCTCCCTGGTCCACCACTGTGTAGCCTGGCCTGTTAAATACTTCACTGGGACTGCCAATACAAATTTGGTGAAATGATAGATGATGGTTAAGACGTAGCTATGCCCTGTCCTGCTGGGCTCTATCTTCAGATGATCAATGGCTTCCATTTGTTATGGACGTTGACTCACAATGAGATGCAGTGGTGGTTTATCATCAGCTTTCACGGTTTTCCGACTCACAGACGTGTGACATTCCTGCCCACGTTTTTAAATGTGTCCTCTCATGCCAATCGAATAGAATCGCCTACAGCCTGTGGCTTGTGTCTTTTGCACTCCAAAGTTATCTGACAGATCATGATAGGCAGTGAGGACAATGTCTACATCTGTCCCTGTGATCACAATTTGATGGAGATGAGTATCGGTGATGGGTTCCACGGTACTGCGATACAGCAAACCTTTCTTCACAAGAACTGTTTTCGCTGTCTCCACAGACAAAGTAATTGAGGGTCAGCATCGCCTCTGAGAATTCTCCCTGGAGTTTTTACCGTGATTAGTAATTCCAAAATTTCTGCAATCACTCGACTTTCCATCTGTACTTGTATCCATCTCGTTTCCTCTTGCAGAGAGTCTGGACTGTCTTACTGTGACTGAAATATATATGAAGATTGAAAAATACCCCCCAACAGTGTATACTGGTGTACGCTTCGAATACATAACCCTTTTTCTACTTTTTAGATTCTTGTCTAATCCATACTGAGGCTGTGAGTGTCTTTGTCGGACTCTGGAAATATACACGCAGATTTTTAATGTTTAAACTATGCTATACATACCTGCTATCCAGTGATACTGTACCCTTTCTCAACTTTCTACAATCACGTCGAATCCATACTGGGCCTGAGACCATCTGAGTCTGCCTCCTGATATATAGACATAGGTTTTTAATGTTTAAATTATGCTATATATACACCTGTTATCCGGTGATACTGTACCTTTTCTCAACTTTGTACAATCACGTCAAATCCATACTGGGCCTGAGACCCTCTGAGTCTGCCTCCTGATACATAGACATAGGTTTTTCATGTGTAAACTATGCTACATATATACCTGTTATCGGGTGATACTGTACCCTATCTCAACTTTCTACAATCTTGTCAAATCCATACTGCGCCTGAGAACGTCTGAGTCTGCCTCCTGATTAGAGATGAGCGGTTTTCGAGTCGACCTGTTCGCCAAGTTAAAATTCCAGCTGTTTTGGGTGGTGTTCGAGCCGTTCGTCGAACTCGAACACTTTGCTTAAAATTCGGCTGTTCGAGGTTCCGTTCGAGAACGGTTCGTTCACCAAAAGCGTAACTTCATTTTCACATTAATAATGGTTTTCAATGTTAATAGACTGTTTCATGGCATAGTAGCGGTGTGTGGTAGCAAGCGGTGTAGTACACCTGTCAAGGAACTACACCGTGTGTGCTTCTAATTATTTTTTACCGCATCTTGTCCAGAGAATCCTTTTGGGCCTTGTAGCACTGTGTGCTACTCAGCAGAGGAGCCACCAGTGAACCAAGCTATGCCGCCTGTTTATGTAAGAACTGCGTGCTACTCAGCATAGGAGCCCAGCTGTTAAGCAAGCTACAGCACCTGTGGTTTGGACACTTAATTTTTTCATTTTTTCTGGAATGCCGGTTAGGCCTAATTCCGGAATTCCGGTTGACCTGCACTAACTGGGAAATCCTCGTTCGCGGGGAAGAATTGTAATCCCAGATCCCCATCACTAACGGGGTTCAGCGGTTATCTGCACCTGTAAGCGACACACGCTGGACCTTTCAGTGTAGCGAGCATGCAGCCCCGGACATGTAAGGGCATGACAGACTTGATATTGATCAATCTCGCGTGCCAGAGCCTCGCGTGTCCCTCTAGTAAGCTTGACGCGTACTGCGGGGGCATGCCGGAGTCTCGTTCGTTAACAGAATTAAGCTGACAAATCGCTAGCACAACTAAAAACGGACATCCACCACCACCCACAGAATCAACAAAGCTTGCAATCTGTCAATCTTTTCTGTAGCTGGCATGGTTGAGGTTTCCCGGGTGGAGTCGAATTAAGCCGCAGGCTCCACTCCTGATGGTGCCCTTCTGGACATTCCTTTAAGGTTCAGCTTTGCAACCATACTGCCCCTGGAAGCCAAACACTTTGCCTTCATGGACGCTGTTCGGAGGTTCGTGGGAATAATGCCGCCCGATCGGCAGTTGGCCTAATTTATGGTGGGAAGTTCGACGATATATGATCGTCTTCGATTTCAGAGTTTTACTGTTTTTTGGCATTTTACATTTGTATTCCGGCCTTTCTTGACTTCATAAGGGCATGACATGCCTATATCTGTGTCTCCTCCTCCTCCTTTTACTCCTCCACCTCTTTTCTATATGTAGTTGCCGCTTTCCATATGTTATTTTTGTATTCTGAGCATTTTGTCTGCTTTGGGACACCTTTTAAGTAGTGTTGAGCATTCCGATACCGCAAGTATCGGGTATCGGCCGATACTTGCTGTATCGGAATTCCGATACCGACTTCCGATATTTTTTCAATATCGGAATTCGGCATCGGAATCGGAAGTTCAAAGTTGATTGACGGCCTGACGTCATCATGATGCGCGGTGTGTGCGCATCATGATGCGCCGTCATTTCGGGCCTTCCGGGGGTCTCTGCCGGCCTGCCGGGGGGCTGTGTGGACTGCCCGGGGTCGGTACCGGCCTGCCGGGGGGCTGTGCCGGCCTGCCGGTGGTCTGTGCACCCTGTGGGGGTCTGTACCGGCCTGCCGGGGGGCTGTGCCGGCCTGCCGGTGGTCTGTGCACCCTGTGGGGGTCTGTACCGGCCTGCCGGGGGGCTGTGCCGGCCTGCCGGGGGGCTGTACCGGCCTGCCGGGGGGCTGTGCCGGCCTGCCGGGGGGCTGTGCTGATGTCCGGGGGTCTGTGCAAGCATCGTCCGATGGGACTACAAGTCCCATCTGGCGATGCCTGCTACCATGACAGTGATTGACACATTAGCCAATGATGGGACAGTAGTAGTCCCATCATCCGGCTAATGTGTTAAATGTTAAAAAAAAAAAAAAAAATACTACATACATACTACATACATACTACATGCTACATACATACTACATATATACTACATGCATGCTACATACATACTACATGCTACATACATACTACATGCATGCTACATACATACTACATGCTACATACATACTACATATATACTACATGCATGCTACATACATACTACATGCTACATACATACTACATATATACTACATACATACTACATACATGCTACATACATGCTACATACATACTGCATGCTACATACATACTACATACATACTACATACATACTACATACATACTACATGCATGCTACATACATACTACATACATACATACTACATGCATGCTACATACATACTACATGCATGCTACATGCATGCTACATACATACTACATGCTACATACATACCACATACATACTACATACATACTACATGCTACATACATACTACATATATACTACATGCATGCTACATACATACTACATGCATGCTACATGCATGCTACATACATACTACATGCTACATACATACCACATACATACTACATACATACTACATACATGCTACATACATACTACATATATACTACATGCATGCTACATACATACTACATGCTACATACATACCACATACATACTACATACATGCTACATGCATACTACATACATACTACATACATACTACATGCATGCTACATACATACTACATACATACTACATACATACTACATGCATGCTACATACATACTACATGCATGCTACATACATACTACATGCATGCTACATGCATGCTACATACATACTACATGCTACATACATACCACATACATACTACATACTACATACATGCTACATGCTACATACATACTACATATATACTACATGCATGCTACATACATACTACATATATACTACATGCATGCTACATACATACTGCATGCTACATGCATGCTACATACTACATGCTACATACATACCACATATATACTACATACATACAATACATTCATACAATACATACATAGACATACAGTACATATAACATAGAGTAACATACTTACCAATACTTGTCACATTGTTCCCCGAAGCCATTGTCTTTTCCGGAATAAATATTAACATAACAAACCACAAAAATACTCACCCACGATCCGAAGCAGTCCACGAGTGTGTCCCACGACGATCTTGGGTAGAGAACTGCAGCATCAGATGATGCTGCCGTTCTCTATGGGCTGCAGGAATCCAATGACGGAAGGTAGGTATCCTTCCGCACTGTATTCCTCCGCCACTTAAAAAAAAAAAAGTCCCTAGTCTCACTTTATGCCATTGCTGCGTGGGAATTTCCCACGCAGCAATGGCATAAAGTGAGACTAGGGACTTTTTTTTTTTTAAGTGGCGGAGGAATACAGTGCGGAAGGATACCTACCTTCCGTCATTGGATTCCTGCAGCCCGTAGAGAACGGCAGCATCATCTGATGCTGCAGTTCTCTACCCAAGATCGTCGTGGGACACACTCGTGGACTGCTTCGGATCGTGGGTGAGTATTTTTGTGGTTTGTTATGTTAATATTTATTCCGGAAAAGACAATGGCTTCGGGGAACAATGTGACAAGTATTGGTAAGTATGTTACTCTATGTTATATGTACTGTATGTCTATGTATGTATTGTATGAATGTATTGTATGTATGTAGTATATATGTGGTATGTATGTAGCATGTAGTATGTATGTAGTATGTATGTAGCATGCATGTAGCATGCAGTATGTATGTAGCATGCATGTAGTATATATGTAGTATGTATGTAGCATGTAGCATGCATGTAGTATGTATGTGGTATGTATGTAGCATGTAGTATGTATGTAGCATGCATGTAGTATATATGTAGTATGTATGTAGCATGTAGTATGTATGTAGTATGTATGTGGTATGTATGTAGCATGTAGTATGTATGTAGCATGCATGTAGCATGCATGTAGTATGTATGTAGCATGCATGTAGTATGTATGTAGTATGTATGTAGTATGTATGTAGTATGTATGTAGTATGTATGTAGTATGTATGTAGTATGTATGTAGCATGCATGTAGTATGTATGTAGTATGTATGTAGTATGTATGTGGTATGTATGTAGCATGTAGTATGTATGTAGCATGCATGTAGCATGTATGTAGCATGCATGTAGCATGCATGTAGTATGTATGTAGTATGTATGTAGCATGCATGTAGCATGCATGTAGTATGTATGTAGTATGTATGTAGTATGTATGTAGCATGCAGTATGTATGTAGTATGTATGTAGCATGCAGTATGTATGTAGCATGTATGTAGCATGTATGTAGTATGTATGTAGTATATATGTAGTATGTATGTAGCATGTAGTATGTATGTAGCATGTAGTATGTATGTAGCATGCATGTAGTATATATGTAGTATGTATGTAGCATGTAGTATGTATGTAGCATGTAGTATGTAGTATGTATGTAGCATGCATGTAGTATGTATGTAGTATTTTTTTTTTTTTTAACATTTAACACATTAGCCGGATGATGGGACTACTACTGTCCCATCATTGGCTAATGTGTCAATCACTGTCATGGTAGCAGGCATCGCCCGATGGGACTTGTAGTCCCATCGGACGATGCCTGCACAGACCCCCGAAGCCTGCACTGACCACCGGCAGGCCGGCACAGCCCCCCGGCAGGCCGGCACAGCCCCCCGGAGCCTGCACAGACCACCGGCAGGCCGGCACAGCCCCCCGGCAGGCCGGCACAGCCCACCGGAGCCTGCACAGACCACCGGCAGGCCGGCACAGCCCCCCGGCAGGCCGGCACAGACCACCGGAGCCTGCACAGACCCCCTGGCAGGCCGGCACAGCCCCCCGAAAGGCCCGTACAGACCCCAGAGAGGCTGTACAAGGCAAAAACAGGGTTTTTCTTATTCCGATACCGGAAGTCCCATAGACTTGAATGGGACTTCCGGTATCGGAATCGGCGATACCGATACTTTTTTTAAAGATCGGCCGATCCATTCCGATCCGATACTTTGAAGTATCGGACGGTATCGCTCAACTCTACTTTTAAGGTGTTTTGTAATTGTTTTCTATGTGTTTGTATGTGTTTTGTGTTTGCCTGCCATTGTTTTCAATGGTGTTCGACGTTGTTCGTCGAACGTTTGACAAACATTCGATGAACTTGCCTCGTGTTCGACGAACCAAAAGGAACTGGAACACTAGTGGGGTGGCTCAACACTACTCCTGAATATATAGACGTACATTTTTAATGTTTAAACTATGCTATATATACCTGGTATCTGGTGATACTGCACCCTTTCTGCCAGGAAGTCCTCCTCCACCCACCACTCTAAGTGTATCATTGACACCTGGAACATTGTCCCACATGTGTGATTATTTCTTGCGGATCTTCTTGCTATATTGTGGTGTGATCCATCCTGAGCATGTAACAGTCTGTGGGTTACTCCTGCAATTTAGATGTACATTTAAAAATTACCCCAACACTAGTATATACAGCTCTACGCTTGTGATACATTACCCATTTACTGCTTGTTATATTCTGGTCTAATCCAAACTGACCAAGTGAGAGTTATTTTCTGACTGTGAAAATAAATACTGAGATTGACAACAATGACCCCTACACTGTGTACAGCTGTACTCTTCAGATCCATTACCGTTTTATGGCTTTTTATATTGTGTTGTAATCCATACTGAGCCTGAGAGTGTCTGTGTGTGCCTCCTGAAATATCTGCGGAGATTTAGAATGTTTAAACTACACTATATATGCCTGCTATCTGATGATACTGTACACTTTTCTACTTTTTATATTCTTGTCTAATCCATACTGAGCCTGTGAGCGTCTCTGTGTGACTGATGGTATATATAGGGAGATTGACTATCATCCTTTGACTGTATAGAGCTGTATGCTTCTGATACAGTACCATATATCTGATGATATTTTGGGTTCATTTTCTGCAACATTTTGAAGTTTGGTGGAAGAGGCAGCGGACGTGGGCGTGGGGGGCCCAGCTGGTGCTGATGGTGGTGGTGCATCTGCTGGTAGTGGCAAAAGCACATTGGTAGCTAAGGCAGGAGGTGTTGAGCCTGCGTCATGGTCTGGCTCCGGAACGCGTGGAAGGCTACCTTTTCTTGGAGTAGGTTAACCGCTTTTAAAGCCGGAGCATCAGGAACTGGTTTTGGCTTACATTGCCGAAACAGACTCCAGCAAATATGCCCTCCTCTTCTGAAGTTTCAAAAAATGCAAGCACTGAGTCATCAAGTGCTGGCTCCTGGTCAGGAAGAACCCCTTTCCTTGTGTCCTTCACCCCCACCAAAAGTGAATGATGCAGCAGGCCACACTTCACATTAGTCCATGTAGCTCTTTCTATCATACCATGCCTGGGTTATCAAGTCAAATCGTGAATTCCCAAGTCCAAGATGAATCTGACATGGAGTGTGGGTGGCCAGCCAGGGCAGTGGGGCTAATCAGTACCGGGCCGGTGTCTCAGAGGGATGTGTCACGTTGGTGGTGATGACCCGTTCCATGGCCCTGGGCATCCATGCAAGTGGGTGAATAACGTTTATAGGTGAATGATACGTGAGGCCACCTGTGGTTTCTGATCAGATTGACCAGCACTGCAGTGTCGCTTTTCTGGGACAGATGTTGTGGTGCAGCTAAGATGTAAAAGCCCTGCACAGGTAGGGCCGTAGTCGCAGGGCAGATGAAAGAGTTGGTAGATGGTGTGCAGTGCAGGTTGTAGCAGAGCCATGCGCAAGGCGCAGGAGAAAGATGACTGACACAGTCGTGCAGTTCCTTTACCTGTACTTGGTAAGTGCCCTCCAGACCCAGAGTACAGATGGAGAAGGAGTTGGTCAGCCTGGAAGCAAATTTGGAATTCTCTCTCTGCAGATAGGTAGTGTGGCCTCCGTTCTAGCGCTTATCTGAGGTACTCGCAGTACTGAGTTCACTGAAGTTCCCCTTGTTGACTCTCTTTTGGAACTTTCTCGTATGGCAGGCAGCCATAGCCTTTTCCCTCTGGCTCACACACGTCGCTGCTGGGGCCTCCGAGCCTTAGTTGGGAACAGAGCATTTACAGCTGCTACTTCCTCTGGTTTCTGCTGCAGGACCATCAGTGTCCCTACAAACTCAGAGACCGGAATCCCGAATATGCGCTCCAGCTAGGAGTGAGCCTTAACTCTGCTCATCCTCCAGCTCCCCTTCTCACGTCCACACACTTCCCCTTCCCTTCACAGACTGCCCTAACTTACCTCCTCCCGACCACAGAGAGCAGCTCCTCAGCAGTCAGGTTCAGGGGTCTCCCTGCTGGCCTGGAGTGGGAACTGTGTTGTGTGTTGGTTTAACTGCTAGAGAGATCCTTCGTTGCTCCCAAGCATGACATCACACACCCTAGGAGGAAGGTAATGCCACTGTGGCGACCATACTCCTGGGGGCGCAACAAGTGCACTGATGCCCAGCCATTGCTAGATGATTCTGCTGGTACATTGACCCACACCACTACATTCCCCTCCCACTCTACACAGCCAGAATCTGACCCTGATGAAACTCAGGTTCCCCTTCCCGCATACTATACCACCTTACACGGTGACAAAGAGGAAGATGCTGATGAAAGTGCAGGTTCCTTGAGCAGGTGGGGGGGCATACTCATGGGCGACGGCACTGGCACAGGGCCCCTCATAGTATGCAAAAGTGTCTCTGCCGGTGGGAGGGGGAGGGGGAGGGGCCCACCCGCCGTCAGACACACCGCCGTACTATGAGGGGCCCTGTGCCAGTGCCGTCGCCAACGAGTGGGCCCCCCCTGCTTGCTCAGCATCACAGCACTTGCAAAGTTGAAATACTTACCTCTCCTTGCTCCACCGCCATGACGTCTTCCGCGTTTCCTGACAGTGACATTCTGGTCAGAGAGCGCGATGACATCATGTCTGTACGCCCTCTGCCTAAACAGTCCAAGTGCAGTGAGATGGAAGATGGGGACGACGAGGAGTCCAGACTAGTACAGGGATTTATTTAATTGTTTTCAATGTTGGGACAGCTATTTTTGGGGAGCACTATACTCTGGAGAATGATATATGAGGCCCACCATACACTGGAGCATTCCAAAGGTGGACATCAGACACTGGAGCAGCATTTACAGGGCCCATTATGCACTGGAGCATTAGAAATGGGGCCCATTATATATGGAGCATTATTTGGGCCCATAACACAGTGGAGCTTCATCCATGGGGACCAACATATACTGTAGCATTATGTGAAGCTCATCATATACTGTTTAAAACATTATATGGGACCAATGATTCTGTATGGAGAAATATATGGGACTCATTATAGCGCACTACGCGGTGGCCATAATACTGTATGGAGTAATATACTGTCCGTTATTGGAGAATTTAACATGGATATCAGTCATGAGATGTAAGAAGGGAAGTATTTTTCATTGTACTATACCGCTATTTCTCTGCCGTACCAGAGGATCATGAATTGTGGCATGTGTTTAAAGAGCCCAGTGACACTCTTTGGCATAGGTCCCACGAAAATCTGGAGCCAGCCCTACCCCTCCACAATTTAAGCCAAATAACCCCCAGTTTTCAATGCCTAACTATTATTATAAAGTAAATTAAGTTTGACAAGCTTAAGTAATAAGAATTGATGTTTTTGGCATTAAAATGGGCACTGTAGGTGTGTTTAATGTCCTCCACTCACTGCCGACCTTGGTTCCCCATTGACTTGCATTGGGTTTCGTGTTTCAGTCGGCCTTTGACTTTTCACGATAATCGACGGATTTCGTTCGACCCGACTTTTGAGAAACCCGACTCGAGCCGAAAAAAGGCAAAGTCGCTCATCTCTACTTCCCACCATATGGGAATAAAGATTTTTTTCATATTCCAAGGTGCCTCTGATCAGCACAGGACGAGGAGGGGAATCTCTCACAGGGTGAACAGGAAATCAATATATTTTGAACAGAGATTTTTGAATTTCATTAGGTAACCTAAAGGTTTGGGAATTAAGTAATCTGTACAAAGGAAAAAAAGACAGTGTTTACTAAATCTGCCAATGACTTCTCAAATTACTGTTTGTTGATGGATGGAAGATCAGTAATTAAAGAGTTATTTAAAGAGCCACATGTTAATGGTGTATGATTGGACCACAGCTCCATTTACATGGTGCTCTTCAAAGCTACGTTTCCTAGGATCCACAACAAACAGAAAGTCATCCCCTATCCAAAAGATAGGGGAGAACTTCTGAATTTGCATAACCCTCCATACAGTATTATGGGCACCACATAGTCCTCCATACAGTATTATGGGCACCATTAGTCCTCCATACAGTATTATGTGCACAACTTAGTCCTCCATACATTGTATTGGTACCACATAGACCTCTTTACAGTATTATGGCACCATATAGTCCTCTATAGAGTATTATAGGCACCATATAGTCCTCGATACAGTATTATGGGCCCCACATAGTCATCCATATAGTATTATAGGCACCTCATAGACCTTCATACAGTATTATGGGCACCATATAGTCCTCCATACAGTATTATGGGCACCACATAGTCCTCCATACAGTATTATGGGCACAACATAGTCCTTCATAGTATTATGGGCACAACATAGTCCTACATGCAGTATTATGGGCATCACATAGTCCTCCATACAGTATTATGGGCACCACATAGTCCTCCATACAGTATTAAGGGCAACACATAATGCTCCATACAGTATAATGGCCCCATATATTGCTCCATACAGTACAATGAACCCCGCATATTCCTCCATACGGTACAATGAGCCCATATAATGATCCATACACTATTATGGGCCCCATACAGTACTGCATACAGTTTTATGGGCCCCATATAATGGTCCATACAGTATAATGGGCCCTCATACTGTATATTACTTCAAACAATATAATGGGCCCCATATATTACTTCATACAGTATAATGAGCCCCATATAATATTTCTCCCTGTCCCTACTGCTCGGGTCTCCTCAGTGTATTCTGATCCTCTGTACTGCTTGGCACAGACGATTCGTAGTGATGTCATTGCACCATCTGCACTAAGACGTCACAGAGCTCAGACGCAGAGGGGGAATGATGAGAGAGGGAGCATCAGCAGATGGCTCCCTCACTCATTATTGTTTTCAACTGTGTCGGTGCTGGCACAGGAGCCCCTACTTACGAGCCACATAGCATGCCAAGTTCTGGATGGCACTTGCCCGCTTTTGCCGGGTGGTGATGTCAGCCTTGATATGTGTCATAATTGAGCACCACCAAATATTAAGCAGTGGGTGAAATGCTTTTAGGACACACACCCTTAAATCAAAGAAATGTATAAAAAGAAAATAATCAGCACAGCGATTAAATGAGAGAAAAGTGAAAGACTCTTTATTAGCCCATGTGGTAATATTTCAATTCCATAGCAGAGAAATGATCCAGAACTTTGTCACATGGGCTAATAAAGAGTCCACCACTTTGCACAATTCATCGGAGCACTTTTTATTTTCATAGATACACACACTTAGAGCAGATACTTATATTTACACCATGTATACAGGACAGGAGGAGTATACACAATGTACACAGCTCTACACTATATACTGTGGTAAGGAATATAGAGTGGAGTTGTGTATATACTATATAGTGTAGAGATGGGCCAGTGTATATAGTGTGGATTCCACACTATATACACAGCAACATACTATATGAACAGCTCTACACTATATACACACATTCTAATTGTAAATAATTACTGAGCCCATATACATAAATAAAAATAAGACGTAAAGAAAAATGCTTAAAAAACCTTTATTATTAATAGGTTAATTGACACTGTATACACTAAAAAAGCACCAAAAGGAATATATAAATACAGAATTTGTTAGTATAAGTTAAACCCACAATAAAAAATTAAATTAATTAATTTGGCTTCGCCCCAATGTAAAGTATAGCACACAGGTATGGTATCAGTAAGGTTCAAAAGTTTAACATAGAGCACAAAAAATAAAAATAATAAAATACAAAATGTGCAAATATAAAGTGCTAAGTGCTATTTCAAGTGAATAACATATCAGAAAATGTGTACTATTTGTCATAAAAAACTGGTCAAAAAAGTTGTGACTAAGGCTACTTTCACACATCAGTTTTTTGCCGTCAGGCAGGATCCGGCTTTTTTTAGAAAAAACGGATCCGGCATAAATTTTGGAGAACTGTAGAAACGGATCCGTTTTTTTGCTGGATCCGTCTCTGTTCCTGGAGGCTGGCCAATTGGATCTGAGCATGCGCAGACTTAAAAAAACCAGATCCGGTGGCTGGATCCGTCTTTTTCTGGATCCGGCGCATTCCGGCGCCCATACACTTTCATTGTAGCAAAAAGCTGGAAGCGCCGGATCCGGCGCTTCCGGCTTTTTCGCCGGAGACAAAAAACGTTACAGTAGACGTTTTTTCCAGACGCCGGAATGAGACAAGTTGCCGGATCCGGCAAAAAACGGATGAAACGCAATGCCATCCGGCACGATCCGGCGCTAATGCAAGTCAATGGGGAAAAACCGGATCCGGCATTGCATTTTGCCGGATCCGGTTTTACAAAAAAAAGCCGGATCGCGCCTGAAGGCAAAAAACTGATGTGTGAAAGAGGCCTAAAGTGCTAAAAAGATGCAAAATAAGTGCAAAATCCTGCACCCTACTGGCACAAATGGAAATGGTGTTATTAAATATAAAGTGATGTATGCTGCAAAAGAATTCATCCAATTTGATCTAAATAACTAAAGTACTGTTTGCATGCAGATCTCCAATTAAAAATTGTGCCAACGTTAAATAAAGTCTTATAGTGCACTATGTTCCCACATTAAATACATGTAGGGGAATGCACTATAAAGTGCTATAGTGCATTGTGCTATAATTTGGAAAAAGGCCCATATGTTGATTACATGTAAGACAAAAGGACCATATATAGAAAAAACACGATATCCAAGTGACCAAGTCAAAATAAAATACAGGGGGCTGTAGCTGCAAAGAATACCTGCACAGTGGGTTAAAGATGTTTGTCCAAGCATTACTTTGCGGTCCATGTCCTAGTTATAAGGCCTTTTGACTCTTCCCTTACAGGGGTCCTTTTGGAAACCTCTGGGGAACAAAATATAAGATCGAAAATTTACGTCCTGAAACAAGAATACACATTTTTCAAGTTGAACAAATAAAATTGTGTCTATGTGTCTTTGTAGTACAGTATGTAAGTGTACAATGTGTGACTCATAATCAAATAAATAAACCAAACTACTGTCTGGAGTAGTGTTCCCCAACTCCAGTCCTCAAGAGCCACCAACAGGTCATGTTTTCTGGATTTCCTTAAGGGCCTGTCACACTAAGCGATATCGCTAGCAATATCGCTATAACTTGTGACGTTATAGCGATATTGCTAGCGATATCGCTGTGTCTGATTCTTACCTACGACCGACTCCCCCGCTGGTTATCGCTGATCGCGCGAGAACGTTCAGGACTGTTTCTGGTCGTCAGCTTCCTGCGGCGCTTCCTGTGGAGAGACGAGCGTGGAGCCGGGCGTAAGGGTGCAGGATCGCCTAGTGTGATAGGTAAGTAGCGACCCCCGACCCCTGCGATGTCGCTAGTGAGATCTGCCTGTGTGGCAGCTCACTAGCGACCACTTAGCGATGTACCAGCGATCCTGACCGCGTCATATCGCTGGTCGGGATCGCTGGTGCATCGCTAAGTGTGACAGTACCTTTAGTGCAGCAGCAGTGGTGGAATTATTGCTTGTGCAGGCGATGCAGTTATCACCTGTGTCATACTAAGGAAATCCTGAAAACATGATCTTTTGGTGGCTCTTGAGGTTTAAAGTTGGGGAACACTGATCTAGAAAGACAACCACATATTAACCACTTATCATATGTCATTTACAAATATTTTGAATAATAGCTAGAGGATGGTGTAGCCCAAAAGGCATGACAAGATACTCATAGTAACCCTCAGGTGTGTTAAATGCCATCTTCCACGTATCTCCTTCTCTGATACGGATCATGTTTTATGCACCTCTGAGATCAAGTTTTTTGGAAATGTAAGGGGTTGTGAGTTTTATCCCTTTAAATTGCCACGTTGTTATTGTGAATATATATCTAGATTTATATATTTTAAATCGTTTTAGCATACTAATGTAAATTTCATGCTGCTGTATATGATAGGGACAGTGCAGTCTATGTTATGGCCACTAGATGGGGGCACTGAGCTCACTGCATAGTAGAAATAGTTGTAAGACACATAGGCATTAATTCTAGGAGGAGTTAGCTGGGGAATAAGCCAGGAAGATCTTCCTATAGTAGTGAGTCAGGGGCATGACCCCTTTCTGCTTGGGTGGGCTATATGCCCGAGCTGTCTAACTACCCCGTAACATTGAAGCATATTGCCAGCCATCCAAGAGGGGTACTTAGAGAAGAACAAGGTACAGCAGAACCAGCAGAAGAGAGGAAAAGAAGGAAGCAGAGGAAGATTGAAGGTCACTGTAAAAGTGTACGGGCAACTCACTCCAGAATGTGGCGGATAGCCTCGTGGGCTGGATCTCTGATGTCTGGGGTGAAACGGATGGGAGAATGCTTCACCATGGTAACGCTCGACAGGGAGGACACTGAGGGGTCGTCTGAGGCGCTCCAATCCGCAGAAACACTTAGTGATGCAAGGAACAGTGAAGGGAAAGATGAAGTAATGTGCCGTCTTTTCAGTGATGGAAATGCTGGAAACTACATGGATGTGCAGTGTCCTGGAGTAAATAAATTTGTTCAGTTAAGATTTGTCCTGGATTGTGTCTCTATTCTTTGGGATGAAGGACCAGCTACAAGTCATCGCAGCAAAGAAGACGCTGACTGCACTGTGAGTACTGATTGTAACATGTAAGAGAAAAGGAACTGTTTTCATGTAGAGGGAGGCCAGGGTATACAATGCCCAACAACCTCAGCCACGACTACTGACCTGGTCGACCTTTACAGAACCAACAAGCTCTCAATATCTGGTTGTAGAGATCAGGGATTAGTGACAGAGGATATTGATTCTTTAAAGTAATTTTGTGAAGCTACCAATAGTCGATACATGGTCTTAAACCACCATCTTTTAACAAAAAACGATCTTTGCCTACTGGTGACCTGGATGGTCAGATAAACCCTTTTTGCAGCCTGTATGTTATATAATCTTTCATGGCCTGAAGTTCTTGGTACCAGGTCTATGGGACAATCATCAGTTCTGTGTGTGGGTAAATTTTCAGATTCAGGAATAAAAAAAAATTAGCAAAATTTCAAAATGTTTTAGGTAAGCCACTGTGTAAAACTTTAGACAAATTTACAGATAAAGGCATACATTTGTCCTGAAACTCAGGGCTCCAGCCCAAAATATCACCCTGGTGTCAGTCAATAACTGGGTTATGTACCCACGCACGACATGCCCAAGACCACTGCCACAGATAGGTTTTTAAGAGTAAAAACCAAAATGGACTCAAAATGTACATCACCAAAAAGCAAGGACACCTCCTTAGTGATATGCATAACCACACCCTGGGTGAGAGGTGTGCCATCAATAGCAGTGACTTTCAAAGAAAGCATCAATGTAATAACGATATACCAAGATCTTTGAAAAAAGAAGGAGGATCCAGCCTTGAGTGGAGGTGGCTAAAAAATATATTTATTGCAAAGCTATTAAAATAAGTTGCACATATTATCGGGCACTAATGGGTCACCCTCCCAGGGCTGTGGGGTACTTGGTACCGGGCCGGTGTCAGGGGGATGTGTCACAGCAGCGGTGACCCAGTCCGTGGCCCTGGGCGCCCAAGCAATGGGGAGATGTAGTTAATGGTAGAATAGTTCGTGACGCCACCCGTGGTGTTTGGCAAGTATGGTGTTATGCCAACGCTGCATACAGATCCGCTGGGACTGATGGTATGTGCAGCTTAGATGGTAAGCTCCCCACAGGTGGAGTTGTAGTCCCAGGGCAGTGTGGATGTAGCTGGCACAGGGAGGTAGCAGTGCCGGAAGCGTAGGGAACAGACAAGACACAGCGGTTGTAGTTTCTGTACCTTTACTGAGTATATGCAGTCCAGGGTCCTGATTACAGATGGTATGGAGCAGGTTAGCCTGGAAGCAATTCAGGGTTCTCTCTCATAGATGGGCTGTGCAGTCTCCTTTCCTAGCGCTTTATAGTGTGAAGCACTCCAGTACTTAGTTACTCTGAAATGCCTCTCCTCAGATGTTCCTAGAACGTTACTTGTATGACAGACAGCTGTAGCCTCTCTTGGGGACTCCTCTCCTGAGTCATGGCTCTCTATTCGATTACTGTTGTGTCCCAAGTCTTTGATGGGAGCAGGGCATTTACAGCCTCCTACTCCTCTGGTATCTGTGGTAGGACCGTCAGTATCCGTACCACCGTGGAGACCAGGCTCCAGTTCGGTGCGCTCTCAAGCTGAGGGAGCTCGCCTACTGCAGCTCAACCTCTCAGCTTCGTTCTCTCCCGACTGCACACTTCACCCTCCGCAGACTTTCTGACCACTCCTACCTTTCGGCACCCAGAGGACACCCTTCCCCTACATCCTGGTTCAGAGTTCCCCTGCTGGCCTGGAGTGGAACTGTGTTGCATGTATGGATTGACTGTGAGAGAGACCCATCATTGCCTCCAAGCCTGGCATTACCCTCCCCTGGAGGAAGGCAAAGCCAGTGTGGCGACCATACTCCCGGGGGCGCCACACTAACACAATGTTAGGAAAGATCAACGCATTTTGATTTGCGTCTTAGTCATGACTAAGGCGCAATTTATTTTCTGCTACACATTTGGGGTCATTATAAAGGAGCTCTTAAGCCACAAAGAAAGAGTCAGCTGTGGATAGTTCAGGAGAATCAGGGGAAAGGAGGGAAATGAGAAGCCCCAAGCCTGGGGGTCACCCTACAGCAGGGATATACCTAGTCATACACTTTAGCTCTCAGTACCATATGATTGTAGGTTGAGCATGAAATGCAGGTGTCAGCTTCTCTGAAAGTGATTTGAATAGGAGGCAACTGTGCAGTACCTAGCCATGGTCACTATCAGAAGACGGAGCAGCTCCACAATTGAGTTCTTCCAGCTGTTGGCCACTGCCGGTGACACCAAGAACAGCTGATTGGCAGGGGTTGCCGGATGTTGGACTCCAACTGATCAAACATTGATGATCTATCCTAAGGATAGGTCATCAATGATTAAGTATTTGACAACCTGTTTAACAATACAGGAATCTGTACTTACATCTGGGACCCTTAAGTGATGCCCATGGAGTAGCTTCTGGCCAGAGGAGTGAGGCTCAAGCAAAAGTAGTCAATCTAGCCAGGTCAGTAAATGGATAGACAAAACCAGGAACAAAATCAAGACACAAAACCGTAGTCATTAAATTAGCCAGGATAAAATACTGCAAAGTTAGCTTAAAGCAAAGTCAAACAAGTTAGGGTCAAAATCAGAAGGTATTACAGAAAATGCAAGTTCAGAAAAGGTCACATCAGGGTCAGGTACAGGAACAGGAGATTGTCAGGAATAGCACCAGAGATGTATAAGGTAAATTAAACAGTAACTGGTTTAAATAGTATGTGGTTGTGCCTCATTTGCCACATCAAGAACTGATTGCACTGGCAAAGCAGCTGGACAGCAACCACACTCTCGCCCTGGCCAGACAGCACCACAACTCACAGCTACACCAGTATTCTTAGCTGGACAGCAACTGAGCCACCTATTGATACTTGCTGTCCGCCACATTCATAGCTAGAGCCGCCCTTTGGGATCGCTCACACTTTGCATATAAGTAATTCGTCCCATTCTCATCCAGGAGAATGGGATGATTTTTTTTCTCACTTGTGCTGTCTGTTTGCAATCCATAAGAGTTTGAGCCTAGTTTCCGTGCTCTATGCTCTGCAGGCCTGTATTTAGATGGGGGCCCAAGGGGCCCGGGCCCTGGACCACCGACCAAGCGGGGGCCTCCCACCAATATAGGGTTAAATATCTCAAAACATGTAAAATACATGTCTCTGGCTCCTGCTTCAGCATCCCCTGACCTGGCTAGCCAGACTTCCTTAGTACCTGTACCTAATGCTTAGCTTTTGGCATGTGGCAGCCTTCTCTGATCACAACAGAAGCTTCTAGGCGCGCCGCGCTACCTATTCAGCTATAGGATCGCTCCCTTGGATTCGACCAGATGAGAGTTTATTCAGTTCAGCTACCTTCGAGGAAGGAGACGGAGCCACAATGTTGGCCAAAGAAAAGGATTCTCCACCGAGGAGCGCTGCAGGACTTCACTCTGGATCCAGAGTGAAGTGGTTCAGTCTTCACAGTGTTGCGGTGGGTGAGTATGATCTCTGTGTGTGTGTATGTCTGTGTGTGTGTCTGGGTGTGTGTGTCTGTGTATCTTTCTTGCAGCTCCTGTCCTACACAGTACCATACTGCATATACAGGTCCACACTATATCCTGCATTACAGTGTGTCTGTGTATACTGTATGTATATATTGTGGACCTGTTTGCCGTATAGTGCTATGTATACACTTTATACAGCCCCTCAGCCTCTATTCTATATACAGCCAGCAGAGCAACAGACTCTGATATATACATCCAGGTAAACAGCCTCTGATATATACAGCCCGGCAGCAGCCCCTCATATACCGTATTTTTCGCTTTGTAAGACGCACTTTTCCCCCCGAAATTTGGGGGGAAAATAGGGGTGCATCTTACAATGCAAACATACGTTTTTTGTGCTGCCGCTGCGGGTGTCCGTTACTTGCCGCCACCGCGCTGGGTCCTCCGGGTGCTGCCGCCGCGCTGGGTCCCTCAGGTGCTGCCGCCGCGCTGGGTAACTCGGTGCCTGCCGCCGTCACCACCGGGCTCTGTCCCGTGCTGCGTGGGGGGCTCTGCCGTTCCATCCATGCCTGTGCGGTGGCTTGCTTCCTGGAAAATGGCCGCCGCGCAAGCGCTGATGGAGATCTCGGCACTGAAATCTCGGGAGATGAGATTTCAGCGCTGAAATCTCATCTCCCGAAATTTCAATGCCGAGATCTCCATCTGCGCTTGTGTGGTGGCCATTTTCCAGGAAGCAAGCCACCGCACAGGCATGGATGAAACGGCAGAGCCCCCCACGCAGCACGGGACAGAGCCCGGCGGCGGCAGGCACCGGGGGACCCAGCGCGGTGGCGGAAGCACCCGAGGGACCCAGCGTGGTGGAGGCAGCACCCGAGGGACCCAGCGCAGCGGCGGCAGCACCCGGAGGACCCAGCGCGGTGGGGGCAGCACCAGGTACAGAGTGGGCGGCATCACCCTGGGGACAGAGTGGGCGACAGCACCCCGGGGACAGAGTGGGCGACAGCAACCCGGGGACAGACCGGTAAGCAATAAGATGCCTGGATTATAAGAAGCACCACCATTTTATTAAAAAAAAACATTTTTTCCTATTTTTCTCAAAATTTGGGGTGCGTCTTATAATCCGGAGCGTCTTATAAAGCAAAAAATACGGTATATACAGCCCAGCAGCAGCCCGCCATATATATACAGCCCAGCAAAAGCCTCTCATACATATACAGCCCAGCAAAAGCCTCTCATGCATATACAGCCCAGCAGAAGCCTCTCATACATATAGAGCCCAGCAGCAATCTTTGATATAGACAGCCCAAATTTCTACAATATATATACATACATACATATGTACAGTACATATTTTAATCTTTAATTCCCTTTCAGGACTTCAAGGGTGGACAAGGTCATTTTATTACTTTTAGATTACCATCATGGACAATCGTGAAGGAGATAGGCACAGACACAGCACAAGAATTTGGGAGTCTGGGGCTTCTAAAAGATGTAAGGTAAAAGAAGCAACAATGAAATCAACATAAGAGATAACGAAGACAAGAATATTGGACGAGTTCTTCACTGTACATTCAAGGCAAGAGTCGGAAAAGAGTAATGACCTTGTAGAATCTGATCAACCTGACAATGCTTCAGTAGAAATGGTTGTTGATTCTGGCAAAGAAAAGGCTGAAGTAGTAACGTATACAACTGAAGAACACAAAGAAAAGAAGACTGAGAGTGGCACATCTTATGAAGAAGGTGAAGTGGAGGGAACACCAGGGGGCGATGACATTGGACTTTGGCAATCCATTATTTTGGAACAGATGCAAGATAACTGGCTGAAAAGGGGTGTATCAACAATCCAGCACTGTGATAAAAATTTGCTCATTGCACACTCAGTTCAGCAACCTAGAAAGGACCACAATATTCCAAGAATGTGCACACTTGGGCTTTTCTGTCATCAAAATGATAATGGTGAAGTCATAATGAGGAATTGGTTATGCTTCTATCCCTCTAAAGGATGCATTTACTGCTTCACGTGCAGATTGATGTGCTTTATTGCAGCATCTGAGTCTTCTCAGCTTTCGTCTAATGATTCTGTGATTGGAAACATTCACAAGAACATATAAAAAGTCATGAGCAGTCAGCGGAACATCTGAACTCTACAATTGCATTCAATATGAGGTTAAAAGCGATTGAATGAATTGATACGGAGCTAACACAACAGGGCGAGGCTCAGGAGCATTATTGCAGGTCAGTATTGAAACGAGTAGTAAATGTTATTCAGTTTATTGCCGAGCGTGGCTTAGCATTTAGAGGAGATAACGAATTGGTTGGATCACCTAGAAATGGAAACTTTCTGGGCATTCTTGAACTCATTGCCCAGTACAACAAATTTCTTGCACAGAATATCAAAACTCAAGCCAATCGCGGCAAGGGTCATGCAAATTACCTGTCATCTACAGTTATGGAAGAAATTATCAATGTAATGGGCAAACAAGTCCTCAGAGAAATTATTTCTCGAGTTAACAAATCAAAATGCTACTCCATCTCTTTGTACTCCACACCCGATGCAACTCACGTTGACAAACTAACCATTGTATTGAGGTATATGGAGAAAGATGGCCCTGTGGAACGCTTTGTAATATTCATGGCAAACAAAGGCCATGGGGCTCAAGACATGTTCAATGCCTTGTTGGAATTTTTGAAGAGACATGACCTAGACCTGGAAGTTGCCGTGGTCAAAGTTATGACAATGCATAAGCAATGAGTGGCAAATACAATGGCCTGCAAGCCAAAGTGAGAGAGAAAAACAATCTTGCATCCTGGATTCCTTGTACGGCACACTCTTTAAAACTGGTTGCTAAAAATGCTGTAGAAAGCTGCTCGAGTGCTGTACATTTTTTTGACTTCCTTGAAAAGCTGTTCCTCTTCACAGTTTCAATGCATCGGCAACAGCACCTGACTGAGGCTTTGAAAAATATTGACTCATTAACAGCATTTACTCTCAAACGTGTCACAACATCGCGTTGGTCCTGCAGAGCTGACGCTACTAAGGCCCTTAAGCATGACTATCAGCAGATTAAAGATGTACTTAAACAGATTGCTGATGACTTTGAAGAAAAAAGCTGTGTACGGTGTGAAGCAGAAGGACTGTTAAGACAAATGAATCAGCATGAAATTGGTATTACCACCTTCTGGAATGATCAAAGCTTGACGCCTTCAAAATTTATGAGATGCAAGGCAAAGAGCTGTCTGGTTCATCTGAGTTTGTCCAGACGATAACTCGACACAGGCGCCAAAACGTGTGTCTCAATCCATTGGATTATGGCCATACGGATGAAGTATAACTCAGCCCTTCTGAAAAATACAGAACAGAAACTTTCTTGCCTTTCATTAATCAGTTTAAACTGTAAATTGCTGCGGAATATGTAGGCGCTATATAAATAAAGATTATTATTATTATTATTATTAGTTTATCGCTTCTCTTGACCAACGTCTTCAAGCATATAAAGATATTTCAAGTAAATTTAGCTTTTTTAGCCATCTGAAATAACTGTCTTCAGACGCGCTCAAGGCCACAGCAGAGCAACTCGTCAGATCTCATTCAGATGACATGGACATTACATTTATCGATGAACTGTGTCAGTTTGTAACATTTGCCAATTTATTCACAGATGAGGAGGCAAAAGATATCAGCACTGAACTTTTCATGTTCAAGCTTATCATGGAAAAGGGTGTGCAGGACACTTTTCCAAATATTGAGATAGCTCTAAGGATATATCTAATTTTGATGGTAACAAACTGCAGTGGTGAGCGTTCCTTCTCAAAACTCAAATTAGTTGAAAACCGATTAAGGACATCCATGAAGCAGGAACGACTTATAAATTTGGCTATCATTAGCATTGAGTCAAATATACTGCGTGAATTGGACTATAGTGACATCATTAGTGATTTTGCAGCCAAAATCAGGGAAAGTGCCTGGATTGTAAAAAATGAATGATTTTACTCTGTGTAAATGATTTTTGTAAATAAACTTGCGTTCATTTCATTTTGTGTTTTTGCATTACATATTGCAACACCTTGAAAAATGGACCTCCCTCCAAAATGGGCCCCGGGCCACCCACCTCTTAAATCAGGCCCTGGTGCTCTGATCCTCTAACATGAGAGAATCACAGCACAGGTGCAGAGGAGACAGAGAAAGTCATTTCTACATTTCCTCCATTGCTGGTGTCTGCAGTGATCGGACTGCGCTCGGATGACATTTTTCTCCAGCAGAATGGCGGCGGTGCTTGAGTAGTAGCATCTATCGGAACATGATACATGTTATTGTGCAGGCACTGGCGCCATTTTGATAAAGATAAGTTTGATAGAATAGGACTAAAACATAAATGCAAATATGCATATTAGGCATGTATCATGCTACAGTGCAGGAACTGCAGGCGGCCCCATTTTGTTGAATGTAAACTTTTTTTTGTAACCCCACAATATTATATACAGTATGTAAACTAGGGGTCAGGTCAGTGAAGAATCAGTGACCTGTCAGAAGCCATACAAATGCATATGTTAACAGAGCACCACACGAAGCCCCGCCCACAGCCCCACCCACAGGCCGAACACAGCTCCACCAGAGGCCGCCCCGGAGTACTAGCATATAATTGACTGAAAACAACAAATAAAGATTAAACAACAACCACAAGAGGGATTTCATCAAACAAGGTATTATTTTAATCAGTATAACGGCTCCAATCTGACACTGTCTGTAGGTTAATCAGCACAATTCTGCTGACAGGTTCCCTTTAATTACTTACTTTGCAGGATTATATGAGAGAAAAAAGGAACTTTTTAATGGTATCACAGCTCAGTCACAATGAACCAGTTAAGTTCAACTTTAATAGAAACGAATGGCAATAGTGAAAAGGCTGAAGTAGTCACCTTACCATATACCAGGATGCCAAATCGGTGTTCATGTGTGAATTTGATGTCTAGTAGAAATGAGTGAATGAATTTGCAGGACCCCTGTTTACCAGTCAGGCCAGTATCCTGTGGCCACTGGTGGGGAGCCCTGCAAACCACTTCCTACATCTGGCATCCACAACTTCTCTTTTGATAGCCGACCTGTCATGACTTCATGTGTGCATCACACCACAATCATGACAGGCCAGTTGATCAAAAAAGGAGCCAAAGAAGCAGGTCTCAGGGCTTTCATCCAGTGGCAGAGGAAATAATGCTGTGGACTCTGGACCCTGGTTATGCCAATCGATTTGCTCATATCTACTGTCAAGACTTATTCTATAAAAACATGGGATCGCAGAACAAAGATGTGACAAAAACTCTACTCGTCAATCTTGTCAGGGCTTCTAAGGACAAGATGTTGAGACGCAAACTCTCCGATGATATTAAGATTGTTTCTTAGCGAATTGCTGGCACTGGCAAGAATGTGAAATGCCCAGTTTTTGTTTGAGGAATGTTGCTGAGAATACCTTATAGAAGTGTGAATATAATACATATGTATGAATTTCTGTATATAGTTTTTGACATGATTGTGTTCAAGGCATATTTCCAGCATTCTTCATGGAATCCCTGGCGGATCACTCAACATGGTAAATCTACTTTTGTAAACTACAATGACGAGAATGACTCATATTTCTACTTAGATAAATCCTCGAAGTTACAGTGAATTGAGCTGAGGATATTTATTTAGCATTTTTCAAGCTTAACCCATTGACTTTTAATGCTTAACTCATTGGTGTCATCCATGATTTAAAAAGAAGGGACTTAAAATGAAGAAGAATAATTTGACTAAAATAGTCTTATCTTCAAAGTCATTTGCCATTTTTCAACCCAAGTTTGAGTCCATTCTAAAGAAATGGTACAAAAAATAGGCTTTGATTAATTATCATTCTAAGATTTCCTTTTTTGACTGTGCCAGTTTCGATTAGATACCCATTTAGTCGATACCTCTGTCTCTCATATTAATTCTGTTGGACCTTGCATGTCTCAGTGTACTTTTTGCAGGGATGTTGCATGTGACCACTGCAGCCAGTCACTGGCATAAATGGTGAAGAAGGCAAGTACATGTAACCTCCGAATCACATGACTGACCACAGCTGTCACTTGGGTAACATCACTGCAGGTAGTTAGAGACTAGTGAAGACCACCAATCCATAGGGCTGAAAATAAAAGGAACAACACTTTAAAGTGGTTCTCCGGGCATTTTATGTTGGGGACAACCATTAGCAGGGTTCATAAATATCAGATAGGTGAGGACAGACACCCAGAAACCTCCTGGTGATCAGCAGCGGAGGTTCACGTTATAATAGTCAGTTTCATTTGTGCCAAATTTCTTCTTTTTAAACTAAATAAGTGTTAAAGGTTCACCCGGTTAAGTAGATTGTATAAGTTGCAGATCAGGTTGGTCGACATGTTGTAAAGGTACTGGAAGCGAAGCTTGTTGGATGCAGTGAAGAGCTGGAGGCAGAGAAGGGGTTAACAGAATTTACTTAAACAGGTTTTTGAGGTACAGGGAATACTCCGCACAGGGAGATGAAATCCACAATGAAATGGCTCAAGAACACTGGGGGAAAGGGTGTACAAAAGAGGTAAGCTATCGCTTGAAGTTCTTGTTGGGGAGAGGCTGGAATATCACCCGCCGGCGTCGTAGATCGTAGACAATTTCTGTGACTCTTTTACGGAGGAACAAAATGCATCTCCCGACCGTGCCGATGTGTTAAATATCTCCTGTTCCCGCGCTCAGCCCCTTATATCTCCCCCATGCCCCCTGCTGTCCAGTGCAAAGGTCCTCCCCAGTCAGATGAATTATCCCCCAGCAACAGTGGTGACAGTCCCGATAGTTCCGGCCCCAAAATGCACAGGGAACCACTGACTCTGTCCTGGCTCATCTTCTTACACTGTCACAAATATGATAGCACAGGAGAAAGACTTAGTGGATGGCTCATGAAGCAGTGAGGACCAAGGCAGCAGGAAGGCAAGAAGAGAAGGAAAAATCATAAGACACAGAGCCTGGAGTGACACTCAGGAACTGAAGGTGTACAGCTGGAGAAATAAGTATTGAACAAGTTACTAATTTTCTAAGTAAATCTGTTTGTAAAGGTGCTATTGACATGAAATTCTCACCAGATGTCGGTAACCACCCATCCCATTCACACAGGCAAAAGAATGAAACCATAGATGTCCATAAATTATGTGTTATAATGAGGACTGACACAAGGAAAAATTATTGAACAAATGAAAAAAGAGGTGCAAAAGCCATAGAAAGTCATGACACCAGCTTAAATCCATCACTAATTAGAAAGCAATCCTGCCACTTAGTGAAAAATAACATCAGATGGTTCATCTAATGGTCTATAAAAAGCTGTCTCATTTTCAAGGAGACACACAAGAAACATCTCATGATTGGTAAAACCGATGTGTGTCCCGACTCAGTTTAGAGACTTGATCCAGTCACCTTTTGGTGTGTGGTCTGGTTCCCTCTGTGTTGAGCCGCAGGGTGATTAGTCTCAATCCAAATGCTGATGGTTCTTTAGTCTTTGCTTTCCTTTTCTTGGTTTGCTTCTCTCCAAGTGCATTGTTTTCCATTTCCTCTTTTGGTTCTGTCCTATCACATTTTTGGATGGGCTTTATATAATCGCCCCTCACTGACTTCCTTTGCTGGCTATACTTCTATGTACTGTAGATGGTGTTAGGAGTTCCAGCTTTTCAACTAGGGATTATCTAGCTTGATTAACCCCAGTGGCTTTTCCTGTGGTCTACCTATGAGTCCTTCTTCCCAGCACCCTTTCTCTTTCTGTTATGTTTGGTGGTCTAGGAGGTTTTTCACTTAGTCTGTTTATTATTTGGTTCTCTGTATTTATTCATGTCTATACAGTGTGAAGTGTTTAGTTTCTTACCCTTGGTTCTCGTGTCTCCCTGCACGCTCTCCTTTCCCTATGTAGGATTTGTGTTGCGGCCTCCCCTCTTTTTCCTCAGGAGATACGAGAAACCCCTCAATGACCTTTTAGGGAGAAGGTGTTATTTAGTTGAGTGGTTAAGGACTTTCCTAGTCTGTACAGGGACCAGTTGGGTGCAGATTTGGCATCTTTCTTTGTAAGTCCTTTCCTTCAACTATTACCCATGTGAGTGTGTGAACATGTTCGTCACAGGGAGCTGTTGCAAAACATACTGATGGCATTTATTACTAAAGAATTGCTAAACTACTGAAGGTTCCAGTGAGCACTGTCAGGGCCATTATCCAGAAGTGGAAAGAACATAATTATCCCATAAACTGACCACGACCAGAAGAAATAAGTGGGTTAAAGGGCAAAATGAGAAATTGTAAGTAGACAGTGCTGTATGATATGAACATTGCAATATTAAGAGGATAAAAATGTTGATGGGAGTGCTTCTTTATTACTCAGACACACATAAGTGTCCTATTTAGCTTTAAAAGTCCTTGGGTGATGATGTCGCTGGAGTTCGCTAGGAAACTTGTGAAACCTAACCTAAGGTTGCCATAGGGTAAGGGTAGCAGAGCCCAGCCCAACCCTGGACCCTAGACAGGCGAATAGAGCCATTATAGTGCCCAGTGCACCTACTGACCTGTGCCGTATAGTGCTTAATAGTAAGCACTTTACCGCAATGTGCCCAAATAGCAGTGCCATATATGGGCCAAATAACTACTATAGTAAATAATACTATAAAATGCTCAAAAAATACCAGCATACCTTTTCCAATTAACAGTAAAATGATATAATAAGTGCTATACAATGGCTAAAAAAGACTATTTTATACTATTACTAGAAGGAGTTTGATGATCACAAATCCTCACTGCTAGTACACTCACCTTATTGCATAGGTTGCACACCCCTAAGGTTGGCGCTGAGCGCATTATGGTGCCTCTTTTTTGGATATGTACTATGTTCTGGTAACATTGCAGAAAAATTAAAGAATGGGATAAGAAAACAAAATAAAAAAAAGTTCCAAACTGAAATCTCTAAGGGTACGTTTCCACGTACGGTATTCGCTGTGCTTTTGACGGAGCGGAAACCCCGCTCTGCCCAAAACCCCACGCCCTTCTGTACGCGCAGTGATTCCGGATCTGCTCATTGAACATATCCGGAATCAGCGTAGCCATAGAGTAGGCAGTTTACCTTGCGGAGTCTGAGTGTCTTCGCAAGGTAAACCGACATGCTGCAGTCTAAAAAGACGCACCACATGTCCGGTTTAGCGAGTGTGTCATCCACGTAATCGGACACATAGTGGAGACGGGATTTCATAAAATCCCCTCCACTATACAGGAACATTTGGCCACTGCAGATAAAACGCTGCGGCAGGACACAGCGATCAATCCGCAGCAAATACTGAATGTTTCCAGACCGTGGACCTTACTCATCCATCATTTACCTCTTTGCACTGTCCGCTTGCCCATCATTGCATTTAGTTCATTGCATAATGTTCCCAGTTAATGATATGCCCAGAATCCATGACTTGTGCAGACAGGACAACAACCTAGTTAGCTATTGGCATATTTAGGCACGCTTATGGAAAGTGATTAAGGCTTATGGCTTTCATACATTCCTGGAGGCAAAGCTGAACTCCTATATCCGCTCTAATTGATCAGATATTCTTTCCTTACTGGAAAATTTTCCACTTATTTCCTGTCTACATTCTTCGGAATCAATATAATTGCTATTTGATATCATAAATACAGGTTTGCACAGTAAAGCAAACTTTGTAATTCATTCAAGTCAGACAAAGAGGTTCACAATATGTAGAAACGTAATATGTTTCCAATTATCGTTGCGCTGAAAGACCGGGTAAATATATTGCACAAGGCACTATAGGCATGCTTATATGATCCCAGACAAAGGAAACACAGTTTCCTATAGGAAACTATACACTCCGGAGAAACCTGACAATAAGCAACGCAGCACATTTGGTTTTAGCGGTGGATTTGTATGCAGATTAGGCTGCTGATTTAATTCATTGTGATAAGTCAGCAACATGTGAAAATTCACGGCATGCCTGTTATGTATGGCAGATTTTTTTTACATTGTCAGTGCAGTGTCACTAGAATTGCATTTTACTTATATTGTAGAATTTACATTTACCTTAAGGGTTATGCCAAATTTTGATATGCTACAAAGCAACCTAAAATCATTATAATTATTTATATGCTTGGTAACTTTGCATTCATTAAAGGGTTCCATAAAAAAATAATAGAATGACCCCAATCATATAATTCAGACAGCAGCCTGTCCTAATTATGTGTCAGAACTGGCTGCAGTCTGAAAAATCACTGCTCCCGATACCTGTGTCTCAACTGACAGAAAAGCATTATTGTAAGAACACATACCTCCTTGAGCTGAGGAGAAGGGCTGGACCAGGAGAAAAAAAAATCCTCTTTTTGGCTGGACAGAGGACTGATGCTGGAGAAAAAAAATCCTTTGTGTTCAGTCACCCAAGAAGATTTATGTCTTCTGATGTGACAGCTCTTCTCCTCGGTTCATTAAAGTACATGTGTTATAATACTACAGCTCCTCTGTCACTGAGAGGTCACGGGGCCGTGTTTCTTCAGACTGCAGCCAGACCGACATGCGAATAGAATGGCCTGTCATTTGAATTACATGACAGTGGCCAGTTATTACATTCTTGGAGTACCCTTTTAAACTACTCAGCCTTCTACCTTCAGATATTAGCATTGCTGCTGCACACCATTCTATTCGGAACTGCCTAAAGTGGCCAAGAACAGCACTCATGTTTTTCTAGCTCTTCCATAGTGTAGAAAATGAAGTTAATACACTAAATGGAGAAAAGAAAGGGATACATGTCTTAATGAATTCAGGTTTTCATTCTGTTTCATTGGCAGATGTTTATAACATCCAGCTCCTCACTATGCAGTTTGCTTTGTCTATCTATTCTTGGGAGATAAAATGAGTTGTTTTACCGAGATCACCTGTGAGTGATATTAAAAAGAGAAAGGATACACCGCAGCTCAGCTACAAAATGGAGACCATGGAAATTCACAGAACGGGGTCACCAAGTGCTGAGGAGCAAAATCTTCTCTAGTATTAAGATTAGCATAAAAAACGAGCACCTGGAGCCTCATGGCATGGGTTTCCATGGTCCAGCAGGTGAATGCAGCCTTATAATCAATCACAATGCCAAGTGTCAGATGGAGTGGTGTAAAGCCACCACCACTGGACTCTGAAGAGGTGGACTGGTGTTCTATAGAGTGATGGATAACGCTTCTTTATCTCGCAGTCTGATGTATGAGTTTGGGTAAGGGGAGAGATAATGCTATGGGCTTGTTTTTCAAGGATTCGCCTCAGCCCCTGAGTTCCATTGAAAGGAAATCTTAATATTTAGACAATTGCATAGTTCCAACTTTGCAGGAACAGACTGGAGAAGGCCCAAAGTCTATAAAGGCATAGTTGGGTGAGTTTGGTGTGGAAGAACATGACTGGCTGCACAGGGTTAAAAGAAAAAATATGGGGTTCGCTGACTGATTACTGTTGTAGACAGAGCTGCAGAGTAGGAAAAAGTCCCCATTTTTCAAAATCACGCTTTCAATACAGTATCCATGTAAAAAGCATATTCCCTTGGACAACCACTTCTTTGAAATCCATAAACTGTTCAAGAAGTGAAAGTCGTCAGGAGATACAGCTTTCTAAATTTTTGTTTTTCGCTGTAACTGTGTAACTGTGTAAAAAAGACATGGACCGCACATCCAAAAATGTTGCATTGATCTAATGCCTCTAGGCAAAAATTTACAAAACTGTACATGAGGTTCTTAGTTTAAGATTCTGGTCAGACTGTATGAAGCCCACTGCCATGTCAGGGCCAACCTCTCAGTGGGTCCCTAACTTATTGTAGCCCTAGAGATATGGCGCCGTGTGTCAACCACCTCCTCGCTGACAGTGCACCGGCAGAGTGGACCACCTGATGCCTCACGGCACCCATGCTGCAAGGCTGAGTCCCCGTGACTCCAAACCACACCACCCCACAGGCACAAAATCACAGTCACAATGGCTGCCACACAGCACTAACACCAAGTGAAAGGAGCAAAAACTTACCTTCCCCAAGCTCTCAAACTGTGAACTGAGAGCAAAAACAGGTAGAACTCCTCTTGTACTCTCCTGCCAATTAAAAACATCTGTGTCAAATGGGAGGAGTGTTGGTCCAAGTGAAAAAAAGAGGAAACAGACCATGCATTATGCTAAATAGTAGAAAAAGACATTGACCTCACATCTAAAAATCATATGTTGATGATTGCACTGTAGCTGCGACCATGGTTGGTGCACTCCATCACACCTTTAAAGGTGTAATGCTGTAGATAAGCCCCCCAATGTAACCTGAAAGATAAGAAAAACAAGTTAGATTATACTCACCGGAGGGGGCAGTCCGGTCCGATGGGTGTCGCGGTCCGGTCCGGCGCCTCCCATCTTCATACGATGCCGTCCTCTTCTTTCCTTCCTGTAGTGGCTCCGGCGCAGGCGCACTGCTCTGCCCTGTTGAGGGCAGTGCAGAGTCCTGCAGTGCGCAGGTGTCGGGAGAGGTCTGGCGCCTGCGCACTGCAGTATTCTACTCAGTCCTCAAGAGGGCAGAGCAGTGCCCCTGCGCCGGAGCCACTACAGGAAGGGAAGAAGTTGACGGTATTGTATGAAGATGGGAGGCGCTGGACCGGACCGCGACACTTCCAGTGAGTATAATCTAACCTGTTTTTCTTATCTTTCAGGTTACATCGGGGGCTTATCTACAGCATTACAGAATTCTGTAGATAAGCCCCTGATGTCAATGCCGGCAGCTGCAAGAAAAGGGTGACAGATTCCATTTAAGTAATAATAAGTTAGGGACCCACTGAGTGATTCACCGTGACATGACAGTGGACTTCATACAGTCTGATTCGAATGTTACACTAGGAACCTCATAATCAATTTTGTAAATTTTTGCCTAGAGGTATTAGATCAACATATGAGTTTTGGATGTATGGTCCATGTCTTATCTCTACAGTTCTGGCATCTTTGTTTTTCACTTGCATTGGCTGCTGGTCCATGCTCATGTCTCTAAAGAGCAACCTATAAGAATGGAATAAATAGTGGCAAACTGGGTTAACTGTCTTGACCCAAAAATGGCATTCAAGAAGAAGTTGCCTCTATCTACCTCTTTGACCTTCATAAACAGTTCAATATGTGAAAGTCATCAGGAGATACAGCTTTCTATATCTTGGTTTTTCATTTGCATTAGCTCCATGTTCATGTCCATGTCTCTTAGGAGCAACCATTAAAATTTAAAAAAATGTCAGGAAACCGGGGTAACAATTCTGAGCTAAAAATGCCATTCGAGAGAAGGGTTCCTTTGACAATCCCTTTGTCAACCATTTATTTAATCTTCAGAAGTGGTTCAAAAAATGAAAGTCATGAGATTAGAACATTTTAGGAATAACTGATGCCAATTAGTATTGGCAAACTGAGCTAACATCCTTGACTCAAATATCGCATTCGAGACGAGGTTGTGTTAGGCGTCGGGTTCCAGGCACTGCACAGCGGGAATCCTGAGCCTTGCCGTTGGCAGTCTCCCATTCCCCTCCGGCCGCAGTGGAGCCTGCCCAGCAGACTCCACAATCCCGGCGTTCTGCCCACACCAGCATTGTGGGTTCGGTTGCTGCTGCCACCTCTGGTCCTGTTATGGCAATGCAACCTGTTCAGCACCAAAAGACTCCAGAGTCTAAGTCCTTCCTTCAGTCTACTGAGCATGCTCATGAGACGATCTCCCATTGGGGATCGGGAGCCACACGCTCAGGTCCTTCTCCAGTTCTGATTGGCCCATCTGGAGGATCAGGAAGGTCTCGGAAGGGCACTGCTATAAAAGGCTCGCATGGCTGCCCCGCCATGCGCTATGATAGACTCTGAAGCTAATGGATTTAGTGTATGTATGATGATGGATGAATGAGCCTGGTGACTGACGGATTATAATTCCCCCTTCCTTGGATATTGCGCATGAGTTAGGGTTAGGAATTAGAGGCAGAATAGCTCTAACACTGCATAGCGCCGCAGTGTTGCTCCTCATCTACCGCTAGCGCCTAGGGCGTCAGCCAGTATAGGCCTCCATGGCCACTGCTACTTCAGCGTCCACTACAGTAGCATCGTGCGCCGTGTGTGCGCTTTCCACCACCGTTGTTTGGCTGGTTAGTGGCGTCCATCAGGGTGAACTGTTGTGAACTCATTTTCTGGTCTACCAGTTGTGAGTTCTCCTTCCGGGCTCCCTCTGGTGGTAACAGGAGGTAGTGAGGTTGATTTAATTAGTAGAGATCTGCCACCTGATGATGAGGATAACGATTGGATCTCTGGACTCTCAGACTGGATTTAAGACAGCCGACACCCTATTCTGGTGCTGGTGATTCCTTCTGGCTTTTCAGGTCTTGGTTCTCAGCTCTGTTCCAGTCATCTCAAGCTAAGTGTTTCTTCTAATGTTCACACTTGATTTTGTTGGTCTATTCAGTTTTTTGTGTGGTCAGCCAGCCCCGGCTGGGGCTGTGCTGAATTTCCACTCTTATTTATCTGTATTTGCCAATTTGCTTTTTGTCCCTTATTAGATTGGCCTCTTTTTTGCTCTGTCTCAGAATATTTCAGAGTGCTGATATAGTAGGAGAAGTCTAGTGACTTCAGGGTTAATTTTGTTATCAGAAGTGTTGGACATTATTTTTGTATGGTTTTTTGGGCAGATTGCAGACAGTGTCTTTCCTTTCCTGTCCTTTCTAGTTAGTTTGGGCCCCATCGTTTGCTCAGCCTATTTTCCTGCCTGTGTTTGTGTTTTCATCTTGTCTCACCGTCAATACATGTGTGGGGGCTGTCTATTCCTTTGGGGTCTGCTCTGGGGCAGTTAGTTTTCCCCTTTTCTTGCTTTAAGCTTATTTAGTCCTCCGGCTGTGACGAGGCATCTAGATTCATCGTAGGAACGCTCCACGGCTGCTGCTAGTTGTGTGGTTAGGATCAGGTGTCTGCAATCTGCATAGTTACCAACCACTCTGGTTTTCTGTGACTTAGCTTGTTTAGTTTTTCTCCTCGGTGACCCATTCATAACAGAATCACCAGCCATACTGCAGATTCTAGGGTACTCAAAAGCAGGAAAAAATTGTTTAAAAAAAAAAAGTGTCAGAATTTTTTTTAATGTATTTTTTCCTCTTTTTCTCTGGGGCCGTAGGAGGATTTTTTTTTTCCTAATGGAGATTAAGCAATTTCCCTGAAGTGCAGGGAATATCCACCTACCTCATTCAGTCACATGCTGCTGAACCCTACTCCTGATGTGTTTTCTGGGGATTGGTCTAAATTTTTGAATTTTAAGAATAATTGTAAATTATTTCTTGCCTTGAAGCCTAACTCATCGGGGAGCTCTGTGCAGCAGGTTAAAATTGTCATCTCCTTGCTGCGCGGAAATCCCCAGGATTGGGCTTTTTCTCTGACACCTGAAAATCCTATTCTGACTAATGTGGATGCATTTTTTCAAGCCTTGGGGTTGTTGTATGATGAACCTAATGCTGTTGAGCAAGCTGAGAGAACCCTGTTGGCATTAAACCAGGGTCCGGATTCTGCAGAGTTATACTGTCAAAAATTCCGAAAGTGGGCGGTCCTTACTACATGGAATGATAGTGCTTTGGCAGCTCTCTTTTGGAAGGGTTTATCAGAGACCGTAAAAGATGTTATGGTGGGATTTCCTGTTCCCCCTGGTCTGGATGATTCTATGTCATTAGCCATTCAAGTTGATCGGTGTTTACGTGAACGTAAAACTACACGGGAGGCGCTGCCACCTTTTGAACAAATGTCTGAACCTATGCAATGTGATGGGGTTTTGTCTAGGGTGCAACGTTAGGAGTTTAGAAGGCGTAATAAGCTGTGCTTTTTCTGTGGAGACACCTCTCAAACTATTTCTGTCTGCCCTAAACGAGAGAAACGTTTTGCACACACATTTGCTGTGGGCAGTGTACAACCTAAGTTCCTTTTGGCAATTACTCTGATCTGCTCCTTATCCATGTTTCCACTAAGGCTTTTGAGGATTCAGGAGCAGCTTTAAATCTGATGGATTTGGACTCTGCTAAACGTTGTGGTTTTTCCATGATGCCTCTGCAGATGCCTATTCCTTTGAGGGGTATTGATGCTACTCCTTTGGCAGAGAATAAACCTCAGTTTTGGACCCAGGTGATAATGCGAGTTGCCCCAGACCACCAAGAAAATTGTAAATTTTTGGTGCTGCATAATTTGCATGATACTATTGTTCTGGGTTTTCCCTGGTTGCAAACTCATAATCCAGTTTTGGATTGGAAATCTGGGTCTGTGGTGAGTTGGGGTTGTCAGTGTGTTCTTAGGGACGCTCCTGTTTTCTCCACCTCTCCTCAGTCTCATGATATTCCTGATTATCTGGCCAATTTTTCTGATGTATTTAGTGAGAGTAAGTCTGCATCTTTGCCTCCTCATAGGAGTTATGACTGTGCAATTGAGTTGATGCCTGGGTGTAAATTTCCCAATGGTCGGCTTTTCAACTTATCAGTACCCGAACATGATGCTATGCGATCCTATATTAAGGAGTCGTTGGAGAAGAGTCATATTAGACCATCCTCGTCACCTTTAGGTGCTGTTTTTTTTTTTGTGGCCAAGAGAGATGGTTCATTAAGACCGTGTATTGATTATCGTTCCCTTAACAAGATGATGGTTAAATATCAGTACCTGTTACCTCTGATGTCTGATTTATTCTCCAGAGTTAAGAGTGCCTGCTGGTTTAGTAAGCTTGACCTCAGGGGGGCGTATAATCTTATTCGCATCAAGCACGGGGATGAATGGAAGACGGCGTTTAATACTCAGGAGGGACATTTTGAGTACCTGGTGATGCCTTTTGGGCTCACTAATGCCCCTTCTATCTTCCAGTCCTTTATGAATGATAATTTCCGAGACTTTGTGGATAAGTTTTTGATCATCTATCTGGATGATATTTTGATCTTTTCTAGTGATTGGGATTCTCATGTGGAACATGTCCGGACTGTGTTCCGGATTTTGAGGGAGAATTCCTTGTTTGTTAAGGGATCGAATTGCCTCTTTGGTGTACAGAGAATTTCATTTTTGGGATTTATCTTGTCTCCGTCGACTATTGAAATGGACCCAGCCAAGGTACAGGCCATTTATGATTGGGTTCAGCATACTTCTTTGAAGGCTCTCCAGAAGTTTTTGGGTTTTGCTAATTTCTATCGTAAATTTATAGGCAATTTTTCTGGTATTGTTAAACCACTGACTGATCTGACCAAAAGGGCGCTGATGTGCTGAATTGGTCTCCTGAGGCTGTCTCAGCATTTCAGGAGCTTAAGCGGAGGTTTACTTCAGCTCCAGTTTTACGGCAACCTGAAGTCTCACTTCCATTTCAGGTAGATGCTTCTGAGATTGGTGCAGGAGCTGTTTTGTCCCAAAAAGACCCTGTGACTTCTAAGATGAATCCCTGTGCCTTCTTTTCTCGAAAGTTCTCCCCATCTGAACGCAACTATGACGTGGGGAATCGGGAATTGTTGGCCATGAAATGGGCATTTGAGGAGTGGAGACATTGGTTGGAGGGAGCTAGACATCAAGTTGTGGTCCTCACCGATCACAAGAATTTGATTTATCTGGAGTCGGCCAAATGCTTGAATCCTAGACAGGCTAGATGGGCCTTGTTTTTCACGCGTTTTAATTTTGTGGTCTCTTTTCTTCCGGGCACTAAGAATGTTAAGGCAGACGCCCTTTCTAGGAGTTTCTTTGCTGATTCTCTTAATATGACCGAGCCTACTACCATCCTAGGTGAGGGGGTAGTTCTTTCTGCCATTTCGCCCGATTTGAGATGCGCCCTGGAGGAATTTCAGAGGATAAACCTGAACGTTGCCCTATGGGAAGATTGTATGTTCCTGACCAGTGGAGAAAGAGAGTGATGTCTGAAGTTCATTGCTCCGCATTAGCTGATCATCCAGGTATTTTTGGTATCAGAGATTTGGTGAGTCGCTCTTTTTGGTGGACTGCCTTATCTCGTGATGTCAGGAATTTTGTACAGTCCTGTGGGACTTGTTCTCGGTCTAAACCCTGTTCTCGTTCTAGTGGGTTGCTGATGCCCCTGCTGGTGCCCAATCTCGATGGATTTTATTTCTGATCTTCCTGTCTCTCAGAGAATGACTGTTATCTGGGTGATCTGTGATAGATTTTCGAAGATGGTCCATCTTGTACCACTCCCAAAGTTGCCATCTTCCACTGAGTTGGTGCCCTTGTTTTTACAACAGGTGGTTCGGTTACATGGGATTCCTGAGAACATTGTGTCTGACAGAGGAGTCCAGTTTGTTTCCAGATTCTGGAAGGCCTTTTGTACTAATCTGGGAATTCAGTTATCCTTCTCCTCCGCGTTTCATCCCCAGACCAATGGGCAGACTGAGAGAACAAACCAGACCTTGGAGTCTTATTTAAGATGTTTTATATCTGCTGATCAGGATGATTGGGTCTCATTTTTGCCCTTGGCCGAATTCACGCTGAACAATAGAGCTAGTTCTACCACTTTGATGTCACCCTTTTTCTGTAATTTTGGGTTTCATCCTCGATTCTCTTCAGGGCAAGTGGAATCTTCGTCCTGCCCAGGTGTGGTCACTGTGGTTGAGAGAATGCAGCAGATATGGGACCAAGTGGTGTATAAGTTGTCACTCTCTCAGGAAAAGGCCCAGCGATTTTCCAACCGGCATAGGACCATTGGTCCCCGGTGTAAAGTGGGTGATATGGTTTAGTTGTCTTCTAAGAATATTCCTATGAAGGTTGCATCGCCAAAATTTAAGCCAAGATTTATTGGAGCTTATAAGATTTTGGAGATTCTTAATCCTGTTTCTTTTCGATTGGCTCTTCCAGTTACATTCAAAATCCATAACGTATTTCACAAATCACTGTTGAAGAGGTTTGTTGAGCCAGTAGTTCCTATGGCAACACCTCCTGACCCTGTATTGGTTAAAGGCAATGTTGAATATGAGGTAGAGAAAATATTGGATTCTCGTTTGGTTAGACGGAGACTCCAGTATTTGGTCAAATGGAAGGGTTATGGCCAGGAGGATAATTCTTGCGTCTCTGCCTCTGATATTCATGCCAATAGATTGGTTCATGCTTTTCACCGGGCCCATCCTGATCGGCCTGGTGGCGTGGATGAGGGTTCGGTGACCCCTCCTTAAGGAAGGGGGTTCTGTTGTAAACTCATTTTCTGGTCTACCAGTTGTGAGTTCTCCTTCCGGGCTCCCTCTGGTGGTAACAGGAGGTAGTGAGGTTGATTTAATTAGTAGAGATCTGCCACCTGATGATGAGGATAACGATTGGATCTCTGAAATCTCAGACTGGATTTAAGACAGCCGACGCCCTATTCTGGTGCTGGTGATTCCTTCTGGCTTTGCAGATCTTGGTTCTCAGCTCTGTTCCAGTCATCTCAAGCTGTGTTTCTGGGTCGCCCACACACCCAGGGCAGTGGGGTACTCGGTACCGGGCCGGTGTTAGTGGGATGTGTCACGGCAGCTGTGACCCGGTCCATGGCCCTGGGCGCCCAAATCAGTGGTGGTTTGTAATATAGTTTATGTGATAGTTGCTTGTGGTGTTTGGCAAGCAAGATGTTAAGCCAACGCTGCGTGCAGATCCTCTGGGGCTGATGGTGTGTTGCAGCTTAGATGGTGTAGCTCCCCACAGGTGAAGCTGTAACCCCAGGGCAGTGTATAGGCGCAGGCGGTGTGAGTAATGTTGGTACCCAGATGTAGCAGTGCTGGCGGTGTTGGCGCACAATTGAATGGAAGACACCAGGGCTTGTAGTTCCAAAGCTTTACTCACAGTTCATGGTACACTCTGGTGCCTGCCTCCGTGCCATGTCTTCCGGGGTAGAGACTCAATCAACCTCCCGGGCAAGTCAGGCTTCTCCCCTCCAACACTCCGCCAACATGTACCTTTCCTGAACAACTCCTCTATTGCGCCTTTTAGTGTGATATATTATAGTGTGATATGTATATATATTATATATATTCTCCAGTACCGTGGTACTCTGATGTTCCTCCTGTCAGATGTTCCTAACAACTCTACTTGTATAACAGAAAGCTGTAGCCTGATCAGGGACCTCCTGGATCACGGCTCTCTATCCGTGTTGCTGTTGTGTCCCAAGTCTTAGATGAGAGTAGTGCATTTACAGCCAACCACTCCACCGGTGTCTGCTGCAGAACCATAAGTGTCCATACAACCTCGGGGACCGGGCCCCGGCCTTGCGCTGAGAACCTATAGGCAAGGTTCCTCTTCCAACCCACAACTCCTCTCTGTTCTACTCCTTCGTTCCGTGCTGTTCCTTCTCTCTCTTATGGAAGCTTAGGTTGCAGTTCTATGTCTTTCTCCTTCTGTTCCTTTCCCGTGCCAGCTGGCTCAGATCACTGAGGCAGCTGCAGCACTCCTTCCTCTCTTCCTCTTCTAGGGAGCTCTTTCCACTAAGACCAGTCCTCAGCCTCTCCTGACTGACTGTCTTTCCTCTGCCTAACCTCCCGTCAGACTGACCTTCTGTCAGACTGCTCTCTCACTGAGCTCCACTCAGACTGATCTGTAATTCTAAACTTTCCCACTCTTTTATATCTAACTCCACCCACCTCCCAGCACATCTCGTGTTACGAAGCAAGGAACCACGAAAGGTGATCTGCTACCCTCTAAGCATGAGCCGCAATGTGGGCAGTGCTGAACTATCCTGTGTGTGGGATGCAGGTGTTGGAGTGTGGAAAGGAGTTCCCAACTTACCTAGTTGGTGGGGCACTACACCTTAGGAGAAGGTGCAGTACCTCTGTGGCGACTGAGCCTCAGGGGCGCCACATTTCTGCTAATGTTCACACTTGATTTTGTTGGTCTATTCAGTTTTTTGTGTGGTCAGCCAGCCCCGGCTGGTGCTGTGCTGAATTTCCACTCTTATTTATCTGTATTTGCCAATTTGCTTTTTGTCCCTTATTAGATTGGCCTCTTTTGTTATTAGAAGTGTTGGACATTATTTTTATAGGGTTTTTTGGGCAGATTGCAGACAGTGTCTTTCCTTTCCTGTCCTTTCTAGTTAGTTTGGGCCCCATCGTTTGCTCCCCATCGTTTGCTCAGCCTATTTTCCTGCCTGTGTTTGTGTTTTCATCTTGTCTCACCGTCAATACATGTGTGGGGGCTGTTTATTCCTTTGGGGTCTGCTCTGGGGCAATTAGTTTTCCCCTTTTCTTGCTTTAGGCTTATTTAGTCCTCCGGCTGTGATGAGGCTTCTAGATTCATCGTAGTAACGCTAGTTGTGTGGTTAGGATCAGGGGTCTGCAATCTGCATAGTTACCAACCTCTCTGGTTTTCTGTGACTTAGCTTGTTTAGTTTTCCTCCTCGGTGACCCATTCATAACAGCGGACACTGCACATGTTGCAAGCAGTGGTTCACGCCACCGTGACCTGTGACGCTAACAGGTTGCGGTTCGCCGGCTGGTACGTGTTATGTGAAGTAACGGAGATCGTGCCTGACAGCACCGGCTCAGTGGTTACCCACTGGTGTCCGACTATCCTCCTACACGCCTTTCCTTCATTGTTCAGCAGCAGTTGGTCACCTCTGCACGGTGGGCGCGTGCTGCGAACGCACCTCTTCTATTATTTCATCTTTATTTATTGGGTGCGTTCCGCCAGCCCGTAACAGGTTGTTTCTGACAATCCCTTTTGCTGCAACACTCCATAAACTGTTGAAAAAGTCAAAGACCTCAGGAAATTAGGAGCAACCAGTAAAAATTGAATAAGTGGCGGCAAACCGGGCTAAAAGTCTTGACCCAAATATGGCTTTTGAGAAGAGGCCACCTCTGACAATCCCTTTTACTAACACTTCTTTGATCTTCGGAAACGGTTTAAAAAGTGAAAGTCATCAGATTAGGAGCAACCATTAAAAGTGGCAGCAAATCAGGGTTACAAATATGTTTAGCATTGCATTTCTGCTCTAATCGACTTCCACTGTATCTGCATTAAAGTCTTTGTGGAATTTTACAGTAGCCTCAGATGTGGCCAAGTTATTCTCTCCATAATCCCACTCTGTCACTAAGCTCTACAGTTCTGTTTTGACAAGTGATTCTGATTAAATAGAAATCATCTGGCACGCTGTTCTAGATTATGAAAGGGGGCGGGTCTGAGGAGCAGGGCCAAGAACTTTTCCATATACCCCAAGTGGAACAAGTATGTAGTTCATGAAGTGTTATTCCTGAGGATTAGATCAGTAATGTATGCCAGTGTAGTTTGTGAAAGCAGTCCTAGGGTGACAATGTGACAAACATCAGAATGGACAGCTGCCTTTTTGTCTTCTTCACTCTAAATTAACTGACCTTGTGTGTCAGGAACAGAACTTGACATCACATTTCAAGTGTAAAAAGACTAAATCCAATTCGTACAGTACCGAATTTCAGGTTAATATTTTATCACCTAATAACAATAAAAAAAAGAACTGACTAGGATTTTTGGAATTTTTTGATTCTTTATGGCCAAACTTTTCAGCAGAAGGATTATGATGGCTTTAATACTAACTATAGAATCATAGAATCATAGAGTTGGAAGGGACCTTCTGGGCCATCTGGTCCCACCCCCTGCTCAAAGCAGGATTCACTAAATCATCCCAGACGGATGTCTGTCGAGCCTCTGTTTGAAGACTTCTATGGAAGGAGAACTCACCACCTCTTGTGGAAGCCTGGTCCACTCATTGATCACCTTAACTGTCAAAAAGTTTTTTCTAATATCTAATCTGTCTCCTCCCATTCAGTTTCATCCCATTGCTTCTTTATATCTTTTTGAATCCTTGCTCTCTCTTCTCTAGTATTGGCTATCCCTCCTAGCTTTGAGTTATCAGCAAATTTAATCAGTGTACCCTCAATTCCTTCATCTAAATCATTGATAAAGATGTTGAACAATACAGGGCCCAGGACAGAGCCCTGTGGTACCCCATTTAAGACATTCTTCCAACTGGTTATGCAGCCATTTGCAACCACTCTTTGGATCCAATCACTAAGCCACTAATCCACCTAAGAGTTGCCTTGTCCATTCCATACTTAGTCATTTTTTTCAATAAAGATGGTGTGAGATACATTGTCAACTGCTTTGTTGAAGTCAAGATAAACTATATCTACAGCATTTCCCTGATCCACCCAGTCAGTGATTCTGTCATAGAAGGAAATTAAGTTAGTCAGACAAGACTTATTAGTTATAGTCTGTACACTTTGTGGTGTACATACAGATATGTCCACCCTTACCCGTTTCAATAAAACAGATCTATCAACAGATTTCACATTACAATCTACATACATTATTAAATAGATCTCTTCAACCTGATGAGGCTGGTGCATGTATTCTGAAAATCAATGTAACAATGGCTGAATAATCCTGGTATTAAAATGAGCATTTTTATTCCAGCTATAGAGTGAGAGAGCTTACGAGTCCAAGTGTATTCAATCTCTGTCCACTCAGCCTGACTGACAGCTGCAGTGTATACTGAACAGTGTGAGATCTCACAGGGAGGAGGAACACTGAGGAGCTTAGGTAGGCTGCTATAAAATGCTTTGTCTCATCTTCGTAAATGGGTAAAAAGCAGAGTACTTGTAAAAACAAATACCTGTTAGTAAAATGTACTCTCTCTCGGTTAGGTTACTGGCCACCTGTGAAGTCTGTTAAGGCAAGTAGCACAGCACTTGTATGCTACAGAGCTTGCCAGCAGTGGTCTGAAGCTGGATGGAATTCTGGATTCTACCAGCTCCATTGCTCCTGCACTGCAGTAGCCATGCTGCTGGTCTAAACTGTCAATCTACATGACTACACTGCTCCCTAAAAGCAAGAAGTCGCAAGGTTGGGAAGCTGTGAGCCCATGAAATTAGAAGAAGGGAATAATCCTTTAACTTAAACTTTCATAATAGACTATACTGTCATTCCATATTTATAAAGTAAGAAACCAGCTTTTTAAGCAAACGTCAGATGTGCCTTCTTTCTCTAGTGTCCCATTGCAGCTTTAATCTCTGCTCTCATAGTAGAGAAGTACTGGTGCACGTAAAATAGTATACTGAGCAGTGTGAGATCTCACAGGGAGGAGGGACACTGAGGAGCTTAGGAAAGCTGCTGTAAAATGCTTTGTCTCATCTTCTTAAATGGGTAAAAAGCAGAGTGCTTGTTTAAAAAAACCTGTTAGTAAAAAGTACTCTATCTACAGTCATATGTTAAAGTTTGGGCACCTCTATTAATGTTAACCTTTTTTCTTTATAACAATTTTGTTTTTTGCAACAGCTATTTCAGTTTCATATATCTAATAACTGATGGACTCAGTTATATTTCTGGATTCAAATGAGGTTTATTGTACTAACAGAAAATGTGCGATCTGCATTTTAACAAAATTTGACCGGTGCAAAAGTATAGACACCTCAACATAAAAGTGACATTAATATTTCGTAGATCCTCCTTTTGCAAAAATAACAGCCTCTAGTCGCTTCCTGTAGCTATTAATGAGTTCCTGGATCCTGGATGAAGGTATTTGTGAAAATTCCTGTTTACCAAACAATTCCAGTTCAGTTAAGTTTGATGGTCGCCGAGCATGGGCAGCCAGCTTCAAATCATCCCACAGATGTTCAATGATATTCAGGTCTGGGGACTGGGATGGCCATTCCAGAACATTGTAATTGTTCCTCTGCATGAATGCCTGAGTAGATTTGGAGCGGTGTTTTGGATCATTGTCTTTCTGAAATATTCATCCCCTGCATAACTTCAACTTCGTCACTGATTCTTGCACATTATTGTCAAGAATCTGCTGATACTGAGTTGAATCCATGCGACCCTCAACTTTAACAAGATTCCCGGTGCCGGCATTGGCCACACAGCCCCAAAGCATGATGGAACCTCCACGAAATTTTACTGTGGGTAGCAAGTGTTTTTCTTGGAATGCTGTGTTTTTTAGCCTCCATGCATAACGCCTTTTTGTATGACCATACAACTCAATCTTTGTTTCATCAGTCAACAGGACCTTCTTCCAAAATGTAACTGGCTTGTCCAAATGTGCTTTTGCATACCTCAGGCGACTCTGTTTGTGGTGTGCTTGCAGAAACGGCTTCTTTCGCATCACTCTCCCATACAGCTTCTCCTTGTGCAAAGTGCGCTGTATTGTTGACCGATGCACAGTGACACCATCTGCAGCAAGATGATTCTGCAGGTCTTTGGAGGTGGTCTGTGGATTGTCCTTGACTGTTCTCACCATTCTTCTTCTCTGCCTTTCTGATATTTTTCTTGGCCTGCCACTTCTGGGCTAGCAAGAACTGTACCTGTGTTCTTCCATTTCCTTACTATGTTCCTCACAGTGGAAACTGACAGGTTAAATCTCTGAGACAACTTTTTGTATCCTTCCCCTGAAAAACTATGTTGAATAATCTTTGTTTTCAGATCATTTGAGCGTTGTTTTGAGGAGCCCATGATGCCACTCTTCATAGGAGAATCAAATAGGAGAACTACTTGCAAGTGGCGACCTTAAATACCTTTTCTCATGATTTGATACACCTGGCTATGAAGTTCAAAGCTCAATGAGGTTACAAAACCAATTTAGTTCTGCAGGAAGTCAGTAAAAAGTAGTTAGGAGTGTTCAAATCAAGAAAATGATAAGGGTGCCCATACTTCTGCACCGGTCAAATTTTGTTTAAATGCAGATTGCACATTTTCTGTTAGTACAATAAACCTCATTTGAATCCAGAAATATAACTGAGTCCATCAGTTATTAGATATATGAAGCTGAAATAGCTGTTGCAAAAACCAAAATTGTTATAAAGAAAAAAGGTTAACATTAATAGGGGTGCCCAAACTTTTACATATGACTGTACTCTCTCCTGGTTAGGTTACTGGCCACCTGTGAAGTCTATCTAGCACAGCACTTGTATGCTATAGAGCTTGCCAGCAGTGCTCTGAAGCTGGCTGGATCACTGGATTCCATCAGCTCCATTGCTCCTGCAGTGCAGTAACCATGCTGCTGGTCTAAACTGTCAATATACATGACTACACCTCCCCCTACAAGCAAGAATTCACATGATTTGGAAGCTGAGAGCCTGTGAAAATAAAAGATGAGAATAATCCTTAAACTTAAACTTTCATAAAAGACTATACTGTAATTTCAGATTTATAAAGTAAGAAACCAGCTTTTTAAGCAAATGTCAGATGTGCCTTCTTTCTCCAGTGTCCCACCGCAACCTGAATCCCTGCTCTCATGTAAGGAGAAGCACCGGTCCTGGGGCACTTATACCACGCCAGGTCCGGAACTTATGAGGCTGTTTCCCATGTCCGAGGGAAGGCATAAGGGCCCAGACAGAACCCCTGACCCGGAATCAGGGGGCATGCACAAGCCAAAGCGCACGGCAGCAGTTAGATTTGGTGTGGAAAGGCAGCATGCAGCAGGCTGAGGAGTGTGCTCCGTCCCCCGAGCAACTCTCAGAGACTGAGGTGTCAGGTGCCCTGCCTCTGCATGACTGAGAGGTGCCGCGTGCCCCGTGGCTGAGAGTACAGTGCACGGGCCGCCTAGAACGAGCCAGATAGCAGATGAACTTCTGCAACCTACCTGGCCCATTGCTGCTGATCATCTCACATTGGACCCTGCAAGTGCCGCGGCCCTGGTCATCCCGGCTGCGCCAACTTATGGATTAGGGGCTCAGCGGAAGGTACCAGAGACCGACTACTGCCACCAGAAGATGAACCGTTGTTTTCAGGACCCCATTGGAACAGCACCGCGCCTGCTGTTGTCGGCGCCGCCACCCTCCAAGCTTCAGCAGAAGACTGGGAAGTCTTTGACACGATAAGTGATTTACAGAACTGCCGTTATATTGTTTATTGCTCATTACCTCTACCTATTGTCTACCCTTGAACTGTTTATCCCTCATTTAACTGTTTATCTCCCTGCGTGGAGTATCCCCTGTTAAATTAAAGCTGTTAACCCTTGCTCTGCCTCTCTTACGTCACTGCATCACGCAACCTGCTTACACTCACAGTAGAGAAGTCCTGGTGCATGTAAAATAGTGGTTACTAAGATCCTAAAGTCTACTAATGAGAGTTGTGTGAGATTTGTTTTTCTTCATTCCAGTATTGGTATATAGATCCTCAGACCCACCAGGGAAGGTGATTCTGTTGGCTCACAATCTATGCATACCATGTCATGCCTAATTTATTTGTATAGTAAACTTTGAAACTATTGCATACTGCGGTCCAATAGGTTATGAGTGAACCAACCTGTAAGAAATAGACTCTAGTGACAAATAGTTCTTTGAAAGTCATCTCCAAATGGAGTTTCTGCATCTACTAGACCTTTGGGCCAATAATGTCGTAGAGACCCATTTCATGTCATTGCTTTATTCTCTGGTGGGCTAGTTCTGCCCTCAATCCTTACTTCAGGTTCATTTTAGGTAGCAGCCCTTTCTAATACCTTTCATGGACCACACTGACAGTATTATTGTGCATGGCAGACAGTCATCAATACACCATAAAAGACCACTACAAGCCTAATCTAAGAATGTTCCACAATTCCATAATAACTAAAATGCATTTCAATTTCTCCTGTTACACGGTAACTATGATTATAAGCTATGGTGTACACTTTTCAAAGTCCAACTCAGGCTACATAGCAGAGCGCTGATAAAAATTCTGTATGTCTATTTATACACTCTATTCTCCATATGTGATATTGTGAGAGAGGCCTATAGTTGCTTAGAGGTGACCTTGGGTTCCTTTGTGACCTTGTGAACTATAATATTCCTTGAATTTGTAGTCATCTTTATTAGGTGGCTACTCCTAGGAAGGCTAATAATGCTCTTAAACTTCCTCCATTTGTACACAATCAGTCTGACTATAGATTAATGAAGTCCAAACTCTTTACAGTTAGTTTGCAACTTTTCCAGCCTGATGAACATCAAGAACTCTTCTTCTCATGACCTCAGAAATCTCCTTTGTTTATGCCATGATACACTTCCACAAATGTGCTGTGAAGATCAGACTTTGCAAAATAATTTTTCTATATAAAATAAAACAGGTAGCCAATCTACACCTGGTTGTCAACCCTACTGTTTGAAACCACAGATTCTAACTTCAAAATATCCGCTGTTGTGAATTCTCTTGATCTGACTTTTGAGTCGGGGCTCCCTCTGGGTGGTTACTGCGGGTAGTGGAGCTGGCCGGGTTGACAGAAGTCAGCCACTTGACAACGATGATTGGAAGTCAGGGGTTACTGACTGGGAGGATATAAGTGAGCAGGATTCCCTCAGTTGCTGCTGGTTGGTTTCTTCCTGTGCATTTTGAGGTCTGCTGTCTCCTGCCTGATCCTGCATTTTTCAGTTAAGTTGTTCATTTGCTAATCCTTTGCATTTGATCTGGTTTTGCCTATTTCTGCTTTGCTGCGAGGGTTCAGCGTGCTCCCTGCTGGGGCAGTGCTGGACCCCTCTCCATTTGTTACAGTTTGTTAAGTCCCCTGTTATATTAGTCTCTTTTGCTTTGCTGCCAGTTCACACCAGAATGCTGATATAGTGGGGGAAAGGTCGTGAGACCTCAGTGTTTTTTGTACATCAGACGTGTTGGATTTTTTAGGGTTTTTGCGTGATTGCAGACAGTGTCTTTCCTTTCCTATCCTATCTAGACAGTTTGGGCCCCATCATTTGCGCAGTCTATTTTCTGCCTGTGTTTGTGCCTCATCTTGTCTCACCGACAATATGTTTGGGGGCTCTCTATTTCTTTGGGGTTCTACTCCGGGGCAGTTTAGATTTCACCTTTCTTGCTTTAAGCTTAGTTAGTTCTACGGCTGTGCCGAGGCGTCTAGGGCATTGAAGGTACGCCCCACGGCTACTGCTAGTTGTGTGGTTAGGATTAGGAGTCTGCAATCTGCTAAGTTACCAACCTTTCTGGTTTCCTGGTGGCCTAGCCTATTCCTGCCATCCTCCTCGGTGACCTGTTCATAACAATCTGCTAATTCTTAAGGTTCACATACTTTTTCCACTTGCAGACATGCAATATTGCATCATTTTCTGCAATAAAAAAAAATGATACCTGGGTCTGGCATGGTATTAAGAATACATTCTCTTCTATATTTCATCTGGTAACCTTCTAAAATTACTTTTTGGGCTGATTTGTGCTTCTGAAATAAGAGAGATTCTTAGATACAAGTTTCCTCTAAATATAGTGTTTGTTATTATTATAATTATTTTTTATAGACACCGGGTTCCTATTTAAATATATATTTTTTCAATATAATAATTATAAATATATATATATATATATATATATATATATATATATATATTGTGGCAGGGCTAAGGGTCGTGTAATCGATGGGAGATATGTGCCTCATAAATGGCTTGTCTCTATAATGTAAGGCATAAGTAAAGTGTACCAGATATTATTATTGTTGTTGTTTGAAGGACCTGTGGTGAGGTCACAGTCAGGTGACCAGTCAGCTGCTGAGTTCGTGGGTGTGGCTACAGCCTTATAATGTGGCCTGCTCCTGAACCAGGGAGCTGTATGTGGGGTGGACTAAGCCTCCCATGTGTGCTGAGACTCCTGCTCTGAGTCTACAACTACGGACATTTTGTGTTATTGTGCCTGAGCTAAAGGCTACTTTTTGGTGTTACGCTGCCTTGTGCGTTTATGACGTGAATAAACCGCAAGCACTGTTGAAGAACCTGTCTCCTGATTGTCTCCCGCTGCACCTGAGCGAGTCACATCCCCACAATTGGTGGTACACGTGCGGGCAGCGGTCCCAGCAGAGACTTGAGACAGTTGCTGCATGTCCTGGGTGAAGTTTGCAGCAGGGCAACAAGCACTGCCTGGAATCATGGAGGACCTGCTGAAACACCTGGTCCAGTCCCAGGCTCTGCAGCAGGAAACCAACAAGCTGTTGTTACAGCAGATCCAGCAAAGCCAGCAAGAGCAGCGGCAGCAGTTCCAGCAGAGCCAGCAGGAACAACGGCAGCAGATGTAGCTTCTGGCAACCGCCATCCAGGAGGGCAGGACGAGCGCCCCAACCCCAGGTCGGGCTGATGTCACCGACGTCAAGAAGGTGGTAAGACGCGTGTTACAAAAAATGACCCCTGAGGATGATGTGGAGGCCTTCCTGACGGTGTTTGAAAGGGTGGCTGAGAGGGAAAAACTTCAGCCAGAGCGGTGGGCGGAGGTACTGGCCCCATACCTAATGGGAGAGCCCCAGAAGACGTACTTTGACCTGACGGTACAAGATGCCAGAGAGTATCCCAAATTAAAAGCGGAAATTCTCACCCGCTTGGGGGTAACAATGACTACCAGGTCACAGAGAGTGCATCGTTGGGCCTATCACCGGGACAAACCCCCGTGCTCCCAAATGTTTGACCTGTTGTACCTGGTCAAGAAATGGCTGCAGCCAGAGTCGGCTTCCCCGGCACAGATGGTAGAGCGAGTTGTGATGGATCGGTTTGTGCATTCTCTGCCGAGACCTCTACAGACTTGGGTTGCCCAGGGTGATCCCCAAAATGCTGATGAACTGGTTGGGCTGGTCGAAAGATACCAGGGGATGGAAGGTTCCTTGGGGAAGCAGCCCATTCCGTATTGGGGGTCCCAGCAGGGGGCAGAGTCACAAAAAGGGGTGGTGCGTCCAAGGTCAAAAGGGGCGGGGGAAAGGGTGCCCAAGGTCCCCTCGGGTGTTATTTGCTGGAAGTGTCATGAGCCTGGACATATAGCGGCCCGTTGTCCCCAGACCACCGAGCAGATGGACTGCAGCATGGGACGCCGTAGTTCATACTACGCATATCCAGCCAGCAGTGTGAACTCGCTACCTAACAAGGGGCCACAAGCGTGTCCCGTGAAGGTGAACGGTCGAGCAGTAATGGCGCTTCTGGACTCCGGGAGCTTGGTGACCCTTGTGAGGGCCAGTTTTCCTCTAAACATACTCCCGGGTAAAAAGATTGGTGTTCGGTGCATACATGGCGATGCAAAGGACTACCCTATGGCTAGGGTGAATATTGAAACGGCGCATGGCACCGAGTCGCATGAAGTTGGCGTTGTTCGAGACCTGTTGCATCCTATAATTATTGGCCGGGATTTCTGTATGTTTTGGGATCTGTGGGGGGTGGGTTCTGAGTGTGCTAGCCAGAGCAATGAACCAATCCACCCCACTGAGGTATCGCCACCACCAGATGCAGACGAGTTTCCTTTATGTGTCCTTGTTGGGGATGAAGAGGAAGGGTCCCCTGTACCTGACATCCCGGAGTTAGGGGTGGCCGGGGAGAATTTTGGGACTGCCCAACATAGGGACCCCACACTAAGGGAAGCCTTTAACAATGTCACCGTCATTAATAGGGTTGCACAAGAGCCGGGAGCAGACACAAGGTTTCCCCATTTTATGTTGAGCGGGGAATTGTTGTACCGGGTCACGAAAATAAGGGAGGAGGTGTCAGAGCAGTTAATAGTACCAGCCCCCTATAGACGAAAAGTGTTGGACATGGCCCATTCACACATCTTGGGGGGACACCTGGGGGTGGAAAAAACCCAGGAACGGATTGTACAGAGGTTCTATTGGCCTGGGTGTCACCGGGAAATAGTAAACTATTGCAGGTCCTGCCCGACATGTCAGTTAACTGCCCCCACATCTCATTTTCGGAACCCTCTTGTGCCACTGCCCATTATTGAGGTGCCATTTGAGAGAATTGCCATGGACTTGGTCGGTCCCTTAGTTAAATCAGCTCGGGGCCATCAGTATGTATTAGTCATCCTGGACTATGCCACACGCTATCCTGAGGCCATTCCCCTGAGAAACTCCTCCGCGAAGAGTATAGCCAGCGAGCTGGTCCATGTGTTTTCCCGGACGGGTTTGCCGAAGGAGATCCTGACCGACCAGGGGACACCTTTTATGAGCAAGGTGATGAGAGAATTGTGCAGAGTCTTGCAAATTTCCCAGTTAAGGACTTCAGTGTACCATCCGCAGTCAGATGGCCTTGTTGAGAGGTTTAACAAGACACTGAAGAGCATGCTGAGAAAAGTCATAGCGGAAGATGGTAGAGACTGGGATTGTCTCTTACCGTATTTACTGTTTTCTATCCATGAAGTTCCCCAGGCCTCCACGGGGTTCTCCCCCTTCGAGCTTCTGTACGGCCGGCATCCGCGAGGTCTCCTAGATATAGCCAAGGAAACCTGGGAAGCCGAAGTCACGCCCCACAGAAGCGTTATTGAGCATGTGGCACTGATGCAGCAGAGGGTTGCGAAGGTGATGCCCATTGTTAAAGAACATCTCCGCCAGGCACAAGAGGCTCAGGACAGAATCTACAACCGGTCAGCCAGAGTGAGGCAGTTCAATCCGGGAGACCGAGTTCTCGTGCTAATCCCGACGGTGGAAAGTAAGTTCTTGGCCAAGTGGCAAGGGCCATATGAGGTGGTGGAGAAGCTGGGAGACGTAAACTACAAGATCCACCAACCCGGAAGACGGAAGCCATACCAGGTTTACCATGTTAACCTTATCAAGCCATGGCAAGATAGAGAGCCAGCGGTAACTCCATGCTTGCTGGGCAACCTAGAAGGGGAGGTTGGAGCCGTTACCATAGCGGAGACTCTGTCGAGGTCCCAGAAACAGCAGTGCCGGGAGTTACTCCAGAAAAACCGCGACCTGTTCTCAGAGTTGCCGGGGTGCACGAAGGTGGTGGAGCACGAAATTCTGACCGAGCCACATGTGCGGGTGAACGTGAAACCCTATCGTATTCCTGAGGCCTGGCGAGAGGTAATCTCCAAGGAGGTGCAGCGTATGTTGAAGCTCGGGGTTATTGAGGAATCCAAGAGCGGCTGGTCGAGCCTGATTGTCCTGGTCCCAAAACCTGATGGTGAATGGAGGTTCTGCAACGATTACCGAAAGCTGAATGAGGTCTCCAAGTTCGACGCTTATCCCATGCCACGCGTTGATGAGCTCATCGAGAGACTTGGACCGGCCAGATACATAACCACTTTGGATCTGACAAAGGGATATTGGCAGATTCCCATGGCACAGGAAGCCAAGGAGAAGACGGCATTCTCCACACCAGACGGGTGCTTCCAGTATGTCCGGATGCTGTTTGGCCTTCAGGGAGCTCCAGCAACCTTCCAGAGGGCGATGGATAGAATCCTTGCGCCTCATAAGCTATATGCTGCCGCATATCTAGATGATATCGTCATCTTTACCCCGGACTGGGAGACTCACCTGGAGAAGGTCCAAGCAGTGTTTGATGCTCTAAGAGAGGCGGGATTTACAATAAACCCGAAGAAGTGTGCCTTGGGGAGAGAAGAAGCCAAGTACCTCGGATATGTAGTGGGGCGTGGCGAGATCAAACCCCAAATCAATAAAGTGGAAGCAATTCAGACATGGCCGAGACCTCTGTCAAAGAAGCAAGTTAAAGCTTTCCTGGGGATTGTGGGATATTACAGGAGGTTCATCCCAAACTTTGCCACAATGGCTGCACCTCTAACTGATCTGCTTAAGGGGACGAAGTCAGTGATGGTCAGCTGGTCCGAAGAAGCAGAGTCAGCCTTCCAAGAAATGAAGGGAGCTCTTTCTAAGCAACCCGTTTTGGTGGCCCCAGACTTTAAACGTGAATTTGTCCTCCAGACAGATGCCTCAGATGTTGGGGTAGGAGCAGTCCTCTCCCAAGAGATACGTGGGGAGGAGCATCCTGTTCTCTACTTGAGTAGGAAGTTGACTTCTTGTGAGAGAAATTACTTAGTTGTAGAGAAGGAGTGTTTGGCCATAAAATGGGCAGTGGACACCTTACGGTATTACCTGGTGGGATGGAAGTTTAGGTTAATATCCGACCATGCCCCACTCAGGTGGATGAGGGAAACAAAGGGCAAGAATGCTAGGGTCACCCGCTGGTTCTTAGCCCTACAAGACTTCAGCTTCCATGTAGAGCATAGGGCCGGGAAGATACATGGGAATGCCGATGCCCTCTCCAGAATCCCTTGCCTGGTAGGTGAAAGTGCCAAGCCCCACGGCTTTAGGCATAGGGGGGAGGTATGTGGCAGGGCTAAGGGTCGTGTAATCGATGGGAGATATGTGCCTCATAAATGGCTTGTCTCTATAATGTAAGGCATAAGTAAGATATTATTGTTGTTGTTTGAAGGACCTGTGGTGAGGTAACAGTCAGGTGACGAGTCAGCTGCTGAGTTCGTGGGTGTGGCTACAGCCTTATAATGTGGCCTGCTCCTGAACCAGGGAGCTGTATGTGGGGAGGACTAAGCCTCCCATGTGTGCTGGGACTCCTGCTCTGAGTCTACAACCACGGACATTTTGTGTTATTGTGCCTGAGCTAAAGGCTACTTTTTGGTGTTACGCTGCCTTGTGCGTTTATGACGTAAATAAACCGCAAGCACTGTTGAAGAACCTGTCTCCTGATTGTCTCCCGCTGCACCTGAGCAAGTCACATCCCCACAATATATACACATACAGTTGTGGCCAAAATTATTGACACCCCTGCAATTTTGTCAGATAATACTCAGTTTCTTCCTGAAAATTATTGCAAACACAAATTCTTTGTTATTATTATCTTCATTTAATTTGTCTTAAATGAAAAAGCACAAAAATAATTGGCCTAAAGCCAAATTGGATATAATTCCACACCAAACATTAAAAATAGGGTGGACAAAAGTATTGGCACTGTTCGAAAAATCGTGTGATGCTTCTGTAATTTGTGCAATTAACAGCACCTGTAACTTATCTGTGGCACCTAACAGGTGCTGGCAATAACTAAATCACACTTGCAGCCAGTTGACATGGATTAAAGTTGACTCAACCTCTGTCCTGTGTCCTTGTGTGTACCACATTGAGCATGGAGAAAAGAAAGAAGACCAAAGAACTGTCTGAGGACTTGAGAAACCAAATTGTGAGGAAGCATGAGCAATCTCAAGGCTACAAGTCCATCTCCAAAGACCTGAAAGTTTCTGTGTCTACCATGCGCAATGTCATCAAGAAGTTTAAAGTCTATGGCACTGTGGCTAACCTCCCTAGATGTGGACGGAAAAGAAAAATTGACAAGAGATTTCAATGCAAGATTGTATGGATGTTGGATAAAGAACCTTGACTAACATCCAAACAAGTTCAAGCTGCCCTGCAGTCCGAGGGTACAACAGTGTCAACCCGTACTATCCGTCGGCGTCTGAATGAAAAGGGACTGTATGGTGGGAGACCCAGGAAGACCCCACTTCTTACCCCGAGACATAAAAAAGCCAGGCTGGAGTTTGCTAAAACTTACCTGAAAAAGCCTAAAACGTTTTGGAAGAATGTTCTCTGGTCAGATGAGACAAAAAGTAGAGCTTTTTGGGCAAAGGCATCAACATAGAGTTTACAGGAGAAAAAAAGAGGCATTCAAAGAAAAAAACACGGTCCCTACAGTCAAACATGGTGGAGGTTCCCTGATGTTTTGGGGTTGCTTTGCTGCCTCTGGCACTGGACTGCTTGACCGTGTGCATGGCATTATGAAGTCTGAAGACTACCAACAAATTTTGCAGCATAATGTAGGGCCCAGTGTGAGAAAGCTGGGTCTCCCTCAGAGGTCATGGGTCTTCAAGCAAGACAATGACCCAAAACACACTTCAAAAAGTACTAGAAAATGGTTTGAGAGAAAGCACTGGAGACTTCTAAGGTGGCCAGCAATGAGTCCAGACCTGAATACCTGTGGGGAGATCTAAAAATGGCAGTTTGGAGAAGGCACCCTTCAAATATCAGGGACCTGGAGCAGTTTGCCAAAGAAGAATGGTCTAAAATTCCAGCAGAGCATTGTAAGAAACTCATTGATGGTTACCGGAAGTGGTTGGTCGCAGTTATTTTGGCTAAAGGTTGTGCAACCAAGTATTAGGCTGAGGGTGCCAATACTTTTGTCTGGCCCATTTTTGGAGTTTTGTGTGAAATGATCAATGTTTTGCTTTTTGCTTCATTCTCTTTTGTGTTTTTTCATTTAAGACAAATTAAATGAAGAGAATAATACCAAAGAATTTGTGATTGCAATCATTTTCAGGAAGAAACTGAGTATTATCTGACAAAATTGCAGGGGTGTCAACACTTTTGGCCACAACTGTGTGTGTGTGTATATATATATATACACACACACACACACACAGTGGGTACAGAAAGCATTCAGACCCCTTTAAATTTTTCACTCTCTTTGCTTCATTGCAGCCATTTGGTAAATTAAAAAAAGTTCATTTTTTACTCATTAATGTACACTCTGCACCCCATCTTGCCTGAAAAAAGCAGATATTTTGAAATTTTTGCAAATTTATTAAAAAAGAAAGACTGAAATATCACATGGTCATAAGTATTCAGACCCTTTGCTCAGACACTCATATTTAAGTCACATGCTGTCCATTTCCTTGTGATCGTCCTTGAGATGGTTCTGCTCCTTCATTGGAGCCCAGCTGTGTTTAATTAAACTGATAGGACTTGATTTGTAAAGGCACACACCTCTCTATATAAGACCTAAGGCCAGGGTCACATTGCGCTTAGGCAGACCGTTAGACGGACTGCGTTACACCACGGTATAGCGCGGTTTAGCGCAGTCTGTTAACGCTGCCATTGCGCCCCATTTTTGGGCATATAGCGACGCATGCCGTAAAGCGGCACGCGTTCGCGATGTGCCGTCATTCACTGACGGTGCCTCGGACGCGGGCTGATTCATCTGCGCTAGCGGGTATAGCATAACGCTATGCGTTGACTGGACAGCTTAATGTTATGTGAACCTAGCCTAAGCACACAGCTAAAATAACAAAGGAGTGGCTTCAGAACAACTCTGTGACCATTCTTGTCTGGCCCAGCCAAGCCCTGATCTAAACCCAATTGAGCATCTCTGGAGAGACCTGAAAATGGCTGTCCACCAACGTTCACCTTCTGACCTGACAGAACTGGACAGGATCTGCAAGGAAGAATGGCAGAGGATCCCCAAATCCAGGTGTTAAAAACTTGTGGCATCGTTCCCAAGAAGACTCATGGCTGTACTAGCTCAAAAAGGTGCTTCTACTCAATACAGAGCAAAGGGTCTGAATACTTATGACCATTAGAGTTGAGCGATACCGTCCGATACTTCAAAGTATCGTATCGGATGGTATCGGCCGATCTTTAAAAAAAGTATCGGTATCGCCATTCAAGTCTATGGGACTTCCGGTATCGGAATAAGAAAAACCCTTTCCTGCCCTTGTACAGCCTCTCTGGGGTCTGTACGGGCCTTTCGGGGGGCTGTGCCGGCCTGCCAGGGGGTCTGTGCAGGCTCCGGTGGTCTGTGCCGGCCTGCCGGGGGGCTGTGCCGGCCTGCCGGGGGGCTGTGCCGGCCTGCCGGGGGGCTGTGCCGGCCTGCCGGGGGGCTGTGCCGGCCTGCCGGTGGTCTGTGCAGGCTCCGGGGGGCTGTGCCGGCCTGCCGGGGGGCTGTGCCGGCCTGCCGGTGGTCTGTGCAGGCTTCGGGGGTCTGTGCAGGCATCGTCCGATGGGACTACAAGTCCCATCGGGCGATGCCTGCTACCATGACAGTGATTGACACATTAGCCAATGATGGGACAGTAGTAGTCCCATCATCCGGCTAATGTGTTAAATGTAAAAAAAAAAAAAAAAAATTACATGCTACATACATACAACATGCATACTACATACATGCTACATTCATACTACATACTACATACATGCTACATTCATACTACATAAATACTACATGCAACATACATACTACATATATACTACATACATACTACATATATACTACATGCATGCTACATACATACTGCATGCTACATACATACTACATGCTACATACATACCACATATATACTACATACATACTACATACATACTACATGCATGCTACATGCATGCTACATGCTACATACATAACACATATATACTACATGCATACTACATACATACTACATGCATGCTACATGCATGCTACATACATAACACATATATACTACATGCATGCTACATACATACTACATGCTACATACATACCACATACATACTACATGCATGATACATACTACATGCATGCTACATACATACTACATGCTACATACTACATATATACTACATGCATGCTACATACATACTACATGCTACATACTACATATATACTACATGCATACTACATGCTACATACTACATATATACTACATGCATGCTACATACATACTACATGCTACATACATACTACATGCTACATACATACTACATATATACTACATGCATGCTACATACATACTGCATGCTACATACATACTACATACATACTACATGCTACATACATACCACATATATACTACATACATACTACATACAATACATTCATACAATACATACATAGACATACAGTACATATAACATAGAGTAACATACTTACCAATACTTGTCACATTGTTCCCCGAAGCCATTGTCTTTTCCGGAATAAATATTAACATAACAAACCACAAAAATACTCACCCACGATCCGAAGCAGTCCACGAGTGTGTCCCACGACGATCTTGGGTAGAGAACGGCAGCATCAGCTGATGCTGCCGTTCTCTACGGGCTGCAGGAATCCAATGACGGAAGGTAGGTATCCTTCCGCACTGTATTCCTCCGCCACTTAAAAAAAAAAAAAGTCCCTAGTCTCACTTTATGCCATTGCTGTGTGGGAATTTCCCACGCAGCAATGGCATAAAGTGAGACTAGGGACTTTTTTTTTTTTTAAGTGGCGGAGGAATACAGTGCGGAAGGATACCTACCTTCCGTCATTGGATTCCTGCAGCCCGTAGAGAACGGCAGCATCATCTGATGCTGCAGTTCTCTACCCAAGATCGTCGTGGGACACACTCGTGGACTGCTTCGGATCGTGGGTGAGTATTTTTGTGGTTTGTTATGTTAATATTTATTCCGGAAAAGACAATGGCTTCGGGGAACAATGTGACAAGTATTGGTAAGTATGTTACTCTATGTTATATGTACTGTATGTCTATGTATGTATTGTATGAATGTATTGTATGTATGTAGTATATATGTGGTATGTATGTAGCATGTAGTATGTATGTAGTATGTATGTAGCATGCAGCATGTATGTAGTATGCTTGTAGTATATATGTAGTATGTATGTAGCATGCATGTAGTATATATGTAGTATGTATGTAGCATGTAGTATGTATGTAGCATGCATGTAGTATATATGTAGTATGTAGTATGTATGTAGTATGTATGTGGTATGTATGTAGCATGTAGTATGCATGTAGCATGCATGTAGTATGTATGTAGCATGCATGTAGTATGTATGTAGCATGCATGTAGTATGTATGTAGCATGCATGTAGTATGTATGTAGCATGCATGTAGTATGTATGTAGCATGTATGTAGTATGTATGTAGCATATATGTAGTATGTATGTAGCATGTAGTATGTATGTAGCATGCATGTAGTATGTATGTAGTATTTTTTTTTTTTTTTTTTTTTTTAACATTTAACACATTAGCCGGATGATGGGACTACTACTGTCCCATCATTGGCTAATGTGTCAATCACTGTCATGGTAGCAGGCATTGCCCGATGGGACTTGTAGTCCCATCGGACGATGCTTGCACAGACCCCCGGACATCAGCACAGCCCCCCGGCAGGCCGGCACAGCCCCCCGGCAGGCCGGTACAGACCCCCACAGGGTGCACAGACCACCGGCAGGCCGGCACAGCCCCCCGGCAGGCCGGTACAGACCCCGGGCAGTCCACACAGCCCCCCGGCAGGCCGGCACAGCCCCCCGGCAGGCCGGCAGAGACCCCCGGAAGGCCCGAAATGACGGCGCATCATGATGCGCACACACCGCGCATCATGATGACGTCAGTCTGTCAATCAACTTTGAACTTCCGATTCCGATGCCGAATTCCGATATTGAAAAAATATCGGAAGTCGGTATCGGAATTCCGATACAGCAAGTATCGGCCGATACCCGATACTTGCGGTATCGGAATGCTCAACACTAATGACCATGTGATATTTCAGGTTTTTTTAAATAAATTTTTTAAAAATTTCTACATTTCTGTTTTGTTTTTTTTTTTAGTCAAGATGGGGTGCAGAGTGTACATTAATGAGAAAAAAAGGAACTTTTTTGAATTTACCAAATAGCTGCAATGAAACAGAGAGTGAAAAATTTAAAAGGGTCTGAATACTTTCTGTACCCACTGTATATATAATTATTGTCTTAAAAAATGATAATATGTATATGTACAGTATATACAGCTCTGGAAAAAATTAAGAGACCACTTTCAAATGTTCAGTTTGTCTGATTTCTCTCTTTATTGGTATATTTTTGAGTAAAATGTAAATTGTTCTTTTATTCTATAAACTTCTGACAACATGTCTCCGTATTTTCAAGCAGTAAATTTTGTATTTAATTTCAGAAAATGAGAAATGGTCAAAAGAACAAAAAAATGCAGTGCTTGCAGACCTCAAATAATGCTAAGAAAACAAGTTCATAATAATTTAGAAACAACAATACTAATGTTTTAACTCAGGAAGAGTTCAGAAATCAATATTTTGTGGAATAACCATGATTTTTTTAATCACAGCTTTCATGCGTCTTGGCATGCTTTCCACCAGTCTTTCACACTGCGTCTGGCGCAAAAATGTAAGCAGTTCTTCTTTGCTTGATGGCTTGTGACTATCCATCGTCCTCATAATTACATTCCAGAGGCTTTTAATGGGGTTCAGGTCTGGAGAATGGGCTGCCTATGACAGGGTTTTGATGTTTATTTTTAAAAAAATAAAATATGGTAATTAAAATCTTGAGAGTGTCGATTCAAATAAAATCAGTAGGAAAAAAAGAAAAAACTCTAAGAGGCAAAATAGATTTTTTTGTTTTATTTCATATTTTATGACAATATTCGCTGTACAATTTACAAAAAAGTTAACATTTCGAAATGTGTACAAAAGGCTTAGTAATCTCTTTATCACAAACAGTATACACTGATATTACAAAAAAAAAATGAGACAGATATTGCAAAGCTCTTTTCAAGTGCAAAAAAAACAGTTTATACAAATAGGAGCCAGGACACTACAGGAAGGGTTTCCTCATAAATTATTTAAATAGCATATCTACAAAAAAAAAAAACAACAACCCATAACACTAAACAACAGCAACACAAATAAAAAAAATCATTTTTACAAAAAAATAATATAATAAGCAACGGAATTTCTAAAATGTAAAAAAAAATATTACAATACTCTTTCATAATAATAATAATAAAGCAAAAATTAAAAATACTTTCCTGGGGAGGGTACAAAGTCATTGTAACTATATACACATCCGATTAACACTACAGTAGATTTTTTATGTTTTTTTAATTCTTAAATATCTCTCAATTTTTTTTGTTTAATCCTCTCGAGTCCAAGACATTTTCGGCTTCTCAGTCACACAATGAGGTAATATTTGTACATAAAGGTTTCATCTGTTGGTTAACTCTTTTATTATTTTATTTTTTTTTTGCAGCGGAGGACTGTCTACCTGCCGCAGCGTAATTAGGGTGTTGTGTTACTGTGTAGAATGAGACATATGGTTTGCATTTTAACATTTCGCACAGAGAGTGCAGTGTACCTAAATTCTCCACCCCTCTTGCCTTGCTCTCCCTCCGGTTCTCAACACACTATTCAGTCGTGCACATTTCTATAGTGCGGTTGTAAACCCAACGTCCTAGCCACATGAAGGCTGAGTCTAGTCTACTCCCACCTAATAGGCATGGACAACATCATTACCATGTGTCCTGTTTTTTTTTTTTTTAATTTTTATTTCTTCTTTTTCCATCATTTATACCTGTAATTCTAAATTTATGCCATCAACTGTTTTTGTCAATGCATTTTTTTGCACCAACAGATATGTATTATATCGAACAAACATATATTTATATATATTTGCAAAATGCTAAAAAAGTGCATTTTGTACCCATTCGAACAAACATATGGTTCACCTGACACACCTAGACTTGCTCCACTTTCTACATATAGACACTATCATGCTGGCAGTGATATGTTTTTTCCACCGATCATGCACGCACCTGGATCAGCCGCGACGCTACATCAGTTATACCATGTATTAACAGACTTGGTGATTTCATAGGCAATGACAGAATGTCATTTCTCAAACAAACCCCCCAAAAATATTTAAAAACACCTTGTTTCCTGAATTATTGCAACTCTGCTCTTCGGTGGTGAAGCAACCACTCCAGTAAAATGTCAATTTTGTGCATTAGTAGTTTTCTTTGTTGTTTGGTTCCACTATATTGTATAGATCGAAGAGTTTTGAAAATATTTTCTTTTTCAAAAAAATTGATTTCTAATGACATGTTTCTTTCTTTCTATATATATTTTGTTAAGGCACTTGAAGGAGAAATGTCTTTATTACCTTGGTTGACTTGTGCCTTTCTTTCCAAAAAATGGAGATCGACTCCAAGGTTTCAGACCGAACAAAACAATATATTAACGTCATGTCCATTCCTTAGTTTTAGGTTCTGGAGTAGATATTTTCAACCAAGAAAAAAAAAAATAGCAAAATAAAAAAGGGGATGTAAGAAATTGTCCAGAGAGATGGACCAACTCTAACATATATGAAGGTGCTATGAGGTTTTGTAACATTCATTGAATGCATAAGGTCTGGACTTTATGAATCTGGAAGAAAGAAAAGACAAGAAGTCAGTACAAAGTACACCTCTCAAAGGCACATGCAAGGTAAAACTAATATACTATGTAATGCCTAGTGCAAAGTCTGATGAGTGGTACATAGCACATTAGCCACATTGTACAATGTTACAAAGGTAGTGATGGCTAAAAAAAAGATGAGCCCTACTTGTGTTAAGCCACAAAACTTTTACAAGTTTTTGGCGCTTTAGACCGTGATTAGTTCACTTTGGGTAGAAGAGATTAGCCGTGTACTGGTTCCTAGAATCCTAGAAGTTTATGGGTTCATACACAGTTAACTCCACCTGTCTGATGAGTCCATAGCTTACAATATACTGTACATCTCTTGGATGAACACTTAGAGATTGTTGAGTGCCTGAGTGGTGAGACAGAAGCAAGAGGGCAGAAGTGCTTAACTGAGCACTGTGCTCCTTTGGTTGTTATCAACTTTCTTTGAGTAGAAGGGAATAGCAGTGTATGAGCTCATAGATGTCTTCAAGTTTGTATATAAATAACCCCACCTTTCAGAAAAGAGTCAATCACAGCTAAAGAGGTACATCACTTAGCTGAGCACTTCTCTCCCTTTGATTGACTGGTGAGACTCTCACCGATCACTGAAACAAAGAGGCAGAAGCTCTTAGCTGGCTGTCCTCCTTCAACTGTGATCAACTTTGCTTGACTAAATAAGAAAAGGCAGTGGACGCGCTTTTAGATGTGTAGGAGTTTGTACATAGCTAACCCCACCTCTAAGTAGAGTCAAGCAGAATAGGTCACAACACATAGGTCACAACCGAAAGCAAACAACAGGTGACTGAGTGTTTCTGCTCTATTACTTTATGTTATTATGTGAAGGTCACTTTGACATGTCAAAAGTTTTATGAAACAGTCTTTAATTTTTGAGGAGGACTCAAAGTGAATGTTTGAGGAGGACTCAAAGCGAATGTTTGAGGAGGACTCAAAGTGAATTTTGAGGATTTTCTTTTTTGTGAATTGTAATAGATCTTACTAAGCTAATAACATTCCTCACCTCTACATTCATATTTGAGATCTGAGAAAAACACCATCTCTTGTGAGAAGACGAATAGACCAAGTCTTCCTCCAGCGTATGTCTTATCATAAATCGGTCCCGAGTCTGCCATGATTTTCTTTCCTTCATACATAACAACTCTAAAGGAAAACAAGAAAGAAAATGTGGTCAGCAAAAATAAAAAGCCAGAATATATTTTGTAAAGGTCTTTACTTCAATGACTCTTTGAAAGACTAAAATCAAATTCCACAAATGATATCACTTTCAGTTGTACAGTAGAAGTAAAATGGCTGCTATCAAATGAATGGAGGGTACTATGAAAGAATTCAATGTAGCGGTATCTTAACTCTATTTTCCAAGAGCTTATATAAAATATATATAATATATTGGTAAACATAACTCAACTTAAGGCTTTATATTTATGAAATTTAACCCTTAGCGTAAAACCCCTTTGTTGACTTCCATGCGAGTAATGTTCTACTAACCGAATGAATCCGGTCTTTGGTCTGTGAACTAAATGCCATCTATAAGCTGTGAAATCTTTCCAGCCTATTGATCGAGGGTCATGCCACAAAGTACGAACCTATGGAAAAGAATATATGCAGAAAAGATGATTAATAATGTGGCACGCTGGTAGAACCTAATGTCTTATACCAAGAACATTTCTGTTAAGATTGGCTTACCTGTCCTGCTGTGTTTCCAGTGTGCCACAGAGCATTACGCAAATGTTCTCCTGGCCCAGATGTTGAGTTCACAACCTTTATTGAGAGACCAGAAATACCCTGAGCCTTGGTAGGAGTCATGTCCCAGTAGGTCTGGGTGATTTGTTTCCACATGACCACATAAAATCTGCTGCTTGATTGGTAGCCAAACACAAAACCAGCATAGTCATCGTCGCGCTCAGTGTTAATGAAGAAGGTGCCACTGAAGTCTACTGCGCTAAACTCATCAAAACCTGAGGAGAAAACAAAACGGAGGTCATCTACATGATAAAAAAATGACAATACGATCTGCAATATGTGCAGCAACTCTAAAATAGTCATCCGAATAATGTTGTAGACATTTTTAGTTTTAACTTTCAGAAATACTAACCGACTGCAAGGCCAGGGTCACAGTTAACAGTCTGAACCAACTCTTTGCCAAAGTGTCTAACCATCCAGTTGGGATCAATCTGGGAAGTTCCTTTAGGATCCAACGGCACCATTTGGAATTTACGGAAATCAGTTGCACTAATCCCTACATTTTCTGGACAAACATCTTCAGCATCTGGGATGTTGTCATTATCAAAGTCGAATTGACACACGTCACCACGTCCATCACCTGTAAATAGTAAAGAGTTTGCTATGAGTCTGAAGCATCTTTTGATATACTGGTCATTTATGAGTCTTATTCCACTTTCCATCGCAAACCATTAACTTTCAGCTTACCATTACTATCAATCTGATCAGGGTTGTACACCAGTCTGCAGTTATCTTTTTCATCTGGAATACCATCATTGTCATCATCATGATCACAAGCATCGCCCTTGCCATCTTTGTCGTGATCAGCCTGATTGGCGTTTGGAATGTATGGGCAATTGTCCAGATTATTTTGATGACCGTCTTCATCTATATCTTCATTGCTGTCGCATTGATCTCCAATAAGATCTGAGTCAGAGTCATTCTAAAATAGAAGAGAGAAAGGAAGAATATCAGCCATTTGCATGGGAGGCGATTGACTTGAAGCCATGCAAACATAACTCGTCACCACAAACATTTGTTTAGACAAAATCATGTAATTGTTGACATGTGTACAAATGAAATATGCTTAATGAAGTAGATTTGGGCTACGGTGGATTTTAGGCTTAATATAAAAGTGCCATGGTATTAAGGAATCTCGTGGTACTACTTTTATGTTGGCATATTGACTCCCTATGATGATATCCTGCCAACAATAGTAGTGGAAATCCCTTGGGAGCCCTTGGGAATGGAATGACTAAATCTGGTGTTGTACGTAGAACATTATTTTTGCAAAGATTAGGTGTCTCTTGCTTTGTGGGAAATCATTTGTTGAAAGCAAAAATTCTGAATCGTGATGCTATGGAATTTATGCATGTGCCCAGCTTAATGAACAATGTAGGAAGATTAAAAAGGAAGGGCTTTACAAAAGTAGCTAATCCATGATATGCAGAATGGCACAGACAGGCTGATCTAAACTAGTAATCCTCATTATCAGCTATCGTAGAGTCTTCTCACACTAGTGGAAAATGTTGAAGTCTGATATGCTGAAACCTCAAAAGTCAGGAGAACATGGATGGTAACATGGAAGCTATATTTGATGTACCAGCTGGCAAATGTTTTTTTCTCATAATGTCATACTGATGTGCCCTCGGATTCATTATCTTTCCTTTTGGGTCATGATATCTTGAAATTACATTTTTTACAAAGCTAGCCATCTTGTGCCATTCATCTCAGATTCTCATGCAAAACGGTAAGAAAGGACACGTCAATACTTTATGTCTCTTTTACAGGTTAGAAGAGTCTTGCAGAGCTTCAAATCTCCAAAGGTCAGTCTGACAGCAAACTCCTCACTTCCTACAGTAATGACTTTACAATAAACTTGCTACAATGCTTAAAAATAATCTAATGTTTACCTGTTGTGGATTGTGCTCCAATGGGCAGTTGTCGCATTGATCTCCAACACCATCTTTATCTGTGTCTCTTTGGTCCACATTATAGACATAAGGGCAATTGTCTTTCTCATTAAGTATACCTGTAGAGTCATAATGCATGTATGATGGGATTAAAATCTACCCAAACTTTGCTTCAAGCATATAATCAAGTAGTGACTGACTACCTATAGATGTTGTCATAAACAATACATGTCAAGGATAATTCTACTATTACTAGCAAGGTTAGGTTTGGCTTTCACCACTAACTAAAATAAGTTACTTCTCAAAAATTAACAAAATAATTCAAAAAGTAAAAGAATACAAACCATCTCCATCAATATCCACAGCACAGGCATCTCCTTCACCATTGGCATCTGTGTCAGCTTGGTCTGGGTTGTGGTTGTATGGGCAGTTATCGCAACGATCGCCAACATCATCACGGTCATAGTCGTACTGAGCAGGGTTGTAAATAAGTGGACAGTTGTCCTGCAAAAAAAGAATAGATTCTTTTACAGTTTTGCAATTTTACCATATTTTGTTATGTTTGTCCAGTTAGATTTTACATTTTCTTTTCGACAGTTTGCTTGGACTATTTAGATGTGATATTTTTAGCCCGAGCAAACAACTCTGAAGTTTTGTAGACTTTGCTCAAAAAGTATCACTTAAATGTCAGAATCTGCGTATGGGATTTAAGAAGGGTAACATCTGCTTGTTGCAAAGTTTTGTATCCTGCTGTTTGCAGGACGCTTAGGGTCAATTTCACTTTCAAAGTCCAGTCTTAGCAAAACACTTCATAGTATAATGCTGGCCAAAAGATTTCACAATTTACTGGGCAAATGTCACAACTGTATGATATATTCTCCTACAAAAAAGGCAGCAGTGTTTACTTTCCTGCTGTTTTGTTTAATTCAGAGAAAAGCCAAGAAACCTAATATCTAAGGTGCTGAAAACATGAATATGCTCATTGTTTTCTTACCCTATCATCTGGGATTCCATCATTATCATCATCGTTATCACAAGCATCTCCCATTCCATCTTTATCGTAGTCTTCTTGACCGGAGTTCGGAAGGTTCGGGCAGTTATCCTGGAGGACACAATATTGTGAGTTAACTGAGCACAGTTTGGCTGAGAGTTATCTCTCCCAACTCCCCCATACACTTGGACAATTGCTTGGAGCAAGGTTGCATGTGTTTTTAAAAGAGAGAGTGGAGTAAAGCACTACCAGACACCTCTGGTGGCAGCTTATCTCCGGGGAGAACAAAAGGATCAACAATGAAATTCAACTTGTTAATCCTTTCTTCTCTGTCATAAGAGTTTTGGTAGACCACCAGACAAGACTTTTCAGCTCTACTTACTTTTTTACAGTGATAAGTAGCATTAGCTACACAAGTGAGGTTCTCATTTGGCCATCCATCTAGATCTGTGTCTTCACCACAAATGATGCCATTGCCGGCATACCCTGGTTTGCATTCACATCGGAACATGGGATCGCTGTAATGGCCAAGGTAGATGCATCTTGCATTTTTGTTGCAGTTGTGTGTCCCATCAGCACAGGGGTTCTGTGGCTTGCAGACCTAGTATACCAAATTAAAGGTATTTAACGATGAGCTGTACTGTATGCTTTACATTGACCATCCTACAACTGAAGGCAAAAACTCTATGCAGCTAGAAAAAAGTGTAACTGACCTGTTTCTTTGCATTGGCATCCTCAATGCTTTTGCCAAATGGTTGTGTGCCAGAGAATCGTGGAGGGCATGGGAGACAGTTGTATCCAGGTTCTGTGTTCTCACATCTATGTACTCCATTAAGGTTGAAGCAGGCATCAGGCACCTCCTTGCACTGTCAGGACAAATATATACACCATAAATATAACATAAATGTTGATTATGATGTGTATTAGCATAGCCAAGAATCAATGAAGGTGACAAACCTCATCAACATCCGAACACTCAACACCATTTCCTCGGTAGCCTGTTGGGCAAGAACCACATGTCCAAGATCCATCAGGGAAGCTTGTGCATTTTACTCCAGCAAAGCAAGGATTGGATAGACAGCCATCTTTAAAAAAAAGTCTATGTTAAAATCTGACAAAATAGTTTTTACAACTTCAAAGTCAGTTTTGTTTATATCTCACCAATAGGGCATTCTTGTTTGTTACAGATTTGGCCATCAACATTTTCTCCAGGGCAATCTTTGCCACCATACTGGGGCTTGGGGTTGTTACAAAGACGCTCACGTTTCTGCATACCACCTCCGCAGGTCAAAGAGCATGTGTCCCAGAGCGACCATGGTCCCCATTGGCCATTTACTGGAAAAAGATAAGTGTCAGACAAGAAGTTTATTAATAATTTCTTCTACATGACAGAACAATGCATTCATGATAGAAACATAGAAGGGTCTATGAAGGACTATGATTTTCCCCCATGTGACCTTTAGTAGATCGTCACACATCACACACTGGAAAGTTGACATGATAAATCATGGCTTTATTTTATTTGTGCAGTTTGTGATCTTTTAGTGAATCTCCATTATTGTAACAATGATGACATGAAAAGAAGTCAAAAAATGATATAAAACACTCACTTGGGCAAGGATCCTTCAGGCATGGCTTGTTCTCCCGTCCTTCTCCGAAGCATTGCTTTCCATTTAACTGAGGAACCGGAGAGTTGCAAAGACGGATTCTAGTGATCTGACCACTTCCACAGGTCACAGAACAGGATGACCAGGGAGACCAGTGACTCCATCCACCATCTTGCTTAACTAAAAGATATAAAATATTTGTATTTGTTACAACTCACAACGTTAATCCAAAGTCTAAAAGGCTGACTTATAAATCGTGCAGTTCAGTCTGTACCATAACAATAGGACATGTTTATTTCAGCTCTAAAGATGTAGTGATCCCAAATCCTAAAACCATCAAAGGACTAAAGGAACTTAAGAAGATTATATCTGAACTCTGAATTATAGTTGAAAAACAACTATAATACACAGTACATAAAAGATTAGAATTATGGAATATGACATTGGTGTCTTCAGGCCACCATACACATTAGATGCCACCTCAAGTCCAAGTCTTTACCTACATCTAAATCCATAATCTAAATCTGATTTACCAACATTGATAGACATCTTTGGTGACATCTCCAAGAGAACAAAGTGATGCGCAGTTTGAGATTGAACATGCCCGATCGACATCTACCCTGACATTCAAGTCTGGCACCCTCATATACATTAGTTTCTTGGCCGAACACGTCGATTTTGGTTGGGTTTGATTCTCAATGTGTATGGGGGCTTTAGACTGACATGTCGTCAACTCAAGTCTCTGCCAATATCTAAATTCATAATTCAAATCTGATTTACTCACATCGCTTATCACATTCTTGGATATGGCAAGACCTAGTTTGCACTGAAGATCCTTCACAACGATTATTAAGACTATCGCAAGATCTTCCTCTTTGCTGAACACCATGGCCACATGTCACCGAGCATGGAGTCCAATAAGACCAAGGCGACCAACCATCATCAGGAGAGTCGCTTGCTGGAAAAAACAAGCAAACAACATTTAATAAAATATTACTTACTTCTGGAGTACAAGTTCAGCTCTCATAAATCTCTTGTGTAAATTGTCCATGGTAATGTACAGATAATATGGATTGCATTTAAATTGAAGGCTTATTAAAACCAGACGTGTATGTCTGTGATGGTGAAAGAAGCAGACTCATAACTTATGATAATTGGAAAAATGTTTTAGTAGATACATGAGGATTTTGGCTACACAAGCTGAGGATTTGTTGTAGGGGAGTTCCATACATGCCAAGGAGATAGAAATATGAAGCACACAGGACTGAGCAGGTCTATCAACGTTCAGCACTTGCAGCTGTCCTACTTTCATGAGTGATATTTTATCTCTGTCCTGAATCAACTTGTTCAGCATTTACAAGATTAATTTCTGCATATTTGTCACTACGCCTTTTAAATTAGATGTTCGGCCTGAGGCTTCAGATGCAACTCTTGAGCACAGAAAAATGCTACTAGAGGTATGTGGGAATATGAATCACCAGCTTAAGTTCAACAATATCAAGCACTTCTTGCCTTTAAGTCCTCACACCTAAGCTTCATTAGACCACGTTTTATAGAATACTTACGCCAACACCTGGGGCAGCATTCACCATCCGGAATAGTAGCGTTGGTACAAGGCACGAAGGGGCAAGAAATTTTATGGCAGATAGTTATGGAATTCTACCAAAAGAAACACAAAATGGTTTTGTTCAATATTCATAATTTGGCAAAAAAAATAAAGTTAATCATCCCCTACAGACTGGGAGTAGAAAGTGGTTTTACCTGGCATGTACATTCAGTGCAGCTGTCCACAGTCCACTCATCTTTATTGTTGTATTTCACGCCTTTATGCAGACAGCCCGGTGCCACACTGGCAAGCATCTTAGTTTCCTCTCTCTACAAAAATATAGGATCAAAAGATTAAACTCAATATTTATTAAAGACTTGTATAAATTTTTGCTTAATCGATTGCTCAAATTCCACCTACCACTTTTTCGATTCTGTCTTGAAGAGTCGAGATGACGGCCCGTAGACCTTTCATTTCCAAAAACATATTGTTCAGGTCATCACAGGAAAGACCGCAGATGCCGTTGTAGTCTTTTGTCTTGTGGCCAATAAAATTGGTGCGAATGGCCGGGCGCGAGTCATTTACAGAATTGTCCATGTCATAGTTGGCTGTAGAAAAAAGCAAAGAATGTAGAAATATAGAATTGAATCTTCTATCTGGAAAAATAACACCAAGATCTCAACACTTGTTCAACTGATGACTTATTCTTGGTTATCTACTCAGCTCTATGTTACTAAAGTACACCAAAATTAGTGATTTAACTAAGGGTGAACTATAATACCTAATTTAACTAATGTGGGTGTTTATTAGGAGGTCTACACCCATTGTGATCATCCTAGGTAGGGGTTTATATTGCAAAATGTGCAATAATTTGGATGCTTTTCAAATAGCAGGCAGACTATCTTCCAGATTTGTTAGTGTCAACGGACTGATTGTACTTACAGCTAGAGCAGCCTTTGTTCCTAAGAATCACATCCATGCTGGTTCCAAAGACAAAACGCACATTTTGCAGCAAACCCTGTTAAAAAGAGAAACATCAATTGCCTTTGAGTAGTCCAAAATGTCTTGAGCATTAACAAAGTGATGTAGTCATCACCACTAGTGTAAAATGAATGAGTTAAACCACTGTCTAAGACTAATTCCTTACGTGAGTTTTTGTTGTAGGACCTACCTGAAAGTCATCTTTCACTCCTCCTTTGGCCACTCTAAGTTGGGAATTGCTTGCCAAATCTCCATTCAGAACATGATGGATGGGTACATCCAGCTCAGCATTTTCCATCTTGTCACATCCTACATAGAGCTGAGCTCGATCTTCTTGGATGAAAAGGGTAATGTTCTTCCAGTGGCCAGTGGACAGTCTAGCTTCCTCAACAGACACTACTTGCTGTTTGTTGTCTCCGCTCATACTCAAGTCTAGTGTTCCAGCTTCACCGTTGGAGGTCAAACTAAATACATGGCCTGAGCCATCTTTTCTCTCAATAGACAACAGAGCACCTCTGGTCTTTTTCACTTGTTTCAACGTCGCCAACAAGATAAAACCCCGTTCGGCTTGAATAGCATCCAGCAAATCTTGGAATTTATCTTCTGGAATTGGTGGTATCTTGCTAGGATTTTCAATTTTATATGCTGGGCTTGATGAGTCTGGACCTTTGGCTAGAAGGACTCCTAAGGCTTTACGGCTACCGATCCTACGGTTGAGTTCAGTCAACTCGAACAGGTCAAATACACTGTTGTCATCTGCTCCATTCTCTGTGATAGAGAAAAGACCGAATTCAAGAAACGTAAGAAAGTGATCTAATTTTTTAATTATCACTAAGACTCAACTGTCATTAGAATATTTGAAATTTCATGAACTCATCACTAATTCCTCGCTGACCTGGGGTGAAACTTACCAGAAGCTTGATTTGTGTGAGGCACAGCCAGCATTACCAACAGAAAAATTCCCTTCATTATTCCCATTCTCTCGTATGTTGCGATTTCTAAAAGATAAGGTAAAAAAAATAATATTTCTTTAATTTCTCATTAATCCCTTACCTTCAGCAGTCAGAAACACTTTACATGCGCTTACATACAAGTCCTTACTCCTTAGCATTTGCCACAGGTAAAGTATACCAAGAAGTAACAAGACTATGAATACAACACTGCACCATAAGAAAGGGGCAAAGTCTAATAAGAAACCATCTAATAAACAATCTACAAGTACAAACACTGTAAAGAGAGCACCGAAAAACCAAGTTCAATGATATTCACCATGATTACATCCAATTATATAACTACAAGTAAGCTGTAAAACCAAAGTATTGCTGGAGGGCAGGGAGAAGATACATCGCATGTGTAACACTAGACCTGTAGTACAATATTGTATAAGGTAAACTGTCTACAAAGACTGCAAATACTAGATGTACCGATATAAAACATTCAATAAATGCAGGTAAAAATATTATAATATGGGAAAATACAAAATCACCTATAGTCCAGTGTCTATAAACTGGGCTAAAAAGTTAAGAGTAAAGTCACGTATCTATTCTAGATATATACAATATACACACACCTCTGAACATAAATCTAACACAATATTAAACTTTTTTTTATAAGACAGAGATATATATCTATATACATATATGTGTGTGTGTATATAGTTGATAGTTTATAGTTGGTACTGCATATGTATACAGTATAGCACACACGCATATATATACATGTGTGTATATGTGTATATACTCACATATATATATAGACATATATAAAGTATATAAATACATAATTATGTGTATACATGATAATATATACATGTGCTATATATACATAAATGTATGTGTATATATGTATATATTACATATATATAGTATAGTACACATACCCAAATGTATATGTGTGTATATATATGTGTATTATACCATATACAAATATATATATATATATATATACACACACACAAATCCTATAATGTATAAAATACGAACTATGAATTAATAAACAATATAAATCATTGCCTTATGTATAAAAATAGTCTAACTTTGTGTTATATTTATGTTCATGGATAAATGATTCAGAAGCTGAACCCCCAAGTAACAGCCCCCACAAAAACTCCAGAAACTGGTATACTAATATACTAATAATGAATACAATTTTCGCTGCAGATTAAGTGACATTATAAAACATACAATAAAACTATAAGCCCAAATATAATAAAGAATAAAAAACATTAATATCTTAAAATAATAAAAAACTGCCTCCAACCAAGTGTCCGTAAAACAAGTAAAGTCTAATTTCTGAGAATACAAAATCTATCTAATAAATACTGTTACGTCTCTCGTCATCTAAAACACTTGAGACCCTACTGAATATGGAGACATCCACAAGCAGCTAAGGTTTTGTGGTATAGAGCGCCGCGTCCTCTTACGTCTCTTCGTGTCCTGTGTGGTAGTCCTTCTTGGTGGCTTTGGTCTCTTCTGCTGAGCTCTGTACTCCTCTGTGCTCTGCAGGCGTTCTGATCTCTGGGCTTTGCTGCACTCCATATAAAGGAGCCTACACATTCCTGGAGTGTCCCCTGGCCAATCAGAAGCAGGCGGGCAGGAAACGGGCTCCTGTTTATTCTATTACCTCACAACATGAGGGAGAGACACAACTATCACACAGGCTGCCCATTACCCTCTGACGCATGCACAGGAATTTCTACATGACACAGATCCATATTCCTATTTTTTTTTCTTTCATTGCAATGAAATCCAACAAAGGAATACAGAAGAGAGAAGTGCACACTGACACATTCCTGTACTGTGTCGCAGGAAGGGAAGACTCCTACCGGGGGGCGATGGCTCACAATATTGGCGTTGATAGGTTTTTTTTTGCCCCTTGGAGAATTAGTTCATGTGAGGTGGTGCAATAGGGCATAATGGACATGGCACCCTATTTATTATAGGGAAGGTTGTGTCTGCTCCTTTTACCAATGATGTCATTCATATATAGGGCTGCTAGGAGCAGATGTGCGGCTAGTGTCCACCTATGTGCTCAAGGTGGCTTTATAGCCATCATCGCGCAGTGACTATTAATACTAATAATATGGCACCAACATATCCTTTGGCACCTATAACATAATACAATACATGATGAACAATAAAAGATAAAATGAGGGAGGACATTGTTGGAGTTTTTTTTGGGTACAGAAGATGATGCTGTGTTAAAACTGTCCTGTGTGACATCTCAGTTCTTTCTTATATAAATTGCCACTTCACAGTGAAAGATAACAAAGTCTCTGATACCTTAGACTTCATTAGAGAGTCAAAACTGATTTTAAATTAAATCTTTTAGTAAGATCAACCCCCCCAAACAACATATGAGCATGCAAGTCTTTGAAATTTAATTCCATTGACACCTTTATATCTTCTATCTGTTGCTGTGTTCCTGGGAAATCAGCATATTAATTTACATACTAATGAGGCATAAGGCCTCTTTCACACTTCCGTTTTTTACAATCAGTCACAATCCGCCAGGTTTTGGAAAAAACGGATCCGCAATTTTCTTTTGAGGATCCGTTTTTTTCCCCATTGAATTTCATTAGTGGCGGATCCTGACGGATTGCTGTCGGTTGCATCCGTTTTTGTGAGGATCCGCCGTGATGTTGCTGTCCGTTTCCATCCTCAAAGATTTTGAAACGGAGCTTGTAACGTTTTTTTCCCAGCGGATCCTCCAGACACTGAATTAACCCGAAATTCTCTCTGGGTGCCGGACCAAAAAAATTCTCTCTCTCTCTCTCTCTCTCTCTCTCCAGTTCCTTTATTACCTCTTTTTCAGGATCCGTCTGAAAACGGATCCTGTGCCATCCGTTCACATCAGTTAAGAACGGATCCGCTTTTCTAACTTTTTGGCGGATTTGAACTGATGCAAAAAACTGAAGTGTGAAAGAGGCCTTAGTGGTCTGACATAGCACTTCCACAGCCTCTTCCTCCTGAGGTTGTTGTCCACCTAGTACCAGCCTCTTCAGCTTGATTGTGATGCCTTGGCGCCTGGCATCACACAGGCAGTGAACTATCAAGTGCTAAATCGGCAAAGGGATGCTGCTGACTAGTCATGCCATGCTATCTTAGGAATTTAAATATGCTAATGGATTCTTAATAAAGGAAAACGATAGGAACTTCCTACTAGAAGGACACATAACTTGCCACACAACTTAGGATAAGAAGCAAGAAGCTTCATTTGCAGACACGTGTGCTAGGGTCTTTGCCCCTCATCAGTGCAAAGCAGGAGAATTGGTTTGAACCCTGAAACACTTGTCTGCAAATGGAGTTTCTGGTTCACCATTTTATCCTAGGTCATGTGACAAGGCCCTTTGAAAGGTCAATATTGATTTTTAAGATTGATTGTGATTGTTTTCTTCCTATTTACATGCCTAAATGTAGGAGATAGTTTTTTTTGAGGAATAAAGTTCCAGGAGTGGCCACTAGGGGGAGCATGTGATCTGGTTATTGATAGAGAATTCAATCGTCCATCTGAATTTAACAATTCTGTATGAAAACGTTTTCAGTCATAGTAATATACCAGAGCACATAAAGATGACTTCCACCTTTGGATTAGATTAACTGGCTCTTTAATTTATTTTGTTTTCGGAGCCAGAGCGGGACACTTTATCACTTTGTTAAATATTCATGTGCCGAGTGGAGTTATAGAACTGATATCCCTCCAAAGTCTGGAATTCCATTCATGTCTTAGGCTGTGACATCAGCAAGAAGGGAAGGAAGGGCTCTCCAGTAGATATCTGCAGCAATGCAAAGAAAGCAAAATGTTTCTGCTGCCTATGGGTACAACAAGCTGGAAACTTGCGCTCAGTTTCAGAAACTATTTTATATCCAGAGGCAAAACTCATTAGTTCAGTGCAAACTGGTTTTGAGTCACTCAAACCCATAAAACATTATATCTCATTTACGCAGCTACAGACACCACATTAGTATAACCTCTATGGATCTATGAGAAATATATTTATAAATACCTATATACAGACACATTATAAGAATACATATATATACAGTGGGGAAAAAAAGTATTTAGTCAGTCAGCAATAGTGCAAGTTCCACCACTTAAAAAGATGAGAGGCGTCTGTAATTTACATCATAGGTAGACCTCAACTATGGGAGACAAACTGAGAAAAAAAAATCCGGAAAATCACATTGTCTGTTTTTTTTTTCATTTTATTTGCATATTATGGTGGAAAATAAGTATTTGGTCAGAAACAAAATTTCATCTCAATACTTTGTGATATATCCTTTGTTGGCAATGACAGAGGTCAAATGTTTTCTGTAAGTCTTCACAAGGTTGCCACACACTGTTGTTGGTATGTTGGCCCATTCCTCCATGCAGATCTCCTCTAGAGCAGTGATGTTTTTGGCTTTTCGCTTGGCAACACGGACTTTCAACTCCCTCCAAAGGTTTTCTATAGGGTTGAGATCTGGAGACTGGCTAGGCCACTCCAGGACCTTGAAATGCTTCTTACGAAGCCACTCCTTCGTTGCCCTGGCGGTGTGCTTTGGATCATTGTCATGTTGAAAGACCCAGCCACGTTTCATCTTCAATGCCCTTGCTGATGGAAGGAGGTTTGCACTCAAAATCTCACGATACATGGCCCCATTCATTCTTTCATGTACCCGGATCAGTCGTCCTGGCCCCTTTGCAGAGAAACAGCCCCAAAGCATGATGTTTCCACCACCATGCTTTACAGTAGGTATGGTGTTTGATGGATGCAACTCAGTATTCTTTTTCCTCCAAACACGACAAGTTGTGTTTCTACCAAACAGTTCCGGTTTGGTTTCATCAGACCATAGGACATTCTCCCAAAACTCCTCTGGATCATCCAAATGCTCTCTAGCAAACTTCAGACGGGCCCGGACATGTACAGGCTTAAGCAGTGGGACACGTCTGGCACTGCAGGATCTGAGTCCATGGTGGCGTAGTGTGTTACTTATGGTAGGCCTTGTTACATTGGTCCCAGCTCTCTGCAGTTCATTCACTAGGTCCCCCCACGTGGTTCTGGGATTTTTGCTCACCGTTCTTGTGATCATTCTGACCCCACGGGGTGGGATTTTGCGTGGAGCACCAGATCGAGGGAGATTATCAGTGGTCTTGTATGTCTTCCATTTTCTAATTATTGCTCCCACAGTTGATTTCTTTACTCCAAGCTGGTTGGCTATTGCAGATTCAGTCTTCCCAGCCTGGTGCAGGGCTACAATTTTGTTTCTGGTGTCCTTTGACAGCTCTTTGGTCTTCACCATAGTGGAGTTTGGAGTCAGACTGTTTGAGGGTGTGCACAGGTGTCTTTTTATACTGATAACAAGTTTAAACAGCTGCCATTACTACAGGTAATGAGTGGAGGAAAGAGGAGACTCTTAAAGAAGAAGTTACAGGTCTGTGAGAGCCAGAAATCTTGATTGCTTGTTTCTGACCAAATACTTATTTTCCACCATAATATGCAAATAAAATGAAAAAAAACAGACAATGTGATTTTCTGGATTTTTTTTTCTCAGTTTGTCTCCCATAGTTGAGGTCTACCTATGATGTAAATTACAGACGCCTCTCATCTTTTTAAGTGGTGGAACTTGCACTATTGCTGACTGACTAAATACTTTTTTTCCCCACTGTATATGTGGCGCCCCTGAGGCTCAGTTGCCACAGAGGTACTGCACCTTCTCCTAAGTTGTAGTGCCCCACCATCCGGGTAAGGTGGGAACTCCTTTCCACACTCCAACACCCGCACCCCACACAACAGGGTAGTTCTGCACAAACACATTGCGGCTCCGTGCTTAGAGAGTAGCAGAGCACCTTTGGTGGGTCCCTGCTTGGAACACTGGACGTGCTGGGAGGTGGGTGGAGTTAAGAAACATAAAAGAGTGGGAAAGTGTAGGATGACAGATCAGTCTGAGGTCAGTCTGACAGAAGGTCAGTCGGGTAGGAAGTCACTCGGACAGGAGTGAGGATCCCTGGAAGAAGGGATGGAGGAAGGAGTGCTGCAGCTGCCTCAGTGTCCTGAGCCAGCTGGCACAGGAACGGAAAGAAGGTGGAAACACGTAGAACTGAACCCTAAGCTTCCATAAGACAGAGAGATTTGTACGGAACGAAGGAGTAGAGAGAACAGAGAGGACGTGGGCTGGAAGAGGAACCCTGCCTATAGATTCTCAGCGAAAGGCCGGGGCCCGGTCCCCGAGGTTGCATGGACACTTATGGTTCTGCAGCAGACACCGGTAGAATAGTTGGCTGTAAATGCACTGCTCCCATCTAAGACTTGGGGCACAACAGCAACTGTATAGAGAGCCGGGACTCAGGAGAAGGGAGTCCCGAAGCAGGCTACAGCTGTCTGCCGTACAAGTAGAGTTCTTGGGAACATCAGTCAGGAGGAACTCCAGTGTAACTCAGTACTAGGAGATCTTTACACTTTAAGGCGCTATAGAGGAGTCATTCAGAAAGGTACATGTTGGCAGAGTGTTGGAGGGGAGCATTCCATCTTGCCTGGAGGTTGGCTGAGTCTCTGACTCGGAGGACACGGCCCGGAGGCAGGCACCCGTGTGTGTGTACAACGGACTGTGAGTAAAACTTTTGGAACTACAAGCCCCGGTGTCCTCCATTCATTTGTGCGCTAATACCTTCAGCCCCGCTGTGGCTGGGTACCATTCTCTACACTGCCTGCGCCTCTCCTCTTCCATTGCAACTACACTGCCCTGGGGCTACAGCTTCACCTGTGGGGAGCTACACCATCTAGGGTGCAACACACCACCAGCCCCAGAGGATCTGCATGCAGCGTCGGCCACGGTCCGGGTCACCGCTGCTGTGACACGTCCCCCTGACGCCGGCCCGGTACCGCGTTCCCCGAGACCCTGGGAGGGCGACCCAACTATATATATATATATATATATATAACTATGAGTATGTGTGTGTATATATATACACTGGTATAGTTTAAAGGTTAAGTGCACAGCCTACGACATGGGAGACTGGGATTCAAATCCTATCTCTGCCCTGTGAAAAATAAATTATATACTAAGGCTCCTAACACTATAATACTAATTTAAGTCGCTGTTAAAAGGGGCACAACCACCAATACCAATAAATATGAGAGTGTCACAAACAAAGAGAGTCATGCTAGCACGGACGTCGCCCGGATTTACAAGGTCCACGTCAGATGTCGAGGAACCAGGACAATCTGATGATAAATGGGCTACTGGAACAAACCATGCATGTGTAGGATCATGTGCCGACTGGGGGGTGGTCCCTTCCGGTTACGAAAAGACTGGAGTCAGACGCAGATGAACGTTCAATCAAGTCCTCTTTACTCTTTATTGGGTGTCTTCTCCGACATCCACAGCAATACGACAGCTCCTGCACACTGGCCTAAGAACTTGTCCCATCCTCCTTCTCCTTTCTGATGTGACGGCCCTCTAGGTTCCTTCACTGTGCCTGTGTAAGTCACAGTGAACCTTCCCCTGGTCGAGCCTATCCGTCTGCTGCGACACTTACTACCTCTTCTGTGTCCAGCCGTCCGGTACCCCAGGCGTCCTCCGTGTGCAACTGTCCTGCTAGGGCCATCCCCCCGACTCTCCCTCCTTTTTATTCCCTTTCTCTAGAATTCCCCTTCTCAGTCCCTGTAACTCCGCCCTCCCTGACTTTGCGTTTCCTAACTTCAGCTGCTGTTAGGTCCTTTGCTCACTGTCCTGGGTCTCCCTCTAGAGGCCAAAACTCAGTACTACACCGTCTCTAACTAATTCTTGCTGTTTTCCCTACATACAGTACATCTATAAGTCACAATAAAGCATTGCACACAGCACATTTTACATTTTACCTTTTTCCATCAGACAGGTCCACGTGTCAGTCTATTCCCTACACATGGACAAGGCAAGAAAACCTGGATCTGATGAAATGCTATAAGAAGCGTGTGAGGAAACTCTGGATGGATACAAGACCTGCATGTTCACTGACTGAGAAACAACTAGTTACCCAACATTTCAATATCATAAATAGAAAGCTATTATCACAACTTGAGATGGATCAACTGCACTGCAGACCCACCCACATGAAGACCTGGAAGAACAACAAGTGCAACCCACCTGAAGATCCTGATCCAATCCTGTAACTAGAGAGGAGCACTGCAGCTGATCTGAAACAGAAGATCTTAGATAAACTCAAGGCTCAGCAAAGAAACACCACCTGACAGTATGCTAGAAGATGCCAATAGAGCACTTGCATCAATACCTACAACCACCATAACTCAAACTAATAAACTGATCTATGCTACTGCCTCAGCAATCATGGAAATGTTTGGCTATACAACCAGTAAGAACAACAGAAGTATGTGTCCCCCATGGAAAAGAAGACTGGAGAGAAAGATCAAGGTGACACGAAGGGAAGTCATCCAACTAACAGAAATACAGACGGGTGTAGAGATCAAAAATAAGACCAAGCTGGACAAGTACAAAAGCCTGACACCAACTGAAGCCCTAGAGACTGCTAAACAAAAGCTCACAGCACTCGCTGCAAAACTAGGGAGATGCACTAGAGAAGCTGAGGTCAAGAAGATAAATGCCCTGTTTTGAAAGAACCGTCCAAGGTGTACTCCAACTACAGAGTAACAGCACAAAGGCAGCAACTCCACGAATAGCAGAGACTGATCAATACTGGAGGAACATATAGGAGAAGGAAAAAATGCACAACACCAGTGAGGCTGCAAGATCACAATTACTGGAGCAGATATCCAACAGCGGGTCAAGACCATGAAGAGCTGGACAGCATCTGGCCCAGACATGATCCACACCTACTGGCTAAAGAAATTAACAGCGGTACATGAACGCATTGCAAAGCAGATGAACCAACTGCTAGATGCAGAACATCAACCAGCTTGGCTAACAAAAGGAAGAACAGTGCTGATCAAGAAGGATCCACACAAAGGAACAGTTCCATCCAACTACCGCCCAATAACCTGCCTTACAACAACTTGGAAACTCCTGTCAGGCATCATAGCAACCAGGCTACAGAACCATATGAACCAGTACATGAATCCAGCTCAGAAAGGCATTGGGACTGACACCAGAGGCTCTAAGCATCTGCTCCTAGTAGATAGAGCAGTTGCTCAAGATCCAAACAAGCCAATCTCAGCACAGCCTGGATTGACTACAGGAAAGCATATGACTCAATGCCACTGTGGCGCCCCTGAGGCTCAGTCGCCACAGAGGTACTGCACCTCCTTCTGAGGTGTGGTGTCCCACCTTCCAGGTAAGTTGGAGGCTCCTGACCACGCTCCAACACTCGCACCCAAACACAAGAGAGTAGTTCAGCAAAGCCACATTGCGTCTCCCTGCTTGGAGTGTAGCAGAGCACCTTTGGTTGCTCCCTGCTTGGAACACGAAACGTGCTGGGAGGCGGGTGGAGTTGAGAATACATAAAGAGCGGGAAGGTTTAGAATTACAGGTCAGTCAGTTAGTCAGTAGGAGAGTCTGGGAGAGGAAGCCACTCGGAGAGGAGTGAGGAAAGTGGATCCCTGGAAGAGGGATGGAGGAAGGAGGTGCTGCAGCAGACCTCAGTGAACTGGGTCTGCTGGCACGGGAAAGGAAAGAAGGAGAAAGACACTGAACTGAAACTTGATCTTCCATAAGAGAGAGAGATTAGTACGGAACAAAGGAGTAAAAGGGAACACAGAGGACGTGGGTAAGGAGAGAACCCTGCCTAGAAGTTCTAAGCGCAAGGCTGGGGCCCCGTCCCCGAGGTTGTATGGACACTAATGGTCCTGCAGAAGACACCGGTGGAGTAGTGGGCTGTAAATGCACTACTCCCATCTAAGACTTGGGGGCACAACAGCAACTTGGATAGTGAGCCGGGACTCAGGAGTAAGGAGTCCCCAAAGCAGGCCACAGCTGTCTGCCGTACAAGTAGAGTTCTTTGGAACATCTGTCAGGAGGCACTCCAGTGTAACTCAGTACTAGGAGTACTTCACACTTAAAGGCGGTATAGAGGAGATGTTCAGAAAGGCACATGTTGGCGGAGTGTTGGAAGGGAGCATTCCATCTGGCCTGGAGGTTGACTGAGTCCCTGACCCGGAGGACACAGCACGGAGGCAGGCACCTGTGTGTACTACAGACTGTGAGTAAAGCTTTGGAACTACATGCCCTGGTGTCCTCCATTCATTCTTTCGCCAATGCACCCAGCACTGCTACATCTGGGTACCAGCTTCTACACCGCTTGTGCCTCTCCTCTAATTCCACATCTACACTGCCCTGGGGCTACAGCTTCACCTATGGGGAGCTTCACCATCTTGGCTGCAACGCACCACCAGCCCCAGAGGATCTGCAAGCAGCGTCGGCTTAACATCTCACTTGCCGAACACCACAGGTGGCGTCTCAAACTATTCCATTAACTACATTTCACCATTCACATCTTCCTATTACTTGGGCGCCCAGGGCCACGGTCCGGGTCACCGCTGCTGTGACACATCCCACTGATACCGGCCCGGTACCGAGTACCCCACGGCCCTGGGAGGACGACCCACCACATACATGGATCTGTGAATGCTTGGCTCTCTACAATGTCAACAGGAAATTAAGAACCTTCCTCAGAAACTCAATGGGGCTATGGAGAACATTAGAAGTGAACTGAAGACAACTAGCACATTTGACCATCAAATGTGGCATATAGCAAGGTGATGCATTGTTCCCATTGCTGTTCTGCATAGGCTTGAACCCCCTCAGTCAGATAAATACAGAGTCTGGCTATGGTTACAAGTTCAAGAGTGGAAGCACCATCAGCCACCTCCTCTACATGGATGACATCAAAGTTGTATGTGAAAAATGATCGAGACATCAATTCACTGATCCACCTAACAAGGATCTACAGTGAAGACATTGGGATGTCCTTCGGACTGGAGAAGTGTGGCCGGTTGGTAATAAAGAGAGTCAAGACTGATGGAGTGGAATTACCAGCAGGGTATGTAGCAGATGTACAGACTTGCTACAAATACCTCGGCATCCCACAGGGATACGGTAACCATGATGAGGAGGCAAGGAAAGCAGCAACATCGAAATACCATTAAATGGTAAGACAGGTCGTGAAGAGCCAGCTCAATGGGAAGAATAAAATCCATGCCATCAATACATATGCCCTGCCAGTTATCAGATGCCCTGCTGGCATAGTATGCTGGCCAAAAGAAGAGATGGAAGCTGCAGATGTGAAGACACGAAAGCTCCTCACATTGCATGGAGGGCTCCACCCTAAGTCTAACACCCAAAGATTGTATATCAACAGAAAGAAGGGTGCTCGAGGCTTGATAAGCATCCAAGCCACCATCACAGATGAAACAAGGAGTATCCAGGAAAAATGGCGCCAGAAGATGAGATGCTGAGAGAAAGCCTAAGGCAGCAACAACAACAGATATGGAAGGAAGAACAGGAACATGAAGGTCCATGGCAAGACAAGCCGCCGCATGGGATGCACCATCGACAGATAATGGAGGTGGCTGACATAGAGAAATCCTACCAATGGCTGGAGAAAGCTGGACTCCAAGACAATACAGAGGCACTAATCATAGCGGCACAAGAGCAAGCACTAAGGTTGGTTTCACACTTGCGTTTTTTTGCGCTGGATTTTAGCGCTAAAAAACGCATGCGTTTTTTTTCCTATATTTTGCAAGGGATGCGCTTATGTGTGCATACACATGCGTTTGTATGCGTTTTTTTGCAGTATGCGCTCGGGCGCACAAAATGCATCCTGTTGCATTTTTTGGGCGTCCGACTTGCCTCAAAAAAACGCATGCGCACGCAATGCGTTTTTTTACAGCAAGACACCCATTATAAGTCTATGGGTGCGCATATGTGCGCATTGGCATGCTTATGTATGCGTTTTTTTGCGCATGCGTTTTTTTTTTTTACCATTAGTTAGACAATGGAATTTAGGGGTTTGGGTTAGAGTTAGGGTTAGTTAAGGGGGTTTAGGGTTAGGGTTAGCTAGGGTTTAGGGTTAGGGTTTGGGTTAGGGTTAGTAGGGTTTGGTTAAGAGTTAGGGTTAGGGTTAGTATGGTTTGGTTAAGGGTTAGGGTTAGGGTCTGGGTTAGGGTTAGGGTCAGGGTTAGGGTTAGGGTTAGGATCAGGGTATGGTTTGGTTAAGGGTTAGGGTTAGGGTTAGTAAAGTCATGGTTTGGGTTAGTGTGAGGGGCCACCTAATGTTGGAAAAAAACGCAAACGCGGTAAAAACGCACTGAAAACGCATACAAAAGCATAAAAACGCTGCGTTCTTTTCATGCATGCTCATAAAAATGCTTGAAAAAAGTGCAGCATTTGTATGCGTTTGTATGCGTTGTTTCAATGCTTTTTTTGCGGGAAAAATGCGCTGCAAAAAAAAGCAAGTGTGAAAGTAGCCTTAGTACCAGATCCATAGAAGCAGGAATCTACCACACAAGTCAAGACCCAAGGTGCAGACTATGCAAAGAAACCTCAGAAACCATCCAACACATAGTGGCAGGATGCAAAATGCAAGCAGGAACAGCGTATACCGAACGTCTCAACCAAGTAGCGGGAATTGTATACAGGAACATCTGCACAGCACATGGGTTAATTCCCTGTAAGTCCAAGTGGGAGGCCCCAGAGAAAGTGGTGGAGAATGAAAGGGCTAAAATCCTGTGGGACTTCAAGATCCAGATGGATAAGCAGGTGCTGGCTAACCAACCAGACCTTGTGAAAGTAGATAAGGACCAGAAGACAGCAATGATAATAGATGTGGCAGTGCCAAGTAACAGCAACATCAGGAAGAAGGAATATGAGAAGCTGCAGAAATACCAGGGCCTCAAAGGAGACCTGGAGAAGATGTGGAAGGTGAAGGCAACAGTGATTCCAGTGGTGATAGGAGCACTTGGAGCAGTGACCCCTAAGTTGGGGAAAAAGCTACAACAGATCCCAGGAACAATATCTTAACTCTCTGTCCAGAAAAGATCCTGCGCAGAACCCTCAAACTCCCAGACCTCTGGTAGAGGACCTGAGAATGAGAAAGGACAGCAAAGACCACCCCCATTGAGGGGTGAGAAGGAATATATATAGTGATTCAATTTCTCCTGCTGTTGCGCCAGATGGAATAAACAACAGGTAGAATGATAGGAAGGTCACTAACATCCATGTGTCTGCTCAGTAAGAGTGTCTAGTGTTCCCTTTATTTTTTTGAGCAGAGTATATATATATATATATATATATATACACACATTTCTAAATACCTGTGATGCCTGGTTCCATTCCATAATTACTATGACACGCTGGTTTATTTTTCATATTTGTACTATCATTTTTCCTCCCCTTCAAAAAACTAGAACACTTTTTTTTTCATCAACATTGCTGCATGAGGGCTTGCTTTTTTTGGCTAAACTACATGTTGACAAGCCACAAAGCTTCTGGGAGACTGTCCTATGGACAGATGAGACACAAATGGAACTTTTTGGCAAGGTATATTAGCTCTATCTTCACAGACGGAAAAAAATGAAGCAAATTAAGAAAAGAACACTGTGCCTACTGTGAAACATGGAGGAGGCTCTGCTATATTCTGGGGCTGTTTTGCTCCATCTGGCACAGGGTGTCTAGAATCTGTGCAGGGTACAATGAAATCTCAAGACTATCAAGGAATTCGAGAGAGAAATGTGCTGCCCAGTGTCAGAAAGCTTGGTCTCAGTCACAGGTCATGGGTCTTCCAACAGGATAATTATTGACCCAAAACACACAGCTAAAAACAGAGGTGTGAAGAGGTTAAGGCCCTTGATCATGGCAGATGCAGATGTTACACAATATTTGGCCTGTGTACAATTTGTATAGTTGAACAGCACATCTCCTATTTGTGTGCTGCCGACAATAATTTTACATAATGAAGAACAAGTTTTTTCATGAATGCTGATTTTCAGTCAATGTAAAGGGCCGTTAAGCCACCTAGGCCAGATATTAGTAATCTGTCATACTCCAAATTAGGTGGGTCCCTGTGGATCCCTAATTTAGCTAGGTAATAATTAAAACGCCAACTGACTTTAAGGGATTGTCCACTATTGTGGATAATTTTTTTTGCATGTATTTTGGCTAAAATAATTTTGCTATTGGGTTTTCATTAAAAATGTTGATCCATTTACCTTCAAGAACCTTTGTAATGTACTCTCTGTTGCAGGTTATTGAATGAATTAACTGAATAAACTGAGAATCTGTCAGTGAGCTCATTCAGATTGAATGATGGGAGAGTTTGTGACTTATTTTCTCAGCTGATTTATGACCACGAATCACATCAAAGTTTAGTATACAGAGAAACAAAGAGCATGTAAAGCCAAATGGTGAAAAAATTTTAAAGAAACCCAATCGCAAACTTGATTTTTAGCCCAAAATACCTGTATTTAAGTAAAGAAAAAAAAAAGAAATTGTCCCTAAAGGCAGACAACCAAAACAGAGACTTCAGAAAGGTGCAAGGATATAGAGAATAGCTTGTGACCTTTTTTGACTTTTTTTCGGTTTCTGTAAGGCAAAAACCTACCCTTTGTCTATGTAACTGAAGATTGGTATATAACGAGGGCTATAGGGTCCAAGCCTAGTTATTTTGATTACTTGGTCTTCTTCACTTTGTTTTATGGGGTATTACCAAAAGAGCACCATGTTTCTCATCCAGCAATGAAATCTTAGGTCATTAAAATCTAGTTAAGAACAGTCACTTACCAATCCCTTAGCCTCCCTAGTCCTTGTCCTGCTCAGGGTCCCCATCTACACTCCAAATATTTATGAGGTTACTTGTCTTTATAGGAAACTACTAGGACAGAGATTAATGTCAATGGCGACAATCTCCAAATAGCACTATACAATATGACGGACCTCTGTAAAAATGGATAATAATTGCCCAGCTCCACCAAAAAAGGAATCCCAGGGATTAGTGGGTGACCCAGGCACAGCCATCAAAAGAGTGGCCAGTAGAGATGAGTGACTTTGCCTTTTTTAGGGTCGAGTCGGGTTTTATGAAACCCGACTTTCTCAAAAGTCGGGTCAAATGAAATCGGCCAACTATAGGGAAAAGTTGGGGGGCCGACTGAAACACGAAACCCAATGCAAGTCAATGGGGAAGCAAAGTCGGCAGGGAGTGGAGGACAGGAAACACACCTACAGTGCCCATTTCAATGCCAAAAACATCAATTCTTATTACTGAAGCTTGTCAACCTTAATTTACTTTATAATAAGTTACACACTGAAAACTGGGGGTTATTTGGATAACGTTGTGGGGGGGAAGGGCTGGCTCCAGGTTTTCATGTGCCCTGGGCCAAAGAGCGCCCCTTTATCACATACCACAACTCATGATGCTCCGATACGGCACAGAAATATACAGTTGTGGCCAAAAGTATTGACACCCCTGCAATTCTGTCAGATAATACTCAGTTTCTTCCTGAAAATGATTGCAAACACAAATTCTTTGTTATTATTATCTTCATTTAATTTGTCTTAAATGAAAAAACACAAAAAGAATTGTCCTAAAGCCAAATTGGATATAATTCCACACCAAACATAAAAAAGAGGGTGGACAAAAGTATTGGCACTGTTCGAAAAATCATGTGATGCTTCTCTAATTTGTGTAATTAACAGCACCTGTAACTTACCTGTGGCACCTAACAGGTGTTGGCAATAACTAAATCACACTTGCAGCCAGTTGACATGGATTAAAGTTGACTCAACCTCTGTCCTGTGTCCTTGTGTGTACCACATTGAGCATGGAGAAAAGAAAGAAGACCCCACATTGAGCATGGAGAAAAGAAAGAAGACCAAAGAACTGTCTGAGGACTTGAGAAACCAAATTGTGAGGAAGAATGAGTAATCTCAAGGCTACAAGTCCATCTCCAAAGACCTGAATGTTCCTGTGTCTACTGTGCACAGTGTCATCAAGAACTTTAAAGCCCATGGCACTGTGGCTAACCTCCCTAGATGTGGACGGAAAAGAAAAATTGACAAGAGATTTCAACGCAAGATTGTGCGGATGTTGGATAAAGAACCTCGACTAACATCCAAACAAGTTCAAGCTGCCCTGCAGTCCGAGGGTACAACAGTGTCAACCCATACTATCCGTCGGCGTCTGAATGAAAAGGGACTGTATGGTAGGAGACCCAGGAAGACCCCACTTCTTACCCTGAGACATAAAAAAGCCAGGCTGGAGTTTGCCAAAACTTACCTGAAAAAGCCTAAAATGTTTTGGAAGAATGTTCTCTGGCCAGATGAGACAAAAGTAGAGCTTTTTGGGCAAAGGCATCAACATAGAGTTTACAGGAGAAAAAAAGAGGCATTCAAAGAAAAGAACACGGTCCCTACAGTCAAACATGGCGGAGGTTCCCTGATGTTTTGGGGTTGCTTTGCTGCCTCTGGCACTGGACTGCTTGACCATGTGCATGGCATTATGAAGTCTGAAGACTACCAACAAATTTTGCAGCATAATGTAGGGCCCAGTGTGAGAAAGCTGCGTCTCCCTCAGAGGTCATGGGTCTTCTAGCAGGACAATGACCCAAAACACACTTCAAAAAGCACTAGAAAATGGTTTGAGAGAAAGCACTGGAGACATCTAAGGTGGTCAGCAATGAGTCCAGACCTGAATCCGATAGAACACCTGTGGAGAGATCTAAAAATGGCAGTTTGGAGAAGGCACCCTTCTAATATCAGGGACCTGGAGCAGTTTGCCAAAGAAGAATGGTCTAAAATTCCAGCAGAGCATTGTAAGAAACTCATTGATGGTTACCGGAAGCGGTTGGTCGCAGTTATTTTGGCTAAAGGTTGTGCAACCAAGTATTAGGCTGAGGGTGCCAATACTTTTGTCTGGCCCATTTTTGGAGTTTTGTGTGATAACACCAGAAGCACAAAAAGAATAACCCCTAAAATTTAGCTTTTAATTCAATGACTAAAAACATTAGTGAAAATGACTAAAAGAAGGAGTAGTAGAGGACAAAAAATGAAGGGAGAAAAAGTTGTTTTTAATTCTCTTCAGTATTCAAATATTGGGCCAATGGCTAAGTTACCCTAGTCAGCCCTAATTTCACCCTTCCTAGCCGCGGAGGTTGGCACCCTAGTTGTAGACGATATGGCGCCCCCGCTCAACGTTGGTATCCCTAATAACCCCTACGTCTCCCTGCATATACAAAAAGGGACACAAAAAAAGAAACACACACACACTTATAGTACCGAAAGAATAAAGAGACAAAAATGGTCTCATAGATAATACTAAATTGCTATGAACTTATCTCGTAGTATTTCTAATAGTATAAGAACCCCAAAAAGACTTATCTCGGAGTCAAAAGAATATAATGGGGTTAATATCCGGCAGCTTAGAGAAGGACTTATCTCGCAGTCACAAAAATGCTAATAAGCTGCAAATGGCAGACCCAATTACCAGATAGCAAAATTAAAAAACGGCTACAAGAAAAAGCACATCACATTGAATAAATATTGCACACTAGAGGCAGTGAAAAAAAGCCTATATAGCACTTGCGGCAGCCATTACCTTGCAAGTGAGGGCAGAATCACCCTAATACAGTAAAAAATAATAAGGCTACCATATTCATCTCTGATTATACAGCGTGGTACACCAATATTCAAGTAGCAATGCATACAAAGTCACATAGCATAATTGCTCAGTAGATTAAATCTAAATAGATAGTGCCACCGCAGGATCTGCCAAAAATAATGTACAACATTATACTTATCAGCCACTTGATGCATATGGAAACCCGACGCGTTTCCCCCTCTTAATCCGCTGAGGGTTCATCAGGGGTCAAAAAGTGGGGTCTCATTACCCCTGGCCGAGAGAGCAATACAGTGTGCGGCTTTACTCCTAGCGCGTTCGCCGCCATTGTTTAAAGATGCCGCGCCGATATAGAACGCCCACTTCCGGTTACCAAAATCCAAAATGGAGGTCTAAACCGGAAGGGATCATATTGAGGACGGACATGCGGTGCAGCAGTTACCATAGATGCCGCGCACCTTACTAAAAAGCACGGATAGAAACAGGGATTCACACAAAGGTGCCTGAAACAAAATAGGGCAATACATCCCTCTCAACAGAAACACCATATCTCGCAAACAATATGCGGCCGATCAATTCAACAGCCTCACTATTCAGAACGCCCAACACTTCAAGAAAATAGATAACAATAGTCCTCAAAGGCATGGAGTAGAATAATTGTATCCCTACATAGAATAAATGAAAAATAATAAAAAATTCCAATAGTAATAATATACCGACCAAATTATCAAAAACCCTATAAAGAGCTGGCTGGGAAAATGTGAAACACACTGATTATAGATAACTACTGAAATTTAGCTGTTCATTAAGGCCTTTTGGACTCTGTGATTCAAGCCAAAAAATCCAGCGTGTCTCACGCTGTAGGATTCTATTATCCCAATCCCCCTGTCTGACCGCGGGCTGCACTCTCTCTATAACACGAAAATTAATATGTTTATCATCCCCTCCATGCACCATATTGACATGACGGGCTAAGGGGGTATCTCTTTTGTGTCTAATATCCCCCAAATGTTCACCTATGCGGACCCGTAATTCACGCATTGTTTTGCCAACATAGTCAAGGGGGCAAGTACAAGTACACAGACAAACAACTCCAGTGGTTTTATAGTTTGCAAAGCTTTTCATTTCATAAATCCTCTTTGTATAGGCACTACAGAAAGTATGGGATACACAGATATATTTGCAGAAGCTACAGTGTCCGCACCTAAAGGTCCCAGTTGCTCTGTTCCGCAACCACGTTCCCTCTCTCTTCTGAGGTTCCAGGTGGCTACCTACCACCCGATCCCTTATTGACCTACCCTTCCTAAATGTAACTGATGGACCCTGGGTGATACAGTCACGTATGTCATTATCCATTTTCAGGATAGACCAATACTTCTCCAAGATGTTCATAACTTTACCAGATTGGTCATCGAAGGTACCTATCAATCTAGTGATTGCATTGGAGTCATCCCTAACCCTCGGAGTCAACAATGACGTCCTGCTTACTTGTTTAGCATGCTTATAGGCCGGTTCAATCACCCTTGTTGGATAACCCCTGCTCCTGAACCTCCTCCATAGATCACTTGACTGCATTTCAAAATCATTCCAATCAGAGCAGTTCCTCCGAACTCTGAGGAACTGACCCCTTGGTATACCTCATTTAAGAGGGGGGGATGATGACTTTCCCACCTTAAGAGACTGTTAGTTGAGGTTGGTTTTCAGTGCAGGTTGGTTTTAAGCAAGCCATCTGAAGAAATAGAAATATTGACATCCAGGAATGTGATCTGATCTCCACCTACCTCATGGGTAAAGAAAAGACCCAACTCATTATTATTAAGGGTATCAACAAAGGATCTGAATGATTCTCCACACCCCGCCCAGAGGACGAGGATGTCGTCAATGTACCGACCCCAGAATAATATCCTAGGGGACCAGACGACATCCTCGTCCCCAAAGACCTGAGTGTCCTCCCACCAGCCCAGGAGCAAGTTAGCATAGGTAGGGGCACAAGGGCTCCCCATCGCTGTGCCCCTGAGCTGGTGGTAGTATCTCTCATTAAATAGGAAGAAATTATGACACAATACAAATTGAAGAAGTTCCAGCAGGAAATTGTTGTGTGCTCCAAAGTGAATACCCCTCCCCTTGAGAAAATGTTCAACAGCTTTTAGACCTTCTGTGTGGCCAATGCTGCTATACAAAGCCTCAACATCAATAGAGGCCAGTATCGTACCTGGATCCACTGTAATTCCTTCAAGTTTATTAAGGAGGTCCATAGTATCTCGCAAATATGATGGGAGAGATAGCACAAATGGTCTCAACAATTGATCCAGATACCTGCTGGAATTCTGACAAAGGGCATCGATCCCCGAAACGATTGGTCTACCCTTAAGGGGATCGAACCCTTTATGGATCTTAGGCAAGGAGTAAAATGTAGCTGTAACTGGCCACTTGGGTAGTAAGAAGTTGAACTCATTCTTTGAGATCAACTTCAAATCAAGTCCCTTGTTGAGCAATACTGACAATTTCAGACTATACTCCTTCGTCGGATCACTCCTGAGCAGCTCATACGTTGATTTGTCAGAGAGAATCCTCATACACATTTGAATATATTCATCTCTGTTGAGGATAACCGTATTGCCCCCTTTATCAGAGGGCTTCAATACAATCCGATCATTATCACCAAGTTCTTCCAGAGCCTTTCTCTCACGGAAGGAGAGATTGGGTGGAACCATATCTCTCTTGGAGTCAATCTTACAAATCTCTGCCGAGACAAGCTGTTGAAAAATATCAATACTCCCAGTATCACCAATTGGTGGCATCTTTTTACTTTTTGGTTTCAGATCAGAAAAAGGGCCCACCCCAATATCTCTCTGTCCTTCCTCAAACAAATCAGCCAGAAGCATTACATCAGGAAGTTCCTCCTCCGTTATCCCAAGTTGTTGACATTTGTTTTTATCATTCAAAGCAAAAAAATTTTTCCACTTAAGTTTTCGTGTAAATAGATTAATATCCTTAACCCATACAAATGGGTCAAACCTGGTCGTAGGAACAAAAAATAACCCCCGCTCAAGAACCCTCTTTTCTATATCTGACAAATTATATGAGGACAAATTAATTATCTGATTACCATTGTCCCCATCAAACAGAGCCCTCATTTTTGATTGTTTGTCCGCTCCCGTAATTTGTATGGTGCTAGGCCCCTGGTTTCTAAAAAAGAGGCTGAAGAGCAAGCTGAGGAAGAGGGAGAATTTACTACAGAATTTGTTCTGGGGTCGGTACATTGACGACATCCTCGTCCTCTGGGCGGGGTGTGGAGAATCATTCAGATCCTTTGTTGATACCCTTAATAATAATGAGTTGGGTCTTTTATTTACCCATGAGGTAGGTGGAGATCAGATCACATTCCTGGATGTCAATATTTCTATTTCTTCAGATGGCTTGCTTAAAACCAACCTGCACCGAAAACCAACCTCAACTAACAGTCTCTTAAGGTGGGAAAGTCATCATCCCCCCCCTCTTAAACGAGGTATACCAAGGGGTCAGTTCCTCAGAGTTCGGAGGAACTGCTCTGATTGGAATGATTTTGAAATGCAGTCAAGTGATCTATGGAGGAGGTTCAGGAGCAGGGGTTATCCAACAAGGGTGATTGAACCGGCCTATAAGCATGCTAAACAAGTAAGCAGGACGTCATTGTTGACTCCGAGGGTTAGGGATGACTCCAATGCAATCACTAGATTGATAGGTACCTTCGATGACCAATCTGGTAAAGTTATGAACATCTTGGAGAAGTATTGGTCTATCCTGAAAATGGATAATGACATACGTGACTGTATCACCCAGGGTCCATCAGTTACATTTAGGAAGGGTAGGTCAATAAGGGATCGGGTGGTAGGTAGCCACCTGGAACCTCAGAAGAGAGAGGAAACGTGGTTGCGGAACAGAGCAACTGGGACCTTTAGGTGCGGACACTGTAGCTTCTGCAAATATATCTGTGTATCCCATACTTTCTGTAGTGCCTATACAAAGAGGATTTATGAAATGAAAAGCTTTGCAAACTGTAAAACCACTGGAGTTTTTTATCTGTGTACTTGTACTTGCCCCCTTGACTATGTTGGCAAAACAAAGTGTGAATTACGGGTCCGCATAGGTGAACATTTGGGGGATATTAGACACAAAAGAGATACCCCCTTAGCCCGTCATGTCAATATGGTGCATGGAGGGGATGATAAACATATTAATTTTCGTGTTATAGAGAGAGTGCAGCCCGCGGTCAGACAGGGGGATTGGGATAATAGAATCCTACAGCGTGAGACACGCTGGATTTTTTGGCTTGAATCACAGAGTCCAAAAGGCCTTAATGAACAGCTAAATTTCAGTAGTTATCTATAATCAGTGTGTTTCACATTTTCCCAGCCAGCTCTTTATAGGGTTTTTGATAATTTGGTCGGTATATTATTACTATTGGAATTTTTTATTATTTTTCATTTATTCTATGTAGGGATACAATTATTCTACTCCATGCCTTTGAGGACTATTGTTATCTATTTTCTTGAAGTTTTGGGCGTTCTGAATAGTGAGGCTGTTGAATTGATCGGCCGCATATTGTTTGCGAGACATGGTGTTTCTGTTGAGAGGGATGTATTGCCCTATTTTGTTTCAGGCACCTTTGTGTGAATCCCTGTTTCTATCCGTGCTTTTTAGTAAGGTGCGCGGCGTCTATGGTAACTGCTGCACCGCATGTCCGTCCTCAATATGATCCCTTCCGGTTTAGACCTCCATTTTGGATTTTGGTAACCGGAAGTGGGCATTCTATATCGGCGCGGCATCTTTAAACAATGGCGGCGAACGCGCTTGGAGTAAAGCCGCACACTGTATTGCTCTCTCGGCCAGGGGTAATGAGACCCCACTTTTTGACCCCTGATGAACCCTCAGCGGATTAAGAGGGGGAAACGCGTTGGGTTTCCATATGCATCAAGTGACTGATAAGTATAATGTTGTACATTATTTTTGGCAGATCCTGCGGTGGCACTATCTATTTAGATTTAATCTACTGAGCAATTATGCTATGTGACTTTGTATGCATTGCTACTTGAATATTGGTGTACCACGCTGTATAATCAGAGATGAATATGGTAGCCTTATTATTTTTTACTGTATTAGGATGATTCTGCCCTCACTTGCAAGGTAATGGCTGCCGCAAGTGCTATATAGGCTTTTTTTCACTGCCTCTAGTGTGCAATATTTATTCAATGTGATGTGCTTTTTCTTGTAGCCGTTTTTTAATTTTGCTATCTGGTAATTGGGTCTGCCATTTGCAGCTTATTAGCATTTTTGTGACTACGAGATAAGTCCTTCTCTAAGCTGCCGGATATTAACCCCATTATATTCTTTTGACTCCGAGATAAGTCTTTTTGGGGTTCTTATACTATTAGAAATACTACGAGATAAGTTCATAGCAATTTAGTATTATCTATGAGACCATTTTTGTCTCTTTATTCTTTCGGTACTATAAGTGTGTGTGTGTTTCTTTTTTTGTGTCCCTTTTTGTATATGCAGGGAGACGTAGGGGTTATTAGGGATACCGACGTTGAGCGGGGGCGCCATATCGTCTACAACTAGGGTGCCAACCTCCGCGGCTAGGAAGGGTGAAATTAGGGCTGACTAGGGTAACTTAGCCATTGGCCCAATATTTGAATACTGAAGAGAATTAAAAACAATTTTTTCTCCCTTCATTTTTTGTCCTCTACTACTCCTTCTTTTAGTCATTTTCACTAATGTTTTTAGTCATTGAATTAAAAGCTAAATTTTAGGGGTTATTCTTTTTGTGCTTCTGGTGTTATTATTGAATATATAATCCCACTGATTAATTTTGAGGTCTGTCTTTGATGAGTATGGCTGGGTTTTTGTCGGGACCCATTGACACAAATAAATGGCTGGACGATGCAAGAGAGGTTTTTTCTGAAGTAGAATCTGACTCTCTGTCTGCTTCGGGCTCTTCTCTCAAAACACTTTTTTCTGAATTATTGGAGGCATTTAAAGAGAATATTAAGTCTTGGTGGGAGGTACAATCTCTGGAAAATTATATTAAACAAAAGATTGTCCCGCGTGGTCTAAGGATACCTCTAATACCTGCTCCAAGGTGTAGGACTCCATCTTTACTTGTAAGGTGGGAGGAGGAGATTACTGCATCATCTGTACGGTTAATGCAGATACTATTAGATGAAGAGAAAATAACTCTAGAGAGGACTTCATTGAGGGTGAAGGAATTGACTGAGGCAACCCTTAAATTGAAAACAGCTGCTGATTTCGTAACAAGGGAAGAAAATCTTAAGAATACTGTTGAGAAATACCAACTTTTTATTAAGGAAAGGAAGCATAAACGATTTGTTAGGGATTCAACAGAGTTCAGGGAAAAATGGGCATACCCTGCCCTTGCCCCGAGGGGTATTCCTGGTGACATCTCATCCTCAGATATTGAATCCTCTGATGCTGAAGGAGGTCCTAAATCATATACCTCTAGACCATACTTTAGAAACAAGGGACGTGGACGTAGGGGTAATTTCAGAAGATGGCAGGACACCGAGCGTTACTCTGTAAGGACCTTCCCCAAAAAGCCAGAATCAAATTCTGTAGTAAATTCTCCCTCTTCCTCAGCTTGCTCTTCAGCCTCTTTTTTAGAAACCAGGGGCCTAGCACCATACAAATTACGGGAGCGGACAAACAATCAAAAATGAGGGCTCTGTTTGATGGGGACAATGGTAATCAGATAATTAATTTGTCCTCATATAATTTGTCAGATATAGAAAAGAGGGTTCTTGAGCGGGGGTTATCTTTTGTTCCTACGACCAGGTTTGACCCATTTGTATGGGTTAAGGATATTAATCTATTTACACGAAAACTTAAGTGGAAAAATTTTTTTGCTTTGAATGATAAAAACAAATGTCAACAACTTGGGATAACGGAGGAGGAACTTCCTGATGTAATGCTTCTGGCTGATTTGTTTGAGGAAGGACAGAGAGATATTGGGGTGGGCCCTTTTTCTGATCTGAAACCAAAAAGTAAAATGATGCCACCAATTGGTGATACTGGGAGTATTGATATTTTTCAACAGCTTGTCTTGGCAGAGATTTGTAAGATTGACTCCAAGAGAGATAGGGTTCCACCCAATCTCTCCTTCCGTGAGAGAAAGGCTCTGGAAGAACTTGGTGATAATGATCGGATTGTATTGAAGCCCTCTGATAAAGGGGGCAATACGGTTATCCTCAACAGAGACGAATATATTCAAATGTGTATGAGGATTCTCTCTGACAAATCAACGTATGAGCTGCTCAGGAGTGATCCGACGAAGGAGTATAGTCTGAAATTGTCAGTATTGCTCAACAAGGGACTTGATTTGAAGTTGATCTCAAAGAATGAGTTCAACTTCTTACTACCCAAGTGGCCAGTTACAGCTACGTTTTACTCCTTGCCTAAGATCCATAAAGGGTTCGATCCCCTTAAGGGTAGACCAATCGTTTCGGGGATCGATGCCCTTTGTCAGAATTCCAGCAGGTATCTGGATCAATTGTTGAGACCATTTGTGCTATCTCTCCCATCATATTTGCGAGATACTATGGACCTCCTTAATAAACTTGAAGGAATTACAGTGGATCCAGGTACGATACTGGCCTCTATTGATGTTGAGGCTTTGTATAGCAGCATTGGCCACACAGAAGGTCTAAAAGCTGTTGAACATTTTCTCAAGGGGAGGGGTATTCACTTTGGAGCACACAACAATTTCCTGCTGGAACTTCTTCAATTTGTATTGTGTCATAATTTCTTCCTATTTAATGGGAGATACTACCACCAGCTCAGGGGCACAGCGATGGGGAGCCCTTGTGCCCCTACCTATGCTAACTTGCTCCTGGGCTGGTGGGAGGACACTCAGGTCTTTGGGGACGAGGATGTCGTCTGGTCCCCTAGGATATTATTCTGGGGTCGGTACATTGACGACATCCTCGTCCTCTGGGCGGGGTGTGGAGAATCATTCAGATCCTTTGTTGATACCCTTAATAATAATGAGTTGGGTCTTTTCTTTACCCATGAGGTAGGTGGAGATCAGATCACATTCCTGTATGTCAATATCTCTATTTCTTCAGATGGCTTGCTTAAAACCAACCTGCACCGAAAACCAACCTCAACTAACAGTCTCTTAAGGTGGGAAAGTCATCATCCCCCCCCTCTTAAACGAGGTATACCAAGGGGTCAGTTCCTTAGAGTTCGGAGGAACTGCTCTGATTGGAATGATTTTGAAATGCAGTCAAGTGATCTATGGAGGAGGTTCAGGAGCAGGGGTTATCCAACAAGGGTGATTGAACCGGCCTATAAGCATGCTAAACAAGTAAGCAGGACGTCATTGTTGACTCCGAGGGTTAGGGATGACTCCAATGCAATCACTAGATTGATAGGTACCTTCGATGACCAATCTGGTAAAGTTATGAACATCTTGGAGAAGTATTGGTCTATCCTGAAAATGGATAATGACATACGTGACTGTATCACCCAGGGTCCATCAGTTACATTTAGGAAGGGTAGGTCAATAAGGGATCGGGTGGTAGGTAGCCACCTGGAACCTCAGAAGAGAGAGGAAACGTGGTTGCGGAACAGAGCAACTGGGACCTTTAGGTGCGGACACTGTAGCTTCTGCAAATATATCTGTGTATCCCATACTTTCTGTAGTGCCTATACAAAGAGGATTTATGAAATGAAAAGCTTTGCAAACTGTAAAACCACTGGAGTTGTTTATCTGTGTACTTGTACTTGCCCCCTTGACTATGTTGGCAAAACAAAGCGTGAATTACGGGTCCGCATAGGTGAACATTTGGGGGATATTAGACACAAAAGAGATACCCCCTTAGCCCGTCATGCCAATATGGTGCATGGAGGGGATGATAAACATATTAATTTTCGTGTTATAGAGAGAGTGCAGCCCGCGGTCAGACAGGGGGATTGGGATAATAGAATCCTACAGCGTGAGACACGCTGGATTTTTTGGCTTGAATCACAGAGTCCAAAAGGCCTTAATGAACAGCTAAATTTCAGTAGTTATCTATAATCAGTGTGTTTCACATTTTCCCAGCCAGCTCTTTATAGGGTTTTTGATAATTTGGTCAGTATATTATTACTATTGGAATTTTTTATTATTTTTCATTTATTCGATGTAGGGATACAATTATTCTACTCCATGCCTTTGAGGACTATTGTTATCTATTTTCTTGAAGTTTTGGGCGTTCTGAATAGTGAGGCTGTTGAATTGATCGGCCGCATATTGTTTGCGAGATATGGTGTTTCTGTTGAGAGGGATGTATTGCCCTATTTTGTTTCAGGCACCTTTGTGTGAATCCCTGTTTCTATCCGTGCTTTTTAGTAAGGTGCGCGGCGTCTATGGTAACTGCTGCACCGCATGTCCGTCCTCAATATGATCCCTTCCGGTTTAGACCTCCATTTTGGATTTTGGTAACCGGAAGTGGGCGTTCTATATCGGCGCGGCATCTTTAAACAATGGCGGCGAACGCGCTTGGAGTAAAGCCGCACACTGTATTGCTCTCTCGGCCAGGGGTAATGAGACCCCACTTTTTGACCCCTGATGAACCCTCAGCGGATTAAGAGGGGGAAACGCGTCGGGTTTCCATATGCATCAAGTGGCTGATAAGTATAATGTTGTACATTATTTTTGGCAGATCCTGCGGTGGCACTATCTACAGTGGGGCAAAAAAGTATTTAGTCAGTCAGCAATAGTGCAAGTTCCACCACTTAAAAAGATGAGAGGCGTCTGTAATTTACATCATAGGTAGACCTCAACTATGGGAGACAAACTGAGAAAAAAAAATCCAGAAAATCACATTGTCTGTTTTTTTTCATTTTATTTGCATATTATGGTGGAAAATAAGTATTTGGTCAGAAACAAAATTTCATCTCAATACTTTGTGATATATCCTTTGTTGGCAATGACAGAGGTCAAACGTTTTCTGTAAGTCTTCACAAGGTTGCCACACACTGTTGTTGGTATGTTGGCCCATTCCTCCATGCAGATCTCTTCTAGAGCAGTGATGTTTTTGGCTTTTCGCTTGGCAACACGGACTTTCAACTCCCTCCAAAGGTTTTCTATAGGGTTGAGATCTGGAGACTGGCTAGGCCACTCCAGGACCTTGAAATGCTTCTTACGAAGCCACTCCTTCGTTGTCCTGGCGGTGTGCTTTGGATCATTGTCATGTTGAAAGACCCAGCTACGTTTCATATTCAATGCCCTTGCTGATGGAAGGAGGTTTGCACTCAAAATCTCACGATACATGGCCCCATTCATTCTTTCATGTACCCGGATCAGTCGTCCTGGCCCCTTTGCAGAGAAACAGCCCCAAAGCATGATGATTCCACCACCATGCTTTACAGTAGGTATGGTGTTTGATGGATGCAACTCAGTATTCTTTTTCCTCCAAACACGACAAGTTGTGTTTCTACCAAACAGTTCCAGTTTGGTTTCATCAGACCATAGGACATTCTCCCAAAACTCCTCTGGATCATCCAAATGCTCTCTAGCAAACTTCAGACGGGCCCAGACATGTACAGGCTTAAGCAGTGGGACACGTCTGGCACTGCAGGATCTGAGTCCATGGTGGCGTAGTGTGTTACTTATGGTAGGCCTTGTTACATTGGTCCCAGCTCTCTGCAGTTCATTCACTAGGTCCCCCCGCGTGGTTCTGGGATTTTTGCTCACCGTTCTTGTGATCATTCTGACCCCACGGGGTGGGATTTTGCGTGGAGCACCAGATCGAGGGAGATTATCAGTCGTCTTGTATGTCTTCCATTTTCTAATTATTGCTCCCACAGTTGATTTCTTCACTCCAAGCTGGTTGGCTATTGCAGATTCAGTCTTCCCAGCCTGGTGCAGGGCTACAATTTTGTTTCTGGTGTCCTTTGACAGCTCTTTGGTCTTCACCATAGTGGAGTTTGGAGTCAGACTGTTTGAGGGTGTGCACAGGTGTCTTTTTATACTTCTAACAAGTTTAAACAGGTGCCATTACTACAGGTAATGAGTGGAGGAAAGAGGAGACTCTTAAAGAAGAAGTTACAGGTCTGTGAGAGCCAGAAATCTTGATTGCTTGTTTCTGACCAAATACTTATTTTCCACCATAATATGCAAATAAAATGAAAAAAAAAACAGACAATGTGATTTTCTGGATTTTTTTTTCTCAGTTTGTCTCCCATAGTTGAGGTCTACCTATGATGTAAATTACAAACGCCTCTCATCTTTTTAAGTGGTGGAACTTGCACTATTGCTGACTGACTAAATACTTTTTTGCCCCACTGTATTTAGATTTAATCTACTGAGCAATTATGCTATGTGACTTTGTATGCATTGCTACTTGAATATTGGTGTACCACGCTGTATAATCAGAGATGAATATGGTAGCCTTATTATTTTTTACTGTATTAGGGTGATTCTGCCCTCACTTGCAAGGTAATGGCTGCCGCAAGTGCTATATAGGCTTTTTTTCACTGCCTCTAGTGTGCAATATTTATTCAATGTGATGTGCATTTTCTTGTAGCCGTTTTTTAATTTTGCTATCTGGTAATTGGGTCTGCCATTTGCAGCTTATTAGCATTTTTGTGACTACGAGATAAGTCCTTCTCTAAGCTGCCGGATATTAACCCCATTATATTCTTTTGACTCTGAGATAAGTCTTTTTGGGGTTCTTATACTATTAGAAATACTACGAGATAAGTTCATAGCAATTTAGTATTATCTATGAGACCATTTTTGTCTCTTTATTCTTTCGGTACTATAAGTGTGTGTGTGTTTCTTTTTTTGTGTCCCTTTTTGTATATGCAGGGAGACGTAGGGGTTATTAGGGATACCGACGTTGAGCGGGGGCGCCATATCGTCTACAACTAGGGTGCCAACCTCCGCGGCTAGGAAGGGTGAAATTAGGGCTGACTAGGGTAACTTAGCCATTGGCCCAATATTTGAATACTGAAGAGATTTAAAAACAATTTTTTCTCCCTTCATTTTTTGTCCTCTACTACTCCTTCTTTTAGTCATTTTCACTAATGTTTTTAGTCATTGAATTAAAAGCTAAATTTTAGGGGTTATTCTTTTTGTGCTTCTGGTGTTATTATTGAACATATAATCCCACTGATTAATTTTAAGGTCTGTCTTTGTGGAGTTTTGTGTGAAATGATCAATGTTTTGCATTTTGCTTCATTCTCTTTTGTGTTTTTTCATTTAAGACAAATTAAATGAAGATAATAATACCAAAGAATTTGTGTTTGCAATCATTTTCAGGAATAAACTGAGTATTATCTGACAGAATTGCAGGGGTGTCAATACTTTTGGCCACAACTGTAGGTATAGTACAATGACAAATACTTCACTGCTTACATGACATGACTGATCTATTTTAAATTCTACAATAGCTCAAAAAAAGCCAGTATATTACTCTATATAGTATTATGGCCACCTCATTGTGCGCCATACAGAATAATGAGCCCCATATATTTCTCCATACAGAATAATTGGTCACATATAATGTTCCATACAGTATATGATGAGCTCCACATAATGCTACAGTATATGATGGTCCCCATGGACGATTCTCCAGTGTGTTATGGGCCCAAATAATGCTCCATATATAATGGGCCCCATTTCTAATGTTCCAGTGTATAATGTGCCCCATAGATGCTGTGTCAGAGACACCGCACTACACTTGCTCATAGAGCCAGTGCGCGTGTCCTGAGTACAAAAGCAGTGCTAAGAGTTACCTGGGGAGCAGGGCAGCAGAGGTGACAATGCGTGCTACAAGCTAATAGTGTCAGGGTCCAGTCAGCGCTGGAAAGTAAGGAGGCACGGGACCTGCGGACACTGACAATGAACAAGCTTGCACGGGACCTATGGTCATGTGACTGCAAGGGGGCGTGGCTTAGCGTCCTGCTTTCAGATATGACAGTACAACTCAGAGTCAGGCAAAACGGAGGTCACAACAGTACGGGCAAACGGAGTACAGGAGGGACAAACAGACGGGAGGTCAGACAAAGCCAAAGGTCATACACAGGATCACAGTACAGTACCAGGGATGAGACAGAGCGGATAATCAGGGCCAAGCAGAGATCAAAACCAAACAGACATAGAAGGTACCAGGCAGAATCCAAAGAGATATCCAGGGAACAGACCGAGTCATACACAGAGAATCAAGTAACCAGAACACAGCACAAACACACTCAGGGGTCACCACACAATGCCAAGGGCAAGAGTATAACTGACAGGGATGGGAGAGTCCTGAAGCTATAAGAAGCCTCCCCAGAACCAGGGAGAGGCCACAATCATAGCCCCAGGTGTGCAGGTAAGCCTGCATCAGGATCACAACCTTTAACCCCAGAAATGCCAGTCATCAGCACTGGTTCCAAACATTAACCCCACGTGTGCGAGTCAAACCCGCACTGAGATCATGACATGCTGCTCCAGTGTCTGATCTGCCCCATTTAGAATGCTCCAGTATATGATGGGCCTCATGGATGATGCTCCAGTGTCTTATGGGCCAAAATAATGCTCCATATATAATGTGCACCATTTCTAATGCTCCAATCTATAATGGGCCCCATAAATGCTGCTCCGGTGTCTGATGTCCCAAATTTGGAATGCTCCAGTATATGATGGGCCTCATGGATGATGCTCCAGTGTCAGATGTCCCCCATTTGGAATGCTCCAGTATATGATGGCCCCGTAGATGCTGCTCCAGTGTCTGATCTGCCCCATTTAGAATGCTCCAGTATATGATGGACCTCATGGATGATGCTCCAGTGTCAGATGTCCAACATTTGAAATGCTCCAGTGTATGATAGGCCCAATAGATGCTGCTCCAGTGTCTGATCTGCCCCATTTAGAATGCTCCAGTATATGATGGGCCTCATGGATGATGCTCCAGTGTCAGATATCGCCCATTTTGAATGCTCCAGTATATGATGGGCCCCATTTTAATTAACCCAGGCATAGTATGTTAAAAGAGCGTAATCTGAAGTGTGTGCTGCCGCATCCTTCACTTTTGGCGTGGGTGAAGGACACAAGGAAAGTGGTTGCTCCTTACCAGAAGCCTGCACTTACGACTCAGTGCTTGCATTTTTTTAAACTTAAGAAGAAGAGGCGATAGAGCTGGAGGCTGTTTCAGCAATGTAAGCCAAAAACAGTTCCTGATGATCCGGCTTTAAAAGCAGTCTACCTACTCCCAGAAAACGGAGCCTTACAGGTCTTCCAGAGATACACCATGATGCAGGCTCAACACCTCCTGCCTTAGCTACTATTGTGTTTTTGGCACTACCAGCAGATGCACCACCACCATCAGTACCAGGTGGCCCCCCACGCCCACATCCGCGTCCTCTTCCATCATACTTCCTCATGTTTTAGAAAATTGACCCAAAATACCAGCAGATATAAGGTACTGTATCAGAAGCGTACAGCTCTATACAGTCTAGGGATAACAGTAAATCTCCGTATATATTTCATGAGTCATACACAGACACAGGCTCAGTATGGATTACCCAATAAAATAAAAAGGTGAAAAAGGGTACAGTATCACCAGATACAAGGTATATATAATATAGTGTAGACATTCTGAATCTCCGTATACATTTCAGGAGGCAGACACAAACACTCTCAGGCCCAGTATGGAGTACATAAGAATGTGAAAAGCTGTAAATGGGTAATGTAACACAAGCGTACACCTGTATACAGCGTTTGGCAAATTTGAAATCTCGGTATATATTTCCGGAGTCACCCTCAGACGCTCACTCAGTCTGGGTTTGACCATAATAAAAAATGTTGTAAAAAGGGTACTGGATAACAAGATAGCAAGTATATATATTATAGGGTACAATTGAAATCTCCGTAAACATAGTCCCATAGTCAGTCTCAGACGCTTACTCAGTATGGATTTGACCGTAATACTAAATGTTAAACAAAGGTACTGTATAATAAGATACAAGCTGTATCGAGTATAGGGTAAAAATTGGTATCTCCGATTCGCCGTATATATAGAAGCCGTAAACCACACACACTCACACACGCTCACTCACAATGGATGATACCGTAATACAAAATTTGGAGCAAAGGTACTGTATCAGCACATACCAGGTGTATCCAGTCTAGGGGTAATTGTAAATTTTCGTCTATACTTCCGGAGTCAGACACAGACACTCACAGGCTCAGTATGTATTACACCAGAATTTAACAAGTAGAAAAAGGTAAAGGTACTCGAAGCGTACAACAGCATACAGTGTTGTGGTACTTTTAAATCTTCATATCAGTAAGCCAGTCCAGACTCTCCGCTACTGGAAACTACATGGATACAAGTACAGACGGAAATTCGAGTGTTATCAGAAGTTTGGGAATTACGCATCACGGGAAAACCTCCTGGTAGATGTTGCAGAGGCGATGCAGACCCTCAATTACTGTGTCTGTGGAGACAGTGAAAACGGTTCTTTGTGAAGAAAGGATTGCTTTATCGCAGTAGCGTGGATCACATCACCGTTACTCGTCTCCATCAAACTGTGATTACAGGAAGAGATGTACACATGGCCCTCACTGCCTATCATTATGTGTCTGGTCATTTTGGAGTGCCAAAGACAAAAGCCACAGGACGTAGGCGATTCTATTGGATTGGCATGAGAGGAGACATTGAAAAATGGTGGCAGGAATGTCACACGTCTGTGACTATCACAACTGTGAAAGGTGATCATAAAGCACCACTGCGTCCGCTTGTAAGTTCACGTCCATTACAAATGGTAGCCATTGATCATCTGAAGGTAGAGGCCAGCAGGACAGGGCATAGCTACATCTTAACCATCATCGATCAATACACCAAATTTCTAGTGGCCGCCCCTGTGAAGAATTTAACTGCCCAGATTACACAGCGGTGGAGCAGGGATAGGTAAGTATTGCAACTTGCAAGTGCTGTGGCCATGACCAAGCAGGGGGGGCATACTCGTGGTTGATGGTACTGGCACAGGGCCCCTCATAGTACGCTAGTGTGTCTGACAGTGAGTGGGCCCCCCCCACCATCAGAGACACTGTATTGTACTATGAGGGGCCCTGTGCCAGTGCCGTCGGCCATCTGTGGGCCCATTCACCTGTCCAGAGCAATGGCACTTGCCCGAGTGAGCCAGGTGTTGACCCCAGCCATTAGGGGGGGTGGGCAGCCCACTTAGGGAGGTTTAAAAAATGGCATATGTTGATGTGTTGGCTGGACATTCAGCTACTGCAAAGGGCGGAATTGGGCAAGTCCGAGGAAGAGGAGGAGAAAAGCGAGGCAGTTTTCTGGGAACCTATGTGTCATCAGGGGAAGGTGGGACAAAATCCTTTGCAACCCATGCATTGTTCATTTTAACGAAGGTTAGATCATCAACATTTTGGGTAGACAGACGGGTCCTTTTTTCTATCAGGATTGATCCAGCAGCACTGAAGACTCTTTCAGATAACACACTAGCAGCAGGGCAAGCGAGCTCCTGTAAGGCATATTGTGCCAATTCAGGTCAGGCGTCCAGTTTAGAGGCCCAATAGTCAAAGGGGAATGACTTGTGAGGGAGAACATCGATATGGGAGGAGAAGTAGTTTGTAACCATATTTGACAACTGCTGTCTCCTGTCACTTTCCATCGATGCAGTATTAGCAGTCGTGTGAGCGGTACTTGAGAAATCATTCCACAACATGGTCATTAAATCCCTGTCTCCAACACCACTTCGGCTGTGTGCACCACGAACACTTCTATCATTGTGCCCACTACGGCTCGTGGGAGAAACAGCACTGCTGCTGTGTTCTGGGAAAGCCTCAAACAACCTGTTTACCAGAGTTGCTTGTTTGTGAGCCAGTATTATCTCTAGGTTCTCCTGTGGCATGATGTTGTGTAATTTGCCTTTGTAGCGTTGATCGAGGATGCTGGCCAGCCAGTAGTCGTCATCTCTCATCATTTTGGAAATGCGGGGGTCCCTTTTTAGGACCGCAAGGCATAATCGCACATGTGGGCCAATGTTCCAGGTGTCAATGATACACTGCCAGTGGTGGGTGGAGGAGCACTTTCTGGCAAATCCACATCCCTACAGTCACGCACAAACACTGTACCTGACCTTGGAAAGCCAACATTTTCTCTTGCCCCCTGAGAAGCATCCTCCTGCCCAAAATAATCATCCCCCTCATCCTCCTCTTCCTCTTCTTCCTCCACCTCGTCCAGGACAGCTCCCTGACCAGACAATGGCTGACTGTCATCAAGGCTTCCCTCCTTCTCCTCTGCAGATGCCTGATCCTTAATGTGCGTCAAACTTTGCATGAGCAGACACATAAGTGGGATGCTTATGATGGCGTCATCTGCGCTTACCAGCCGTGTGCATTCCTCAAAACACTGAAGGACTTTACAGAGGTCTTTCAGCTTTGACCACTGCACACCCGACAATTCCATGTCTTCCCTCAAACTGCCTGCCCGTGTATCCTCCCACAAATGCATTACAGTCTGCCTCGTTCGTACAGCCTCTCAACCATGTGCAGGGTGGAGTTCCACCTTGTTGCAATGTCTATAATTAGGCGGTACTTGGGGAGGTGGAGCAATCGCTGCAGCTTCTGCTTATGATTGGAGTGTACGACCGAGCGACGGATGTGTGAGCACAGTCTTCGCACCTTATGGAGCAGGGATGTTAACTCAGGATAATTATTAAGGAAGCACTGCACCACCAGGTTCAAAGTGTGAGCCAGGCAAGGTATGTGTGAGTTTTGCACGGGCTATGGCTGCCACAAAATTACGGCCGTTATCACTGACTATCTTGCCTGCCTCAAGATGTAGACTGCCCAGTAGTGTTGAGCGATACCTTCCGATGTCAGGAAATATCGGATCGGATTGGATCGGACCTATACCCCAAAAATATCGGGTATCGCCGATTCCGATACCGGAAACCCATGCAAGTCAATGGGGCACAAACATCGGAATGAAAATAAACCCTTTCTTTCCTTCAACATCCAGTTTGGGAGGGGGGAAGAGTGTGGGCGGTGCATGGGCGGAGACTGTGCGTGTGTGTGTGTGCGGGTGGCGTCTGTACGGGCCTCTCGGGGGTCGGTGCAGGCCTGCCGGGGGTCTGTGCAGGCTTCCATGGGTCTGTGCGGGCCTGCCAGGGGGTCTGTGCAGGCTGCCGGGGTCTGTGCGGGCCTGCCGGGGATCTGTACGGGCCTGTCAGGGGTCTGTGCGGGCTGCCGGGGGTCTGTGCGGGCCTGCCGGGGGTCTGTGCGAGCTGTCGGGGGTCTCTGCGGGCTGCCGGGGGTCTGTGCGGGCCTGCCAGGGGTCTGTGCGGGCTGCCGGGGGTCTGTGCAGGCCTACCGGGGGTTGTGTGTGTGCAGGCATCGTCCAATGGGACTACAAGTCCCATCGGGCTATGCCTGCTACAATGACAGTGATTGACACATTAGCCAATGATGGGACAGTAGTAGTCCCATCATCAGGCTAATGTGTTGAATGTAAAAAAAAAAACATACATACTACATACATACTACATACATACTACATATATACAACATTTATACAACATACATACATACTACATACATACTTCATATGTACTACATTCATACAACATACATGCATACTACATACATACTACATATATACTACATTCATACAACATACATACATACTACGTACTACATACTGTACATACTTCATATATACTACATTCATACAACATACATACTACATACTACATATATACTACATTCATACAACATACATACTACATATATACTACATTCATACAACATACATACATACATTTTACATACTAAATACATACTACATACATACATAAAACATGCTACAGACATACAACATACATACTACATTCATACTACATACATACTACATACAATACATTCACACATTTATACAATACATACATATAGATATACAGTACATATAACATAGAGTACATACTCACCATCACTTGTCACTTTGATCCCCGAAGCCAGTGTCATCTGTAAAAAATATTAAAATAACAAACAACCAATATACTTCCTGATCCGTAGAAATCCACGAGTGTCCCATGACAATCTCCCGGGGAGAACAGCAGCATCAGCTGATGCGACCGCTCTCTAGGGGCTCCAGGAATACAATGACGGGAGGTAGGTATCCTTCCGCACTGTATTCCTCCGCCACTGTAAAAAAAGTCCCTAGTCTCACTTTTGGCATTGCTGTGTGAGAAAGTTCCAATGCAGCTTTTGCCATAAAGTGAGACCAGTGAACTATAGTAAGTTCTCAGTGATGCACTGCAGGAGATCATCGTGGGACACTCGTGGATTTCTGCGGATCAGGGAGTATATTGGTTGTTTGTTATTTTAATAATTTTTACAGTGAGATGACACTGGCTTCGGGGATCAAAGTGACAAGTGATGGTGAGTATGTACTCTATGTTATATGTACTGTATGTCTATATGTATTGTATGAATGTATTGTATGTAGCATGTATGTAGTATGTATGTTGTATGTATCTTGTATGTATGTAGCATGTTGCATGTATGTTGTATCTATGTAGTAAGTATGTAGTATGTAGTATATATGTAGTATGCATGTTTGTTGTATGAATATAGTATATATGTAGTATGTATGTAGTATGTAGTATGTACAGTGGGGCAAAAAAGTATTTAGTCAGTCAGCAATAGTGCAAGTTCCACCACTTAAAAAGATGAGAGGCGTCTGTAATTTACATCATAGGTAGACCTCAACTATGGGAGACAAACTGAGAAAAAAAAATCCAGAAAATCACATTGTCTGTTTTTTTTTCCTTTTATTTGCATATTATGGTGGAAAATAAGTATTTGGTCAGAAACAAGCAATCAAGATTTCTGGCTCTCACAGACCTGTAACTTCTTCTTTAAGAGTCTCCTCTTTCCTCCACTCATTACCTGTAGTAATGGCACCTGTTTAAACTTGTTATCAGTATAAAAAGACACCTGTGCACACCCTCAAACAGTCTGACTCCAAACTCCACTATGTTGAAGACCAAAGAGCTGTCAAAGGACACCAGAAACAAAATTGTAGCCCTGCACCAGGCTGGGAAGACTGAATCTGCAATAGCCAACCAGCTTGGAGTGAAGAAATCAACTGTTGGAGCAATAATTAGAAAATGGAAGACATACAAGACCACTGATAATCTCCCTCGATCTGGTGCTCCACGCAAAATCCCACCCCGTGGGGTCAGAATGATCACAAGAACGGTGAGCAAAAATCCCAGAACCACGCAGGGGGACCTAGTGAATGAACTGCAGAGAGCTGGGACCAATGTAACAAGGCCTACCATAAGTAACACACTATGCCACCATGGACTCAGATCCTGCAGTGCCAGACGTGTCCCACTGCTTAAGCCTGTACATGTCCGGGCCCGTCTGAAGTTTGCTAGAGAGCATTTGGATGATCCAGAGGAGTTTTGGGAGAATGTCCTATGGTCTGATGAAACCAAACTGGAACTGTTTGGTAGAAACACAACTTGTCGTGTTTGGAGGAAAAAGAATACTGAGTTGCATCCATCAAACACCATACCTACTGTAAAGCATGGTGGTGGAAACATCATGCTTTGGGGCTGTTTCTCTGCAAAGGGGCCAGGACGACTGATCCGGGTACATGAAAGAATGAATGGGGCCATGTATCGTGAGATTTTGAGTGCAAAACTCCTTCCATCAGCAAGGGCATTGATGATGAAACGTGGCTGGGTCTTTCAACATGACAATGATAATAATAATAATAATAAATTTTATTTTTATAGCGCCGACATATTCCGCAGCACTTTACATTTCAGAGGGGATTTGTACAGACAATAGACATTACAGTATAACAATAATCACATACAGTAGATTATAACAAATACCAAGATGAGTGAGGGCCCTGCTCGCAAGCTTACAGTCTATGAGGAAAGAGGTAGACACGAAAGGTGGGTGGTAACAGTTGCCCTGATTGTATGGACCAGCCATAATGTTAAGTGTGTAACAGTACAGACACAGAGGGCTAATGGATGCATAAAGCATGTGGGAACATGATGCGGGGAACCTGGTTATGGTAAAACTTTTGGCTCTGCCACACAGGGATAGGTTAGGTTAATGTGTTGAGGCGATAGGCCAGTCTGAATAAATGCGTTTTCAGGGCACGCTTAAAATTGTGGGGATTGGGGACTAATCGTATTGACCTGGGAAGTGCATTCCAAAGAATTGGCGCGGCACGTGTAAAGTCTTGGAGACGAGAGTGGGAGGTTCTGATTATTGAGGATGCTAACCTCAGGTCATCAGCAGAACGGAGGGCGTGGGTAGGGTGGTATACTGAAACAAGGGAGGAGATGTAGGGTGGTGCTGAGCCATGGAGGGCTTTGTGGGTGAGGGTAATAAGTTTATACTGAATTCTGGAGTGGATGGGTAGCCAGTGTAATGACTGGCACAAGGTAGAGGCATCGGTGTAACGATTGGTGAGGAATATGATCCTGGCTGCAGCATTCAAGACAGATTGGAGAGGGGAGAGTTTGGTAAGAGGGAGACCGATTAGAAGAGAGTTACAATAGTCGAGACGAGAATGAATAAGAGAAACAGTAAGAGTTTTTGCAGAGTCAAAAGTAAGAAAAGGTCGAATTCTAGAAATGTTTTTGAGGTGCAGATGACAAGAGCGAGCCAGTGATCGAATGTGGGGGGCAAAGGAAAGCTCGGAATCAAGTATGACCCCAAGACAGCGGGCATGTTGCTGGGGAGTAATAGTGGAACCACACACGGAAATGGCAATGTCGGGTGTAGGTACATTAGTAGCGGGAGGAAACACAAGGAGTTCAGTCTTTGACAGGTTCAGTTTCAGATATAGTGAGGACATGATATTAGACACAGCGTTTAGACAATCGCCAGTGTTTTCTAGAAAGGCTAGCGTGATGTCAGGAGAAGAAGCGTATAATTGGGTGTCATCAGCATAGAGATGGTACTGGAAACCAAATCTACTGATTGTTTGACCAATAGGGGCAGTGTACAAGGAGAAGAGGAGGGGGCCTAGAACCGATCCTTGAGGAACCCCAACAGTAAGGGGAAGGTGAGAGGAGGAGGAACCGGCAAAAGAAACAGTAAAGGAGCGGTCGGAGAGATAGGAGGAGAACCAGGAGAGAGCGGTGTCCTTGAGGCCAATGGAACGGAGCATAGTGAGGAGGAGCTGATGATCCACAGTGTCGAATGCTGCAGAGAGATCCAAGAGAATTAGCATGGAGTAATGACCATTTGATTTAGCTGTTAGCAGATCATTAGAGACTTTAGTGAGGGCAGTTTCAGTGGAGTGTAAAGAGCGGAAACCGGATTGGAGAGGGTCGAGAACAGAGTTTTCTGAGAGATAGCGGATAAGACGGGAGTGGACCAGGCGTTCCAGGAGTTTAGAGATGAAGGGAAGATTAGAGACAGGTCTATAGTTAGCGGCACAGTTTTGGTCGAGGGATGGTTTTTTAAGTAGTGGATGTATGATGGCATGCTTAAATGAGGAGGGAAAAATACCAGAAGAGAGAGAGAGGTTAAATATTTTAGTTAGGTGAGGGGTGACAGCAGGGGAAAGGGACTGGAGGAGATGTGACGGAAATGGGTCACTGGTGCAAGTAGTTGGGCAAGAAGATGCAAGGAGCCTGCTTACTTCTTCTTCTGTGACTGGTTCAAAATCAGAGAGTGAGTTAGATGCAGTGGGGGAGGGAGGACAGTGCATGGTATGAGGGGATTTGGAGATAATTTCCTGTCGGATCTGGTCAATTTTTTCTTTGAAGTAATTGGCCAGATCGTCAGCTCGGAGCTCCGTGGTTGGGGCCTGTACTCTTGGATTGAGTAGAGAATGAAAAGTGTCAAAGAGACGTTTCGGGTTATTGGACAGTGAGATGATGAGGGTGTTGAAATAGGTTTGTTTGGAGAGGTGAAGGGCAGTGTTGTATGTTCTAAGCATAAACTTAAAATGGATGAAATGGATGAAATGATCCAAAGCACACCACCAGGGCAATGAAGGAGTGGCTTCGTAAGAAGCATTTCAAGGTCCTGGAGTGGCCTAGCCAGTCTCCAGATCTCAACCCTATAGAAAACCTTTGGAGGGAGTTGAAAGTCCATGTTGCCAAGCGAAAAGCCAAAAACATCACTGCTCTAGAGGAGATCTGCATGGAGGAATGGGCCAACATACCAACAACAGTGTGTGGCAACCTTGTGAAGACTTACAGAAAACGTTTGACCTCTGTCATTGCCAACAAAGGATATATCACAAAGTATTGAGATGAAATTTTGTTTCTGACCAAATACTTATTTTCCACCATAATATGCAAATAAAAGGAAAAAAAAACAGACAATGTGATTTTCTGGATTTTTTTTTCTCAGTTTGTCTCCCATAGTTGAGGTCTACCTATGATGTAAATTACAGACGCTTCTCATCTTTTTAAGTGGTGGAACTTGCACTATTGCTGACTGACTAAATACTTTTTTGCCCCACTGTATGTATGTTGTATGAATGCAGTATATATGTAGTATGTAGTGTGTATGTTGTATGAATGTAGTATATATGTAGTATGTATGTATTATGTAGTATCTATGTATGTTGCATGAATGTAGTATATATGTAGTATGTATGTAGTATGTATGCTGTATGAATGTAGTATATATGTAGTATGTATGTAGTATGTATGTGTGTATGTTGTATGAATGTAGTATATATCAAGTATGTATGTAGTATGTAATATACATGTATGTTGTATGAATGTTGTATATATGTAGTATGTGTTTTTTTTTTACATTCAACACATTAGCCGGATGATGGGTCTACTACTGTCCCATCATTGGCTAATGTGTCAATCACAGTCATTGTAGCAGGCATAGCCCGATGGGACTTGTAGTCCCATCAGACGATGTCTGCACACACACACAACCCCCGGCAGCCCGCACAGACCCCCGGCAGGCCTGTACAGACCCCCGGCAGGCCCGCACAGACCCCTGGCAGGCCCATACAGACCCCCGGCTGTTATGATTGAGTCACCATAGGAGGCAAAAATAGAAATGCTAGCTAAGTCCAGAAAACCAGAGAAGTTGGCAGCTATCGGATTGCAGACCCCTGAACCTATCAACACAACTAGCAGTAGCCGTAGGGGGCTCCTACGATGCCCTAGGCCCCTCGATCACAGCCGGAGGACTACATAGCCTAAAGACAGAAAGGGAAATCTAAACTGCCCCAGAGCAGACCCCAAAGCAAAAGGCAGCCCCCCACATATAATGACGGTGAAGCAAGAAGAAAGAACAAAACACAGACAGAAAGATAGACAGAGCAAAGATGGGGCCCACGCTAGCTTAGATAGGAAAGGACAGGAAGGCTGCTGTCTGCAATCCGCGAAAAACCCTATGAAAATAAGAGCCAACAAACTGACAGTAAAAAAGGCCCTGAAGACGCTAGGCTTCAAAAAAGCTATGTCAGTACTCAGGAATATTCTGAAGACAGAGCAACAGGCAAAAGGAGATTCAGCTCACCCCAGCAGGGAATGGCAGAATCCAGAAAAGCAAGGAAAACAAAACACTAATGCAAAAAGGCAAAGCAGAAATCTTAGCTTTAGATGAGCAGGAATCAGACTGGTTTCCTAGAAGTCCACAGAGAAATCACCCGCAGGCCAGAAGGGCGTCGGCAGCCTTATATCCAGTCATTAACTCCACTCAGCCAGTCATCATCATCAGCCCCAGGTGTTTGACAATCAGGCTCACTACCTTTCTTCACCAGAAGAGGGAGTTCCTCGGGCCTCAGTAGTGAAGGGGAAAATGAACTCACAACAGTACCTCCCCCTTGAGGAGGGGTCACCGAACCCTCAACCACGCCACCAGGGCGATCAGGGTGAGTCCAATGAAAGGCACGCACCAATCTTTTGGCATGAATATCAGAGGCAGAGACCCAGGAATTATCCTCCTGACCATAACCCTTCCACTTAACCAAATACTGGAGTCTCCGTCTAGCCAGACGGGAATCCAGTACTTTCTCTACCTCATATTCCATGTTACCTTCAACCAATACAGGGTCTGGAGGTGCAACCCCCGGAACAACAGGTTCAACAAACCTCTTCAACAATGATTTATGGAACACATTATGGATTTTAAATGTGACAGGAAGAGCCAAACGAAAAGAGACCGGATTAATAATCTCCAAAATCTAGTAAGGTCCAATAAATCTAGGCTTAAACTTAGGAGAAGCCACCTTCATAGCAATATTTTTTGATGATAACCACACCATATCACCAACCTTAAATTGGGGACCAATGGTCCTATGTCGGTTGGAAAACCGCTGGGCTTTTTCCTGGGAGAGAGATAACTTATCCACCACTTGGTCCCAGATCTGGTGCATTCTCTCCACCACAGTGTCAACCCCTGGGCAGGCAGAGGGTTCCACCTGCCCTGAAGAAAATCGAGGATGAAACCCAAAGTTACAAAAAAAAGGAGACATCAAAGTGGCAGAACTAGCTCTATTATTTAAAGCAAATTCGGCCAAGGGCAAAAATGAAACCCAATCATCCTGATCAGCAGAAATAAAACATCTCAAATATGACTCCAAGGTCTGGTTTGTTCTCTCTGTCTGCCCATTGGTCTGAGGGTGAAAAGCAGAGGAGAAGGACAACTGAATTCCCAGCTTGGAACAGAAAGTTCTCCAAAATCTAGACACAAACTGGACTCCTCTGTCAGATACAATGTTCTCAGGAATCCCGTGCAAGCGAACCACCTGTTGTAAAAACAGGGGCACCAACTCAGAGGAAGATGGCAACTTAGGGAGTGGTACAAGATGAACCATCTTAGAGAACCTATCACAAATCACCCAAATAACAGTCATTCTTTGAGAGACCGGCATATCAGAGATGAAATCCATTGAAATATGGGTCCATGGCCTCCTGGGGACCGGCAAAGGCATCAACAACCCACTAGAGCGAGAACACGATTTAGACCGGGAGCACGTCCCACAGGACTGCACAAAATTCCTGACATCACGAGACAAGGAGGGCCACCAAAAAGACCGACTCACCAGATCTCTAGTACCAAAAATACCTGGATGACCAGCCAAAGCAGAGCAATGAACTTCAGACATCACTCTCTTCTTCCACTGGTCAGGAACATACAACTTTCTACTGGGACAACGCTCAGGTTTGTCCTCCTGGAACTCTTCCAGAGCACGTCTCAAATCGGGCGAGATGGCAGAAAGAACTACCCCTTCGCCTAAGATGGTAGCAGGCTTGGTTACCACAGGAGAATCAGCAAAGAAGCTCCTAGAGAGGGCGTCAGCCTTGACATTCTTAGTTCCAGGAAGAAAAGAAACCACAAAATCAAAACGTGTAAAAAACAAGGCCCACCTAGCCTGTCTAGGGTTCAAGCGCTTAGCCGACTCTAGGTAAATCAAATTCTTGTGGTCAGTGAGGACCACGACTTGATGCTTAGCTCCCTCCAACCAATGTCTCCACTCCTCAAATGCCCATTTCATGGCTAACAGTTCCCGATTCCCCACATCATAGTTACGTTCAGATGGAGAGAACTTTCGGGAAAAGAAAGCACAGGGATTCATTTTAGATGTCACAGGATCCTTTTGGGACAAAACAGCTCCTGCACCAATCTCAGAAGCATCCACCTCTACCTGGAACGGAAGTGAGACATCAGGTTGCCGCAAAACCGGGGCGGAGGTGAATCTTCGCTTCAGCTCCTGAAAGGAAGAAACAGCCTCCGGAGACCAATTTAACACATCAGCACCCTTCTTAGTCAAATCAGTCAATGGCTTGGCAATACTAGAAAATTTTGCTAGAAATTTCTGATAAAAATTAGCAAAACCCAAAAACTTCTGGAGGGCTTTCAAAGAAGTGGGCTGAACCCAATCGTAAATGGCCTGTACCTTGGCCGGGTCCATTTCAATAGTTGACGGGGACAAAATAAATCCCAAAAAAGAAATCCTCTGTACTCCAAAAAGGCATTTAGGTCCTTTGACATACAGGGAATTCTCCCTCAAGATCCGGAACACAGTCCGAATATGTTCCACATGAGAATCCCAATCCTTGGAGAAGATCAAAATATCATCCAGATAGATAATCAAAAATTTATCGACAAAATCTCGGAAAATATCGTTCATGAAGCACTGGAAGACAGAAGGGGCATTAGTGAGCCCAAAAGGCATCACCAGGTACTCAAAATGTCCCTCCGGAGTATTAAACGCCGTCTTCCATTCATCCCCCTGCTTAATGTGAATAAGATTATACGCCCCCCTGAGGTCAAGCTTGGTAAACCAGCAAGCACCTTTAACTCTGGAGAATAGATCAGAAATCAGGGGTAACGGATACTCATATTTAACAGTAATTTTGTTGAGAGCACGATAATCAATACAAGGTCTTAATGATCCATCCTTTTTGGCTACAAAAAAAACCCCGGCACCTAAGGGTGACGAGGCTGGTCTAATATGACCCTTCTCCAACGCCTCCTTAATATAGGACCGCAGAGCCTCGTGCTCGGGTACAGATAAATTGAAGAGCCGACCCTTGGGAAATTTACACCCCGGGCTCAGTTCAATAGCACAGTCATAACTCCTATGAGGAGGCAGAGACGCAGGCTCATTCTCACTAAATACATCATAAAAGTCCGCCAAATAATCAGGAACATCATGCGACTGAGGATAGGTGGAAAACACCGGAGCCTCACTAAAGGCACACCGACAACCCCAACTCACCACAGACACAGATTTCCAATCCAAAACTGGATTATGAATTTGTAACCAGGGAAACCCCAGAACAATAGTATCATGCAGATTATGTAACACCAAAAACCTGCAATTTTCTTGATGGTCTGGGGTGACCCGCATTACCACCTGGGTCCAAAACTGAGGTTTATTTTTAGCCAAAGGAGTAGCATCAATCCCCCTCAAAGGGATAGGTGTCTGCAGAGGTGTCATCGGAAATCCACAACGTTTAGCAAAATCCAAGTCCATTAGGTTTAGAGCTGCTCCCGAATCCACAAAAGCCTTGGCGGAAAATGTGGACAGGGAGCAGATCAGAGTAATAGCCAGAAGAAACTTAGGTTGAACACCACCAACAGAAAACGTGTGTGCAAAGCGTTTCTCGCGTTTAGGACAGACAGAAATAATATGCGAGGCATCTCCACAGAAAAAACACAACTTATTACGCCTTCTGAACTCCTGACGCTGCTCTCTGGAAAAAACTCTATCACATTGCATAGGTTCAGACATCTGTTCAACAGGTGGCAACACCTCTCGTGCAGCTCTGCGTTCGCGTAAACGCCGATCAACCTGAATGGCTAAAGACATAGAATCGTCAAGACTAGAGTTGAGCGAAACGGGTCGAAAAAATTCAAAAGTCGCCGACTTTTGGCAAAGTCGGGTTTCATGAAACGAAACCCGACCCTAGGATGAGGTCGGCCACGAGGTCGGCGACTTACGCGCCAAAGTCGCGTTTCAAAAGTTTGTTTTGCGCTCTTTTTCAGCCAATCAGGATCCACGGACACTGTGGGCAACGTGATGACATAGGCACGGGTCACCACCATCTTTCAGAAGGGCATGCAAGTGATTGGCTTGCTTTGGTGGGCGTCACAGGGGGTATAAAAGGGTGTGCACGCCGACCGCCATCTTACTTCTGCCGATCTCAGTATAGGGAGAGGTTGCTGCTGATTCTGTAGGGAGAGCGTTAGGCAGGGAAGAAGACCAAAAAACTGCTTCTGCTGCTAGCGATTTGGCCTGCACAACACACCAGTCACTGTGTGTGCAGTGCAAGGGGAGGCTATATAGTGGTGTATCAGTGGTGTTGGTTGTTGGGCTGCCGTCTAAGGCTTCCTGACAGGTTGGCATTGCTGTTTACCCACTGCTCCGCAAACTGCTTTTTTAAAAGCAATCCAATCTCCCTTATCCTCTAGTCACTTTGGTCACAGCTGTGACATCGAGCCTGTCACATAGCGCTCAGACATTCATTGGGCCTCAAACTGCTTTTTTAAAAGCAATCCCAATTTTTTTTTTTTGTCCTGCTGAGAAGAAAAAAAAACTGCTTCTGCTGCTGATAGCAATTTGGCCTGCACAACACACCAGTCACTGTGTGTGCAGTGCAAGGGGAGGCTATATAGTGGTGTATCAGTGGTGTTGGTTGTTGGGCTGCCTTTTAAGGCTTCCTGACAGGCTGGCATTGCTGTCTACCCACTGCTCCGCAAACTGCTTTTTTAAAAGCAATCCAATCTCCCTTATCCTCTAGTCACTTAGGTCACAGCTGTGCCATCGAGCTTGTCACATAGCGCTCAGATATTCATTGGGCCTCACACAATCCAAAAGTGTCCAGTGTCCAAAAGTGTGTGCAAAGATTCAAAATCTCACTTATTCTCTAGTCACTTAGGTCACAGCTGTGCCATCGAGCTTGTCACATAGCGCTCAGATATTCATTGGGCCTCACACAATCCAAAAGTGTCCAGTGTTCAAAAGTGTGTGCAGAGATTCAAACTCTCACTTATCCTCTAGTCACTTAGGTCACAGCTGTGCCATCGAGCTTGTCACATAGCGCTCAGATATTCATTGGGCCTCACACAATCCAAAAGTGTCCAGTGTCCAAAAGTGTGTGCAGAGATTCAAAATCTCACTTATTCTCTAGTCACTTAGGTCACAGCTGTGCCATCGAGCCTGTCACATAGCGCTCAGATATTCATTGGGCCTCACACAATCCAAAAGTGTCCAGTGTCCAAAAGTGTGTGCAGAGATTCAAATTCTCACTTATTCTCTAGTCACTTAGGTCACAGCTGTGCCATCGAGCTTGTCACATAGCGCTCAGATATTCATTGGGCCTCACACAATCCAAAAGTGTCCAGTGTCCAAAAGTGTGTGCAGAGATTCAAACTCTCACTTATCCTCTAGTCACTTAGGTCATAGCTGTGCCATCGAGCTTGTCACATAGCGCTCAGATATTCATTGGGCCTCACACAATCCAAAAGTGTCCAGTGTCCAAAAGTGTGTGCAGAGATTCAAAATCTCACTTATTCTCTAGTCACTTAGGTCACAGCTGTGCCATCGAGCCTGTCACATAGCGCTCAGATATTCATTGGGCCTCACACAATCCAAAAGTGTCCAGTGTCCAAAAGTGTGTGCAGAGATTCAAAATCTCACTTATTCTCTAGTCACTTAGGTCACAGCTGTGCCATCGAGCTTGTCACATAGCGCTCAGATATTCATTGGGCCTCACACAATCCAAAAGTGTCCAGTGTCCAAAAGTGTGTGCAGAGATTCAAACTCTCACTTATCCTCTAGTCACTTAGGTCACAGCTGTGCCATCGAGCTTGTCACATAGCGCTCAGATATTCATTGGGCCTCACACAATTCAAAGGTGTCCAGTGTCCAAAAGTGTGTGCAGAGATTCAAAATCTCACTTATTCTCTAGTCACTTAGGTCACAGCTGTGCCATCGAGCCTGTCACATAGCGCTCAGATATTCATTGGGCCTCACACAATCCAAAAGTGTCCAGTGTCCAAAAGTGTGTGCAGAGATTCAAAATCTCACTTATTCTCTAGTCACTTAGGTCACAGCTGTGCCATCGAGCTTGTCACATAGCGCTCAGATATTCATTGGGCCTCACACAATCCAAAAGTGTCCAGTGTCCAAAAGTGTGTGCAGAGATTCAAACTCTCACTTATCCTCTAGTCACTTAGGTCACAGCTGTGCCATCGAGCTTGTCACATAGCGCTCAGATATTCATTGGGCCTCACACAATCCAAAAGTGTCCAGTGTCCAAAAGTGTGTGCAGAGATTCAAACTCTCACTTATCCTCTAGTCACTTAGGTCACAGCTGTGCCATCGAGCTTGTCACATAGCGCTCAGATATTCATTGGGCCTCACACAATCCAAAAGTGTCCAGTGTCCAAAAGTGTGTGCAGAGATTCAAACTCTCACTTATCCTCTAGTCACTTAGGTCACAGCTGTGCCATCGAGCTTGTCACATAAGGCTCAGATATTCATTGGGCCTCACACAATCCAAAAGTGTCCAGTGTCCAAAAGTTTGTGCAGAGATTCAAACTCTCACTTATCCTCTAGTCACTTAGGTCACAGCTGTGCCATCGAGCTTGTCACATAGCGCTCAGATATTCATTGGGCCTCACACAATCCAAAAGTGTCCAGTGTCCAAAAGTGTGTGCAGAGATTCAAACTCTCACTTATCCTCTAGTCACTTAGGTCACAGCTGTGCCATCGAGCTTGTCACATAGCGCTCAGATATTCATTGGGCCTCACACAATCCAAAAGTGTCCAGTGTCCAAAAGTATGTGCAGAGATTCAAAATCTCACTTATCCTCTAGTCACTTAGGTCACAGCTGTGCCATCGAGCCTGTCACATAGCGCTCAGATATTCATTGGGCCTCACACAATCCAAAAGTGTCCAGTGTCCAAAAGTGTGTGCAGAGATTCAAACTCTCACTTATCCTCTAGTCACTTAGGTCACAGCTGTGCCATCGAGCTTGTCACATAGCGCTCAGATATTCATTGGGCCTCACACAATCCAAAAGTGTCCAGTGTCCAAAAGTGTGTGCAGAGATTCAAACTCTCACTTATCCTCTAGTCACTTAGGTCACAGCTGTGCCATCGAGCTTGTCACATAGCGCTCAGATATTCATTGGGCCTCACACAATCCAAAAGTGTCCAGTGTCCAAAAGTGTGTGCAGAGATTCAAACTCTCACTTATCCTCTAGTCACTTAGGTCACAGCTGTGCCATCGAGCTTGTCACATAAGGCTCAGATATTCATTGGGCCTCACACAATCCAAAAGTGTCCAGTGTCCAAAAGTTTGTGCAGAGATTCAAACTCTCACTTATCCTCTAGTCACTTAGGTCACAGCTGTGCCATCGAGCTTGTCACATAGCGCTCAGATATTCATTGGGCCTCACACAATCCAAAAGTGTCCAGTGTCCAAAAGTGTGTGCAGAGATTCAAACTCTCACTTATCCTCTAGTCACTTAGGTCACAGCTGTGCCATCGAGCTTGTCACATAGCGCTCAGATATTCATTGGGCCTCACACAATCCAAAAGTGTCCAGTGTCCAAAAGTATGTGCAGAGATTCAAAATCTCACTTATTCTCTAGTCACTTAGGTCACAGCTGTGCCATCGAGCCTGTCACATAGCGCTCAGATATTCATTGGGTCTCACACAATCCAAAAGTGTCCAGTGTCCAAAAGTGTGTGCAGAGATTCAAAATCTCACTTATCCTCTAGTCACTTAGGTCACAGCTGTGCCATCGAGCTTGTCACATAGCGCTCAGATATTCATTGGGCCTCACACAATCCAAAAGTGTCCAGTGTCCAAAAGTGTGTGCAGAGATTCAAACTCTCACTTATCCTCTAGTCACTTAGGTCACAGCTGTGCCATCGAGCTTGTCACATAGCGCTCAGATATTCATTGGGCCTCACACAATCCAAAAGTGTCCAGTGTCCAAAAGTGTGTGCAGAGATTCAAAATCTCACTTATTCTCTAGTCACTTAGGTCACAGCTGTGCCATCGAGCCTGTCACATAGCGCTCAGATATCAGTGGGCCTCACACAATCCAAAAGTGTCCAGTGTCCAAAAGTGTGTGCAGAAATTCAAAATCTCCCCTGTCCTATAGACACCTTGTTTTACATACTATATAGTTTGTTGGATTTTGTCTACATTTCTACCAAAAATGAGGAAGGCTGGTGGAAGAGGCCGTGGAATTGGGCGGGGGTTGGCAGCTGGTAATGATGGTGTTGGTGGTGGATCTGATGGTAGTGGCAAGAGCAAAATAGGACCGAATGCAGGAGGTGTTGAGCCTGCGTCATCGTCTGGCTACATAAGGCCTCGAACGCTTAGTTTTCTAGGAGTTGGCAAACCGCTTTTAAAGCCAGAGCATCAGGGAAAAGTTTTGTCTTACATTGCTGACTCAGCCTCCAGCTCTATCGCCTCCTCTTCTTCAGTTGTAAAAAGTAAAAGCACTGAGTCGTCATTGGAGGCTCATGTTCATGAACCACACCTTTCCTTGTGTCCTTCACCCCAACCAAGATTGAAGGATGACGCAGGCCATACTACTGATTACTCCATGGAGCTGTTTTCACATACCATGCCTGGATTATCAAGTGAAATGGTGAATTACCCAGGCCAAGATGAATCTGACATGGAGTGCACTGATGCACAGCCGCTGATGGATGATTCTGCTGGTACATTCACTCAGAGCACTACATTGTCCTCGCAGTGTACAGAGCCAGATTCTGACCCTGATGAGACTCAGGTGCCCCTTCCCGCACACTATACCACCATACACGGTGACACAGAGGAAGGTGCACATGACATAGAAGAGGAGGTGATGGATGACCCAGTTGTTGACCCAGATTGGCATCCATTGGGGGAAGAGGGTGCTGCTTCCAATAGCTCAGATGAGGAGCATCCACAGCAGACATCGACATCGCAACAGCTGTTATCTGGCAGGCCCGGAGCACTCCAAAGACAGGTTCCAAACATCAAAAGAGTTGCTGGACAGCTTGTCCAGAGGGTCAAAAGATCACAGCGTGCTAGGCCGCAAAATGTCTGCCAAAGTAGGAAGAGTGCAGTGTGGCACTTTTTTGAACAAAATCCTCATGATCAGGCCAAGGTTATCTGTAAGAAGTGCGCAAAGACCTTTAGCCGAGGGAAAAATCTGAAAAATTTGAATACCAGTTGCATGCTTAGACATTTAACCAGCATGCACTTGCAAGCGTGGACACAACACCAAACCTCAAGTGCCACATGTGCAACTGATCACAACGAAGGTAGTCAGCAACGCTACATTGTTTCCCCCACTGTAAGCCCACCGGTTAGCACAGCAGCAAATGTTGAGGTGTCGTTGCAAGGCCACAGCAGTCAGGGAATCCCACTGTTATATCAACGAAAGACTGATTCTAGGCCATCAGAAAGAACACCAACTCCATCACCATCATCAACCCTCTCTCAGTCCACCCTGTCCACCGCTACTTCCACCATATGCAGCTCTCAAGTCCAGCTCACCCTCCCAGACACTATGAGTAGGTCAAGAAAGTACTCAGTCTCTCATCCGCGTAAACTGGGTTTGAACGCCCACATTGCCAAACTAATCTCGTTTGAGATGATGCCCTTTCGGTTGGTGGAAAGCACAGCTTTCCGCGAACTCATGGCCTATGCAGTACCACGCTATGACCTACCCAGTCGCCACTTCTTCTCTCGCAAAGCCATCCCAGCCCTCCACCATCATGTGAAAGACCGCATTGTCCATGCACTCAAGCAGTCAGTGAGCGGAAAGGTGCACCTCACAACTGATGCATGGTCCAGTCGGCATGGCCAGGGCCGTTATGTGTCCATCACTGCACACTGGGTTAATGTGGTGGATGCAGGGTCCACAGGGGACAGCAGTGGTGGGACAGTGCTGCCTAGCCCACGGTATAGGAAACAGTTGGCTGTAGGCGTTCGACCCTCCTCCTCCTCCACCTCCTCCAGAAGCGAAAGCTTGTCCACAGAGCGCAGTCGTACGAGCACTCCATCTGCAGCTGCCACTGTTGCACACGATGTGTCCCCCTATCGAGCAGCTAGTGGAAAGCGTCAGCAGGCTGTGTTGCAGATGATGTGTTTGGGCGACAGACACACCGCCGAGGTGCTGGCCGAGTACTTGAAGCGACAAACTGAGTCATGGCTGGGCAGTGTACATCTTGAGGCAGGCAAGGTAGTTAGTGATAACGGCCGTAATTTTGTGGCAGCCATAGCCCTTTCAAAACTCAGCCACATACCTTGCTTGGCTCACACCTTGAACCTGGTGGTGCAGTGCTTCCTCAAAAATTATCCGGAGTTAACAGCCCTGCTCCAGAAGGTGCGAAGACTGTGCGCGCACATCCGCCGGTCACCTGTACACTCCGTTCGTATGCAGAAGCTGCAGCGATTGCTCCACCTTCCCAACCACCGCCTCATTATCGACATTGCAACAAGGTGGAACTCCACCCTGCACATGGTGGAGCGGCTGTGCGAGCAGAGGCAGGCCATAATGCATTTGTGGGAGGATACACGGCCAGGCACTTTGAGAGCAGACATGGAGTTGACAGGTGTGCAGTGGTCGAAGCTGAAAGACCTTTGTAAAGTCCTTCAGTGTTTTGAGGAATGCACACGGCTGGTAAGCGCAGACGACGCCATCCTAAGCATGAGCATCCCACTTATGCGTCTGCTCATGCAAACTTTGACGCACCTTAAGGAGCAGGCGTCTGCAGCCAATGTTGATGAGGAGGAAGAGGAGGAGGGAATCCTTGATGACATTCAGCCATTGTCTGCTCAGGGACCTCTCCTGGACGAGGTGGAGGAAGAAGAGGAGGAGGAGGAGGATGATGGGGATGATTACTTAGGGGAGGAGGATGCATCTCGTGGGGCAAGTGAAAATGTTGGCGTGGCAAGGTCTGGTACAGGGTTTGTGCGTGACTGGAGGGATGTGGATTTGCCAGAAAGTGCTCCTCCACCCAGCACTCGCAGTGCATCATTGACACCGGGAACATTGGCCCACATGTCAGATTATGCCTTGCAGATCCTAAAAAGGGACCCCCGCATTGCCAAAATGATGAACGATGACGACTACTGGTTGGCCAGCATCCTGGATCCACGCTATAAAGGCAAATTACAAAACATCATGCCACAGGAGAACCTTGACCTAATATTGGCTAATAAACAAGCAACTCTGGTAAATCGGTTGCTTGAGGCATTCCCAGCACACAGCAGCGGTGATGGTTCTCACACGAGCCGTACGGGCCGGGGGCAGCTTGGCAGAGGTGTTCATGGTGCACACAGCAGAAGTGGCGTTGGAGACAGGGGTTTCATGACAATGTTGTGGACTGATTTTTCAAATACCGCTCACACAACTGGTAATACTGCATCGATGGAAAGTGACAGGAGACAGCAGTTGTCAACTATGGTTACAAACTACTTTTCCTCCCATATCGATGTTCTCCCACACAGGTCATTCCCCTTTGACTATTGGGCCGCTAAACTGGACACCTGGCCTGAATTGGCCCAATATGCCTTACAGGAGCTCGCTTGCCCAGCTGCAAGTGTGCTATTGGAAAGAGTCTTCAGTGCAGCTGGATCAATCCTGACAGAAAAAAGGACCCGTCTGTCAACCCAAAATGTGGATGATCTAACCTTCATTAAAATGAACCACGCATGGGTTTCCAAGGATTTTGTCCCACCTTCCCCTGATGACACATAGGGTGACAAAAAAATGGCTTGCTTTGGTCCACCTCTTCCTGGTACTACACCTATTTCGCCTTTTGCATCAGCTGAATGTCCAACATCAACATATGCCACTTTCTAAAACTCCCTAACTGTGCTGCCTCCCCCCCCATGGCCGGGGTCACCAACTACCGCACGACACCGTGCGAGTGCCGTTGCCCTGGACAGGTGGGTAGGCCGACTCTTGGGCGCGGGCACTGGCACAGGGTCCCTCATAGTGCAATCAAGTGTCTCTGACGGTGGTGGTGCACACCCGCCGTCAGACACACCGCTGTACTATGAGGGGCCCAGTGCCAGTACCGACGCCCACGAGTGGGCCCCCCTTGCTTGGGCAGGGCCCCAGCATTTGCAATCTTTACCTCTCCCTGCTCCTCCGCTGTGTAATCTGGGCCGTCAAATCCATACTGTGCCTGACACCGTCTGAGCCTGCCTCCTGAGACATATATTTTGAATGTGTACGCTATCCATACATGTTATCCAGGGATACGGTACCCTTTCTAACCTTTGTGCAATCACGTGCAATCCATACTGGGCCTAACACCGTCTGAGCCTGCCTCCTGAGACATATATTTTGAATGTGTACGCTATCCATACTTGTTATCCAGGGATACGGTACCCTTTCTAACCTTTGTGCAATCACGTGCGATCCATACTGGGCCTAACACCGTCTGAGCCTGCCTCCTGAGACATATATTTTGAATGTGTACGCTATCCATACATGTTATCCAGGGATACGGTACCCTTTCTAACCTTTGTGCAATCACGTGCAATCCATACTGGGCCTAACACCGTCTGAGCCTGCCTCATGCTGTATAGACATATATTTTGAATGTGTACGCTATCCATACATGTTATCCAGGGATACGGTACCCTTTCTAACCTTTGTGCAATCACATGCAATCCATACTGTGCCTAACACCGTCTGAGCCTGCCTCCTGAGACATATATTTTGAATGTGTACGCTATCCATACATGTTATCCAGGGATACAGTACCCTTTCTAACCTTTGTGCAATCACGTGCAATCCATACTGGGCCTAACACCGTCTGAGCCTGCCTCATGCTGTATAGACATATATTTTGAATGTGTACGCTATCCATACATGTTATCCAGGGATACGGTACCCTTTCTAACCTTTGTGCAATCACGTGCAATCCATACTGGGCCTAACACCGTCTGAGCCTGCCTCATGCTGTATAGACATATATTTTGAATGTGTACGCTATCCATACATGTTATCCAGGGATACGGTACCCTTTCTAACCTTTGTGCAATCACATGCAATCCATACTGGTCCTAACACCGTCTGAGCCTGCCTCCTGAGACATATATTTTGAATGTGTACGCTATCCATACATGTTATCCAGGGATACGGTACCCTTTCTAACCTTTGTGCAATCTTGTGCAATCCATACTGGGCCTAACACCGTCTGAGCCTGCCTCCTGAGACATATATTTTGAATGTGTACGCTATCCATACTTGTTATCCAGGGATACGGTACCCTTTCTAACCTTTGTGCAATCACGTGCGATCCATACTGGGCCTAACACCATCTGAGCCTGCCTCCTGAGACATATATTTTGAATGTGTACGCTATCCATACATGTTATCCAGGGATACGGTACCCTTTCTAACCTTTGTGCAATCACGTGCAATCCATACTGGGCCTAACACCATCTGAGCCTGCCTCATGCTGTATAGACATATATTTTGAATGTGTACGCTATCCATACATGTTATCCAGGGATACGGTACCCTTTCTAACCTTTGTGCAATCACGTGCAATCCATACTGGGCCTAACACCGTCTGAGCCTGCCTCCTGAGACATATATTTTGAATGTGTACGCTATCCATACATGTTATCCAGGGATACGGTACCCTTTCTAACCTTTGTGCAATCACGTGCAATCCATACTGGGCCTAACACCGTCTGAGCCTGCCTCATGCTGTATAGACATATATTTTGAATGTGTACGCTATCCATACATGTTATCCGGGGATACGGTACCCTTTCTAACCTTTGTGCAATCACGTGCAATCCATACTGGGCCTAACACCGTCTGAGCCTGCCTCATGCTGTATAGACATATATTTTGAATGTGTACGCTATCCATACATGTTATCCGGGGATACGGTACCCTTTCTAACCTTTGTGCAATCACGTGCAATCCATACTGGGCCTAACACCGTCTGAGCCTGCCTCCTGAGACATATATTTTGAATGTGTATGCTATCCATACATGTTATCTGGGGATACGGTACCCTTTCTCACCTTTGTGCAATCACGTGTAATCCATACTGGGCGTGAGAACGGCTGGCGAGCTGTTAAGCAAGCTACAGCACCTGTCCAGACAAGTACAGGGATTCCCTAGCGAGGAGACTTATTTGATTGTTTTCAATGTTGGGACAGCAATTTTTGGGGAGCACTATACTCTGGAGAATGATAGATGGGGCCCACCATACACTGGAACATTCCAAAGGTGGACATCAGACACTGGAGCAGCATTTACAGGGCCCATTATACACTAGAGCATTAGAAATGGGGCCCATTATGTTTGGAGCATTATTTGGGCCCATAAGACAGTGGAGCTTCATCCATGGGGACCAACATATACTGTAGCATTATGTGGAGCTCATCATATACTGTTTCAAACATTATATGGGACCAATGATTCTGTATGGAGAAATAGATGGGCCTCGTCATGAGATGTAAAAAGTGAGGTATTTTTCATTGTACTATACCGCTATTTCTCTGCCGTATCGGAGCATGATGAGTTGTGGTATGTGTTAAAGGGGCGCTCTTTCGCCCAGGGCACATGAAAACCTGGAGCCAGCCCTCCCCCCCCACAGTTTGTAGCCAAATAACCCCCATTTTTCAGTGCGTAACTTGTATTATGAAGTTAATTAAGGTTGACAAGCTTAAGAAAGAAGAATTGATGCTTTTGGCAGGCATTCAAATGGGCACTGTAGGTGTGTTTCCTGTCCTCCTCTCACTGCCGACTTTTATTCCCCATTGACTTACATTGGGTTTCGTGTTTCGTGACGACCCCGACTTTTCCCTATAATCGGACGATCTTGCTCGACCCGACTTTTGGAAAAGTCGGGTTTCACGAAACGAAACGCGACCCTAAAAAACCAAAAGTCGCTCAACTCTAGTCAAGACCAGAGGGAAATCTAAACTGCCCCAGAGCAGACCCCAAAGCAAAAGGCAGCCCCCCACATATAATGACGGTGAAGCAAGAAGAAAGAATAAAACACAGACAGAAAGATAGACAGAGCAAAGATGGGGCCCACGCTAGCTTAGATAGGAAAGGACAGGAAGGCTGCTGTCTGCAATCCGTGAAAAACCCTATGAAAATAAGAGCCAACAAACTGACAGTAAAAAAGGCCCTGAAGACGCTAGGCTTCAAAAAAGCTATGTCAGTACTCAGGAATATTCTGAAGACAGAGCAACAGGCAAAAGGAGATTCAGCTCACCCCAGCAGGGAATGGCAGAATCCAGAAAAGCAAGGAAAACAAAACACTAATGCAAAAAGGCAAAGCAGAAATCTTACCTTTAGATGAGCAGGAATCAGACTGGTTTCCTAGAAGTCCACAGAGAAATCACCCGCAGGCCAGAAGGGCGTCGGCAGCCTTATATCCAGTCATTAACTCCACTCAGCCAATCATCATCATCAGCCCCAGGTGTTTGACAATCAGGCTCACTACCTTTCTTCACCAGAAGAGGGAGTTCCTCGGGCCTCAGTAGTGAAGGGGAAAATGAACTCACAACACCTTGCAGCCCGCACAGACCCCCGGCAGGCCCGCACAGACCCCTGGCAGTCTGCACAGACCCCCCGGCAGGCCCGTACAGACCCCCGGCAGCCCGCACTGACCCCTGGCAGGCCCGCACAGACCCCTGGCAGGCCCGCACAGACCCCCAGCAGCCCGCACAGACCCCCGGAAGGCCCGCACAGACCGCGCTTCGTGATGACATCATTTCAGCAGCCAATCACAGTCATGCCATTAGTTAACATGGCTAATACAACTGGCTCATTGCATTATGGGAACTTCCGATTCCGGTATTCGATATTGTAAAAATATCGGAACTTGGTATCTGAACTCCGATACAGCGAATATCGACCGATACCTGATATTTGCAGTATCGGAATGCTTAACACTACTGCCCAGCCATGACTCTGTTTGTCGCTGCAAGTAGTCGGCCAGTACATCTGTGGTGTGTTTTTTGTCGCCCTAAGACATCATCTTTAACACAGCCTGCTGACACTTACCACTAGCTGATCGATAGTGGGACACCACGTGTGCAACACTGCCAGCTGAGGATGGAGTGCTCGTGCGACTGCGCTCTGTGGATGAGCTTTTGCTGATGGAGGAGGAGGAGCGAAAGCCTACAGCCAACTATTTCATATACCGTGAGCTAGGCAGCACTGTTCCACCGCCGCTGGCCCCAGTGGAGCCTGCATCCACCACTGTTGTGAGTTCATTCTCCCCTTCATCTTTGATGTCTGATGAACTCCCTCTGCTTGTGAAGAGAGGTAGTGAAATTGATTGGGATGGGAAGAACTTGTCATCTGAACAGGCGGAGCGTGATTGGACATCTGGAATTTCTGAGTGGATATAAGGCAGCCGACGCCCTGCAGGGCTGCTGGTGATCCTTTCTGCTCTGAGCTCTTGCATCCAGCTTGGTTCCTGTCTACTAAAAGCTAAGTTTTTGCCCTGCTGTTGTTCCATGAGATTTTGTCTGGTTTGCTTAGTGTTTGTGTTCAGCCAGTCCTGGTTGGGACTGGCTGATTTCCATTTTTGTCTCTGATCAGTTGATCTCTTTGCTCTGTTTTCAGAATATACCTGAGTGCTGATATAGTGATTTTGAAGTTCAGCGACTTCAGGGCCTTTTTCCCTATCAGACGGTTGGGACATTTTTGGTAGGGTTTTTTGCGGATTGCAGCCAGCATCTTTTCTGTCCTGTCCTATCTAGTTAGTTGGGCCCCATCGTTTGCTCAGTCTGTCTTTCTGTCTGTGTTTGTGTTTTCATCTGTTTTTCACCGACAATACATGTTGAGGGCTGTCTATTGCTTTGGGGTCTGCTCTGAGGCAGTTTAGATTTCCCCTTTCCTTCTTTAGGCTTATGTAGTTCTCCGGCTGTGACGAGGGGTCTAGGGCACCGTAGGAACCCCCCACGGCTACTGTTAGTTGTGCTGTATAGGATCAGGGGTCTGCAATCCGATAGCTACCAACCTCTCCGGTTTTCTGGACTTAGCTTGTATTTTTGTTTTCTCCTGCTCCGGTGACTCATTCATAACAGAATCACCAGCCATACCCCAGATTCTAGGGTGCTCAATAGCAGGAGAGAATTGTAAGAAAGAAAAAAGAAAGAAAAAAGTGTCAGAATTTTTATTTTTGTGTATATTTTTTCCTCTATTTCTCTGAGGCTGCTGAACCAAAGATCCCTGATGTGTTTTTTGGGGATCGGTCTAAATTTCTGAATTTTAAGAATAATTGTAAATTATTTTTTGCCTTGAAGCCTAACTCATCGGGGAGCTCCGCGCAGCAGGTTAAAATTGTCATCTCTTTGCTGCGCGGCGATCCCCAGGATTGGGTGTTTTCTTTGAAACCTGATGATCCTATTCTGACTGATGTGAATGCATTTTTTCAGGCCTTGGGGTTGTTGTATGATGAACCTAATGCTATTGATCAGGCTGAAAAGGCCCTGTTGGCATTGAGCCAGGGTCAGGATTCTGCAGAGTTGTACTGTCAAAAATTCCGAAAGTGGGCGGTCCTTACTACCTGGAATGATGGTGCCTTGGCAGCTCTCTTTCGGAAGGGTTTGTCAGAAACCGTAAAAGATACTATGGTGGGATTTCCTGTTCCCTCTGGTCTTGACGATTCTATGTCTTTAGCCATTCAGGTTGATCAGCGTTTGCGTGAACGCAAAACTGCACGAGAGGTGTTGCCACCTGTTGAACAAATGTCTGAACCTATGCAATGTGATAGAGTTTTGTCTAGGGCGCAATGTCAGGAGTTCAGAAGGCGTAATAAGCTGTGTTTTTCTGTGGAGATGCCTCTCATATTATTTCTGTCTGCCCTAAACGAGAGAAACGTTTTGCACATACATTTGCTGTGGGTCGTGTTCAACCTAAGTTTCTTCTGGCAATTACTCTGATCTGCTCCCTGTCCACATTTTCCGCTAAGGCTTTTGTGGATTCGGGAGCAGCTCTGAACCTGATGGACTTGGATTTTGCTAAACGTTGTGGGTTTCCTATGACACCTCTGAGGACGCCTATCCCTTTGAGGGGTATTGATGCTACTCCTTTGGCGAAGAATAAACCTCAGTTTTGGACCCAGGTGGTAATGTGGGTCGCCCCAGACCATCAAGAAAATTGCAGATTTTTGGTGTTGCATAATTTGCATGATACCAGCATTCTGGGGTTTCCCTGGTTGCAAATCCATAATCCAGTTTTGGATTGGAAATCTGTGTCTGTGGTGAGTTGGGGTTGTCGGTGTGCCCTTAGTGACACTCCTATTTTCTCCACCTCTCCCCAGTCGCATGATGTTCCTGACTATTTGGCTGATTTTTATGATGTATTTAGTGAGAATGAGTCTGCGTCTTTGCCTCCTCATAGGAGTTATGACTGTGCAATTGAGCTGAGCCCTGGGTGTAAATTTCCCAAGGGTCGACTTTTCAATTTATCTGTACCCGAGCACGAGGCTATGCGATCCTATATTAAGGAGTCGTTGGAGAAGGGTCATATTAGACCATCCTCTTCACCCTTAGGTGCTGTTTTTTTTTGTGGCCAAGAAAGATGGTTCATTAAGGCCTTGTATTGACTATCGTTCCCTCAACAAAATTACTGTTGAATATCAGTATCCGTTACCCCTGATTTCTGATCTATTCTCCAGAGTTAAAGGTGCTTGCTGGTTTACCAAGCTTGACCTCAGGGGGGCGTATAATCTTATTCGCATTAAGCAGGGGGATGAATGGAAGACGGCGTTTAATAATCCGGAGGGACATTTTGAGTACCTGGTGATGCCTTTTGGGCTCACTAATGCCCCTTCTGTCTTCCAGTGCTTCATGAATGATATTTTCCAAGACTTTGTGGATAAATTTTTGATCATCTATCTGGATGATGTTTTGATCTTTTCCAAGGATTGGGACTCTCATGTGGAACATGTTCGGACTGTGTTCCGGATTTTGAGGGAGAATTCCCTGTATGTCAAGGGATCGAAATGCCTTTTTGGTGTACAGAGGATTTCATTTTTGGGATTTATTTTGTCTCCGTCAACTACTGAAATGGACCTGGCCATGGTACAGGCCATTTATGATTGGGTTCAGCCCACTTCTTTGAAGGCCCTCCAGAAGTTTTTGGGTTTTGCTAATTTTTATCGTAAATTTATAGCTAATTTTTCTAGTATTGCCAAACCATTAACTGATTTGACTAAGAAGGGGGCTGATGTGCTGAATTGGTCTCTGGAGGCTGTTTTTTCTTTTCAGGAGCTGAAGTGAAGGTTCACTTCTGCTCCGGTTTTGCGGCAACCTGATGTCTCACTCCCGTTTCAGGTAGAGGTGGACGCTTCTGAGATTGGTGCAGGAGCTGTTTTGTCCCGAAAAGATCCTGTAACATCTAAATTGAATCCCTGTGCTTTCTTTTCCCGAAAGTTCTCCCCATCCGAACGTAACTATGATGTGAGGAATCGGGAACTGTTAGCCATGAAATGGGCATTTGAGGAGTGGAGACATTGGTTGGAGGGAGCTAAACATCAAGTCATGGTCCTTACTGACCACAAGAATTTGATTTACCTGGAGTCGGCCAAACGCTTGAATCCTAGACAGGCTAGGTGGGCCTTGTTTTTCACACATTTTGATTTTGTGGTCTCTTTTCTTCCGGGCACTAAGAATGTCATGGCAGACGCCCTCTCTAGGACTTTCTTTGCTGATTCTCCTATTGTGACCAAGCCTGCGACCATCTTAGGTGAGGGGGTAGTTCTTTCTGCCATCTCGCCCGATTTGAGACGTGTTCTGGAAGAGTTTCAGGAGGACAAACCTGAGCGTTGTCCCTTTGGAAAATTGTATGTTCCTGACCAGTGGAGGAAGAGAGTGATGTCTGAGGTTCATTGCTCTGCATTGGCTGGTCATCCAGGTATTTTTGGTACTAGAGATTTGGTGAGTCGGTCTTTTTGGTGGCCCGCCTTGTCTCGTGATGTCAGGATTTTTGTGCAGTCCTGTGGGACTTGCTCCCGGTCTAAAACTTGTTCTCGCTCTAGTGGGTTGTTGATGCCTTTGCCGGTGCCCAGGAGGCCATGGACCCATATTTCAATGGATTTTATCTCTGATATGCCTGTCTCTCAGAGAATGACTGTTATTTGGGTGATTTGTGATAGATTCTCTAAGGTGGTCCATCTTGTACCACTCCCTAAGTTGCCATCTTCCTCAGAGTTGGTGCCCTTGTTTTTGCAACAGGTGGTTCGCTTGCACGGGATTCCTGAGAACATTGTATCTGACAGAGGAGTTCAGTTTGTTTCTAGATTTTGGAGGACTTTCTGTTCCAAGCTGGTAATTCAGTTGTCCTTCTCCTCTGCGTTTCACCCTCAGACCAATGGGCAGACGGAGAGAACAAACCAGACTTTGGAGTCATATTTGAGATGTTTTATTTCTGCTGATCAGGATGATTGGGTTTCATTTTTGCCCTTGGCTGAATTTGCTTTAAATAGAGCTAGTTCTGCCACTTTGATGTCACCTTTTTTTTGTAACTTTGGGTTTCATCCTCGATTCTCTTCAGGGCAGGTGGAGTCTTCTGCCTGCCCAGGTGTTGACACTGTGGTGGAGAGAATGCACCAGATTTGGGACCAAGTGGTGGATAAGTTGTTTCTCTCCCAGGAAAAGGCCCAGCGGTTTTCCAACCGGCATAGGACCATTGGTCCCCAGTTTAAGGTGGGTGATATGGCTTGGTTGTCATCAAAGAATATCTCTATGAAGGTGGCTTCTCCAAAGTTTAAACCTAGATTTATTGGACCTTACAAGATTTTGGAGATTCTTAATCCGGTCTCTTTTCGATTGGCTCTTCCTGTTACATTCAAGATCCATAACGTGTTTCATAAGTCTCTGTTAAAGAGGTTTGTTGAGCCAGTAGTTCCTGTGGTGGCACCTCCTGACCCTGTATTGGTTGAAGGTAATGTGGAATATGAGGTTGAGAAGATACTGGATTCTCGTCTGGCTAGACGGAGACTCAAGTATTTGGTTAAATGGAAGGGTTATGGCCAGGAGGATAATTCTTGGGTCCTTGCATCTGATATTCATGCCGAAAGATTGGTTCGTGCTTTTCAGCGGGCCCATCCTGATCGCCCTGGTGGCGTGGATGAGGCTTCGGTGACCCCTCCTCAAGGGGGAGGTACTGTTGTGAGTTCATTCTCCCCTTCACCTTTGATATCTGATGAACTCCCTCTGCTGGTGAAGAGAGGTTGTGAAATTGATTGGGATGGGAAGAACCTGTCATCTGAACAGGCGGAGTGTGATTGGACATCTGGAATTTCTGAGTGGATATAAGGCAGCCGACGCCCTGCAGAGCTGCTGGTGATCCTTTCTGCTCTGAGCTCTTGCATCCAGCTTGGTTTCTGTCTACTAAAAGCTAAGTTTTTGCCCTCCTGTTGTTCCATGAGATTTTATCTGGTTTGCTTAGTGTTTGTGTTCAGCCAGTCCTGGTTGGGACTGGCTGAATTCCATTTTTGTCTCTGATCAGTTGATCTCTTTGCTCTGTTTTCAGAATATACCTGAGTGCTGATATAGTGATTTTGAAGTTCAGCGACTTCAGGGCCTTTTTCCCTATCAGACGGTTGGGACATTTTTGGTAGGGTTTTTTGCGGATTGCAGCCAGCATCTTTTCTGTCCTGTCCTATCTAGTTAGTTGGGCCCCATCGTTTGCTCAGCCTGTCTTTCTGTCTGTGTTTGTGTTTTCATCTGTTTTTCACCGACAATACATGTTGGGGGCTGTCTATTGCTTTGGGGTCTGCTCTGGGGCAGTATAGATTTCCCCTTTCCTTCTTTAGGCTTATGTAGTTCTCCGGCTGTGACGAGGGGTCTAGGGCACCGTAGAAACCCCCACGGCTACTGTTAGTTGTGGTGTATAGGATCAGGGGTCTGCAATCCGATAGCTACCAACCTCTCCGGTTTTCTGGACTTAGCTTGTATTTTTGTTTTCTCCTCCTCCGGTGACGCATTCATAACACACCACATTAACCCAGTGTGCAGTGATGGACATGTAACGGCCCTGGCCATGCCTACTAGTCCATGCATCTGTTGTGAGGTGCACCTTTCCACTCACTGACTGTTTTTATGCATGGACAATGCGGTCTTTCACATGCCTGTGGAGGGCAGGGATGGCTTTTCGAGAAAAGAAGTGCCGACTGGGTAGGTCATAGCGTGGGACAGCATAGGCCATGAGGTCGCGGAAGGCTTCACTTTCAACCAAACGGTAGGGCATCATCTCTAATGAGATTAGTTTGGCAATGCAGGCGTTCAAACAAAGTGTACGCAGATGAGACAATGAGTACTTTCTTGTCCTACTCAGAGTGTCTGGTACGGTGAGCTGGACTGGAGAGCTGCATATGGGGGAAGTAGCGGTGGACCGGATGGAGTAAGAGGGAGTTGGTGTTGGTAATGGTGTTGATGGCCTAGATTCAGTGTTGTGTTGCAAAACCATTGTGATTCCCTGAGTGCTTTGGCCTTGCGGCGACACCTCCACATTTAATGCTGGTGATGTGCTTAATGGTGGCGGTGGTCTTACAGTGGGGGAAGCGATGGAGCGTTGCTGGCTACCTTGAGTCGGACCAGGTGCACACATGCTACCTAAGGTTTTGTAGTCGGTCCACGCTTGCAAGTGTATGTTGGTTAAATTTCTAAGCATGCAACTGGTATTCTGAGTTGTTTACCTCGGCTAAAGGTCCTTCCGCACTTCTTACAGGTAATCTTTGCCTCATCAGTAGGATTTTGGACAAAGAAGTGCCACACTGCACTCTTCCTACTATGGTATACATTTTCTGGCCTTGCACGCTGTGCTAAGTTGACCGTCTGGCCAAGCTGTCCTGCAACTATTTTAGTTTTTGGTCCACGTTTTTGGACAGCTACGGGCCTGCCAGATAACCGCTGCTGCGATGTCAATGCCTGCTGCGGATCCTTCTCCTTATCTGAACTATTGCCAGCGCCACCCTCCTTCCCCAATGGATGCCAATCCGGGTCAAGAACTGGATCATCCATCACCTCCTCTTCAAAGTCATCTGCACCTTCCTCTTTACCTTCCTCTCTGTCACCGTGTAAGGTGGTATAGTATGCGGGAAGGGGCATCTGAGTTTCATCAGGGTCAGATTCTGGCTCAATAGACTGCGAGGGCAATGTAGTGCTCTGGGTCGATGTACCAGCAGAATCATCTAGCAGTGGCTGTGCATCAGTGCACTCCATGTCAGATTCATCTTGGACTGGGGAATTCTGGATTTGACTGGATAACCCAGGCATGGTATGTGAAAAGAGCTCCATAGAGTAATCTGAAGTGTGGGCTGCTGCATCCTTAACTTTTGGTGGGGGTGAAGGACACAAGGAAAGGTGTTTTTCCTGACCAGAAGCCTGCACTGACGACTCCGTGCTTGCAGGTTTCGAACGTTCAGAAGAGGAGGCAATAGAGCTGGTGGCTGTTTCGGCAATGTATGCCAAAACCTGTTCCTGATGCTCTGGCTTCAAAAGCGGTTTTCCTACTCCAAGAAAAGGCAACCTTACAGGCCTTCTTGGGCCAGAAGATGACACAGGCTCAACACTTCCTGCCTTAGCTGCTATTGTGCTTTTGCCAGAACCAGCCGATGCAGCACCACCATCAGTACCAGCTGCGCCCCCCTGCCCACGTCCGTGGACTCTTCCACCATACTTCCTCATGTTTGGGAAAATGTACCAAAAATACCACAGAGAGATGGTACTGTATAAGGAGCGTCCAGCTGTGTAAGGTGTATGAAAAAAATTAAATCTACGTATATATTTTGTTAGTCACAGACGCTCTCACAGTATGTATTGGACCGTAATCCAACAAGCAGATATACGGAACTGTATCAGAAGTGTACAGCTGTATACGTTTTTTGTGTAACTAACAATCTCCGTATATGTATTTATTTACTGTAATGCGAACGGCAGATATACAATACTGTTTGAGAATTAGACAGCTCTATACAGTGTCTGTCTATTTCTATAGGGACTGACACATGCTGTCTCTGTCTAGTTTTCACCGTAGTCAAACAGCAGATACACTAAACTGTTTGAAAAGCGGACAGCACTCTAAGGTGTAGGTCTGGAAACACGGAAAAACTCCTCGGCTTTTTTTTCCAGAGTCACACACAGATAGCTTCTATTTGTCCGTGATACCAGCCGGTACACGGTAGTGTGTGAGGAGCGTACACCGCTATACGGTGTCTGTATGGAAAATTGTCAATCTCCCTCTATTTCTATCGGGACTGACACACGCTGTCTCTGTCTAGTGTTCACCGTAATCAAACAGCAGATATACGAAACTGTTTGAAAAGCGGACAGCACTCTAAGGTGTAGGTCTGGAAAAACGGACAAACTCCTCGGCTTTTTCTTCCACAGTCACACCCAGATAGCTTCTATTTGTCCATGATACCTGCCGGTACACGGTAGTGTGTGAGGAGCGTACACCGCTATACGGCCTGTGAAAAAATGAACGCTCAGTAACTCACCAGGACAAAATAATAAAAGTTGGAGTGCTTTGAAAAAAGCAGTTTGAACAGCAGTGTCCACACAGCAATGCAGCTAACAGGTAGCCTTACAATGCAGCCTAATCACCACCAGTGCTGCTGCACAAAAGCAAAAATCCTCCCCTTTCACTGCACACTAACTGCACAGTGAAAAGCGCTATCAGCAGAAGCAGTTTTTTTTCTTCCCTGCCTAACGCTCTCCCTATTCAGAATTAGCAGCAGCACCTCAACCTATGCTAAGATCGGCAGAAGTAAGATGGCAGTCGGCGGTCACTACCTTTTATACCCACTGTGATGCCACACAAAGCCAGCCAATCACTTCAATGCCCTTCTCTAAGATGGTGGTGGCCGCTGCCTATGTCATCGCGTTGCCCACAGTGTGCGTCCTCTATCATTGGCTGAGAAAAGGCGCTGGAAGCATTATTTGAAACGCGAGTTTGGCGCGCGGGTCGCCGACCTCATGGCCGACCTCACACTATGGTCGGGTTTCGTTTCATGAAACCCAACTTTGGCGAAAGTCGGCGACTTTTTAAATTGACCGACCCGTTTCGCTCAACACTAGTGGCCAGGGATTGGTAGACGGGTATAATAATAATAATCTTTATTTATATAGCGCCAACATATTCCGCAGCGCTTTACAGTTGAACAGTTTCAAACACAACAGTCATAAGTAACAACGTTAACAATACAATAATTAAAGCGAAATAAGACGACCCTGCTTGTGGAGCTTACAATCTACAATGAGGTGGGGGAGATACAAAGCATAGGTTTGTATTTACAATGATGTATTTACAATGACGGTCCAGCCATCTTCAGGGGGTGGGGGTTAGATGGAGATAGTGAATGGGCTACACACACACAAACATAACATGACTTTGATTACTGAATGTGATAGGCCGCTCTGAACAAATGCGTTTTGAGCGAGCGCCTAAAACTATGCAAATTGTGGATGATCCTAATATCTTGGGGTAGAGCATTCCAGAGGATTGGCGCAGCACGGGAGAAGTCTTGGAGTCGGGAGTGGGACGTACGGATTAGGGCAGAGGTTAGTCGAAAGTCATTTGCAGAGCGCAGCGGTCGGTTAGGCCGATAGACAGAAATGAGGGAGGAGATGTAAGGGGGTGCCGCACTGTGGAGAGCTTTGTGGGTGAGAACAAGTACTTTGAAATGTACCCTGTAATGAATTGGCAGCCAGTGTAACGACTGGCGAAGAGCGGACGCGTCTGAGTAACGATTAGCCAGATGGACAACCCTGGCTGCTGCATTAAGGATAGACTGGAGAGGGGAGAGTCGAGTGAGAGGGAGGCCAATTAATAGAGCATTACAGTAGTCCAGGCGGGAGTGGATCAGGGCGACAGTGAGAGTTTTTGTTGTTTCCATGGTGAGAAAAGGGCGGATTCTAGAGATGTTCTTTAGGTGTAAGCGGCATGAGCGGGCAAGAGATTGTATATGGGAGGTGAAGGAGAGATCGGAGTCGAACATAACACCCAGACAGCGTGCCTGCTGTCGGGGTGCTGTCGGGGTATATATTTATTTCAGCACATGTCAGAGCCCCTTTATTTTATCGACGCAATATACTTGCAAAACATGTGGGAATTTATCATGTTTTTACACAAATACGACCATTTTATGAGATATTCCTCACCTCGCGGTGCATCTGAACAACAATAAATGACATTTCCCTCCAGGTTAGCCATTATTAATGCTGTTTACATTGGCAATGCAATGACTACGGAGCACTACTGCACCCTGCGAGAGTTCACTCAGAATATCTTGGCATTGACTACAAAGACAAAACTGAACTGAGGTTTCCAACCTTTATAAATAGGTCACTGCGCAAGTGGCACAGATGTGAGACAGATATCAGACAGATATTATCTGCAGACAGATATGATTGCAGCCATAACTGGGCACCGGGGCTAACGAAAAAGGGACATAAACAGCATAAGGGAAACGGATTATCTCCGAGCCAATAATAAAGATATTAAATGCTAATTCTAAGATAATTAACGGGACAGTTTCCTAGAAAAAGTGCATACATGTCCGTATAATTAATATTGTGTGTATTGGTAGTGTAGTGTTTGCAAGAGCTAAGGCAAACAGGCGAAATAAATACAGATCAGCCCAATGTCTGGGAGGGAGCTGTGGACATAATTTCTCCGTGTGTTCCACCCTTGTTGCTTCCAGTTCAGTGGAAGCAAAGTTAAATAATCTGTTATTCCGTTAAGACTGACAGTCATTTAGTTCTTTCTCCTCCTAGACTGAGCATTCATGCTCAAAATTCTTGAATGAATACAGACTTTCCCTTACTGAGATAGAAGATGACAGTTGGTGTTCATGAAGCTCTATGGAGACCTTACAGTAAAATGTCTGCGTCTGCCTCTGGCTCCTCCCAGTCCATAGAATTTTAAAAGCACCAAGTGTCAAGATTGTTCTGCTAAGATATATTTCAAAGTTGCTTATGTTCATGTGGACTTAATTCCTGAAATAAAAATTAAAAGAACGGTTATTCTTTAAAGGGGTTGTCCAGGTGTTTTTTGTTTTCATTAAATCTGGAACTAGTTTGGTCTAAAAAAACCATGCTGGGCTAAAGATTCAGAGAAAAAAGGGGTGCACAAAAAATAGTTATACTAATTTAAGCCTAGAAGGTAGAGAAGCGTGAGTTGCCAGCGCCAAGAGGAGAGATTTATATACCCATGTGAGTGCACCCCTAAAACAAATGCCAGCATTAAAAAGTTCTATTCAGTGCTTAGCGACCAATTAAATGGTGGTGCTGGAATGGAAATCAGGGGCCCCCGCCAGAAGTTTAGGGCATGAGTACTGTGCCGTATCTGTGGCACTATCAACGCCAATTATTTTTTTTAAATTGTTTTTGAAATTTTGCAACTTTAAGAATTTTGGGCCCCCGAGCCCTCCTTCACCTCATACTATGGCACAGGTGCCTATCTAAAAAAGTGGGCAAGACAATTTTTCGTTTGTTTCTTTTTATATGCCTGTGTCATCCACGGCTCCCTCAACAATGAATATTCCCCACCCTCCTTTTGGCGCGACTTGAAGAAATGGATAGTATTTTGTGTTTAAACTAAAACCTCTTTATTGCTACATCCAAAACAAGAATTTTTTCTGATTTTTTTCTGCTCAAGCTCATGGAATAAAAATGTGTATTTCTCTGGAATGAGACACTGGATTGCAAATATCAAGGTATCATTTTATTCAGCTTCCACTGCCACTGACTTACCTCCTCTACAGCTCTGCTATTTAAGTCATCTTGTTCCATCACTGCTATACCTGCCATTGCATCTACAACTTCGCTATTCCAGCTCTCCTGCATCAGTCAATGCTGTTCCAGTTCTGCTGCATCAGTCAATGCTGTTCCAGCTCTGCTGCATCAGTCAATGCTGTTCCCGGTCTGCTACATTAGTGCTGTTCTAATTCTACTACAATTGTTGTTGCATTCTTAGGTCTGTTAGATTTCACACTCATGTTTCAGCCCTTAAACACCAGTAAACGCTGTTCCAGCTCTACTTCATCAATTAATGCTGTTCCAGCTCTGCTACATTTGTTGTTCAGTCCAAGGTCTGTTACAACTGCCCCTGCCATTCTAGCACTGCTACACTAGTTTGTCAAAAATGTAAAAATGTAGTGTTTTACAATAACAGCAAAATTAATTAGATTTATAAAATCTAATTTTTTCGCTCTTTTTCGATCTTTTGACTTGTGTCGTATTTTTTCTTTTTTTTTTTTATAAAAATGCAACATTAAATCTTTCAGCATTTTTACCGCTGCTTTTCCCATTGAGTTCAAAATGGCTTGGCACTAAAAACTCATCAAAAGTGCACCAAAAATGTGCATAATTTACACTGTGGCCATAGGCTGCATTTTTTATTCAGAAAAAAAGAATCAAAAATTCTATGTGTGAACATTCCTTTAACTTTTTCCTTTGTCACACCTTCATGAAAACACTTTTAATGCTCATAGCAGTACCCATAATGCCAGCCTCACAGTTATCTTCATTGTACCACAATACTATGTAGTGTGCCATATGGCACAGGAGAAGGATTTCAGTGCAATAGGAGCAAATTATTACAAATTTCTTTTCCAAAAATGCAAGGTTTTGTGGCAAAACCGATGGATGCATATGTAGACAAGAACTAGAACAAACTCACATGAGTAATACCATGAAGAGGCCTTCATGTAGGAACGTCACACCAGTCCAACACCCGGTACAGTGACTGAACCTTTCTACTCTACTTTGATATGATGATGTGATAGTAGAACTAGTGGTGCAGCTGTTTCTCCAAAGTGTCCCAGGAGTAGTTTTTCATGACAACAACATTAGGCCGCATATTGATCTTCAGCATCTTCAGACTTCGAACACATCCGGGATTTCATAAGTCTAGATATACAAAGGGAGCTGCCACCTGTGGATCTTGCTGATTTTCCCAAGCACTTTCAGTCTTCAGACAATCATTAAAAAGCCTATACAAGCACACTGCAACTAATGAATACATGAACTCCAATATCGCTGCACAATGTTAAAAACGCAAAGGTTTAGTTAGTGTTTTTTGATAAAAGGACGCAAAAGCCATCCAGCCATGTCAAAGTGACCTTTTAATATGGATGATACCTAGCTCCTAAATGTCCTACCTCTCTAGGTGCTAAAACAGCCCAATGTGAATGAGGAGTAAAAAGTATCAGACATAGCTCTAAATTAAAATGTTATGTAGGAAAGATGGGTGGATAAGGGTGCTGAGCCCTGGAGGGGGCTAAACCCTGATATGTACTTTCAGAAAAAAAATAAAAAATAGGGCTAGCACACCTTAAGTATTAAATTAATGCACAGGTGCACAAATATGCTATGTGACTAATATGCTAACAAATACATACATGATGCGTCAGCTTAAGGTGTGTGCAAGCCCTCTGTGACCATTACAGCGTGCTAGTAGCGTAGAGTCATAACAGCCAGTCAAAAGCCAGAGAGAGATGTAACAAGACTAGCTATTCTGATTAGTGGGTCCCAGGTGAACCCTGACCTTCACCCTTTAAGCCCTCAGCCAGGGAACTAAACTCATGAAAGCCCTCTGTGATGCAGGGTAGTAAAAAAGTCTACGGTCAGATACAAAGAGAGCTTGTGAAAACATAGGGGTGAGACAAAAGCATAGTTTGTGGTTTGTCCTGATGAAGAAGTGTGTCACTTCGAAACGCGATGACAAATAAATCGCGTTTCTACATATCTCTTTTCCTGTTCATCACTGGTCCACTGACAGTGCAGATTTTAACCCACTTTCCTCCAGCTTTACAAAGGTGTAGTCATTTCACAGTGTGGGGTCCGAATTCCAAGAAGGTAGGATGGTAGGAGGATCAAGACAATTGGGCTAGGCAAGCAGATGGTCAAAAGCAAGGTCCAAGGTTGAGCAACAAAGATCAGAAGCTAAGCTACAACTAGCAAGGTCTGGTAATAGCTAGCAAGTTAAATAGCCAGGTAATCATTCAGAATGGGTTGCGCCTGGAAGACCCTGCAGGTGCAGCCAGATTGGGCAGCTGGGCTGTCAATTACAATACCGACAGCTCAGTACACCCCTTCCTCAGATTGGCCAACTGCTCTGTCACTGACAATAATGACAACTCAGCATACCCCTATCCAAAAGAGCAGGTGAGCTGTCACTCACAGCGTGGTGGAATCGTGACACCTTCGGTGATTTAAGTACACAAAATGGTTGCTAAAAGATGGAACTAGTTGGCAGGGAAGCAATGTGCTAGCTGGGTTAAAAAACAGATGGCTGTAACAGGAAAAACAGGAGACATAAGCAAAGTCAGGAGGTAAACAAGGTCAAAACCAGGGGGACAGATTAAGAGGCAGACACCAAAAGCAGAAAGAGGGTCAAGCCAATCTTGGTCAGTTAAATTAAAGCATGCGGGATCAGGTAGCAGAAATACAGTGTTATGGCATTCATTTGTTTTCACTGGTGGACCATGGATCCTAGTCTCCATTGGTTTCCTACAACTCACAGAGGAGATAGCTGTATGCCTGTGTGTCCTCCATCTTTTTTTCTGGAGAAAGTGAGTCCAATTCTCCTTTTAGCCTATGGTCAGTGGATCTGTTGAGGCTTATGTCTGATGTCCTAGAAAACGGAATTTGGGCATATGCAATGACGGGCCACTGTGCGCTCTGTCTGACATAATTTTCAGACGTAGCCTCCTATTTGAAATGGGTTTCAAGATGTTGTCGACTGTGTCTTGGAGCCCTCCACAAGTAGGTGGATATGAAAAAATGATGTCCAATATAGCACATAGTGAATCCGTCCGCAACATTGCAGTCCATGACCCTATCAGCGCAAACATCAGAAACCCATTTTCCAGGGCTTCAAATGTCAGCCATAGGCTAAAATACAATGTGAATCAAGCCTTGGAGATAAAAGTCATAGAAATGGAACCCAACCCATCAGGCTTTCTAGAATATACTGACGATATGCCATAAATGTCTAAGATGGGAACACCACTTTTGGTTGTGGAGCTTAGAAATGGTAAAATCTGATCATGTGTTCCTCGGACTAGAGAAGGTTGTGTAACCATAGAATATCTGGTGTGCCTGACAAGGTTATAAGGAAAAAGCATAGTCTACTCTTTTTTTTATATTCCTGAAGATTATAGAGATTTCTGCTAACCTGACTTGAAGCTGGAACTCTCCTTTATTTGCTCAGCCTTAGTCTTATGAATTATCTCAATATGTTGGCTTCGCCTGACTGACAGGACATATTCTAGGCTTGTGAACAGCAGGTGTATGCTGTTAGTGACTATGAATTTACGCCAACACACAACATTTTTTAGTGTTTACAGTAATAAGTTGGGGAAGAGTAAAATTCTGATGACTCAAAAGCCAATGTTAGTATTCATTGAGGTTCCCAATGAGACACAGGACAACCCCATCACTAATCATTCCTCATATGCTGTCATTGGTCATAATTACTCATGAAGTAAGATTAATCAAATTGATACACTCATTATCTTTGGTTAGTGGAGACACACATTTTTAGCGTAGGAATAAATACAGACATTCTTAAGGAGTGTGTTGTTGAGAACTTCATAAGAAAGTGTGGAGGTCATATATTTGCTCGGTGGAACTTGTTTAGCCACTGTACTCTCTCAAGAAAAAGAGAATATGATAAGAAATACGATAAATATTGCTGTATATGCAATATATACACTTCTCAACAATGAAAGAAGAAAAGTCGTGGAGGTATGGAAATCACAGGATAAATAGACAATTTACTGATCTGCAAGTGAAGAAAAATTGGTAACAAGATTTTCAAAACATTTAGATACAGAATATTCAGTATAGACTGTGAGCGCCACATTCAGAAATCCCCGTAATTACATCCTTAGCTGTTATTAAGGAGGTTATTAATGGTTGTCTGAGGAATGTTCTTCCGTGCTGAATGCAGTTGAGAAAATCATCAAGATCTACTGTTGGCTGTTCCCTTAGCAATTGCCAATCAATGATGTTCTAGATGTGCTCGATGGAAGACAAGTTCTGAGATGCTGGAGGCCCTGGTAGCATGTTTAGGCCACACAGGCTGCTTACAATAGACTAAGCAACATGTGGGCTGGTTTTGTCAAGTTGAAAAACTGCTTCAGGGGCACTTTGGAGAAATGGCCGTACCACTGGTTCCACCACCAAATCAATAAAACACCAAGCTGTTGGTGTACCTGAAATAAAGACCAGAGGGGTCCTGCTACTGTACATTATGCCACCTCGCACCATAATCCCAGGAGTAGGACCAGTGTGATGTTCCCTCGTGAAAACCTCTTCATCGCTTTGCCCATGTGGTCTCATTGCTTCAGAGAGAAAAGTGGGATCCATTGATGAAAAGGATATACATCCATTGCTGTTTTGCTCTGCAACATAATAGCCTTTGAGAGCGGTGTTGCTGTCATTGCTGTCAGAAAGATTGTAAAACCTTTAGGTGCTTCACAGGAATTAACACAAAATGGAATGATTGTAGAGAAATGTTTTTTTTTCATCCAAAGAGGCATCCATAGCTGGCAGATCCCAAGGCAATTATTTGGCTTCGGTTTGCAATGGAAACAATCGAGGCGTTGCAATCCCGAAGTGCCAATCTGATTAAGGATGGGGCCTGCTCCCTGTATTAACCAACTAGTTTCTACTGCCACTTCTCACAGAAATATTTAGGGACTAAACGTCCATGATCGATGCTAACACTGATCAAGTGGTCGAGGCAGCATGACATCAGCTAAAGAATACAGCGGACAGCCACTCCATTTCCAACTGCCTTGGTGGTCATTAAAATGCTTATGTTGTGGCATGTTGGACTAATACATTTGATTTTGATCTTTTGAACAGTGCTATCAGCAAACATAGCAGTGGCAGTGGACTAAATACCATTTTGGGGGTTTACCTTGTTACTTATTTGGATGGTTAATATTGTTACTTGCAATTTCTTAATAACTGATAATGCTCAATAAAATGGGAATATTGGTATCCTAAAAAAAACACTGGAAAATAGACAGCCGTACCCTCAGACATTTACTAGACATTTTGTAGACCAAAGTTCAATTCTTGCACAACTTTCCTTACTCCATTCTATTTTTACCATTCATACTAACAAAAGGTTCGGAATATTTCCTTCTGCAGACAACAGAAGTTTTAGTTTAATTACTTGGATCACGAGGAGCCCAAGCAAATCTGGGATTCTATTTAACAAATTTTTTTGAACAATGGCTTTGGCTCCAGCACATAATACGTCTCTACTAGCTTCTTTAGTAATTAAATTAGTAATCCACAATTTGCTACTTCTAGAAAGATTATTTTTAGGATGGACACTACCTTCCACCAAAAATTACACAATTGATATCATATGTTCTAATGCAGTGCTGCAGAAATACTTTCAAGGTCAATAAAGTGAAGGTCAAGTTTTTAGTAAGGCTTTCCATTGTGTAAATGTTCCCATCATCTTCATATTTTTAGTAGTATTCCTCATCTTTAATATTTCTTTTCAAGAACCAAAAATCTTCTCGAACACCTCTAAAGAAGACATATTGTAAATTAAAATAATACTTTCTGGCATCTTTAATAATGCCTACAACACATACAAACATATAATGGCTTCTTCTCAACATATTTTCCATAAAGTTAGGCAACTTTCAGACTTGAGTTAGGAGGCACAGCGCAGGGACGCCGCTAAGCTCTGTCCCCACGCCTCCTCCGGTCAGCTCCTCCTCTGGGCGCATGATGCTGCATGCGACCGACATACCCTATATTTAGCGTTGGGTATGCTGGCTGTGCGCTGGTATGTTTTTGCCGGTGCATGTGCCCTTTTTGCGCTGCGCCGAGCGCACAAAAATGCAACACGGTGCATTTGGCGCATGTCGGTGCAGTGCAAAAAGGGCGCATGCGCCGGCAAAAACATACCAGGAGGAGCTGACCGGAGGAGGCGCGGCCGGGGGCAGAGCTTAGCAGCGGCCCTGCGCTGCACCTCCTAACGCAAGTCTAAAAGTAGCCTAATACACTAATATTTTGCTCAAACTATAGTTCCGTTTTGCTTGGCAGGTTAGGACTAATATTTTGCCTACTGTTTGTGTGGCGCCCCTGAGACTCAGTCGCCACAGAGGTACTGCACCTTCTCCTAAGGTGTAGTGCCCCACCATTGAGGTAAGGTGGGAACTCCTTGCCACACTCCAACACCTGCACCCCACACACAGGATAGTTCAGCAGGACCACATTGTGGCTCCATGCTTAAAGGGTAGCAGAGCACCTTTCGTGGGTCCTTGCTTTGTAACACGAGATGTGCTGGGAGGTGGGTGGAGTTAGATATAAAAGAGTGGGAAAGCGTAGAATTGGAGGTCAGTCTGAGTTGAGTCTGAGTGCAGTCTGACAGAAGGTCAGAGGAGTGAGGACAGTCAGTCAGGAGAGTATGAGGATGGGTCCGGGAAAGAAGGAGTGCTGCAGGTGCCTCAGTGATCTGAGCCAGCTGGTACGGGAAAGAGAAGAGAAGGAGAAAGACGTAGAACTGCAACCTAAGCTTCCATAGAGAGAAAGACAAGCACGGAACGAAGGAGAAGTGAGAACAGAGAGGAGTTGTGGGTTGGAAGTGGAACCCTGCCTATAGGTTCTCAGCGCAAGGCCGGGGCCTGGTCCCCGAGGTTGTATGGACGCTTATGGTTCTGCAGCAGACACCGGTGGAGTAGTTGGCTGTAAATGCACTACTCCCATCTAAGACTTGGGGCACAACAGCATCTGTATAGAGAGCCGGGACTCAGGCAAAGGGAGTCCCCGAAGTAGGCTACAGCTGTCTGCCGTACAAGGAGAGTTCTAGGAACATCTGACAGGAGGAACTCCAGAGCACCATGGTACTGGAGAGCTTCAAACTTAAGGCGCATTGGCGGAGTCGATCAGAAAGGCACATGTTGGCGGAGTGTTGGCAGGGAGAGTCCTATCTTGCCTGGAGGTTGGCTGGGTCTCAGCCCCGGAGGACATAGTACTGAGGCGGGCACCTGTGTGCACTACGAACTGTGAGTAAAGCTTTGAAACTGCAAGCCCTGGTGTCCTCCATTCATTCTCGCATCAGCACCACTACATCTGGGCATCAGCATCCACACTGCCCGTGCCTCTATGCTAATCCCACATCTACACTGCCCTGGGACTACAGCTCCACCTGTGGGGAGCTACACCATCTTTGCTGCACCCTACCACCAGTCCCAGTGGATCTGTATGCAGCGTTGGCTTACCATTTTACTTGCCAAGCACCACAGGTGACGTCACGAACTATCCATATAAACTACATTAAAAACCACCATTGATTTGGGTGCCCAGGGCCACGGACCGGGTCACCGCTGCTGTGACACATCACCCTGACACCGGCCCGGTACCGAGTACCCCACAGCCCTGGGTGGGGGCGACCCATTTGGTCACTAGTGTTTTGTTGTCTTCATTTCAGCGTGAAATGCTCACAGTTGGAATAAAAAAAATAAAGAAGTCATTCTCATTATCTACTTATTGAAACCTGTGTCCATTTTGCTCCATTCTAAAGGGGTAAATATTCTTCTTGTGGGTCCCAGCAGTCAGACTCCAGCAATCAATAAGCTAACACATTTCCTTTGTATAGGTAATAACTAGAGATGAGTGAATCAGGCAAAGTTTCTTTTACTATATAGGGTATGAAAGCAAAATACAAGCATGTATCATTTATTCCTGTCAACGTCTTGTTAGTCGCTGGATATACAGTACATTAACTGTGATGTCATGTAGGTTGGTATTTTGCTACCTATCAGAAAGACAAAAACAAAATGCTCAAATACCCGGCAGTAAATAAATAATTAAATAAATAGCAATAGTGCATGAAAATAATATTGGGTACTTCGCTAACCTAATTTTGATTTAAAAAAATGTAAAAGCCATCCAACCACGTCACGGTGACCCTGTTTGGAATGGTCATAGTCTCTAGTATTAAAATCTTACCATGTGTCTAATGATGTTTGTCTAAATAAAAGCCGAGCAGGACCAGGATCCCGACTAAATGACACTCATCAGTGGGGAGCTTTTTAAAAGTAATAACCAGCTCAAAAAAAGGGAGGCCATGCCCTTATTTGCACATAATGCAAAAACTGAAACAGAAATCAAAAGCAATGAACTGTAATATACGTTGGTATGCATGCAGCGTGTAGGTGCATGTTCACACTGGCCACAGACAAAACCCAAGACAAAAAAAGAGCAAATACTCTGCAGTAAATAACTAACCCCTTATTCACATTTATGTCAATAGACATATTAGAAGGCTTTAATACTTAAGATTAGGACTGTCCTAAATAAGGTCACCATGACTTGGTGGGATGGATTTTACATTTTTTTAATCAAAATTTTGTTAACCAAGTACTCTGTTATTTTCATGCACTATTGCTATTTGTTTATTTATTTATTTACTATTTAAGGTATTTGCCCATTTTGTTTTTGTCTTGGGTTTTGTCTGTTTAGTGGCCAGTGTGAACATGAGCCTACACACTGCATGCACACCAACGTATATTCTAGTTCATTGCTTTTGTTTTTTTCATAACAGAAAAGCAAACACAAGATATTTATTGTTGATACAAACCATTTATCATACAACAGTTTCAGGCTTATTATCTAAACATGTAATGAAAAGTAGTTGACAAATTGTCACATGATTTTTTTTTGCTTTGATCTACCAGGTTATTATGTACAATCAATTTTAAAGGTAACCTTTCTTCAGGGATTTGCTATGTAATCTGTTAGCAGTATGATGTAATGTAGAGGCAGAGAGGCTGATTCCAAGGATATGTCACTTAGTTTGCTATGTACAGAATTTGTGATAGAATCACTCTGTATAACGGTGCCCATGCCACTGATTGGCAGCTTTCTCTGTTAGGGTACCGTTACACCTAGCGATGCACCAGCGATCCCGACTAGCGATATGACGCGGTCAGGATCGCTGGTGCATCGCTAAATGGTCGCTAGTGAGCTGCCACACAGGCAGATCTCACCAGCGACATAGCGGTGGTCGGGGATCACTACTTACCTGTCAGGTGATGCGATCCTGCGTCCTCCCGCCCGGCTCCATGCGTCGCTCGTCGTCACAGCAGGAAGCGCAGCAGGAAGTGGCCGACGAGGAATGATCCAGGACCTTCTCGCGCGATCAGCGATAACCAGCGGGGGAGCCGGTCGGAGGTAAGTATCACATGCAGCGATAACGCTAGCAATATCGCTGCAACGTCACAAAATCGGTGACTTTACAGCGATATTGCTAGCGATATCGCAGTGTGTAACGGGGGCTTTACACTGTATATTGATGAAGACATCCATGCTGGTGCCTGTCCCCTCTACTCTTGCTACACATATTTGGCCAATGCAGAGAGACTATTCAGTACCTCTGTTTTATTCCTGGGACTTGTGGCTTTTACCAGTCCAGAAGCTTTGAAGTTAATTCTGTTAGTTTGTGTTTTTTTCTACTGACAACCCTGATTGCGACTTCACTATTTAAACCCCTGACAATCAGTGCCCACTGCCAATCAATTGTTGTACTAACTTGGCCTAAACCTTTGTTCTATGCTTCTGTTAATCCTCATTTATTGCATTCTCTGACCTCCAAAAGTTTATTGATGTTTTTTCCTTCCTGACAATTTTGTACCATGTGTCGATCCTGGTTCTGACCTGACTACCTGTTGCACCACCAAACAGCAGCTGAATCTGTGGCCCAGCCTAGGTGTCCCTGGTTGAGTCTAGATCCTTGTACCCTGTGTGTTAAGGGCAACCCCAGGGATCTGAAAATCTGAATTGCTAGCACCAAGCCTCTTCGTAGTAGCCATTTTGGACCTGTCAGGTGACCTTGAACTGTGCCCTCATGGAAGATTGATTTGTCTAACAAATAATGGATCAGGGAAAAATGCAAAGTGCTACATCTGGGCAATAAAAATGAAAAAAGCATATACAGAATGGGAGGAATAGGGTTAAGCAACAGCACATGTGAAAAAGACTTGGGTATACTAATAGATCACAGACTGAATATGAGTCAACAGTGTGATGCAGCAGCAAAAAAGGCAAATACAATTCTAGGATGTGTTAACAGAAGCATACAGTCTAGATCACGTGAAGTCATTTTTGCCCTCTACTCCTCTTTGGTCAGCCCTCATCTGCAATACTGTGTCCAGTTTTGGGCACCACATTTTAAAAAAGACATCAACAAACTGGAGCAAGTTCAGAAAAGAGTGACCAGAATGGTGACTGATCTGCAAACCCTGTCTTATGAGGAAAGGGTTGCAGGATTTGGGAATGTTTAACTTGCAGAAAAGAAGACTGAGAAGAGACTTAATAGCTGTTTACAAATATCTCAAGGGCTGTCACATTGTAGAAGGATCAACTTTATTCTCATTTGCACAAGGAAAGACTAGAAGCAATGGAATGAAACTGAATGGGAGGAGACACAGATTAGATATTAGAAAATTTTTTATGACAGTTAGGGTGATCAATGAGTGGAACAGACTGCTACGAGAGGTGGTGAGTTCTCCTTCAATAGAAGTCTTCAAACAGAGGCTGGACAGACAACTGTCTGGGATGATTTAGTGAATCCTGCTTTGTGCAGGGGGTTGGACCAGATGGCCCAGGAGGACCCTTCCAACTCTACGATTCTATGATTCTATGATTCCAAACAGTGGTGGATCAGATGGAAGATCTGGCCAATTTAGCCCAGGATCCTGCAGGGTTGTTACAGCATTATGAAATTGTTCAGGCCCAAGCCCATGAAGCACCTTCTATGATCATTTCTGAACCCAAGGTTAACCTGCCTGACTGATTGTCTTATGACTGTAGAATTTGGAACTACAAAAATTAATTACACATTAGTACCGCCTGGCTGTGAGTCCTGGCTGGCTGCATTCGATTTAAACTTCTGAATCTCTGCCTCCAGCTAACAGTTATAAGTACTCCTTTATCTGGTCCATGCCTCTGTGCTCTGGTCTTTAGTTCTAGTGTTTTTTCCTGTTTAAAACTCAGACCATTTTTGACTATTCTACTGTCATTTTTGTCCATTATCTGTACATCATGGTTTTAAGTTGGCTACCTGACTTTCCTGCCAGCCTGCTCCATCAGCCAGCAGCTACTCCATGGACTCAACCCAGAGCTCCTGTGAAAGTCCACATCTCTGTTCAGAAGTTATTGGGTGAAGTCTATTGCTTTCCTGGGACTTGATAGCTGAAGTGCAATGCGTGTTTGTGGAAGCTCTATTTAAAGATGCCAGGTGACTACAGACAGAACCACTATACAGATGGTTCTGGGTAAGTTAAGCAGCAATCCCAGGAACAGCTGAAAAGCTAATAAAAATTTAGGGTGCAAAAAATGTACCAACTCCTAGTGTTCTCAAGAGCTGGCTGCCTGTTTACTAGCAAATGTGCACTTGATCACCTAAGCTTTTGAATACTTTCCAACATAACTTAATTGTTCTTTATTGGTTCCTAAGAACAGTTGTTCTCACAAGGTTCCCTGGTTATGCAATTCAGTATAACAGCGTATATAATGTTACTGCGATGAACAAACTAAGATGACTGTAAATTCTAAGTCTGCGGTTATTGTTTTGGATGCATTCTGAGGAAAGTTACACTTTGTGTCAAGGACAGACAGTATTTACGAGAATGTCACAATAGAAAAACATATTGTCTTGTACTGCTATTTTTTATGCAGGAGTGTCTTTACAGCATTAGTGTTCTTTACAACCCGTTGTGGTAACACGTGAACAATAATGGAAGGTCAGAGCGATCTGGGAAAGTAGCATATGGCGCACATATTGTAATCCTGAGCAGTTACATTGCAGCTAGCAATTCGGATGCCGTTGATCATAGTCCTAAAAAATGTAGATTAATTTATTTTTCTTTTCATAAAATAAAATAAAAATTGTATCTAGGAAATTGTAAGAACGGAATACACCTAAGTAATAAGTAATCATGTTATACAATGTGAGACAGGTCTTTTGGCCTTTTTGAAAATAATTAGCCGTTGATAATACTGACTGCAAATACCTTTGGAAACCTTTGGCTGAACACTTTTGTCTTCTTACATGTTCATACGATGTTCAATCTGACATACAGCATAAACCTGTTAGGGTATGTGCCAATGTAGGGTCGGGCTGAGGGAGGCAATTAGGTGGTGCTGATCCAACAGGACTGGGGGGTGACCCACTTCGTGGCGCCGGCAGACATGAGACTGAGACAAGGGTTGTGTCCAACAGATCAGATTTTATTGGCTGCTTTTCGGACAACCACCGTACTTCATCACAGGAGTAGTCCACAATTCACTTTTACACACAGACCCGGGTACCTTCTCTTTCTTAGTTTCACTGTTCATGGCATCCTCTATGGCTCTTCCCTGCTGTGGCTGCCCTAAGCACTTTCACCACAGCGTTTCATCCTTTGGAGTACGCCGTCCACCTGACACTCACAGTCTGTCTCTGTCCGCAGCCACTGTCCTTTTTGGGTCACCCCCTGTGACTGTCTTCACTGTCAGTAGCTCTCTGTAGGCCTTTTCCGTCTTTCTACCTACAGCAAACTCTCCTCTCTAGTGAGCTCCCTTGGCTGACTGGAACTTCCAGAACCTTCCCTGACCTCATACTCCCAGTCCCAGTAGCTCCGCCCACTATCACCTGACAGTAACCCTTAACCAATGGCAGTGACCTTGACCCATGGCAGTTACATAACCACTCTCTCCTACGATCCCCACTGCCCTCTAATGGTCAAACGGCCAAATGCTGCCCCTGGCTCTATATCTCAGCCTACACTGCACTGCTCCTCTGCCCCTCTTCTTAGACAGATCCATCCGTCAGACCAACCTCCCCACACCCACAATCATGATCTAGCATCGTTTTGGACACAGAGTATTTTTTCTGCATCCAAAACTTTGCATTCTAAACAAGAAGGTAAATCCGCATGTGTTCATTGAACTATGTGAATTTATGGCATGTAATGAATGACTATGGGTGAGACTACACATCGGAGACTAGCTTCTCCGCTGCAAATAATGGATATGCTGCGGCTCGTAAACCCATGGCTGAGTTTGCACAGCGTCACATAGAAGCACAGTGGGCATGGGATTATAGTAATGCCATCCACTGTGCTTGTAAAAAAAACACAGCGTTTGGGACACAGGTCAGGTGAGCTGCGTTCAAAACGCTGCTATTATGGAATGTGGTCACGTACCCTTTTGTCTTTCAAAATAAGCAGACTGTTCTCTTTAGTCTAGCTTGTTTACTTGTCAACAGATGGATGTGTGGAACTGAAATTTATGTGGTAAAACATATATACTTTGTTCAGGATAATGGAGTTCAAGTAAAATAATGCAGGTATCAAGAAACACACACACTTTCCTGGAAAACTTCTGTATCAAAAGGACCTTCCAATCCAGAAGGCCTTGGGCTCTCCCACAATGCAGCTGGGCTGCTTTACAGAAAAGCAACATATAATACAATTAAATGTAACCAAATGGTACTATTACCACATTAGACGTCTCTAACAGAGTATTACAGCTCATTACAGTGACAACAGTAATTTATCAATTCATCTTTTTTTACCTTAATGGGTAGAGCAACACTCACTTCTCTTAAAGGGAACATATTGTCTATTTTTTTTATTTTCTGATTGTAAGTTATTTGTTTTATTTTCCATACCTGTTTATGATTTTTGGTACTTTTGACTGAGCTTTTGTTAAACAGCTTTTCGACTTATGTTTTACTAAATGTAATTCATTATTGCCACAGGAAAGTTTTCTAGACGTGTTTTTGTGCACTATTATACTAAACAATCACCCCTCCATGGGTTGGTATGTTGAGAGTAGTGTTGAGCGATACCATCCGATATTGAAAAATATCGGATCGGATTGGATCGGCCGATATCCAAAAAGTATCGGGTATCGCCGATTCCGATCCCGGAAGTCCCATTCAAGTCAATGGGACCGAAATATTGTAATTAAAAAAAACCCTTTCTTTCCTTGCAGGTTAATTCTACATGAAGGAAAACAACTAATAATAATGTAGAATGTATTGTGGGAGGTGTAGGAGACATTAAAGCCATAGAGGTTTAGCCCAATCAAATAGAATAGCAGGAATATTTTTTTTTTTTTAAAGACGTTCGGAGTTACAAAGATATTGACTATGTTAACCTCTTTTATATTTTGTCAGATATGTATGTTTCACTACTTCCATGCTCTTCACCTTCTTTTTTACTTCTCCCACACTTTCTCCTTCATGATCCTCAGCAGCAGCAGCAGCATCTTTTTCATCAACTTCTTCTTCACCTTATTCATCTTCTTCTTCTTCACCTTCTTCCTATTCTTTTTTTTTACATTCTTCATATTCTTCTTATTCAAATATTATTCTTCCTCATATTCTACTTCTTCATCTTCTTCCTATCCTTCTTCTTCATCATATTCTTATTTGCGACAGTCATTCCTGTAGTTGTTATCTATAAAAGTTTGAAGATTACACCTTCCGTTCTGCCTGTCACAAAAGATTTACAACAGGATTTTTCCGTGTTCAGTTTGGCCTGCAGCAGCAGGCATTTTCCAGGAGCACCATGAGGAGGAACGGACTCACCCCCATACACTGCTTAGTCTTCTTCTGCTTATAATTTAGATAATATCTTTTGCTTTGATTTTTAGTCTTATGCTTAATGTTCTGCTTTTTGTTCTGCTTTTTGTTCTTCTGCTTCTTGGTCTTCAGTCTCTTGTTGTTCTGTATCTTGGTGGTTGTCTTCATGTTCTTTGTCCTCTTGGTCATCTTCTTCAGGGTCATCTTTTTGGTCTTCTTCGGTGTGGTCTTCAGGGTCGTCGTCTTCAGGGTCGTCGTCAGGGAGATCTAGAGTGAGAACCAAAAACCATTTCCACAAGCTCGAACTTGGAAAAGTAGCAGAAGGTACAAGAAGGCTGAGGAACTGCTGAGAACCAGCTGATGGTACTGGAACCCAGATGGTTAGCAGAAGGAACAAGAGCAAATGGAACCAGCGAGGACCAGCTGACGGTGCTGGAACACGGTTACTAAGCAGGAGGTACCTGTGCTAGAAAGCACTACCATGGACCAGCAGACGTTGCTGGAACTCGGATACCGACAAGGAGGCACCTAGGCCAAAGGCACTGCCGAGAACCAGCTGACGGTACTGGAACCCGGATGGGTAGCAGAAGGTACCCATGAAAAAGACAAAGTTGCAAGGCCATGAGTCGGCCGCAGTTACCAAAGCCCACAGTCCTACAGGAGGTGCTTGTCCTATTGGCACTACGGAACCAGCCTTTATTACCAGAACCCGCAGCCCACATAGGAAGCACCTAAACTGCAGGCACCATAGACTCGGCTAACCCGACCGCAGCACGACAGGACAACGAGTCGGTGGCAAAGTGACATTGACACTACCCGGAAACAGCAGGCGTGCTGGAACCAGGCTGGGCAGGAGGGAGTACCCGTGCCAAAGACACTGCCGAGAACCAGCTGACGGTGCTGGAACCCGGATGGGTAGCAGAAGCTGCAAGAGCAAATGGAACTAGCGAGGACCAGCTGACGGTGCTGGAACCCGGAGGGGCAGCAGAAGGAACAAGAGCCAATGGCACAACCGTGGGCCAGCTAACGGTGCTGGAACATGGTTACTAAGCAGGAGGTTCCTGTGCTAGAAAGCACTACCAAGGACCAGCAGATGTTGCTGGAACTCGGATACCGAGAAGGAGGCACCTAGGCCAAAGGCACTGCTGAGAACCAGCTGACGGTGCTGGAACCCGGATGGGTAGCAGAAGCTGCAAGAGCCAATGGAATTAGCGAGGACCAGCTGACGGTGCTGGAACCCAGAGTGGCAGCTGAAGGAACAAGAGCCAATGGCACAACTGTGGACCAGCTGATGGTGCTGGAACACGGTTACTAAGCAGGAGGTACCTGTGCTACAAAGCACTACCAAGAACCAGCTGACGGTGCTGGAACCTGGATGGGTAGCAGACGGTACCCATGATAAACAAAGTTGCAAGGCCGCGAGCTGGCCGCAGTTACTGAAACCCACAGTCCTACAGGGTGTGCTTGTCTTATTGGCACTACAGAACCAGCCTTTATTACCAGAACCCGCAGCCCATATAGGAAGCACCTAAACTGCAGGCACCATAGACTCGGCTAACCCGACCGCAACACGACAGGATAACGTATTGGTGGCAAAGTGACATTGACACTACCCGGAAACAGCAGGCGTGCTGGACCCAGGCTGGGCAGGAGGGAGTACCCGTGCCAAAGACACTTCTGAGCAGCAACTGGCGATGTTGGAGCCCAGGGTGTAGGCTGAGGCCTAATTTCATCAAGTTTAATATCTGTTGTAGACTACTACTGATTTTAAATGTGCTCCAACTAGGCCTCTGGCTCCACGCTGTCTCTAGTATTTCCCCTGGCCTCCAACCCCGCCAGTTGCTGCTCAGAAGTGGCGTCTGCACAATCAACACTTGTTCCTGTGTTACTGGGGTTCAGTAATGTCTGCTGTTCCCCTGATGTGTGTCCGGCAAAGTCTCCTGCTCTGTCCACATTCCCACTACTACTAGTGACTGAGCCCCAGTAACACAGGAACAAGTGTGGATTGTGCAGACGCCACTTCAGAGCAGCAACTGGCGGGGTTGGAGGCCAGGGGAAATACTAGAGACAGTGGAGCCAGAGGCCTAAGTGGAGCACGGTTAAAAATCAGTAGCAGTTTGAATGTGGAGGCAGCAGGAGATTTTGCCGTCCACACAGCAGGGGAGCAGCTGGCATTACTGAACCCCACTAACACAGGAGCTAGTGTTTTTCTCTGTGCAGACAGCACTTCTGAGCAACAACTGGCTGTGTTGAAGCCCAGGGATTACAGTTCAGGTGGTAGAAACATGAACACAACAGGAGACCTGGATACTGTTGCCAACCAATTATTTATTCTGGAAGAGGACTGGCAAATTCTGGCGAGATCCAGGCCTTGTTCATTTTCAGAAAAGTAAGCCGGTCAACGTTATCAGAGGATAGTCGCGTGCGACGGTCTGTTAGTACACCACCTGCGGCACTTAAGACGCGTTCCGATAATACACTGGCAGCAGGGCAAGCCAGCACCTCCAATGCATACTGGTGTCAGGACTCTGAACATTTTTACCTTTTTGCATTACTGCCCTTTTCCAAGATGGTGTCCTTGGTCTCATGTGCATTGTGTCCTCCTGCTATAAAACTCCACCCCAGCCTTCAGTCTGTGCTTGAGTATTCTGCCTTGCATCCAGCTCCTGACCTCTGATTGCTCCCTGGCTATATACCGGCTCCTGTGAACCTGTGTGGTGATCCTGCTGCTCTGCTCTGAGTTCCTGCTGCATACTCCAGTTTCCAGAACTCTTCTTCCTCTGCTGCTTGTGTTTCACTTCCATCTGCATTTGCTGGACATGTAAGCTGTTGCTGCTCTGCAAGAGCCTGAGACTATTTTCCAGGCCTCCCTGGTCAAGCTAAGATAAGATTTGAACTGCCTTTTAAGCTTACCTATCTGTGTCTGGACCGACAAGGATTTATTCATGCCAAGTATCCTCAAGAATAACTGTGCTTCATAGACTTTCTGCTTGATTGCATTTTCCTCTGAAGTTTCCTATAGACTGCTAAGCTGCTTCTTATATTTGCTCCAAGTGTTGTGGACTTGAGTTTCTTTCTGCATCTGTTGTATCACCGTTTGTTAATATAGACTTTACCACTTATAAAGCTGTGTCCTGTAGTCATCTTGTTCCACGCACAGAGTCTCCTGAGTTATCCCCTATAATTATTACAACTGGCTAAGCTCTGGCCATGTATCCAGCTTAGAGATCCAAAACTTGAAGGGGGAAGAGCCGTCTGGGAGTACACTGACAGGGCAAGACATATAGTCTGTCACCATCTGACGAAAATGTTGCCGCCTGCTGACTGGAGCCGTCTGTGGCGGACACACAAAACTTTGCCACATTAGGGCCATACTGGTCTTTCCTTGTGCTGAGACGCTGCCTCTGCTCCCTCTTTGTGCAGAGCTTCCTCCACTGCCTCGACACACAGAGCTGCTTTGTAAAGCACTAGCAGCACTGCTCTCGGGTGGAATGGAGAACATGATGGACTGCACCAGTGTGTCTTGGTACTCCCGCATTTTACAGTCCTGGTTCAATGGTGTTATGAGGCTTTGTAAGTTGTCCCGGTAGCGAGGATCTAGGAGGGTGTACACCCAATAATCAGCCGTGTTGAGAATGTGGGCGATGCGGCAGTTGTTTTTCAGGCACTACAGCATGAAATCAACCATGTGCTGCTGACTCCCAACTGCCCAAGAAACGCTGTCCCCTGCTTGAGGCATCATCTCTGCCTGCACTGCATCACCCCACCATCGTTGTACATACTGACTAAAGCATTGTGTACCTCCCTCCTCTGGAGAGATGTCTTCCTCCTCCATTGACTCCTCCTCATCTTCCTCCTCACAAAGTGTCCCCTGCCTAGGCCTTTGTGAGGAACCACGTAGCGCAGACTGTCCAGAAGCAGATGGCATTTGTGACTCCTCATCCTCCACCTCTTCCAAAACCTCCTCCCTTAGAGCTTGCAGTGTTTTTTGAAGAAGGCAGATAAGGGGGACAGTCATGCTGACTAGTGCATCATCTGCACTCACCATCCGCGTGGAATCATTGAAGACACGCAAAACGAGGCAGATGTCCTTCATAGAGGCCCACTCAGTGGTGCTGAAGTGTGACCGGCGCACAGTGCGACTTGTTTGCGCCTGATGCAGCTGGTACTCCATTACTGCTGCCTGCTGCTCACACAACCGCTCCAACATATGTAACGTTGAATTCCACCTGGTGGGTAGGTCACATATGATGCGATGTTCCGGAAGGCGTAATCAGCGCTGCAGAGCTGCAAGGCGCGATCTTGCTGTGCTGGAACTCCGCAAGTGAGCGCACTCTATGTGGACCTTGTGCAGCAGTGCATCAAGATCCGGATAGTCCCTCAGAAAGCTCTGCATGACCAAGTTCAGCACATGTGCCAGACATGGGATGTGAGTGAGGTTGCCTAGGCCCAGAGCTGCTACCAGATTTCGACCATTGTCACACACTACCAAGCCTGGCTGGAGATTCGCTGGCAGAAACCACACGTCGCTCTCCTGCTTGATGGCATTCCAGAGCTCCTGCGCTGTGTGGCTTCGATTCCCCCAAAAAATTAATTTCAGTACGGCCTGTTGACGTTTGGCCATGGCTGTGCTCATATCGGTCGTAACAGGCTCCTGCAGCGCTGATTCTAAGGAACTTGAGTAGAAGGAGGAGTCAATGTGTACAGACTGGATTCCTGCAATCCGTGGAGTTGGCAGAACACGTACAGCGTCACTCTCCAGATCTGTACCCGGCTCCACAACATTGACCCAATGGGCAGTGAGGGAAAGGTATCGTCCCTGTCCATGGTCACTGGTCCACGCATCGGTGGTCAGGTGGACCTTGCTACTGATGGCGTTTAGTAGCGCATGTTTTATTTTTCCCTCCACATGCTTTTGCAGGGCAGGGATGGCTTGCCTGCTGAAATAAAAGCTGCTGGGCACGGTGTATTGTGGCACTGCCAATGCCATGAAGTTCCGGAAGGTGTCAGTCTCCACCAGCCTGAATGAGAGCATTTCAAGGGCCAGTAGTTTGGCAATGTCAGCATTCAGAGCCTGTGCTCGGGAATGGTTTGCCGAGTATGGCGGCCTTTTATCCCATGCCTGTGCTACCGATGGCTGTCGAGTGGCCTGGGAGTGTGAGGATGACTGGGAACGTGGTGCTGTGGGTGGATTGTCACTGGGTCTCTGGACAACAGTGCCAGAGGTTCTTCCTTGGTGATCCTGTGAGGAAGCCGAACCAGCTGTGTGTGAGCTGGAGGAAGAGGCCCCCTACACGAGCTGAAGAGGTGGTAGGTGGTGCTGTACGTTGGCCTACGTCTTCAGTGTGTCTGTGTAACTCCACCTCGTGCTTGGTCCGCACATGTTTCACCATATTTGTGGTATTGAGGTTGCTGACATTTTTCCCTGTTTTGACTTTCTGATGGCACAGCTTGCATTTGACAAAGCAAATGTCATCTGCAACTGTGTCAAAAAAGGACCACGCACTGCAAGTCTTGGGTGCGCCCGTTTTGGCTTTTGGAAGAGGAATGCTCCTAACGGGTGCCGAAGTGGAGGCTACAGGCCACCAAATCTGCCCCCTCCCTCTCCCTCCCGTTTTGGCCGTTCGGGGAATCTCTTCCTCAGAGCTGCTCCCACCACCTTCCTGTTCCTCACACCATGATGGGTCAAGGACCTCATCATCTACACTCCCCTCTTCAAACACCTGCTTCTCCTGGGTAGTCTCGCCAGCACCATACGCACCAGAAAGTAGCACCTGAGTCTCGTCATCTGATGCGTACTGAGGTGTGCTGACCATAGGCACTGGCCCACCCGCGTCTTCAGATTCAGAGGGACAAAGCAGTTGCGCATCACTGCATACTGCCTCTTCTTCACATTCTTGAATGCTGCTTGGCTGGCCCCCTCTTTCCAAGCCAACAGATTCAGAGAACAGAAGTAGAGACTGTGATGGCTCCTGTCCAGGGCTCTCTGACTGCCTGGGCACTTTGGCAGGTGGTGAAGAGACAGATGGTTGCTCTTCAGTGCTCTGGCCCTGAGAGGACGTGGAAGTCATTGAAGTCGATGCGTTAGCTGCCATCCATCCGACAACTGCTTCAATTTGTTCCTCCCGCAGCAGTGGGGTACGGCGAGGTACTACAAAGCTGTGCATAAAGGACTGTTGCCTGGTAAAACTGGGGGATGCTGACTCACTGGTGCCCGCAGCAGGCACAGAATCCCCACGTCCTCTCCCTGCAGAATCCCCATGTCCTCTCCCTGCTGAAACTCCACGCCCACGTGCCTTACTCCCTGCCTTCTTCATCTTGGTAGACTGATAAAGATAGGCAGAAAAGTACAAAGGGGGGGCTTAGTGTGCTTATTCCTGAACAGCTGTTAACAGGTATAAGAAACACTAATTTTATAAAGTGTGTGTGTGGACTACACTTTAATATGAGCTAATGTGGCCTACACAACTGTCAAATGGAGTGTTTGGTGAACTTTATTTTGTTTTTTGTTTTTCAAAAAAACAAAAAGGATGTGACCAAAGATTTGAAAGCAATAGTATCACAAAGTTTTTGTAGCTATTACAATGCAGGAATGTAACCTACAATGCAAAATATGAGGCTCCAAAAAATAGGGTAATACTAATCTGGCTGCGGCTGAAGGGCACAAGCCAGAAAAAAGGCTCCTCTATCTACTACTATATAGTGTTTGCTACCAACCAAAGTAGATGGATACGGATGGATGCACACTAATAGGAGAATGAAAAATAAGCTGCAAGAAAACAAAAATATGTGTGAGGCAGTGACACACGCTGAGCGGCCTACAACCAGACGTAGCTGCAGGACACACAACAGCGTGAGCTGCACTCACACACAGAGACCTCTCAGACAGCCGTGAACAGTGCAGAAAACTGGGCACTAGCACTGAAAGGCTGCAGAGAGGCTCCGCTGTCTACTCCTATAGTGTTTGCAACCAACCAATGTAGACGGATACGGATGGATGCACACTAATAGGAGAATGAAAAATGAGCTGCAAGAAAACAAAAATATGTGTGAGGCAGTGACGCACGCTGAACGGCCTACAACCAGACGTAGCTGTAGGACACACTACAGCGTGAGCTGCACTCACACACAGAGACCTCTCAGACAGCCGTGAACAGTGCAGATAAGTGGGCACTAGCACTGAAAGGCTGCAGAAAGGCTCTGCTGTCTACTCCTATAGTGTTTTCAACCAACGTATATGGATATGGATGGATGCACACTAATAGGAGAATGAAAAATGAGCTGCAATAAAAGAAAAATAAACATGAGGCAGTGACGCACGCTGAGCGGCCTACAACCAGACGTAGCTGCAGGACACACTACAGCGTGAGCTGCACTCACACAGACCTTGCAGACAGCTGTGAACACTGCTGCAAGGCAAAAGAAAGCTACACTTATTGAGAATGTAGCCTGGGTAAAGCACAATATGATTTCGAAAATCGCTATCTCTAACTGTCCCTCACAGTCTTGAACAGCAGCCTGTCCCTAACTGAATTCACAGCAGAGTGAACCCGAAATGGTGGCGGTGGCTTTTATAGTGCATCATGACATCATTTCAGCAGCCAATCACAGCCATGCCATTAGTTAACATGCCTACATGCCTAACAGGATGTGCCCACACTTCTGAGGATTGTCATTGGCTGAATCAAATCAAACTGGCTCATAGCATTATGGAAACTTCCGATTCCGGTATTCGATATGCTAAAAGTATCGGAACTCAGTATCGGAATTCCGATACAGTGAATATCGGCCGATACCCAATACTTGCGGTATCGGAATGCTCAACACTAGTTGAGTAGTTTATTGCAGAATGACATGGTACACACTAATCAAAATAAAAATATTCCCACTTTTTCTACCGCTTTAAGTTCAGATTATAAGGGTGTTATTAAAATCATAAATAAACATCTTCCCCTACTGCATCAAGATCCAGTCTTATCGCAGATATTGGCTGGTGGACATAGGTGTGTTCCAAAGAGAGCTAAAAATTTGAGTCATCTTTTGTCCCCCTCATTGTATTTGTCTGATTGCACTAAACCTACGTGGTTAAATTACTTGGGTAATTATAAGTGTGGTGAAAAATTGTGTGGTTAGTGCCGCTATATGGATATTACAGATAAATTTGTTAATTTTAGTACACAACAAACCTACAAAATTAAAACCTACATGAATTGTAACACCACACACTTAGTGTATATGGCAGAGTGCACATTGTGCAGTTTATATTACATTGGCTGTACTACACGCAGCCTGAAGAGGAGACTAAGTGAGCACATCACCGCTTCTAATCCAGAGTCTATGTCCAGTCGTAGGAATGTGTCTGGCTTGTCCAAACATTTCCTTGAAATACACAAGGGTAATTTATACAGTCTTAAAGTTAAGGGAATAGAACGGGTATTGAAACCCCCCAGAGGGGGTGACTGGGAACATTTACTACACTGTCGGGAAGCCTTCTGGATACTTGCGCTTGATGCACGATATCCGCAAGGTCTAAATTATAGAAATGATCTTATGTATTTCTATTGAGTGCTGAGATTTTTTTTTTTTATTTTTTTGTCATTTGAAAGTTGCTATGTATTTATGCATTTATACGTGTGTATTGCACATGTTTTTGTATATTCTATATCTTGTCCATTGCTGTTTAGGTCTTTTCTTTTTTTTTTTTTTCTTTCTTCTTTCAAGGGAGTGACTCCACCAGTGATTTGAGGGCTTAGTTGTCTGCCTCTTTGATTATACACATGTGTGGAGTCCCTCTGCTGATTAGGAATGTTTATAATCATTTTGTGAACTGTTTTGTTTCATGTCTCTGAGGAAGAACCTGGTTAAGGTTCGAAACGCGTCAGGCGTGGGGGTCTGTTTTCCCCTTTATGGTTTTATCATGAAATTATGTGAATAAAACCTATCGTGGATTTTATCAAGTCTCCAGTGCCGGATCTTCCTTCTCTCTTCACTAGTTGAGAGTGATTGTTATATTGGTGTTACTGCACCTGTGTTGCTGCCATAATTACTTGGGTCCACTGCACCCTGATAGTGCATTTGTTTAGAGCCCTAGGCAGGTAAGCATCTCTGCCTTTTTTCAGTGATTCTTTAACATTTATGGAGGATTTTTTTTTAGTCCTTTTTGTGTCAGTGTGCATTAAATCTAGGCCACAATAAACAACATGATTATATAATCAGCTATATCCAGAACCAACGAAGCCACACAAAAACACTTGTGATAGCCTCTTGTTTTGTGTCACAGGAGCATTCATCCATTTGCTGCAATGTGAAGAGTGACTCAATGGACCATTTCACATTCTTCGACTGCTCAAGACGCTATTATATAATTTCAGAGCACCACTGGATGCCATGACGAGCATCATCAGGTTCATTAGTGTTTTATAAAGACTTATTTTACCTCAATATTCAGCATTAGGAAGTTCCTAACATTCTGTTGCTTGGCAAAACTCTAATGTCCTCCTATGACATGAGCTCATTAGAATTTACTCATTAAGAATCTCGAAACATAATGCCTTACTGTTTCATTCCCACTGGAGAGATAAGGCTAGCTAAGTTGTCCTTAGATATGTAGTTTATGCAGATCTTAAAGCTGAAAATGTAAGGGGTTTCCTCACATTGAACACAATTTTAGAATTTGATGTTCTGATGTAGATCAAAGGAGTTGTCCGGAGGAAATAAGTTATCACTAGAAATGGGCGGATTGATTATCGGTACTTTGATCCATCATCTAGGTCAATGCTCTGTGACTGTAGGGCAAGAACTTTGTGAATGGCTTGCCTTCCATTATCCATAGCATGACATTTGATTAACTGGGCTGGTGCGATGTCATTGTGGCGCCCCTGAGGGTTCAGTCGCCACAGAGGTACTGCACCTCCTCCTGAGGTGTGGTATCCCACCATCCAGGTAAGGTGGAGACACCTGACCACACTCCAACACCTGCACCCCACACCACAAAGTAGTGTAGCAAAGCACCTTCGGCGGCTCCCTGCTTGGAGTGTAGCATAGCACCCCTTGGTGGCTCCCTGCTTGGAACACCAAACGTGCTGGGAGGTGAGTGGAGCTGAGTTTACATAAAAGAGCGGGAAGAGTTGAGTGAGTCATTCAGTTCAGTTCATTCATTCATTCAGTGAGTGAGTGAGGATGCAGAAGGACAGAGAGTGAGACAGAGAAGATCCCCAGGAGAGGGATGGAAGAAGGAAGTGCTGCAGCAGGCCACAGTGATCTGGGTCTGCTGGCACAGGAAAGAGACATAGAAAGGAAGCTTGATTCTCCATTGGGAAGAAGGATTAGTACAGAACGTAAGGAGAATAGGAGGACTAAGGATCAGAGTTGGAAGAGAGAACCCTTCCCAAGTTCACAGCGCAAGGTCGGGGTCCGGTCCCCGAGGTTGTATGGATACTAATGGTCCTGCAGCAGACACCAGAGGAATAGAAGTAGTGACCACTTTATTCCCACACCAGACTTGGGGGCACAACAGCAACATGTGTGAGCCGGGACTAGGTAGAAGGAGTCCCCGAAGTAGGCTACAGCTGTCTGCCGTACAAGTAGAGTTCATAGGAACATCTGACAGGAGGAACTTCAGTGTAACTCAGTACTAGGAGTACTTCATTCAAAGGCACTATAAGAGGAGACGTTCAGAAAAGGCACAAATGTTGGCGGATTGTTGGAAAGGAGTACTTCATCTTGCCTGGAAGTTGACTGAGTCCCTGACCCGGAGGACATGGCACGTATGCGGGCACCTGTACCTGCAACAGACTGTGAGTAAAGCTTTGGAACTACATGCCCTGGTGTCCTCCACTTATTTCTGCGCCAACACGCCCAGCACTGCTACATCCATTGCACCCGACACTACACCATCTAAGTGTCACTTCCCCTACACTGCCCTGGGATGACAGCCCTGCCTGTGGAGGGCTATAGCATCATTGCTGCACCACACCATCTGTCCCAGAGGATCTGTCTGCAGCGTCGGCTTACATCTTCATTGCCGAACACCACAGGTGGCGTCACGAATCACTTATAAACTTTCCCCTGTTTACAATGGGCGCCCAGGGCCACGGGCCGGGTCCCAGCTGCCGTGACATCTCCCATTGAAGCTCATCGGGCCCGGTACCGAGTACCCCACAGCCCAGGGAGGGCGACTCATCATCTATACATCACGCCACAATGATGATGTAATGCCAGTCCCGCTTATCAGCAGCACCAACAAAAATCACAAAAGGTGTGAAATTCATGAGCCTCCAGTCCAGCAGCTGGAGACTACTGACCTAGTCGATGCATCGGAGTCTCGCGAATAGATCTCTAACTATCACACATCTACAGGATAGGTTGCAACTTGTTGATTTCATTAATAATGGAGAGGCATTGCACATGCCAGACCACTGCTCGATTTATTCCTAGACAACATCTAGGAATAAGGCTGTGCTCACACACAGCGTTTTTTACCGCGGTTTTCACTATAAAAATAAGCTTCCCAGTCATTTCTATGCATTTTGCACTTTTTCTGCACATTGATGCGTTTTTTACAGCGAAAAATCCGCATCGCGGTTAAAAACGCAGCACGCTCATTAATTTTACGGATTTTTCCGCGGTTTTGGCTTCTTCCATGCGGTTTGAAACCGCTGCGGAAAAAACGCATCAAAACCGCGCAAAAACCGCCGCGGAAAAATAGGTGCTGTTTCTGGGAAGGGATTCAGGTTTTTGAGCAGAAATTGTCTGCAACGTGTGCACTTAGCCTAAAAGTTTCCCATTAAGGATATAAATTCTTTGATCTGCTGATCAGTCCAGGTCCCAGTTGTGGGCACCCACCGATCATTTAATTATTACCTATCTGGATAGGTGATAATTAGTTTTCACTGGACTACCCCATTAAGCATGGAATGTTTGTCTAAATCCTTACTAACTGTACTATCATTTCACATAAAATGCAAGTGATTTACATTGGAGCTAAACCTTATGTATTTCCACAGAACCAGGGGCATACATAAAAATCATAGTGCTGCATAGCAGAAGTTCTAATAGTCCCCTCAAAAAAAATAATATATATATATATTTGACGGGGTCACAGAAAAGCATATCTCACAACTTTGCAGTCACTACAAAGTAATACTCCTTTTAAAACCCTAGATTCCACTTTCATTGCACCCATAAAGAATGATGCCAACAAAAGTGCCCTGAAAACACAGTATGATACCCCAACAGTGAATTCCTTCACCGCACCCTCCACACGCAGAGTATGATGACTCTACTGTACCCCCCTCAACTCCCCCAGCAAAGTATAGTGACCCTAACACAATATGATCCCCCAAATGTGCCCCCCAACTCACAGTCCTCCAAGTAGTATAATGGTTCTACATACAGTATAATAACCCACACACTGTATAATGGCCCCACTAGCCCTCCACCCGACGGCCGCGGAGGTAACCTGAGACGGGCTCGCAGCCGATGCCGTCCCTGCATGCTATGCGCATGCGCCATAGGCTGTGGCCGCGCCTTCTTCCTGCTTCTTATGCTCTGGCTGTGCCCTGACCTGGAAGCACCTTTGGACCAATGGCTGCCCAGATGGGGCCATATCAGGCCGCTTCCCCTGAGGGAGGCGCCTGATCGTTGTGTTTCTGTCACATCCGCCATGTCCGCCATGTCTGTTTTGCCTCATGAACCCCTTGAACGGTGTGCACGCGCACCTTGTGTCTGTTATCCTGCTTGCTCCCTAGAGCCAGAGGGTCCACTCAAAAAATGGGCTCAGCAGGAGCTGAGTCCGTCACAGTTAATCAGGCCCTGGACTCCGCTGGTACCTCGGCTACTCTTCTGATGAAGAATCTGACCTGATCTATGTCCTCTGAACTCGCTTGGAAAATGGCGGTACCCCGGCCACTCTTCTGATGTGAATCAGACCCGGCCCATGTCCTCTGAACTCACTTGGAAAATGGCGGTACCCCGGCCACTCTTCTGATGTGAATCAGAACCTAATACCACAGAGTATGGTGGAAGATGATGCCGACAGGGTATCAGATAAAAATAATATATGCAGAACACGTGAAGATAGATAAAAACACCTTTATTAAAATATAAATGGGTGTACACTTAGAATAAATGCAATGAATAAAAAGGCATCCCAAATATATGCATAGTGTTGATTTATAGTAAACTTCAACAAGGGGTTAAATAAATACCCATATCAAACAGGCTCAATACTAGACAAAAAAATAGCTAAACACTTCTTAACACCCCCAAACAATAGTGTATACAATGTGCAATAACACCAAATTGTGCAAAAAAGAAGAATACAATAATAAATAACAACAAATATATAATGACCACTGCTGTGCATACAAAGTGCAATAAAACGAAATGGTGCAATAAAAAATGAATAATAAAAATAATAAATGGATGATGTGCACAAATGAAGGATGGGGGGCGCGTTCTTAGGCATTCCCAGGCATTTATTATCGGCTCATTAGGTATTTCTTTGCTCACTCTTAGCTCCCACTTCTCTTTTTCCACAATTGGTGGCACCGCAGCAGTGTCATCCTTCATTTGTGCACATCATCCATTTATCCATTTATTATTTTTATTATTCATTTTTTATTGCACCATTTCGTTTTATTGCACTTTGTATGCACAGCAGTGGTCATTATACATTTGTTGTTATTTATTATTGTATTCTTCTTTTTTGCACAATTTGGTGTTATTGCACATTGTATACACTATTGTTTGGGGGCGTTAAGAAGTGTTTAGCTATTTTTTTGTCTAGTATTGAGCCTGTTTGATATGGGTATTTATTTAACCCCTTGTTGAAGTTTACTATAAATCAACACTATGCATATATTTGGGATGCCTTTTTATTCATTGCATTTATTCTAAGTGTACACCCATTTATATTTTAATAAAGGTGTTTTTATCTATCTTCACATGTTCTGCATATATTATTTTTATCTGATACCCTGTCGGCATCATCTTCCACCATACTCTGTGGTATTAGGTTCTTTCACCGGATGGTCTGCCATCCATATTTCTAGAGGGGTTGTGGATCTTTTTTATTTATTATTCCATCATTAAGCATTAGAATATTACTCTCATTGCTTTAAGTGATGTGAATCAGACCCAGTCCTTGTCCTCTGAAATCGTTTGGAAATGATGGCAGCCAGAGTAAGAAGACTTTCCTGTCTACCCACAGTCCTCCCCACTGGATCTCCGTGTCTCGTCCGCGACTCCTGTATCTTGACCGATGCAGGTGCTCGTTTCAGATGTCGGATCAACGTTGTTTGGAGTGTTTGTGTTAAACTCTGGTTTCTGCCGAAGGGAATTTTTTTTTTCCTTCTTTTCAGCCCCGGTAAGAGGGGGCTTAAAGAGGGGGGTACTGTCACGTCCGCCATGTCTGTTTTGCCTCATGAACCTTTCTGCCTTCTGTGATCTTCTCGTCATGTCTTGAATCCCTGATCATGTGACGTTTCCTAGGATCCTGCACTGTCTGGTTCTGCAATCATCTCGTCATGTCTGAAACTCTGATCATGTGACCTTTCCTAGGATCCTGCACTGTCTGGTTCTGCAATCATCTCGTCATGTCTAGAATCCTTGCTTATGTGTCCTTCCTAGGATCCTGCACTGTCTGGTTCAGTGATCATCTCGTCATGTCTGAAACCCTGATCATGTGACTGTGCTCTGTGATCCTGGAGCATGTGAACTAGGAAGTTCTCCCCTGGTCCTGACCCAGAAGAGGAGGTGCTGTGCCCTATATCAGACTACCCCTTCCTTTGCTCAGGGCCTGATTATTGTGTTGCTTCCCTGCACGGCTCTTGGTCTGTGGGGTTGCTCTCTCTATTCTGTGCCCTTGCACTTTGCTCTGTAGTGCTTCTCTGCACATGCTCCGTGCTCATATTCCGTCTCTTGTCTCGTGCCATGTTTGTCTTTGCCTTGCTTTGCCTTGTAGTCCTTCTGCTGTTCTCTGTCTTAGTCTGTTTTGCTATTCTTTGACTTGTAGTCCTTCCTCTGTTCTCTGCCTTACCTGTTTCGCCATGTCTGGTCTTTGCTATTCTGAGCCTTGTAGTACTTCTCATGTTCTTGTCTCAGCCTGGTTTTCCACACTCTGTCCTCTGGTGCTCTCTTGCACATTTCCAAGTCTAGTCCCAAGGTTCTCCCTTGGCCCGGCTCTGGGCTTCTGCCAACGCTCCGCTGCTAGACTCTGTCCTCGCTCTGACCTGGCTCTGTTTCTGCCTATTTTCCGCTCCGTGTCCCGTACCTTGTTTCTTGCCTTGCTCCTTGCCTTGTCCTTGCCTTGAACCCCGGTGTGGGTTCCCCTTGGCCGTCTCCTGTGCCGTGGTAAGTGCCTCGTGTTTGTGTATAGCCGTGTGCATTGGCCAGTGTGGCGTGCCTCCTGCGTGGCTCCTAGCACGCAGCCCTTCCTTGAACCGTGGCGTGGCTCCTAGCACACACACTGCCTTGAAACCTGGCATGGCTTCTAGCACGCACCCTGCCCTGAACCTGGCGTGGCTCCTAGCACGAAGGTTCCTTTGCCCGCCTCCTGTGCCAAGGTCGTGCCTCGTGCTTGCGTTACAGCCGTGTGCACTGGCCAGTGAGGTGTGTGTCCCGTGTGGCTCCTAGCATGCATCCTGCTCTGAACCCTAGTGTGGCTCCTAGCACGCACCCTGCCTTGAACCCTGGCGTGGCTCCTAGCACGCACCCTGCCTTGAACTCTGGCGTGGCTCCTAGCACGCACCCTGCCTTGAACCCTGGCGTGGCTCCTAGCACGCACCCTGCCTTGTACCCTGGCGTGGCTCCTAGCACGCACCCTGCCTTGAACCCTGGCGTGGCTCCTAGCACGCACCCTGCCTTGAACCCTAGCGTGGCTCCCAGCACGCACCCTGCCTTGAACCCTGACCTTGGCGTGTCTCTACACACGCACTCTGCCTTGAACCCTGACCTTGGCGTGTCTCTACACACGCACTCTGCCTTGAACCCTGACCTTGGCGTGTCTCTACACACGCACTCTGTCTTCTACCTTGTGCTATGGCATGTCTCTACACACGTACTCTGTCTTGTACCTTGTGCTTTGGCGTGTCTCTACACACGCACTCTGTCTTGTATCTTGTACCTTGTGCTCTGGCGTGTCTTTACACACGCACCCTTTCTCGCTTTGAACCCTGGCGTGTCCCCTACACACGCACCTCGCTTTGAACCCTGGCGTGTCCCTTACACACGCACCTTGCTTTGCACCTCGCTCTGAACCCTGGCGTGTCCACTACACACGCACCTTGCCTTGCACCTAGCCTTGAACCCTGACACACGCACCTTGTCTTGCACCTAGCCTTGGACCTTGGCGTGTTCCCTAACACGCACCATGCCTGGATATCTCTCATGCCTCCTTGCCTGAACCCTGGTTTGCCTGCCGGATGCCCGGAACCTGCCGATCGCTGCCAGAGATCGTAAGCTGGATGACTGCGACCTGATGTCCGGAGCTGATGTCCGCAGCCTGATGCCTTGATCATGTCGATCGTCGCCAGTGGTCCGGAGTCCGATGTCATTTTGCCTTTACCTGTACCTAGGCATGCCACCTGGCACATACTATGCTATGGACCTTGGCGTGCCCACGTGCACACCTTGAACGTTTTGCTTGTTTTCACGTTTGCACTGAATGTGATCCTGAAGATCTTAATGAAGATACCTTGCACTTACCTCTTGTCTTGTCTTGTTTCCTGCTTGTCTCTGGTCGTCAGACACTCCCATAGTGTCCCCCTGAGCCGGCCGTCTGGTCCCAGCAGTCGTGGTGGCTCACCCCCTTGGTCTTGCCCCTGACACTCCCTGTATAGGGGTTGGATTCTCACAAGGTCAGCTCGCCCTCGGTGGGTGGGTGCCACAACCCAGAGGGTCCACTCAAAAAATGGGCTCAGCAGGAGCAGAGTCCGTCACAGTTTCCTAGCACTCTGACCTCGCTTCATCGTGTGCACTCTGCTCCTGCAGTTCTGTTCTCGGCTGCTCCCCACAGCAGCTTCTCAGCCCTGCTACCCGTGTTCCTTGATCTCTTCCGCAATTCTGTCTTCAGTGTTCCTGCCGTCCTACTCCAGTCCTGTCTTCAGTGTTCCTGCCGTCCTACTCCTTTCCTGCCTCCAGTGCTCCTGCCGTCCTCCTCCAGTCCTGTCTACAGTGTTCCTGCCGTCCTACTCCAGTCCTGTCTACAGTGTTTCTGCCGTCCTACTCCAGTCCTGTCTACAGTGTTCCTGCCGTTCTACTCCAGTCCTGTCTACAGTGTTCCTGCCGTCCTACTCCAGTCCTGTCTACAGTGTTCCTGCCGTCCTACTCCAGTCCTGTCTACAGTGTTCCTGCCGTCCTACTCCAGTCCTGTCTCCATTGTTCCTGCCGTCCTACTCCCGTCCTGTCTCCAGTGTTCCTGCCGTTCTACTCCAGTCCTGCCTCCAGTGCTCCTGCCGTCCTACTCCAGTCCTGCCTTCAGTGTTCCTGCCGTCATATAACAGTCCTGCCTTCAGTGTTCCTGCCGTCTTACTCAAGTCTCAGTCTTACTCCGGTCCATCCTGAGCCGCCCCTCTCGGTACCGGCTACCGTGGTACTCGAACCCCTGGGCCTGCTCCTAACGGTCCCTGTATAGGGGTCGGTTCCACCTGGCAGCTCGCCTGGGGTCCCTCGGTGCCACGGTCCAGAGGGTCACTCCCGGAGCTTCCTGCTCTAGACCACCCACGCTAACAGTACGATCAGGCCATGGACTCCGCCGGTACTACAGCTGCTAGCCAGAAAGAGTTGCTATTCCTACGGGAGAATCAGGGGCGCATTATGTCAGTCATGAAGTCGATGGACATCCGTTTGTCGGCCTTACAGGTGGCCGATCCTGGAAACGCCACTCAGCTGGTCAGTCTCCAACAGGAGCTGGGTCAGCAGCAAGATACTCAAGCCCACATTTTCTCCTACATGGCCTCCTTTGATAGTCGCTTGTCTGCCCTCCAGGCTGCCACTGCAGTGCCGACTTCTCCTCCCGCGTCTACTGCTCTCCCGACGCCCCGCCTCGCCAAACCACCTCGTTTCACCGGGGATCCCAAGCTCTGCAGGGGGTTCTTAAATCAGTGTAGTCTCCACTTTGAATGGCTGCCGCAGCAATATCCCTCGGATCAGGCCAAAGTGGCCTTCATCAAGTCCCATCTGGAGAGAGAGGCCCTGTCTTGGGTAAACCCACTCTGGGAACGAGACGACCCGGTCGTCTCGAGTCTTCCGGTTTTCCTGGATACATTTCGTAAGGTTTTCGATGAGGCGGGTCGGTTAGCCTCTCTCACTGAGTCACTCTTTAACTTACACCAGGGCTCTCTCACGGTCGGACAGTACGCTATTCGCACTATCTCCTCCGAGCTCGGCTGGAACAACGCGGCTTTGGTGGGGGCATTGTTGTGAGTTCATTTTTCTCTTCACCAGTGAGGTCTGATGAACTCTCTCTTCTGGCGAAGGAAGGTAGTGAGGCTGATTACCAAACAGCTGAGCAGGTAGATGATGACTGGGTCACAGGAACTGATGACTGGATATAAGGCAGCCGACGCCCTGCTGCCTTGCCGGTGATTTTCCTGCTGGATTCTTGGAGACCAGTCTGATTTCTGCTTCTCAAAGCTAAGTTTTGCTCTGCCTTTTGTACACTTTAGTTCTGGTTTTGTTTTCCTTGTTTTTTGGAGTTCTGCCATCCCTGGCCGGGGGTGAGCTGAACTCCATTTTTGTCTCTGATCTGTTGATCTCTGGCTCTGTCTTCAGAATATACCTGAGTGCTGATATAGTCTTTTTAAAGCCTAGCGACTTCAGGGCCTGTTTTTCCTATCAGTCTGTCGGTTCATTTTTGGATAGGGTTTTTGCGGATTGTAGACAGCAGCTTTTCTATCCTGTCCTATTTAGTTAGCTTAGGCCCCATCATTTGCTCAACCTATCTTTCTATCTGTGTTAGTGTTTTTCATCTTGCTTCACAGTCATTATATGTTGGGGGCTGCCTATTGCTTTGGGGTCTGCTCTGTGGCAGTTTAGATTTCCCCTTTCTGTCTTTAGGCTAATTTAGTTCTCCGGCTGTGATCGAGGGGTCTAGGGCACCGTAGGAACCCCCCACGGCTACTGCTAGTTGTTGTGGATAGGTTCAGGGGTCTGCAATCCGATAGCTTCCAACTTCTCTGGTTTTCTAGACTTAGCTATTATTTTTGTTTTTTCCTCCTTCGGTGACTCATCCATAACAGAATCACCGGCCATACCGCAGATCCTAGGGTACTCAATAGCAGGAAAGAATTGTAAGAAAAAAAAAAAAGGTGTCAGAATTTCTTTGTGTATATTTTTTCCTCTATATCTCTGAGGCCGTAGGGGGAATTTTTTTTTTTCTATCAATGGAGATGAAGCAATTGTCTGATCGTGTGGAGCAGCTCGCTGTGGAAGTGTGGGGAATTTCCACCTATCTTACTCATTCACATGCTGCTGAACCAAAGATCCCCACTCCTGATGTGTTTTTTGGGGATCGGTCTAAATTTTTGAATTTCAAGAATAATTGTAAATTATTTTTGCCTTGAAGTCTAACTCATCGGGGAGCTCCGTGCAGCGGGTTAAAATTGTCATCTCTTTGCTGCGTGGCGATGCCCAGGATTGGGCATTTTCTTTGAAACCTGATGATCCTATTCTAAATAATGTGGATGCATTTTTTCAAGCCTTAATCTGCTCCCTGTCACATTTTCCGCCAAGGCTTTTGTGGATTCGGGAGCAGCTCTGAACCTGATGGACTTGGATTTTGCTAAACATTGTGGATTTCCTATGATGCCTTTACGGACGCCTATCCCTTTGAGGGGTATTGATGCGACTCCTTTGACGAAAAATAAACCTCAGTTTTGGACCCAGGTGGTAATGCGGGTCGCCCCAGACCATCAAGAAAATTGCAGATTTTTGGTGTTGCATAATTTGCACGATACCATTGTTCTGGGGTTTCCCTGGTTGCAAATCCATAATCCAGTTTTGGATTGGAAATCTGTGTCTGTGGTGAGTTGGGATTGTCGGTGTGCCCTTAGTGATGCTCCTGTTTTCTCCACCTCTCCCCAGTCGCATGATGTTCCTGACTATTTGGCTGACTTTTATGATGTATTTAGTGAGAATGAGTCTGCATCTTTGCCTCCTCATAGGAGTTATGACTGTGCAATTGAGCTGAGCCCGGGGTGTAAATTTCCCAAGGGTCGGCTTTTCAATTTATCTGTACCCGAGCACGAGGCTATGCGATCCTATATTAAGGAGTCGTTGGAGAAGGGTCATATTAGACCATCCTCTTCACCCTTAGGTGCTGTTTTTTTTTTCGTGGCTAAAAAAGATGGTTCATTAAGGCCTTGTATTGACTATCGTGCCCTCAACAAAATTACTGTTAAATATCAGTATCCATTACCCCTGATTTCTGATCTATTCTCCAGAGTTAAAGGTGCTTGCTGGTTTACCAAGCTTGACCTCAGGGGGGCGTATAATCTTATTCGAATTAAGCATGGGGATGAATGGAAGATGGCGTTTAATACTCCTGAGGGATATTTTGAGTACCTGGTGATGCCTTTTGGGCTCACTAATGCCCCTTCTGTCTTCCAATCCTTCATGAACGATATTTTCCGAGACTTTGTGGATAAATTTTTGATTATCTATCTGGATGATATTTTGATCTTTTCCAAGGATTGGGACTCTCATGTGGAACATGTTAGGACTGTGTTCTGGATTTTGAGGGAGAATTACCTGTATGTCAAGGGATCGAAATGCCTTTTTGGGGTACAGAGGATTTCATTTTTGGGATTCATTCTGTCTCCGTCAACTATTGAAATGGACCCGGCCAACAGGGCCGGCGTTAGGGGCAGGCAGACCAGGCAGCTGCCTAGGGCCCCCGCCCCCCCAGGGGCCCCCAGCCAGTGGCCGCAGCCGCTATGGTGCCCGTGGGTCAGGAAGGCCCGCCTGCACCCAGCGCCGACTCCCCCCGCCACTGCATTGAAGGAGGCAATGATGGAGGAGAGAGTGTCAGTTGACGCTCCCTCTCCCAGCATTCCCCTCTGCCACACAGCGGGTGCGTGATGACGTCATATCATCGTGCGTCCGCTGTGTGCCGGGCCCAGGCAGTACAGCATCTGCACAGGTGATGGCGGCCGCCATATTCGCAGAGCCTGTGGCTGCAGCGGGGACCATAAACAGGCAGCTACGGAGGGGGTATTCTCACCTCTCCGCTCCCCCTGGCGGGGGGCCCACATATACGAAGAACGCGACACTCGGGGAGCGCAGACATCATGTACAGATGAGGTCACGGACACAGTACCTGGGGTCTGCTGAGGAGGGGAGAATCTGATAAAGGTATTGCAGCCACCATGCTGAACAACAACAAATATGTATGAATATATGTGGGTGTCAATTTATATATAGTGTGTGTATGTTTGTACATATCAGTGCATATGTGTGTATATGTATATACAGTATATATGTGTTATATCTGTGTATGTATGTTATACGTGTATGTGTGAATGTAATGAATAAATATATACACTGTGTGCATATATAAATATTTATATACTTAGTGTGTGTGTGTATATATATATATATATATATAATATATATATATTATATTGTGTGTGTGTGTGTATATATTAATACATATGTATGTGTGCTTGGCTATACAGCAATGTAACTTCCGTAGCTGTCCTGTGCAGCATTATATACACTGGACCAATGACTTTGTATTACATGATACATGTAATTTTGCACACATGGTGAATACATGCTTTCTGATACCCGGGGCATTCATGTGTCTCTATATGTTCCACATGTTGCGGACTGGCCCCTGTGACACAAGCCCCGTTTCCTCCATGCTCTGCCCTTGCTCCATGCTCCCTCCCGTTCCCCATGTCCTCATAAGTCTCCAGGTTCAGGTCATTGTGCTCCTCCGAGTCCCGGTACATGCATTGTCCCTCCTCCCCTGGTCCCCCAATGCTCCCCATCTCTCATGCCCTGAGTCCTCCTGCACCCCCCATGCATTCCCTGCCTCTTGTCACCGTGTGACCCGTCTGCCCTGTTCGCAAGTCTCCCCTGCATCCCCTTGTTCCCTCATCTCTCTTCCCCTTGCGACCCTTTCTCACCGTGTCCCCATCTACCCTGTCCTTGTAATCCCTGTGCTCCCTTCTTCCCTGCTCCCAAGTTTCCCCCGTCTTCCCATATCCCCTTGCAGCCCCGTCTCCCCATACATCCCTACCTACTCTGCCCTCAGAGTCCCCTTGTGTCCTCGTGTGCCTGTCTCCCTAGCCCCCTAGTCCCTGTGTGTCCCCTTGCGCCCTTATCCCCTTCCTTCATGTCCCTGTGTGTCCCCTTGTGCCTGCCTCCCTTGCTCCCTAGTCCCCCTATGTCACCCTTGTGCCTGTCTCCCTTGCTCCCTAGCCACCCTATGTCACTCTTGTGCCTGTCTCCCCTAGCCCCCTTGTGTCCATCAAATCTACCAGGAAAAAATAAGCAGATCTTGCATCAGATTTAAGAAATCCCAATCACTCTGTTAGAATAGGAAACCTACGGTAACTTTTTCTGGACAAAAGTGTAAGAACATTCTCTCTTGGATGAAGGGGTATTATATTCTATGGGGAGGTAAATTATTTTCTATGGGGAGGTAATTTATTTTCTATGGGGAGGTGGGCTGTATTATATTCTATGGGGGCATATTATATTCTATGGGGGCTGCATACTCTGGGGTGGCTGCATTATATTCTGTGGGGTGGATGAATTATGCTCTGTGAGGTGGCTGCATCATGCTATATGTCGGCTGCATTATACTGAATTGAGGACTATGGGGAATACATTATACTGTATGAATACTTATGGGGTGCATTATAATATGGGAAATGAATTGTACTACATGGATAACTATGGCGGTGCATTATGCTATATGGAGCACTATGATGAGTGCATTATACTGTATGGAGGACTGAGCAGTGTATTTTAATATATGGAGGACTATGAGGAGTGTATTATACTATATGGAGGACTGCAGAGTGTATTTTAATATATGGAGGCCTATAGGTAGTGTATTATACTATATGGAGGACTATTGGGAGTATATTATACTATATGGAGGATTATGGGGTGTATTACACTAAACAAGAAAAATGCTGCATATTCATCAAGTGATTGGATTGTTTATGCCGGAACAAAAATCATTGTTCTCAACAGCACATCGCCGGTGTAAGGCTAGTTTCACACAAGCGTAACTGGGCGCAGTGCACGGCTGCCTCTAAGCTCCGCCTCCGGCTGTGCCCCCTCCGGTCAGCTCCTCCTCTGACCGCATGACGCTGCATGCGATCAGCATACCCTATATTTAGCATTGGATACTCTGGTCATGCGCTGGCACACTTTTGCCGGCGCATCCGCCCTTTTGGCGCTGCGCTGACGTGCGCCTTATCGTGATTGTTCGATTCCCATCATTCTTTCGCAGTTGGTGTAAAGAGGCCGGGAAACAAGCGAACAACTTCAATATTGTTGATCACACTCGCTTAGCGGCCTGAACACAGCGCACATAACTACAACCGAAATGCTTCTGGGTAATTTGCAATATGTTAGCATTTGGGGCCCCATTTTAAACTTTTGCCTAGGGCCCCACTTTGCCTAAAACCAGCCCTGCCAGCCAAGGTACAGGCCATTTATGATTGGGTTCAGCCCACTTCTTTGAAGGCCCTCCAGAAGTTTTTGGGTTTTGGTAATTTTTATTGAAAATGTATAGCTAATTTTTCTAGTATTGCCAAGCCATTCACTGATTTGACTAAGAAGGGTGCTGATCTGCTGAATTGGTCTCCGGAGGCTGTTTCTTCCTTTCAGGAGCTGAAGCGAAGATTCACTTCTGCTCCGGTTCTGCGGCAACCTGATGTCTCACTCCCGTTTCAGGTAGAGGTGGACGCCACTGAGATTGGTGCAGGAGCTGTTTTGTCCCAAAAAGATCCTGTGACATGTAAAATGAATCCCTGTGCTTTCTTTTTCCGAAAGTTCTCCCCATCCGAAGGTAACTATGATGTGGGGAATTGGGAACTGTTAGCCATGAAATGGGCATTTGAGGAGTGGAGACATTGGTTGGAGGGAGCTAAACTCCAGGTCGTGGTCCTTACTGACCACAAGAATTTGATTTACCTGGAGTCGGCCAAACGCTTGAATCCTAGACAGGCTAGGTGGGTCTTGTTTTTCACACATTTTGATTTTGTGGTCTCTTTTCTTCCTGGCACTAAGAATGTCAAGGCAGACGCCCTCTCTAGGAGTTTCTTTGCTGATTCTCCTGTTGTGACCAAGCCTTCTACCATCTTAGGCGAGGGGGTAGTTCTTTCTGCCATCTCGCCCGATTTGAGACGTGCTCTGGAAGAGTTTCAGGAGGACAAACCTGAGCGTTGTCCCAGTGGAAAGTTGTATGTTCCTGACCAGTGGAGGAAGAGAGTGATGTCTGAAGTTCATTGCTCTGCATTGGCTGGTCATCCAAGTATTTTTGGTACTAGAGATCTGGTGAGTCGGACTTTTTGGTGGCCCGCCTTGTCTCGTGATGTCAGGAATTTTGTGCAGTCCTGTGGGACTTGCTCCCGGTCTAAACCTTGTTCTCGCTCTAGTGGGTTGTTGATGCCTTTGCCGGTGCCCAAGAGGCCATGGACCCATATTTCAATGGATTTTATCTCTGATATGCCTGTATCTCAGAAAATGACCGTTATTTGGGTGATTTGTGATAGATTCTCTAAGATGGTCCATCTTGTACCACTCCCTAAGTTGCCATCTTCCTCTGAGTTGGTGCCCTTGTTTTTGCAACAGGTAATTCGCTTGCACGGGATTCCTGAGAACATTGTGACTGACAGAGGAGTTCAGTTTGTGTCTAGATTTTGGAGGACTTTCTGTTCCAAGCTGGGAATTCAGTTGTCCTTCTCCTCTGCGTTTCACCCTCAGACCAACGGGCAGACAGAGAGAACAAACCAGACTTTGGAGTTGTATTTGAGATGTTTTATTTCGGCTGATCAGGATGATTGGGTTTCATTTTTGCCCTTGGCCAAATTTGCTTTAAATAATAGAGCTAGTTCTGCCACTTTGATGTCACCTTTTTTTTGTAACTTTGGGTTTCATCCTCGATTTTCTTCAGGGCAGGTGGAGTCTTCTGCCTGCCCAGGTGTTGACACTGTGGTGGAGAGAATGCACCAGATCTGGGACCAAGTGGTGGATAAGTTGTCTCTCTCCCAGGAAAAGGCCCAGCGGTTTTCCAACCGGCATAGGACCATTGGTCCCCGGTTTAAGGTGGGTGATATGGTTTGGTTGTCATCAAAAAATATCGCTATGAAGGTGGCTTCTCCTAAGTTTAAGCCTAGATTTATTGGACCTTACAAGATTCTGGAGATTATTAATCCGGTCTCTTTTCGGTTGGCTCTTCCTGTCACGTTTAAGATTCATAATGTGTTCCATAAGTCCTTGTTGAAGAGGTTTGTTGAGCCAGTAATTCCTGGGGTGGCACCTCCTGACCCTGTATTGGTTGAAGGTAACATGGAGTATGAGGTAGAGAAGATACTGGATTCACGTCTGGCTAGACAGAGACTCCAGTATTTGGTTAAGTGGAAGGGTTATGGTCAGGAGGATAATTCCAGGGTCTCTGCCTCTGATATTCATGCCGAAAGATTGGTGCGTGCCTTTCATTGGGCTCACCCTGATCGCCCTGGTGGCATGAATGAGTGTTCGGTGACCTCTCCTCAAGGGGGAGGTACTGTTGTGAGTTCATTTTTCCCTTCACCAGTGAGGTCTGATGAACTCCCTCTTCTGGTGAAGGAAGGTAGTGAGGCTGATTACCAAACAGCTGAGCAGGTAGATGATGACTGGGTCACAGGAACTGATGACTGGATATAAGGCAGCCGACGCCCTGCTGCCTTGCCGGTGATTTTCCTGCTGGATTCTTGGAGACCAGTCTGATTTCTGCTTCTCAAAGCTAATGCTCAACCTATCTTTCTATCTGTGTTAGTGTTTTTCATCTTGCTTCACAGTCATTATATGTTGGGGGCTGCCTATTGCTTTGGGGTCTGCTCTGGGGCAGTTTAGATTTCCCCTTTCTGTCTTTAGGCTAATTTAGTTCTCCGGCTGTGATTGAGGGGTCTAGGGCACCGTAGGAACCCCCCACGGCTACTGCTAGTTGTTGTGGATAGGTTCAGGGGTCTGCAATCCGATAGCTTCCAACTTCTCTGGTTTTCTGGACTTAGCTATTATTTTTGTTTTTTCCTCCTTCGGTGACTCATCCATAACAGGGCATTCTGGCGCGGTCTTTCTAGTAGAATAAAGGATGAACTCGCAGGTCGAGATACCCCGTCCACCTTAGAGGACCTTATCTCACTGGCTACCCGCATTGACATGCGCTTCCTGGAGCGCGCTCGGGAGTCAGTGAGAGACAGGCGGTACTCCCGATCAGTTTCTCCTTACACCCGGTCTGCCAGCTCCCGTTCGGTCGGGTCTTCTTCCTTCTCTTCGGGTGAGCCCATGCAGATAGATCGTCTAAGGTTGGCCGAGTTGCGTAAGAGAGAGAGACACGCACAAGGTCTGTGCCTCTATTGCAGTGAATCGTCACACTATGTCCGCTCCTGTCCCAAGAGACAGGGAAACGACTCCACCTAGGTCAGGTAAGAGAGGCCTTCCTAGATGATGATGATTCCTCTCAACCCCTTACGATTTCTGTGCTTTTGGTTTCAGGAGGGAGGCGTGGTTCCGAGGTGGCCTACGTGGATTCGGGCTCAGCGGGTAACTTCATTCGGCCGGAAGAGGTAGACAAATACCAAATTCCTGTAGTCACTCTATCTAACCCAATTCAGATTGCCACTGTGGATGGCAAACCGCTACAGGTGACCATCACCTTGGTCACTGAAGAGGTGGAGTTGCAAGTCGGAGCCTTACATCGAGAGAAGATAGCCTTTTACATTTTGCCTAAGCTCTCTCACGCCATTCTACTCGGTCTTCCATGGTTAAGGATTCATCAGCCTGTTCTCGACTGGTCTTCTGGGGAGATACTCCGCTGGGGGCACCTGTGCCAAGCTCACTGTCTGACTCCTGTCCGCCTGGCGGCCGCTCCTCGGACACCTCCAGACCTCCCGGGTCTTCCTCCAGCTTACAGTTCCTACGCCGATGTTTTTGATAAGAAGGAAGCGGAGGTCCTCCCTCCACACCGGCCGTTTGACTGCCCAATTGAACTTGTTCCCGGTTCAACCCCTCCAAGGGGCAGAATCTACCCTCTGTCTCCCGCAGAGACCACCGCCATGTCCGAGTACGTCCGAGAGAACCTCGCCAAAGGCTTTATACGGAAATCCTCTTCGCCCGCGGGAGCCAGCTTCTTCTTCATCAAAATGAAGGACAGAACTCTAAGGCCGTGCATTGACTATAGGGGGTCGAATGAGATTACCATCAAGAACAGGTACCCTCTTCCACTCATTCCGGAGCTGTTTGACCGTCTCAGAGGGGCTCGGGTCTTTTCCAAGCTGGACCTCAGAGGAGCCTACAATCTGGTCCGTATCCATGCGGGTGACGAGTGGAAGACCGCTTTCAACACTCGAGATGGCCATTACGAGTACCTGGTCATGCCCTTCGGTCTTTGCAATGCTCCTGCAGTCTTTCAAGAGTTCGTCAATGAGATTTTCCGGGATCTCTTGTACTCCTGTGTGGTCGCGTACTTAGATGACATCCTCGTCTTCTCGCCGGACCTCTCATCCCACAGAAAGAGTGTCCGCCTGGTGCTTCAGCGTCTTCGGGAGAACCGCCTGTATGCGAAGATCGAGAAATGTCTCTTCGAACAGACCTCTCTGCCATTCCTGGGATACATTATCTCCGACGCTGGTCTAAGGTTGGATACCGAGAAGTTGTCTGCCATCCTCAAATGGCCTCGCCCCATCGGATTGAAGGCGATACAACGATTCATCGGGTTCGCCAACTATTACCGGCAATTTGTCTCCCACTTCTCCGTGATCACAAGACCCTTTTCTGCGTTCACCCGTAAAGGGTCTTCTTCCAAGGATTGGTCTCCTGAGGCAGAGGAGGCCTTTCTAATCCTAAAACAGGCTTTCTCCACGGCTCCGGTCCTGCATTGCCCTGAGAGCGATCGACTTTTTGTACTCGAGGTGGACGCTTCCTCGACAGGTGCCGGGGCGGTACTGTCTCAGAGAACCGCCTCCGGTCGCCTGCACCCTTGTGGCTTCTTCTCGAAGGCCTTTTCTCCATCCGAGTGTAACTACTCGATCGGCAACCGGTAACTTTTGCCCATCAAGTTGGCCTTGGAGGAATGGCGCTACCTCCTGGAAGGAGCTGTCCATCCGTTTGTCATCTTCTCGGACCACAAGAATCTGGCCTATTTCCGGTCTGCCCAGAGACTTAACCCTCGCCAGGCCAGATGGTCCCTATTTTTTGCCCGATTTGATTTCGAGCTCCGATTCCATCCTGGCAACAAGAATTCCAAAGCTGACGCCCTGTCCAGGGTCTTCCAGCCACATGAATCCATGGAGGAACCTTGGCATATCATTGATCCCACTAGGACCATCACCGTGGCTCCGGTGAACTGGCTTACTCCCCCGCCTGGCAAGACACTTGTGACAGAGAATCTCAAGCGAAAGGTTCTTCTATGGGGGCACTCCTCCTAACTGGCTGGCCATGCCGGAACTAAGAAGACCCTTGACCTTATCACACGTCACTACTGGTGGCCCACGCTTCGCCAAGATGTACTCGACTTTGTGGCTTCTTGTCCATCCTGTGCAAAAAACAAAGTGCCATGGAGACCTCCGTCCAGCTTGTTGCTTCCGTTGCCTGTCCCTACGGTTCCTTGGGAAAACATCGCCATGGATTTCATCACCGACCTACCCTGCTCTGCGGGCTGCACAGTCATCCTGGTGGTGGTAGATCGTTTTTCCAAGATGGCTCACTTCGTCCCTCTGCCCGGTCTTCCCTCAGTGCCGGAGCTGGCCAAAATCTTCATTCGTCAAATCTTCAGACTTCACGGACTACCTCGACACATTGTGTCTGACCGAGGGGTTCAGTTTACCTCCAAGTTCTGGCGTTCACTTTGTAAGTTCATGAACGTTTCCCTCGACTTCTCGGCCTACCATCCACAGTCCAACGGACAGGTAGAGCGTACCAACCATACGCTTACGGGGTACTTACGTCACTTCTCCAACGCCCACCAGAACGATTGGGTCAACTTGCTCCCCTGGACAGAGTTCGCCTATAACAACCATGCTGGTACGTCTTCGGCTAAGTCTCCATTTTTCATTGTTTTTGGCAGACATCCTGGTGTTCCTCTTCCGATAACTCCTGCCTCCAAGGTACCCGCGGCAAACGCCTTGTCCTCGGAAATTTCTAAGATTTGGGCTGAGACCAACACATCACTCAAGAGATCCGCTGATCAGATGAAGAACTATGCAGACAAAAAGAGGTTGGATTCTCCTCCGTATTGTGTTGGTGACAAGGTCTGGCTCTTCTCCAAATTCGTCCGATTAAAACTGCCCTCCTACAAATTGGGCCCACGCTACATCGGTCCGTTTGAAATTCTGGGATGTATTAACAAAGTCGCTCACAAATTGAGGTTGCCTGCTTCGCTCCGGATCCCGAACACCTTTCACGTCTCTCTCTTGAAGCCTGTGGTGCTGAATCGGTTCCATTCCTCGCTTGATCCTGGTCCTCAGCCGGTGGGTGCCGTTGACGTTTTTGAAGTGCAGGACATTCTCGCTGTAAAAAGGGTTAGAGGTAGGACTTTCTTTCTTGTTGATTGGAAGGGCTTTGGTCCTGAGGAGAGATCCTGGGAGCCTCGGGAGAATATCAATGCTCCCCGTATCCTCAAGAGATTTCTTGCTAACCTCCGGGGGGCGGCTTGGGGGGGATACTGTTACACTGCTCCGCCATACTCACCCGGCCTCCGCTCCCATGCCGCAGTCGGCCTCCGCTCCCACGCCGCAGCCTCTCTCCACCCGACAGCCACGGCGGTCACCTGAGACGGGCTCGCGGCCGATGCCGTCCCTGCTTGCTATGCGCATGCGCCATAGGCCGCGGCCGCGCCTCCTTCCTGCTTCTTATGCTCCGGCTGTGCCCTGACCCGGAAGCACCTTTGGACCAATGGCTGCCCAGACGGGGCCATATCAGGCCACTTCCCTCTGAGGGAGGCGCCTGATCGTTGTGTTTCCTAGCACTCTGACCTCGCTTCATCGTGTGCACTCTGCTCCTGCAGTTCTGTTCTCGGCTGCTCCCCGCAGCAGCTTCTCAGCCCTGCTACCCATGTTCCTTGATCTCTTCCACAGTTCTGTCTACTGTGTTCCTGCCGTCCTACTCCAGTCCTGTCTTCAGTGTTCCTGCTGTCCTAATCCAGTCCTGTCTTCAGTGTTCCTGCCGTCCTACTCCAGTCCTGTCTCCAGTGTTCCTGCCATCCTACTCCAGCCCTGTCTCCAGTGTTCCTGCCGTCCTACTCCAGTCCTGTCTCCAGTGTTCCTGCCGTCCTACTCCAGTCCTGTCTTCAGTGTTTCTGCCGTCCTACTCCAGTTCTGTCTCCAGTGTTCCTGCCGTTCTACTCCAGTCCTGCCTCCAGTGCTCCTGCCGTCCTGCCTTCAGTGTTCCTGCCGTCATATAACAGTCCTGCCTTCAGTGTTCCTGCCGTCTTACTCAAGTCTCAGTCTTACTCCGGTCCATCCTGAGCCACCCCTCTCAGTACCGGCTACCGTGGTACTTGAACCCCTGGGCCTGCTCCTAACGGTCCCTGTATAGGGGTCGGTTCCACCTGGCAGCTCGCCTGGGGTCCCTCGGTGCCACGGTCCAGAGGGTCCACTCCCGGAGCTTCCTGTTCTAGACCACCCACGCTAACACTCTTTCATCATTGCTTTCAGCTGTATGGCCAGGATGCAAATACAATTCAAAGTGCAGTTGAAGTGTGGGCCACCCATACCCTGATGACTTACAGCCTGCATAGCGGCCACGTGGCCTGCCGCCACTGACACCAACTATACATCTAAGGTAGAATTTTGAGGTTCAACCTCAATTGTCTGCATGGATTTTTTTCAGAAAACGAGTTGGGTTTAACACTTGCATATCTGCAATATACGACCATATCAAAAAGCCGAACATGCACACAAGGTAAAAATCAGCTGAAAAGACAGCAGTTAGCCGGGGACGCTGATTGGCTGCAGCGGTCACAGAGCTAAACAACGTCACATTGCTGCCAGGAGACACAACAAGTAGATGATCGCAGGAGAGGGTTACCGTATTTCATTCTAAAATATTTATATTGTGTTTATTAATCTAGTATAGACTGTAGGTGGTGCTAGTATAAAATATAAATAAATAATTAAAATTTGTGCTTACTAATGAACCCCTTTAGCTTGCAGTAACCTAAAAAATACACACAAATGAATTGGATTACTCCAAGTTAGGTAGCTATTACCTTAAGGTGTAATCTGAGCGAAAGTCTGGACTCCAGAGGACCAGTAAAGAGCGCTGTGTGTCTTGATGTGAGCATAGTAGCATAGTAGCATAGTAACATAGTTATTAACCCCTTCACTACCAAGGGTGGATTGCACGTTAACTCCCGGGCCAATTTTTACAATTCTGACCACTGTCCCTTTATGAGGTAATAACTCTGGAAGTCTTCCATGGATCTCGGTGATTCTGACATTGTTTTCTCGTGACATATTGTACTTCATGTTAGTGGTAAAATTTCATTCAAATAACTTGTGTTTATTTGTGAAAAAAACAGAAATTTGGCGAAAATGTTGAAAATTTCGCAATTTTCCCACTTTGAATTTTTATGCCCTTAAATCACAGAGATACGGCACACAAAAAACTTAAGTAACATTTCCCACATATTTACTTTGCATCAGCACAATTTTGGAACCAAAATTTTTTTTTGTTAGCAAGTTATAAGGGTTAAAATTTGACCAGCAATTTCACATTTTTTGCAACACCATTTTATTTTTACGGACCACATCACATTTGAAGCCACTTTGAGGGGTCTATATGATAGAAAATACCCAAAAGTGACACCATTCTAAAAACTGCACCCCTCAAGGTGCTCAACACCACATTCAAGAAGTTTATTAACCCTTCAGGTGTGTCACAGGAATTTTTTGAATATTTAAAAAAATGAACATTTAACTTTTTTTCACAAAAAAAATACTTCAAGTTCAATTTTTTTTTTTACCAAGGGTAACAGGAGAAATTGGACTGCAAAAGTTATTGTGCAATTTGTCCTGATTACGCTGATACCTGATATGTGGGGGGGGGACCACTGTTTCGGTGCATGGCAGAGCTCAGGAGGGAAGGAGCGCCGTTTGACTTTTTCAATGCAAAATTGGCTGGAATTCAGATCGGACACCATGTCACGTTTAGAGAGCCCCTGATGTACCTAAACAGTGGAAACCCCCACAAATGACCCCATTTTGGAAACTAGACCCCCCAAGGAACTTATCTAGATGTGTGGTGAGAACTTTGAACCCCCAAGGGCTTCACAGAAGTTTTTTTAACGTACAGCCGTACATATTTTTTCCACAAAAATGATCTTTTCACCCTCAATACTTATCTTTCTAAGGGTAACAGGACCCTAAAAGTTATTGAGCAATTTGCCCTGAGTACGCTGATACCCCATATATAGGTGTAAACGACTATTTGGGCGCATGGCAGAGCTCGGAAGGGAAGCAGCGCCATTTGACGTTTTTGGCTGGAATTGAGATCGGACACCATGTCACGTTTGGAAAGCCCCTGATGTACCAAAACAGTGGAAACCCCCCACAACTGACACCATTTTGGAAACTACACCCCCCACGGAACTTATCTAGATGTGTGGTGACCACTTTGAACCCCCAAGTGCTTCACAGAAGTTTATAACGCCTGGGCGTGAAAATAAAAAAATCATTTTTTTCCACAAAAATTATATTTTTGCCCCCAATTTTTTATTTTCCTAAGGGCAACAGGAGAAATTGGACCCCAAAAGTTGTTTTACAATTTGTCCTGAGTAGGCTGATACCCCATATGTGGGGGTAAAACACTGTTCAGATCAGACGCCATGTTGCATTTGGAGAGCACCTGATGTGCCCAAACAGTGGAAACCCACAATTCTAACTCCAACTCTAACCCCAACACACCCCTAACCCTAATCTCAGCCCTAACCCTAGCCCTAGCCCTAACCCTAATGGGAAAATGGAAATAAATACATTTTCTTTTAATTTTATTATTTTTCCCTAACTAAGGGGGTGATAACGGGGGTTTTTCTTTACTATTTATGGTGGGTTTTATGTTTGGCAGCTGTCATACGCCAAAAGACGCTTTTTTTGTAAAAATAGTTTATGTATCACCACATATTGAGAGCTATAATTTTTCCATATTTTGACCCACCGAGTCATGTGAGGTCTTATTTTTGCGGGACGAGTTGACGTTTTTATTGGTATCATTTTCGGGCATGTGACATTTTTTGATCGCTTTTTATGCCGATTTTTGGGACACAGAATGAACAAAAACCAGCGTTTCATGAATTTCTTTTGGGGGGTGCATTTAGATCGTTCCGTGTGTGGTAAAATTGATAAAGCGGTTTTATTCTTCGGGTCAGTACGGTTACAGCGATATCTCATTTAGGTCTTTTTTTATGTTTTGGCGCTTTTATGCAATGAAAACAATTTTATATAAAAAATAATTATTTTTGCATCGCTTTATTCTGTGAGCTTTAACTTTTTTATTTTTTCGCTGATGACACTGTGTGGTGGCTCGTTTTTTGCGGGACAAGATGACGTTTTCAGAGGTACCATGGATATTTATATGCGTCTTTTTGATCGTGCGTTGTTGCACTTTTTGTTCGGCAGTATGATAATAAATCATTATTTTTTGCTTCGTTTTTTAATTTTATTTTTTAAGGGGTTTGCTAAATGGGTTAACTAATGGGACAGTTTTATAGGGCGGGTCATTACGGACGCGGCAATACCAAATATGTGCACTTTTACTGTTTTTTTTTTCTATTTCCAAAAAAATGAATTTATTAGGGAATTTATTTTTTTTTTGAATTTATTTAGCGATTTTTTAAAAAAATTATTTTTACACTTTTTTTTAACTTTATTATGTTGTCCCAGGGGGGACATCACTGTCCTGTGACAGATCGCTGATCTGTCACATCACAGATCACTGTGACAGTTCAGCAATCTGTCACAGGCATAGACGCAGACTTCCTCATGCCTGCGCTTTGCAGGCACTGAGGAAGTCAGCTCCCTGCAGGCCCCCAAAGGTCCCTGTCGCCATCTTGGATCCGGGGACCTGTAGGGAAAGAGACCCCTGCAGCAGAGCTGCACATTGCACTGCTGTGGGGGGCTCAGGGAAGCACAGAGGGAGCCCCCTCCCTGCCGATGCTTCCCTTTAACCCCCGGGACATCGCGATCGTGTTTGATCGCGGTGTGCAAGGGGTTAACATGTCGGGGGCGGTCCGTGACCACCCCTGACACATTGTGCCGGGTGTCAGCTATGATAATCAGCTGACACCCGGCCCCGATCAGCGGCGCTCACCACGTGAGCGCCGCTGATCTCACTAGACGTACTATTCTGTCCTTGGGACTTAGGTCCCAGGTCACATGGACAGAATGTAGGAAAGGGGTTAAGGTTGAAGGAAGACTTTAAGTCCATCTAGTTCAACCCATATCCTATCCTAACATATTGATCCAGAGGAAGGCAAAAAAAACCCATGTGGCAAACAGTAAGCTTCACACTGGGGAAAAAAATTCCTTCCCAGCTCCACATACGGCAATCAGACTAGCTCCCTGGATCAACGCAATATTAAGGAAACTAGTGTATATACCCTGTAATATTATACTTTTCAAGAAAGGCATCCAGTCCCTTCTTAAATTTTATTAGGGAATCACTCATTACAATATCATAGAGATCCATAGTCTCACTGCTCTTACAGTAAAGAATCCGCGTCTGTGAGTATGCTTAAACCTTCTTTCCTCCAGACGTAGAGGATGCCCCCTTGTCCCCATCACAGGTCTAAGAGTTAAAAGATCATTAGAAAGGTCTTTGTACTGTCCCCGCATATATTTATACATTGTAATAAGATCACCTCTAAGCCTTCGATTTTCCAAACTAAATAGCCCCAAATGTAATAACCTGTCTTGGTATTGCAGACCCCCTAGTTCCCTAATAGCCTTGGTCGCTCTTCTCTGCACCCGCTCCAGTTCACCTATGTCTTTCTTATACACCGGAGACCAGAACTGTACACAGTATTCTAAGTGTGGTCGCACTAGTGACTTATATAGAGGTAAAATTATGTTCTCCTCATGAGCATCTATGCCTCTTTTAATGCATCCCATTATTTTATTTGCCTTTGCAGCAGCTGTCTGACACTGGCCACTAAATGTGAGTTTGTCGTCCACCCATACACCCAGGTCTTTTTCAGTGACAGTTTTTCCCAGTGTTTTACAATTAATCACATAATTATACATCTTGTTCATTCTACCCAAGTGCATGACCTTACATTTATCCCCATTAAAGCTCATTTGCCATTTATCAGCCCAAGCTTCTAGTTTACATAAATCCTGAAGTCAGATTGAATGATGTTTGCCAGATAAACGTGGGTTAATACCACGGCTCTTCTGGAGTGCTGTCCCTGCCGGTGTGTTACAGTTGCTGTAGCGGGAAGGTATGGAGATGCAACCCGAGGGCGAGCGCCCAGGTGAGGACCACCCCCATACAGGGAGTGTTAGGGGCAGACCCCCAGGGGATGGAACCGCGACAGCCGGAACCAAAGGGGCGACTAGGGCTAGGCAGGAGTGGAGGCACAGGCGTATCCATACAGAGAGCACAGAGAGCGTAGGGATCAGGCAGAGCGCAGGATCGGAGCGTAGCGGGTGCGGGTGGCTGGAGGCTGCAAAAGAAGACACAAAAAGCGGAAGGATGTGAGGAGCAGGGCCGAGTAGGAGCAACTGAGGAACACAGTACAGCAGGGAAGCAGAGGAGGGACTGACGGAGGCAGAGAAGGTAGAGGCAAGAGTAAGGGTGCAAGGAGCAAGAGCACAAACAGAGGCAGGATAATAGGGCCTGGGACACGGAGCGTGCTGCAAAGACAGCGAAACCGTGTTAGAAGAACAGGCGTCTTACCTGTCCAGATGCCGAACATAGTAGCGCTGGGCGCCGCCATGTTGGAGGCGGGGCCAGCGCGTCATGTTACCCAGGGGGCTGCGCGCCTGGAGGAAGGCAGTGCGCAGACTCCTGCCACAGGGGGAGCTGGAGGCCGGGCGCGGGGACGCGCCGGAGAGCAGGGGCGCGCAGGGAAGAGCGCGTCGCCGGGTAAGTGAAGCCCGGGGGCGTAACACGGTGACAGACACTCCACGCTCCCCTCTTCCAGTGGCGCGCCGCCGAGCAGTGTGCACGATGTGAAGCTGTGGAGTGAGATGAGCCATCACCGGTCACGTGATAGATTACAAGGAGCACAGTGGACCCCTCCACCTAGTTTCGGAAAAAACATGGTCTCCTTCATTCACATCGTGCACACTGCACGTCGGGGCGCCGCTGGAAGAGGGGAGCGTGGAGTGTCTGTCACCTGCCGGGACAGCACTCCTGAAGAGCCGTGGTATTAACCCACGTTTATCTGGCAAACATCATTCAATCTGACTTCACATCAAGACACACAGCGCTCTTTACTGGTCCTCTGGAGTCCAGACATTCGCTCAGATTACACCTTAAGGTAATAACTACCTAACTTGGAGCAATCTATTTCATTTGTGTATATTTTTTAGGTTACTACAAGCTAAAGGGGTTCATTATTAAGAGCAAATTTTAATTATTTATTTGTGCTTATTAATCGTCAATGAGACGAGGATATAAACATACGACCCCATAGTCATAATCACTGATCAATACAGAATTCATTACTATATGGCACTTTTGAGTATGATAAGGACTGGTACGGAAGTGAGGGAGTGGTGTTCATGACTAAACTTCCATTTTACTTCACAATGCTAAAAATACTAATTGTAAATGTAATTGCACCTACAATAAAGAATTTTATGTAGATGTTTTACTTCCATCACGGCCTATCTATTGGTTGGTTCATCTTAAAGTTTCAAAATCTCATACCACTCCTATGTATGTATGGCACAGAATATTGTGTAATGCTAAATTTAGGATTGTGTGTAATGTAAGCCTTCTGTGAAGCTTGCCTTGTTCAGTCAACTTCCCCAATATAGTAAGCAGTTGTCCAGAGTCGGACTGGCCCACCGTAGAACCGGTGGGCCCAGGCACTGACACCTGCTGGCATACTGGGCCAGCAGCTGCCTAGCGCCCTCCAGCCAGTGGTGTGTGGCTAATAGTGGCACACCGTGCAGTCGCTATGGGAGCCAGCGGAGCAGCAGCAGGTGACAGGAGGCCGGAGCCAGCTGCTGTGGCTAAAGCCTGTCCCCGCTGCTAAAGAGAAAGGAATATTCACTCTTCCCCAAGCCCCCATGGGTGTGGAGAGGGGTAAATATTCTTTTCACTTTAATGGTGGGGAGTGAAGGCCACAGGCGGAGGTTAACACTGCTCGCTATCAGGGCTGGCTGACCAGGGACCCCGCTCCCCCAGGGGCCCCAGTCCACGTCGCCGCTATGGGGCCATAAGTCAGGGAGGCCGGCGCCAGCACCGCCCTCCAATGCCCGCCAAATTTAACTGTATGAGCATCATAGATGCAGATACATGTTGAAAGCAATAATGGAGGAGAGAGCGTCAGATGACGCTCCCTATCCTATCATTCTCCTCTGCCTCTAACACAGCTGGTGCACGATTGCGTCACTTCATCATGTACCCGTTGTGTGCCGGGCAGGGTGAGGGGGCTTCATTATACCCTATGATGGGGGCTTCATTACACCCTATGAGAGGACAGGATTATACCCTATGAGGGGGGCTGCATTATACCCTATTAAGGGGCAGCATTATACTGTTTTGAATGGGTCACCGAGGAGGAAAACAAGACCAAGCCAAGTCACAGAAAACCAGAGAGGTTGGTAACTACGCGGATTGCAGACCCCTGATCCTAACCACACAACTAACAGCAGCCGTGGAGCGTACCTACGATGATTCTAGATGCCTCATCACAGCCGGAGGACTAAATAAGCCTAAAGCAAGAAAGGGGAAAATCTAAAACTGCCCCAGAGCAGACCCCAAAGGAATAGACAGCCCCCACACATGTGTTGATGGTGAGACAAGATGAAAACACAATCACAGGTAGGAAAATAAGGCTGAGCAAAGGATGGGGCCACACTAGCTAGAAAGGACAGGAATGGAAAGATACTGTCTGCAATCACACCAAAAAACCCCTGCAAAAATGTCCAACACTTCTGATAGCAAAAAATACCCTGAAGTCACTAGACTTCTCCCACTATATCAGCACTCTGGCATATTCTGAGAACAGAGCAAAAAGAGGCCAATCTAATAAGGGACAAAAAGCAAACCGGCACATACAGTGACATAAGAGTGGAAATTCAGCACAGCCCCAGCCGGGGCTAGCTGACCACACAAAAAACTGAATAGACCAAACCAAATCAAATGTGAACATTAGCAAAGATGACTTAGCTTGAGAAGGCAGGAACTGAGCTGGGAACTGAGACCTCAGGAGGCAGGAAAAAATCACCGGCATGGGAATAGGGAGTCGGCTGTCTTAAATCCAGTCTGAGACTCCAGGTGTCCACTCCTCTTCCTCATTATCAGGTGGCAGGTCTGTTAATTAGATCAGCTTCACTACCTCCTGCCACCACCAGAGGGATAAAAAAAAACTGAAGTCTGAACTGAGAAAATAAATTAATGTGTATACACAATGTAAGTGCATATTAACACATGACCATTAACCAGAGAAAACAAAAAGCAAAAAACACAAATAAAAAGTAAAAAATAAACTGCAAATAAAACATAAATGTAATAATAATAATAAGGGTATTTAGTAAACATAGTTTTGATCAAAATAATGTACAAGCCATCCCGCCATGTCAATGCAACCCTTGTGGGACAGTCCTACTCTAGTATTTAAAACCTTTTCACTTGCCAAGTGACGTGAATGTGAACAAGGATCGAGGGACTGACCCACTAGTAAAAGCATAGGCCAGACTGGATGGTTTTCCCAGCTCAGAAAGAGGGCGGTCACACCCTTATATGCACTAAATGCACAATGAAATGGATAAAAAAACTGAAGTCTGAACTGAGAAAATAAATTAATGTGTATGCACAATGTAAATGCATATTAACATATGACCATTAACCAGATTGATCAAAATTCTGTTTACTAAATCACCACCAGAGGGAGCCTGGAAAGAGAACTCACAACTCCTCTGTCAGCACAACCAGCTCCCTCACCAGAAACCAGAGGCAGACCAGAAAATGAGTTCACAACTAGTGTTGAGCATTCCGATACCGCAAGTATCGGGTATCGGCCGATACTTGCTGTATCGGAATTCCGATACCGACTTCCGATATTTTTTCAATATCGGAATTCAGCATCGGAATCGGAAGTTCAAAGTTGATTGACAGACTGACGTCATCATGATGCGCGGTGTGTGCGCATCATGTTGCGCCGTCATTTCGGGCCTTCCGGGGGTCTCTGCCGGCCTGCCGGGGGGCTGTGCCGGCCTGCCGGGGGGCTGTGTGGACTGCCCGGGGTCTGTACCGGCCTGCCGGGGGGCTGTGCCGGCCTGCTGGTGGTCTGTGCACCCTGTGGGGGTCTGTACCGGCCTGCCGGGGGGCTGTGCCGGCCTGCCGGTGGTCTGTGCACCCTGTGGGGGTCTGTACCGGCCTGCCGGGGGGCTGTGCCGGCCTGCCGGTGGTCTGTGCACCCTGTGGGGGTCTGTACCGGCCTGCCGGGGGGCTGTGCCGGCCTGCCGGGGGGCTGTGCTGATGTCCGGGGGTCTGTGCAAGCATCGTCCGATGGGACTACAAGTCCCATCGGGCGATGCCTGCTACCATGACAGTGATTGACACATTAGCCAATGATGGGACAGTAGTAGTCCCATCATCCGGCTAATGTGTTAAATGTTAAAAAAAAAAAAAAAAAATACTACATACATACTACATGCATGCTACATACATACTACATGCTACATACATACTACATATATACTACATACATACTACATACATGCTACATACATACTACATGCATGCTACATACATACTACATGCTACATACATACTACATGCATGCTACATACATACTACATGCTACATACATACTACATATATACTACATACATACTACATACATGCTACATACATACTGCATGCTACATACATACTACATACATACTACATGCATGCTACATACATACTACATGCATGCTACATACATACTACATGCATGCTACATGCATGCTACATACATACTACATGCTACATACATACCACATACATACTACATACATACTACATACTACATATATACTACATGCATGCTACATACATACTACATGCTACATACATACCACATACATACTACATACATACTACATACATACTACATGCTACATACATACTACATATATACTACATGCATGCTACATACATACTACATGCTAAATACATACCACATACATACTACATACATGCTACATATATACTACATGCATGCTACATACATACTACATATATACTACATGCATGCTACATACATACTACATGCTACATGCATGCTACATACATACTACATACATACTACATGCTACATACATACCACATATATACTACATACATACAATACATTCATACAATACATACATAGACATACAGTACATATAACATAGAGTAACATACTTACCAATACTTGTCACATTGTTCCCCGAAGCCATTGTCTTTTCCGGAATAAATATTAACATAACAAACCACAAAAATACTCACCCACGATCCGAAGCAGTCCACGAGTGTGTCCCACGACGATCTTGGGTAGAGAACTGCAGCATCAGATGATGCTGCCGTTCTCTACGGGCTGCAGGAATCCAATGACGGAAGGTAGGTATCCTTCCGCACTGTATTCCTCCGCCACTTAAAAAAAAAAAAGTCCCTAGTCTCACTTTATGCCATTGCTGCGTGGGAATTTCCCACACAGCAATGGCATAAAGTGAGACTAGGGACTTTTTTTTTTTTTTAAGTGGCGGAGGAATACAGTGCGGAAGGATACCTACCTTCCGTCATTGGATTCCTGCAGCCCGTAGAGAACGGCAGCAACAGCTGATGCTGCCGTTCTCTACCCAAGATCGTCGTGGGACACACTCGTGGACTGCTTCGGATCGTGGGTGAGTATTTTTGTGGTTTGTTATGTTAATATTTATTCCGGAAAAGACAATGGCTTCGGGGAACAATGTGACAAGTATTGGTAAGTATGTTACTCTATGTTATATGTACTGTATGTGTATGTATGTATTGTATGAATGTATTGTATGTATGTAGTATATATGTGGTATGTATGTAGCATGTAGTATGTATGTAGTATGTATGTAGCATGCATGTAGCATGCAGTATGTATGTAGCATGCATGTAGTATATATGTAGTATGTATGTGGTATGTATGTAGCATGTAGTATGTATGTAGCATGCATGTAGTATGTATGTAGCATGCATGTAGTATATATGTAGTATGTATGTAGCATGTATGTAGCATGCATGTAGTATATATGTAGTATGTATGTAGCATGTAGTATGTATGTAGCATGCATGTAGTATATATGTAGTATGTATGTAGCATGTAGTATGTATGTAGCATGCATGTAGTATGTATGTAGCATGCATGTAGTATGTATATGGTATGTATGTAGCATGTAGTATGTATGTAGCATGCATGTAGTATATATGTGTTATGTATGTGGTATGTATGTAGCATGCATGTAGCATGTACAGTGGGGAAAAAAAGTATTTAGTCAGTCAGCAATAGTGCAAGTTCCACCACTTAAAAAGATGAGAGGCGTCTGTAATTTACATCATAGGTAGACCTCAACTATGGGAGACAAACTGAGAAAAAAAAATCCAGAAAATCACATTGTCTGTTTTTTTTTCATTTTATTTGCATATTATGGTGGAAAATAAGTATTTGGTCAGAAACAAGCAATTAAGATTTCTGGCTCTCACAGACCTGTAACTTCTTCTTTAAGAGTCTCCTCTTTCCTCCACTCATTACCTGTAGTAATGGCACCTGTTTAAACTTGTTATCAGTATAAAAAGACACCTGTGCACACCCTCAAACAGTCTGACTCCAAACTCCACTATGGTGAAGACCAAAGAGCTGTCAAAGGACACCAGAAACAAAATTGTAGCCCTGCACCAGGCTGGGAAGACTGAATCTGCAATAGCCAACCAGCTTGGAGTGAAGAAATCAACTGTGGGAGCAATAATTAGAAAATGGAAGACATACAAGACCACTGATAATCTCCCTCGATCTGGTGCTCCACGCAAAATCCCACCCCGTGGGGTCAGAATGATCACAAGAACGGTGAGCAAAAATCCCAGAACCACGCGGGGGGACCTAGTGAATGAACTGCAGAGAGCTGGGACCAATGTAACAAGGCCTACCATAAGTAACACACTACACCACCATGGACTCAGATCCTGCAGTGCCAGACGTGTCCCACTGCTTAAGCCAGTACATGTCCGGGCCCGTCTGAAGTTTGCTAGAGAGCATTTGGATGATCCAGAGGAGTTTTGGGAGAATGTCCTATGGTCTGATGAAACCAAACTGGAACTGTTTGGTAGAAACACAACTTGTCGTGTTTGGAGGAAAAAGAATACTGAGTTGCATCCATCAAACACCATACCTACTGTAAAGCATGGTGGTGGAAACATCATGCTTTGGGGCTGTTTCACTGCAAAGGGGCCAGGACGACTGATCCGGGTACATGAAAGAATGAATGGGGCCATGTATTGTGAGATTTTGAGTGCAAACCTCCTTCCATCAGCAAGGGCATTGAAGATGAAACGTGGCTGGGTCTTTCAACATGACAATGATCCAAAGCACACCGCCAGGGCAACGAAGGAGTGGCTTCGTAAGAAGCATTTCAAGGTCCTGGAGTGGCCTAGCCAGTCTCCAGATCTCAACCCTATAGAAAACCTTTGGAGGGAGTTGAAAGTCCGTGTTGCCAAGCGAAAAGCCAAAAACATCACTGCTCTAGAGGAGATCTGCATAGAGGAATGGGCCAACATACCAACAACAGTGTGTGGCAACCTTGTGAAGACTTACAGAAAACATTTGACCTCTGTCATTGCCAACAAAGGATATATCACAAAGTATTGAGATGAAATTTTGTTTCTGACCAAATACTTATTTTCCACCATAATATGCAAATAAAATGAAAAAAAAACAGACAATGTGATTTTCTGGATTTTTTTTTCTCAGTTTGTCTCCCATAGTTGAGGTCTACCTATGATGTAAATTACAGACGCCTCTCATCTTTTTAAGTGGTGGAACTTGCACTATTGCTGACTGACTAAATACTTTTTTTCCCCACTGTATGTAGTATGTATGTAGTATATATGTAGTATGTATGTAGCATGTAGTATGTATGTAGTATGTATGTAGCATGCATGTAGCATGCAGTATGTATGTAGCATGCATGTAGTATATATGTAGTATGTATGTAGCATGTAGTATGTAGCATGCATGTAGTATATATGTAGTATGTAGCATGTAGTATGTATGTAGCATGCATGTAGTATATATGTGTTATGTATGTAGCATGTAGCATGCATGTAGCATGCATGTAGTATGTATGTAGTATATATGTGGTATGTATGTAGCATGCAGTATGTATGTAGCATGCATGTAGTATATATGTAGTATGTATGTTGCATGTAGTATTTATGTAGTATGAATGTAGCATGTATGTAGTATGTAGTATGAATGTAGCATGTATGTAGTATGCATGTTGTATGTATGTAGCATGTAATTTTTTTTTTTTTTTTTTTTTACATTTAACACATTAGCCGGATGATGGGACTACTACTGTCCCATCATTGGCTAATGTGTCAATCACTGTCATGGTAGCAGGCATTGCCCGATGGGACTTGTAGTCCCATCGGACGATGCCTGCACAGACCCCCGGAGCCTGCACAGACCACCGGCAGGCCGGCACAGCCCCCCGGCAGGCCGGCACAGCCCCCCGGAGCCTGCACAGCCCCCCGGCAGGCCGGCACAGCCCCCCGGCAGGCCGGCACAGCCCCCCGGAGCCTGCACAGACCACCGGCAGGCCGGCACAGACCACCGGAGCCTGCACAGACCCCCTGGCAGGCCGGCACAGCCCCCCGAAAGGCCCGTACAGACCCCAGAGAGGCTGTACAAGGGCAGGAAAGGGTTTTTCTTATTCCGATACCGGAAGTCCTATAGACTTGAATGGGACTTCCGGTATCGGAATCGGCGATACCGATACTTTTTTTAAAGATCGGCCGATACCATCCGATACGATACTTTGAAGTATCGGACGGTATCGCTCAACTCTATTCACAACATATACCCTATGAAGGGGCTGCTTTATACCCTATGAGGGGGCATCATTATACCCTATGAGGGGACAGGATTATACCCTATGAGTGGGGCTGCATTATACCCTATGAAGGGGTAGCATTATACCCTATGAGGGGGGCTGCATTATACCCTATGAGGGGATAGCATTATAGCCTATGAGGGCGCTGCATTATAACCTATGAGGGGGCTACATTATATTCTGTGGGGGCAACATTATACTATATGAAGGGGCTGCATTATACCCTATGAGGGGGCATCATTATACCCTATGAGGGGACAGGATTATACCCTATGAGTGGTGCTGCATTATACCCTATGAAGGGGTAGCATTATACCCTATGAGGGTGGCTGCATTATACCCTATGAGGGGATAGCATTATAGCCTATGAGGGGGCTGCATTATAACCTATGAGGGGGCTACATTATATTCTGTGGGGGGCAACATTATACTATATGAGGGGGCTGCATTATACTCTATTAGGGAGCTGCATTATATTCTATGGGGCTGCATTATAACGTATGAGGGGATTACATTATACTCTGAGGGGGCTACATTATATTCTGTGGGGGGGCTGCATTATACTATATGAGGCTGGCTGCATTATACCCTATGAGGGGGCTACATTAAATTCTGTGGGGGGCTGTATTATATTCTATGAAGGGGCTACATTATTTTCTATGAGGGGGGCTACTTTATATTCTATGAGGGGACTGCATTATATTCTATGAGGGTGCTACTTTATATTCTATGAGGGGGCTAGATTATATTCTGGGGGGCTGCATTGTATTCTATGAGGGTGCTACTTTATATTCCATTAGGGGGCTACATTATATTCTATGAGGGGGCTGCATTATATGATATGAGGGGGTCTGCATTATACACTAAGAGGGGGCTACATTATATTTTATGAGGGGGGCTACATTATATTCTGTGAGGGTGCTACTTTATATTCTATTAGGGTGCTACATTACATTCTATGGGGGTTGCATTGTCTTCTATGAGGGTGCTACTTTATATTCTGTGGTTCTTTGGGGTGCTACATTATATTCTATTAGGGGCTGCATTATACCTTATAAGGGGGTACGTTATATTCTATGGGGCTGCATTATACCTTATGAGGGGGTTACATTATACTCTGAGGGGGATACATTATATTTTATGGGGGGATGCATCATATTCTATGAGTGGGCTACATTATACTATATGAGGGGGCTGCATTATACTATATGAGGGGGGCTGCATTACACCCTATGAAGGGGTTACATTATATTGTATGAGGGGGGTTACATTATATTCTATGAGGGGGGCTACCCCAACCCTGCTTCAGATTTAAGTAGTGTACTACCTTATAGTATACCCTGATATTAGCACATTTTACCACACAATTGGTGGTCATGTATTTATTTCTATGTAGCTACATAGTGGGCACCAAGAATGATTTTCTTTGGTGGGCTCAAGGTGCTCCAGTCCGATGCTGCAGATGCCTATACTTTTTCTTTCCTACTGATTACCAATGCGTTCAAATAATGATATAGACAAGTTGTAATAGATAAGCTGTAGTGTATAGCAGATCTGAAGGCTATTGTCATGCATCCAGTTAACAAAGCAACCCATGAGAACCACATGATCATGCTGCAAAGACTGACAGAAGGAGAAATCTCCCTCTGTCAAATTCCTCATGTGCCGCTGTCACTATTAACAGCAGCTTATGGCAAGTTAAACTATTGGGATCTTCAAAAACACTGATTTTGTGTATATATTGTGTATATATTGTTCCAGAAAATTAAGTATTTCTCCCATTACCCCATTATTACAGTTGCGCATATTTTGTTACTGACATGTTTATTTCCTTTGTGTGTATTGAAAAAAACACAAAAAAAAACCTGAGGAAAAAAAAGGCATATTAGACATAATTTCACACAAAACCCCAAAAATGGACAGGACAGAATTGTTGGCACCTGTCCAAAATTGTGGCTAAACAATTTTGTTTCCAGCATGTGATGCTCATTCAAAAAGGGGAGAAGCTGACTCAATCTTTGAATTATGTGTCTATGTGTGCCACATTAAGCATGGAGAGCAGAAAGAGGAGAAGAGAAATAGAGATTCAAAATTGTTGAACAATATCAACAATCTCAAGGTTAGAAGACCATCTCCAGAGATCTTGATGTTAATTTGTCCACAATGTGTAACACAGAATAAAAAAGTTTACAACTCATGTCACTGTAGCTAATCTCCCTGCATGTGATCGGCAGAGAAAAATTGATGAAAGGTTGCAATGCAGGATTGTCCGGATGATGGATAAGCAGCCCCAATCAAGCTTGAAATAAATTCAAGCTGTCCTGAAGGCTCAGGATGCATCAGTGTCAGCGCGAAATATCCGTCGACTTTTGAATGAAAGGAAGCACTATGACAGGAGACCCAGGAGGACTCCACTGCTGACACAGAGACATAAAAAGCTACACTGCAGTTTGAGAAAATGTACATGAATAAGCCAAAATTCTTTTGGGAAAGCGTCGCGTGGACAGATCAGACCAAGATAGAGCATTTTGGTAAAGCACATCATTCTACTGTTTACCAAAAACGCAATGAGGCCTACAAAAAAAAAGAACACAGTACCTACAGTAAAATATGGTGGAGGTTCAAAGATGTTTTGGGGTTGTTTTGCTGCTTCTGGCCCTGGGTGCCTTGACTGTGTGCAAGGTATGATGAAATCTGAAGATTACTAAAGGATTTGGGGTTGCAATGTAATGCCCTGGGTCAAAAAGCTGGGTTTGTGTCCTAGGTCATGGGCCTTCCAGCAGGACAATGACCCCAAACGTACTTCAAGAAGCTCCTGGAAATTGATGGCAGCAAACCGCTGGCGAGTTTTGCAGTGGCCAGCAATGAGTTCGGATCTAAATCCCATTGAACACCTGTGGAGAGATCTTAAAATTGCTGTTGGGAGAAGGTGCCTCAAATATGAGAGACCTGGAGCAGTTTGCAAAAGAAGAGTTGTCCAAAATTCCAGTTGAGAGGTGTAAGAAGCTTGTTGATGTTTATAGGAAGTGATTGGTTGCAGTTATTTATCCCAAAGGCTGTGCAGCCAAATATTAAGATGAGGGTTCCAACAATTTTGTCCAGCTCATTGTTAGGGTTTTGGGTGAAATTATGTCCCATTTGCCTTTTTTTTCCTCTGTCTTTTTGTGTTGTTCCAATACCCATAAAGGAAATAAACATGTGTAAAACAAAACATGTGTAATAGCAATAATTTTCTCTGAGAAATACTTCATTTTCTGGAACAATTTCAAGGATGCCAACCAGGGATGAATTATAATATGGGCAATCGGGCCATGGGCCACCAGGATCCTTGGGCCCCGGGTGGTTGCCTTGATTGCCTTCATTGTAATCCGTCTATAGTGCCAACACTTTTGGCCATAACTGTATTTGTCATGTGCTCCCTTCATTTGCATGCAGAAGTCAGTTACTGGCTTCAGAAGAGGATGCCACATGGCATGGTAGTGGAGGGATGGTGAGTGTAATTGTTTATTTTTTTTTTTATGCATTAAAGAACAGCGGCAGTATGGGGGACATATAATAGAATGGGGGATATATATACGAAGAAGGGGCCCAGGATAAGGGGCATATAGCAGAATGGGGGACATTTATACCAGGATGGGGCACAGGATAAGGGACATATATACCAGGATGGGGCCTAGGATAAGGGACATATGTACCAGGATGGGGATATACTGTATATACCAGGATGGGGCCTAGGACAAGGGACATATATACAAGGATGGTGATATACAGTGGGGCAAAAAAGTATTTAGTCAGTCAGCAATAGTGCAAGTTCCACCACTTAAAAAGATGAGAGGCGTCTGTAATTTACATCATAGGTAGACCTCAACTATGGGAGACAAACTGAGAAAAAAAAATCCAGAAAATCACATTGTCTGTTTTTTTTTTCATTTTATTTGCATATTATGGTGGAAAATAAGTATTTGGTCAGAAACAAGCAATCAAGATTTCTGGCTCTCACAGACCTGTAACTTCTTCTTTAAGAGTCTCCTCTTTCCTCCACTCATTACCTGTAGTAATGGCACCTGTTTAAACTTGTTATCAGTATAAAAAGACACCTGTGCACACCCTCAAACAGTCTGACTCAAACTCCACTATGGTGAAGACCAAAGAGCTGTCAAAGGACACCAGAAACAAAATTGTAGCCCTGCACCAGGCTGGGAAGACTGAATCTGCAATAGCCAACCAGCTTGGAGTGAAGAAATCAACTGTGGGAGCAATAATTAGAAAATGGAAGACATACAAGACCACTGATAATCTCCCTCGATCTGGTGCTCCATGCAAAATCCCACCCCGTGGGGTCAGAATGATCACAAGAACGGTGAGCAAAAATCCCAGAACCACGCGGGGGGACCTAGTGAATGAACTGCAGAGAGCTGGGACCAATGTAACAAGGCCTACCATAAGTAACACACTACGCCACCATGGACTCAGATCCTGCAGTGCCAGACGTGTCCCACTGCTTAAGCCTGTACATGTCCGGGCCCGTCTGAAGTTTGCTAGAGAGCATTTGGATGATCCAGAGGAGTTTTGGGAGAATGTCCTATGGTCTGATGAAACCAAACTGGAACTGTTTGGTAGAAACACAACTTGTCGTGTTTGGAGGAAAAAGAATACTGAGTTGCATCCATCAAACACCATACCTACTGTAAAGCATGGTGGTGGAAACATCATGCTTTGGGGCTGTTTCTCTGCAAAGGGGCCAGGATGACTGATCCGGGTACATGAAAGAATGAATGGGGCCATGTATCGTGAGATTTTGAGTGCAAACCTCCTTCCATCAGCAAGGGCATTGAATATGAAACGTGGCTGGGTCTTTCAACATGACAATGATCCAAAGCACACCGCCAGGGCAACGAAGGAGTGGCTTCGTAAGAAGCATTTCAAGGTCCTGGAGTGGCCTAGCCAGTCTCCAGATCTCAACCCTATAGAAAACCTTTGGAGGGAGTTGAAAGTCCGTGTTGCCAAGCGAAAAGCCAAAAACATCACTGCTCTAGAGGAGATCTGCATGGAGGAATGGGCCAACATACCAACAACAGTGTGTGGCAACCTTGTGAAGACTTACAGAAAACATTTGACCTCTGTCATTGCCAACAAAGGATATATCACAAAGTATTGAGATGAAATTTTGTTTCTGACCAAATACTTATTTTCCACCATAATATGCAAATAAAATGAAAAAAAAACAGACAATGTGATTTTCTGGATTTTTTTTTCTCAGTTTGTCTCCCATAGTTGAGGTCTACCTATGATGTAAATTACAGACGCCTCTCATCTTTTTAAGTGGTGGAACTTGCACTATTGCTGACTGACTAAATACTTTTTTGCCCCACTGTATATACCAGGATGGGGTCCAGGATAAGGGACATACGTACCAGTATGGGGGATACATATGCCAGAAGGGAGATATATATACCAGGATGGTGCCCAGGATAAGGGACATATATACCTGGATGAGGGGTATATACACCTGGATGGAGCCAGCAAGAAGGTCATATATACCAGGATGGAGGATGTATATGGAAGGGAGGGATAGGACTGTAGTTGCGACCTGAACAACCACAATATTTCCTTCCCCTACAGAAAACTGTACTCTTCTCTTCAGCATACCTCTCCACATTCAGTTTCCTCTGGGCACTTCCCAGATGATGACGGTCCCTCTTCCAGGTGACCCCCAGCAATGGAGACACAGTCCAAGTTAACTTTAAAGGGAATCTGTCACCCCTTTTTTGAGATATCATATAATGATATCATTCAATTGTGTGTCACATAAGGACTCTCTTAGTACTTTTGCTTCCCCCTGACCCCGCACCTTTCATGCATAAATACCTTTTTTATATCGATTCAGATGTATGTAAACTGCTGATGTCCGGTCCGCTGGGCGGAGCTTATTCACCTGCTCCCCCCTCTCTGTCTTGCTCTACACAAGAAGAAATGCGTAGAGAAAGACAGGGAGGGGGGAGCAGTTGAATAAGCCCCGCCCAGTGGTCCGGACCGCGGCAGTTTACATACATCTGAACCGATATAAAAAAGGTATTTATGCATGAAAGGTGCGGGGTCAGGGGGAAGCAAAAGTATTAAGAGAATCCTTATGTGAAACACAATTGAATGATATCATTATATGATATCTCAAAAAAGGGGTGACAGATTCCCTTTAACATTTTCTTTACTGAATATTTTGCAAAGGAGGGAGCCTTAGACACACTGTGCCATCTATTACGGGTATTTATGATTTGGTATTTTTATGCACTTTATGATTGATTATATTTCAAGTCTTTTTACACTATGCACTTTATTATTGCTATTATATTCATATGAGTATTATCATGGCCAATATGTATAATATGTATCTATCGCCTTGTGATATTAACTTATGGTAATTTATTATGTCCATTTGTTCTGTTATCCCCTTTTGTGTTATTCAATAAATTTATTTGAGTCTTTATCACTCTGGACTCTTTTTTGGTATATTCATTTTTTTTAGAAGGTTTCTGAATATTTTGCACTCTACATCCACAGTTGGTACATCATGACAATTACTTGTTTCCTCATCTTTCCCTTTCTGACTGACGCTTCTGTGCAGTACACGCCCGGAACGAACCGTCCTAGACTGCTCCCCAGGTCCATCCTGGCCTGACCTTGCCATGATGACAATTCCTTCTGCCTGTTTCGTCCTAGACTCGAAATCATAAGTCACCAGGTTTGGTTGCCTCTGGTATTGCATCCGGCCCGTCTGTACCGATCTCGTCGAAGCTCTAACTGTCTTTATCTCCTCAGTCCAACCGACTCCTGCCCTAAAAGCATCTGCCCAGGCGATAAGTCGCCACATCTTTCCTTTCTTGTAACAAATATACACCGGCGCTACCAAGTACAAATAATGATGGATATGTGCAATACAGCCGCTGCTGGCGAATGCCCAGGGTCTGTGCACACCCAAGGAAAAGTAAATAACAAAAAATCAAGAATTAAATTGCACCTGCGCTGACTGACTATATCCTGCAATGACCACCTAAGTAGGTCATGAATGAATGCTGTACTTACTTCCTGTGTACTGTGGGGCTGCAGATGAATCCAGCATGTGCCATGTGTAAAAATGGCTGTACCCCGATGGAAACCAGAGACGCAACACCAAGGAGGCGTCCCTCCTGTAGACGGTGGTGTGGGAGCGTCCCTTCAGCTGTCAGCCGCTGGACACGCTGAAAAAGATGGCGGCGCGCTCCGGCCGAGAGGCGCCGCCGGCGTGCAGCGGCAAGGTGGAAGAAGAACCAGGTGACGTCACCGGGAAAAGAGGAAGGGGGCGCGTGCAGGCCAAACTAGAAGCCAACGCGTTTCTAAGGTCTGCGGACCTTCTTCATCAGGGCTGTCAGACCCTGCTGCGCCTAACCCTATATGTGGCATAAACCACACCTCCCCCCACCTGTCAGCATAAAGGGCATGCTAGATTCCAATACATCTACCCACTGCCCGTCAGGAAATGATGCAAAAAACATCTAAAAAAAGGTATCCAATGAGAAAATATTCATATATATGATATATTTTGAGAATAATTTAAAACCATTTTTTAATATAATCCAATTAAAATATATATCATATACAAATAAACATAAAACTTAAGTGTTCATATTTTCTAAAACAAAACAAAACTTTCCCTAAAAAATGCATGCATAAAATTCGTGCAATAAAATTCGTTGCACGGATTAAAAGGTTTTTTTTTTTTTTTTTTTTTTTATAACAATAAAAAAGAAACCATCAACATGAATGTTGCACATAACAGAAAATGTGTTAATAACCATTTGGATAAATCTGAAATCCATCAAAAAAGGCATATAACTCCACTTCTTGATTGAGGCCCCTAGGGGCCAAACAATCCAGAGTGAAAACCCACTGCGACTCAACCCGAGACATTTGCGCCAAATAATCACCACCTCTCACGTTTTTGTGTACTCGTTGGATACCACAAAACGATGTTCCCTTAATAGATTTATTATGGTAATCTTTAAAATGTCTAGAGAGGGGATGACCACTATAGCCTTTTTCTATATTATTGAAATGTTCTTTCACTCGATCCATGAGTCTGCGTTTGGTGCGACCAACATATATTTTTTCGCAGGGGCACCTGATTAAATAAATAACACCAGTGGTAAAACAAGTAATCGAGTCCTTAATCTTAAACGACAATTTGTTATGAGAGTCGGTAAATGCAGTCTGTAAAATTTTCTTGAAACTGGTATGACTGCAACAAGAGCATGTACCGCACGGTATAAAACCCCTTGGACGTGCCCCTGATGAGATTGGCAAAAACGGTTTAATAGTAGGGGCTACGAAATTACCCACCGTTTGAGCCCTCCTAAATACAAATCTTGGAAATTCCGGCAAAAGATTACCTATTATTTTATCACCCTGAAGAATAAACCAATGTCTCCGAATAATATTCATGAATTCTTTATGACCAGAATGATATTGGGTGATAATAGGTAAATCCTGGATTTGCTCAGTGATAGTGGGTAACTTAGCACCATCAGGATCAGATTTGTGGATTAGAGCATGCCTAGATAACAATTCAACTTTTTTTCGGTCTACATCGAGGAGATCTTCAGGATAACCCTTAGTGAGGAATTGCTTGGTTAAATTCAAAGCCTCAACAGTATAATCTTCTATTTTGGAGCAGTTCCGTCTTAATCTCGTGAACTGCCCTTTAGGAATGTTTAAAAGCCAAGCTGGTAAATGACAACTATTTAAATCAATAAAGCTATTAGAATCAACCTCTTTATGAAAACATCTAGTATATAAGTTATTTTCCTCCACATAAATTTCAAGATCCAGAAAGTGAATATTGGTGGTACTAGTGGTGGCAGTGAACTCCAATCCAAACATATTAAGATCTAAACTTGAAATAAAGGCCTCTAGATCCCCCAGAGACCCCTTCCAAATAAATAAGACGTCATCAATGAAACGTCGCCACATTACCAAATCAGACCGAAGTTGTCCAGATTGAAAGATATGGGTCTCCTCCCATTTGGCTACATACAGATTTGCGTAGCTGGGTGCAAAACGGGTACCCATAGCGGTGCCCTACGTTTGTAAATAAAATTGATCCTCATAAAGAAAATAGTTATGTGTGAGAATGAAAGAAATACTCTCTAATAAAAAATCCAATTGAGTACTGGTATATAAATCCAGTTTTTCCAAAAAATATCTGGCCGCTTCACATCCTTTTTGATGGTCTATCACTGTGTAAAGGGATTTGATATTGAGGGTCTCAAGGATAAATCCATTTTGCCATTGAATATTTTCAAGAATTTGTAATGTATGACTAGTGTCTTTAAGATAAGCCGGTACCAGAGGCATAGATTTCTGCAGATGTATGTCAACATAACGAGAAAGATTGGAAGTTAGACAATTAATGCCAGAAATTATAGGTCTCCCAGGAGGACACAATTTATCCTTATGAAGTTTTGGAATATGGTAAAATATAGATGTACTAGGGGATTTCTTTACAATATATTGAAATTCCTTTTTATTCAATAAGCCATGGGATCTGCACGCGCCCCCTTCCTCTTTTCCCGGTGACGTCACCTGGTTCTTCTTCCTCCTTGCCGCTGCACGCCGGCGGCGCCTCTCGGCCGGAGCGCGCCGCCATCTTTTTCAGCGTGTCCAGCGGCTGACAGCTGAAGGGACGCTCCCTCACCACCGTCTACAGGAGGGACGCCTCCTTGGTGTTGCGTCTCTGGCTTCCATCGGGGTACAGCCATTTTTACACATGGCACATGCTGGATTCATCTGCAGCCCCACAGTACACAGGAAGTAAGTACAGCATTCAGTCATGACCTACTTAGGTGGTCATTGCAGGATATAGTCAGTCAGCGCAGGTGCAATTTAATTCTTGATCTTTCCTTTCTTGTTCTGGCCCTCTGATATGACACACAGTGGCCTTGGGTAACGTGGGCTGTAGCGATTCAACGTTACGTGTCTGCCAAGCTGTCCAGGTCTATAGCCCATGTGGACACTAGGGCACCTTGGCCCCATCTGACTTAACTTCCTAACAAGCTTCCCTCTTACTACCCGACAGCTCCTCCTACATTAACCCTCTATAAACATCCTATCAGCTATACCTATAAGGCCCACTAGTATGCCCCCATCTAGTGGCCGACAACAGAACTACACTTACCCTATGTATAAGAACTTTGTACTAAAGTGCCCTCCTCTAATGTTTCCAAAAGGATGCACTGACTTACCCTATACTATACATGAACATCAATATACATTACATTATATTATATACAGTGTAGCTCTAAGGAATGCAGACTTTAAAGCATGGTAACACATATATATGTGGCAGTACCAGTAAAGTGAGCGGTAATACATGTTTATAAGTAGCAGTACCGCAAGCATGCAACCTATACAGTATCAATATTAGCAATATGTACTTATTAACAAATCAAAGGCAATTAGAAGAAGGGAAGCAAGAAGAACATTATATCTCACCCCCTTACAAGTACAGACCAAAAGTTTGGACACACCTTCTCATTCAAAGAGTTTTCTTTATTTTCATGACTATGAAAATTGTAGATTCACTCTGAAGGCATCAAAACTATGAATGAACACATGTGGAATTATATAATTAACAAAAAAGTGTGAAACAACTGAAAATATGTCTTATATTCTAGATTCTTCAAAGTAGCCACCTTTTGCTTTGATTACTGCTTTGCACACTCTTGGCATTCTCTTGATGAGCTTCAACAGGTAGTCACCGGAAATGGTTTTCACTTCACAGGTGTGCCCTTTCAGGATTAATAAGTGGGATTTCTTGCCTTATAAATGGGGTTGGGACCATCAATTGCGTTGTGCACAAGTCTGGTGGATACACAGCTGATAGTCCTACTGAATAGACTGTTAGAATTTGTATTATGGCAAGAAAAAAGCAGCTAAGTAAAGAAAAATGAGTGGCCATCATTACTTTAAGAAATGAAGGTCAGTCAGTCTGAAAAATTGGGAAAACTTTGACAGTGTCCCCAAGTGCAGTGGCAAAAACCATCAAGCGCTACAAAGAGACTGGCTCACATGAGGACCGCCCCAGGAAAGGAAGACCAAGAGTCACCTCTGCTGCGGAGGATAAGTTCATCCGAGTCACCTGCCTCAGAAATCGCAGGTTAACAGCAGCTCAGATTAGAGACCAGGTCAATGCCACACAGAGTTCTAGCAGCAGACACATCTCTACAACAACTGTTAAGAGGAGACTTTGTGCAGCAGGCCTTCATGGTAAAATAGCTGCTAGGAAACCATTGCAAAGAACAGGCAACAAGCATAAGAGACTTGCTTGGGCTAAAGAACACAAGGAATGGACATTAGACCAGTGGAAATCTGTGCTTTGGTCTGATGAGTCCAAATTTGAGATCTTTGGTTCCAACCACGGTGTCTTTGTGCGACGCAGAAAAGGTGACCGGATGGACTCTACATGCCTGGTTCCCACCGTGAAGCATGGAGGAGGAGGTGTGATGGTGTGGGGGTGCTTTGCTGGTGACACTGTTGGGGATTTATTCAAAATTGAAGGCATACTGAACCAGCATGGCTACCACAGCATCTTGCACAGCGGCATGCTATTCCATCCGGTTTGCGTTTAGTTGGAGCATCATTTATTTTTCAACAGGACAATGACCCCCAAACACACCTCCAGGCTGTGTAAGGGCTATTTGACCAAGAGGGAGAGTGATGGGATGCTACGCCAGATGACCTGGCCTCCACAGTCACCAGACCTGAACCCAATCGAGATGGTTTGGGGAGAGCTGGACCGCAGAGTGAAGGCAAAAGGGCCAACAAGTGCTAAGCCTCTCTGGGAACTCCTTCAAGACTGTTGGAAGACCATTTCCGGTGACTACCTCTTGAAGCTCATCAGGAGAATGCCAAGAGTGTGCAAAGCAGTAATCAAAGCAAAAGGTGGCTACTTTGAAGAACCTAGAATATAAGACGTATTTTCAGTTTTTTTCACACTTTGTTAATTATATAATTCCACATGTGTTAATTCATAATTTTGATGCCTTCAGAGTGAATCTACAAATTTCATAGTCATGAAAATAAAGAAAATTCTTTGAATGAGAAGGTGTGTCCAAACTTTTGGTCTGTACTGTATATACCAGAATGGTGGTGGTGGGGCAATCCAAATCTTGCATCGGGGCCCATCAGACTCTAGTTATGCCCCTGCTTAATGTAGATTACACAGTGCAACGATATCATAGCACTAGAAAATGTTGAAACCTAACCTGACATTAGTCAATAGCTGTGCAATATTAAGTTATCTTAATCCTTTTAAAGGGCTATTCCCATCATCATCAGTAGATATTGTAGGACAGTAAATATAAAAAATGAAATTGAATAGTAAAATAAATGAACATTTTGCAATTTACTGCTCATTAAAATTGTCAGCCGTTCATGAGCGTTTAAAGGGGTTTTCCACTACTAGAGACAACCCATTCTCAACCGATATGCTTTCCTCTTTTAAAATAGCAACACTTATACTCACCTGCGCTGCAGGCGTTGCTCCAGCAATGTCGACACTTTCTCTCCTGGCGGTCATGTAACTGATGCCACTTGAAACCTGTGTCCACCTTCAAACAAATTACTTATGTCAGGAGGAAGAGAGAGCAGCGCTCACTTCCTCCATATTTCACGTGGCATCACACAGTTATGCGATTGCAGGGAGAGACGGTGCCGACAACACTGGAACTGGAGGTCAGTTCTGATTTTAAAAGAGGGAAACCTACGGATAGAGAAGAGGTTGCCCTGAGCAGTGGACAACCCCTGTAACACTTTTCTTTTGTTTACTTCTCATTGAGTTGAAAACCAGTACCTGCTGCAAGACAGTGGGACACGTGCAGTGCTTACAGGCTCCTTTCTATTGAGCTTGTAAGCACTGTTTTGAAGCTGGTTAGTATCACTCTTACCTCATAATTCTCACCAGCTTCAATGCAGTGGGTACAAGCTAGGAAACACCGGTGGTCAGTCTCCTAGGCAGAAAACTATAAACTAAAGAACAGCTGTGGTGCACAACTGTTAAGTCTTTAATCAGACTAGTTGTAGGGAAAATCTGGTTAGTCAGCTATCTAGTTATTATTTTACAGCAGCATCTTAAGTGAAATCCCCATTTGACACAACTACTGTCTGCTACTTTTGTACTATATTTTTGATAACACCTGTGAGATACTTTACATCGTAATTACCCGGGGGACTCAGCATGTCTGCAAGAGTAACTTCATATCTTTACGTCTGGAACTATAAGACAAGAATTCATATAGTCATAGATTAGTGGTATGGCCCACACTTACCCGGCTGACATCCTTATCACACGCTTCAAGCACTATGATACGGTATCCTAGATATATGCTGCAAGCAAATAAATATCTGGGCACGTCATGACAATATGTTAGAATTTTCTGTATCTCTATATATTAATTTTATGTGCATTTATTTACATGCCCCTGTGATTTCAGGTGATTTGTCAGAATATAACGGTTCATGTATGTACATGAGAAATAACAATATTTCTGGCCATTATGTAACTTGTACCTTGCATTTTTCACCAGTTTTTATTTCTCCAATTTTCAGTTCTCTCTGAGCTAGTGGATGGAGAAAAATTGCCAATATAAAGTACACAAAAAAGTGAGGGATTCCTGCTCTCCTCTCTCCATGTGGCACATGTGTAAGGGGGTGGCAGTGCTATGGACAGTAGAGACAAGCTGCCCCTTTAAGAGACAGCACCCCCTTGGTTAGAGCAGTGGGACATTCTGCGCTTCCCTGCTGTAAAGGCTGTTTGGTTTCATCTGCCAGACTATATAGGGGAGGGACTGCTTTTCTGTGTAGAAGAGATTTCTGCAGGAAGCAGGTGTGCCTGCGTGATCTGTAAGAAAAAGAACATTTAGTCTGCGACTGTGACTTTGTAAACTATTCTGGGGATTAAAAGGTGGCTTTCCTGCCTTGCCATGAGAAGCCACAAAGAAAGGACAAGAAAGGAACCCAGAGGAGGAATCCATCATTCCTAGGAGCATCATTGAACTTGCACACAAGGAAAACAGAGCTTCCAGGAAGAAGTGCGCACTATCTTGCAAAACTTCATGGGCCCACAGGAATGGACTGAGATGCCAACTACTGTGAGTGTTAACCCCGTGTGCGCACATGTTTAGGGCATAGGATAGGCTGCAATAGACAGAGTACGGTAGCCGTGCGGCCGGAGTAGTAGCGGCCAGTCAGGCTATAGTTAGAAAAACCAAAGGAAAAAACAATGTGTGTATATACCCTAATGAAAATAAGTAAAAAAGCAAGTGCATTAAATAACATAGGGTACTGGGTAAACACTATTTTGATCAAAAAAGTATAAAGCTGTCCCACCACGGCAAGGTGTACCCATTTGAGACAGTAACTACACTAGCGGTAAATAGTGTTTACCAAGTACCCTATGTTATTTAATGCACTTGCTTTTTTACTTATTTATTTTCATTAGGGTATATACACACATTGTTTTTTCCTTTGGTTTTGCTTGCTTTTATGGCCAGTGAGAACATGCTTTTACATCATGCATGTCATTCAAGTCTACTCCAGTTCAGTTTTTTTGGTTTTTCTTCAGCATTTTAGTATTCAGTTCAAATAGGGTGTGGCCTCCTTTCTACTGAGCTGTGTAGTTCACTTAGTCCCTCTGAAGCTGGGTGTCCGTTTGGGACCCAGAGACTCTGCCACTATTCACACTAGGTAGGTTTTAACCGTTAGTGTAGTTACTGTCTCAAATGGGTACACCTTGCCATGGTGGGACAGCTTTATACTTTTTTGATCAAAATAGCGTTTACCAAGTACCCTATGTTATTTAATGCACTTACTTTACTTATTTTCATTAGGGTATATACATGCATTGCTTTTTCCTTTGGTTTTGCTTGCTTTTATGGCCAGTGTGAACATGCTTTTACATCATGCATGTCATTCATGTCTACTCCAGTTCAGGCTAGAGTTAGAGTAGCAGCATACTGTACTTTATTGTATTGTTTTGCCTTTTCCAAAATACACTGATCTGTAATTGTTGGTGCTCCGTGCCATTTGTACGGCCCAGCTAGAGAATATCACTTTTGTAAATTGTTTTATATCATTGCATACCACTGTTTACACTTTCCTAACACTGCATTCCTTGCCTGTAAATAAATTAACCCTTTGTTGCTTGCACCTCATCTTGTGTACCATAGTCCCCCTGCATTGTGGTGCCCCCCCGGCCATCGCTTCAAGCACATGGGCCATGAGTAAGTTCTGTGATCATATAAAAAAAATCCAGTAAAGTGCATATAGTGAACAGACCTAAAATCTAAAGTCTGAAATAAAGTGCATAGGAAATATAATAAGATCATAAATACCCGTGATCAGTGGCTCAATGTGTCTCCAACTCCCTCCAACGTACGTTTCGCCTACCGTGGCTTTCTCAAGGAGTGAGGTGATAGTGAAAGGGGGAAGTATTTATATGTAAGGCTACTTTCACACTTCAGGTTTTCGGCGTCAGGCGCGATCCGGCGTCGTGCCGGAACGCCGGATCCGGCAAATGTTTCTGAAAACCGGATGTGACGGATCCGGTTTTCTGCCGGATCCGTCTTTTTCTGGACAGACAAAACCGGATCCGTCTCATCCGGTTCATCCGTTTTTCTATCCGTTTTTTCGACGGATTACGCCGGATCCGGTTTTTAAAATTGACCCTTGTGGCCTTCCGAACGGGATTGGCTACTGGAAAACTATATATAGCGTGTTCCTACAGCCCTTCTTTGACAGGTTGTAGAGGAGAAAATGCAGGTTGGAGAGAAGAGCAAGTTACTGGCGAAGATGGATGTTGTGATTGGAAATATTTTGAAGAATTTGGCGGATTTTACAGCGGAGGCGAATCGTTTGAGAGTGATTGTTCTGGAGAAGGAGAGAGCGAGACAGCAGCGCATCAGGCATCGTAGACGACGTTTGTGGATCCACCCCATCACAGCCAAGAGAATGACGCGTGGGGTCTATTCTACACTATGCATGGACCTTCGACGAAACCCGGATAAATTTTTTGGATATGTTAGGATGAAAATGGAGAATTTTGATTACTTGGTGGAGCGCATTGCACACCTCATAAGAAAAGCGGACACCTATTGCCGCTTCTCTGTTTCACCCGCAGAGCGTCTGATGGTGACTTTAAGGTAAGCCACATTTATTGGATGTGATCGCATCAGAGCACCCTTTCACTGCAATCTTGTTGGTGGTAGTTTGTATCTCCAAGTGTTATAGCTGAGTTTTGGTATAATGCTGTGATTTAAAACTAATTTATTGTTTTTTAATTCCCCACAGATTTCTTGCAACTGGAGAATCCCTTTCGTCACTGCATTTCCAGTACAGACTCGGGATTTCCACCATATCTGGAATTGTGAAGTACACATGCCGTGCACTGTGGGACTCCTTAGCTGAAGAGTTTTTACCAGAGCCCACAACAGAGAGGTGGATTGAAATTGCTGACAAGTTTCAACAGATATGTCAGTTTCCAAACTGCTTGGGCGCTGTGGACGGGAAACATATCCGCATTGTAAAGCCAGCTGGATCGGGATCGGAATATTTCAATTACAAGAAATATTTTTCAATTGTCCTCATGGCCATCGCTGACGCGGAATACAAATTTATTGCGGTTGATATTGGGGCCTATGGCCGCTCCAATGACTCTCAAGTTTTCAAACTGTCTGCCATGGGGCGTAAACTGTATGGAAACACCTTCCAGTTCCCACCACCTAGACCGCTGCCGCAAACATCTGGTCCACCTATGCCATTTGTCTGTGTAGGGGATGAAGCCTTCCAGCTGTCAGAACACCTTTTGAAACCGTACTCTAGCAGAGGATTGACAAGACCAAAACGCATTTTTAATTACCGCCTCACAAGAGCAAGAAGAATGGTTGAATGTACCTTTGGTATTCTGACAGCCAAATGGCGGGTCCTATTGACTGCGATCAACCTCAAGACAGAAACTGTGGACGAGGTGATCAAAGCGTGCGTGGTACTCCACAATTTTGTTATCTGCAAGGAACCCATTTCCATTGAGGACACCTCTGAAGAAACCACCTTGCAAGATTACCATGACATTACCACTAGAAGTTCTGTGACGGTTTCAGTAATGAGGGACAATTTTGCACTATACTTTATGTCTCCTCAAGGCAGAGTACACTGGCAGGATGACAGAGTGTGAAAGATTTGTGCCCTAACCAAACTTGTGTACCTTCTGGACCAACAGTATATACCTTTGCCAACCAAAGTTGGCTATCTTGTCATGGTCTCTATTTTTAGCTTTAGGCCACAGGTGTGTACCTGGTTGTGTTTTATGCAAAGTATTTCACCTTTTAACAAAAGTTGTGTACATTGTTAGGAAATCACCAACAATAAACACAACTTTTTAGGTGAAATACTTTGCTTCAAACACAACCAGGAACACAACTGTGGCAAAAAGCTAAAATTTACCCACAGTTATATACCTAGTTTTGAATACCATTTCACCTTTTAAATACCCTGTATTTAACCTTTTTCGCCGCAGAAAGAAATGACAGACAACCAGTGTAAAATAATTTAACTTTTATTGAAAAATGTTTTTTTTAGTAAACTTTTTTAAAATTTTAATAAACTTGTTTAATAAAACTTTGAAACTATAAAACTGAAACCATAAAACTGGTCATTTTTATTTAAATACACACATTATAATTCTGTGTAGTGTGTGGTGGAAATACTGCTGTAGGGGCTGCGGGACACTTCGACACTGGGAGTGTGGAGAGAGGACTGGGATCGTGGTGGGGAAGGAACAGTTAGAGGTGAAGGTGTGGAAAAAACTACAGAATGGGTGGACATGTGGGAAGCAGAAGAGGTGGTGGGTGGTGGAGTGGAGGGTTGGGCAGGGACTGTAGGAGCAGATGATGTTGATGGCAAGTTGTATGGGGAAGGAGTTTGGTACGGGGCAGGTTGCTGGAAGTGGGGAGATGTCTGGTACGGGGCAGGTTGCTGGAAGTGGGGAGATGTCTGGTACGGGGCAGGTTGCTGGAAGTGGGGAGATGTCTGGTACTGGGGAGGTTGCTGGTACTGGGGAGTTTGCAGGTACTGTGGAGGTTGCTGGTACTGGTGAGGTTGCTGGTGCTGGGGAGGTTGCTGGTGCTGGGGAGGTTGCTGGTGCTGGGGAGGTGGATGGTGCTGGGGAGGTGGATGGTGCTGGGGAGGTGGATGGTGCTGGGGAGGTGGATGGTATGTAATAGGAGGGGGAGGATGGAAAGTGGCTGGAGGTGGATGGTATGTAATAGGAGGGGGAGGATGGAAAGTGGCTGGAGGGGGTGTAGATGTAATAGGAGGGGGAGGATGGAAAGTGGCTGGAGGGGGTGTAGATGTAATAGGAGGGGGAGGATGGAAAGTGGCTGGAGGGGGTGCAGGTGGAGGAACTACTGTGGTGGGAGGAGGAGGAGGTTGGGAGGTAACTTGCTGGAGAGCAGCGTGGCATGAATGCAATACATGCATCTGCTGGGTAGGAGAGAGCGTTTCCATGTGCTCCACAACAGACCTGAAAAAGGTGTGGTTTGGCGAAGATCTTGCTTCTGAATGCATGGTTTGCAGAAGTGTCTTCACCTCCAGAATGCTGGAGTTGATCTGCTGATAGCCTGCGGATATTTGCTCTGACAAGACTTTGAGACAGTTCTGGAAAGATGCATTCAGATGCAAGAACTCTGGCGCATAAGTCTTTTCCTGACCCCTCTGCCGCTGCCGCCCAGTACCCGCAGGTGTACTAGAGGTGGCAGGGGCAGAAGGGTGGGGTAAAGGGAAAGCGATCTCCTCACCAGCAGCTTCATGTAATGTAGGCGGCCACGATGCTCCTGTGCTGGTGGATGGGACAGATGGGTCGAATGTGTGGGAAGGCTGGGAAGGTGCAGATGTACCGGGGCGGTCGAAGTGTCCCTCGGTGCCGGTCTCCTCAGGGATCGCCTCAGAAGGGTCCAATCGTGCCGGCTCCCGAGTGCTGCTCACCGTGCTGTGGAATAAAGAGAAAAAAAAACAATTAAAATACTGACATGGTATGGCCCTGGCTGAAAAAATTTTTTACATATAACATTTTTTTTCACATGTGGTGTGTAATATTTACCTTCTGGTGACCATTGTTTCCCGGAGGAACGACAGGGCTTCTGCGTACTTGTACTTGCTCCTGCGTCCTCCAGATCCACTCGGGGCCCGCATCTCTTTATTGAACTCCTTCTTGAAACGATCCCTCACAGACCGCCACCGATTCACAATTCTGTTCCCTGAAACAAGAAAGGAGTGGTTAGTATACAACATCAGTGTTTCCCAAACTCCAGTCCTCATGGTCCCCAGGGGTCATGTTTTCATGATTTCTATAGTAAATAGAAATCCTGAACACATGATCCGTGGGGACCACGAGGACTGGAGTTCGGGAAACACTGGTTTACATCAAGCAACCGGTACTGTATATACTTACGCTCTTTAATCTGGGCCCGAGCTTCGAGGTCCTCCCAGCGGCCCACAAGGAGAGAACAGATTTCCTCCCAGAGTCGTCGGGTAACAATCAGGTCAGCGTGGCGGCGGTCAGCCATATTCCAGAGCGGCTCCCTTTCTCTGACGAGATCGATGAGGCAGTCCACATCAATCCCTCCATCCTCACCGTCAGAGTCGGGAGCACGCTGTGAAGGCTGTTAAAGAAAAAGACAAAAATAACATAATTAGCCTCCACAAAAGAAATGAAATAAAAAGTGCAAAAAAACAAAGCAAAAATATTTATACTTACACGCTGGTGACCGCCGCGTTGCTGTCGCCGACGACCCTGGGAGGCACTGCGAGGACCTCTTGGCCAAGCACCAGATTGGGAAGACTAGAGAAGAAAACAAAAAAAGTTATGTCTTTGGATGTAGGCATTTGTTTGCTGTGTGTGGTCTGCAGAACATTGTTTTCTATGTGTTGTGTGTAGTGTGATGTTGTGTTTCTGCGTTTGATGCAAAAAACTTACGAATTGTGAGCCCACTCCAAGTGTCTGTCCACCCCTTCCTTCTTCTTCTGGGAACTCCTCTTCATCTTGTGATTCCTGTTTTGAAATAAAAGGCAATGAATAGACATATATTACAGAGAAGATGGATTTTGGAAATAAAAACTTACCGTCAAACGCTGACGATGCGAGGGAGGGCTCCCAGAAGATGTGCTGTCCTCTTGCTGGCCAGACTCCATGGCTGTGGGTGGTGTTACAGCTGCTGCCAGTGAAGCCAGTGCTGCTGCTGCTGCTGCATCTCTTGGGCGGCTGTTGAATAAAGAGAAACAAAGGGCCAATGAATATCTTGATATTCAATAGCCCTAGTTTGGAGGAATGGGGGATTTGATAATTACCGTCTCTCATCTGCTGCTGGCCTCCCCTCCTCAGCATGTTCTATTTGCTGCTCCATTTGGGGTGGTGGTGCGGATGGTGCTGCAGTGGTCTCCTGCCTTCTCCTGCGCCTGGTTGCTGTCTTGGGTGGCATGTTGGGTGTGGCTGTGGGTCCCACTGTCTTGCTTTTATATATGTCTTGTGGGCAGAGCTACTGAGCATGCTCAGACCAAAAAACGGGATCCGGCCGACGGATCCGGCTTTTGCCGAATCCGGCGCATTGCGGCGCTCATAGGCTTTCATTGTGTGAAAAAGCCGGACGCGCCGGATCCGGCGTGTCCGGCTTTTTCGACGGAGACAAAAAACGTTACAGTCACCGTTTTTTCCAGACGCCGGATCGCGACACATTGCCGGATCCGGCGAAAACCGGATGAAACGCATGGCCATCCGGCGCGATCCGGCGCAAATGCAAGTCAATGGGGGGGAAAACGGATCCGGCATTGCATTTCGCCGGATCCGGTTTCTGTCAAAAGCGCCGGATCGCGCCTGACGGCGAAAACCTGATGTGTGAAAGAGGCCTAACCCGAACCAATGGAAACTCTTGGTTCCCATGTGGTTTAATAATCAAATAAACAAATATAAATATTAGTGATCAAGCCCCAGGATCAGTATAATGTCTCCCAACCTAAACATATATATTAGGATCAGAGGTAAAAATATACATCTACAGGATATTAATCATGTGCGTTCCAGACTGGGACGCACGCTGCCGCCGACATCACAGGAATCGGAACTTCAGTGAATGATGCGCCCTAGTGTGGAACACAAGCCACCGCCGAAAGACCGGAACTGGAAATGACGTGACTAAACCTGAGCGCTCCGAATTGAAAGGCAAAACAAAGATAACTCCTCCCCTGCAGCATGGAATGAAGCATCGCTATTGATGCGCTCCAACATGGAACGCAAACAACCTAATATGGTTGAAAACACAGAAGGGGAGTAAGATGGAAGATATTACAGTAAAAACCTAAGATATAGAGCGCTAAAATGGCAATGTATGCTTCCTGAGTATATTGCAGACATATATAACAGCGGCAAAACCCGATGACATTTAAAATTAAAACAAGGGTATTAGGCTAGTTTCACACTAGCGTTTTTTGCCAGCAGCACATGCCGCTGCTAAGCCCCGCCTCCTGCCTGCCGCCTCCTGTCATCTCTGCCTAGTATTGCACACAGCTGCATGCAATCTGCACACCCTATCTTTAGCATAGGGTGCGCAGACCGTGCGCTAGTAGAATTTAGCATGCGCTGCGCCCTTTTGACGGTGCTCTGAGCGCGCCAAAATGCAACATGGTGTGTTCGGCGCGCACTGGCGCACCGTCAAAAGGGCACAGCGCATGCAAAATTCTACTAGTGCACGGTCAGCGCACGGTCTGCGCACCCTATGCTAAAGATAGGGTGTGCAGATCGCATGCAGCCGTGTGCGATACTAGGCGGAGATGACCGGAGGGGGAGAGCAGGGGGCGGGGCTTAGTGGCGGCGTGCGCTGCTGGCAAAAAACGCTAGTGTGAAACTAGCCTTAGATATGCATATTACAATATCTAAATGAATATCAAATAAATATAGATCAATAAAATAGATCCATCGTATTGAGGGTAGACAGAAAGGAACACATCCATATGAATACATCCATAAAATATTATAAAGTATTATATATAAACCACTATTACATAAGAAATGCAAATATAGTGATAAAATACAAAATAAAAACAGTGAAAATAAGTGAAGTGACACATGCGTGCGATCGAGTGCAAAAAGTGAAAAAAAATAATATATATGCAAATATCCTAAAATATAGATAATAGAGTTCTTTATAAAGTAAAGTGCTATAAAATCTGGACGATCAGATGGATGCAAAGATTCCAAGGACCGGGTACAAACTAAAAGCAAAGAAATAAGAAAGAAGAGAATTTTTTAATAATAAAAAGCAATTTATAAAAACTCATTAAAAGACAACTGTTCGTTTAAACCCTTAGGTGCAATGGTATCCAGTCTAAACATCCATTTGGACTCAATTTGTGCGAGACGCTTCTTGATATCACCCCCTCTAGCACTAAGTATAACATGATCAATCCCTCGAGCTTTTAATAGAGATTCATTACATTGATGAAATAATGTAAAATGCTTTGGCAATGTTTTGAGAGAGTCCATATCAAAGACACTTTTTGCTGCTTTTATATCCAAAGCATGTTCTCTCACCCTATGCCTGAATTCTCTAGATGTTAGGCCGACATATTTAAGATTGCAGGGACAACTCACACAATAAATTACTGCTGTGGTGGCGCATGATATATGATGCAATATTTTGAATGCTCTATTCTCATCAGCATTGGAGAAATCCTCACACCTCTCTATGTTGGGACATGCTAAACAGGATCCACATGGACGACAGCCCCATTTTGGGCCTCGTGATCCAAAAACATTGACCTCCTTTTTCTTGTAATGGCTATGTACAATTGTATCACGGAAATTCCTTGCTCTCCTAAATGTAATAACAGGCCTAGGAGGTAAGTATTGTGTATGGACCGGATCCAATTGTAGAACTCTCCAATGTTTTGGCAAAATGGTATTAATTTCACTCCATTTACAATTGAAAGTTTGAATATAGCGTACCTTATCTGAAGACTGCATATTAGATTTGCGTTTGTGAAGAGCCTCCAGACATTCTGTTCTTTTTGCACGCCAATAATCTTGTTTGATGCATGCATTAGGATATCCTCTTTCCTTGAATCGCTCACTCAAGTCTCTGCTCTGTTTTTCAAGCAATTCTTCTTTTGAACAAATGCGTTGCATACGTAAAAATTGTCCCACAGGTATACCACGAATAAGACTTTGTTGATGGGAAGAAGAAAAATGCAGGAGACTGTTTGTCGAGGTAGGTTTACGAAACACATCAGAGTAGACAAAGCCGGCATCATCAACTTGAAACAAAATATCCAAAAATTCAAGGTTGGATCTTCCTGCTTTATAGGTCAGATGCAGATTTAGGTCATTTTCATTTAGATGATTCATAAATGTATGTAGTTCATCCAAGGAACCCTACCAAATACATAGAATATTTGTGTTTAGTCTAGTATAAACGAGGAAAAACAAATACTCTATGATTATCGATTATAAGTCAGGTTTATTTTGTGATTGGCACTCTAGAGATCTGATATAGAAAGGTGCCTCATGCAAAGATACATGACTTAGAATTACTTAATTAGTAAATACAAAAAATATCAATTTAAAAATGTAAAAAATCTAAAATTAGCTCAAATGCTGAAAAATCTGATAGATTTAAACATTATGTCTGGCTCACTGAATGAATGTAGAATTTGATATTCCTAGAAGAAAGCTTTATTTTCCCGTAAACTTTTTATTAAAATTTACAGGTTTTTACTGGCTGTTATTTTTGACCCTGGAGCCTTTTATCCCTTGCAATATTCTAGGCATAGTAAAATATGAAACAATTCATAATAACTTGATATCACATCTGAAATGGCTTTATAATCACTTGTCTACATGAATAATACCTGGGGGCAGTTAAAGTAATTTTTGCAATTTTAAGAAATTAAAATTTACTACGTTACACTAATTGTTTTTTGGAGAACTCTATTTTTAGACTTGGGTAATAGCATTGAATTTCAGAAAAAAGTGTTGGGAACAGCTATCAATGGTTTTGTCTGGTTTAATAAAAAAATATTTTTCCTTTACTTGCTAGGAAACTCTGAATTAATAGAAGGAATTCCAAAATTCCACAACCCATCTAATAAGGCTTATTCAAATTTCAGTGATCATTCTAGTACGCTAAAAATGAACCAATTTTCATCAGTGTTGGGGCAGCGTGAAGAGTGAAAGTGTTTACCATTAGTTTATAATTTTTTACTTATGAGAAGTTTTCTCAACAAACATGACAATCAGACAACATACAGAGGGCATCCGAGTGCTGTCCAATTTTTTCACAAATACATAGACTTTTGTTGTCACGTTTGACTCAAAGTAAAATTGGACTCATCTCCATGTTTGGTGTAGACTATTTGGTCCACAAAATTACACTAACAAATGAAGAGCCACATAGACTGTGATAGTTACGAGTTCTGTGTGTGAAAAACACAGAACACAAACATGAAAAACTGAAGTCTAAATGAGCACAGAGTGACTACAAAAATTACTTCTTACTCCAGGAAAGTTGGTGTTTCTTTGGACAGTCCAAAGATGTCAGTGAGCCCTCATTTCTTCTGTTGGAGCAAGTTAGAGAAATCACTTGCTAACAGGTCAGCCTACAAAATAGTAACTGATCACTAGATCAATCTGGCATCTAGATTAATCTGGGAAATTTTTCAGTAAAGGGGTTAAATATTCATATGTCCTTGTCCTGTTACATGGCATAAAGACATAAAGGCGTTGGGTTCCAGCATGAAATGGAAACCATTGCTCCTGTTCTTACGGACTCATTGCAGCAGTGATTTATATAGATGGAGAATTCATACTACCCAGTTCTAAAAACTCATCAAAGTACTTATCAGTTATTAGCAAGAAACAAGGAAAGTCTGATCACCAGTTCAGGTTATCCACCACTGCATATACCACAGGACTTTCAGCTCACCTGTTCAGCTCCTCCACCTCTGCATATTCCACAGCACTTACAGCTAAACTGTTGGCTAATCTTGGCAAAACATGTCTTTAAGAACAAAAATTGGAATTTCCCATTAAAAGAAAATTTATTTTATTCAAAGTTTATTAGATCACCAGCTACACAGGATAGGAATGCATTGTTGGCGCATTTCAGCCTTTTGGTTTAATTGTCGTCAGCCATATTGAAATCAGTTGTACAGTAAGTGTCACTTACATATTTAGGCACTTAGATTATATGTAGAGAAGCCTACCTTGCACTTTTTGGTATGGTGCCCATCATACAGTTTATATGGAGTTAAACAAAGGCAGCATGAATCTGACATTGGTTGTGAAATTACAGCCAGGTTGTTTTACTCTGAAATGTGACGACATTTGAAAGAAAGCACACTTTGAAAAGTCAATTTTGGACTATGGGTCTTGAATGACTACTCCAAGCAAGTCCCAGGCGACTTCTCTCCACCCGTATCTCTTTGACTGACAGGTCTGCTTTTACACATGCAGATATGGAGAGATTTGTCTGTATTGGAGAGCTAGGAGGGAAGAAGACGCTGGGGACCTGCCTTTGCGTAGTCATACATGAAGCACAGTCCTCGATTAGATATGCTTTCTTTCAAATGCCGCAGGCATTTCAGAGTAGTAAATAATTGGCTTCAATGTCTGTTACTTGCTGCCCGTGCTTCGAGCGGGATGAGTCTACTGCAAGGTTCCCTTTAAAGACAATAATGTACTTCTGTTCAAAGTGCAGTTTCTGAACAAAGTCTGCGACCAATTTTTAGGTTACATTAACTTTGACTATGATTTTTTTTCTTCCTTGCTTTTCTATTGCATATATAATAAATTCCACTTTTATAATCTTTGTTTAGTAACAAATAATATCTTTGAAGCATTGTTCTATTTCTGCAATAAATACCTCAATAAATGGGCTAAAAGACAGAGATAATTATTTCCACTGATGCCAAGTCTCCTCATCTGTTTTATATGGTTTTTTTTTATGACCAATTTAAATGATACTCATTCATGTTTATAGACCAGATGCCTCCAACATTCTGCTAGCCTTATCTAATCCCTTTATTATTTATTCTACTTTTTGCTGCTCATTAGGACTTTCATTCTTTTTAACGATACAGTTGTTAGATCCTGAGATAAACTAACTGCAACCTCTGCACCCCTATACATATGTTCCTGCTGGAGCCTCACCTATTGGGAAAATGGAGGTTCTGGTCTTTGAAGAGTGGTAGCCAAAGTCTGAAGAAGAGCGTGTATGCAGACTAGAATGAATTGAACATGCACATGCCCATTCACTTCTCTTTTTACTGTACAGATTGATACAGCCACTTACGTGCATAGCAGAACATTGATGAAGCATGTCCATTCTCATTGACATCTGGGTGTCCCTGGGATGGGAACCTCAGATATCAGACATCTATAGCATGTCCTTTGGACCTGCAAAAAGAGTTTTTTAAGGACAACTGCTTTAAGGATCTATTCACATGTCCACCTAAAATGCAAAAATAAAGAGAGGTAGGGGATGGGAAGGGACTCCCTTGTATGACACTGCAAAACTCAAACAGGTAAGTATAAAAAAAGTGCTAATTACCTGGCAAAGCTGTGCAAAGATAACACTAGGGAAGGCATAGCCTGAGTAATAGCTCCTCCAGGCAGATGCAAGCTACTGCTCTGCTTGATTGCCATTCTCCAAAGCCCCTTGTCATCGGGTTATCGAGGTGTTGCAGGAAAAGGAACTGTATAGGCCAGGCTTGGCACATAGACAGCTCCTGCATATTAAATTGCACCCACATTGGTCCATTTTTCATTTGTCACCTCACCATGTGAAAAATAAATGGAACTTTTATAAGCATTAAGGTTGGGAACGAATGGAGGTTTCCTAAAGATGGAGGTTGGGAATGGATCGATGTTTCCCAAACATGGAGATTTTCCAAGCATTGAGGTTAAGAATGAATGCAGGTTGACTGAGGATGGATATTGTGTATGGATGGAGGTTTCCCAAGGATGGAAATTAGGATTGGATAAAGGTTTTACAAGCAAGGAGGTTTTCCAAGCTTAAAGGTTTGGAATTATTTATAGAGGTTTCCCAAGCATGGAGGTTTGTAATTAAAAATGAATGTTGGGAATGAAAGGAGATTTCCCAAGGATGAAGATTGGGAAAGTATGGAGATTTCAGAAGGATGGAGATTGGTAAAGGATGAAGGTTTTCCAAGCATGGAGTTTGGGAATGGATGGATATTTCCCAAGCATAAAGGTTTACAGTGGATGAAGGTTTTCAAAGTATGAAGGTTAAGAATGGATGGAGGCTTCACAAGCATGGAGGTTGGCAATATTTGTTTTCTCAAGATGACCTATGTGTGCTAGTCGTTGTTTCTTGGACCCATTCATTTGAATGGATGAGCTCTGTCCGCAAAATGGAGCAGAGTGGGACAGGAGGACCATTGACTAAGAAAGCCCCCTAGAATACAGCTATGGTTAAAAGTGTTGGCACCCTTGAAATTGTTTCAGAAAATGAAGTATTTCTCCCGGAAAATTATTGCAATTATATATATTTTGTTAAACACATGTTTATTTCATTTGTGTGTATTGAAACAACACAAAAAAACTGAGAAAAAAGGCAAATTGAACATAATTTGACACAAAACCCCCAAAATGGGCTGGACAAAATTGTTGGCACCTTTCTAAAATTATGTGTAAACAATTTTGTTTCAAGCACGTGATGCTCGTTCAAACTCACCTGTTGCAAGTGACAGGTGTGGGAAATATGAAAATCACATCGGCAACCAGATAAACTGGGGAGAGGTTGACTCAATCTTTGCATTGTATGTGCCACTCTAAAGAACAGAGAGAAGTGAACTGTTTGAAGACTTGAAAACCAAAATTGTTGAATAATGTGAACAATCTCAAGTTACAAATCCATCTGCAGAGATCTTGATGTTCCTTTATTCACTGTGTGCAACATAATCAATTAGTTTACAACCCATGGTACTGTAGCTAATCTCCATGAGCGTGGATGCCAGAGAAAAAATGATAAAAAGTTGCAACGCATTATAGTCCGGATGGTGGATAAGCAGCCCAAATCAAGTTCCAAAGACATTCAAGCTGTCCTGCAGAGTCAGAGAGCATCAGAGTCAGTGCAAACTATCTATCAACTTTTGAATGAAATGAAACACTATGGGAGGAAACCCATGAAGACCACACTGCTGACACAGACACAGACATAAAAAGCTAGACTACAGTTTTGCCAAAATGTATGTGAGTAAGCAAAAATCCTTCTGGGAAGTGTCATGTGGACAGATGAGACGGATATATTTTTGATAAAGCACATCATTTTACTTTTTACCAAAAAGAGAATGAGAAAAGAACACAGTACCTACACTCAAATATGGTGGAAGTTTAATGATGTTTTGGAGTTGTTGTGCTGTCTCTAGCACTGAGTGCATTGACTGTGTGCAATGTATCATGAAATCTGAAGATTACTGAAAGATTTTGGGTCACAATGTAGTGCCCAGTGTAAGAAAGCTGGGTTTGCTTCCTACGTCATGGGTATTCCAGGAGGATAATGATGACCCCAAACATATTTCAAGTTGCACCCAGACATAGATGGAAACAAAGCCCTGGAAAGTTCTGAAGCCAGCAATGAATCCTGATCTAAATCTCATTTATCACCTTAAAATTTCTGTTGGGAGAAGAAGTCTTCAAATGTGAGAGACCTGGAGCAGTTTGTAAAAGAAGAGTGGCCCAAAATTCCAGATGAGAGGAGTAAGAAGCTTGCTAATGGTTATAGGAAGTGATTGATTACAGTTATGTATGCCAAAGAATGTGCAACCAAAAAAAAGGTGAGAGTGCCAACATTTTTGTCCGGCCCATTTTTTGTGGTTTTCAGTGAAATTATGTCTAATTTGCCTTTTCTTTTTGTGTTCTTTGCGTTGTTCCAATACAAACAAAGGAAAAAATGTGTAGAACAAAACATGTGTAACTGTAATAATTTTCTGGGAGAAATACTTAATTTTTTGGAACAATTTCAATGGTGCTAACCCTTTCAGCCATGACTGTATAATGCGCCGATATGCTGTCAATAGGAAAAATGTAAAAACACAAGAAAATGTGTCACATAAATAACAACTTCCATTCTTCAAATCAAAAAGATCCAAAGTCTTTTTGTCAGGTTCTAAGTGGCTTTTTAAAAAAGTTAGCTAATTTCTACAGTGGCACAGGACATGCACAGTGTCCCATTGTGAAAAATAGTATAACGCATGCATCACCCCTCATTATATGAGAATAAAGTCTGCTGCACTTTCCTACACAGTTGGAGTAAGGGTGCTCTAACACATACCATCCCGATAGCGGCCAAGTGGACAATCGTATACACAGGGAGCACAGACGCAATGTGCATGAAGCAAATTGTCATGACAGTTCACTAATTTCTCTGCTTTTATTTAGTCATATAAGGCATTTGGAAATCCTAGCATTTAGCTATTTGTGTAGTGTTCTTTTCATGGTGATGATTGTTCTTGTTTTCTTTTTCTTCTATCATGGAAGCATCTTTCTCTCGTGTTGTGCATGTGATATATTCTGTTTTTCTGCCTCCGCTGGGTTCACTTTGTACAGTACATATAGTAATTCTGTATAGTTATAAATCTCCTGTCTACAGTAAATGATCTTTAACACAGTTTTACTGGCTTTTTTTTATTAGATTTTAATTTTAGGGAAATATCTAAAATGCAACTTATATGCAAAACCCGTTGTGGCCCAGCCTGTCTGGCAGAGCCATAACCATTTCCTAGTATATTAACTTGTCACAGTGCCAGAATATATAAATGTAGTCAGCTATAAGTCATGATTTTAACTTGCTCATGAGCAATCAGTGTCTACATCTCCTGTGCATCAGCCAGGTGGTTACTATCCACAAAGTCAGCAGATGTATCAATTTGCTTTACCTTGGGCTTTTATTGATGAAAAGTTGAAATCATTGCCATTTTTAGATTTCCCTTTATTTGTTTTCTTTTTAAAGAGATTTTATAGTCCACAATATGTCTACATCTCAAGCTCAAAATAAAGTTTATGTCTTGCACCTTTGTGTCTTTTTTTCATTTCCTTCTGCCTCTCATTTCCCAGCAGCACACTGCTTCTCCTCAGTGCTGCAGGACCCTCCCTCTGCCTTCCTGTGGATGTGGTGACCATTTATAGTTCTGAGTGTAGTGACTGTGACCCAGTAGCAGGGTCGGACTGAGACAAAAATGCAGCCCTTGGGACACAAACCCTCCAGCCCACACTGTATTACACCTAACGTCCCCGATCAGTGAATTTTGCTTTACTTGGTCATGGTCCTCACCACTCTCTGAAAGGAGTTATTTGAAGAGCCACTTGTAATTGGTGCAGCAGTGCATATTTACATTGCGCTCTCCAGAGCTCCATTTCTCTGGATGGGTGGGTGGTCTCAACAGTCACATCCACAGTGATCAGAAAGCTATCCACTTTTCAGAAAATAGGGGATACTGAGAATTACACCCAGTATACAGGACAGGAGAAGTGGTACTGTGCAGTGTATATACAGAATAATATACAGTTGTGGCCAAAAGTATTGACACCCTGCAATTTTGTCAGATAATACTCAGTTTCTTCCTGAAAATGATTGCAAACACAAATTTTTTGGTATTATTATCTTCATTTAATTTGTCTTAAATGAGAAAACACAAAAAGAATTGTCCTAAAGCCAAATTGGATATAATTCCACACCAAACATAAAAAAGAGGGTGGACAAAAGTATTGGCACTGTTTGAAAAATCATGTGATGCTTCTCTAATTTGTGTAATTAACAGCACCTGTAACTTACCTGTGGCACCTAACAGGTGTTGGCAATAACTAAATCACACTTGCAGCCAGTTGACATGGATTAAAGTTGACTCAACCTCTGTCCTGTGTTCTTGTGTGTACCACATTGAGCATGGAGAAAAGAAAGAAGACCAAAGAACTGTCTGAGGACTTGAGAAACCAAATTGTGAGGAAGCATGAGCAATCTCAAGGCTACAAGACCATCTCCAAAGACCTGAATGTTCCTGTGTCTACCATGCGCAGTGTCTTAATTGTAAAGTGCTGCGGAATATGTTGGCGCTATATAAATAAAAATTATTATTATTATTATCAAGAAGTTTAAAGCCCATGGCACTGTGGCTAACCTCCCTAGATGTGGATGGAAAAGAAAAATTGACAAGAGATTTCAACGCAACATTGTGCGGATGTTGGATAAAGAACCTCGACTAACATCCAAACAAGTTCAAGCTGCCCTGCAGTCCGAGGGTACAACAGTGTCAACACATACTATCCGTCGGCGTCTGAATGAAAAGGAACTGTATGGTAGGAGACCCAGGAAGACCCCACTTCTTACCCCGAGACATAAAAAAGCCAGGCTGGAGTTTGCCAAAACTTGCCTGAAAAAGCCTAAAACGTTTTGGAAGAATGTTCTCTGGTCAGATGAGACAAAAGTAGAGCTTTTTGGGCAAAGGCATCAACATAGAGTTTACAGGAGAAAAAAAGAGGCATTCAAAGAAAAGAACACGGTCCGTTCAGTCAAACATGGCGGAGGTTCCCTGATGTTTTGGGGTTGCTATGCTGCCTCTGGCGCTGGACTGCTTGACCGTGTGCATGGCATTATGAAGTCAGAAGACTACCAACAAATTTTGCAGCATAATGTAGGGTCCAGTGTGAGAAAGCTGGGTCTCCCTCAGAGGTCATGGGTCTTCCAGCAGGACAATGACCCAAAACACACTTCAAAAAGCACTAGAAAATGGTTTGAGAGAAAGCACTGGAGACTTCTAAGGTGGCCAGCAATGAGTCCAGACCTGAATCCCATAGAACACCTGTGGAGAGATCTAAAAATGGCAGTTTGGAGAAGATACCCTTCTAATATCAGGGACCTGGAGCAGTTTGCCAAAGAAGAATGGTCTAAAATTCCAGCAGAGCATTGTAAGAAACTCATTGATGGTTACCGGAAGCGGTTGGTCGCAGTTACTTTGGCTAAAGGTTGTGCAACCAAGTATTAGGCTGAGGGTGCCAATACTTTTGTCTGGCCCATTTTTGGAGTTTTGTGTGAAATGATCAATGTTTTGCTTTTTGCTTCATTCTCTTTTGTGTTTTTTCATTTAAGACAAATTAAATGAAGAGAATAATACCAAAGAATTTGTGTTTGCAATCATTTTCAGGAAGAAACTGGGTATTATCTGGCAAAATTGCAGGGTGTCAATACTTTTGGCCACAACTGTAGATACTGAGAATTACACCCAGTATACAGGACAGGAGAAGTGGTACTGTGCAGCATATATATACAGAAACTGAGTCCAGAAGACAACGTGGAAGCTTTTCTCACCATGTATGAGTGAACGGCAGAGCGGGAAAACCTGCCAACTTCCCAGTGGGACAAAGTGGTAGCTCCGTTCCTGAGGGGTGATGCGCTAAAGGCCTACTTTGACCTCAGTCGGGAGGATCCCCAGGATTATGCCAAGCTTAAAGGTGAGATCCTTGCCCAACTGGAAGTTAATACCTATGTGAGAGCTCAATGGGTGTTTTCATGGACTTTTGTGGAGGCCTAGCCTGCCCGGTCTCAGTTGTATAAATTACTGCAGCTTGTGAAAAGGTGGCTTCAACTTGAGACTTTGACTCTGGCCCAGATGGTGGAGAGGGTGGTGGTCGACCGGATGGTGAGACCTCTGCCAGCAGCCATACAGTGTTGAGTAGGGCAAGGGGACCCAGGCACTCTGGACCAGGTGGTAGGACTGATTGAGCAGTACACGGCTACTCAGGACGTTATACGTGACATGGCTCCACTAAGGCTGTCAGGTTGGGCCCCACCAACCCAGGAGCCCGAGAAAAGCGAACCCCAACTGTGCTGGTACTTGTCAACGGGTACCAAATGGAGGCTCTCTTGGACTCGGGAAGCTTAGTGACTCTGGTCCATGGGTCTCTTGTTGCCGAGGACAGACCTAATGGACTGAAAGTGGGGGTGGTGTGTATACATGGGGAATTCCGAGAGTACCCGACCGCGGAGGTTACGTTTTCCACACCATGTGGCGAATTAAAACTTGGTGGGAGTGATGAAGAGTCTGAAGACCCTTCTATATGGGACTGTGTTGGGAAAATTTTTGCCCCTGTTCTGGTCCCTATGACAGACCAGGGTTAACCCTCCCAGGGTAAATGTTATTCTGGATACAGAACCTTAATATCCCGAGTCAGGGATACCTGCCGCAGGGGTCACCAACCTAAGGGCATAGTGTAACCCCGATTGGTTTCCCCCAGAAATATTGGCAAGAGAGGTCGAGGAGACCCCACCGATCCCTGAGCTGGAAATGTCCCCTGGAAATTTCGGGACAGCTCAGCTCCAGGATCCCACTCTGACCTTGGCACGGGAAAGAGTAATAGAGGTAAATGGGGTGGCTCCCCAACTAGGTGCGGAGACGGTGTTCACATGTATGGCGATCAACCAGGACTTATTATTCAGGGTTGATAAAATCCGAGATGAGGTGGTAGAACAACTGGTAGTGCCCCAATCCTACTGTTGGGCGGTGTTCAACATGGCTCACACTCATATGCTGGGAGGGCATTTGGAGGCAAAAAGATGCAAGAGCGCATACTGTGGTGTTTTTTTGGCCTAGGGTCTACGCTGAGGTCCAGAGGTACTGTGATACATGTCAAGTGTCAACTAACCTCACCAACCGCAAACTACCAGAGTCCATTGGTGCCTCTGCCCATTGTAGAGGTACCTTTTGAGGGAATTGCATTGGATCTGGTAGGGCCAATAGTAAAATCCGCCTGGGGCCACCATCACATATTAGTAGTCATAGACTATGCCACCAGGTACCTGGAGGCCATTCCTCTTTGGCATACCTCAACTAAGCTTATTGTGAGGGAGTTATTTGCCTTGTTCTGTCACCTTGGGCTACAGAAGGAGATCCTCACTGATCAGGGGACTCTTTTCATGTCCAAGGTGATGAAGGAACTGTGCAGGCTCCTCAAGATAAAGCAATTGCGCATGTCGGTGTACCACCCTCAGACCGAAAGACTAGTCGAGCGCTTCAACAAAACCTTCAAATCCATGTTGAAGAAGGTAGTCTCCAAGGATGGAAGGGATTGGCTACATGTTGTTGCTCTACTTTATGATTGCCATTCGCGAGGTACCGCAGGCTTCCACGGGATTTTTCACCCTTTGAGCTACTGTATGGCAGGCATCCTAGGGGTCTGATGGACACAGCCAAAGAGATGTGGAAGCAGGAACCTACGCCACATAAGAGTGTCATTGAGCAAGTGGCCAATATGCAGGACCGAATTGGTCATGCCTATTGTAAAAGAGCATTTGGTGGATGCTCAGGCAGCGCAGGTCCGTGTTTATAACAAAAAGGCAACGGCCCGCTCCTTTAAAGCAGGGGATCATGTGTTGGTTTTGGTGCCCACCACTGAAAGCAAGATTATGGCCAAGTGGCAAGGGCCGTATGAAGTTCGGGAAAAAGTGGGGGAAGTAAACTACCAATTTTACCAGCCCAGGAAAAGGAAACCCGAACAGTTGTATCACGTTAATTTGTTGAAAGCATGGAGGAATTGTGAGTGTATGCTTATGACATGTCATCTGGGGACCCTCTGATGTCGGTCCAGATGAAGGCCAAGGGAGAGGTAAAGAGAGGAGACACCCTCTTGAAAAAGCAGCGGTGAGAGGTGCGGAAATTGGTACAGTAGAATACGGATGTATTCTTGGGATTACCAAGTCGTACATCTGTCATCCAGCATGACATTGTCACTGGGCCTCATGTAAGCGTAAGAATGAAACCGTACTGGGTGCCCGAGGACCAGAGACAAGCCATCATGAGTGAGTAAATCAAGTGCTCCAACTGGGAGTAATCGAGGAATCCCGGATTGACTGGGCTATCCCAATTGTGCTAATCCCAAAGCCGGACGGATCATTACGATTCTGTAATGACTTCTGTAAATTAAATGAGGTGTCGAAATTCGACCTGTACCCAATGCCCTGGGTGGACGAGATGATCAAGAGACTGGGTCAGGCCCAGCACTTTACTGCGATCTGACCAAGGGATATTGGCAAGTGCCTCTTACAGAGTCAGCAAAGGAAAAGACTACCTTCATAACACCGGAGGGTCTGTACCACTATGTCATCCTGCCATTTGGACTACATGGAGCCCAGCCATGTTCCAGAGGCTGATGGACATAGTGCTGGAACCCCATCAAACATGCATCAGCATACTTGGATGACATCATCATCTTTAGTACTGACTGGCAGACCCACTTGTCCCAGGTGCAAGCGGTAGTAGATTCGCTCAGAACTGCAGGATTGATGGCGAATCCCAAGAAATGAGTGGTAGGGTTTGAGGAAGCCCGGTACTTGGGAAACTTAATTGGCCGTGGGGTTATAAAACCCCAAATAAATAAAATCAAGGGTATTCAGAATTAGCCCCGACCTGTTACCACCAAACAGGTGAGAGCGTTTCTAGGCATCGTGGGGTATTACTGGAGGTTTATACCTAACTTTTCAGGGAGAACAACACCCCTAAACCGATCTCCTTAAGCGAAAGAAATCGGTCATGGTTCGGTGGCACCCCCAGGTGGAGGAAGCATACCAATCCATGAAGGTGGCATTGTCCGGACAGCCCGTCCTCATTAGCTCCAACGGATGCCTCTAACGTGGACCTAGGAGTGGTCACGTCGCAGGAGGTGAACAGGGAGGAACATCCAGTCACCTACCTATGTAGGAAACTCACCCTGGCCCAGAAAAATTATAGCCTAGTGGAGAAGGAGTGCCTTGCCATTAAGTGGGCCTTGAAGTCCCTATGCTATTATTTACCCGGATGACTGTTTAGCTTGGTGACCGATTATTCACCCTTGGCATGGATGAGGAATGCCAAGTAGAGGAATGCTCTGGTCACCAGATGGTTTCTATCCCTGCAGAGTTTTAATTTCACCGTTGAACATCAGGCAGGGAAATCGCAAGGAAATGTGGATGCCCTGTAATGGGCCCCCTGTATGGTGACAAGTGTTCAATCCCACAAGTTTGAACAGTGGGGGGGGATATGTGAGGCAGTGAAAGGGATCACATGCGAGGGTCGATAGGATGTGGACAGAGGCCTATTAGACCCGCTGGAGTGCCTTGTATTCACAGCAGGATGCTGTAAGTGTGGACCAGGTCAAGCTGTTTGGCCAAGGCAATGTTCAGGAAAACTCGATAAGGGTTTTTATTTCTGTAGCAGACTACAGGATGGTAGGAGGGTGGTCCTCTTCCTCCAAGCCGGGTCTTACAAGTGGCCCATAGCCACAGATTCCAGTTAAAAACCCTGCAGTATAGGGTTTGGGTGTGTCAGTGTTTGTCTGCAAGTAGCAGAGCAGGTGGCTCTGCAGTGTCCAGCCTGTGTGAGGTAACAAAGAGCCAAGAGCAGTGAACGCCTGGCACCCCGCAGCTTGATACGGTGGTGCACTCACCCTCGGCAACTGGTCTCTCGTACGCACTATTGTGATGCCCTGGCTGCCATCCGGAGGATACTGTGTGCTGTGCACTGTGTGAGTTGTTTGGACATTAAACACATTTGCTGTGAACTTTCCTGTGGTTCCTGCCTATCTGTCACATTGCACCAACCCCGCTGCACTACATTATACAGAATAATACAGATATTGAGAATTATGCCCAGTATCCAGGACAGAAGAAGTGGTACTGTGCAGTGTATATATACAGAATAATACAGATACTGAGGATTACACCCAGTATATAGGACAGGAGAAGTGGTACTGTGCAGTGTATATATACAGAATAATACAGATACTGAGAATTACACCCAGTATACAGGACAGGAGAAGTGGTACTGTGCAGTGTATATATACCGAATAATACAGATACTGAGAATTACACCCAGTATACAGGACAGGAGAAGTGGCACTGTGCAGTGTATATATACAGAATAATACAGATACTGAGAATTACACCCAGTACACAGGACAGGAGAAGTGGCACTGTGCAGTGTATATATACAGAATAATACAAATACTGAGAATTACACCCAGTATACAGGACAGGAGAAGTGGTACTGTGCAGTGTATATATACAGAATAATACAGATACTGAGAATTACACCCAGTATACAGGACAGGAGAAGTGGTACTGTGCAGTGTATATATACAGAATAATACAGATACTGAGAATTACACCCAGTATACAGGACAGGAGAAGTGGTACTGTGCAGTGTATATATACCGAATAATACAGATACTGAGAATTACACCCAGTATACAGGACAGGAGAAGTGGCACTGTGCAGTGTATATATACAGAATAATACAGATACTGAGAATTACACCCAGTACACAGGACAGGAGAAGTGGCACTGTGCAGTGTATATATACAGAATAATACAAATACTGAGAATTACACCCAGTATACAGGACAGGAGAAGTGGTACTGTGCAGTGTATATATACAGAATAATACAGATACTGAGAATTACACCCAGTATACAGGACAGGAGAAGTGGTACTGTGCAGTGTATATATACAGAATAGTAAAGACACTGAGAATTACACCCAGTATACAGGACAGGAGAAGTGGTACTGTGCAGTGTATATATACAGAATAATACAGATACTGAGAATTACACCCAGTATACAGGACAGGAGAAGTGGTACTGTGCAGTGTATATATACAGAATAGTAAAGACACTGAGAATTACACCCAGTATACAGGACAGGAGAAGTGGTACTGACAGTGGATATTTACAGATACTTAAATTTACACCCAACTTACAGACTGTAATTTTATATACTGTATATTATATATTACATATACTGTATATGTAATATACCCAATGGGGATACCCCCCCCATTCATTATAGGATTCAATTCAAAGTACTTGTTCTCACCCACAAAGCTCTCCGCAGTGCGGCACCCCATTACATCTTCTCCCTCATTTCTGTCTATCTGCCTAGCCAATCGCTGCGCTCTGCAAATGACTTTAGACTAACCTCTGCACTAATCCGTACCTCCCGCTCCCGACTCCAAGACTTCTCCCGTGTAGCGTCAATCCTCTGGAATGCTCTACTCCAAGAAATTAGGACCAATCACAACTTGCACAGCTTTAGGCACTCCCTCAAAACACATTTGTTCAGAGCAGCCTATCATGTTCCATAATCAAAGTCATTTTATGTGTAAGTGTGTGTGTAGCCCATTCACTATCTCTGTCTATCCCCCACTCCCTCAATATGGCTGGACCATCATTGTAAATACACACGTGTACTTTGTATCTACCCCACCTCATTGTAGATTGTAAGCTCTGATGAGCAGGGTCGTTTTATTTTGCTTTAATTATTGTATTATTGTTATTGTTATTACTTATGACTGTTGTGTTTGAAACTGTTAAACTGTAAAGCACTGCGGAATATGTTGACGCTATATAAATAAAGATTATTATTATAATAGTCAGTCAACGGGGTCCTTTCTCTCTCCTATAGAGTGTGAGTTCTAATGGTCAGCTCGGGGGGTTCTCTCACTCTCCTCTCACCCACATGTATTTTTTAAGTAATTACAACCTTTCTAGTATTGAGATTAGTGCAAATCAATTTTTTGGGAATTCTAATTCCAATAGATCCATTAATTTCTATTCATAGGGTGATAGGCATCATATGTATACTGCAAGATTGTCAAGAAACCAGTGTTCTTAGGAACATTTGCTATAAATAATCTTGCAGTGTAAAAGGACCTTTACCCACTCCCTCTATATTGTAATTCTTTATGTAATGTTGATGGTTTTCCACATACTGTACAACCTTAACATTTTTGGCTACGGGCTTAAAAAACTCAGTGTGTACACCCATCAACCTTCTTATAGAATGGAATGTTCAGTCTGTGATTTGGTTTCCTAGCAGACTCATCACAATAGCTTCTAACACTTCGTATGTGCATTGGGAGAACCCAAAGACGGCACTTGTTTCCACATGTGTGATTGTAAATCATTTTCGTGCTTAATATCTTGGAAGGAAAAATGTACAGACATAGATTTGTCTGGACTGAGACAAGAATTTACTTGGGAATGGTGAAAATGCTTAAAAAATACCCCAATCTAGGGCAAGGTAAGGTTTAAAAAAATACAACATAGTCTAAAAGTATTTCAGAAGGGCACATTTGGAGTAGGTAGGTCTCTTGGAAATGTGCTACATATCTGTTTACAGATGTACTGTAGCAGTTCTAATCTTTATGAGCACTAAGTGGCTTCCGTAAGCGTAGTGTTTGTGCAAATCTGTCCATTGACCAAGACAGTTATTTGTAGCCATAGGATTGAGATGTCCCGTGAGAACCAACTCTTAGGCTGGAGTCACACTAAGCTGCGCAAAATACGCCCCGTATTTTACATGCGTAATACGGATGAATCACCACTAAATAGTGGTCCGTTGGTTATCGGTAAGCAAGGTGTGGTCGCGTATTTTGCGCATGTGTGTATCCGTATGTAATCCGTATGCAATCCGTATGGCGAGATTTTCTCGCAGCCTTGCAAAATGGACATTTAACGGTTTTGAGGCCTGCAAACAATTTAAATCATTAGCCTGCACCCTATTTAGACACTCAGAAACAGGTGGATGCCTACATTCTGTACATTTGGCACCTTGCTTTCACGAGGTGTGTTGGTGTTCTTTGTGCAGCATGGCAGAGGGTCTGACATTCAATACAACTGAGAAGGTTCTCTTTACCTGGCTTTTGTCACGGCACTTTGGGCAACCATATCCTGTGATAGTGGATCCGCGGAGGAGGAGACGCCTGTGGGTACATCCACTTTTGAGGCAACGACTCACAAGAGGTCATTTTCACCGCCTCTATACATCTCTGCGGGAGCATCCGGAGAAATTTTACCAGTACTGTCGAATGAGCATTTCCACATTTGATCGCCTCTTGGAGACAGTGCGCCCTGGGATCACCTTTCAGGACACTAGGATGCGCAAAGCCATATCTGCAGAGGAGCGACTTCTACTCACAATACGGTATGTACTACACAACCACATTCTCTATGTTCATAATGTGTGTGTTAATTTATGTTTTTTGGCCTTCTTGGACAAAGTTTAATACCCTCATCTTACTCAAAATATGTTTCACCTGACACAGCTGAATGTTACATCTAATATGTCCTGCATATCACTTAATGATTGTGCCACCAAATATGTGTGTGTTGTTCTCTCTCATTTCCTACCAAGTTTGGTCGGCATGTAACTGATTTTTTTTTTACTTTAGCCATTCTAAACTGTACTATTTTTGTTGTTCTACAGCTTCCTGTCCACTGGCCTGTCTTATGCCGCCCTCCACCATGAGTTTCTCATTGGAAAGTCCACCATTTCAGGCATAGTGAGGTCTACATGTGCACAAATCTGGACAAGACTCCATCAGGTGGTCCTACCCGAGCCCAGGATGGAAGACTGGTTAAGGATTTCAAGGGACTTTGAGGAGGACTGCCAGTTTCCAAATTGTATTGGGGCCCTGGATGGCAAACATATCAGGGTGCGTAAGCCGCCGAACTCAGGCTCCCAATTTTTCAATTATAAACAATACTTTTCTGTTGTATTGTTGGCTCTGGTAGACCCTCAATACAAGTTTATAATTGTTGACATTGGGGCCTATGGAAGGACGGGAGACTCTAGAGTCTTCAATACTTCCATAATGGGTCGGCGGCTACGCACCAGCCAGTTGGATCTACCACCACCACGCCAGCTACTAGGCTCCCCCGAACAATCAGTCACTTATGTCCTTGTGGCAGATGAGGCCTTTCAGTTATCACGCAATGTCATGAGGCCATATCCCTGGCGCAACCTTGACCACAGGCGCAGAATTTTTAACTTGCGCCTATCACGTGCTAGGCGACTGGTGGAGTGTTCCTTTGGGATTCTTTGTGCCAAATGGCGGGTACTCCAGTCTGCCATTCAGTTGAGTGAGCAAAATGTGAATGAAGTTGTCAAAGCCTGTGTTGTTCTACATAACTTCACCAGGATACATGATTGTTCCTCCTCTGATGGTGTTGTGCGTAGGCCAGACAATGTGCGCAGGGTGAGACCACCTATCATCCCTCAACGTAGACCGCTCTCTGGCCTCAAAGTGCGTGATATATTCACAAATTACTTTATCTCACCTGAGGGGGCAACTTCTTGGCAAGAGAATGCTGTGTCTATGTTATAATTTGTTTCTTTAAAAGTGTGTCTAAATATATATTACTCAAGCCTTTATGATTCTATTACTGTTTCATTGCATTGGTTGGTGTCTGTTAGTATGTTGTGAGGGATTGTGAAAAATCACACAGAGGCGTTAACTAGAGTAGACAAATTTTTAGTTTTGTCTTTTTTTTGTTTTGTTTTGCTTAAAGGCAAACATAATTTTGCCATAACACAAATTTGGCAGTGGCCAAAATGACCCTTTGTGCCTTCTTTAACTTGGTGTAACATTAACATTTCAGAAAAAAACTGCAACAAACATTATGCAATAACAACATTGCTGCATGCCTACATTAATAATAATAATAATTTTTATTTATATAGCGCCAACATATTCCGCAGCACTTTACAATTAAGCGGGGACATGTACAGACAATAAATTCAATACAAGTTAAGACAATTCAAACAGTGACATTAGGAGTGAGGTCCCTGCTCGCAAGCTTACAATCTACAAGGAAATGGGGGGACACAGTAGGTGAAAAATGCTTGTTAATTCAGGTCTGGCAATTATAATAGGGATTTTCATATAAAGCTGCATGATCCGGTCATCAGCCCGTGTGTTTAAGTGCAATAGACAAGTATCAAGTGCAGTTATCATGTGCATGAAGGGTGTGGAGACAGATGAATAGTAGGGTGCAGATTCAGAATAATATTTGGAAGGAGGGAACAGGGCAAAGTTAGCTTGCTGGGTAGTTGATGTGGTAGGCTTGTTTGAAGAGATGGGTTTTCAAAGCGCGCTTGAATAGGTCAGGGCTAGGTATCAGTCTGATCGCCTGGGGAAGTGCATTCCAGAGAGCTGGAGCAGCACGAGAGAAGTCTTGGAGGCGGAGGTGCGAGGTTCGGATTACGGGGGATGTTAGTCTTAGGTCATTTGTAGAACGGAGGGCACGTGTAGGGCGATAGACAGAGATGAGAGAGGAGATATAAGGCGGTGCAGAACAGTGGAGAGCTTTGTGGGTGAGAGAGATGAGTTTATACTGGACCCTGTAGCGAATAGGTAGCCAGTGTAATGACTGGCACAAGATGGAGGCATCGGTGAAGCGGCTGGACAGAAATATGACCCTGGCTGCCGCATTCAAGATGGATTGGAGAGGAGAAAGTTTGGTAAGAGGGAGACCGATCAGAAGAGAGTTGCAGTAAGAGTCTTAGCAGTTTCAAAGGTGAGAAAAGGTCGGATTCTGGAGATGTTTTTAAGATGCAGGTGACAAGAGCGACTGAGTGATCGGATGTACGGAGTAAAGGAAAGTTCAGTGTCGAATATGACCCCAAGACAGCGGGCATGCTGCTTGGGAGTTATGGTTGAACCCTCCAGGGTTATTTCGATGTTAGGTAGAGTGAGGTTAGTAGAGGGGAGAAACACAAGAAGTTCAGTTTTAGAGAGATTTAGTTTCAGATAGAGGGAGGACATGATGCTAGAGACAGCAGACAGACAATCCTTGGTATTTTGAATTAGGGTAGGGGTGATGTCAGGGGAAGAAGTGTATAATTGGGTGTCATCAGCATAGAGATGATACTGGAACCCAAATCTGCTGATTGTTTGTCCAATAGGGGCAGTGTATAAAGAGAAGAGGAGGGGGCCTAGGACTGAGCCCTGCGGGACCCCGATAGTAAGGGGACGAGAAGAGGAAGGGGAGCCGGAAAAAGATACAGTGAAGGAGCGGTCAGAGAGGTAGGAGGAGAACCAGGAGAGGGCCGTGTCCTTGAGGCCTATAGAGCGGAGCATAGTGAGGAGGAGCTGGTGATCCACAGTGTCAAATGCGGCAGAGAGATCCAGGAGAATCAGCAGGGAGCAATGACCTTTCGATTTCGCTGTTATTAAATCATTAGAGACTTTAGTGAGGGCAGTTTCAGTAGAGTGTAAAGAGCGGAAACCAGATTGTAAGGGGTCGAGAAGAGAGTTATCCGAGAGATAGCGGATTAGATGGGAGTGGACCAGGCGTTCCAGGAGTTTAGAGATGAAGGGAAGGTTAGAGACAGGTCTATAGTTAGCAGTGCAGTTCTGGTCCAGGGATGGCTTTTTAAGTAAAGGGGTTATGATGGCATGTTTAAATGAGGAGGGAAATATACCTGAAGAAAGAGAGAGGTTAAATATTTTAGTCAGGTGAGTGGTGACCACTGGTGAGAGAGACTGCAGGAGCTGTGAAGGAATAGGGTCACTGTTGCAGGTTGTAGGCCGAGCAGAAGCGAGGAGCTTGGAAACTTCTTCTTCTGAAACAGGCTCAAAGATGTCTAGTGAGCTTGAGGTGCGGCAGGGAAGGGGATCCAGGCACTGAGGAGATTGGGCTGAGATATCCTGATGGATTAACCTTGATTAGGCAACAAAGGGTGAGCTCCATCACCTAAATAAAGTCAATAAGATAACACTCACATTTCATCATAATGTTATCCAATCATAGAAAGATTCCACCATGACAGGCAAGGCTACCTCACATCTTTCACACAGATATTACCTGTCTGTAGAACAGACAATATTTAAGCATGCTATACTGGAAAGGATGAAAATACAAAACTCACTTGTTAAGACATAGAGAGAGCGTGATATTCTGAATGCTGGTCGCCTCAAATTGTTTTACTAGAGATTGCTAGCAACAAAGTTGACTACTTAACTAAAGGCAAGCACGCCTTTCCTATGCGTTAGCAAGTGAATAGTGTATTTTCATCCTTTCATGTAACAGTATAGCGCATTTAAATATTCTCTTTTATACACACATTTAATATCTGTGTGAAAGGTGTGAGGTAGCGTTGCCTGTCATGATGGATTGTTTCATATGTTTGGAAAACATTGTTTAAAAATGTGTGTTAAATTATGTTCTAAATGTTGGTGAAGGAGAACACCTGTTTTTTTGTCTAGCTTAGAAGCACCAGTTACATGTCACTGGACATCTCCAAACTTTTGAATCATAAATCCTCATATGTAGGGGAAGGGGAACGTGGAGGAACAGCCTGTGGGTGCTGCTGGACATTGTGGGCAACATCGCCCTGTGTGGGGCCATACGGGTGCCCATGATGCTGTAGTTGTCCAGCCTCCTGGGTCTGTTGGTGATACTGGCCAGAGTACTGATGATGGTGAGGGGCTTCTTGTTGGCTATGGTAGGCCCGTGGCTCATACACACCAACATAGCCAGATCGTCCCCAACCAGGTTGGGACCAGCCTCCAACACTGGGTGGGTACAAGTGGCCATATTGGTGGGGTTGGCTTGAGGAAGACATTTGGGGCTGTGGAATAGAAGGATGGGTAGGGGGAGGAAGGGCTTGAGGTGTTGGCCCTCGTATTAGGGGCTGTTCAGACCCTGCTTGAGCATGCATCTGTGTGGATGGTCTCATGCGCATTAAATTTCTTGGTGAGAGCTGCCACCTCTCCAGAAATTCAAACACCTCATATGGGGTATTGGGGGGGTGCTTGCATCAAGCAGGATCTGAATACATCCCCTAATATGGAGCCTGACCTCACGGGTAAGGGCACGGAGATAAAGGGTGAGGCTACGTGCATAGGCCTCCTCACCATCATCTGTAGTGACTCTGGACAAGTAATTCAGCACCCCCGTGTCCACATTGGTCCTGCTCTCTTGAATGGTGACCTGGCGCCTTCTTCTTATTCGCCGTGATGCTAGAGCAGCCTGTGGGGAGGGCCTGATCTGGGCAGTTGGGCTGCTGCTCAAGTTGCCCGGCTCTTCCAGGATGGGTGAGGTTGCAGCAGCAGACCGTCCTGGTGGTGTGTTGTGTAGGGCAGCCATTGTGTGTTCTGGTGATGCCTCCTCTTCAGCCATCCTTCTTGTAGGGGGAGAAGATGGGCCAGCCACCTCATCCCCTACAGGATCTATAATGGGCTCTGCCTCTGAGGCCGTTCCTCGATCCGTAAAGTTGGATTGAGTTCTGTTATGAAATAGAACAGAGGCAAAAATACATCAATATTTTTGTCCCTGTAAAGTATTTGTGCAATGTTTTTGTTTCATGTGGTGTGAGGTATGTACTTACGGTCTCAGAGCCAGAATTGGGGCGAGGAAGTTCAGCCGGTCATAGTAGATATATTTGCGCTTTACATGGCCAGCATCCCCACTCCTGGACCGCTGCTGGCGTTCCCGGCGGTACTGGTCCCCGATGCTTCTCCACCGTTTCATCACATCTTCCACTGCAATGTGACAGGAAAGATTGTCAAAATCACATATTTGAGAGGTCACATTTTCAAACAGTAGTCTAGGCATGGGGCCTTCTGGGGTGTGCGTTCTACCCATGGTGGCATTTGTAATTGGGCCGATACCCAGGGTCTCATTAGCTCCACTGAAACTAATTTTATTGGCTAGGAGGATGAGGAGCTTGTAGCCTAACCCCTAATTATGGCTGTCACATCCTAATGTAACGGCCTCATGAGGCTAAGAAAAGTACATGCACAGGAAGGGGGGGTGCTGATTGTACATTCATTTTATAGCGCGCGCTAAGGTTAATTATATTCTTATGGTTGCACTTACGAATTTTATGCTGCTCATCACGTGGTCTGTCACCAAAGTCATGGTACATCTGGCAACAGATGCGCCTCCATGACGCCTCCTTTCTTGTGTGGTTCGCATAGTTTGCATCGCGTGGGTCCCATATTTCTGGACGCTCCTGCACCAGCACAATGAGGAGCTCTACATTAATGTATGTGGACGCATGCTGCTGTACTCCGTGGAGGCTGACTTCCTGGATGTCTGGAGCGTTTTTTTAGCTCATTTGCATGTCTAGGCTTCCTGATGATGGATTGGCCCATTTCCTGTTCACCAGCCAAAAGACCTGCGTATTGCTCGCAGGTCACACATGTGTTCCGTGTGTAATCCGTATTTTTTGCGCACCCATACACTTGCATTGGCATACTACGGGCGTAGTACGCTGACAATCGCAGCATGCTGCGAGTGGCATGCAGCGTAGGATACGGAGGAGAAATATACGCCTGGTGCGAGTGACCCCATAGAGAATCATTTGTCCGTGTCTAATGCGAGCTTTTAGCGCCTCTCACTCTCCCGTATTCCTCGCCAGTGTGACTCCAGCCTTACTGTGCAGAATCAACAGATCTTCTATTGAGAAGCACCAAAAAAGAGCATGAACCGCACTTCCAAAAATCATACAATGATCTAATGCCACTAGGCAAAAATTTTATATAACGGAACATGAAGTTCTTAGTTTAACATTCTGATCATTTTGGCGCACAGCATCTTCTATTGATAAGCTGGCACACATAAGTAATACCGTAACGATGATGTTGTGCCGGGCTGGCTAATCAAGAGAAGAGCTGGTGATGCTGTCTGGTAAGAGTCGTTTCCCGTCCAGTGGCCACAGACTACTGTCAGGAATGATGGACAGGATAGTGAGAATAAACTCTAACAGTGTTGTAGATCAAGGTAGAGAATTTTATGTTAAAGTCCTTTCTAACTCCAGATCAAAATAAATTCCTGGATCATTTCACATTCTAGAAGTTTAGTTTATTGCTTGTAGTTTTCATCACTTGTGTAATGATTCGTCCATCTGAATATTCTGCCAAAAACTCTCAGAGTATCACCCCTCTACAGTAAATAATCCTCGTCTAAGATCTTGATGAATCTTTCTTTCCTCTTGAAAAAAAAGGATGCCCCCTTGTCAGCTATAAATGAGATAGGATAATTCTCCATAACGTCATCACACTTATCATATACTAATGTAATACAAGAGCTTTTTAACTTAAGTCATACGTTAAGAATGAAAAAGAAACAAGAAGCACATGTCCCTCAGGCTTCAACTTCTGCCACAAAACCTATAGGTAGTTACACCCCTGAGTGACTATCGAAGGAAGATCTGTACAGCAAGTACTTCGCCCACATAGAGCTTGGACTAACATAGTACAATGGACACTAACAATCACACAGTAGACGATAATTAAAAAGATTTACATTTAACTTCCAAGCATGAGCTGTCATATCGATATATTTATGAAAGAGTCATATAAATAATTTGGGATTAATTTACTTTTACAAAAAATTTGCCAAAGTCAGATTTTTTTGTGGTTTGATCCACTCAAAACTGGCTGCCATTTTACTGGATTCTTTTGAGATGGGGATAATAAATAGGTTAATAGGTACGCAGAACGCAAGCAGAAGTAGGCAGACCTAAATGGAAGAATTGCGGAAGTGGGCAGAGCTTCAGGGAGGAAGTACGCAGCCATCCGTAAAGCCCCTGAACGCTAATGTGAACTTAGCCTAACATGTTGAGGGATGAAATCTTAGATTTCTCTGGTTCTCACCTGTTTTGGTACCCACATGATGCTTCTAAACCCTACATAGAGCCCTATAGAAAGATGAGATTGAAAGAAAAAGTTAGAATTCAGCAGAATGAAAGGTGAAGAATTGGATATCCTTTCTGTTTTTGCATGGCAGGCCTCAACTATGCATTTTCTAATGAAAAAAAATGGAAGCATGCATTCAGAAGCTAGTGCAGACTGAAGAAAGAGTCCTGTTGTTCTACGTCGGTAGAAGAAAAAAAAGCAAAAAAAAGGGAAAAATAAAAATCCTCAACCCCAAGGTTATGTTCACGCGTAGAGTTTTTGCAGAATTAATTTGCTGTGTTATTTTCTGCAGAAAAGAAGGAATCTCATGCACACACAGCTTTTTTTTCTTGACTGAACATGAACTGTAGCTCTTTCAGTGTTTTTGCAACATTTTACACCCATAGAAATAAAAAATGCTATGTTTTCGTAGTGTTTTTAGTGAATAAAACTAACTTTATTAACATGTACTGAAGACAAATCACACCAAAGAAACACAGCAAAAAATACAAAAAAGCAAATACGTTTTTACTACTAAGGGTGAAGGTTTTGAGTGCAGAAAAAAATACCTGTATAAACGCAACGTGCAAAAGTACCGCAATGATGAGAAACAACTGATCTTTAGCCAAAATGGGTAACCTAACCCAGCACTTATCAGCTATCCACAGGGCAGATGATAACTTTCTGATCAATGGAGACTCAACTATTTGGAATCCCACCAATCTTGATAACATCGTACATTGTTATCTCTCAAGGTCCAATACAAGATGAATAGAGTGGTTGCAAAAGTTACAGTGTTGACTTAAACCCTTTAAAGGTTTCTTCCTCTTTTTTTAGAAATTTTTCAACTTAAATACATGTATTTGGTGTTAAAAATATATTTTTTTAAAACTGGGTTTATTTTACGATGTTGCACCGTTTTCCTTCCATACCTTCTGTGTTGCATTGTCTAATGCTGGCTGCGTGTATTCTCTGAAACATATGTCACAGGTTCAAGACATTCTGAGGTCAAGATGTGGAAAATTACTGTCTGACCCTTCCAAAATGTACATTGATTTAGAGACTTCTAGAAAGGAATCTTCTGCCCCAGATGAAGGATGGTTGGAAATAAATAGCTAGAGCATAATTACCTATAAAAGAGCCAATCCCACCCTGGAGGACTAGGCACAGGCATATTTTACATGATTGGTTAAATGTTGGGCGTTTCAGGGTCCAGACCCATGGATGACACTCTGAAAGGTGTTGCCCAGATATTATATTTTCCATTAATTTTGTTTTTGAATATGATATATTGGTATATCATAAATTAATGATAAATTATATATAATGTTAAGATTAATTGACTATAATGTTAGCCTACACCTAGAGTGTTACATACGCTCAATACGGAGCTCAATAAATCCATGAATGATAATATGTCTCGTTGCCAACATAAGCTTGTTCCACTTTACATCTAAGGAATGTTTGTGACATGGTAAATTACCATTGCACGCCGATTACCCTTTGTAGCTTCCCTCTGGATTCTCATTATGCAGGAGGCACATTATATTGCTTTTTGATCACCCAGGGAGTTCTATAATACTATTAGCATGTATAATTGTGTAATTATTACTACTGGTACTAGGTGAAACTATCTATGCTAAATTATTTTGGACAAACTAAAATTACCGTACATTAATTATTATCTAGAATATACAGTGTTTTTAAAGTTTCCTCCAGAAATACATTATTTGACTTTCCATTTCCAGAGCTCAACTTTTTGACAGTGCCAAGAAAAAGGTCCCATTATTAGCTCTTATTGACCTGTTTGTAACTTGCACTGAAAATCTAGTTAATTACGAAACAACAACCTGATTTACCACATATCAAAGGCGTCGTCCAATACTCAAATAACTGACAACCTCTTGTTAAACAGGACCTGTCCCTTTCTCAAAAAATTAAGTTAAATTCCTTGCAAAATGCCTTAGCTTCCCTGATTCTGCCACTCTTTTTTGTTTTGCGCTGCATCGCTCTATTGCAGAGATATTCATATTTCTTGGTTTTGGAGCTCAGAATGTGAAATCTCTGCTTGCAGACCAACTGGGTGTTTCTGCAGTCTTCATTGGGGGTGTTTGCTTTGACCCTTCCCCAGGCACTGCCCAGCTTGGATTGGCAGTGTCTGAGTGGGAGAGGTGAAAGTGCATATCCCCAGAGAAGACTCTGAAAAAACAACCAGTTTGTCTGCAAGCAGAGATTTCACATATTGCGTACCAAAACCAACAAATCTGAATATTTCTGCAATGGAAAAAACACAGCACAAAAGGAACAAAAATGTGACTGAATCATCACACAATGCCTTTTAAGACCAACCTAGATAGCTATGTGGTCTGTGCATTATGTAAGCTTTGCATCCAGTTACTTGGTTCTGGAAGATGCCTCACCAATCATTCCACTCAGGTGGCAATCATCTTTTCAGAAAACTCATGTTTGTTCATCAACTCTTTGTAATTACTCCTGGCTCAGACCTACATTTAATTCTACATCTGCTGTAAGCATAATGAATTCTTATCTGGTGCTGTTCTCACAACAGCGCTGCTTCAACAGTGTGTATCCTCTCTGCAAGTCCTGGACTGTTTATATAGCTACAGATGCTGTGTATCCAGTCATGGCTGAAAGTGTTGGCACCCTTAAAATTTTTCCAGATAATGAAGTATTTCTCCCAGAAAATTAGTGTAATTGCACATGTTTTTTAATACACATGTTTATTTCCTTTGTGTGTATTGGACTCACACAAAAAATAACAGAAAAAAAGACAAATAGGATATAATTTCACACAAAACCCAAACAATGGGATGGACAAAATTGTTGGCACTTTTCCAAAATTGTGGGTAAACAACTTTGTTTCAAGCGTGTGATGCTCGTTCAAACTCACCTGTGGCAAGTAAAAGGTGGATAATATGAAAATCACACCTGAAACCAGATAAAAAGGAGAGCGTTTGATTTAGAGCAGTTAACTTAGTCTTTGCATTGCATATCTATCTATGTGTGCCACACTAAGCATGGAGAACATAAAGAGAAGAATAGAACTGTCTGAGGACTTGAGAACCAAAATTGTTGAAAAATATCAACAATCTTAAGGATACAAGTCCATTTTCAGAGATCTGGATGTTCCTTTATCGACAGTGCGTAACATAAATAATTATTTTACAACCCATGGCACTGTAGCTAATCTTCCTGGACATGGATAGCAGAGAAAATATGATTAAAGGATTCAATACTGGATAGTCAAGGTGGTGAACAAGCAGCCTCAATCAAATTCCAAATGAACTCAACCTGTCCTGCAGATGCATCAGGGTGCATCAGTGTCAGCGTGAACTATCCATCGACATTTGCTTGAAATGAAACGCTATGACATAAAAAAGCTAGACTGCAGTTTGTCAAAATGTACGTGAGTAGGCCAAAATTCTTCTGGGAAAGAGTCTTGTGGTCAGATGAGACCAAGATAGAGCATTTTGCTAAAGCACATCATTCTACTGTTTACCATAAACAGAAGGAGAAAACAACATAATACCTACAGTGAAATATGGTGGAGGTTCAAAGATGTTTGCGATTGTTTTACTGCCTTGACTGTGTGCATGACATCATGAAATCTGAAGATCACCAAAAGATTTTTGGATGCAATGTAGTGTCAGAAAGCTGGCTCTGCATCCAAGGTCGTGGGTCTTCCAGCAGGACAATAACCCCTAAAATACTTCAAGAATCACCGAATAATGGATGGAACCAAAGCGATGGTGAGTTCTGAAGTGCCTAGCAATGAGTTTGGATCTAAATCCCATTGAACAGATGTGGAGAGGTCTTAAACTTGGAAGTGATTGATTGCAGTTATTTATTCCAAAGGGTGTGCAACCAAATATTAAGTTGAGGGTAGCAACCATTTTGTCCAGCCCATTTTGGGGTGTTTGAATGAAATTATGTCCCATTTGCCTTTTTATCTTCATTTGTGTTGTTCCAATAACACAATAGTGTGTTTAACAAAACATGTAATTGCAATAATTTTCTCTGAGAAATACTTCATTATCTGTAATAATTTCAAGGGTACCAACACTTTTGACCATGACTGTATCTACATACCTTGTTCTGTGTCTTCTGCTATTTTCTGCCCTCCACATCTACCTGCCGTCCTGCATGCCTGGCTGTCCTGGTCCTTGCAGATCCAGATACCATCCAGCAAGTCCTGCCTGCTGTGCTGTCACCTTCAGTGGGTGTTGCTCACTTAGATTTACAACTTAGATAAGCCCTAATAAGAAAGATTGTAGGAAAAATGACCAACTTAAAATAGTGTCTCAACCATATTGTGCTATTATTGGTCTGAGGTCTACTGGAAAATATATTGAAGGCCTGAAATCTAGAAGATATGGAGAATTATTATTTGTGATAGAAAATCAGGAAATTAGGAATTCTAGGTGACCTTTGAAATATTAATGTTAACTAGACTTTCATGAAATGGTCTAGATGTTGGTATTGGCTCTTCTTACCCTTGTTTTCTCATATTGCATGCATCTTCCACCACCTTGACAATCACATCTCTTAGCATAGATTTCACCTGTAACTTGGAGGAACAAACTACATTTATGCAAGAGTCACAGGAAGTTGGCTAATACTAAGGGTGTGCACACATTGTGGATTCTGCTCCATTGTACAGTACCATTTAAGTCTATGCAAAATGAAAAATGCAGTGCACACATTGCGGATTTTTCTGCTCGGATTTACTGCGGTTTTAGATCCGCAGCATGTCACTTCTTTATGCGGATTCCGCAACGGTTTGGCACCTGCTCCATTGTACAGGTGTCAAACCGCAGGATAAAACCGCAGTCTAATCCGCACTAAATCCGCAGATCAACCGAAGGTCTTTTGACCTGCGGATTTACCTGCGGGTTTAGTCAAATCTGCGCAGAAAAATCCGCAGCAGAATCCGCAACGTCTGCACACACCCTAAGGACTGTCTAAATCACATTACTTATTAGGTAATTTATACTTAGTTAAAATTCCCAACAGTGGAAGTAATAACACATTCATGGGTGGTAGAAATAACGTATTGTGCTTCACTAATTCATGCAAACCAGAATATACTAGGCTACTGGTATTAATAAATCAATGTATTTAGTAAGGGGATTGCCAGATTGTTGATACTGAGTTCATATTGAATTTCACTAACATTATGTACTCTATGGACCCAGAATCATTAGGAAAGGAACTCAAAGAGCATATGTATTCTTTCATCCTAAACCACTATGTAGCTATGGAGATCAACATGTTTCTTTTGCGATGATTGCGCTTTCATTTTTTAGGTTTGGGTTCCTGTTCGAATTACCTCTGAACCTCTAGAACATTAATGTTTGAACCTTTGCATGCTTCCCCGTTCCCATTATTTAATCGTCTTGCTGCCTTCAATTCATGTCATGCCATGTGTATGCTGTTACTAAGGTTATATAAAGAATCCCTGGGTTCTTTGATTATTTTGTTCTGTTCTTGTTATCAAAATGTTCAACTCCATTTCCTTATTCTGCCACCTGATAACCCTTCATGTCTGAGATTGTAAATCAATCATCTGAGTTTTGTAAGACATGCCATCATAATGTATTTTGCAACACAAAATTTTGGGAGAAGTTCTGAAATGTGCCTCTTGGGTCTTTCCGAGACACATTGTTTTATTTTTCGGTGGCGTAAAATTACAAAACTCTGTTTATTTCACCACAAGTCAAAGTTAAAGATTTGTGGTGTGTGGGGGTAACAGTATAAGCTCATATCTATTTAATTTTTACTGCTTCCATATATTGAGTTTTCTGTGCCAAAATATTCCGCAGCATTGTACAAAGAATATTTCACTTTTATGAATTCATCAAGTCTATGTTAGAATCTTACATAGTTGATCCGAAGATGGCGAAAACCACTGTAATGCTGTTGGAAATTGCTTTATTTTAATGTCTCTTTTGACTCCAAATATAAGCTGTAGAATATATCATTAGATTACTGATCCATTTTGAGGTACAAATGTTAGGATCAGAACGTCAGTTATACAGATTACCGAATAAACAAACCGTTTTGTTCACTGGAATCCTCTTGAGTGCCAAGTATTATTTTGCTTAAAAACATACACACGTCGTACAAAGATAAGAGTATGTATAAGTATGTATAACTCATACATACTTTCCGGTCCCGGCTCAGAAACCGATGATTGCAGACTTATAAATTTGGAATGAATCATAGAATCATAGAGTTGGAAGGGACCTCCTGGGTCATCTGGTCCAACCCCCTGCTCAAAGCAGGATTCACTAAATTATCCCAGAAAGATGTCTGTCCAGCCTCTGTTTGAAGATGTCTATTGAAGGAGAACTCAGCACCTCTCGTGCCAGCCTGTTGCACTCATTGATCACGCTAACTGTCAAAAAGTTTTTCTAATATAAATGAGTGTAACAGGCTGCCACGAGAGGTCACATATTTCTGGGATGATTTAGCGAATCCTGAATTGAGCAGGGGGTTGGAGCAGATGGCCCAAGAGGTCCCCCATGATGTGAGTGTTAATGTCACATGCTAAATAGTTTGTAAGTCAGGAGGCAAAGTGATTCAGGGACTGGTTGGTTTTGCCTGGGGAGGTCGATACAGGACCGCCACTTGCAGGAAGAAGGGTTTGAACAGCCTAATGGTATGGACCTCAAAGGTGCAAAACATAAGTGAGGGTGTCAGGAGATAAACTTAAAAATACATTGTGATGCAAGACACAGACCAACACCTCCTCCTTGTCTGCTGTCAGATCTGGCAATATGTGAAAATTGTAGGTCACCATATGAGAGCAGCAGCAACTGAAGGATCTAGGTTTCAGTGAGAGTCAGAAGGTTAAGGGAATTGGAAAGGAAGAAGTCTTGGCTGTAGGGGAGTTTGTTACACACTGACCATGAGATCCAGATAACACAATTAAAAGAAACAGGAGAAGACATATACTGATTGTTGATAAGATTAGCAGGGTTTCTGTCAGGATTCAATGTATAAAGAAGTGCTAGCACAACCAGTGGTGGAGGTGCCTCGGTAGGTTCCCAAACTGTGAGATATGGTATAGAAGACTGGGCACACTCTATTTATGCGGTGAAAGATTTTAATGTGCAATACATACAGTAGTCACATCACAAACTTTTCGGTTTGTTAAGACCTTCATCAGTGTGCGAAAAGATATAGCGCTGGAATGTGCAATAGGCACAAACTTATTGGTGGTAGGCAATAGGGCAGATATGGTGATGGTACGCGGCAGCTCCTGTGCACCAGACAGCAGCTCTTCCCTCTGAGCTATTCAGCTCATTGAACAGTTCTGTGCTAATCCAAATACTTGCACCTATGTTGTTACTAATTGTCTCCATCCTGAGTTCCTGTTGGTCACCACCCTGAGTTCCTGATTGCTCATCCTGATTGCACACTGTATTTCAACCTGGCCTTGCGCTCCTTCCTTGCATGATCATTAAGCTACAACTCTCTAGTCAAGCTTCCTTCCATCTGCTGCTTCTTCAAATTACATTGCTGCTCCTGTTATCGACCTCTGGCTTCCCTGACTATGATTCCTGCTTATTCCTTCAAACAACATTGATGCTCCTGATATCGACCTCTGGCTTCCCTGACTACGATTTCTGCTTATTCCTTCAAATGACATTGCTGCTCCTGATAACGACCTCTGGCTATCCCTGACTATGCTTCCTGCCTGTGCTGCCCCTAGTGGTTGCGACTAGGAGAAGGAGAATAGAGAGAAAGTGCATGTGGTTCTGTGATTTGTGTGAACAATTCATGTGCTATATGGTGGTAGTGGATGGTTTGAAGTTTTTCAGAAAAGTGAGTAGAGTCCGAGCACTCTACATGGGAGAAGAAAAGAGTGAGGGACTGATGTAGAGAGTGTGCACAGAATGTGTAAGGGTATGTGCACACGCTGCGGATTGGGGTGCGGATTTGGCCGCGCGGATTTTGTAAAATCCGCAGGTAAATCTGCAGGTCAAAAGACCTGTGGTTTTACCTGCGGATTGGCCTGCGGTTCTGCCCTGCAGTTTTTCATCTCCACAATGGAGGAGATGGCAAACCGCAGCGGAATCCACAGAAAGAATTGACATGTCAATTCTTTCTGCGGTTTCAAAACCGCAGGAAAGCTGCGTGGAAAAATCCGCACTGTCTGCACAGCGGTTTTTTATTCCCATAGGGAATAATGGTACTGTACACCGCAGCAAAAACTGCTGCGGACCCACAGTGGCCAAATCCGCTGCGGAACCGCAGCAGAATCCGCAGCGTGTGCACACACCCTTAAAGGGCAGTTGTTGCGAAAGAAAGCAACAACTATGACATGGATGAAGCAAAGATATATGGAAAATAAATAATGCAGTACAAGTGAACATGAAGCATGTTTGTTCGAATATCTTGCATTCTCTAACCTGTCTCCTTCCCTGTCGAACTGTGCACTTTGACGATATTGCACATTATCACACGTGCACCCAGCATCTGAACTTCTGTATAATTTCCTCATGCAGTAGCTTGTCTCTGTGTGCTGATTAAGAAATGAAGAACGGGAATCCATCCCTCTCTGAGCTTTGATGTCTTAGGGAAATATCTTAGCACCTAGCTTCGTCCCACCAGCTCATAGTCAATTGCAAATTAAGAGAACCAAATCCCAATCTACCGAAGGACCCCTTGACCAGAAAAGACCAAACAGGATATAATTGATTCAATAATTTTTATTATATTAGTGGTAAAAAATGTATATTTGAAACCAATTTAAAAACAATGTGCACGTAGGGACAATTGTATAACAATAAATTGGATTCAATTATATATATATACTATATTCGCATATGTATTCCTCAGTATATAAAAAGTAATAAAAAACTTTTGTGCAGGCAAAAAACTTTTTAAAAAAAATTTCAATATCTCGTTCACTGGAAAAGTGCAAAATAAAATAAAAAAATGAAAAAAATCACATATATCAATATTCAATCTAAAGTGCAGTGTGCAAGTGCAAATAGCAACCGTAACATTGAACTCACAGTGACTTAAACATAAAGTGCAGTGCTGCAGAGGAATACAGGGAATTAGCTCATGTACCTTTAAGGGTCACCACGTCCCATTAGCGTGCTCCCCGACGCACGTTTCGGAATGTTTCCTTCATCGGGGTTTGGATTAAGAGATAGAGAGTGTAGGAAAGAAAACTAGTAAAATGCAATAAAAAACATCTTATAATGGGCAGATATAATGTAATTCCTTGTGTACACTCAAAGGACAGCTTATTCTGAAAAGTTACTTGAAAGAACAGTCACCCTTTATGCGTTCTGGGATGGCAGGGCATTGATTGAGAAGATATGTGACACTCACTGACCCTTTAAGAGGCTGGGAGGTGACACTACCATGCACCCAAAGTCACAATAAAGGTTTCAGCAGCAGGGTAGTGGCAGTGAGCAAGAGACCTTCCCGAGAGTGAAGGGGAGAGCAGTGAAAGTTGTGCCAGGTTATGAGTGTGATATTAGACATGTATGCATTGTCTTGCTCAGTTTCAGGAGGAATTCAATATGGAAAGGCAACAATGGCCACAGGACTACCATACTGCTCATAGAAATAACCTTCCTATATTTCACTTACAGAAGCCTTGACATTAATAAAGTGACTAAATGTTAAAATCACAAAAATTAACATTTACAAGTAATACTATTTTTCCATAATTAGAAAACTTTCATATGGACCACTAAACACAAAAAACAGACACTTTCAGAGTTGTACATTTTTCAGTCTGTGCTGTTTACACCAAGTCCACCCAAAGAGCAACAAAAGTAATCTGCACCATTGCAGCACCTATGTCCGCACACCTGGCTCAGGATGGGGAGCATTATTAGTGGAAGAGCCAAGGACAGGGATATTGTTACAGGAACTAGTCTGGGTGTGGTAAATTATTACAGGAAGGAGTCAGGACAGGAGGCATTATTATTTGGGAGGTGAACATGCATGTCTTTATAGGATCTAGAACGCTAAAAGGGATCATACCAATGTGCAGTTGGGGGATCCAGATCCACAACTTGCACCAGGGTCTATCGTAATAGCTATCCCACTGCCTGCTAGACTTGCTCTCCACAGGTTGGGGACTCCTACTCTATAACTCTATAATGTGATGCTGGCAGATCAGACTACATGTTCAACGTGACAGGTTCCATTTAAACATGAACAAACTTTGCATGCAATTTTGTATATCTGAGCCGAGTCCCATCAGAGATGATCCTTTCGTATTAACGAGAAGATCATTTTAGGTATTTTATGTTCCACAGACTATGAGAGGACAAGATAGTACAGGTGGATTTCACAATTCTTGGTAGGTCAATCATGCAGATCAGACAGGTGTGATTCCTGACAAATCCCCATGGCACAAAGGTATTTCATCTCTCCGACAAGCCCTAGTCTTGTTTTGTAGTGCTAGGGGTCAGAATGTTGTCTGCTGCTCAGGTATACTGAACGTTTTTGAATATAAGGAAGCCATGAATTTTCGGTTTGCAACACGCTTGTTTATTCAGAGCTCTGCTATTTCCAAACAAGTCAGAACCAATGTGGGAGTATTGTGAGGATGGTGCGTCTGGAGATGGGAGAGTGTTGGAAAGCATCCAAATGATTAATAAAACTGTACACCGCCAGCGATACACGTGATATTGGGTTACCCGAGTCGTAACTGAGCCCGGATATCAACCTTTATGCTTTGGCTGAATAGCACCAACATAGTCCACAGCACTGTTCAAAGATAATCTGCATTCATAAAGCCCTTGTTCTAAAAGGGAGTCACAATCTAATTTCTTTAAATCATATCCAATTTCCAATTCAATTTCTGAGTCAATTTTCATTTTTGCACTTTTGTTTTTTTTTTTTGTAAGCATCCTAACTTTTTTCCTTTCCAGGATGAATGTAATGATGCGTAATATCAATCATTTTACCATATCATGTATTGAAAAAAAGGCAAAACAAATTCTATGAGGAGTAAAATGGTGAAGCCGTTACTTTTAGGGTTTAGTTTTTATGGCAATCATAATCATAATCATAATCTGACAATGATTCTTCAGGTCACTATGATTATGGCTATTCCAAACTTGTATAGGTTTTTTTTTACATTTTAGTGATTAAAACAATTAGAACTTTGCAAAAAAAAATTGTCACTTTTTGACCCATAACTTTTTTGTTTTTCATTAACAGAACTGGATGAAGACTTGTTTTTGGCTTGGCGAGCTGAAGCTTTTATTGTGACTATTTTGGGGTACATACGATGTTTTGATGACTTTTTGATCAATTTTTTGGGGGGACAATGCTCTAAAAATATAAAAATTGTGACGTTTCGATTTTATTTTCATTATGGTGTTTAATTTAGGCATTAAATAATTATAATTTGGTAGATCAGGCTGGATGTGGACACAGTGATACCAGATATGTTTTTTTTTTTTAAATTGGGAACAAAGGGAGATTCAAACTTTGATATTTTTGTACTTTTTAGACATTTTTAAAAATTTAGTTTATTAACTTTAATCTATATTTTAGACTCCATAGGATACTTGAACCTGTGACCTTATGCCATATATACGGTACATTGTATAGCAAAAATGACAATTTCCTATGAAGTCCAACTATGGACTGGGCTGCATCGAGGTGCAAAGATTGAAGAGACAAGAACCTTCAGTAGGCGTCATGGCTGCCATGGTAAACCATCGGCACACACATTCTTGTTCATGGAACAAAAAAGTACTTTTTCCTTGGCTAAATAGCAGATAATTTTTTTCAAAGACCAAAGCAAACATAGGGTGAGGAGGGGGTGAGAATATAAATTGCATGCAGATGTTGGAACTATTAGGATGAGTATTTCATATTTTGTTACTTTAGACCATTATAAGCTGTTTGAAAAATAATCAAGAGCTTGAAAACCACTTTAAAACATTATTCTATCTTCGTTTCCCAAAAATACCAAGATTGGGGATCTAAAAATCACAAGACTGGGGCTCTGCAGCCCTGTCGTGAATGGAACGGAGGTGTGCATTCTCGGCCTCTGTTCCATTCATTGTCCATAGGACTGCCTAATACAGAGCTTGGCTTTTTCCTGAAGCGTCATACTATGGGTTCAAGAATCTTTTTAAGATGGTCTTCAAAATCCCAATCGGGGGCTCCGTAGCCCCAATCTTGGGATCATTGGAAGACTCTACGATTGGCAAATTATCCCAAAGGGAATCACTTGTTTTAAAGAAAAACTTACTAACGACTGATTCACTTCATTTAGACAGGAGGATAAGATGACATGCGGGCATCTATAGGGATCGCAGGGAAGTCTAATAGCTCAAGATTGAGGCGTTAAAGCCTTCTCTAAATATTTCAGCGGTAAAAGTGACACAAAAGGCCAAGAAACTGTAGAATATTAGTATTTATGGGGGAGAACTAGGGACACTCGGGAGACATAACTACAGTCCAGGCGAACAAAATCTCGGAGACCTTTTCTCCAAGTAGCTTTTAAGTTAATAAAGAATCAGATTGTCATTCAATTTCTTTTTTTCCAAAGTTACTATTTTAAAGGGAACCTGTCAGCAGGTTTGGCTGATATAAGATGTGGCCATCACCTTTCAGGGCTGATATACAGCATTCTATAATTCTGTATATAAGCCCCCAACCAGATCTGAAAGAACTGAAAAATACATTTTATTATACTCACCTGTGGGGCGGTCTGGTCCGAGGGATGTCGCTGGTCTTGGTCTGGCGTCTCCCATCATCTTATGATCGCTCCCCTCCTTCTTGCTTCTTGTGGATGATGCGACCTTGCATCATCCACACTGTCTCCTCGGCATCGCGCTCCTGCACACGCGTAGTTTGCTCTGCGCTGTTGAGGGCAGATCAAAGTACTGCAGTGAGCAGGTGTCTGGGCTTTTTGACCTTTTCCGGCACCTGCGCACTGGGATCTTCCGCGCAGGCGCCAGGGAGTCACTGTGACTTCGGGTGTGCGTGCCGGTAATGTGCTCTCCCCACTTCCTCCCTGCTCAGTCATCGCTAGGAACCATGTGTACATGGTCATGACTATTAGTAAACATCAATCCAGTTGCATAGTAGTAACACTAGAGGGTGAAGTGCCTAGTGGCAAAGAAACACCCCCTAATATGCTGCACTCAATCTATAATTGCTCCCCACCCATTGTGCTATCATCTTGTTCCCTCTATTATCATGTTTTGGTACTGTTTTATACATTTTTTACCTCTTTTGATATTTAATAAAATTTAGATATTTTTCATTATTAGCACTCGTTACTTGTTTTTTCTCTAATTAGTCTATGGTGAGGACTATGTAGGGAGGAAGTGGGGAGGGCACCTTATTGTGCGTATGTGGCGCCCCCAGGAGTATGGTCGCCACAGTGGCTTTGCCTTCTTCCAGGGAGGGTAATGCCAGGCTTGGAGGCGATGAAGGGTCTCTCTCGAAGTTAACCTATACATGCAACACAGTTCAACTCCAGGCCAGCAGGGGGGACTCTGAACCGGAATTAAGGGGAGGAGTGCTTTCTGAGGGCCAAGAGGAAGGAGTGGTCAGTTAGTGTGAGGAGGGTGAAGTGTGCAGATGTGGGAGAGAAGCGCGGAGATTGAGCAGAGAGGAAAGGCTCATCTCCAGTGAGAGCGCATGAACTGGAGCCTGGTCTCCACGGTAAAATGGATACTAATGATCCTGCAGCAGACACCAGAGGAGTAGGAGGCTGTAAATGCACTACCCCCATCTAAGACTCGGAGGCACAACAGCACAGAGTGAGCCAAGAGAGGAATAGCGGCTACAGTTGTCTGCCATACGAGGAGCGAGAGTAGAAGAGAATCAAGAGGAACTTCAGTGTAACTCAGTACTAGGAATACTTCACTCAAATAAGCGCTAGGAAGGAGACTGCACAGCCCATCCTCTGAGAGAGAATCCCTGAGTTGCTTCCAGGCTAGCCTGCTCTGGTACCATCTGTAATCAGGACCCTGGACGGCATTTGTCAAGTAAAGGTACAGAAACTGCACCCCGCTGTGTCTTGTCTGCTTCCTACCCTTATGGCACCGCTACATCCCCGTGCCAATTACATCTACACTGCCCTGGGGTGACAGCTCCACCTGTGGGGAGCTTCAGCATCTTGGCTGCAACACACCACCAGCCCCAGAGGATCTGCATGCAGCGTCGGATCAACATCTCACTTGCCGAACACCACAGGTGGTGTCACAAACTATTCATTCAAACCATTACATTCCCCCCATTACTTGGGCGCCCAGGGCCACGGACCGGGTCCCCACTGCTGTGACACATCCCGCTGATACCGGCCCGGTACCGAGTACCCCACAGCCCTGGGAGGGAGACTCACATACACCAGAGGTCACTGGAGCAGAAGTTGCCGGCGCCTGCGTAGAAGATCACTGAATACAATGTCCCTATATGGGAGGCTGAGATTTGTATTTCTGAGGGTGTGCAGGGTTCAGACGCAGGATTCCGGGGCCGTAACTGATGAGAGGAAGTATTACAATGAAGACAGGAGGCAGGGATTTCTTACAGCATCGGACGCCCAAGAGCCTGGAAGAAATCATTAGCATAAAGAAAGAATATAACATTTCTCAGCAACAAGCCCATTAATATGAGGCAGACAGGTAGGATCAGTGTAAGATTTCTATTAGCTGTATGCCCATATTAATAGGTCATATACGTCCCGGGGGGACAGATTCCCTTTACCCTCATACCCAGAGTACCTACGGGATGTAGTGCACACCTGTAGGGGCTTTGAATGCCATTGTAGGTATTGCTAGGTGAGAGACTGATGTTTGGGAAATCTCCCATCAGATATTTTTCTCTATAGATGGAAACACATTTAGAAACATTGGGGAGAACATTTCATGCTTTCTTTTATTTCATACCCTTAGTTGGGATCTGATGTAAAAGAATGGATGATACTGACCGGAGATGATCTCTAGATTTGTTAGTGGCGATACATAGATAAGCCATACGTTTCTCATTTTTGGAGTTCAGACCCCAGCTTGACTTCACTCCCCAGCCTGAACTTTGTTCTCTGGAGGCATCTCTTAGCAAATGCAACAAAAAATAAATAAAAAATAGATACCACATTTAGGATGAATGACTTGATGACATTTTCTGAGTGATAACAGATTCTTGACTCACAATAACTGCACATTTCAGTTTCTCTTTCCAAAGATGGTTTATTTTTCTCATAGCTTCTTCTTTCATGTTTAGTAAGTGGTATTAAAAAATCTTTCTGATTAGTGCTTAATGCTCAGGGTTCCCAGAAGTTTGTAATTTTTTTCCAAAAATAAAATGCATATTTTCTCTGAGCCACCCACTGTGAATATACAACATCATTTATTAACAATTCCTCTTGTTTTAAGGGGAATGCTTACTTTTTGGAAACTTTCATAAAGATTAAGAATTAAACTGCAAAGAAGTAAATACTAGAAAAAAATCTTAGAGGGTTTGAAAAACAGCTGTTTTCTTCCAAAATCTAGTGTCAGAGTTTTAAAGTTCTACAGTATGTGATATTGCTGCTCAGCTCCATTCACGGCACTAAATGTAAACCTCATGGCGGCATAACTCACCTCATGGGTGGGCATGACATTGTACAACCACGTACTGTAAACTTACAGCAAGTGGTCATGGAAGATGTAGGAAGCAGGCTCAGCAGTTGTTATACAGCCAGCATGTCCCTGTAACAGTAGCAGTCAAACGTTTGCTCCAGTTTCAAGGTTGTTGCCAATCTCTGGCTGTGGCACTAAAATGACATGATTGCCAGTGAGCGCATGCACTGTCTTCCAAGTCTAAGAGCACGCCCTAGAAGAAGCCAGCGGTGAAACGCGCGTTGGGGTGGGAAGCTGCAACTGGGTTCATTATCAGGTATTTTAAGAATTCATTTTGTTTCTACCAAGTTATCTGGTCTAGTTCCAATGTGAGACTCTTTTTAATTCTGTCTTTTGTAATTTTCTAAAGATTAAATATTTCTTTTTATAATTATTGATTCACTGGGGGTGATTTTTTTTGTCATGAAAACATCAGACCAGCAAACTGCCTACAACTTCTGCTCTTACAGAGAAGTGGTTATACTTGGTAATGGATAATTTATCAAGAGCACTTGCTACTACTTACCCTCTTAATTGCTATGGAAGCAGTATGGATGTATTTAATTTTTCACACACTACTTCTGCATTCTGGTGTTTGCTAAATAAATGACACCATGCAATTTGTCATTTATTGTTGTTCTTTGAAGAGTGTATTTTCCTAATTTTAAGAACTTTTAAGGACCAGATATTTTTGTTTTTCTGATGCATGAAATGATGAAACTACAGAATTTGAAGATAACATAGTAACATAGTTTTGAAGGCTGAAGGAAGACCTTATGTCCATCTAGTTCAGCCTATTTTTAGCGCAGCTGTTCTGCATTGTTGGTCCTGGGGAAGACAAAAAACCCACAGAGTAGAAGCAAATTTTCTTCAAAGGGAAAAAAATTCCTTCCCCTAAGCTGGGTCAACCATCTACCTATAATAATGTTATTCGTAACCTTCTATACTGTTACTCACAAGAAAAGCATCCATTCCTTTCTTAAATTCATTCAGTGAGTTGGCCATCACCACTTCCTCAGGAAGAGAATTCCAGAGCCTCACTGCTCTTACCGTGAAGAACCCTCTTCTATGCTGGTGCAGAAATTGTCTTTCCTCCAAACGAAGAGAATGCCCCCTTGTTCTTGTCACAGTCCTTGGTACAAACAGTTAATTGGAGAGATCTCTGTATTGCCCTCTGATATACTTGTACATATAAATTAGGTCTCCCCTAAGTCTTCTCTTTTCTAGAGTAAATAAACCTAATTTTGATAACCTTTCTGGCTATTGTAGTGAACCAACTCCATTTATCATTTGTCCTTGTATATGTTATGGGGACTTGGCTGTGTAGGTCTATCACTTTGCATTTGCAAGGTATTAAGCAGGAGACAGGTTATGACTTTTTCACAGAAAATGGACAATAGTGGTAACTCTGGTTATTTCTGTATTTTTGCAAAAAATTACACAACCTCATTATTAGACATTTTACGAAATTTTGTAACTTTCAGAAGACAATGTCAAGTAAACTTGTGTAAGAAAAGGAAAGATTGAGCAATTAAAAAAGTGCTGATATGAGTCTCGTGACGTCTGCCATTCATAGTCTTTTTATTTCTCCACATTGCAAAATACAACACTTTTTTATTGTTCTTTTGAAATTGTTGTAAATTTCAAAGATATTTTTTTCGTTTCAAGTTTTCATGTCAGCAAATGAGGGCTGTGATTCAGTCAAAACTTGTGAGATACATGTCTGCTTCAATAATATATTTTGAAATAATGAGGTACGAGGGTGGAACGAGGTCTGCTGGTGTCTGAAGGATGGTTTTAGTATGAACCCCCTGAACTTATGTCCTGAAGTTCAATATGAACACTGCAATGCTGAAGGAAAGCGGTTGTTATCTCCTACCACCTACAGAACTATCAGCAGACACACTGTGCAATTAACTTTACAAAGCCACATTCACACCTTCAGTATCTGGTCAGGATTTTACATCAGTATCCGTAAGCCAAAACCAGGAATGGGTGATAAATACAGAAGTGGTGACGTGTTTCTATTATACTTTTCCTCTGATTGTTCTACTCCTGGTTTTGTCTTACAAATGTGGCCTCAAAAATAATATAAAAGGCAGAGCTTCCGTTTTTGTAGTCCATAAATAACATCTACTTATTAATGGTGCCTTAAACAGCTGCCTACTTTGCCTATCATTCTTCCTCGCCCTGAAAAATATGCGGTTTTAGAGGGAACCTGTCACCAGAAAAATGCTATTAATCATATATGGGGTTAATCTGCAGGTTAATAGTGTTACTAACCTGTCTGGCGCCTGTACATAGCCGAACACTGCAGGGAGAAAATGAACTTTATTCTCCCCAGATGCTGAACAGTTCAATGAGGGAGACCACCACTCAAAAATAAACAGTCTTCTACTTTACAGTAACGTGGTGGGAACTATGCTCAATAGATCGCGGGTACTGTGGGTGACCCACAGTATCTCTACCTCTTCCAAGTTTTCTTGTTTCTTCCTCAAGGACCTTTGTCTTCATCACAGTCTATGGTTCACTTAGTGAGAGTCCAATTCTCAATTTGCAGTTCCCTGTCCTCTTTTCCTCTAAGGGGAACTAGTTTGCCACTTTGGCCGTTACTTAATTTCATTGCTTGTTGACACCTTGAAACTACCGCCCGGGGCACTCTCTTCATCTCACATTCCTTTTTCTGTCCTGGCCCGTTGCCTTTGTCTGGCGAAGTCCCATCCTAGGCCACATCTCCAGTAAATCACTTTAACCTTCTGTCACTTTTTCTTTCTCTGCTCAGGATCTCGCTATCCACTGTCCACTCACTTTGGCGACTCCCAACTCATGCAGCTCTGCTGAGTACTCAGACCAAATGTCTGCTCTAGCTGCAAGTTAGGCCCTGACTGACTCACTACAAGGAGGTCCTCTCTGATCTTGCTACATAGCCCCTCCCTCTTTGGGCTAGTCCCAACTCTTTACTCTATCCATACCTACTCATACCTGGTGCTGGGCAGAACACAACTCTGTCACATAACAATGTAAAACATTAGAATGCATCACATCACAACACATGCCAACAAGGAGGAACGTATGCACAACTTCCTTCTTTTTACAAATGTACCCTAAAAATAGGCCATATCGTTCTTTTAGAACCTCGAGGATGGAGATTGGAACTAAACATATTCTCAGTCTTTTAAAGTGACATTAAATCTACAGTTATGTTATCTCCATTTAATTGGCAGTTGAATGCAATATACTCTCTGAAGGCAATGAAGTGCCTCGCTTAAAGGTAACCTGTGTTAGGGGCTTGCGGAACGCACTGAATAAAAGAGATGGTATAAGGTGCGTTCGCAGCCCCGGGTCCACCGTGCAGAGATGGTAAACTGAAGCTAGGTAATGGCGGAGCACTAACTGAACACCGGCGGGTTAACCGCAAACCCGGTGTGTACAGGAGCGAACTCTGCTATTTCACAGAGCCGCTGCAACATAAACGCCGGAGCCTGTTAATGCTAACAGAGCTCAGCAGTATGAGCACTAGTGTATAGTCACAGGACTCTGCCCCTGAGACGCTGGGTTAGAGTCCCTCTAGATACACTAGTGCTCGACACCTCAACTGCGGTGCCAGAGAAAACAACGGAAGTTTAAGTACACAAGGTGCATGCTGCACCACTCTGGCGGATGCCACTAACCTCCCTGATTACGGCAAGGAAAGCGCACCGCTTGTGCACAGCACCGCTACTGGTGGTTGCAGCTACTTGCGGCTGTACAAAGGTGCCTTGGGCTGGATGGCACAATATAGCGCTAAGTGGAGTGCTGTGAGTGGAAGCACTGTGGCACAAAGGCAATGCCACTGATAGGCGCTGAATCTACTACAGTTCCCTAGCACATGCGTATCCAAGGGAGGGGAGTCTTAATGAGTCAGTCACCTGTTTCATACATCCATCATCACTCACACATATACCGCTCGGCCATGCGTCTCTTTTATAGCGGCGACCTTCCGGGACCTTCCCAGGAACGGGACCTGCGCATGTGACCTCCGACCTCCAATGAGAGGCCGTCCCACGGGCATGCTCAGTAGGCAAAATACAGGACTTAGTCCCTGGAGTGTCTGCTTGCTGCTGACTCAAGCATGGTGTTACAGCAGAGCCTGAAGGAGCAACCAGACACCTAGCATCAGCCTGGGCAAGACGCCTGGACTGACGTCTCTGCTGAGCAGGAATCTCTGCGGATTGGGAGACCGCAGAGGATATGGCTTGAGATTCCCCCTGTGCAGTGGGGGAAACTCGACGCCTAACAACCTGTCAGCTGATTCATGCTGCCGAACGATGGGCAGCATAAATCAGACCTATGCTGCTTTACTGAGAAAACACACTTTGAAGAGCCACTCAGGGTTGATCCATCTTGGATGACCAGCATGACCTGTCCATCTTTGGGAACAGGGTGGGTAGAAGTTATGGGAAGATGTCATGGACTAGTCAACCAAGACCCTGTTTTTTCAATGGATTCTTTCTCTGAAGGCGGCAGTGTTTCAGAGTAAGACATACAGGACTGTAATAACACAGCCGGTGTCTTATTCATCCTGTCCAGCTGCTGACAAGTTTCCTTAAATAGAACAATGGCCGCAAAAGCATGCCACCTCTCCATTGCCATGAGAGTGTCCCTTTCTATGGATAGGTGAGTGTGCCAATGATCAGATCCCCAACAGTCAGCCAGTTATCAACTAATAGGCATGAGCTTGCACAAATGGAAATAAAGGTTTAATCTGTTATTTTTCTCAGCCAGTACCAGTCGGAATAATCCTAACCACTCCTCATGTCTATGAAATTGGCAGCACATGTAAGAAAAGTCAGCACAGAGTAAAACCAGTTGTGGAATTCATGGAATTAACATAAATTAAAGTGAATAGTAACTAAATGTATTAGATAGACAAGAAAACAGACAAAGACAATGGACCAATTTTATGCTTTGTTTATGAAAACTAGATGTGTGTTAACTCATATGGATATTATTTGCAAGTGTCGGCAAAATGGCTCTCTTCCTGGCATGCAACACAAGACGGGAGTTCACTATGTTCTTGTTGACGCATTCTCTTTCCTCCGTGCAGGATCTGGGCATGGTGTAAGCACTTCTTCATCCCTGTCACTGTATTAAACACGTTTCCATACTATGATATTGATGACCTATAACTTTAGTATAGTCCATCAATATCCGTTCAGTGAAGGTCCAACATCCTGCTCTCCCACCATGCGTGCTGCTCTTAGACCTATTGGGGGCAGGATGTAAACAGTTAATGAGCAAAAAAGAATAGTCAGATAGCCCTAAGTGCTCTATACTTGGGCCTTCTGCAAACAGAGTTTTCGGAGCACAAACCAAGCAGAAGCTCTCCAAAACTGATGGATCTGCTCAATTTCTACTCTGAAAACTTGGCAAAAAGTCTTCATGTGTGTAAGGTTCTAGCAGGAGCGCAGGATGCAGTGACGAGCAGGAGGCAGAGCAAGAGTTAATGGGTTCTTTATGCAAAGAGATCTTAACAGTAACTACTCCACGCATGGAGTATGAAGGTATGGAAGTCTACAAATACAGGAGGGGGTTAAACGGTAGGGGGTTCAACGCTAACAACAGACAGTTAAAGAAAATCAACTTATCGTCCTGGAGCTAAGGAAAGGAAGAGGTTGAAATATCCCACGATGGCAGCGCAGGTGGCGCAAAACGTCTCTGAAGCGGTCCCGGATAAAATTGAAGCACTGTCTCTTTACCAAAGCGCCGTATCCTGGCTTTTACAGATGTGGTCTCCCAATCCTGAAACATGAACAAGAGGTTATAGGTGGCACAGCAAGTGCGACACAAAGTCTCGAAGTGAAGACAAGAGCAGAGTCTCCCGAATCAGCGTGTAACACAAGGTCAGTACTGCGAAGGTTGTCAGTCACTGTGGGGAGTGCCGACCAGTCAGGGCTCTCGGGTTCGGGAGTCTGCAATATGTTCAGCTCTGTCCGTAGACAGGTTGCGCGAGCAGGGAAGTACAGTCTGCCGGAAAGGCCTACTGGTTGGCGTGGAACAGCGGAGACAGCGTCAACCTTCTCCTTGCACGAACTCTGTCTTCCCACCAGAAGTCCCTTTTTCACGCGCTCAGTCCCTTTTATGTCCATCCCGCCCCCTACAGTCAGGTGCAAAGGTCTGCTCCAGTCAGAAAGTCCTTCCCCTGACATCAATGGTGACAGCCTCAACAGTTCCAGCCCGAACACACAAGAAGCCGACCTAGGCTGGTCCAATTACCTACTTGTGCACAAATCCCAAGAAGGATTTCCTTGATATGCGAGCATGATAATTAAATTGATTTCGAGCCAACTTCTTAGCACCTATGCAACAACTAGGGTGCACTGGATGATCAACAGTAGAATGACGTACATTGTCCTAATTACCATTTTTAAGGTTGCTGTAAATGTTACTGGATTCCTGTGGCCGAGCCGCTATTATTGGCGAGTCTTGGGGCTGTCGCTCTTATAATGTTGCACATTGTGTTACAATTTACTATTAACCCCTTTCCTACATTGGACGTACTATTCCGTCCATGTGACCTGGGACCTAAGTCCCAAGGACGGAATAGTACGTCTAATGCGATCAGCGGCGCTCACGTGGTGAGCGCCGCTGATCGCGGCCGGGTGTCAGCTGATTATCACAGCTGACACCCGGCACAATGTGTGTGTGTCACGGACCACCGTGTGTGTCACGGACCACCCCCGACACGTTAACCCCTGGCACACCGCGATCAAACATGATCATGGTGTACCGGGGATTAAAGGAAGCATCGGCAGGGATCCATCCCTCCGTACTTCCCTGCGACCCCCACAGCAGCGCAAAGTACAGCGCTGCTGCGGGGGGCTCTTTCCCTGCAGGTCCCCGGATCCAAGATGGCGACGGGGACCTTCGGGGGCCTGCAGGGAGCTGGCTTCCTCACTGCCCGCAGAGCGCAGGCATGAGGAAGCCTGCAGCAGTGCCTGTGACAGATCGCTTCATTTTTTGAAAATAAAAAAGCAAAAAAACAATAAAAGTACACATATTTGGTATCGCTGCGTCCGTAATGACCCACCCTATAAAACTGTCCCATTACTTAACCCCTTTAGTGAACCCCTTAAAAAATAAAAAACGAAGCAAAAAATAAGGATTTATTATCATACCGCCGAACAAAAAGTGCAATAACGCCGATCAAAAGACGCATATAAATATCCATGGTACCGCTGAAAACGTCATCTTGTCCCGCAAAAAACGAGCCACAACACAGCATCATCAGCAAAAAAATAAAAAGTTAAAGCTCGCAGAATAAAGCGATGCAAAAATAAATTATTTTTTATATAGAAATTATTTTCATTGCATAAAACCGCCACAACATAAAAAGATGACATAAATGAGGTATCGTTGTAACCATACTGACCCGAAGAATAAAACTGTTTTATCAATTTTACTGCACGCGGAACGGTGTAAACGCACCCCTCAAAAGAAATTCATGAAACACTGGTTTTTGTTCATTCTGCGTCCCAAAAATCGGAATAAAAAGCGATAAAAAACGTCACATGCCCAAAAATGGTACCAATAAAAACATCAACTCGTCCCGCAAAAAATAAGACCTCACATGACTCGGTGGGTCAAAATATGGAAAAATTATAGCTCTCAAAATGTGGTGATGCATAAACTATTTTTACAATAAAAAGCGTCTTTTAGTGTATGACAGCTGCCAAACATAAAAACCCGCCATAAATAGTAAATCAAACCCCCCATTATCACCCCCTTAGTTAGGGAAAAATAATATTCCCCAGCTTCTCCCCTCTGTCAATCCCTTTACTGGCTCCCCATTGCCCAGAGACTCCAGTACAAAACCCTAACCATGACATACAAAGCCATCCACAACCTGTCTCCTCCATACATTTGTGACCTCGTCTCCCGGTACTTTCCTGCACGCAACCTCCGATCATCACAAGATCTCCTTCTCTACTCCCCTCTTATCTCCTCTTCCCACAATCGCATACAAGATTTCTATCGCGCATCATCCCTACTCTGGAACTCTCTACCACAACATATCAGACTCTCACCTACCATCGAAACCTTCAAAAAGAGCCTGAAGACCCACCTCTTCTGACAAGCATATAACCTGCAGTAACCACCGATCGACCAAACCGCTGCACGACCAGCTCTACCCTCGCCTACTGTATTCTCACCTATCCCTTGTAGATTGTGAGCCTTCGCGGGCAGGGTCCTCTCTCCTCCTGTACCAGTTATGACTTGTATTGTTTAACATTATTGTACTTGTTTTTATTATGTATACCCCTCCTCACATGTAAAGCGCCATGGAATAAATGGCGCTATAACAATAAATAATAAAATAATTTTTTTTTTATTTCTATTTTCCCATTAGGGCTAGGGTTAGGGTTAGGGCTAGGGTCAGAGCTAGGGTTAGGACTAGGGTTAGGGTTAGGTTTGGAGTTAGAATTGGGAGATTTCCACTGTTTTGGCACATCAGGGGCTTTCCAAACGCGACATGGTGTCCTATCTCAATTCCAGCCAAAAAAGTTAAATGGCGCTGCTTCCCTTCCGAGCCAAAAAAGTGTTTTACCCCCATATATGGGGTATCAGCGTACTCAGGACAAATTGCACAATAACTTTTGGGGGCCTGTTACTCTTGGGAAAATAAAAATTGGGGGTGAAAAGATCATTTTTGTGGAAAAAATATGATTTTTTTAATTGTACGGCTGTATGTTATAAACTTCTGTGAAGCCCTTGGGGGTTCAATGTGCCCACCACATATCTAGATAAGTTCCGTAGGGGGTCTAGTTTCCAAAATGGGGGTCACTTGTCGGGGGTTTCCACTGTTTAGGTACATCAGGGGCTCTCCAAACGTGGCATGGTGTCCAATCTGAATTCCAGCCAATTTTGCAGTGAAAAAGTCAAACGGCGCTCCTTCCCTTCCGAGCTCTGCCATGCGTCCAAACAGTGGCTCCCCACCACATATCAGGTATCAGCATACTCAGGACAAATTGCACAATAACTTTTGCAGTCCAATTTCTCCTGTTACCCTTGGTAAAATAAAAAAATTGAACCTGAAGTAATTTTTTTTGTGAAGCACCTGAAGGGTTAATAAACTTCTTGAATGTGGTTTTGAGCACCTTGAGGGGTGCAGTTTTTAGAATGGTGTCACTTTTGGGTATTTTCTATCATATAGAGCCCTCAAAGTGGCTTCAAATGTGATGTGGTCTCTAAAAATATAATGGTGTTGTAAAAATGAGAAATCGCTGGTCAACTTTTAACCCTTATAACTTCCTAACAAAAAAACTTTGGTTTCCAAATTGTGCTGATGTAAAGTAAACAGGTGGGAAATGTTATCTATTAAGTTTTTTGTGTGCCGTATCTCTGTGATTTGAGAGCATAAAAATTCAAAATTGGAAAATTGCGAAATTTTCTAAATTTTCGCCAAATTTCCATTTTTTTCACAAATAAACACAAGTTATATGAATGAAATTTTACCACTAACATGAAGTACAATATGTCACAAGAAAACATTGTCAGAATCACCGGGATCCATGGAAGCGTTCCTGAGTTATTACCTCATAAAGGGACAGTGGTCAAAATTGTAAAAATTGGCCCCGGAGTTAACGTGCAAACCACCCTTGGTGGTGAAGGGGTTAAAGGGTATTCCAAAAAAGTCTGATAACCTTTGGTTATTTCCTAGCTATTTCCGGAACTCTTATAGAAGTCATTGGAAAAAGCCGCACATATGTGGCCACCTATCCACTCATATTGGTGTGAGATTGGGACTTGCTTTTCGCGATAGGTCTGAGTCCCAGAGGTGGCACCTACATTGATGACACATTTATGACATTTGTGGTTTCGGAAAACTCATGTCACCTGGCTGCATTTTGTTTTAAAAAACAAAACTATCTGAGCTTTACTCACCATCCCCAGGTTTGGCGCTGAATCTCCAGTGCTTCTTTTGGTGTCTTTTATTGTCCACAGTGCTGAAGTTATGTTGAAAGTGCTACAGCCAGTGGCTCTGAGTGGATCAAAACAGGCAGAACTGCTACGCTCAGTTATTGACTGCAGCGCTGTCTAAGTGACCTCAGCTCTGCAAACAATAACGGACATCGGGAGCAGAGGCGGATACTCAGCGCTGAGCCTGGAAGGGTAAGTAAAGAACAGTTTGTTTTTAAAACATAGCGCCTAGGTGAGAGGGAAACCCGTTTACATTTCTGAAATGAGACTGCCATTCTAGGATTTATAGACACTGAAGACAGTTTCAGAGTTTTCTAGCAGGAAAGATGTATATCTTTGTACCGTGTTAGCCAGTAGATAGAAAAATATTCAGGATTGAGAGTCCTCAGTAGTTGATACCTTTTAATGGCTAACTGAAAAGATTTTTCTAGAAAACTGTGAATATTTGAGGAAAAACTCTGACTTCATCTGCCTTCAATTTCCAAGGCAGAAGTATCCACTTACAACCGATGACACAAGAGCTGATCCCTTATAGGTATCTCACCTCCCCCTGGCAGTCCATCACAAATCGCCCATCTCTCTGGCCATGCAGGGGCACGCTTCTTATTCGCTTGTAAAGTGAGAATTATGAAACAGTATCAATGACTCAATAGATGGATGAATCACAAAGATTGCATCCTAATTTATAGCTTGTAAGGTTAAAAGGTTGTTTCCAACCAGCTCTTCCTCCTGACGGGTGGGATTATAGCAGCGTGAAGGTTACACATGGGACCCTGCACAGGAGATGGCCATGATTCTACAACTTTGGAATTTAGCAACCGGAGAAACCTGTCAACAAGTTCTCATTGGGTTAGATAACTTGAATAAAGGCCCAAAAACTGTGTCCATTATATTCCTCTCTAAGCATTAGTGCTAAAGCCAACACTTAGTTTAGAGGGGGCCACAACTTATTCTTTTTTATGAATTGGGACAGGGCACTTGCATTTTTTCATCTCTAGTTGGCCTATAAAATTGTATTTTCAAATTATTATGTAGGTATATCAGTATAAATTGGCAACGAAATGGTTGGCTGGTGTCACCACCAAGAAAATATTGGCTTGGGCCCAGGACTACTGTATTTATGGGACCTACACATAAACTACACTTGTAAAGAGTGGGGAACACAAAAGGCACACAGTATCTGTGAAGAGCCAAGACACACTTAGAGGCTTCCCTTACTAGGTCTAGGAATAGCGATATAGCAGTATCAGTCACATTGGAGTCCTGGTGTAAAAGGGGGGAAAAAGGCACAGTAATTCTAAATAGTACATGGTAGATGGCGAGGAACAAACATCAGGAGCTGGCACTAGCCGAGGAGTCCCCTTCAGAAGAATAGCTATAGTGGTGCAGAAGTAGCAGTGACGTCCATGGAGTCTCATCTATGAAACACTATACTTATAAATGGTACACGGTATGTTAGGACCATGCAGTAGATACCTGGAAACTGGATCTAACCCTGGCTGGGGGTTTCCATTCAAAAGAACATCTACAGGGGGTGCAAAATAGAAGTCACATTGAGTTTCTGGCTTGAGGGTGCCAAAATGCCTCCACTACCATGTAACAAAAAACCATAATTCAAAATTGTATATGGTGTGTGATGGGTCCTTTCCCCTCTGTGCCAGTCTGTTATTGTAAATTTGTTTACTGTAAACGATATCTATAACTTTGTATGTAACCCCTTCTCATGTACAGCACCATGGAATTAATGGCGCTAAATAAATAAATAACAATAATAATGGGCCCTAGTTGTTTCAAGGTACCCTGTAGTCCCATTCAAATTTATGAAGATAGTGGGACTACTGATGGACACCTGGTTAAAGCTTCTGGCAAAGTTATCCAATGGATTGGGCATGACTTCCTCATTGCAGGGGTTAGATCCACTGGAGACCCCGACATATCCCAAGAAAGGGGTTTTAAAAAAGCGCTATCTGAGCAAAGGTCAAGCATGCGCACCTCCACTCCATTCAATCTCAATGGGTCCACAATGCTCATTGTCGACGTGTGCTCCATTCACATCCCTGTTATCTGAGAGTCCTAGAAGTCAGACTCCCAGCGGTCAGAAAGACAACCCCTATCCCATGTATATGGGTAATCTTGGTAGAAAGCCTCTAAGTGATGTCACCTTCAGTGACTCTGGTCACCTCATATGTTACCCTCATACATAGGGATGCATTATATTTTAAATATATAATAGAATGCCTTAACGTTTCGCACGTGCACATGGATGAATGAATGCGCCAGACAATGCGCCAGACATGTGGTTGGAACTAGCGATTCGATGTGTGAAATGAATAAACGTCCCACTTGGAACACAAAGCATTCCGAATTCTTTCCTTTGAAGCGTACCGTGAGTTCTTGCCAACTGATAAAGAATCGCAGAGCAACTTTTAAAAAAAAAAATCAATATCCAGACACAGACATATATGGAATTTCCGCTACCGGCGAGAACGCTTTAGAATGTGTTACGTAGAAGAATCTCACTCCCAGGAATGTATTTACATTTGTCTCCAAGATGCAGCTCTGTTACATTGCCCGAAACTACAACAGAAGATTGAGCAACCGTGACTTGCAGATGCGTTAAGCCTCGCAGATAACATCTCAACAACACACTCCGGGCAAGCATTAAAAAAAGAAAAAAACATTTAGCAATGTGCTTAACGTGAAGGTATTAGAAAAAAAAGATAATCCTTATACGCCACATCTAAGGGGTTCAAGCACAGGCAATTGCTCATGAACTCATTTCGTTGGGACTGTCCAAAAATTCTGTCTGCCTGCCTAAGATGTATTTTTTTAAATACGCCAAAATTCAAGAATATAAACACTTAAAAGTGTTATAAATTTCTAAAATGTCGTCCAAATCAACAAAACAGAAGGAAGCATTAAATTTTAGATAAGCCGAGAAGATGAAAGCAGGGATCTAGATGCATTCCCTTAAAGGGAATCTGTCACCTATTTTTTGGCATATAAGATGTGGCCACCGCCATCAGGGGCTTATCTGCAGCCCCCGATGTAACCTGAAAGAGAAGAAAAGCAAGTTATATTATACTCATCCAGGAGAGGTCCTGGTCCGGTCCAGGTCCAATGGGTGTCGCGGTCCGGGTCCGGCGCCCCCATCTTCTAGCGATGACGTCCTCTTCTTTTCTTCCTGTCGTCCCGTGTTCAACAGGACCGGACCCCCGGGTGAGTATAATATAACGTGTCTTTCTTATCTTTCAGGTTACATCGGGGGCTTATCTACAGCATTACAGAATGCTGTAGATAAGCCCCTGATGGCAGTAGCCACATCGTATATGCCAAAAAATAGGTGACAGATTCCCTTTAACAGTGACAGGACCTCCACTTGCTCCTTAGAGGGGGTGTCCACCTTTTTTTACTTAAGAAATCATTTTTTGCAATTGGGTTTTATTACAAAATGTTACTTTTACCGAACTCTTTGTTTCCTGGCACATTCAACTATGATGTGGTCCATGGTTATAAATCACCTGAGCGGCGCCCACAAAAATACAGAAAAGAGTTACAAACTCGCCTGTCATTCTGAATGAGCTCACTGACATATTTTCAGTTAACTAAAACTAAGTAAAAAAAATCCCCAAAGACAGACATCCCCTTTAACCATGTTTCCTACATACATGATCACGAAGCTTTGCATCGTTACTGTACATAAGATTGTCAAACATCTGGTTAAACATTTATGAATCCTCATACAATATAACAATGAGCCTTACGAAAAAAAAACTGACCCTATAATAAGCAAGTTTTATACAATTTTGTGTAGAAGACAGGAGGGGAAGGACTTGGGGTGCTATTGAGTGCTATTGCTCTTTGTTGTGAAGTTGTTACTCCCGTTACCTGGATCCATCATTCGGCACCCAGTGTCGGGCTAGGTTGGCAAAGACCTACCAGTAACATTGATTTTTGGGCCCCGCTTTTCAGCTACATGCAAAAATAACCTGACCATAGAACACAAATTTACTTTTGCTTTTATGTAATATTAACTTGGCTACCTTTTTCTACAAACTGTAAATCAAGTGTAATAGCATTTCTTATTAGCACTCCTTCATAGGGGCCTACCAGAGGATTCTCCTGTTCTCCCATGTGCCAGTCCGAGCCTGGCACTATATCACCCTCCCTTGGCCACTAGCTCTCCCTGTTCCTCTATGCATCTAGTTGCTACAGAAATCTGGTGTGTCTATTCTGATGTCACTCTCCCAGCTTGTAAAACTACCTGAGTATTCAGGTAGTTGGTATCTCTGCCATCATTTTATATTGCTCCTTTATTCCAGGATTCATGGATCAACTTGACAAACCCAGCTCTGCAACATTTCAGGATACTCTGCTATACTGCTGTCCAGTTCTACATTTGAATTTTGACAAACACTGCCCTGCTACTTGCAGGATACTCTGCTATACTGCTGTCCAGTTCTACCTAAGACTTGCGATAAACACTGCTCTGCTACATTGCTAGTTACTCAGCTATACTGCTGTCCAGTTCTACTTATGACTTGCAACAAACACTGCTCTGCTACATAGCTAGTTATTCTGCTATTCTGTTGTCCTACAAAGCTGGGTACCCTGCAATACTGCTAGTCAGTTCTGCCTTTGACTCGTTGACAAACTGAGCTCTGCTCCATCACCAAATCATCTCTACTGTACTGCTGACAACTCTGCCTTGAAGTCTTTGAAAAAATCAACTCTGCTACTTTTCTGAGTTGTCTCTGTTACAAAGCACATATCCATAGGATAGGTGATAAATTGTTATCACAGGACAACCCCTTTAAATGATGACACTTTTAAAAAAGTTAGCGAGCAGTCTGGGACTGATGTAAAAACACCATTTATGAAATGAACTATATTCCAAGTAAGAAAAGACTCTTGGCGATGTCAATAATGGAAAAACTTTTACATTATCGGACACAATGGCTTTTCAAGGATACAGTGGTGCTCTACTGAAAACGTCAGACCCGCTGAAATCCAAGCACTACAGGTACAGTGGCTTTCGCCATTCAAATACTTTATAGTACATCGTCATTAAAAATGCATTGCTTAAGTGGGGCACAAAAATCACAGCCATTTCGCGATACATCTAGCGCTTCAGCGGATGGTGCATTTTTAACGATGTTGTGCAATAAAGCATTTTGAATGGTAAAGTGCCACTGCATCCTTAGTTTTTGGATATGAAATTAACTAAACAAAAAATCTGAGATTTCAAACAATTTTAAGCCAGAAATATAGTGTAAACAGCTTGATGAATTGACCTTTTGGATCTTAGATAGAGACCTTATGTCAGCGTCCATGAGGCCACATATGCTTTGAGCAGGATTTAAACTCAGTTTAAGGTAGGATGTGTTCACGCTAAGCTTCTGGAGCAGAACCTGAGGAGAAACTCTCTAAAACCTCCTCAAAACGTCAAAATTTATCAGAATGTGGCTCTGTTAAACATAGTCATATACTGATTATAGTTCTGGTGATGTATTCCTGTACTAATTATGGTTTTGATTATGTATTCTTGTACTAATGGTGGTTCTGGTGATGTATCCATGTATAATTGGTTGTTCCATTGATGTTCTCATGTATTGATTATGGTTCTGGAAATATATTCATGTAGAGATGGTGGTTTTGGTGATGTATTTCTGTACTGATGGTGGTTCTGGTGATGAATTCATGTACTAATGATGGTTCTGGTGATGTATGCATATACTTACTGTCGTTCTGGTGATGTATCCATGTGCTGACAGTGGTTCTGTTGATATACTTGTGTACTGACAGTGGTTCTCATGATGTATTCATGTAAGTAACCTTTAATTTTTTTTTTCAGCCCTTTGGATTGGCTCAGTATGACAATGCAGTCCTTTGACCAAACAAAAAATGTTGTGCACCCCTGTCATTGTAAAATATAATATACTATAACTTGATTTAATATATTTTTTTATCACTGCTCTGCCCAACCTACTTAGAGTAAGAAACACAAAATGAGCCTTGAATCACATGTATGTACATGTAGAGAATCTTCATATATAGGAGTTGTTTTTCCTAGTCATAATCCCATTTTAATTCATTTATAGTATCAGTAGCACAGATTGGTCTAATGGCGTCTTGCCCCACCTGGAGACTCTTTATTCTGTGTGGCAACTGAGGACAGAGATAATGAGCTATAATTAAGTAAGACATTATGGTGCCCGAGAGAACTGACTATCTTACTCCTTACGTCTCAGCTCTTAATTCCTGAGACATATGGGAAATGCTGCTGCACGGCATGTTCTTAATACTTTCGGGAAATACATAACATATATCTAGATTGTTGTAGTACTGGCAGTCTGCCATGGATAGCGATACATTTGTTCCAGCGATGAAAGCAGCTGTGATTCTTACAGTAACTCTGAAACTTCAAGTTTAAGACATAAGTAGCAATTATATCATTCTGTCAGGGAGATTTACCTATCTGTGCCTTTCATGCCAATGATGAACTACGCTTATAAGAAAGTGAATTATGACTTCTACCTTAATAAAGGTAATTGCCATAATCTTATCTACTTATTGGCTGTGGACACCTATGACATGGAGAAACGATTTTACATATGTTCGTGATTACATGTACTTCACAAAGTTTCTTGAAGTTAAAAAAGTTTCACACTGGATTCTCTGTTCCTTCATTTATTGTCAGATTCCCTGACATGTAATTAGAAATCTACTTAAAGTTTCAGGAATTTCTCTTGTGAGCATTTTCCTCTCAGTAATACATTGCGCACATATGTTATGTGCTACTATGTGTGTCCATGATGCTGCTGTCCAGTACTGACATCTCCTTCTACACCCTTATGGGTCTCGTCTGCCATGGATGATCATCTTTCTCTCTGAACTCATACACGGCCAATGGGATTCACCCTTTCCTTCTTAAGACAGCTTTGAGTGTCTTCTACTCCCAATCTACTCTGTGATTCAGCACAACTTATAAAATCTGCCCCCCCTGAAGAATGAGATGCTTTCCCCCTCTCCACACTCTGATTGGTCATTTACAGCCTTGCTGTTATTTCTAAAACTGAAAAAAGGGTGGGGGGATATTAAAGGCAGTTGACACAGACAGGCTTGCTGTCAGATATATTTTAGAAGCATCAGCAATAAAACTTTCAACATAGACCTTTTCCGTTCACTTTTGTGAGCAATAGTAATGAACAAATCTCCCAACACTGGAATATAGTAGTTCATTCAAATTTGGCAAGAAAATTCAATTTGCATCAAGGTTATTTGATGAGAATTGAACATTTCTTATTATACACCAGAGCATAATAAATGTAGGGTATGAAACAAAATTAATACTTGCCTCACTGCTCTCCTGTTGTGCTGTTGAAGCAGCAAACTTCAGTGGTATCACCTATGGGGGCACAAATACTCAGGTTGTATATTTATAACATGACGTTTTTGACGGTGAAAAATTTCAAGTTTTCTGCAAATCTCTAACCTGGGATTAATGTTATTTGAATCAATTCTTTAATTCATTTTTAGGTTAGTTAGCATCCTTGTACCTGGTATGGAACTTAAATAATGGGATTTGATGAGATCTCCACATCTGTGTTCTTTGTTAAGTCTTTCTTTCATCAGGCAATAGGTTATCGTATTCCTCGGAACAACCCGGCGGCCAATATATCACTAACACGCCATGCTCTTGGCTACATAAAGCCATACACTTAGCGCCAAAGCAAACATTTGGAGAAACGTTACTGATCCCGTAGGAAGGGATCCATTCCCGTTCTTGGCACTAAAGATACAGCTTCTGCATGAAACCATAGTATGGCCATATGCATGGAGTCCTGTTCTGGTTATAACAGACCATTTTTAGCTTGGAATCAAGGCAAAAGTTTGGACCATTATGAGCTTATGAAAAAAAATTTCCCACAGGTACTACTTCACCATAACAATTTAAGAGTAAAGGGCCTGTCACACTTAGCGATATCTCTAGCAATATCGCTGTAACTTGTGACGTTATAGCGATATTGCTAGCGATATCGCTATGTGTGATACTTACCTCCGACAGCTCCCCCGCTGCTCATCGCTGATCGTGTGAGAACGTCCAGGACCGTTTCTCGGCTTCCTGCGGTGCTTCCTGTGGAGAGACGAGCAGCGAGCATGGAGCCGGGCGGGAGGACGCAGGATCGCCTAGTGTGACAGGTAAGTAGCGACCCCCGTCCCCTGCGATGTTGCTGGTGAGATCTGCCTAAGTGGCAGCTCACTAGCGACCACTTTGCAATGTACCAGCGATCCTGACAGCGTCATATCGCTGGTTGGGATCGTTGGTGCATCGCTAAGTGTGACAGTACCTTAAGAGTAAGTTCTCTAAACATTGGAACTTAAAGATGTTGTCCGTGACATTTACATTGATGACTTAGCCTTAAGAAATGACGTCAATAATTGATCGGTGGGAGTGTAGCATCTGGCACCTCCATATCAGCTGTTCCCAGTGCAGGCCATAGCGCTCAGGTGCGGAGTTGCATAATGCTCCGTCAACAGTATTCAGAAAGTAGAGTCTAATGAGAGAGTTTATTACATGATGCAACTAGAAACATTGATCAATGTTTGAGCTGTCCAAAATACCCAGAAATATTCATATACTTGCCTGTGATCAAGTGAGGTGAAACATGTATCAGGGTGTTTCACCACCAAAGGGTCCACATGAATATTATGCCTACTATTATGTGTTTCTTACGGTTCTGACAGCATTACCCTGACTATCTTAAGTGTTGGTGACTTGTATAGCATGTAGTCTACATAGTCCCATAGTTGATAGGGTTGAAAAAAGACACAAGTCTAAAAAGTACAAATTATTATCCTAAACTAAAGTATTCACATATTGCCCTGTGATAAAGCAAGGTGAAATATGAGTTGGGGCGTTTCACCATCATTGGGTCTGCATGATTATTAAAGTTTGCTAGCATTAGCCAGACAATTTTCAGTGCTAGGTAACTTGTGCTAGGTAATCCAAGAATTTGCCATTTGTATATGGATTTGTCTTGCCCCTTTGCCTTTGATGTACAGTGGGTACGGAAAGTATTCAGACCTGTTTAAATTTTTCAGTCTTTGTTTCATTGCAGCCATTTGGTAAGTTCATTTTTTTCTCATTAATGTACACTCTGCACCACATCTTTACTGAAAAAAACAGAAATGTAGACATTTTTGCAAATTTATTAAAAAAGAAAACTGAAATATCACATGGTCATAAGTATTCAGACCCTTTGCTCAGACACTCATATTCAAGTCACATGCTGTCCATTTCCTTGTGATCCTCCTTGAGATGGTTCTATTCCTTCATTGGAGTCCAGCTGTGTTTATTTAAACTGACAACGTGGCCAACTCTTCACATGTCAATCAACATCGGACAAATACATCACCGTATAAAATATGCCAAAGGCTCTCCTGGTATCAAATGTTTTACCATACTATAAACATGACATTTCTCACTAAACATGGATAATGAAACTATGCAGTAATTAGATAATACTATAAACATACACTTTCCCACTAAAGATTGGTAAAGGAGCTATGCGGTCCAGGTGTTGGGAAAATTACAGAAAATGCAAGGCTAATATAAGCTGAACTGTTACTGTCTAATATCTTAAAGGTGCCTTAAAGACAGGCTACCAATATGGATTGCTGATGGCCATTAACATCTTGGCACTACAGTTCCCTTTAAGGACACTCTGGCCCTTCATGCTCCCCCTTGTTCTTTGGCGGAGGCCATGGCCCAGGTCATATGGATGGACCACAGGATTCATGAGAGGCACGATGAGCAACAAGGTGCCTTTTACTGTCTCTCTGAGCATGTTCGTTTACCTGAGGTGGAGCAGATGGAGTTTGGAGCTGCCAGTTCTTAAGCCGTGTAGAGGAAACGTTGGCACAATTTTGAACTCTGTCTCTACTGTGGTCTTGCTGGGCACTCTCTAAAGCAGGAGTGGGGAATATTTTCTTCTGCCAAGGGCCATTTGGATATTTATACCATCCTTTGGGGCCGGCCCGTACACCAACGAAGTACATCCTTACTATGGCACTGGTGTCAGGTCGAAATCTTTCATTGCATGCCCTTCAGTGTTAAGTAGTGAACACTGCATGTGTGTGCTCACAGAGCCAGAAGAAATTAATGAGCTGGTGGCCATCAAAATACAACTCCATGTCAAAACACTACAGTGACTGAGAATCTGCCAGATAAAAGGTCATTCAGGGCCATAAATGGCCCGAGGGCCTGAGGTTCCCCCCCCTGCTCTTAAGGATAGTCTGTTATAAATGGGTCACCGAGGAGGATAGCAGGCCCAGGCTAAGCCACAGAAAACCAGAGAGGTTGGTAACTAAGCGGATTGCAGACCCTTGATCCTGTCCACACAGCTAGCAGTAGCCGTGGAACGTACCTACGATGATCCTAGATGCCTTGGCACAGCCGGAGAGCTAACTAAGCCTAAAGCAAGAAAGGGGAAATCTAAACTGCCCCAGAGAAGACCCCAAAGGAATAGATAGCCCACAAACATATATTGTCGGTGAGACAAGATGAAAACGCAAAAATAGGCAGAAAAATAGACTGAGCAAACGATGGGGCCCACACTGACTAGACAGGACAGGAAAGGAAAGACACTGTCAGCAATCACGCAAAAAACCCTGCAAATGTCCAACATGTCTGATGCACAAAAAACACTGAAGTCGCACGACTTCGCCCCCACTATATCAGCACTCTGGTATATTCTGAAAGCAAAGCAGAAAAAATCCAATATGACATGGGACAAAACAAACAGGCACAAGCAGTAACATATGGGCGGTGATTCAGCACAGCCCTAGCCGGAGCTGGCTGACCCGCACAAAGCAGAGATAGACAAAACTAGATTAAATGCAAACAGAGTAGCAAATGAACCACTTAGCTGAACATGCAGGGACAGAGCAGGAGGCACAGGAAGAAAATCACCAGCAAGGATAGAGGGAGTCAGCTGTCTTAAATCCCAATCTGAAACCCCAGATTTCCAATCGTCTTCCTCATTATCAGGTGGCAAGCCTCTGTCAATCAGATCAGCTCCACTACCTCCAGTAACCACCAGAGGGAGCCCAGAAAGAGAACTCACAACCCCTCTGTCAATCTGACCAGTTCTACTACCTTCCGTAATCACCAGAGGGTAGCCAGAGAGAGAATTCACAACAATTGTCCAGCTCACCCTCAAGCAAGCAAGCCATTGTGAAATGCCTAAGTCTGGGTGACCCAGACTTCCAAGCACTGCTTAATGTAGTTCTATCCTTCAAGAACCAGGTATTATCAGCATTGGCTTTCATTGTTTGTGGGTCTGCAGCTAACTTTATTGATTCAGGACTGGTTACCAAATTAGGATTAGAAACAGTTAGTTTTGGAAGACCCATTTAAATTTTCGCCATTGACAAGACACTGTTACTTCCGAATTTTCTCAAATGAGTAACAGTGGAATTCCCTATTTAAATGGGAACACATCCAGAAGGAGAATTCACAAGAGTACCTCCCCCTTGAGGAAGGGTCACCGAACCCTCATCCACGCCACCAGGCCGGTCAGGATGGGCCCGGTGAAAGGCACGAACCAATCTTTCGGCATGAATGTCAGAAGTAGAGACCCAAGAATTATCCTCCTGGCCATATCCCTTCCATTTGACCAAGTACTGGAGTCTCCATCTAGCCAAACGAGAATCCAAAATTTTCTCTACCTCATACTCCAAATTACCTTTAACCAATACAGGGTCAGGAGGTGCCGCCATGGGAACTACTGGCTCTACAAACCTCTTCAACAAGGATTTATGGAACACGTTATGAATCTTAAACGTAACTGGAAGAGCCAAACGGAAAGAAACGGGATTAAGGATTTCCAAAATCTTATAAGGTCCAATGAATCTTGGCTTGAATTTTGGAGACGCAACCTTCATAGGAATATTCTTTGAAGACAACCAAACCATATCACCCACTTTAAACCGGGGGGGACCAATGGTCCTATGCAGGTTGGAAAACCATTGGGCTTTTTCCTGAGAGTGGGACAACTTATCCACCACTTGGTCCCAAATCTGCTGCATTCTCTCTACCACAGAATCCACACTTGGGCAAGCAGAAGATTCCACCTGCCCTGAAGAAAATCGAGGATGTAACCCAAAGTTACAGAAAAAGGGCGACAAAGTGGCAGAACTAGCCCTATTGTTTAGCGCAAATTCAGCCTAGGGCAAAAATGAGACCCAGTCATCCTTATCAGCAGATATGAAACATCTCAAATAGGATTCCAAAGTCTGGTTTCTTCTCTCAGTCTGCCCATTGGTCTGAGGATGAAATGCAGAGGAGAATGATAACTGAATTCCCAGTTTGGAACAAAAAGCTCTCCAAAATCTGGAAACAAACTGGACTCCTCTGTCCGACACAATGTTCTCAGGAATCCCCTGCAACCGAACCACCTGTTGTGAAAACAAGGGCACCAACTCAGAAGAAGATGGCAACTTTGGGAGTGGTACAAGATGGAACATCTTCGAAAATCTATCACAGATCACCCAGATAACAGTCATCCTCTGAGAGACAGGAAGATCAGAAATAAAATCCATTGAGATATGAGTCCATGGTCTCCTGGGCACCGGCAGATGCATCAACAACCCACTAGAACGAGAACAGGGCTTGGACCGAGAACAAGTCCCACAGGACTGCACAATATTCCTGACATCACGAGATAAGGCAAGCCACTAAAAAGACGGACTCGCCAAATCTCTGGTACCAAAAATACCTGGATGACCAGCCAACGCGGAGCAATGAATTTCAGACAACACTCTTTTCCTCCACTGTCCACTGGTCAGGGACATACAATTTTTCCATAGGGCAACGTTCAGGTTTGTCCTCCTGAAATTCCTCCAGGGCCCGACTCAAATCGGGTGAAATGGCGGAAAGAACTACACCCTCATTTAGAATGGTAGTAGGCTCGGTCACATCAAGAGAATCCGCAAAGAAACTCCTAGAAAGGGCGTCCACCATAACATTCTTAGTGCCCGGAAGAAAAGAGACCACAAAATTAAAACGCGTGAAAAACAAGGCCCACCTAGCTTGTCTAGGATTCAAGTGTTTGGCTGATTCAAGATAAATCAAATTCTTGATGTCTAGCTCCCTCCAACCAATGTCTCCACTCTTCAAATGCCCATTTCATGGCCAACAATTCCCGATTCCCCAGGTCATAATTACGTTCAGATGGGGAGAATTTTTGAAAAAAGAAGGCACATGGATTCATCTTAGAAGTCACCGGATCTCTTTGGGACAAAACGGCTCCTGCACCAATCTCAGAAGCATCTACCTCCACCTGAAATGAGAGTGAGGCATCAGGTTGCCGTAGAACCGGAGCAGAAGTGAATCTCCGCATAAGCTCCTGAAATGCCGAAACTGCTTCTGGAGACCAATTCACCACATCAGAGCCCTTTTTGGTCAAATCAGTCAGTGGTTAACAATACCAGAAAAATTACTTATAAATTTACGATAGAAATTAGAAAAACCCAAAAACTTCTGGAGAGCCTTCAAAGAAGTGGGCTGAATCCAAACATAAATGGCCTGCATCTTGGCTGGGTCCATTTCAATAGCAGACAGGGACAAAATGAATCCCAAAAATGAAATCCTCTGTACACCAAAGAGGCACTTCGACCACTTAACATACAGAGAATTTTTCCTCAAAATCCGGAACACAGTCTGGACATGTTCCACATGAGAATCCCATTCACTGGAAAAGATCAAAATATCATCCAGATAAATCATCAAAAACTTATCCACAAAGTCCCAGAAAATATTGTTCATAAAAGACTGGAAGACAGAAGGGGCATTAGTGAGCCCAAAAGGCATCACCAGGTACTCAAAATGTCCCTCCGGAGTATTAAACGCCATCTTCCATTCATCCCCGTGCTTGATGTGAATAAGATTACACGCCCCCTGAGGTCAAGCTTGGTAAACCAACAGGCACTTTTAACTCTGGAAAATAAATCAGAAATCAGGGGCAACGGGTACTGATATTTAACAGTGATTTTGTTAAGGTAACGATAGTCAATACATGGCCTTAATGAACCATCTTTCTTGGCCACAAAAAACAGCACCTAAAGGTGAAGAGGATGGTCTAATATGACCCTTCTCCAATGACTCCTTGATATAAGATCACATAGCATCATGTTCGGGTACCGATAAGTTGAAAAGCCGACCCTTGGGAAATTTACACCCGGGCATTAACTCAATTGCACAGTCATAACTCCTATGAGGAGGCAAAGATGCAGACTTACTCTCACTGAATACATCAGAAAAATTAGCCAAATAGTCTGGAATATCATGAGACTGGGGAGAGGTGGAGAAAACAGTAGTGTCACTAAGAACACATTGACAACCCCAACTCACTACAGACACAGATTTCCAATCTGAAACAGGGTTATGAGTTTGCAAACAAGGGAAACCCAGAACAATAGTATCATGCAAAATGTGCAGCATCAAAAATTTACAATTTTCTTGGTGGTCCGGGGCGACCCGCATTATCACCTGGGTCCAAAATTGTGGTTTATTCTTCGCCAAAGGAGTAACATCAATACCCCTCAAAGGGATAGGAGTCCGCATAAGTATCATGGGAAAACCACAATGTTTAGCAAAGTCCAAATCCATCAGATTCAAAGCTGCTCCTGAATCAACAAAATCCTTAGCGGAAAATGTAGACAAGGAGCAGATCAGGGTAATCGCCAAAAGGAACTTAGGCTGTACACTGCCTACCGCAAATGTGTGAGCAAAACGCTTTTCTCATTTAGGGCCGACAGCAATATTATGAGAGGCGTCCCCACAGAAAAAACACAACTTATTATGCCTTCTAAACTCCTGACGTTGTGCCCTAGACAAAACCCTATCGCATTGCATGGGTTCAGAAGTTCGTTCGAAAGGCGGCAACGCCTCTCGTGTAGTTTTACGTTCACGTAAACGCCGATCAATTTGAATGGCCAATGACAGAGTCGTCAAGACCAGAGGGAACAGGAAATCCCACCATAACATCTTTTACGGTTTTTGCCAAACCCTTCCGAAAGAGAGCTGCTAGGGCATCGTCATTCCATTTAGTAAGGACCACCCACTTTCGGAATTTTTGACGATATATCTCTGCAGAATCCTGACCCTGGTTCAATGCCAATAAGGTTTTCTCAGCTGGATCAATAGCATTAGGTTCATCATACAACAACCCCAAGGCTTGAAAAAACGCATCCACATTAGCCAGAATAGGATCTCCGGGTGTCAAAGAAAAGGCCCAATCCTGGGGATCGCCACGCAGCAAGGAGATGACAATTTTAACCTGCTGCATAGAGCTTCCCAATGAGTTAGGTTTCAAAGCAAAAAATAGTTTACAATTATTCTTAAAATTCAAAAATTTAGACCGATTCCCAAAAAAACACATCAGGAGTAGGGATTTTTGGTTCAAGAGCAGATGATTGATCGAGATATGTAGAAATTCCTCGCACTTCAGTCTCCATTTAGACGAAAAAATTCCTCCTACAGCCCCAGAGAAAAAAAAGAGGAAAAATATATTAAAAAAATTCCGACACTTTTTTTTTTTAATTCTTTCCTTCTTTAGAGTACCCTAGAGTCTACAGTTAGGCTGGTGATTCTGTTATGAATGGGTCACCGAGGAGGAGAGCAGGCCCAGGCTAAGCCACAGAAAACAGAGAGGTTGGTAACTAAGCGGTTTGCAGACCCCTGATCCTGTCCACACAATTAGCAGTAGCCGTGGAGCGTACCTACGATAATCCTAGATTCCTCAGCACAGCCGGAGAGCTAACTAAGCCTAAATCAAGAAAGGGGAAATCTAATCTGCCCCGGAGCAGACCCCAAAGGAATAGATAGTCCCGAAACATATATTGTCGGTGAGACAAGATGAAAACACAAACGTAGGCAAAAAAATAGACTGTGCAAACGATGGGGCCCACACTTACTAGACAGGACAGTAAAGGAAAGACACTGTCAGCAATCACGCAAAAAACCCTGCAAAAGTCCAACATGTCTGATGCACAAAAAACACTGAAGTCGCACGACTTCGCCCCCACTATATCAGCACTCTGGTATATTCTGAAAGCAAAGCAAAAAAAAACAATATAATAGGGGACAAAACAAACTGGTACAAGCAGTAACATATGGGCGGTGATTCAGCACAGCCCCAGCCGGAGCTGGCTGACCCGCATAAAGCAGAGATAGACAAAACAAGATCAAATGCAAACAGAGTAGCAAATGAACCACTTAGCTGAACATGCAGGGACAGAGCAGGAGACATTAGACCTCAGGAGGCACAGGAAGAAAATCACCAGCAGGAATATAGAGAGTCGGCTGTTTTAAATCCCAAAACCCCAGATCTCCAATCGTCTTCCTCATTATCAGGTGGCAAGCCTCTGTCAATCAGATCAGCTCTACTACCTCCAGTAACCACCAGAGGGAGCCCAGAAAGAGAACTCGCAACCCCTCTGTCAATTTGACCAGCTCTACTACCTTCCATAATCACCAGAGGGAAGCCAGAGAGAGAATTCACAACAATTGTCCAACTCACCCTCAAGCAAGGAAGCCATTGTGAAATGCCTAAGTCTGGGTGACCCAGACATCCAAGTACTGCTTAATGTAGTTCTATCCTTCAAGAACCAGGTATTATCAGCATTGGCTTTCATTGTTTGTGGGTCTGCAGCTAACTTTATTGATTCAGGACTGGTTACCAAATTAGGATTAGGAACAGTTAGTTTTGAAAGACCCATTCAAATTTTTACCATTGACAAGACACAGTTACTTCTGAATTTTCTCAAATGAGTAACAGTGGAATTTCCTATCTAAATGGGAACACATCACTCTGAATTCATCTCCTTGTCATGATCCGGGTTTTGAGTCCTGTCTTTCCATGTTCCCAGTCTGGTCATTTCAGGTGTTGACTTTTCTCAGCCTCAGTCTGGTTTCAGGTTTGCTAATTAGCTCTGCTGCATCCTGCAGGTGGTGTCAGCTATAGTTCTGCCTTCGGCGTGGGTACCTTACTTTGGTATATCCTGATTTGTCCTGCTGTGATCCCTGACTTGCCCCATGTCTATTTATTCCCTCTGTCTGTCCTGACTCAGTGTTTCCCTGTAAGATTGTTGACTCCCTGGTCTTGACTTGGCTTGCATTCGGACCTGCTTCTGTGTTTTGTCTTTGTCTTATCCGCTTCCAACTGTTGCTGATCCCCTGGCTTGTTTCTGACCACGTGTACTGCTGTGACCTCTAGTACTTCTGCTCCTGACTGTTTCTGACTGGGCTCGTCTAACCACTCTTTTGCCACCTGATGGCGCTTGTGAGCTTCTCTGTGTGTGCAACCTCTTCCTTCACAGCACCCCCTGCTATACTGCGTTGCAGTAGCATGACACTCCTGTTTTGTTTTGGATTATTTGCCTTCTGGGTTGGCACTGGGGCTTCCAAGGCTGTTGGAAGCCCCAGCCAATCCCATTATTGATTGGTGTCAAAAATTAATTGTTAAACGGAGCCTCAATTGTAATAACAATTGTTTAGTTTCAGTAGAAATATGCTCCTCTAGCCTGGAGGGCCTGCCGGGGTATCTGAACGACTTTGAAGATGCGTTTTCGGAAAAATAGGCGGAGATACTACCACTGCATCATCCCTATGATTGTGCTATTCATTTTATCCCTAACATAAAATTGCATAAAGCTCGCTTTTACAATTTGTCTGGGCCTGAACCTTCTACCATGAAAAATGATGTGAACGAAAGTTTGGGGAGGATCATATCCGTCATTCCTCCTCCCCTGTAGCTGCTGGGTTTTTCTTTGTAAAAAAGAAAAATGGTGGCCTCCATTCTTGCCTCGATGTCCAAGAACTGAACAGAGTCAGCATTAAGAATACATACCCACTTCCACTTATCCCTGACCTATATAAGCAGCTTATGGTTGCTAAGTGGTTTTCAAGCTTAGAAGAGCTTATAATTTGATACGCCCAATTAAGAGCTAGGGCATGCCGAGCTATCTCCATGCAAATTGAGGATTGTCCAACAGCCCAATCAATCTAGGTTTGCTGAGTTTCCTCCAGGTGTCACCCTTTCTGGGCGATTGCCCGGCTATTTAGCTAGCTGACAATAGTAGGACCATTGCCAGTCATAGTTTTGCTCAGTGGCGTGTTCCTAGTGCTCTGTGTTCTGCTCTACTGATCTTTGTTACCTGACCTTGGACTTTGCCATTTGACTATCAATTTGTCTTGCCCCTTTGCCTTTGACATACACTCTTGGTATTTTCCCCTGGACTCCTTCCTTGACTCGCATAGCTTTTTTTTGTGAAAAATGACTATCCAGTGTCACAGTTACCTTACAGACCATTAGAATGTTTTTTTATTTGTGAGTTTTACCCAACTAATTTTCATAGTCCTCTACCCTTGCACTAGTGTATTTACATAATATGTGACCTCGGTGGTCAGTAGTTTGAAATGTAATCTAATCTTCTGTACATGCATTTTTTTTTATCATATAGTCTACTACAATAGTTCTTAGTCAGACACAGCAGATACAGCAGTCATTAGTTATCTCGCCAATAGGCGTTTGTATATTTTTAGAATGTCTAATATCCTAAATACAGAAGAAGGTAAAAAACGCTGATGTGGTGAAATACCCCATATAAGGAGAAAAAAATAATTTCCAACTACAAATATGGAAATCTGAATGCATGCCCTGATCAGTGTCTCAAATTTTTAAACATACATAACTTTTCAATAGATACTAAATATTCCAGAACAAAAGATAATGGGAATAAGAAAATTTCTACATAGGATTCTCTTTACAATATCCCAGGAGACCAAGAGCACTGCCATAGTTTCATGGAGTATTTGCAGTAAATTATTATGTCAGATGTCTGGAACAAGATCCCATTAGGTCAATTACGATAGCGGATTCTCACGTGTTGAGATGTTGTGACAAACAGCTGCTGTGCAGACCTCCAGATGCCTGACGTGAATGTGGCCACACATGGAACGCAAGATTGACTTAAAAATTCTTGACACACTAACTTAATGGCCTTCTGAACCGTAAAATGATCCAGTATGAAAATATGGAAACCGTATGTAAAGGTCCCAGACTTCATGATGTCCCAAATAATGGTATTCGCTCATGATGAGGAGCCAAGATCAAGCTCTTGCCTATCATGAGACACTTAAATTGCAACACGGGATGTTTCATGAGTGAAGTTTTTTTTTGACAAGTATCAGCTCTTCTAATAATTTCCAGAAAGTCTTTTACAAAAACAATAAAAAGATAGTACAAGGTTTAAATTCAATTATTTTTGAAATTACACTAATAAATGTAGGAAAATATACCATGTATATTACTCGCTTTTCAGTATGTGTTGGGGAAGAATTCAACATATACTGTATGTCATCTACCTCATTCTTATTCATCTATTATGAAAGCATAATGAAATAAAGGGAATTTATTTCAAATGTATTTTAAAAATGTTTGGTTATATTTTTATTATTTTTTATATCACTATCTGTATTAAATAAAAATAAAGAGAAATCTTGTAATTTTCACACTGGTCATTAGGGCTATTCTGGGCTAAATTTTCATGTTCTTTCAGAAAATGCACTGAACATTAACAGCAATAAACTTACAGATTTTATCTTTTGTATTGAAGTGTCTAATGAGTGTGTGCAAAGGTTATATTGAGAGAAGGGGGGATCAGAGTCAGCTGTAACATTGCTTATTGTGATTGGTGGAACCTGCAATATTAGCTGTGTAAAGAGGTGAGTAATACTGCCTATGATGAGAATGAGACTTCTTAAAGTTCTTCTCAGAAAAAAGGAAGTAGGAGTCTAAAATAGCCCCAGTAGTTAGTGTGAAAAGGGCCAAATTTCTATTTAAAAAAAATTGCCAAATTTTTAAAAGAAAGTACATTTAACACAACAATTTGATTTACATTATTATACATTTCCTTTAAGAATATCCAATTTTCAACTATGCAAAATCTACCCTAAACCATAAAGCACCCATGGATTCTTAGTCTATTACAACATAGCAATTTAAAATCTGTTAATCCATCAATCTGTCTTATATCTTTCTGCCTCTCTGCCTTCATTAGCTTTAGAACAGTGAAAATATGTGCAAACTGGTGCAAGAGAATAGGAAAAAACATAGCACATTGGCACAATAGCTAAAATGGTTCTACAAGAATGCATTAAAATGGCTCATGTCATGTAATTCAAATGTCAGTCAGTCCTCGTCACATGTCAGGACGGGCTGAAATCTGAAGCAACACAGCTTCTGAGACCTGTGTCTCAGCTGACAGAGATGCTTCATCATAAGCACACATATCAGAGCTGCTAAATCTCCTTGGCTGACTGTACACAGAGTACTGAGCCTGGAGAACAAATCCCTTGGGCTCAGTCAACCCAGGAGAATATTTATTTCTTATGTCACAGCTCATCTCCTCAGCTCATGGAGGCATGGATGCTTGCTTACGATACAGATCCTCTGTAAGTCGAGACAGAGATCTCGACATGTGTGTTTCTTCAAACTGTCACTTGTCAAAATTGTCCGCTGTTTGAATTATGTCACATGGGCCATTTTATTACATTCTTGGAGAACTCCTTTGAATAGCAGAACATGTCCATCCTTCCTCCATGTATCGGACTGTTTATAAAAACTTTATATATATATATATATATATATATATATAAACATACACAGTATATATATATATATATATATATATATATATATATATATATATAAAAGAGGAAAAAAAAAAAAGAACCGACCAGCACCTCCTAATGTGAACACGTGCAAGCTGCAAAAACTGCACAATATAGACAAAAAGAATACAGCAGCACATGTGCATGAACCTAGGTCATGTGAAAACACAGAAGCACATTAAAACCATTCAATTTGGATAATAATCCTCAAAAAAAAATTTTTCAAAAAATTTTTTTAAACTTACAGTAAGATGAAAATGTTTTTTCAACATTTCCCTCACATGGTTATGTTAATGGAAAAATAAAAAAATCTAGATCTTCAAGGCAGGAAGAAAAAATAGTGCAAAAATCATTTGGGAGTGAAGGGGTTAAATGCAATCTGCAATATACACAATAAAAAAGACATAGTCAGTGCTTCTCTCAAGTGTCTGTACAGTCCAAAAGAGAGAAGCTTGGGCATAAGATCAAGCAGTAACGGTGTTGCTCTGCAGTCTCAGTACAAATTTCAAATCCAATAACAAGAAAGAAAGGGAAAAAAACATGGCGCTCAGTTTTTTTCCTTTTAATTGTTATTTATACAATTTGCAATACCATAACACATTGCATATTTATTAAATTTTCAAAACTATGAGATCATGGTCCACCATGGATCTTTTAATTGCTCTCTAGTTGAGTTATTGACAGACCTATGTTCTTTTAGTAGTTTCATTGACCTTTAATGAAAAAGTATGACCTGTAAAAGATATTACAATAGTGCTGGCATCACTTTTGTTTTTGTCTCAGGGAGTGCATTGTGAATAAGTTATTCCTTTCTTGGACTACTTTCATATATGAGAGCATCAGGAGAGAGATTTATCAAAACTGAATTTGAAAACACAGCTGCCGTTTCTTGCATTGTTCATAAGATCTCACATTTTACTTAGCAACGTCTCGTAGAAGAAAAAAGAGAAACTAAGTCAAACAACATGCTTAACATATAAAAAATGTAAATCAATTATTACCTGTACAGTTATTTAGTACTAAATGCCTTTCCTTTAACATCACTGGCCATACATGAAAATGTTAGTTTTATTATTAGAGGAATAGGGGTTTTTTGGGCCCCTGATTCCCTTTTAAGTGGGGTCTAGGTGTGACTTCAATAGGTTTGCGAACCCATAACTATTGATGCTCCCAAACTTTCCAGAAATGTACTTCTTTTGATCCATTGGCATAAGCATAGCTTCTTTAAGACCAGCTTCATTAAACTCTCCAAAAAATCTGAATAGGTGGGAGTCATGCATTGAAAATATAGACTTTACCCTTGTAAAAGTCACATTTTTTGCATGGGAGGCAAATTTTATTTACCAAATAGGACATAAAAGACAGTGGGTTCAAAAGTGATCCTTAAGGAGAATGAAAGTGATAGGAACAGTCTTTCATTAGTTGGAAAAATTGGCTTAGTATAGAAAAAAAGATCTTACAGTTATTTAATTCAAAAAGTATACAATTAACTAATATAAATTATGTGTGTTAAGTACAGGTGGATTTATTTCCTGTATAGGAAAGTGTTCATAGAACAAATATTCCAGACAGTAATGTGTCATATAACTGCCGTACTGACATGGATAAGCATAGAAATCTGTAAATAATTCAGAGTTTCAATTGTTAGGAAGAATGATAGAGATAGAAGAGGTGACAACAGCAGGCTCAGTTTGATTGATCAGTGATATGGTATAGCTTGCACCTGTAATGTTGCATTTGTATTACAATTACACTTTTTTCTTTCTTAATGCACTGAAAAGCAGATACAAGTTAGCACAATTGTTTTTACATATAAAAAGAATCAGAAAATCAGTGTATTGGTGTACTCAAGAGAAATTGCAAACAAATTGTATGGTGCAATTTCTCCCGTTACCTTTGTGAAAATGCAAAATTTGGGGCTAAAAAAACACTTTTGTGCGAAAAATGTGATTTTTTTTATTTTCACGGCTCAATGTTATATACTTCTGTGAAGCACCTGGAAGTTCAAACTATTCCCCACATATCTTGATAAGTTCTTTTAGGGGGTCTAATTTCCAAAATGGTGTCACTTGTGGCGGGATTTCCATTGTTTAGGCAAATCAGGGGCTCTCCCAACGCGACATGTAGTTCACTAATTATTCCAGCAAATTTTACTTTCAAAAAGTCTTCCTTTCCAAGCTCTTCCATGCGCCAATACAGTGGTTTACCCCACATATGGGATATTGACGTACTCAGGAGAAATTGCTCAACACATTTTGAGGTAATTTTTTTCCTGTTACCTTTGTGAAAATAAAAAAAATTGGGGCCAAAATACAATGGTTGTGGAATAAAAGGTTTTTTCCACATTTCATTAATTCCTGTGAATCACCTGAAGGGCTAATAAACTTATTGAATGTGGTTTCGAACACTTTAAGGGGAGTAGTTTTTAGAATAATGTCACTTTTGGGTATTTTCTCCTCTCAAAGTCACTTCGTATGTAATGTAATTACATGTACTCCCGAAAGAAATTGTTTTGTAACTTTTGTTGCAAAAAAGTAGAAATTAATGGTCAACTTTTAACCTTTGTAACTTCCTAACAATAAAAGTTATGTTTCAAAAATTGTGCTGATCTAAAGTAGACATGTGGGAAATGTTATATATTAACTATCTTGTGTGACATAACTCTCTGATTTAAGGGCATAAAAATGAAAAGTTGGAAAATTGCAAAATTTTCGCTAAATTTCAAATATTTTCTCAGATAAACGCAAGTCATATCGAAAAAATTTTATCACTATCATGAAGTACGATATGTTATGAGTAGAGTTGAGCGATACCAGCCGATACTTGAAAATATCGGATCGGAATGGATCGGCCGATCTTAAAAAAAAGTATCGGTATCGCCGATTCCGATACCGGGAACCAATGCAAGTCAATGGGGCCAAAATATCGGAATTAAAAAAAAAACCTTTCTTTCCTTGTAGGTTAATTCTACATGAAGAAAAACAACTAAGAATAATGTAGAATGTATTGTGGGAGGTGGAGGAGACATTAAAGCCATAGAGGTTTAGCCCAATCAAATGGAATAGCAGGAATTAAACTTTTTTTTTTAAAGATGTTAGGAGTTACAAAGATATTGACTATGTTAGCCTCATTTATATTTTGCCAGACATGTATGTCTTCTTCTTCTACTTCCTTTTTTTACCTTCTTCTTCTTCTTCTACTTCCTTTTTTTACCTTCTTCTTCTTCTTCCTTTTTTTCTACACCTTCTTCTTCTTCTACACCTTCTTCTTCTTCTACACCTTCTTCTTCTTCTACACCTTCTTCTTCTTCTACACCTTCTTCTTCTTCTACATCTTCTTCTTCTTCTTCTTCTTCTTCTACTTCCTTTTTTTACTCTTCTTCTTCTTCTTCTTCTTCTTCTACTTCCTTTTTTTACTCTTCTTCTTCTTCTTCTTCTACTTCCTTTTTTTACTCTTCTTCTTCTTCTTCTTCTACTTCCTTTTTTTACTCTTCTTCTTCTTCTTCTTCTACTTCCTTTTTTTACTCTTCTTCTTCTTCTTCTTCTACTTCCTTTTTTTACTCTTCTTCTTCTTCTTCTTCTACTTCCTTTTTTTACTCTTCTTCTTCTTCTTCTTCTACTTCCTTTTTTTACTCTTCTTCTTCTTCTTCTTCTACTTCCTTTTTTTACTCTTCTTCTTCTTCTTCTTCTACTTCCTTTTTTTACTCTTCTTCTTCTTCTTCTTCTACTTCCTTTTTTTACTCTTCTTCTTCTTCTTCTTCTACTTCCTTTTTTTACTCTTCTTCTTCTTCTTCTTCTACTTCCTTTTTTTACTCTTCTTCTTCTTCTTCTTCTACTTCCTTTTTTTACTCTTCTTCTTCTTCTTCTTCTACTTCCTTTTTTTACTCTTCTTCTTCTTCTTCTTCTACTTCCTTTTTTTACTCTTCTTCTTCTTCTTCTTCTACTTCCTTTTTTTACTCTTCTTCTTCTTCTTCTTCTACTTCCTTTTTTTACTCTTCTTCTTCTTCTTCTTCTTCTTCCTTTTTTTACTCTTCTTCTTCTTCTTCTTCTTCTTCTTCTTCTTCTTCTTCTTCTTCTTCTTCTTCTTCTTCTTCTTCTTCTTCTTCTTCTTCTTCTTCTTCTTCTTCTTCTTCTTCTTCTTCTTCTTCTTCTTCTTCTTCTTCTTCTTCTTCTTCTTCTATTATTATTCTACATATTCAGCTTCTTCATCTTCTTCCTATTCTTCTTCATCATATTCTTGTTTGTGTCAGGCATTCCTGTAGTTGTTATCTAGAAAAGTTAGAAGTTTACACCTTCCGTTCTGCCTGTCACAAAAGATTTACAACAGGATTTGTCCGCGTTCAGTTTGGCCTGCAGAAGCAGGCCTTTTCCAGGGGCACCACGAGGAGGAACGGACTCACCCCCATACACTGCTTAGTCTTCTTCTGCTTATAAATAAGATAATATCATTTGCTCAGAGTATTAGTCTTATGCTTAATGTTCTTCTGCTTTGTTTTTTTTATGCTTCTTTGTCTTCTCTCTCTTGTTGTTCTGCATCTTGGTGGTTGTCTTCCTGTTCTTTGTCCTCTTGAACCAGCTGACGGTACTGGCACCCGGAGGGGCAGCAGAAGGAACAAGAGCCAATGGCACTACCGAGGACCAGCTGACGGTGCTGGAACCCGGTTACTAAGCAGGAGGTACCTGTGCTACAAAGCACTACCAAGGACCAGCAGACGTTGCCGGAACTCGGATACCGAGATGGAGGCACCTAGGCCAAACGCTCTGACGAGAACCAGCTGACGGTGCTGGAACCCGGAGGGGTAGCATAAGCTGCAAGAGCAAATGGAAATAGCGAGGACCAGCTGACAGTGCTGGCACCCGGAGGGGCAGCAGAAGGAATAAGAGCCAATGGCACAACCGAGGACCAGCTGACGGTGCTGGAACCCGGTTACTAAGCAGGAGGTACCTGTGCTACAAAGCACTACCAAGGACCAGCAGACGTTGCCGGAACTCGGATACCGAGATGGAGGCACCTAGGCCAAAGGCTCTGACGAGAACCAGCTGACGGTGCTGGAACCCGGAGGGGTAGCATAAGCTGCAAGAGCAAATGGAAATAGCGAGGACCAGCTGACAGTGCTGGCACCCGGAGGGGCAGCAGAAGGAATAAGAGCCAATGGCACAACCGAGGACCAGCTGACGGTGCTGGAACCCGGTTACTAAGCAGGAGGTACCTGTGCTACAAAGCACTACCAAGGACCAGCAGACGTTGCTGGAACTCGGATACCGAGATGGAGGCACCTAGGCCAAAGGCTCTGATGAGAACCAGCTGACGGTGCTGGAACCCGGAGGGGTATCAGAAGTTACCCCTGAAAAGCAAAGTTGGCATGCCGCAAGCTGGCCGCAGTTACCGAATCACACAGTCCTACAGGGGGTGCTTGTCCTACTGGCACTATGGAACAAACCTTTCTTACCAGAACCCGCAGTCCACATAGGAAGCACCTAAACTGCTGGCACCCTAGCCTCGGCTAACCCAACCGCAACACGACATGGCAACTTGGGGTGGCAAACTGACATTGACACTTCCCGGAAACAGCAGGCAGGGCTGGAACCAAGCTGGGCAGGAGGGAGTACCCGTGCCAAAGTCAGTTATGAGCAGCAACTGGCGATGTTGGAGCCCAGGACAAGCACTTAGCAGGCTGAGGCCTGATGTGCTGTCAATTGGGAGGCAGCAGGACAGATTGCCATCAAAACAGCAGGGGAACAGCTGACGTTACTGAACCCCACAAACACAGGAGCTAGTGTTTTACTCTGTGAAGACGGCACTTCCGAGCAACAACTGGCTGTGTTGAAGCCCAGGGACAAGCACGGAGCAGGCTTAGGCTGCATTGAAGAAATTTTAAGATCGGTTGTAGACTACTAATTTGAACCAAGCTCCACTTAGGCCTGTGGATTCACTGATTTTCGTATTTCCCCTGTCCTCCAACCCCGCCAGTTACAGCTCCGAAGTGGCGTCTGCACAATCCACACTTGTTCCTGTGTTACAGGTGTTCAGTCCGGTCAGTTAATCCCCTGATGTGTGTCCGGCAATGTCGCCTGCTCTGTCCACATTCCGATAATGGGAATGTGGACAGAGCAGGCGACATTGCCGGACACACATCAGGGGATTAACTGATCGGACTGAACACCTGTAACACAGGAACAAGTGTGGATTGTGCAGACGCCACTTCGGAGCTGTAACTGGCAGGGTTGGAGGACAGGGGAAATACGAGAGACAGTGGAGTCACAGGCCTAATTGGAGCACGGTTAAAAATCAGTAGTGGTACGACTGTGTAGGCAGCAGGAGACTTTGCCATCCACACAGCAGGGGATCAGCTGACATTACTGAACCCCACTGAGACACGGGAGCAAGTATCTCTTTCCGTGTGGACGGCACTTCCGAACTACAACTGGCTGTGTTGAAGCCCAGGAAATAGGAGGGTGTAGGCAGAGGCCTACTGTATTTTGAATGAGTTTACAGCAGGAGAGACTGCCATCCACAAAGCAGGGGATCAGCTGACGTTACTGAACCCCACTGAGACACGGGAGCAAGTATCTCTTTCCGTGTGGACGGCACTTCCGAACTACAACTGGCTGTGTTGAAGCCCAGGAAATAGGAGGGTGTAGGCAGAGGCCTACTGTATTTTGAATGAGTTTACAGCAGGAGAGACTGCCATCCACACAGCAGGGGATCAGCTGACGTTACTGAACCCCACTGAGACACGGGAGCAAGTATCTCTTTCCGTGTGGACGGCACTTCCGAACTACAACTGGCTGTGTTGAAGCCCAGGAAATAGGAGGGTGTAGGCAGAGGCCTACTGAATTTTGAATGAGGTGACAGCAGGAGAGACTGCCATCCACACAGCAGGGGATCAGCTGACGTTACTGAACCCCACTGAGACACGGGAGCAAGTGTCTCTTTCCGTGTGGACGGCACTTCCGAACTACAACTGGCTGTGTTGAAGCCCAGGAAATAGGAGGGTGTAGGCAGAGGCCTACTGTATTTTGAATGAGTTTACAGCAGGAGAGACTGCCATCCACACAGCAGGGGATCAGCTGACGTTACTGAACCCCACTGAGACACGGGAGCAAGTATCTCTTTCCGTGTGGACGGCACTTCCGAACTACAACTGGCTGTGTTGAAGCCCAGGAAATAGGAGGGTGTAGGCAGAGGCCTACTGAATTTTGAATGAGGTGACAGCAGGAGAGACTGCCATCCACACAGCAGGGGATCAGCTGACGTTACTGAACCCCACTGAGACACGGGAGCAAGTATCTCTTTCCGTGTGGACGGCACTTCCGAACTACAACTGGCTGTGTTGAAGCCCAGGAAATAGGAGGGTGTAGGCAGAGGCCTACTGTATTTTGAATGAGTTTACAGCAGGAGAGACTGCCATCCACACAGCAGGGGATCAGCTGACGTTACTGAACCCCACTGAGACACGGGAGCAAGTATCTCTTTCCGTGTGGACGGCACTTCCGAACTACAACTGGCTGTGTTGAAGCCCAGGAAATAGGAGGGTGTAGGCAGAGGCCTACTGAATTTTGAATGAGGTGACAGCAGGAGAGACTGCCATCCACACAGCAGGGGATCAGCTGACGTTACTGAACCCCACTGAGACACGGGAGCAAGTGTCTCTTTCCGTGTGGACGGCACTTCCGAACTACAACTGGCTGTGTTGAAGCCCAGGAAATAGGAGGGTGTAGGCAGAGGCCTACTGAATTTTGAATGAGGTGACAGCAGGAGAGACTGCCATCCACACAGCAGGGGATCAGCTGACGTTACTGAACCCCACTGAGACACGGGAGCAAGTGTCTCTTTCCGTGTGGACGGCACTTCCGAACTACAACTGGCTGTGTTGAAGCCCAGGAAATAGGAGGGTGTAGGCAGAGGCCTACTGAATTTTGAATGAGTTTACAGCAGGAGAGACTGCCATCCACACAGCAGGGGATCAGCTGACGTTACTGAACCCCACTGAGACACGGGAGCAAGTATCTCTTTCCGTGTGGACGGCACTTCCGAACTACAACTGGCTGTGTTGAAGCCCAGGAAATAGGAGGGTGTAGGCAGAGGCCTACTGAATTTTGAATGAGGTGACAGCAGGAGAGACTGCCATCCACACAGCAGGGGATCAGCTGACGTTACTGAACCCCACTGAGACACGGGAGCAAGTATCTCTTTCCGTGTGGACGGCACTTCCGAACTACAACTGGCTGTGTTGAAGCCCAGGAAATAGGAGGGTGTAGGCAGAGGCCTACTGTATTTTGAATGAGTTTACAGCAGGAGAGACTGCCATCCACACAGCAGGGGATCAGCTGACGTTACTGAACCCCACTGAGACACGGGAGCAAGTGTCTCTTTCCGTGTGGACGGCACTTCCGAACTACAACTGGCTGTGTTGAAGCCCAGGAAATAGGAGGGTGTAGGCAGAGGCCTACTGAATTTTGAATGAGGTGACAGCAGGAGAGACTGCCATCCACACAGCAGGGGATCAGCTGACGTTACTGAACCCCACTGAGACACGGGAGCAAGTATCTCTTTCCGTGTGGACGGCACTTCCGAACTACAACTGGCTGTGTTGAAGCCCAGGAAATAGGAGGGTGTAGACAGAGGCCTACTGAATTTTGAATGAGGTGACAGCAGGAGAGACTGCCATCCACACAGCAGGGGATCAGCTGACGTTACTGAACCCCACTGAGACACGGGAGCAAGTATCTCTTTCCGTGTGGACGGCACTTCCGAACTACAACTGGCTGTGTTGAAGCCCAGGAAATAGGAGGGTGTAGGCAGAGGCCTACTGAATTTTGAATGAGGTGACAGCAGGAGAGACTGCCATCCACACAGCAGGGGATCAGCTGACGTTACTGAACCCCACTGAGACACGGGAGCAAGTATCTCTTTCCGTGTGGACGGCACTTCCGAACTACAACTGGCTGTGTTGAAGCCCAGGAAATAGGAGGGTGTAGGCAGAGGCCTACTGTATTTTGAATGAGTTTACAGCAGGAGAGACTGCCATCCACACAGCAGGGGATCAGCTGACGTTACTGAACCCCACTGAGACACGGGAGCAAGTATCTCTTTCCGTGTGGACGGCACTTCCGAACTACAACTGGCTGTGTTGAAGCCCAGGAAATAGGAGGGTGTAGGCAGAGGCCTACTGTCTTTGTAATGCGGAGACAGCAGGAGAGACTGCCATCTCCACAGCAGGGGAACAGCTGGCAGTGCTGAACCCCACTAACACTTGAACGAATGTGTTTGGCTCTGTGGAGACGACACTTCTGAACACCAACTGACGCTGTTGGAGCCCAGGATTAGGCGAGGAGCAGGCTGGGGCCTACTGGATTTTGGCAGGTGAAGGCAGCAGGAGACTTGCCATCTCCACAGCAGGGGAACAGCTGGCAGTGCTGAACCCCACTAACACTTGAACGAATGTGTTTGGTTCTGTGGAGACGACACTTCTGAACACCAACTGACGCTGTTGGAGCCCAGGATTAGGCGAGGAGCAGGCTGGGGCCTACTGGATTTTGGCAGGTGAAGGCAGCAGGAGACTTGCCATCTCCACAGCAGGGGAACAGCTGGCAGTGCTGAACCCCACTAACACTTGAACGAATGTGTTTGGCTCTGTGGAGACGACACTTCTGAACACCAACTGACGCTGTTGGAGCCCAGGATTAGGCGAGGAGCAGGCTGGGGCCTACTGGATTTTGGCAGGTGAAGGCAGCAGGAGACTTGCCATCTCCACAGCAGGGGAACAGCTGGCAGTGCTGAACCCCACTAACACTTGAACGAATGTGTTTGGTTCTGTGGAGACGACACTTCTGAACACCAACTGACGCTGTTGGAGCCCAGGATTAGGCGAGGAGCAGGCTGGGGCCTACTGGATTTTGGCAGGTGAAGGCAGCAGGAGACTTGCCATCTCCACAGCAGGGGAACAGCTGGCAGTGCTGAACCCCACTAACACTTGAACGAATGTGTTTGGTTCTGTGGAGACGACACTTCTGAACACCAACTGACGCTGTTGGAGCCCAGGATTAGGCGAGGAGCAGGCTGGGGCCTACTGGATTTTGGCAGGTGAATGCAGCAGGAGACTTGCCATCTCCACAGCAGGGGAACAGCTGGCAGTGCTGAACCCCACTAACACTTGAACGAACGTGTTTGGCTCTGTGGAGACAACACTTCTGAACACCAACTGACGCTGTTGGAGCCCAGGATTAGGCGAGGAGCAGGCTGGGGCCTACTGGATTTTGGCAGGTGAAGGCAGCAGGAGACTTGCCATCTCCACAGCAGGGGAACAGCTGGCAGTGCTGAACCCCACTAACACTTGAACGAACGTGTTTGGCTCTGTGGAGACGACACTTCTGAACACCAACTGACGCTGTTGGAGCCCAGGATTAGGCGAGGAGCAGGCTGGGGCCTACTGGATTTTGGCAGGTGAAGGCAGCAGGAGACTTGCCATCTCCACAGCAGGGGAACAGCTGGCAGTGCTGAACCCCACTAACACTTGAACGAATGTGTTTGGTTCTGTGGAGACGACACTTCTGAACACCAACTGACGCTGTTGGAGCCCAGGATTAGGCGAGGAGCAGGCTGGGGCCTACTGGATTTTGGCAGGTGAAGGCAGCAGGAGACTTGCCATCTCCACAGCAGGGGAACAGCTGGCAGTGCTGAACCCCACTAACACTTGAACGAATGTGTTTGGTTCTGTGGAGACGACACTTCTGAACACCAACTGACGCTGTTGGAGCCCAGGATTAGGCGAGGAGCAGGCTGGGGCCTACTGGATTTTGGCAGGTGAAGGCAGCAGGAGACTTGCCATCTCCACAGCAGGGGAACAGCTGGCAGTGCTGAACCCCACTAACACTTGAACGAATGTGTTTGGTTCTGTGGAGACGACACTTCTGAACACCAACTGACGCTGTTGGAGCCCAGGATTAGGCGAGGAGCAGGCTGGGGCCTACTGGATTTTGGCAGGTGAAGGCAGCAGGAGACTTGCCATCTCCACAGCAGGGGAACAGCTGGCAGTGCTGAACCCCACTAACACTTGAACGAATGTGTTTGGTTCTGTGGAGACGACACTTCTGAACACCAACTGACGCTGTTGGAGCCCAGGATTAGGCGAGGAGCAGGCTGGGGCCTACTGGATTTTGGCAGGTGAATGCAGCAGGAGACTTGCCATCTCCACAGCAGGGGAACAGCTGGCAGTGCTGAACCCCACTAACACTTGAACGAATGTGTTTGGCTCTGTGGAGACGACACTTCTGAACACCAACTGACGCTGTTGGAGCCCAGGATTAGGCGAGGAGCAGGCTGGGGCCTACTGGATTTGGGCAGGTGAAGGCAGCAGGAGACTTGCCATCTCCACAGCAGGGGAACAGCTGGCAGTGCTGAACCCCACTAACACTTGAACGAATGTGTTTGGCTCTGTGGAGACGACACTTCTGAACACCAACTGACGCTGTTGGTGCCCAGGATTACGCATGCCGCATGCAGAGGCCAATGGGCAGCGGTTTTTATGGAGGTTGTGGACTACTACTGATTCTAACCATGCTCCACTTAGGCCTCTGGCTCCACTGTCTCTACTATTTACCCTGGCCTCCAACCCCGCCAGCTACATCTCTGAAGTGGCGTCAGCACAATCTACACTTGTTCCTGTGTTACTGGTGCTCAGTCCCATCAGTTGATCCCCTGATGTTTGTCCGGCAAGTTCGCCAGCTCTGTCCTCATTCCCACTACTGGTTATGGGAATGTGGACAGAGCAGGAGACCTTGCCGGACACACATCAGGGGATAAACTGATGGGACTGAGCCACAGGAACACAGGAACAAGTGTAGATTGTGCTGACGCCACTTCAGAGATGTAGATGGCGGGGTTGGAGGTCAGGGGAAATAGTAGAGACAGTGGAGCCAGAGACCTAAGTTGGGCACGGTTAAAAATCAGTAGTGGTTTGAATGTTGATGGAGCTGGTGACTCTGCCGTCCACACAGCAGGGGATCAGCTGGCATTACTGAACCCCAGTAACACAGGAGCTAGTGTGTTTCTCTGTGCAGACGACACATCTGAGCGACAACTGGCTGTGTTGAAGCACAGGGATTATAGTTCAGGTGGTAGAAAAATGAACACACCAGCAGACCTGGATACAGTTGCCAACCACTAATTTAGTCTGTAAGAGGAATGGCAAAGTCTTTGGAGATCCAGGCCTTGTTCATTTTCAGAAAAGTCAGCCGGTCAACATTATCGGAAGATAGTCGCGTGCGACGGTCTGTTAGTACACCACCTGCGGCACTAAAGACACGTTCCGATAATACACTGGCAGCAGGGCAAGCCAGCACCTCCAATGCATACTGGCTAAGCTCTGGCCATGTATCCAGCTTAGAGACCCAAAACTTGAAGGGGGAAGAGCCATCTGGGAGTACAGCGACAGGGCAAGACATGTAGTCTGACACCATCTGACGGAAGCGTTGCCTCCTGCTGACTCGAGGCGTCGCTGATGGTGTAGACAATTGTGGTGGACACACAAAACTTTGCCACATTTGGGCCATAGTGGTCTTGCCTTGTGCTGCGGCACTGCCTCTGCTCCCTCTTTGTGCAGAGTTTCCTCCACTGCCTCGACGCACAGAGCTGCTTTGTAAAGCACTTGCAACAATGCTGTCGGGTGGAATGGAAAACATTATGGACTGCACCAGTGACTCTTCGTACTCCCGCATTTTACGCTCCCGGTTCAACGTTGGTATGAGCCTTTGTACGCTGTCCCGGTAGCGAGGATCTAGGAGGGTGTACACCCAATAATCAGCCGAGACGAGAATGTGGGCGATGCGGCGGTCGTTTCTCAGGCACTGCAGCATGAAATCAACCATGTGCTGCAGACTCCCAACTGCCAAAGAACCGCTGTCCCCTGTTTGAGGCGTGACCTCGACCTGCTCTGCATCACCCCACCCTCGCTGTACATACTGAGTAGAGGTTTGTGTACCTCCCTCCTCTGGAGAGATGTCTTCCTCCTCCATCGACTCCTCCTCATCCTCCTCACAAAGTGTCCCCTGCCTAGGCCTTTGTGAGGAAACACGTAGCGCAGACTGTCCAGAAGCAGATGGCATTTGGGACTCCTCATCCTCCACCTCTTCTGAAACCTCATCCCTTAGTGCTTGCAGTGTTTGTTGAAGCAGGCAGATAAGGGGGACAGTCATGCTGACTAGTGCATCATCTGCACTCGCCATCCGCGTGGATTCATCGAAGGCACGCAAAACGAGGCAGATGTCCTTCATAGAGGCCCACTCAATGGTGCTGAAGTGTGAACGGCGCACAGTGCGACTTGTTTGCGCCTGATGCAGCTGGTACTCCATGACTGCTGCCTGCTGCTCACACAACCGCTCCAACATATGTAACGTTGAATTCCACCGGGTGGGTAGGTCACATATGATGCGATGTTCTGGAAGGCCAAATCGTCGCTGCAGAGCAGCGAGGCGCGATCTTGCCGTGCTGGAACGTCGCAAGTGAGCGCACTCTATGCGGACCTTGTGCAACAGTGCATCAAGATCCGGATAGTCCCTCAGAAAGCTCTGCACGACCAAGTTAAGAACATGTGCCAGACATGGGATGTGTGTGAGGTTGCCTAGGCCAAGAGCTGCCACCAGATTTCGGCCATTGTCACACACTACCAAGCCCGGCTGGAGATTCGCTGGCCCAAACCACACATCGCTCTCCAGCTTGATAGCATTCCAGAGCTCCTGCGCTGTGTGGCTTCGATTCCCCAAAGAAATTAATTTGAGTACAGCCTGTTGACGTTTGGCCACGGCTGTGCTCATATCGGTCGTAACAGGCTCCTGCTCTGCTGTTTCTGAGGAACTTGAGTAGGAGGAGGAGTCTATGTGTACAGACTGGAGTCCTGCAATCCGTGGCGTTGGAAGAACACGTACAGCGCCACTCTCCAGATCCGTACCCGGCTCCACAACATTGACCCAGTGGGCAGTGAGGGAAAGGTATCGTCCCTGTCCATGGTTACTGGTCCACGCATCGGTGGTCAGGTGGACCTTGCTACTAACGGCGTTTAGTAGCGCATGTTTTATTTTGCCCTCAACATGTTTCTGCAGGGCAGGGACGGCTCGCCTGCTGAAATAAAAGCGGCTGGGCACGTTGTATTGGGGGACTGCCAATGCCATTAAGTCCCGGAAGGTGTCAGTGTCCACCAGCCTGAATGACAGCATTTCAACTGCCAGAAGTTTGGCAATGCCAGCATTCAGAGACTGTGCTCGGGGATGGTTTGCCGAGTAAGGGCGCCTTTTATCCCATGCCTGTGCTACCGATGGCTGTGATGGATGGGAACGTGCTGTTATGGGTGGAATCTGACAGGGTCTCCGGACAACAGTGGCAGAGGTTCTTCCTTGGCGATCCTGTGAGGAAGCCGAACCAGCAGTGTGTGAGCTGGAGGAAGAGGGCCCAACACGAACTGAAGAGGTGGTAGGTGGTGCTGTACGTTGGCCTACGTCTTGAGGGTGTCTATGCAACTCCAACTCGTGCTTGGTGCGCACATGTTTCCACATATTTGTGGTATTGAGGTTGCTGACATTTCTCCCTCTTTTGACTCTCTGATGACACAGCTTGCATTTGACAAAGCAAATGTCATCTGCAACTGTGTCAAAAAAGGACCACGCACTGCAACTCTTGTGAGCGCCCGGTTTGCCTTTGGAAGGAGGAATGCTCCTAACGGGTGCCGAAGTGGAGGGTACAGGCAACCAAGTCTTCCCCCTCCCTCTGCCTCCTGTTTTGGCCGGTAGGGGAATCTCTTCCTCCGAGCTGCTCCCACCACCTTCCTGTTGCTCACGCCATGATGGGTCAAGGACCTCATCATCTTCCCTCCCCTCTTCAAACAGCTGCTTCTCCGGGGTTGTCTCGCCAGCACCGTACGCACCAGAAAGTGGCAACTGAGTCTCGTCATCATCTGATGCGTACTGAGGTGTGCTGACCATAGGCACTGGCCCACTCGCCTCTTCAGATTCAGAGGGACAAAGAAGTTGCGCATCACTGCATACTCCCTCTTCTTCACATTCAGGAATGCTGCTTGGCTGGCCCCCTCTTTCCAAGCCAACAGATTCCGAGAACAGAAGTAGAGATTGTGATGGCTCCTGTCCATGTCTCTCTGACTGCCTGGGCACTTTGGCAGGTGGTGAAGAGACAGATGGTTGCTCTTCGGTGCTCTGACCCTGAGAGGATGCGGAAGTAATTGAAGTCGATGCGTTAGCTGCCATCCATCCGACAACGGCTTCAATTTGTTCCTCCCGCAGCAGTGGGGTACGTTGAGGTCCTACAAAGCTGCGCATAAAGGACTGTTGCCTGCTAAAACTGGGGGATGCTGATCCACTGGTGCCCGCAGCAGGCCCAGAATCCCCACGTCCTCTACCTGTAGAATCCCCACATCCTCTCCCTGCAGAATCCCCACGTCCTCTCCCTGCTGAAACTCCACGCCCACGCCCACGCCCCCGCGCCTTACTCCCTGCCTTCTTCATCTTGCAAGACTGCTTAAGATAGGCAAAAAAGGACAAAGGGGGGCCTTAGTGTGCTTATTCCTGAACAGCTGGTTACAGGTACAAGAAACACTAATTTTATGAAGTGTGTGTGTGTGGACTAGACTTTAATAGGAGCTGATGTGGCCTACACAAGTTCAAAATGTAGTGTTTGGTGAACTTTTTATGTGGTTTCTTTGTTTGAAACAAACTCAAAGTATGAGAACAAAGAATTGAAACTGATAGTATCACCAACTTTTTGGAGCTATTACAATGCAGGCAGGTAACCTACAATGCAAAAGATGAGGCTCCAAAAAAATTGGGTAATACTAATCTGGCTGCGCCGGCAGGGCACAAGCCAGAAAAAAAGGCTCCTCTATCTACTCCTATATAGTGTTTGCAACCAACCAATGTTGATGGATACGGATGGATGCACACTAATAGGAGAAGAAAAAATGAGCTGCACTCAGAGACAAATATGTGTGAGGCAGTGACGCACGTTGAGCGTCCTACAACCAGACGTAGCTGCAGGACACTCTACTCAGCGTGAGCTGCACTCACACACAGTCAGAGACCTCTCAGACAGCCGTCAACAGTGCAGCTAAGTGGGCACTGGCACTGACAGGCTGCAGAAAGGCTCCGCTGTGTACTCCTATATAGTGTTTGCAACCACCGTAGATGGAGACGGATGGATGCACACTAATAGAAGAAAAAATGAGCTGCACTCAAATAAAAATATGTGTGAGGCAGTGACGCACGCTGAGCGTCCTACAGCCAGACGTAGCTGCAGGACACACTACTCAGCATGAGCTGCACTCACACACAGTCAGAGACCTCTCAGACAGCCGTGAACAGTGCAGCAAAGTGGACACTAGCACTGAAAGGCTGCAGAAAGGCTCCGCTGTCTACTACTAGTGTTTGCAACCAACGTATATGGATACGGATGGAAGCACACTAGATTGAAATTATTTAAAAAATGCAGCTCAAAAAATAAAAGATGTATGAGGCAGCAGTGATCACACTGGGTGGCCTACAGCCTGACGTGGCTGCAGGACCCACTCCACAGCGTGAGCTGCACTCACACAGCCCTTGCAGACAGCTGTGAAAACAGCGCTGCTAGGGAAAAGCAAGCTACAGTGGTGGTTTATGTAGCCTGGATAAAGCACAATATTGTTTTTAGAATCGCTATTTCTAACTGTCCCTCACAGTCTTCTACAGCAGCCTGTCCCTAACTGAATTCACAGCAGAGTGACCAGAAATGGCGGCTGCGGTGGCTTTTATAGTGCATCATGACATCATTTCGGCAGCCAATCACAGCCATGCCAATAGTTAACATGCCTACATGCCTAACAGGATGTGCCCACACTTCGGAGGATTCCCATTGGCTTAATCAAAGCAAGCAGGCTCATAGCATGATGGGAACTTCCTATTCCGATTCCGATCCCGGAATCCGATATGAAAAAAGTATCGGAATTAAGTATCGGAATTCCGATACCGCTGATATCGGCCGATACCCGATACTTGCGGTATCGGAATGCTCAACACTAGTTATGAGAAATTAATGTCAGAATCCGTGGGATCCGTTGAAGCGTTCCAGAGTTATTACTACATAAAGTGACAAACAGGCTTCAGGGTTGAAAAGTTAAACTGTGTCCTCCACTATCGATAGAAGTTTTTATCCGGAGGTACAATACCTGTACAGTACATTTGGCTCACTATCTATAAACATTCAAAAGGTTGATTCTATGGAACACTTGGAACATACATAAAACACACGTCTCTTAATTTTTGTGAAGAAAATGTGAAATAGTAAAATATCTTTGGAAACATAATTTTCCATATTAACATCAACCATAACCTTCACTTTTTATTAAACACTCGTCTTCATAAGCAAAGTTGAAATTCCAATTGCATTGATACATAAGTGAACTGCTGCATTAGTACATTGTATATTTACATTAATTCATCCAGACCTGCCATATATTTCACATCATTATTGCTTAACATCAGGCCAATCTCTAAGGGTGGTCTATTACTCCGTTTTGGGATTTAAGGCATATGTTATGGACTGAGGTTTTTGATAAATACTTTAGAACCTATCAATTTGTATATAGGAAATGTCGTAAATTAAGATATGTTTTAGTAGGTATCGAATGGAAGTCAAAAGTTCAAACTATGTTTTTTTTCTAGATTTTTCTGGTATCAGTTATTTGACAGGGGGTTTCTTTTTTGAAAGGCAGAAATGCAAACAATCAATGTAATCAAATACAGTTGGACAATTGGAAAAAATGTATAGATATTTCCACACTCACAAATGAAATAAACCAATGTACACTGATGGACAAGGTTTACATATTTTCCAGTTTTCTTAGAATGTACTTGGGCAGTATTATGTGATTTTCCATAATAGATACCTTTAATTTGAGTTGTTATTGCCTAATAGTTGCCTTTTCCACATCTTGCACTGATGAGATTTTTCCTTTTCAGCTAATTGTAGCATATGCAAGTATTTTATCAACCGCCTAGGACAGTGGTGGACAACAACTAGACTGTGAACTTCCAGTAACCCCTCGCCCAAAGCCAGAGGGGCGCATGGACTGTACTATTGAGTTCTTTAACAGAAATGTAGGAAACTTGCCTTCTTGTAGGTTCATATTTCATGGTGCTAGTTGCCATACAAACATGTCCTCCTTGATCTTTACTCAACCTTGGTTAAGGACTCAAATTTTTCATGAGTCTGTATCTCAAACAACAAGCCACATATGTGGCATAAACATCTCATGACAGAATTTCCCAAAATAATATTTTTTTCAAAGGCTGGTCATGCTGTGCTACTCAGTTCAGTATATTTTGAGCCGAAACTAAACAAAAGGAAGAACACATGTGTAGCTGAAAAAATTAGTAATGAATGTCTCAAAAAGTGCCATTGATTGGTTCCAGGTTTACAAACTTCCTGAAGACTAATATACACTCTAGCACAAAGCAAGAATTTATACATGAACAAGGCATGGCTATGGAGCAAGTGCAGGATCTGTGCTATCATTGTAATGAGATCAACGGCAACTGAGAACAGGATATACAAAAAAATTACCCAAGTGTTCTACTGTATACCTGCCATGTAAGCCTTTCCCAGATATACGGGTAGTCCCAAACACAAGTTCAATGAGTTTTCCTCTTTGGGCAACTTCTTATCATTAGAAGAATCCCTTGGTCATGAACTGATGACAGAACTGCCAACAATTAGCTGTAAGCTGTTGAGTTTCCCTGTTGCATCTGCATAGGAGAAATGAAACATTACATGATGTCCATGAAAATGAATGGACTTCATGATACAAAGATATGTTGGATCCTCCAAAGATAAGAATACTATTTGTACCCACTCTTAGTATACAGGGATAGTTCCACGGGGATGGTGGACTAGGCAATTTCCCAGGGCCCTAGTTTTCCAGGGAGGCATCAACTACCATCTTTGATTCCCCTATGAGAACCATAAGACATTTTAATGTGGGCTTTTTAATACAGTGCTATTTATATACTGTACATTATGTGGAAACCATATAGTTGTATTTATTGGGTTGCATGCAGTAGAATAATCGAAGCACAATTATAAAGGCTAAAATTCGGAGAAAGAATTGCAAGTGGGAATTTTCCTTTACTTATTGCCTAGAGGAAGTATTTAACTAAAACTGGACCCTGCTGATGAAGACCCCTCTATTAACTAATATTTTAGAGTTGAGAAAAAAAGATTTGCAGGATCCTGGAGAGCAGTGTGGTTCTGGACCAGTGGCCACCATAGCACTGCATACCTCCTACTATTAATGGTATCCTGGGCACGTCTTCTGATTCGTAGGGTCACCGATGTCCATACTTTTTGGCACAACTCAGGCTTGATGTTACGGGGCCAACTAATCAGAAGAGGCGTCAGAAATGCCATAGAAAGCAAGATTTTCGCAATGCTCTGTTCTGATGGCCACGGACCACCGACAGAATATTTAAGAAATGGTATTCTAAATCTGACCAAGCCTGTAAATCTAATTTTCAGTTCTCCAAAAGATAAGAAGATAGGTTACCAACAAGTCTGGTTATATATACTCGATCTTTATGATTTTGTCATTGTCAATTTCTTGTAACCTAACATCTCTTTTGCTTTGGAAATCTTCAGAATTTATTAAAATTTTAGATTTTATTGAACCTCAGTTGTGACACCCTGGGATTAAGGAAAAAGGTGCATCTCCCGGGAACATGGATGATCGAACTGTGACATCTACATGCGTCAAACATTACATAAGAGAGTGACTGAAAACCACATCATAGACAGGAAGGTGAAGGTTACGCTGTTTCTTGAACCAGAAAATAGCCTGAAGCAGCAGAAAGTGATATCTGATAAGCAATAGCTTTGACATGATGTCTGCTGAATCATCTCTTAAGGGAAGGTTCAGATTGAATGATTTCTGCTAATAAACCTAATGGGGTGACTGATTGTAGCTCCTGTACTGATCCATCCATAATATTTAATCAGCTATTACAATACAACAATATCAGATGCACGGCTTATCCAACATGTTTACATTGAAAATTTTATCTCTGAAGATTTTGGGTCATTTCAAACCTTTTTAGCGCTTATCTGTGGTACTATGCCTAGTGTTATCATACAAGGTAAAATAACCATGTGAAAGTCAAAACAATGGAAAAGTCAATCGAAGCACATTACATAAATAAAAGCCAACGACTCGTCCTTATCATTTGAAAAGTCAGCTATGGGCACGAAAGAGCTGCTCGGCTAAAGAAGTTTAGACATTCAAAATGTTTATCTAGGTTTTACAGTTTTATTACCGCCACTTACCAGTCCTCATTGCAATAAATCAATTTTACGCCTAAGAGTAGAAAAAAGTCATTTTGTAAAAAACTGTAGTAAAAAACACAAGCTCACATTAAAATCTTACTTTTACACTTAATGTAATGTTAGAAGATAAAGGCAGACAAAACAGGATCGAAAATTGACAAAAGAAAATTGAACAGCGCAGATCCTCCTCCTCTCTGCGCAGTGACCACTGTACATGTCACAGAGCATGCCCACAATATTGTCACATAGAAGTAAATGAGGCACTAGGCTATAACTGTTCTAGGCAGGTCTGTGGCTGTCACTGTTTTTTTAAGCACTGTTTTTTTTGTAAATTAAATTAATTTTTTTTTTATGATTCTTCAAGCTTTAGACTTAGGTAAATGCTTTGCATTAACCCTACAACTGGTTGATGTAATACACTACTGTATATATTTGGAGAACGTTGCTTGGTATAGACAGTGAATTTATGATGTTGACCTAACGCAAGCTCTAAGGAAACCCCTCGGAGTTTGTACTAGAGTGTCCTCCTGCTGAGTTTCCATTAAAAAAGGTTATGGGAATGAATACGACCATAGAGAAGATCATTAACTCATAGAGATACTATTGTTCGGACAAGACAGAATAAATCCCGTCGTATAGAATGGAATTCTATTACTGTCATTTTAGGAACAAACACAGGAAAAGACGTGTGAAATGGAAAGTAATGAAAATTTCCCCGCCTCACATTTTTTATTTTTTTTTTAGCAATTTATGAACATGTGTTTATTTTTACAAGGTATTCTACTTTTAAAGGAAATCTATCCTCATGTTTTTGCTATCTAATCTGAGAGCAGTATATAGTAGAGGCTGAGACTCTGATTCCAGCCATTTGTCACTTACTGGGCTGCTTGCTGTAATTTTGATAAAATCACAGTTTTTTTCAGTGGGAGATTTCTGCCTATGCACAGTGTACACAGAAATCTGCTAACTAGTGATGTGGGCCGGGTTATAGAAAGTCAGAGAAATGGTAGATCTGTAGCAGAGAAAACATTTTATCAAAACTTCAGCACCCAATAAAGTAAGTGACACATCACTGGAATATGGGTCTACTATTCTCAGATGGAGTAGGAAAAACCTGGTGACAGATAAAACATAATTTTATTATAAGAGAAGAAAGGCTGCTTGAAATGACATTTCAGCTTGTAATTGGTGCAGGGATTGCAATCACTAAACTCTAAATTGAAATCGGGATTATAATGACAGACAAATCTGTATAATAAAACTGAGGCCAATAATACTGGATCCAAAATGGACAATGGCAAATTACACAGCTCATATCCTCCTCCTGCTCTCTGCGCAGTGACCACTGCACATGTCACAGAGCATTCCCACAATATTCTCACAGAGAAGCCAAAAGATCGTTTCCACAGGTGTACAGGGCGCCTGCATATAAGTTCAAAAGATTTCCATTGACTTGCACAAGTCAAATTAACAAAATTAAGTATATGACAAATTATTTTTTTTTTAAATTACATTTTTGGAAGAGGACAATATTGATTTCTAGGGAGAGTTGAGCAAAAATATTCACGATTCCCCGGTCCTGTGTCCAGTCGGGTCACAGTAGTCTTCTCTTCTGCATCTGGCATCCTCAGTCCATGATCATGGGCGCCTTTGGTGATTTCTAAACATTAAGACACCACAGCATTATGCACACCATGAAGTGGCAGAGCCTAGTAAGCTAAAAAAGCATGTAGGATGTGCAGCCAAGGATGCAGGCAGCAAAGTGAAGACTGCTGTGGTCCAGCTGTCACAGAAGACCATCATGGATAGGGCATCACAAATCTTTTTGCTAAACTCTAGTTCTTGGTTTATAAAGTCACAAAGAAGTATAAAATATAAAGTATATGGAAGTTAGATTTTTGATGAGTTGAAAGTGGACTGCACATGTCACTGTCACACACAGTGTAAGAAAGACTAAGTGTAACACAAAGGGATGAGGGAAGAGAGCCCAACACTAGGGAAGAGGTGAGTGGAGACCCCTAGGCAGATCTAATGTCACTCTGTCTACCCTAAGCGTCCCTATATAGTTTCTGCACCTATCGCTGAGCACGATACCTAATCCCTGCCTGACCCTAGCTCTCAGCCCTGCTTAGGGAAGGACGGGGTAACGCTGGTCGATCCCTGCTATAACTAAAGACAGATAAGATAGACAAAGGAGAACACTTAGCTTGACTAGACTCAGAGAGGTAACACAGACATCCTCCAAACACCAAGGAGGAAGACAGCCCGCTGCTATATATCCAAGCCACAACAGTGGGAAATGGAAATATCACTGGCAACTGCCAGCAGCATGCTGGGAGTCTATAAACACTCCAGTCAAGGTGTGTCAATTAGAGCTGGGGGAGGTTGTCACTTGGTCCTAAAGTCAGAAGGACTAGGAAGGAGTTTGCAAAGTCAACAACTGAGGCCTTCTGCAGTTAGATGCAGTGCAACAGTCTGCAGCCTCTGACACACCCGTGACAGTCACAGAGCATGCCCACAATATTCTCACATAGAAGCCAATATATTGTTTCCATAGCAGGGGATTCATTAGGGCTCCTGCATAGTAATTCAAGATTTTAATGCCAATTTTTTGTACTCTTTAATATTGATCCAATCAGGCCTTCTAACCCCTTGCTCCTAATCCCCTCTTACATTCCTATATAATCTATAATATAACGCGCTAAGCATCACTCTGTCTGAAGCCTTTATAGACTGCGCAAATGCGACATGCCTGCACAGTCTGGCTCCAGACAGAATGAGGCATCCAGCGGTGAGAAGTGTGTATGGCACTCGGAGATGGCAGTATGCGTACATATCGTGATCTCGGGCGCCATACTTACATACTTACCTGACCGAGAGGAGCGTTGCCGCGGCGCTTCTCTTTGGCCAGAGACCGGGGCAGGCGTGCGGTCGGAATCGCGCATGCGCATAGCGCGATCCGGCGCCATTTTACTGAAGACACATTTGCAGCATGCCTTCAGCAATATGGCGCCGAGCAGCGCTGTGGGCATGCCCGTACTCCGGCGCCACACTCCTTCCCCGGCCTCCAGCAGAACGTGACAGCGCTGGAGTGCAGGAAATAAGGGTGAGTATAAATGTTTTTTTTTTGCATGTGTGTAGTTTAATAGGGGTGAGGGGGATCATACATATCAGGATAAGGGGGGTGAGGGGACCATGCATACCAGGAAAGGGGGGAGAGGGGACCATGCATACCATGAAAGGGGGGTGAGGGGTATCATGCATACCACGAAAGGGGGGTGAGGGGACCATGCATACCATGAAAGGGGAGGGAGGGGACCATGCCTACCACAAAAGGAGGGTGAGGGGACCATGCATACCACGAAAGGGGAGTGAGGGGACCATGCATACCATGAAAGGGGGGTGAGGGGACCATGCGTACCATGAATGGATGGTGAGGGAACCATGCATACCACGAAAGGAGGGTCATGGGACCATGCATACCACGAAAGGAGAGTGAGGGAACCATGCATACCACAAAAGGGGGGTGAGGGGACCATGCATACCACGAATGGGGGTGAGGGGACCATGTATACCAGGATTGGAGGTGAGAGGACCATGAATACCAGGATTGGGGGGTTCGGGGTTCCATGCATACCAGGATTGGGGGGTGAGAGGACCATGCATACCAGGATTGGGGGGTGAGGGGACCATGCATACCAGGATAGGGGGTGAGAAGATCATGCATACAGGATAGGGGGGTGAGAGGACCATGCATACCAGGATAGGGGGGTGAGAGGACCATGCATACCACGAAAGGAGGGTGAAGGGACCATGCATAACATGAAAGGGGAGTGAGGGGACCATGCATACCACGAAAGGGGAGTGAGGGGACCATGCATACCACGAAAGGAGGGTGAGGGGACCATGCATACCACGAAAGGGGGGTGAAGGGACCATGCATACTGCGAAAGGGGGTGAGGGGACCATGCATACCACGAAAAGGGGGGTGAGGGGATCATGTACACCAGGATTGGGGGAGAGAAGACCATGCATACCAGGATTGGGGGTGAGGGGTAGCATGCATACCAGGATTGGGGGGAGAGGGGACCATGCATACCAGGATTGGGGGGGTGAGAAGACCATGCATACCAGGATTGGGGGGGTGAGAGGACCATGCATACCAGGAAAAGGGGGGTGAGAGGACCATGCATACCAGGATACGGGAGTGAGAGGACCATGTATGCCAGGATACGGGAGTGAGAGGACCATGCATACCAGGATAGGGGGTGAGGGGACCATGCATACCAGGATACGGGAGTGAGAGGACCATGCATACCAGGATAGGGGGGTGAGGGGACCATGCATACCAGGACTGGAGGATGAGAGGACCATGCATACCAGGATTGGGGGGTGAGGGGGCTATGCATACCAGGATAGGGGGGTGAGGGGACCATGCATACCAGGATAGGGGGGTGAGAGGACCATGCATACCAGGATAGAGGGGTGAGAGGACCATGCATACCAGGATACGGGAGTGAGAGGACCATGTATGCCAGGATACGGGAGTGAGAGGACCATGCATACCAGGATAGGGGTTGAGGGGACCATGCATACCTGGATTGGAGGGTGAGAGGAACATGCTTACCAGGATTGGGGGGTGAGGGGGCTATGCATGCCAGGATAGGGGGGTGAGGGGACCATACATACCAGGATAGGGATAAGGGGGGACCATGCTTACCAGGATTGGGGGGGAGTGTACCATGCATACCAGGATAGGGATGAGGGGTGCCATGCACACCAGGATAGGAGGGGGGCAGCAAATAACAGGATGGGAGACCATATGCCAATAAAAATGCTCGCCACCCGGGCGTAGAATGGGTTCATAGCTAGTGTTAGTATGTAGAGGGAATCACTTACTTCAGCGTTATCAGTATTTTCTGAAGAATACTTAACTTTTACGCACAAAACTATTCCTAAACATCGCATTGTGTAATAGTAAGAAACGTCTGGTCGAAACTTTTAGGTCACTTCAGTACAGTTTTGTTACTGGGTGTAAATAGAGGAACTCTCTCAAAATAAGGACAGAAACTAAAGGCTGATTTGAGGAAGTTTGCATCTTTCCTGCGGTCTATAGGGTTAACCTATAACCCAACCACTGGAGTCTGCCCTCTACAAAACAGCTGGTTATGGGCTGATTTATCGCTAATAATCTGAATCCCAATTATCTAAATTGCAGTCCACAGACGGATGCCTCGTTAAACTGCAGGGAACATGAATTGCCCTAAGCTTGCAGCACAGTCACCATGATGTGTACTCTGTTTATATGACAACAGATATGCAAATCAGCAGAACATTTTGATGATAAATCCTACTTTTTGGTACTTAAAAAGAAACTCTGACAGTAGTGGATTCATCCAATTTAACTGCATAGAGTATGTTCACACAGGGCACATATGCTGAAACTTACTATAGTATCACCAAAGTGGATGACCTTTTATAAAATCTCAACACACGCTACAGAATAATTCCGAGCAGAATTCACACAGAAGTTGACTTGCTCCAAAGATTTTAAATACTCTGTCTGCACCATTCATGAGTGTGATTGTCAGCTCCACGAGACAGCCACACAATAATATTGTACCCTAAAGGATTTGGGTCTTAAAGTAATTCCCAACAATGGGACTGAAAAGTGCCCCTGTGTAGTCTCCCTACCTGGTGCCCTCTGTTTGCCTCCCAAAGCCTTCTCTACTCAGCTCTGTGCGCCGTTCCTCCTACTTCCACTTTCCTCCACCACAGCAATATGGAGAGTGTGGTGATCCTATGGAATAAAAATATGAAAGGCATGATTTTTGCCTAAATGTATTTTTTGCAGTTCAAGCAAAACAAAATGATATGTGAGACACATTTACCAAGGTTTTCGTGAACAGTGATATTTCCATGGGAGTGACCCAAAGTGGATAAAGGCCAGAGTGCGGCTATGTGGTTGCTCTCTTTGTTATGAATGTGGTCCACTTTGGAAGCGGGGACCGCGTTGAGTAACTTGCTGAGAAGGAACCAAGGAGACAGCTGGCAGCCCATGCCTCTGGTGGCTCGGCTTACCCATGAACTAACATCATCTGGTAATTGACAGATATTCTACTTATTCCTTTTGTCCTACCACTATTATCTTTGCATATCAGCCCATTGTATATGTGTATGTAACCATTGTGTATGTAGTGTAATGTCTAGTGTGTCCTTAAGGCGATTAAATATGTAATTTAAACTTGGGCTGCTCTTTTACCTTGATCCATGAATCAGGACGTCCGTTTCTCTGTTTAACTTTCCATGCTATTGGGGCTGGTTTCTGGTCCAATATAATCCTGTTAATGTACTTGGCTTATATCTAACGAAGAACTGGAGGCAGTTCTACCGGCTAGCAGCCCTCTGTTTCACTGGTGTTGTTGAAAGGGGTTGTGAGCGAGTGTGGTGGCTCATCAGTGACTGTGGGCTACAACATCTCACTCTGCATGCCTCCCTGGACCTGTGTACAACTGTGCCAAGCTGAGCTTACATGTCCCCAAGGAGTGCGGAATGCCACATTGGTGCAAGTGAGTAGACCATATTAATATTATTATTGTTATTTATTTATATAGCGCCATTAATTCCATGGTGCTGTACATGAGAAAGGGGGTTACATACAAAGTTATAGATATCGATAACAGTACACAAATTTACAATGACAGACTGTTACAGAGGGGAGAGGACCCTGTCCTTGCGGACTTACATTCTATGGGATAGTGGGGAAGAGACAGAAGGTCGGGGGTGCAGCAGCTCTGGTGGTTTTGAGGCGGCGGCTTGGGCGGTGGTGAGGTGGCGGAATGGTTATTGCACGCCGTAAGCTTTCCTGAAAAGATGGGTTTTCAGGTTCCGTTTGAAGGATCCGAGGGTGGTGGATAATCGGACGTGTTGAGGCATGGAATTCCAGAGGATTGGGGATATTTGGGAGAAATCTTGGAGGCGGTTGTGTGAGGAATGAATAAGTGAGGAGGAGAGTAGGAGGTCTTGGGAGGATCAAAGTTTATGTGAGGGAAGATATTGGGAGATTAGTTCAGAGATATAGGGAGGGGATAGGTTGTGGATGGCTTTGTAGGTCAGTGTTAATAGTTTGAACTGGATGCGTTTGTGAATTGGGAGCCAGTGGAGGGATTTGCAGAGGGGGGAGAGAGGGGAGTAGCGAGGAGAGAGGTGGATTAGTCAGGCAGCAGAGTTGAGGACAGACTGGAGTGGTGCAAGAGAGTTAGCAGGGAGGCCACAGAGGAGAGTGTTGCAGTAGTCAAGGTGGGAGATAATGAGGGCATGTACAAGAGTTTTAGTAGATTGAAGGCTGAGGAAGGGACGGATTCTGGAAATGAAATTAAATGAGTTGGAGGCGACAGGAGGTGGCAAGAGTTTGGACGTGTGGTTTGAAGGACAGTGCAGAGTCAAGAGTTACTCCGAGACAGCAGATTTCTGGTGCAGGAGAGAGCGTGATGCTGTTTACCATAATAGATAGATCGGGTAGGGAAGATACGTGAGATGGAGGAAAGCTAATGAGATCAGTTTTGTCTACATTGAGTTTTAGGAAGCGAGAGGTGAAAAAGGAGGATATGGCTGATGGACACTCTGGGATTCTGGACAGCAGAGAGGTGACATCTGGGCCAGAGAGGTAGATCTGAGTGCCGTCTGCATACAGGTGGTACTGGAAGCCATGGGACTTTATGAGTTGTCCTAGGCCAAGAGTATAGATGGAAAAAAGTAGGGGCCCCAGGACAGAGCCTTGGGATACTCCAACAGAGAGAGGGCAGGATGAGGAGGTAGTGTGGGAGTGGGAAACGCTGAATGTGCGGTCAGAAAGGTATGAGGCAATCCAGGACAGGGCAAGGTCTTTGATGCCAAGGGAAGAAAGAATTTGTAGCAGTAGGCAGTGGTTGACTGTGTCGAAGGCAGAGGACAGGTCGAGAAGGAGGAGGATGGAGAGCTGTCTGTTAGCTTTGGCTGTGAGTAAGTCATTAGTAATTTTGGTCAGGGCAGTTTCAGTGGAATGGTGGCGCAGAAGCCAGATTGGAGGATGTCAAGGAGGGAATTAGATGAGAGGTGGGAGGAAAGTTGAGCATGGACATGCTGTTCAAGGAGTTTGGAAGGAAACGGGAGCAGTGATATGGGACGATAGCTGGGTATAGCAGTTGGGTCAAGATTTGATTTTTTGAGGATGGGTGTTATAGTGGCATGTTTAAAGGCAGAGGGGAAGGTACCAGAAGACAGGGATAGGTTGAAGAGAAGGGTTAGGGCTGGAATGATCATGTTAGTGAGGTTGGGGAACAGGTGGGAAGGGATGGGGTCAAGTGCACAGGTGGTGAGGTGTGATTTGAAAGGAGATGAGTAAGCTCTCCTTCATTGATGTTGGAGGTGCTGAGGTACTAGGTGATCTTGCTGACGTAATAGTGACATCAGGTGGAGTGGCGAGGTGAGGGTTCATCACATGCGGTGGCAGCGGAGGGATTCTGTGCAATCTATATGGTGCCATTCTTCATAGGTGGCCATTATGTTATTAAGGGTATCCCTTGTTTTTCTTTTAAACTGCATTTCTTCACCCTCTATATTAATCTCAAGTGCTACTCCATAAGTCTGTACAGCTTCCAGAAGTGCACATAAGTCCTTGTACTTAGTAAGATGTGCTAATATTATTAGACATACTCCAGCTTTTATATTCATCAGAATAGTTTCTTAGTTTAATGGACTCCTGTTATATCTGACGTCAATCTTCAGTTCTTGACATATGTAGACCTTCATGTGATACAGGTTATATAAACCCTTCATCGCCAATGATTGAACTCTGTGTAATATCGGCCACAGACGGGGAGGAATTCTTCAAGAAATATCCCTGTGTGTAAGGTACTTCACATTCCGGCATTGCACATTCTTGGACGCAGGCGAAGAAATAAAGAATTAGGCAGCACAATGCAAGAGTGGTCCATGTTGTAATAGCCCAAAAGATAATTGTGTTTTATGTTATAAATGCATTGTGGCTTTTTTATTAAAATTTTTTTTTAATTTTGTATTTTGTAAACCTGCCTGAAGAAGGAGCCTGTGTGCTCTGAAAGTTAGCAAATATATTTTTTATGGTTAGTCAATAAAGGTATCACTTTGTGAATACTTTTGTAATTTTTGTGCATAAAAGTATTTACCGTACATCGATTTCTCTGGCTAACAGGTTACAACAATATATTTTTTATTGTACATCATATTAAAAAACAGGGTTATTGTAGTATTGTATTATTGTCGTTTTTAAAGATGTCCACTTAAGACAACCTCTCTTGCTTCAACAAGTACTCTAAAAATGAGTTAACGTAAATGCTGGCACACCCCAAAACCAAGATAAAAGTTGTAAGTTGTGAGTCGTTTAAGCCAGGGGACATTTGGATAATTCTTCCACCAATTGGGGGCAGCACAAAATTATCAACTTGAAAATTGACCTGCTCTATTTGGTAGAGAATTAATTAACGCACCCCTAGTGTGAGGGCTGGAGCTGCTTCACTTTAGTGCAGCATGTAGTGTTAGGTGATCATGGTGCTTCTCACAACTGCCTTTCCAGATTTGCGTTGGTCTGGCGCACAGTCAAACTTTGTGATGATAAGTTTTGTAACGAGATTGCAGCAGTAAGTTGTACTGAACACAGATGTATATTACACTGCACGTTTACTCACAGTGGGAAATCCATCACTGCTTACGCTACATTTATATAATTTATAGAATTGAAGAAGTGGGAGATCTGCAGCATACATAACATAGGACACTCTGAGACTGCTGGATAAATGTGGCGCCCTACGTCTTTACCGCCACAAAAGGGTTAAATATGTACTGTTTTGAGTGTGTTTTGTAAGCAATGGGAGTTATGCTTTCTCTGCTAGAGACCAAAACACACACATACAATTTACCTCACTCCCTTACTTGTCTGAAGCTTAGAGCTTTGCTGACATACCCTAACTCGGAGGGGGAAGAGTCAAGTTGTTGTTTTCAGTGATGAAGAAGGTGGAAGGAAGATGGAGAACGCTCCTGGAAGCCATGACATGTGCTCCCTCCAGGAGTAAAGCTAAGAAGAATCAGGGAGTCAGCCCCTAGGCCATCCATGCTTTAGAGCAGGGTGGTAAGCTGAGAAACTGTGTGGGTTTATACAACCAACAGCAGAGTGTTTTCCCCCAGGAAGACTGCAGCAAACTAGGATCAGTGAAGGATTGCGCAAGAAGGAACTTGAGCCTCAGCAGGATCCAAGCTGCAAGCTGCCAGGGGAGGAAAACACAGTGAGTAGAGGCTATACTGGAAGTTCTAAACTCTGGGAAGCCTTGGTCTCTGGGGGTCAGCCCTGGTTGGAGATGGTTAAACATCTGCACTGCCATCACCATCTACTCCCCCAGGGATTATCTGCAATGCCGGCTATACTACAGTCGAACACTCCATCTGGCGTCACGAATCACTACATAAACTTTACCCCTAATCAATACTTCCCTTTTACATGACCGCCTGGGGCCATGGACCGGGTCACTGCCACTGTGACACATCCCTTTAAGACGACCGGCCCAGTACCGAGTATCCCACGGCCTCTGGGGCGCGTCATTTACATCACACTGGAGACACTGAGACTGCGGTATACATCACATAGGAGAGGCTGGGGCTGAAACATATGCATTTCATAGGATACACTTGGGTTGCAGCATATACATTACACAGGAGAATCTACATTACAAATGACACTAGGTCTGCAGAATATACTTTACGTAGGAGATGCTAGAGCTGTAGCATATACATCAGAGGAGATGCTGTGGCTGGTGTATATAATTGAAAGGAAACATTGGGGCTAGAGGCTGGAGCACATCACAGAAGACATTGGGGCTGGAGGCTGGAACACATCACAGGAGACATAGGGCTCGGGCTGTGGTATAATCACAGGAGACATTGGGGTTGGGGCTGCAGTATAATCACAGGTGACAGGGGCTGCGGTAAAATCACAGGAGACATTGAGACGGGCTGTGGTATAATCACAGGAGACATTAGGACTGTGACTGCGATATAATCACAAGAGACACAGGGCTGCTGCTTCTGTCTTTGTGAGTGGGACAGGAGTGTATCGCATTTTAACTCCGCCTATAAAATACATTCCGATACTGGCACTGGCCAGCGACAGTACAAACAGTAATCCTTCAATGCATGCGCATGCAGTGTTCAATAGTGAACGCTGCATGTGCTTACTTGCAGTTCAAGAGGGGTTTAAAGGGAAGGCAGCCGGCAAAACGTGGCTGCTGGTCAGAGCATTACTGTCCCCGGGAATCTTCCTTGGGGCTGCAGAAAGGTCTCACCCCTGGTTTAAGTGATCCAAGGGGTCCATGTTTACAAAAATTTACCATGGGTGTTCATAAAGATGCTTATGAAGCTTTGTTTACTCAAAAAAAATCATGTGTGGATTTTACTTCCTTAACAGTTTTCTCAAAGAATGTAATAAAATGGCCACATCGCATAATTCAAATGTAGGCTTTCCTATTTATGTGTAAGTGTCACGCTGCTGCTATGCAGGTAGATGCAAGCTCCACTAGTTGGCAATAGAGTGGAGGGAGGACTGCAAACAGCAAGAGCAGACCTGCAGTGCAGCAGCAAGGCTGCCTCCAGGTAGCAGCAGAATAGTCAAACCAGCCGAGTCGATATGTCTATAGCGCAGTACCAAAGGAATAAACAAGCACAGAGTCAGAAGCAAGCCAAATGAGTCAGTACCGGTCAGGAGCAGATATGCCAAAGACAATAGACAAACAGCAGGTCAGGGTCCAAGCTGAGTCAGGAAAAGGGCAGACAGGACTCAAACCCCAGACTGGATCATGACAGTACCCTCCTCACAAGGGGGGCCACCTGACCCCCAGGTTTTCCAGGATAACATGCATGAAACACCCAAACCAGACGATCAGCATGGACGGAACGCGACGAAACCCAAGATCGCTCCTCAGGACCGTAACCCTTCCAATGGACCAAGTACTGAAGAAAACTGCGAACCCTCCGAGAATTGGCAATCCGCTCAAATTCATATTCAGTTTGACCATCCAACAAGGCAGGAGGTGGAGGAGGTGGAGACCCAGCAGAGAAAAGTACACATGGCTTAAGAAGGGACTTATGGAATACATTGGGGATCCAAAGCGACTGATGTAAGCATAAATGGAAGGCAACTGGGTTGACAACCTCAATGATCTTGTAAAAACCAATAAACTTAGGACCCACCTTAACGGAAGGAACCTTCAGATGTACGCTCTTGGTAGACAACCAGACTTTGTCTCCCACCAGCAACTTAGGTCCCACAGATCGTCACTTATCAGCAAAATGTTTTTGTTTGCCATGAGCCACCCCAATGTTCTTCTGAACCTCCCTCCACACTTCCTCCAAACGTTGAACCGCTGAATCAGCCCCTGGAAACCCCAAATCCAGCATGGAAATTCACTAAAATGGGGGTGAGAACCATAATTACAGAAAAATGGAGAGGTGCCAGTGGACTGATTAACCCGATTATTGAATGCAAATTCAGCCACCGGCAGTGAGGAGCACCAATCATCTTGCCGAGATGTGTCAAGACACCGCAAAACTTGTTCAAGTGACTGATTGGTTCTCTCCGTCTGCCCGTTGGTTTCAGGATGGTAGGCCAAGGAGAAGGTCAAATCAACAACCAGTCTCTTACAGAAAGCCCTCCAGAACATGGACACAAATTGTACCCCTCTATCAGAAACCAAATTCAGAAGCACACCATGCAACTGCACAACATGCTCAATAAATAACTTGGATAAAGTTTCTGCATTAGGTAGTCCTGCCAACGGTTCAAAATGCACCTGCTAACTAAATCTGTCAACCACCACCCAAACTACAGTCTTACCATTGGAAGGAGGGAGATCAGTGATAAAATCCATGCACAAATGAGTCCAAGGTCTATCCGGAATTGGCAATGGCACCAAATCCCTGGCCGGCCGGTTACAGGAGCTTTTAGCACGGGCACATGTATCACAAGCAGACACAAACATGGTGACATCAGAAGACATGGAGGACCACCAGAACAATCTAGCAATAGCTCTCTGGGTAGCTGAGACACCTGGATGCCCACTGAGAGCAGAGTCATGAAACTCCCGGAGAACCTTAAACCAACACTGAACCGGGACAAAGAGCTTATTCTCCGGCAATGATGGAGGAGAAAGCAACTGACTCTCACTATTCTCCTGCTCCAACTCGGAGGACACCCCAGCAATGATTACCCCATGCTGAAGAATTTAGGAGGGAGGTTTGGGAGGTGACTCCGGATCCAAACTGCGAGACAAGGTATCGGCCTTGACATTCTTGGAACCAGACCGAAAGGTGATAAAAAAATGGAACCGTGAAGAAAAAGTGACCACCTCACCTGACTAGGAGTTAAGCATTTAGCCAAATCAATGTAAGACAGGTTCTTATGGTCCATAATCAAAGTAATCCGATGAACAGCCCCCTCCAAAAAGTGCCTCCATTCTTCAAAAGCCAGTTTTATGGAGAAAAATGCACAAGGTCTCAAGTTAGTCAAACTGGTGGGTCCCTCCCTGAGACAACACTGCCCCCACTCCACCTCCAGTGCATCTACCTCAACAATGAATGGTTCAGATGGATCAGGCTGGACCAACACAGGAGCAGAAATAAAACATTTTTTCAATGAAGAAAATGCTGCAACTGCCGAGACTGATCAGTTTTTAAGATCAGCCCCCTTACGAGCGAGATCAGTGAGAGGCTTGACCACCTGCGAAAACCCTTTAATAAATCTCCGATAAAAATTAGCAAACCCCAAAAAGCACTTAAGACCTCTCAGATCTTGCACCCAATCATCAATGGCATGTACCTTTCCAGAGTCCATGCAAAACCCTTTAGCAGACAGAATGACCCCAAGAAAGGACAGCTCTTGAACAAACAATACACACTTCTCAGGTTAGCGAACAGCAAATTCTCCCATAACCTCTGAAGAACTGCACGAAGATGACCCAAGTGAGATTCCTTGTCAGAAGAAAACACCAGGATGTCATCTAAATATATCACAACAAAATGCCGATGAAGTCGGAAAAACATCATTAATGAAATCCTGAAACACAGCTGGCGCATTGGTGAGACCAAAGGGCATAACTAGGTTTTCAAACAAATCCTCAGAGGTGAGAAATGCTGTTTTCCACTCATCCCTCTCCCGATTACAAATAGGATTATATGCTCCCCTGAGGTCTATCTTGGAAAACTGCTTCGCCCCAGACAATTGGTTGAAAAGATCAGGGATGAGCCGGAGAGAGTAAGTATTTCTCACCGTAATCTTATTAAGTTCACGAAAATCGAGGCAAGGCGTAAACCACCATCTTTTGTCTTATCAAAAAAAAAAATCCAGCAGCCACAGGAGAGACAGAGGGAAAGATGTGTCCTTTACGTAAACTTTCAGAGACATACTCTTTCATAGCAGAACGTTCCGGGCCAGAAAAATTGTACAGACAGGCCTTGGGCAATTTAGCACCCAGAACGAGACTGATAATGCAATCGTAGGAACGATGTGGTAAAATCTCAGCCTCTTTATCGGAAAACACATCCTTAAAATCATTCAGGTACTCCGGAATATCCTCCAGATTAACAGATGACACCATTACAATAGAAAGATAACCTTTAGAACAATTAGGCCCCCATTTTATAATTTCCCGAGATTCCCAGTTAATAACAGGATTATGTAACCATAACCAGGGGAATTCCAACACCAGTCCCGCTGGAAGATTGACCAGAGCATAACATGAAATGCATTCCTGATGCAAGGAACCCACCTTGAGGAGGAACTCCTCCGAGACAAATTTAATAATGTTCTTAACCAGCTGACTCTTATCAATAGCAATGATATGAATTGATGTTTCAAGCCTATTTGTCCCTGACACTTAGGGTACCGTTACACCTAGCGATGCACCAGCGATCCCGACCAGCGATATGACGCGGTCAGGATCACTGGTACATCGCTAGGTGGTCGCTAGTGAGCTGCCACACAGGCAGATCTCACCAGCGACATCGCTGGGGACGGGGATCGCTACTTACCTGTCAGACGCGGCGATCCTGACGTTCTCCCGCCCGGCTCCACGCGTCGCTCGTCGTCACAGCAGGAAGCGCCACAGGAAGTGGCCGACGAGGAATGGTCCAGGAGCTTCTCGCGCGATCAGCGATAACCAGCGGGGGAGCCGGTCGGAGGTAAGTATCACATGCAGCGATATCGCTAGCAATATCGCTGCAACGTCACAAAATCGGTGACTTTACAGCGATATTGCTAGCGATATCGCAGTGTGTAACGGGGGCTTTAGACACCAAGCGTGAGTCAATGAAGTTCATGGATGACCCACAGTCCACGAAAGCTGAAGTAGTTGTGAAACAATCCCCATTACAAAGTTCCACCACCAGCAACATATTTTGACATGAGGAAAAGGCACCTAAGAGTCTGGGTGACATCCTCGACGATCACTCAGACTCAGCAGCTTGTCAGTTGGTGGGCAAGAGGGGCAGTCCTTTTTGCAATGTCTAGGATCTCCACAGTAAAAACACAATCTCCCCTGTCGTCGTCACCTCCGCTTCTTCTCCTTCAGGTTGGTGGCCCCTACCTCCATAGGTTCAGTATAGGGTGCCACATCGGAATTAGCAGGACGTAAAGGAGACTCTTGCTGCATTACACCTCTCTCTTGCAACCTCTGATCCATACGGATGGAGACCAAGAGCGTCCTTATGACGATCTGACAGTCCTCTCCTGAACTAACAAATTGCAGAGTCATTCCAGGTAACTTTGGTGGCCCACCACCTGAACTCAGAGCAATACCATTTGGCGGTGAGTTTACCCTGGAAGAGACCCATGTGTGAAGAGCGTCAGCTTACGCTGAGTCGTTTTTTCTTTTAGAATGGACCCTCTGGGCCGTGGCACCCACCCACCTAGGGCGAGCTGGCCTAGTGAGAACCCACCCCCTGTACAGGGAGTGTCAGGGGCAAGACCAAGGGGGTGAGCCACCACGGCAGCGAGACCAGACGGCCGGCTCAGGGAGACACTATTGAGTGCCTGGCAGCGGGACGAACAGGATATGAAACATAAGCGAGGTCACAGGATTTCTCCAGCAAATGTGGTTACACACTTTAAACAGATACAAGGCAAAAACAGAGAATCAGATGCAGGGCACCAACGGTGAAAAACGGCAAGGTGCGTGCAAGGGCACGCCAAATGTTCCAGACATAACACGTGTAGTAAAGATACCGGAGTCCAGGGCAGGGTACGTGTTAGGGGTCACACCAGAGTTCCTAGGAGGGATGCGTGCTAGGACACGCTAGAGTCCAAGACAAGGTGCATGCTCGGAGACACGCCAGAGTCAAAGGCAGAGTGCGTGCAAGAAGACACGCCAGGGTCCAAAACAGGTGCGAAGGCATCGGACTCCGGAAGACTGGCAAAGACTGACAGGATCCAGGCATCAGGATGCAGTCATCTGGTTCAAGACCTCTGGCAACGGTCGGCAGGCTTCGGGAATCCGGCAGAGAAACCAGGAGACAAGGCAGGGTGCGTGCTAGGAGATACGCCAGGATCAGGTACAAGGACGGAGGCCTGCGCATGCCGAGGGGCATGCCAGGGACAGGTACAAGGACGGAGGCATGCGCGTGTAGAAGGACACGCCAGGGACAGGTTCAGAGCAGAGTCCTGCGCGTGCAAAGGAACACGCCAGGGTCAGGTTCAAGGATGGAGGCCTGCGCGTGCAGAGGGCACGCCAGGGACAGGTACAAGAACGGAGGCCTGCATGTGTAGAGGGACACGCCATGGACAGAGTTTAAAAGCAGAGTCCTGCGTGTGCAAAGAGGCATGCCAGGGTCAGGGTTCGAGACAAGGAACAGACTAGGGCCTGTGCGTGCTAGAGGGCACGACAGGGTACATGGCAAAACCTGAACATACTTTTAGAGAAGCACGGGGAGGTATGCCAAGGGCAGGCGAGGACCTGCGCGTGCTATAGAGAGCACACAAAGCACAGTGCAGAAACAGCGTGAAGTGCAAGGAAGCACCGAGAGCACGGCTGGGGCACTGGCTAGCTAATCGGTCTGCAGCACTAACAGGTGGGCAAGACTCCAGCTAACCCGGCTGAGGCATAGCAGGCGACACAGCTGTCACTGACCGACGAGCACGGCTGAGGCACAAGCAGGCAGGCGCGACTAGGTCGGGCACGGCTGAGGCACAAGCAGGAGGCTAGGAAGGCCAGGCACATTCAAAGGGCACACGAAGCAACAAATCAAAGCAAGACAAGAAACAATGCAGAGCTAGGCAGGTACAGAACACGGAGCGGAAAGTTAGGCAGAAACACAGAGTCAGATCAGAGCGAGAACAGAGCTAGAAGCGGAGCGTAGGCCGAAGCCCAGAGCCGGACCAAGGCAGAGCCTTGGGACTAGCGTGGAAATGTGCAAGAGAGCACGATAGGACAGAGTCTAGCAGCGGAGCGTATGCCGAAGCCCAGAGCCGAGTCAAGGCAGAGCCTTGAGACTAGACATGGAAATGTGCAAGAGAGCACCAAAGGGTAGAGTACGGAAAACCAGGCAGAGACAAGAAACATGAGAAGTACTACAAGGCTCAGAATAGCAAAGACCAGATATGGCGAAACAGGCTAAGGCAGAGAACAGCGGAAGTACTACAAGGCAAAGCAAGGCAAGGACAAACATGGCACGAAAGACAACACAAGACATGGCACGAGACAGGAGGCAGAGTACAAGCACAGAGCGTGTGCAGAGACGCACGACAGAGCAGAGTGCAGGGGCACAGAATACAGAGAGCGACCGAGCAGACCAAGCAGCCATGCAGGGAAGCAACACGATACTCAGGCCCTGACCATATGGAGGGGCGGTCTGATATAGCACCATAGCACCAGTACTTCCGAGTCAGGACCAGGGGGGGACTTTGGGTTCAGATCCTCCAGGATCATTGAGAGCATCACTAGAACAGCCTGGGTAGAACCATAGATGAGGTCACATGATCAGGGGTTTCCAGGAATACAGCGGATTGCAGAATCAGAGCAGGGCTGGAACATAGAAAGGGTCACATGATCAAGGGTTTCCAGGAATACAACGGATTGCAGAGTCAGACAGAGACGGATGGTTACCCAGCAACAGCGTGCAGCCATGAGGTAAGGCACGTGTGCACACTGCTCCAGGCATCTTGCGGCATGACAGACATGTCAGACATGACAGTACCCCTCTCCTTAAGCCCTCTCTTACCGGGGCTGGAAAGAAGAAAAAAAAATTCTTCGGCAGAAACCAGAGTTTAGTACAAGCCATTTCAAACAACGTTGATCCAACATCTGAAACGAACACCTGCACCGGTCAAGATACAGGAGCCGCGGAAGAAACATGGAGATCCAGTGGGGAGGGCTGCGGGTAGACAAGAAAGTCTTCTTACTCTGGCTGCCATCATTTCCAAACGAGTTCAGAGGACATGGGCCAGGTCTGATTCACATCAGAAGAGTGGCCGGGGTACCGCCATTTTCCAAATGAGTTCAGAGGACATAGACCAGGTCCGATTCTTCATCAGAAGAGAGGCCGAGGTACCAGCGGAGACCATGGCCTGAGTATTCTGTTACGAGCGTCAGCTTACGCTGAGTCATTTTTTCTTTTAGAGTGGACCCTCTGGGCCGTGGCACCCACCTAGGGCGAGCTGGTCTAGTGAGAACCCACCCCCTGTACAGGGAGTGTCAGGGGCAAGACCAAGGGGGTGAGCCACCACAGCAGCTGGACCAGACGGCCGGCTCAGGGAGACACTATTGAGTGCCTGGCAACGGGACGAACAGGTTATGAAACATAAGCGAGGTCACAGGATTTCTTCAGCAAACGTGGTTACACACTTTAATCAGATACAAGGCAAAAACAGAGAATCAGATGCAGGGCACCAACGGTGAAACACGGCAAGGTGCGTGCAAGGGCATACCAAATGTTCCAGACATAACACGTGTAGAAAACATACCGGAGTCCAGGGCAGGGTATGTGTTAGGGGTCACACCAGAGTTCCTAGGAGGGATGCGTGCTAGGACACGCTAGAGTCCAAGACAAGGTGCATGCTCGGAGACATGCCAGAGTCCAAGGCAGAATGCGTGCAAGAAGACACGCCAGGGTCCAAAACAGGTGCGAAGGCATTGGACTCCAGAAGACTGGCAAGGACTGACAGGATCCAGGCTTCAGGATGCAGTCATCTGGTTCCAGACCTCTGGCAGCAGTCGGTAGGCTTTGGTAATCCGGCAGACAAACCAGGAGATGAGGAAGGGTGCGTGCCTGGAGACACGCCAGGATCAGGTTCAAGGATGGAGGCCTGAGCGGACAGGTACAAGGACGGAGGCCTGAGCGTGTAGAGGGACACGCCAGGGACAGGTTCAGAGCAGAGTCCTGCGCATGCAAAGGAACATGCCAGGGTCAGGTTCAAAGACGGAGGCCTGCGCGTGCAGAGGGCACGCCAGGGACAGGTACAAGGACGCAGGCCTGCGCGTGTAGAGGGACACGCCAGGGACAGAGTTTAAAAGCAGAGTCCTGCGTGTGCAAAGAGGCACGCCAGAGTCAGGGTTCTAGACAAGGTACAGACTAGGGCCTGTGCGTGCTAGAGGGCACGACAGGGTACATGGCAAAACCTGAACATACTTTTAGAGAAGAACGGGGAGGTATGCCAAGGGCAGGCGAAGACCTGCGCGTGCTATAGAGAGCACGTAGAGCACAGTGCAGAAACAGAGTGAAGTGCAAGGAAGCACCGAGAGCACGGCTGGGGCACTGACTAGCTGATCGGTCTGCAGCACTAACAGGCGGGCAAGACTCCAGCGAACCCGGCTGAGGCATAGCAGGCGACACAGCTGTCACTGACCGACGAGCACGGCTGAGGCACAAGCAAGTGGGCAAGACTAGGGCGAGCACGGCTGAGGCACAAGCAGGAGGCTAGGAAGGCCAGGCGCATGCAAAGGGCACACGAAGCAACAAAGCAAAGCAAGACAAGAAACAAGGCAGTGCTAGGCAGGTACAGAACACGGAGCGGAAACTTAGGCAGAAACACAGAGTCAAATCAGAGCGAGAACAGAGCTAGCAGCGGAGCGTAGGCCGAAGCCCAGAGCCGAACCAAGGCAGTGCCTTGGGACTAGCGTGGAAATGTGCAAGAGAGCACGATAGGACAGAGTCTAGCAGCGGAGTGTAGGCCGAAGCCCAGAGCCGGGTCAAGGCAGAGCCTTGAGACTAGACATGGAAATGTGCAAGAGAGCACCAAAGGGCAGAGTACGGAAAACCAGGGAGAGACAAGAAACATGAGAAGTACTACAAGGGTCAGAATAGAAAAGACCAGACATGGCGAAACAGGCTAAGGCAGAGAACAGCGGAAGTACTACAAGGCAAAGCAAGGCAAGGACAAACATGGCACGAGAGACAACACAAGACATGGCACGAGACAGGAGGCAGAGTACAAGCACAGAGCGTGTGCAGAGACGCACGACAGAGCAGAGTGCAGTGGCACAGAATACAGAGAGCATCCGAGCAGACCAAGCAGCCATGCAGGGAAGCAACACGATACTCAGGCCCTGACCATAGGGAGGAGCGGTCTGATATAGCACCATAGCACCAGTACTTCCAGGTCAGGACCAGGGAGGGACTTTGGGTTCAGATCCTCCAGGATCATAGAGAGCATCACCAGAACAGCCTGGGTAGAACCATAGAGGAGGTCACATGATCAGGGGTTTCCAGGAATACAGTGGATTGCAGAGTCAGACAGAGACGGATGGTTGCCCAGGAACAGCGTGCAGCCATGAGGTAAGGCACGCGTGCACACTGCTCCAGGCATCTTGCGACATGACAGACATGGTGGACATGACACCATGATAGTGTCCTCTGCCACCCCGACCCTGTCTGTTTCATCAAAAATCAGTCCTAGGGCCTCAAAGAACCTATCCACAGACACATGTTCATGGGCAGTAGCAGGTAACAAAATAGCCCAAGTCTGGGGACCCTCCCAGAGTAACGAAATAACTATCCCCACCCCTTTACTCTCATCCCCACAGGATTGGGATATCAGAGAGAAAAGCAACTTAAAACTCTACCTGAATGTGCGGAACTTCTCCTTCTCTTCGGAAAAAGTATTTAGGAGCCTGACCGTATGTTCAGGAGCGTGGAACGAGACATCTATGGGGTCCGAGTAGCTACAGGCAGGTTGTGAAATAGAACCCTGAACAGACCTAACAGTCTCAGAGAGCTCCTTTTGAAGCTGATTATGAGAAGTGGCCAGGGCTCTATGTTTAACAGATAAATCCTGCATCATTTGAGTCAAATCAGACATGTGTTGCACAAGAGTACACAGCGGATCCATAGATAGAGAGGAGAGAAAAAAAAGTATGGTCAGTTAAAATGTCACGCTGCTGCTATGCAGGTAGATGCAAGCTCCACTAGATGGCAATAGAGTGGAGGGAGGACTGCACACAGCAAGAGCAGACCTGCAGTGCAGCAGCGAGGCTGTCACCAGGTGGCAGCAGAATAGTCAAAAAAAGCCGAGTCGATATTAGTCTGTAGCGCTTTACCAAAGGAATAAACAAACACAGAGTCAGAAGCAAGCTAAATGGGTCAGTACCGGTCAGGAGTAGATATGCCAAAGACAAGAGACAAACAGCAGGTCAGGGTCCAAGCCGAGTCAGATACCAGGGAGTCCTAAACATGAAAAGGAAACACTTAGATGGGATGGGGAGTAGGAAACAAACAGACACGGGCAAAGTCAGAAACAGCAGGAGGACAAATCAGGGTACTACCAGAATCAGAAACTTGCGCCATAGACAGAAAATATAACTGACATGGCCTGCAGGATGCAGCAGGAAGAAATAGCAAACCTGAATCCAAAATGAGGCGAGGCAAAGTTAACCCTTGACATGATAAGCCTGGGAAAAGGGCAGACAGGACTCAAAACCCAGACTGGAGCATGACAGTAAGGACATGAAGCAGTATGAAAAATCATAGCTCCTGAGATCTATGTCTCAACTGTCAGAGGAGCTGTACCATAATAACACATACTGTGAGCTGTAGGAGAAGGCATGACATGAGAAGGAATAAATCTTCTCCTTGGTTGACTATGCGCATGGTATTTCTTTCTCAAGCCTTAATCTTCTGTGCTCAGTCAGCAAAGTTGAAGATTTATCGTTTGTTATGTCACAGCTCTTCTCCAGCAGCTCATCAGTATCTGTGCTTACCATACTGCTCCTCTGTCAGTTGAGACACAGGTCTCAGGAGCCTTGTTTCCTCAAAATGTAGCCTATCATGACATATTCTTGACTTGACCATTCTTGACTGGCCCATCCAGAACCCTGACCTAAACCCAATTGAGTATCTCTAGAGAGACCTGAAAATGGCTGTCCACTAGTGATGAGCGAGTATGCTCGTGGATCACCCTCGCACCCAGGGCAGCGGGGTACTCGGAGCCGAGCCCGGTGGATTTCAATGGGAGATGTCACGGTAGCTGCGACCTGGTCCATGGCCCTGGCGTCCATTGTTAAAGGGGAATAGAGTGGATGATGCTGTTTAAAGTTTATAAGTGAATGATTCGTGACGCCACCTGTGGTGTTCGGCAATGAAGATGTTAAGCCGACACTGCAGACAGATCCTCTGGGACACATGGTGTGGTGCAGAAATGATGGTGTAGCCCTCCACAGGTAGGTGTTATGAATGGGTCACCGAGGAGGAACAAAAAAAAGCTAAGTCCCAAAAAACCAGAGAGGTTGGTCACTATGCAGATTGCAGATCCCTGATCTTAACCACACAACTAATAGTAGCAGTGGAGCGTTCCTACGTTGTTCCTAGACACCTCGTCACCGCAGGAGGGCTACATAAACCTAAAGAAAGAAAAGGGAAAACTAACAGCCTCAGAGCAGACCACAAAGGAAAAGACAGCCCCCACACATGTATTGACGGTGAAGCAAGATGAAAACACATACACAGGCAGGAAAATAGGCTGAGAAAACGATGGGGCCTGACTAACTAGAAAGGACAGGAAAGGAAAGCCACTGTCTGCAATCTGCCAAAAAACCCTACCAAAAATAATGTCCAACATGTCTGATAGCAAAATTAACCCTGAAGTCACTAGACTTCTCCCACTATATCAGCACTCTGAAATATTCTGAAACAGAGCAAAAAGAGGCCCTCAAAATCCGGAACACAGTCCGGACATGTTCCACATGGGAATCCCAATCACTAGAAAAGATCAAAATATCATCCAGATAGATGATCAAAAACTTATCCACAAAGTCTCGGAAAATATCATTCATAAAGGACTGGAAGACAAAAGGGGCATTAGAGAGCCCAAAAGGCATCACCAGGTACTCAAAATGTCCCTCCGGAGTATTAAACGCCGTCTTCCATTCATCCCCGTGCTTGATGCGAATAAGGTTATACGCCCCCCTGAGGTCAAGCTTAGTAAACCAGCAGGCACTCTTAACTCTGGAGAATAAATCAGACATCAGAGGTAATGGGTACTGATAGTTAACCGTCATCTTGTTAAGGGAACGATAATCAATACACGGTCTTAATGAACCATCTTTCTTGACCACAAAAAAAAACAGCCCCTAAAGGTGATGAGGATGGTCTAATATGACCCTTCTCCAACGATTCCTTAATATAGGATCGCATATCATCATGTTTGGGTACAGATAAGTTGAAAAGCCAACCCTTGGGAAATTTACACCCAGGCATCAAGTCAATTGCACAGTCATAACTCCTATGAGGAGGCAAAGACGTAGACTTACTCTCACTAAATACATCAGAGAAATCAGCCAGATAATCAGGAATATCATGAGACTGAGGAGAGGTGGAGAAAACAGGAGCGTCCCTAAGAACACACTGACAACCCCAACTCACCACAGAGACAGATTTCCAATCCAAAACAGAGTTATGAGTTTGCAACCAGGGGAACCCCAGAACAATAGTATCATGCAAATTATGCAGCACCAAAAATTTACAATTTTCTTGGTGGTCTGGGGCAACTCGCATTATCACCTGGGTCCAAAACTGAGGTTTATCCTCCGCCAAAGGAGTAGCATCAATACCCCTCAAAGGAATAGACATCTGCAGAGGCGTCATGGACAAACCACATCGTTTAGCAAAGTCCAAATCCATCAGATTCAGAGCTGCTCCTGAATCCACAAAAGCCTTAGTGGAAAATGTGGACAAGAAGCAGATCAGAGTAATTACCAAAAGGAACTTAGGTTGTATACTTCCATAGCAAATGTGTGTGCAAAACATTTCTCTCGTTTAGGGCAGACAGAAATAGTATGAGAGGCATCTCCACAGAAAAAACACAGCTTATTACGCATTCTAAACTCCCGACGTTGCGCCCTAGGCAAAACCCCATCACATTGCATAGGTTCAGACATTTGTTCAAAAGGTGGCAGCGCCTCCCATGTAGTTTTACGTTCACGTAAACACCGATCAACTTGAATGGCTAATGACATAGTGCCATCCAGACCAGAAGGAAGAGGAAATCCCACCATAACATCTTTTACGGTCTCTGACAAACCTTTCCGAAAGAGAGCCGCCAATGCACTATCATTCCATGTAGTAACGTCCGCCCACTTTTGGAATTTTTGACAGTACAACTCTGCAGGCTCCTGACCCTGGTCTAATGCCAACAGGGTTCTCTCAGCTTGATCAACAGCATTAGGTTCATCATACAACAACCCCAAGGCTTGAAAAAATGCATCCACATTAGTCAAAATAGGATTTTCAGGTGTCAGAGAAAAAGCCCAATCCTGGGGATCGCCGCGCAGCAAGGAGATGACAATTTAAACCGCTGCACAGAGCTCCCCGATGAATTAGGCTTCAAGGCAAGAAATAATTTACAATTATTCTTAAAATTCAGAAATTTAGACCGATCCCCAGAAAATACATCAGGAGTAGGAATCTTAGGTTCAGCAGCATGTGACTGAATGAGGTAGGTGGAAATTCCCTGCACTTCAGCAGCAAGTTGCTCCACACGATCAGACAATTGCTTAATCTCCATTAGAAAAAAAAGATCTTCCTACGGCCCCAGAAAAACAAAAAGAGGAAAGAATATACCAAAAAAAAAAAATTCTGACACTTTTTTTTTCTTTTCCTTTAAACAATCTTTCCCTGTTTTTGAGTACCCTAGAATCTGCGGTATGGCTGGTGATTCTGTTATGAAAGGGTCACCGAGGAGGAACAACAAAAAGCTAAGTCCCAGAAAACCAGAGAGGTTGGTCACTATGCAGATTGCAGATCCCTGATCTTAACCACACAACTAATAGTAGCAGTGGAGCGTTTCTACGTTGTTCCTAGACGCCTCGTCACCGCCGGAGGGCTACATAAACCTAAAGAAAGAAAAGGGAAAACTAACTCCACCAGAGCAGACTCCAAAGGAAAAGACAGCCCCCACACATGTATTGATGGTGAAGCAAGATGAAAACACATACACAGGCAGGAAAATAGGCTGAGCAAACGATGGGGCCCGACTAACTAGAAAGGACAGGAAAGGAAAGCCACTGTCTGCAGTCTGCCAGAAAACCCTAACAAAAATAATGTCCAACACGTCTGATAGCTAAATTAACCCTGAAGTCACTAGACTTCTCCCACTATATCAGCACACTGAAATATTCTGAAACAGAGCAAAAAGAGGCCAATCTAATAAGGGACAAAAAGGCAAATTGTCAAATACAGATAAACAGGAGTGGAAGTTCAGCATATCCCCAGCAGGGGCAAGCTGACCACACAAGAAACTGAATTGACCAACAAGCGCAAGTGTGAACATTAGCAAAAAGCAAACTTAACTTAAGAAGACTGGAAGAGAGCTGAAGTCCAAGACCTGAGAAGAAGACTGAATCACCAGCAGCAGGATAGGGCGTTGGCTGTCTTATATCCAGTCTGATACTCCAGAGATCCAATCGTTATCCTTCTCATCAGGTGGCAGATCACTACCACTTAAACCAACCTCACTACCTCCTGTCACCATCAGAGGGAGAACAGAAGGAGAACTCTCAACTGGAGGAGCAGAAAATGAGCTCATAACTAGGTAGGGCTGTAGTCCCAGGGCAGAGTAGATGAAGAAGATAGGTGTTAAGGGAGAGAGTGTAGTGTCCGGCACCGAGATGTAGCAGTGCTGAGTGGGTTGGCGCAGGAATAAGCTGAGGACACCAGGGCATGTAGTTCCAAAGCTTTACTCACAGTCTGCTGAGCATACAGGGGCCCGCCTCGGTGCCATGTCCTCCAGGTCAGGGGCTCAGCCAACTTCCAGGCAAGATGAAGTACTCCCTTCCAACACTCCGCCAACATATGTGCCTTTTCTGAATGTCTCCCTTTTGCCCCTATAGTGAAGTACTCTCAGTACTGAGTTACACTGGAGTTCCTCCTGTCAGATGTTCCTATGAACTCTACTTGTACGGCAGACAGCTGTAGCCTGCTTCGGGGACTCCTTGCTACGTAGCCCCTGGTGTAAGGGGCATTGACTGGTGTAAGGGGCATTGTCAGCAAATGATGAGCAGATGGGGTTATTCATTTCCTTTTAAATTGAGGATGTGAGACAAGTGGATCTCCAAATTGAAGATGCTGCCTCAGTATATGATGGGGATATTGTTCCTTCTACTAACATAGGTAGCAACAGAAAAAATGATCCCTAAAACTTCACTTTTAATCAATGTTTAAAATCTGGACAATCCCAGTTCATAAGGACTAGGGTAGTATTTAAACAGACACCAGACAAAAATAGTAATAGATACTCCAGGTCACTAAACTCGCCCTAATGGGCCCTGGCAATCCCTGCCTAGCCGCGGAGGTTGGCACCCTAGTTGTAGACGATAGTGGCGCCCCCGCTCAACGTCGGTGATCCTAATACACCCTAAAAGACCCTAGTCCACAACGAGGATACACAGTCCTCGTCGTGGACTAGGGTCTTTTAGGGTGTATTAGGGTCACCGACGTTGAGCGGGGGCGCCACTATCGTCTACAACTAGGGTGCCAACCTCCGCGGCTAGGCAGGGATTGCCAGGGCCCATTAGGGCGAGTTTAGTGACCTGGAGTATCTATTACTATTTTTGTCTGGTGTCTGTTTAAATACTACCCTAGTCCTTATGAACTGGGATTGTCCAGATTTTAAACATTGATTAAAAGTGAAGTTTTAGGGATCATTTTTTCTGTTGCTACCTTGGTTTCTTTCTTGTCTTTGATCCCAAAATATTTTTTGGAGGTTTTTTTTTCCTTCTACTAACATACCATTTGTAAAACACAGTTCCCTGCCTAATGATTTAATAGGTTAGCTGACTGTGATTTTTATGGCACAATCTTGAGCCATTTATTATATTGCCCTGAAGAAAATCCAGTTTCACAGGCGGGTACTTGATTTTTATTATAATTCATATGCATCAGTTTATTCCTAACCTATATACACAAAGCGTGTTTTACTCTATGCACCGCTCATCTAATATAGTATGGGGTTACACACCATACAGATCACTTTTGTTACCAGATAATCATCTCTATGAATTCCTGTGGTTTCTACATCTGGCGTCTACTGCTCCTCTGACCTACTGGTTTACCTATTGCAAATTGGAAGCATTACCAACTGTTATTTAAAGACTATTCACATTGGTAATAGGCTATTATATTGATAGAGATGCATCTCACGTAATGGTGTGAATGGTACTCAATACAAGCCCATTTGCCTTTTGAATACTAGACAGCCACCCCATGGATGTTTGGTAGACTAATAAGTGTTTTTTTTATTAGTATTTTGCACCTGAGCTGCCCCTACCTTTATCATGGGGGACCTGCTCCATTCTGTTGTGCATTTCTGTATGGACACAGTATGGCCGATATTTTTTTCTTTTTCAGTGATTTCTTTTATTGATTTTTAGGCCTTTTTTCAGTAAATTGTCCATAATTGTCAGAAATCAAACATATTAAAGATTAAATATTTTAGTGATATACACAAATATGCAAAAAATAAAAAGTCAATAATTAATCTGGGGGTTCAAGGTGGATCTAGGTGTATAAACTGACCTATTAGTAGTTTACAGACCCCCTTGTGTGTAGTGCCAATAGTCAGGATAATCAGAGGTCTATGGTTCATATATAGTTAACCATCTACTTGCTTTTGGGAGATATATAATAAAGTAAAGTGCATTAATGTTCAGCAAATTAAGGCGCGTCAGGTATAAATTGAGGAGTACTCCAGCTGGCAGCACTCTCGTAAAATTAAAACTGCCTTTATGGTTCGCATAATCAATAAGGCAATCAGTTTTATATGACATCACAATTGTAGTAGCATAAGAGGCATAGATGAAAAACACAATCCAGGGAAATTGTAACCAATATATTTCAATCCAGTATATTGGATTTTAAGTTAGTTAATTTATGAAGTCAATTGTAGTCAGTGAGAAGACCCCAAACCAATTGCTTTAACTATCTCGATCTAACGGGGTCTCCATTAGGAAGGCCAATCTTAGTGAAAATAAGTCAAAGACTGTTAAACCTAATGGGGAGAGAAGATGAAAGACTTTAGAGAATCCTTTAGATCTCCACCAGTAAAATTAATGAGCACTAGAACAAATCTAGATTAAACCAGAGGCTAAACATTGGCAGAGGAGAAAAAATAATTCGCTGAAGTATTTAATAAAGTCCTCAATAGATAAGGAGACACAATCCAGAGACATCTTTCAGTTTGGTCCAATTCGCAGGCCGAACTTACACATATCTATGAATGAGTCTGTGATGTGATGGCATTCATGTGCTGTAAAATAAAACACACAGATGCATCAGAGGGATAGTTGTGTCACATTGGCCACAAAAGTCTCATTTTCACAGTCATATGCTTCCAATTCACTAAAAAAGGGGCATCTTTCCACGTAGAGAGATGGATAGCCAGCCATGTTTTTGAGTACTGTGCATAAGCATAATATGGCCTCCAATACAGTCAGTGAATGGGTTCATTTTTAATGCACAGACACTAAAAGATGTCTAGATTTAAGGTCTGAGTGATAACTGGGAACGGGTGTTGAAAGGAACGATCGTTCATGATAACCATGCAGTCTAAACAAGCTGCCGGTCACCCGCCAAATGATCGAAACGTTTGTTCGCTGGGTGAAATGATCTTTTGGTTTGCACAAAAGATCATTGTTCCTGGCAATGTATTATCCTGTGAAAACAGGACTTGTTCTGCTGAGAACAATGTCAGCCTATGGGCGCTAAACCATTATTGATTGGTCAGTGTGCACCTGAAGCACCGTCTGCCTGTGTAAACAGGATATGGAAAGATCTCTGATCAGCAAACAAGTACCTGACTGATGGTCATTTAGAACAGCTGGATGAATAATGTGAAAAGACTCTTAGAAAAACACCGCAGCTCTGTACACGGAACAAAAAAAAGATGTTGACAACATTTACCAAGAAAAAATTTTTTCTGCCATATTCAGTTTTTTGGACACTACAAAACTGTCGAGGAAGGTGTAAAATATCTAAGACACATCATAACACACCATTGGGAGCTTTACTTTTTTTGGCACATCTAACTTTGCAGCACTTTGCTGAGTAAATCCCCTTATAAGTGAATTGCCAATGAAGAACTTGAAAGAGCCAACAGTTCAGATTTCAGTGAAAAAAATTTGATTACAAAACAAGAAATTTGGCAATAAACAAAATTACTCAATAAAAGTTACTCAATGAAAAAGTTGAACAATAAAAAATGTAAAATAATATACAATCCATTCTTTCAAAAAATATAGGTACATACTTGAGATGAGCATATCAGGTAAAATTAGCCTGTTCGTGCGCATTTTCCCAGGAGATTTCATTTGCAGAAAAGTTATTCTCCGCATATTTAATATGCATATTATCCTTTAGAGTCTCTCTAGACCCTAGAGCATAATAAATGTAAGATGCAAGGGGAGGGTAGCTGACCTCCAGAGCTGGGCTCTTGGTAAACAGAGTTAAAAGGACTAAAGTGAGTGTTATTTTGTTTACAAGTCTATTTCTTTTGTTTGTACTGGTTTATGAAGCCTATTTTAATAAACCAGTTGAAAATTTGACCAAGAAGCATTCATGTGACTACCTCGATAGACAGCTGAGTGAGCCTTTCTATCCCAGTTGGTGGCTAGAAGTGCAGACAAAATCCACAGGAAGCAAGTGTGACAGCTGTTGACAAACTGCATGTCCTAGGTGAAAGCAGCTTTAAAGATGGAACATTGATTGGATAAATTGGAGTAGCTGATCAAGCACCTGGCCAAAAGCCAACAGCTGCAAGCCCAGCAGGAGACAAATAAACTGATACAACAGATACAACAGCAGCAAAAGCAGATGGAACTCTTGAGAGCTGATGTCCGTAGCAGAGAAACTACTCCAACTCTAAGTCCAGATGGTGACTCTCACATCCAGAAGGCTGCAAGATGTGCCATGCAAAAGATGACCCAGGGGTACAATGTTGAGGCATTTTGGGCGGTATTTGAAAAGGTTGCACAGCTGGAGAGGCTGACACTTATTATGATCTCACCTTACAGGACGTAAAGGAATACAATACGTTAAGCTAAGCGCAGTAATATTAGCATGCTTGGGAGTGACTTTGTCCATCAGGGCTCAATGGGTCCACATCTGGGTGTATTTCGGCGACAAACCCCTCCCCCCGCTCTCAAATTTTTTCCTTGCTACATCTGGTTCAGTAGTGGTTGCAGCCAGAATACTCCAGTCCAGCCCAGATAGATGGTCAAGCACACAACAAGAAAACAGATTTGCAAAAGTACTCTGCAGTAAAATACATGACAGTAGTCAGCAAGTGCTGGATAACAAATACAGGGTATTTAGTCGATACTTTTTTTGCAAAAAAATGTATACCAAGCTGCTTCACCGCGTCAAGGTAACCCGTATTGAAGCAGTCCCTATCTAATGTATTTAAAACCTGAACATCTGAACAGTGTCTAAAATGAACAGGATTCAGACAGGCGCTTCTTAGTATGGGCTTGTGGTGCAAGACAGCTCATTTGTGCATGCCACACAAGAGAGGGGTGGGGTCTCTCAAACCATGCTAGGCAAGGAAAAATCGGATTAAAAACACATGTGACATGCACAAGTGTGAACAAGTCGGTAAGACAACGTTCACACCACCCACTAACTGAGACACAACAAGAAAACAGATTTGCAAAAGTACTCTGCAGTAAAATATATGACAGTAGTCAGCAAGTGCTGGATAACAAATACAGGGTATTTAGTCGATACTTTTTTTTGCAAAAAAATGTATACCAAGCTGCTTCACCGTGTCAAGGTAACCCGTATTGAAGCAGTCCCTATCTAACGTATTTAAAGGAATACAATACGTTAAGCTAAGCGCAGTAATATTAGCATGCTTGGGAGTGACTTTGTCCATCAGGGCTCAATGGGTCCACATCTGGGCGTATTTCGGCGACAAACCCCTCCCCCCGCTCTCAAATTTTTTCCTTTCTACATATGGTTCAGTAGTGGTTGCAGCCAGAATACTCCAGTCCAGCCCAGATAGATGGTCAAGCATGTAGTAATAGATAGATTTATTCATACCCTCCCTAAACCAGTGCAGACCTGGGTTGCTCAGGGAGATCCTGGGAATGCAGACAATCTTGTTGGCCTAGTGGAAAGGTACCTGATGGTTGAGAAGTCTTTAGGGAAACCAGGTATCAACCCCCCCATCGTACTGAAGTACCCAAAAGGAGACTGACTCTCAAAAAGAAGTACTAGAGCCACAAATAGGGGACATCAATGATGATAAATGGAGTACTGGTGTTGGGACTCTTGAACACTTGGAGCCTAGTGATCTTCGTAAAGGCCACTCTCCCTCATCAGTTGATCCCCGGAAGGATTGTGGGCATCTGGGGTATACACGGGATTGCAAAGGACTACCCTGTTGCTCGAGTAACCATGGAAACGAATTGTGACACTAAGTTCCATGAGGTCGCAGTGGTTAGTGGTTAGGGACCTGATACACCTGATTATAATAAGACAGGAATTTATTTTATTTGGGGACTTATGGAGGATAGGGGAAGTGCCATGGGACTCAGATAAGAGCATGGTCACCCTTAAATACAATCATCACAGTTGGAGGCGGATGGGTTTCTCCTTTGTTTGCTTGCAGGCTATGAGGACGAGACAGCGACCCCTGAGGTTAACATTCCTGAGTTGGAGACTTCTGGGGATAACTTTGGGACTGCTCAACTAGAAGACCTTAGGCTAAAAGGGGCATGTGAAAATGTCACCATATTAAAGGGGAGTGATCAATAGCAAGGGGATGACATCTGGTTTCTACACTTTGAAGTAAATGAGGATTTGCTATATTGGATGACTAAGCTAGGGGTGAGAGTTATTGAAACAACTGGAAGTCACAGTGCTCTATTGGTGTAGGGTGTTAGACCTGGTCCATTTTCATGTCTTGGGTGGGCATCTGTGTGCAGACAAGACCCAAAAGCGGATCCTTTGAAGGTTCTACTGGCACGGATGTCACCAAGAGATTTCAAATGATTGTTGGTCCTGTCCTACTTGCCAACTAACTGCCTCAGTCTCTCACTTCCAGGATGCGCTATTGCAGTTACTTTACCTATTATAGAGGTCCCATTTGATTGCAATGCCATGGACCTTATTATAGTCTGCCCGAGAGTTTCAATATATTCTGGTGGTCGTAAACTACACAACACAGTACCCAGAGGCTCTAACACTAAAAAACTTCTTAGCTAGAAGTATAGCACAAGAACTGGTTCATACCTTTTTCTGGACTGGCCTGCCAAAGGAGATCGTGATGGACCAAAGAACTCTGTTCATGTCCAAAATGATGAGAGAGCTGTGCAAGACCCCCCCATATTATGCTACTCTGGACGTCGGTATACCATCCACAAATGGATGGCCTGGTGGAGAGGTTTAATAAGACATTGAAGAACATGCTCAAGAAGGTCTTAGAGAAAAGGGGTCAAGACTGGGACTGCCACTCCTGTATATGCTATTTTCCATCAGTGAAGTTTCACAGGCCTCTATGGGATTTTCTCCATTTGAATTGTTGCATGGCCAGCACTCTCTTGGTCTCCTGGATGTTGCAAAAGAGAAATGGGAAGCAGAAGTTACACCCCACCAAAGCATCATTGAGCATGTGGCCTGGATGTAATAGAGAATTGCAGAGGTAATATCGATTGTGAGAGAGAACTTCCTCCAGGCACAAGAGGCTCAGTCGAGGTTCTACAATCAGTCGGCAAAGCTGAATATTTATAGCTCTGGAGATCAAGTTGAGATTGAGTCGTAGTGCTGATTCCTATGGTGTAAAGCAGGGGTGGGGAATCTTTTTTCTGCCAAGGGCCATTTGGATATTTATACCATCCTTCGGGGGCCGTGCAAACTCCGCCCACAAAGTACATCCTGACTCTGGCACTGGTGTCAGGACGTAATCTTTCATTGCATGCCCTTCAGTGTTCATTAGTGAACACTGTGTATGTGTGCTCACAGAGCAAGAAGAAATTAATGAGTTTTTGGCAATCAAAATACAGCTCCCTGCCCAAGAATGCGGTCCCTGAGAATCTGCCCAGAGGTCTGATAAAAGGCCATTGAGGGCCGTAAATGGCCCTGGGGCCTGAGGTTCCCCATCCCTGGTGTAAAGTAAACTACTGGCTAGGTGGCAAGGGCCATATGAAGTGGTCGAAAAACTGAGCAAAGTTAACTATAAGATCCACCAGCCAGCGAGAAGATGTCAACCTACTCAACCAACGGCGTGATAGAGAGCAGGGTGAAGCTCCCTGTATGGGGGCTAACCACATAAGCAATTTCAAGGATTTTGAGGTGGCACAGACACTATCACCGGCCCAGAAACAACAGAAAGAATTGCTTCAGCAAAACTGAGCCCTGTTTTCAGAGTTGCCGGGATGTACTAAGACCATGAAGCAGATAGTTCTGATGGAACAGCACATGTGGGTAAACCTTAAGCCATATCGAGTCCCTGAAGCACACCGTTAAGTGTTTTTGAAGGAGGCCAGAAAAAGTTTGAGCCTGGGTGTCATGAAAGAGTCAAAGCGAGAATGGCCCAGTCCGATTGTCCTTGAACCGAAGCCAAAGGGAGAATGGCAGTTTTGTAATAATTACTGTAAGATGAATGAGGTGTCCAAGTTTGATGCATATCTCATGGGGTCAGCAAGATACATCACCACCTTAGACCTAAAGAGAGAGTACTGGCAAATTCAGATGTCCCAAACGGCCACAGAAAAGATGGCTTTTTGTACACCAAAACACTTTTTGGTCTGCAATGAGTCCCAGACACCTTCCAGAGGGCCATGGACTGGGTCCTAACTCCTCAGAAGAAATACACCACAGCTTACCTAGATTATACTGTGATCTTCAGCCTGGATTGGGAGTTATGTGGAGAAGGTCCAGGCAGTACTGAATACATTGAAGAAGGCAGAGATCGCCATAAACTTAAGTCCACCATGGGGAAGAAGGAGGCCAGATACTTAGGCTATATCGTCGGTAGGGGCAAAATCAAGCCGAAGGAGAGCAAGGTGGAGGCGATCCAAAATTGCCTCAACCAGTCTCCAAGAAACAGGTTAGGGTGCTTCTAGGAATGTGGGACACTATCGGTTCATCCTGAATTTCGCCATGAGAGACGCACCCTTGAATGACCTCTTTAAAGGCACAAAGTCATCAATGGCCAAGTGGACTTCTCATGTGGAAACAGCTTTCCTGCAGTTGAAGCTAGCCCTGTGTAAAAAAATCCGAATTTAGTCACATCGGACTTCCCAAAGGAGTTCGAGGTACAGATGGACGCTTCAGAAGTCGGGTTGGGAGCCATGTTGTTGACACACCCAGCGGCCGTGGGATACTTGGAACCGGGCTGGTCGTCTTAAAGGGATGTGTCACAGTGGCAGTGACCTGGTCCGTGGCCCCAGGCGGTCATGTAAAAGGGGAGTATTGATTAGGGATAAAGTTTATGTAGTGATTCGTGATGCCAGTTGGAGTGTTCGACTGTAGTATAGCTGGCACTGCAGATGATCCCTGGGGGAGTAGATGGTGGTGGCAGTGCTGATGTTTAACCCTCTCCAACTAGGGCTGACCCCCAGCGATTGTGATGGAAGTAGAAGGCACAGAGTAATAAGGCAGGAGACAAGGAAAGTCACTTTATCATTTACTGTAGTTCAGGTGCAGTTCAGAGGAGATATTACAACTCTCACCAGGTTACAGTCTGCTCTGGAGAATGGGAGTTATCCTTCCCTCTGCTGTGACTCAGTGTAAGCTTCCTGCTATTCTAATCCCTTCAGGGACCAAGACTTCCCAGAGTTTGGAACTTCCAGTAGCCACTACTCACTGTGTTTTCCTCTTCGGGCAACTTATAGCTTGAATCCTGTGTAAAGTCAAGTCTCTTCTTGCACAATCCTCACTGATCCTAGTTTGCTGCTGTTATCACGGGGAAAACACTGCGCTCTTGGTTGTATAAACTCACACAGTCTCTCAGCTTACCACCCTGCTCTGAAAGCATGGATGGCCTAGGGGTTGATTCCCTGATTCTTATTAGCTTTGCTCCTGAAGGTAGCACATGGCATGGCTCCCAGGAGCATTCTCCATCTTTCCTTCTTCTTCACTGAAACAACAACTCTCGACTCCTCCCCCTCCCAGTTAGGGTATGTCTGCAAAGCTCTAAGCTTCAGACAAGTAAGGGAGTGAGGTAAATTGTGTGTGTGTTGTGGTTTCTAGCAGAGAAAGCATAACTCCCATTGCTCACAAAACACATGCAAAACAGTACATATTCAACCCTTTTGTGGCGGTAAAGACGTAGGGTGCCACATTGTCACAGGACATAAATGCGGAGGAACATTGAATCCTTTACCTAAGAGGGAATCTTTCCTCCTGTGAAAAAATTATGCTATTGTGGAAAAAAGAATGCTTTGCCTTCAAATGGGTGATTGACACTTTGAAGTACATCCTGCTGGGTTGAAAGCTCAGGTTAGGGTCAGACAATGCACCCCTGAGATGGACTAGAGCAAAGAACAGGAAGAATGACTGGGTGACTAGGTGGTTTCAGGCACTCCAGGACTTCATCTTCCATGTGGAGCACAGGCCAGGGAAACTACAAGCTAATGTACTGTATATGCCCTGTCGAGGCCTCCCTGTCTAGTAACTGAAAGTGAGAAAAACCACTGGCTTTGGGCGGGGGGTATGTAAAAGGGTCACTGGTAATTTTCCAGAGGGGAGATATGTTTCACTGAGGTTATTATCTTCAGTTATATAAACCTGGACGTTTTGCTCGGGCATGTGCTAAGAGGGGTTAATCAGCCATGACAGGTACAGGTCTATTATGAACAGCTGATCATGTGGGTGGGATATCTCTATCCTTGGGAGGAGTCCAGGAGCTAAAAGTGAAGTCTTTGGACTTAATGTTTGTTCTATGTACTGTGGAGGGGAGCTTACCTCCAGAGCTGGTCTCTTGGCAAACAGAGCTGAATATTGTTTCCTATACGGGCAGATCCCCACAGTTATAAGGACTATAGTGAGTGCTGTTTTCTTTTTGTCAAGAAGACTGAATATGTATATTTCTTTTGCTTACACTGCTTTATGAAGCCGGTTTTAATAAACCAGTTGAAAATTTAAACGAGAAGCATTCCTGTGATTACCTCATTAAGCAGCAAAGTGAGTAGATCTACCACAATATACATCCAATTTTATTTAATCTTTAATTCAGTACGATTAGCTTGTGATATTTTGGTTCTATGTGTACTAGGAATAACTATTATATAGTATCAGAAATAAATTGTCTAAAAATTATGCATATTTCTTGCCAGTGACTGAATATAAGAGACAAGTCAAAAATTAAAAAAAAAGTAAAAATAAGTAAAATAACAAGAATTATTTGTTTTGTCTCCCCAGCGCTTGTCAGTCTTTCTAAGTAATCATTCTGCTACGAAGAGGACAGAAAGAAGATGTTTTGAGGGAAACTTGGAAGCCAGCAGCCATTTCCCTTCAGATTGTTAAGATGTTAGTTGCCAAGAATGTGCAATATGCATTTCTGAGAATTATGTGACCACAGACTTGACACTTTATGGGCAAAGCAGTAGCTGAAGTTTTACAGCAGTCTTGTATAACTGAAACACAGGACTCCAAATCAAACCTTAGCTGTGAAATTAGTTTTTTGGGAAAGACATGTTATTTCTGCAGCTGCATGCAAACTTTATTATCCTGTAGCGTTATTGCAAAATGAACCCACTGAGGAATTAATAGCAAGTATTTTTCCTAGGATTTAGAGACGTTATAAATCTATTGTTTCTCTTATGAACCTACAGGCCATAGTAGAACCCTCAATGGATACTAAATATATAGAAATCAATAAACTTTTTGGAATGGAGAGAGAAAATGTAAGTGCTTAAGATGGCTAGTCCTAGCAATAGAGGAAACAGATGAAATGAGACAACCAAAAAACATTCATGGTCAATAGCCAAACTTAAAGAGTTACTAAACTTTACATTTTTTAAATGATTTTGCAAATCACTTTATTAGGCAATTTGTCTTTATTCCTGTAAAATAAAATATCCATGTAAATCTATTTCCCTGCCGTCAGCTGTACTGGTATCAGAAGGTAATCATTTGGAGTACAGATGATAGCAATGATGACTCAGCACCTGTCTCCTCCTCTAAGGCATCTGCCTATGAGGACAATCTCCTCCCTCACTGCTCTCTGTATAGTAAACTGTATTGGAAACATTGGATTTCCTTCCACAAGCACCCTGTTCTCATCATGTCCCCCCACCCCTCAAAGGATACATATGCACACATACAGTAGGTCTAACTCAGAGGAGGAGACAGGAGCTGACCCATCACTGCCATCAGCTGTACTCCAGATTAGTAAATTCTGATATCAATGATGCTAATGGCAGGGAAATAGACTGGCGAAAAGCCAGGGTTTGGAAGCTACTTACATGCAATTTTTTTTACAGGAATGAAGACAAGTCCCCTAATAAAGTGATTTGCAAACCTTCAAAACCTTTCTATGCTGGAGAAAACTATAAAAAAAAAAGTTTAATTACACTTGTAACAAGTGCTTGATTAGTTTAGGAAACCAGTATTCAAATATTATGGGTTATTAGAGGTGAATCTCCTGTTTCAGGAATGTTTGCTACAGTAGAAAGTGGCTTTGAAGATCTCTGTGTTCTTGTAACAATGCACAGAGAAACCTGTCATATTAACAGGAAGAATCATGTAATGCCACACATTACTTGTGCCACTGTGAACAGTCTGAGTAACCTAACCATGCTCCCCTAACCATGCTCCCATCGAGCGCATCTGAGACAGCATTGGTTGGCAATTGTATGGGAAGCTGTCAGCAGCAGATCTTGATCATTTACTTGGCCAAGTGTATTCAGTGAGGCAGAACCTTCCTCAGACATCCATTTATAAGCTCACTGATAGCAGGCAAGGATGTAAGTGCAGGGATTACTGCACATGGTACTCATACTCCAAACTCAATAAATCAAGATGTTTTGAATATCTTGTTTCTATTCTTTTATCATTTGCAGATCAGTAACATGTCTAGCCATCCTGGGATTTTCATAATTCCATAACTTTTCCTTCTTGGTTTTGCAATGTCAATGTAGAGAAGTATACAGTAAAAATCACAAACTCCTATGAAGTCCCGCCTAGGCTTCATAATACTGCATGGATGACAATGACAAGGGCCTTTGGAAAGCTGCCATCTGACATGAATACCCATTGAGACCCTGTAAGTGAGTCCAGAATGGATGTCCACTAGCTAGCTAGTTCTCATCACTACTGATAGAGACAGGTGCTGGCGGTCAGTCACAGCTGACACCTCCAGTGTATGAAGCTCGTTAATTATAATAGTAATAATAATTTTATTTTTTTAGTGTCATATTCAGAAGTACTTTAAAATTGAGCGGGGACATGTACAGACAATAAAGACTAGTGATGAGCAAGTATGCTCCTTACTCCAGATTTCTGAGCATGTTCGGAAATCTCAAGTAAGAAGCATACTCGCTCATCACGAATAAAGACATTACAAAGTGACACATAATTCAACAGATACAAGAGCAGTGAGGATCCTAATCACAAACTACAATCTATAAGGAAATAGCGAGCACAAAATAGGTAGAACATGCTGTCCGGCCATCATTATAATAGGGGTTATGATACAAAGCTCTCTTGAACGATTCCATTGTAAAACTCTTTGGTGACTCCAAAAGGAGAGAAGAAAATTTCTCCTTGTACCGTGGATCGAGAAAGGTGGCCAACCAGTATTGGTTGTTGGATAAAATGTGTATCACGCAAGGGTCTTGCCACAGACACTTACACATGAACCGTGCCATGTGAGCCAAGCTGCAAAAAGGCAAATTTTCTGTGTCCCCAACAGCAGAAACAGTACCCATCCTCTCCTCATGCTGATTCGCATCCTCCTCCACCTCCTTCTCTCCAGCCCATCCAGGCTGCACAGACATGAAACTTGGGTTGGGTGTAACCTCTAGCGTTAGGAGTCCCCTTGGCAGCACAGAAAAAAAGTCTTCTCCCTCCTCATCCTCCAGGATATTGGCTGGGCTGGGTAATATGACCCATTGTGAAATCTGGCTCCATACCAACATGCTGGGCACTCAAAGCTTCCTCTTTGAGATTATGCAGTGATTGCTTCAAGAGAAACAGCAGCGGGATGGTTATGCTGAAAATAGCCTGATCACTGCTCACGAGGTTGGTGCAGTGCTCAAAGTTCTCAAGAACTTCACAAATGTCAGCGATCCACACCCACTTGACAGTTGTTATGTGTGGTGGCTGACTCTCAGTCTGACAGGCATGTTGAAGCTGGTATTCAGCTACTGCCCTCTGCTGCTCACGAATCCTCGCCAACATATGATAGGTTGAGTTCCACAGCGTGGACAGGTCGCAAATGAGTCAGTGGCTGCCAGGATTCTAATGTCAGGACCCTGTCAGCGTCGGCGAACTGCCACGCAGAGCAGGGTGACTTACCCACACTATGGGAGAGCGCGGGGTCCAATACTGTAGTGATGGTTCAAGCAGACAGGACCTGCGGCACTGAAAATAGTAAGGAGTCCCAAGACCTACGATCATGTGACTGCAGGGGGCGGGGCTTAGCATCCTACTGCTGCAGATGATGTAATGTACCTACTGTAGGGAAACTGTAGTAGAGGAGAGGAAAACGCGGGTCAGACAAGCGAGGGTTCGTACACGGAGAGGGCAGTGAGGTACCAGTGGGACAAGCAGAGAATAGTCAAGTCACAGGCAGAGGGTCATACACAGAGAGGTAGCGCAGTACAAGAGGGACTGGCAGAACTCATAACAGGGACAGAACCGGATCAAAATCAAACAAGCAAGCAAGTTATCAGGCACAAGGCACATGTACGCATGAGGTCAACTAACTCAGCCGAGGGCAGGAGTATAATTGACACCAGACCTAGGTCAAGTGAGCATTAAATAGCCGCCCTCTGCCAGAGAGAGGCAGAAACAATTAACCCCTGTCTGACCAGGACGGCCAAAGACAAAGCCCATCCTGGATCATGACAGTACCCTCCTCTCAACGGGGGGCCACTGGACCCCCGGGTCTCTCAGGATACAACCGATCCGCATGAACCGATTGAGCAGGATCCCACGACCGGTCTTCAGGACCATAGCCTTTCCAATGTACAAGATATTGAAGGGCACGACGGACCAACCTAGAGTCAACAATTCATTCCACCTCGTACTCAGCCTACCCGTCTAACAAAACCAGTGGCGGGGAAGACAATGATCCCTCCCCACAAGACCCCACAGCTTTCAAAAGGGCCCTATGGAAAACATTGGGGATCCGTAGAGATGGCGGGAGACGCAACCGAAAAGAAACCGGGTTAACCGCTTAGGTAATTTCATAGGGACCAATAAATTTAGGACCAAGCTTCGCAGAGGGGACCTTGAGCCTTATATTCTTGGTAGATAACCATACCTTATCCCCAACCTGGAACACCAGCCCCACGGACCGTTTTTGTCTGCAAAAAACTTATATTTATCCTGGGCCTTCGTAATGTTACTCTGGACCTCCCGCCTTACCTCCCCCAACCACTGGATTGTCTCATCCGCCCCAGGACGCCCAGAGTCCAAACGGGAAAACTCTCCAAAACGTGGATGAAACCCATAGTTGCAGAAAAAGGGAGATGTACCCGTAGACTGGTTAATGCGGTTGTTAAACTCAAACTCGGCCAAAGGTAACGCAGTACACCAATCATCCTGTCGGGCTGAGGTCAAGCAATGCAGAATTTGCTCCAGAGACTGATTGGTCTGCTCAGTCTGCCCATTAGTCTCTGGATGGTAAGCAGATGAAAAGGACAGACCAATACCCAACCTCTTACAAAATGTCCTCCAAAATCTGGAAACAAATTGTACTCCCCTATCAGACACCACATTCAAGGGTACCCCATGCAACCGAACCACATGCTCAGCAAACAATCTGGACAATGTTTCCACATTAGGTAGAGCTGCCAAAGGTACAAAATGTACCTGCTTACTAAACCTGTCCACCACAACCAAAACGACTGTATTACCCTTGGAGGGGGGAAGGTTGGTGATGAAATCCATGGACAAATGAGTCCATGGTCTCTCAGGAATTGGCAGTGGTACCAATTATGGGGGGTTTTCACACGGGCACAAATATCACAAGCAGACATATATTCCCCAACATCAGAGGCTAAAGAAGACCACCAGAATATTCTAGCGATGGCCTTCCGGGTAGCCGAGATCCCTGGATGTCCACCCAGAACTGAGTCGTGGAACTCCCGGAGGACCTTGAGACGAAACTGAGCTGGTACGAAAAGTTTATCCACCGGCTTAGCCGGAGGTGCAAAAGATTGGGCTTCCCGAATCTCCCGTTCCAACATATTAGAAATACCTGCCACCACCACTCCGGGCTGAAGAATGGAGGATGGAGGTTCGGGGGGGGGAACCGGATCTAGACTGCTTGACAAGGCATCAGCTCTGACATTTTTGGATCCTAGCCGAAAAGTGATAGAGAAGTGGAATCGGGAAAAAAAAGTGACCATCTAGCCTGTCTCGGAGTCAACCTTTTAGCTGACTCAATGTAAGCTAGGTTCTTGTAGTCTGTAATTACGGTTATAGGATGGACAGCCCCTTACAAAAAATGCCTCCATTCTTCAAAGGCCAACTTCACGGCCAGAAGTTCTCAATTCCCAACATCATAGTTTCTCTCCGCAGTGGAGAATTTCTTTGAGAAAAAGGTGCAAGGTCTCAAATTAGTCAAAGTGGCGGGTCCCTGGGACAATACCGCCCCCACCCCCACAATAAATGGTTCAGACGGGTCCGGTTGAATAAGAACCAGAGCAGACATGAAACATTTTTTTAAAAACTGAAACGCCGCTATCGCTGCAGCTGACCAATTCTTGATATCGGCCCCCTTTTGAGTCATGTCTGTGAGGGGTTTAATCACCTGTGAGAACCCCCTTATAAATTTGCGATAATAATTGGCGGATCCTAGGAAACGCTGCAGAGCCTTCAAATCACAAGGTTGAACCCAATCGACAATGGCCTGCACCTTATTAGGATCCATGCGATACCTCTCAGCAGACACAATGAATCCCAGAAAAGACAGTTCCTGGACAAAAACTAAACATTTCTCTAGTTTAGCAAAGAGACAGTTCTCTCGAAGCCTTTGGAGAACTGCCCGAATATGACCAATGTGAGCCTGTTTATCAGGTGAGTAGATCAGGATGTCATCCAAATACACCACCATAAAACGTCCAATAAAATCAGAGAACACGTGATTGATGAAATTTTGGAAGACCACTGGAGCATTGGTCAGACCGAAAGGCATGACCAAATTTTCAAACAACCCTTCAGTAGTGAGAACAGCAGTTTTCCACTCATCTCCTTCCCGGACTCGGATAAGGTTATATGCTCCCCGTAGATCTAATTTCGAAAACCACTTAGCTCCGGACAACTGGTTGTACAAATCAGGAATAAGTGGGAGGGGATACGTATTTTTCACAGTTATCATATTTAATTCTCGAAAATCGAGGCATGAGCGCAAACCACCGTCTTTTTTCTTTACGAAAAAGAACCCCGCCACCACGGGAGATACAGAAGGACGAATGTGTCCCTTACGGAGACTCTCGGAAATGTATTCCTTCATAGCAGCCCGCTCGGGACCTGAAAGGTTATAAACGTGGGCCTTGGGCAATTTAGCACCTGGAACCAGGTCAATGGTGTGAAGGGTTAATACTAAAATCAGAGCTGAAGTTTCGTTTTGTCCATTCTCTGAAGGTTTCGTTTCGTTTCTTCATTTTTGTTGCTGTAAGATAAATTTTTGTAATTGGCAAGGGCTGTCATGAAACCATACTGTTCCCATCTGGTGCAAAGATAAGGGAGGCGGGGGTGTAAAACTCTGAAGAATATGCCATTATACTACTTTCTACGCTATTTAGGTACGGACATATATGCAGTACCGGTTTTCTTGCAATATTATTGGCTTACAAAGTGAAGCATTTCCATGATCTTATTGGTACTTGAGAACCTTGCATAATTAAGTAAAATGTTATAAAAGTAGTGACTAAAATAAAGGGACTTAGTGATCTGCCCCGATCCTCCCGTACAGAGACCCCGTCTCTGTGTGGTCATTTGAGTTGCTAGCAACACTGGAATAATTTGGACATCACTGGCTCAACCGTGACGGGTTAGTTTAGCCCTCCTTAAATAGCTACCCCGACAGCTTGGCGCGCAACGTGGGGCCCCCGAACAGGGACGCCTCTGCCCCCGGAGGACAACAACACAAAGGACCCTCAGAGCGGACACAGGTGCTGGAAAATTGGGACTGATCACCCCCCCACGACAACCACGGTAAGTTGGCAGTTATGCTGTTCAGACTGACCGTTGGTGTGGTTTTCCTGTGCTTGTTGCTGCAAAGAGGATCAGAGGTTTGTCCCCTGGTGGGGTGATTCATGGGTGGAATCAAATAGAGGTGTAGTCCCGTTGGGGGCCCAGTGCTCGAACCTTACCTCATAAGGGACGGATATCCCGGTTTGCCCAGGATAGTGGCTCTCTTTATAGTCAAAATACCCTGAAATTCCCGATCATTATTATTAATCGGGCGTGGTGAGTGATCGAAGACTAGGTAGGATACGTAACTCAGGTATATCTAGAAAGATATATATAACCAGAGGTGTCCGGAGGGATAGTCTGCGACGCCCTCCTCCTTTCACTGAGTACCGCAAATTTTGGGCAATCCCAGAGGGGGATTATTGACCCGGTGGAACAGAGACTGAAATGGCCGCCAGATCTGTGCACAATTTAAGTCAGGATGTTTGGCTCTAAAGGAGAGAATTATGTTTCTGTGGAAGAAAAAGAAAAGTTTGGAATTGAGTGAAGGATCAGATACTGTTAGTCTTATGATTCAAAGACGAGGAAAGAAATTTGTCAGGAATGCAGGAAAAATATTTTCGATTCTGGGATTTCCTAAGGGTGGGAGGTTGCAGCCTACGCTATGGGATGAAGGAGTTAAAAAGAATAAAGGAAGGTTGACTGATGATGGATTACTTGAAGGCGCTGAGGAATTCCGTGGCTTGGCACATGAATTGTATAATGAAGGTTATGTGGACATTGAACAGCAAGTGAATTCTGATTGTTTCTGTTACTGCTATGTTGAAGAAGGAAAATTGTCTATTATTATGGCAAAGACGGGATGTATTGTGGTTCAAGAAAGTGACTGTGGTGTGAGAAAGTGATTGATTAAAGAAGGAACTGAGATTAATGAGACAATGTGTCAGGCAGACAGATGTTTAAGAATGATTTGAAGCAAGAAGTTTCTCTGCTAGATGATAAGGTCCCTCCCCAGGAAATCAAGCCTCTCCTCCCAACTGTAAGCTCCGTGCCCCTTAACCCTAAGGCACCGATGTATCCTGGACTACCGAAACTCAGTATGCCCCCACATTATGATCCTGCCGGGTGGATCTGTGCTGTATGCAGATATACTAATCCTCAGTGGAGAGAGGTCTGTTATAATTGTGGCACAAGAAGACCGGGTGTTGCAGCCCCCACCTTTCCTTTGTTAAACTCTGACCGTACCTATTATCATCCGCAGCCAGCCTCAATCCCCGGTCACCCGATCCAGAGAAAAAAAAAAAGTTTTCAGAAGACTTTAACCCGCTCTGTTCAGCAGAGAGAGAGAAAAAAAGCAAGCTAGCAGCTGCAGTTGCTTCAGTACCCCCTCCCATCTTAGCCCACACCATATCCCCCTTCGCCCCCACCGCAGCCGCGAGCACACAGCCAGTCTCTTATCAGTATCTTTGGAGCACACAGCAAACTCTGGCCCCCCCTCAGACTTCAGCTCCCTACTCCAATATCTCTAATTCTATAAATAGGAGCCTTCCTCCCCAGCCCCTCCCTGCTAATTCTCGTCTGCAATGCGCTGTGCCCGATTCGGACACTTTCAGAGAGATTGTCATTCTCCTGCTGTTTTAATCGGAGTAGATGGCAGACCCAATTAATATACTTTTATAAACCCCATAAAACCCTTCCCTGAGGTTACTATTCGTTTGTAATCTCCCCCACATGTCCAGTAAATTTACTAGGGGCAGATTTATTATCACAGTTCCACTCCAGAATACAATTCCAAGATGATGGTCGGATGGTTCTTACGTTACATAACCCATATGTAGATGAAGACAGTGAGGAAATCTGTATTTTGCATGCCCTTCCTACTGTTATGATGGCCCTGATTGGCCCAGATCCACCCCCAATATTGCCTGAGGATCAATGACTCACCCCATACCTCTCAGAGATACCATCTAAACTCTGGTCAAAAGGGCCAAATGATATAGGGAAAATGCCTGTAGAACCAGTAAAAGTGAGTCTCAAACCTGGTGCCTAATCATCATACTCTTGTCCCAAATACCCCAGGATTCTGCTTGGTTTACAGTTATTGATCTTACCAATGCCTTCTTTAGCATTCCGTTACACCCAGACTGCTAGTTTCTATTTGCATTCACTTAGCAGGGTCGACAGTTAATATGGACAGTTATGCCACAAGGGCCCCAAAACAGTCCCAATCAGTTTGAAAAAAATATGAGCGGGTGTCTTTTTCCATTTCTGCCACTGTTAGCCTCCTTAAGCATCTGGCAGCACTGAACTGTCGAGTTTCGGCCTCGAGACTTCAGTTCTGCCTTGGTCAAGTGATATTCTTGGGTCACTGTCTCCTTCAGGGTGCCAGACACCTCACAGAAGAAAGAAAAATAGCTGTCAGCTCCCTTCCTTTCCCAAAAGATGAAACTGAACTCCAGCGTTTTCTTGGACTATGCACTTATTTTTGTCAGTGGATACTGGATGCATCCCGTATTATGCAACCCCTTTACAATGCCTTGAAAGACGGTATAATGAACTATAAGGAAAGATGGCAGTGATGAGGATTACCTCCAATATGATTGTTCCCAACTTCTGACTGAAGAAACAGCTACTCCACCAAATGTCAGTGAGAATCCACTCCCAAATCCTGATCTGGTGTTATACACGGATGGTTCAAGATATGCTGACGAGTTTGGTAGATTCCACATGGGATATGCTGTTACCACAGAGGACACTGTAGTGCACGCAGCTGCGCTCCCGCCATCACAGTCAGCACAAGAAGCAGAACTCCAGGCTCTGTCTACTGCATGTACTTTGGCCAAGAACAGACGGGCTAATATACACACGGACTCACGGTATGCATTTGGCATTGCTCACGATTTTGGGGCTCTGTGGGCCAATCAAGAGTTTATTACTACTGCCGGAACCCCAGTGAAAAATGCTGAAGCTGTTAAAACCCTCATGGACTAAATCAAATTACCTACTCAGGTGGCTATTATCAAAGTTAAGGCGCACGGTCCTAGGACCAGTCCATAGACTGTTGGCAACACATTTGCAGATATGCAAGCAAAAGCCACCACTCTCTTACCCGTTGAACCAACCATACCAACTATGGTGACCACATGCTCTCAGCGTAAACAGTTACAAGAAGCACTGACCCTACAAGAACCTGATGATCTACAACAGACTGAAGTTTTCTGTCGAACCCTGCGAGACCGCTTAATGACAACGCAGAGAATGTCTCCAAAGGAAGAGGTGAAGCAATGGAAGACTGATGGGGCACGTATGGATAATGGTCTCTGGAAAAAGGACCGACTTGTGTGTCTCCCTAAGCGGATGTACCCTGCTATTGCCATATGGGCACATGGACCTATATATCAAAGAAAGAATCAGGCCCTCGCACTGGTGCAAAAATTCTACTGGGCCCCGGTTCTCCAGTTGGCCGGAAGCATTCCCTGTTACCAACATGACTGCAAAGACTACAGCGAAGAAACTGGTGATGGAAGTTATATGCAGATATGGGGTTCCAGAAGTTGTTGAAAGTGATCAAGGCCCGGCCTTTTCTTCTCATGTGTACTAAGAAGTTCTGACAATACTTGGATCCACTGTAGCCCTCCATACTCCGCACCACCCACAATCCAGTGGGGAAGTTGAGAGGGTGAACGGCACACTGAAGGGACAATTGGCCAAAATGATGCAGGAGACTACGGCTCCATGGCCAGAGCTCCTACCCATTGTACTCTACCACATCCGTACTACCCCTATTGTAAAACATGGCCTGTCCCCATATGAGATATTGTTTGGTACTAGGCCCCCAGTTGCAAATTTCCAGCCTCAGCAGTTATCAGAAGAAACTGACCGTGTTGTTCAATATGTTAATCAGCTTAGTAAAAATCTTGCTAACACCTATGCTCTAGTTTTCTTTTCCAGATTCAGCAGAAACCAACACCTGTTATAACCTGAAGCCTGGTGATTTGGTAGTCGTGAAGAGGCATGTCAGGAAGCACTGACTAGAACCCTTGTATGACGGTCCCTATCAAGTTCTCCTCATCACCCAACAAGCCAATATCAAATAATGGGACATAATGTTTTGGTTTTTCGCATTTTTCATATTATTATTGGTAGAAGTTAAAAGTTAAAGTTAGAAGATATTCAATGACTCAGAGATCAATACGATAAAGACAATGATTGTACTAAGGACAGTTGGTGGTCAGATATCTTCTCCTTTTTCAATCCAGCCAATTGGTTTAAGGGAATTGGGGGCTGGATAGCTGGGATGTTACAAAGCTTGTTACACATTGCTGCCTGTATTCTTGTTGTATATGTGATACTAAAACTTGTTCTTTGGTGTATTCCTGTATGTATTATGAAATTCTACACTAAGCCAGCTAATGATGATACCAAAGGTGTCGTTGCCCCTGCTTTTCTCTGCACCGATCTCAAAAGGCTACTTGATGAAGATGTTGAAGCCAAGCACATGCCTACCTACAAAAGATCCCCACCACCATCATCAAAAATTGTTATTCATGAACTGCAGTATACAGGGGGATGGGTGCGCCGCGACAGCCATGACTGATAACACGGCATCAGCCATGTGAAGACCAGTACCCCTCAAGCTGTTAGCTTGGGATAGCACCTCTGATGCTGCGTATGTGTTAAAAAAAATGTTATCTAGGGGGGAATGTGAAGGGTTAATACTAAAATCAGAGCTGAAGTTTCGTTTTGTCCATTCTCTGAAGGTTTTGTTTCTTCATTTTTGTTGCTGTAAGATAAATTTTTGTAATTGGCAAGGGCTGTCATGAAACCAGACTGTTCCCATCTGGTGCAAAGATAAGGGAGGCGGGGGTGTAAAACTCTGAAGAATATGCCATTATACTACTTTCTACGCTATTTAAGTAAGGACATATATGCAGTTCTGTTTTTCTTTCAATATTATTGGCTTACAAAGTGAAGCATTACCATGATGTTATTGGTACTTGAGAACCTTGCATAATTAAGCAAAATGTTATAAAAGAAGTGACTAAAATAAAGGGGCTTAGTGATCTGCCTCGATCCTCCCGTACAGAGACCCCCGTCTCCGTGTGGTCATTTGAGTTGCTAGCAACACTGGAATAATTTGGACATCACTGGCTCAACTGTGAAGGGTTAACTTAGCCCTCCCTAAATAGCTACCCTGACAATGGCACAATCAAATGGGCGGTGAAGTAGTCAAACTTCAGCCTCTTTTTCAGAGAAAACGTCCGTATAGTCTTTTAGGTACTCCGGAATACCTTCCAGATTAACGGACGACACAGACACAGTAGCAAGACATTTTTCAGAACAATAGGGACCCCATTTAACAATGTCCCGAGATTCCTAATTAATCACAGGATTATGTAATTGTAACCAGGGGAACCCCAACACCAGTCCCGCAGGCAGGTTGTCCATAACAAAGCATGAAATATGTTACTGGTGCAAGGAACTCACTTTAAGGAGAAACTCCTCTGTAAGAAATATACGTCATTCTTAGCCAGTGGTGTTTTGTCAATGGCAACAACATGGATAGGAGTCTTCAGCCTAACTGTCCCTAACTTACACCTGGACACCAAGTCAGAGTCAATAAAGTTCAACGACGATCCGCAATCCACGAAGGCAGAAGTGGATGTAGAGACACTCCCACAACAAAGTTCCACATGAAACAACATTTTTGAAAATGGAGAAAAAGGTACCTGAGTGCCTGGGTGACCTCCACGACAATCACTGGGACTCAGTTGCTTGTTGGTCAGTGGACAGGAGGGGCAATCCTTTTTCCTATGTCCAGAATTGCCACAGTGAAGACAGCATTTTCCCAAGCGCCGTTGTCTCCTTTCTTTCTCCTTGAGGTCGATGGTTCCAATCTCCATGGTTTCCAATGTAGGACTGGCTCCCCTTCCTTGGGCAAATAACGGGGTCTCAATCTGCATCACTCCCCTTGCCTGCAGCCTGTGATCCATTCGGACGGCCTGTGTCATAGCCTCCTCCAGAGAATCAGGCGGAGGGTGGAGAGCAAAGGCATCTTTCAGATGTTCAGACAGGCCTCTACGGAACAAACCCCGGAGGGCGGCATCATTCCAGCAGACCTCAGTAGCCCAGCATCTGAACTCTGAGCAAAACCACTCAGCTGAGTGCTTCCCCTGGCACACACTCATCACCATGTCCTCAGCCATACGCATCCGATCAGGCTCATCATAAATATGCCCCAGGGCCTCAAAAAATGCATCCACAGTCATACGCTCAAGGGCAGTGGTCAGAAGGGAGAAAGCCCAAGCCTGGGGGGCTCCCCTTAACAGAGACATAATGACCCCCACTCTCTGACTTTCATCCCCAGAAGAGTGTGGTCTCAATGAAAAAAAAAAGCTTACAGCCCTCCTTGAACACTTTGAATTCCTTTTTATCTCCAGAAAAAGTATCCGGTAACTTAACCGGAGACTCAGGGGAAATTAATGTAACATCCCAAGCCCCCAATGATAAAACCCCCTGCATAGTGTCAGCGATCAGCTGCTGAGACTGAGCCAGGGAAAGTTGTTCCCCCAGGAGTCTTTGAGACATCTGAGTCAGGTGCTTTACCTGCTCAGAAAGAGCGTGCATAGGATCCATCACACACACAGAAGAAGGGGAGCGGAGAAAAAAAATGGTAACGGTCAGTTATAATGTCAGGATTCTAATGTCAGGACCCTGTCAGCGTCGGCGAACTGCCACGCAGAGCAGGGTGACTTACCCACACTATGGGAGAGCGCGGGGTCCAATACTGTAGTGATGGTTCAAGCAGACAGGACCTGCGGCACTGAAAATAGTAAGGAGTCCCAGGACCTACGATCATGTGATTGCAGGGGGTGGGGCTTAGCGTCCTACTGCTGCAGATTATGTAATGTACCTACTGTAGGGAAACTGTAGTAGAGGAGAGGAAAACGTGGGTCAGACAAGCGAGGGTTCGTACACGGAGAGGGCTCTGAGGTACCAGTGGGACGAGCAGAGAATAGTCAAGTCACAGGCAGAGGGTCATACACAGAGAGGTAGTGCAGTACAAGAGGGACTGGCAGAACTCGTAACAGGGACAGAACCGGATCAAAACCAAACAAGCAAGCAAGTTATCAGGCACAAGGCACACATACGCAAGAGGTCAACTAACTCAGCCAAGGGCAGGAGTATAACTGACACCGGACCTAGGTCAAGTGATCATTAAATAGCCGCCCTCTGCCAGAGAGAGGCAGAAACAATTAACCCCTGTCTGACCAGGACAGGCCAAAGACAAACCCCATCCTTGATCATGACAATGACTTGGCAAATTCAAGAACTTTTGCAGCATTGTAAGACCAGCAAAAGTGGTAGAGGTATGGCAGAAATGGGCACTAATACGGCGCACCTTCTCAAGTAGATGCAGCAAGGCCGGGTAACTTTTCAGAAATTGCTGATCAACTAGATTCAGCACATGAGCCATGCATGGCATGTGTACCAGCTTGCTGACCTTTAAAGCCGCCACCAGGTTATGCCCATTATCTCAGACGACCAGACCGGTTAGAGGTGCAGCGCGGAGAGCCACTGATCGGTCTGTTGTTTTAAAGTTTGCCACAGCTTTGATAATGTTTGGACTACTGCTTTGCATAGAGCACTAAATGCCTTTTTAAGTGGATTAATGCGGACAGCAGAAGGCAGGCGAGGAAAATGGCCTGGTGCGTGCTTGGTAGCAGGCAGTAGGGAATGTTTGGACTACTGCTTTGTGTAGGGCACTAACTGCCTTTTTCAATGGACTATTGTGGGCACTGGACAGCAGAAGGCAGGCTGTGACCACAAAAACAGTGGAGAAAATGGCCTGGTGTGTGCTTGGTAGCAGGCAGTAGGAAATGTTCGGATTACTGCTTTGCGTAGGGCACTGTCCCAAAAACAGGGGGGAAAATATACCGGTGCTTTAAAAAAAGCCAGCACAAAATGCTAGTACTCTGTGTGCTGGAAAAATATTGCAAAGCCGCTAACAAGAGATGTTTTAAGACGGACACTGGAAGAATACTGTAACCTCTCCCTACCTAATACACAATCCCTCCCTGTACTTTGACTTTGTTGCGTGACTTCAGCTCTGAAAAGAGCTATTTTTTGGTGGTATTATGGAGCTAGTGACCAGCTCCTTTAAACTGTCTCTGCTCAAATATCTCTCTCACCCTACTCTACGCTGACCTGGTATAAACTGCAGGTAGCAATGAAAAGGGCTTTTGTGTTATCAAGAGGCCTAAAGACTCTCCCTAGCAGCTGAGCGATCTCTCCCTATGCTTGTGGATGCAATGTGCGCAAAATGGAAGCGGCAGGGCTTAACCCCTTTTCTTACAATGGACGTAATATTCCATCCAAGTGACCTGGGACCTAATTCCCATGGACGGAATATTATGTCATAACGATCAGCGGCGCCCACGTGGTGAGCGCCGCTGATCGCGGCCGTGTGTCAGGTGATTATCACAGCTGACAAGCGGCACAATGTGTCAGAGGCGGTCACGGACCGCCCCGACACGTTAACCCCTGGCACACTGCGATCAAACACGATTGCGGTGTACCGGGGGTTAAAGGGAAGCATCGGCAGGGAGGGGGCTCCCTCCGTGCTTCCCTGAGCCCTCCACAGCAGCGCAATGTGCAGCACTGCTGCGGGGGTCTCCTTCCCTGCAAGTCCCTTAATCCAAGATGGCGACGGGGACATTCGGGGGCCTGCAGGGAGCTGGGTTCCTCATGCCTGCAAAGCGCAGGCAAGGAGGAAGCCTGCAGCACTGCTTGTTGACAGATCGCTGATCTGTCACAGTGATCTGTGATGTGACAGATCAGCGATCTGTCACAGGACAGTGATGTCCCACCTGGGACAATGTAATAAAGTTAAAAAAAAAAAAAGTGTAAAAATAATTTTAAAAAGATCGCTAAATAAATTAAAAAAAAAAATATTTCCTAATAAATTCATTTTTTGGAAATAAAAAAATACCAATAAAAGTATACATATTTGGTATCGCCACGTCCGTAACGACCCGCCCTATAAAACTGTCCCATTAATTAACCTCTTTAGCGAACCCCTTAAAAAATAAAAATAAAAACTGAAGCAAAAAATAATGATTTTTTATCATACCGCCGAACAAAAAGTGCAATAACGCGCGATCAAAAAGACGCATATAAATATCCATAATACCGCTGAAAACGTCATCTTGTCCCGCAAAAAATGAGCTGCCACACAGCATCATCAGTGAAAAAATAAAAAGTTATAGCATGCAGAATAAAGCAATGCAAAAATAATTATTTTTTATATAAAATTGTTTTCATTGCATAAAAGCGCTAAAACATAAAAAAAGACATAAATGAGGTATCACCGTAACCATACTGACCCGAAGAATTAAACCGCTTTATCAATTTTACCGCACGCGGAACAGTGTAAACGCACCCCCCAAAAGAAATTCATGAAATGCTGGTTTTTGTTCATTTTGCGTCCTAAAAATCGGAATAAAAATTTTTACAATAAAAAGCGTCTTTTAGCGTGTGACAGCTGCCAAATATAAAAACCGCCTAAATAGTAAATCAAACCCCCCGTTATCACCCCCTTAGTGAGGGAAAATTAATAAAATAAAAAAAATGTATTTATTTCCATTTTCCCATTACGGTTAGGGTTAGGGCTAGGGCTAAGGCTAGGGTTAGCGCTAGGGTTAGGGTTAGGGCTAGGGCTAGGGTTAGGGCTGAGATTAGGGTTAGGGGTGTGTTGGGGTTAGGGTTGGAGTTAGAATTGGGTGGTTTCCACTGTTTGGGCACATCAGGTGCTCTCCAAACACAACATGGCATCTGATCTAAATTCCAGCCAAATCTGCGTTGAGAAAGTCAAATGGTGCTCCTTCCCTTCCAAGCTCTGCCATGTGCCCAAACAGTGTTTTACACCCACATATGGGGTATCAGCCTACTCAGGACAAATTGCAAAACAACTTTTGTGGTCCAATTTCTCCTGTTACCCTTAGGAAAATAAAATATTGGGGGCAAAAATACCATTTTTGTGGAAAAAATATGATTTTTTTATTTTCACGCCCGGGCGTTATAAACTTCTGTGAAGCACTTGGGGGTTCAAAGTGCTCACCGCACATCTAGATAAGTTCCTCAGGGGGTCTAGTTTCCAAAATGGTGTCATTTGTGGAAGGTTTCCACTGTTTAGATACATCAGGGGCTCTCAAAAGGTAACATGACACCCGCTGACCATTCCATCAAAGTCTGCATTCCAAAACGTCACTACTTCCCTTCCGAGCCGCGACATGGGCCCATATAGTAGTTTTCTCCCACATATGAGTTATCATAGTACTCAGGACAAATTGGACAACAACTTTAGGGGGCCAATTTCTCCTAGTACCCTTAGTAAAATAAAAAAATTGGGGACTAAATGATCATGTTTGTGGAAAAAATACGATTTTTTTATTTTCACGCCCGGGCATTATAAACTTCTGTGAAGCCCTTGGGGGTTCAAAGTGCTCACCACACATCTAGATAAGTTACTTAGGGGGTCTAGTTTCCAAAATAGTGTCATTTGTGGGGGGTTTCCACTGTTTAGGTACATCAGGGGCTCTCTAAAGGCAACATAACACCCGCAGACCATTCCATCAAAGTCTGCATTCCAAAACGTCATTACTTCCCTTCCGAGCCCCGACGTGTGCCCATACAGTAGTTTTCTCCCACATATCAGGTATCAGCGTACTGAGGACAAATTGGACAACAACTTTTGGGGTCCAATTTTTCCTGGTTCTCTTGGGAAAATAAAAAAATTGGGGACTAAATGATCATGTTTGTGGAAAAAATATGATTTTTTTATTTTCACGCCCGGGCATTATAAACTTCTGTGAAGCTCTTGGGGGATCAAAATGCTCACCACACATCTATATAAGTTCCTTAGGGGGTCTAATTTCCAAAATGGTGTCATTTGTTGGGGGTTTCCACTGTTTAGGTACATCAGGGGCTCTCCAAAGGCAACATGACACCCGCAGACCATTTCATCAAAGTCTGCATTCCAAAACTTTACTACTTCCCTTCCGAGCCCAGACGTGTGCCCATGCAGTAGTTTTCTCCCACATATGAGGTATCAGCATACTCAGGACAAATTGGACAACAACTTTTGGGGTCGAATTTCTCCTGGTACCCTTGGGAAAATAAAAAAAATTGGGGACTAAATGATCATGTTTGTGGAAAAAATACAATTTTTTTATTTTCACGCCCTGGCAATATAAACTTCTGTGAAGCCCTGGAGGGTTCAAAGTGCTCACCACACATCTAGATAAGTTCCTTGGGGGGGGTCTAGTTTCCAAAATGGTGTCATTTGTGGGGGGTTTCTGCTGTTTTGGTACATCAGGGGCTTTCCAAACGCGACATGGTGTCCGATCTCAATTCCAGCCAAAAACATCAAATGGCGCTGCTTCCCTTCCGAGCTCTGCCATGAGCCCAAATAGTCATTTACACCCACATATGGGGTATCAGCATACTCAGGACAAATTTCACAATAACTTTTAGGGTCCTTTTACCATTGGAAAAATAAGAATTGAGGGTGAAAAGATCATTTTTGTGGAAAAAATATGATTTTTTAATTGTACGGCTGTACGTTATAAACTTCTGTGAAGCCCTCGGGGGTTCAAAGTTCTCACCACACATCTAGATAAGTTCCTTGGGGGGTCTAGTTTCCAAAATGGTGTCATTTGTGGGGGGTTTCCACTGTTTTGGTACATCAGGGGCATTCCAAACGTGACATGGTGTCCGATCTCAATTCCAGCCAAAAACGTCAAATGGCGCTGCTTCCCTTCTGAGCTCTGCCATGCACCCAAATAGTCGTTTACACACACATATGGGGTATCAGCGTACTCAGGACAAATTGCGCAATAACTTTTAGGGTCCTGTTACCTTTGGGAAAATAAAAATTGGGGGTGAAAAGATCATTTTTGTGGAAAAAATATGATTTTTTAATTGTACGGCTGTACGTTATAAACTTCTGTGAAGCCCTTGTGGGTTCAAAGTTCTCACCACATATCTAGATAAATTCCTTGGGGGGTCTAGTTTCCAAAATGGGGTCACTTGTGGGGGGTTTCCACTGTTTAGGTACATCAGGGGCTCTCCAAATGTGACATGGCGTCCGATCTGAATTCCAGCCAATTTTTCATTGAAATGGTCAAACGGCGCTCCTTCCCTTCTGAGCTCTGCCATGCACCGAAACAGTGGTTCCCCCCCACATATCAGGTATCAGTGTACTCAGGACAAATTGCACAATAACTTTTGCAGTCTAATTTCTCCTGTTACTCTTGGTAAAATAAAAAAATTGAACCTGAAGTATTTTTTTTGTGAAAAAAAGTTAAATGTTCATTTTTTTTAAATATTCAAAAAATTCCTGTGAAGCACCTGAAGGGTTATTAAACTTCTTGAATGTGGTTTTGAGCACCTTGAGGGGTGCAGTTTTTAGAATGGTGTCACTTTTGGGTATTTTCTATCATATAGACCCCTCAAAGTGGCTTCAAATGTGATGTGGTCTGTAAAAATAAAATGGTGTTGCAAAAATGAGAAATCGCTGGTCAAATTTGAACCCTTATAACTTCCTAAAAAAAAATTTGTTTACAAAATTGTGCTGATGTAAAGTAAACATGTGGGAAATGTTACTTATTAAGTTTTTTGTGTGCCGTATCTCTGTGATTTAAGGGCATAAAAATTCAAAGTTGGAAAATTGCAAAATTTTTGCCAAGTTTCTGTTTTTTTCACAAATAAACACAAGTTATTTGAATGAAATTTTACCACTAACATGAAGTACAATATTTCACGAGAGAACAATGTCAGAATCACTGAGATCCATGGAAGCGTTCCAGAGTTATTACCTCATAAAGGGACAGTGGTCAGAATTGTAAAAATTGGCCCGGGAGTTAACGTGCAAACCACCCTTGGTAGTGATGGGCTTAAATAGACCCTATGATGCTGGGCGGACAGCCAATCACAGTAATGCCACTGTAAGCAGGTTGCAGAATGCAGTGATGCAAAAGAGGCAGAGCAAGGGTTAACAAATTAACAATTTAATTGGAACAATAGAGAAACTCCTCACCTGGAGAAAACAGTTAAATTGAAAAGGAGAAATTGCAATGTAACAACAGTCCAGTAATCAAACTTATCATGTCTTTAAGGCCCTCAGCCACAGGTGATCCCTATGGGGGTTGTAGTACTGGCAATGGCCGGTGGAGTGTCCTGAAATGGGGTCCCACAGATGATGGTCCAACTTCTCTTGGCAGCTGGTGGTCACCGGTTTTACCCGATGAGCCCCTAGTCCATAAGCCTGTGCAGCTAAAGCAAAGAGAGCTGCGGAAATCCTGGTGTCAAGTGTGGGTTGCTGTGCCGACATAGGAGATCGCAACTTAATGTTCTGTAGCCGTCCCTCGTTTCCCTGCTTGAGTGCGGTCTCGCTTTCTGCTGGGCGCACGCTGTTTTACAATCACACTGCCCTAGTGTCCAAGAGAAGTCAGCCGCAGCACGTCGCGGCACTGATGCTCGGGGTGCAGAGCACACTGCTTACCCTGCTGCACTCTCTTGATGGCGGGAAACTGCCTGCAGCTTCACACGCTTTCTGCTCTGTTACTGGGTTAACCACGCCTGTCCGGTCTCCTATTTCTTCCCCCTGGCAACATGGGATGCAGCCTCGACAGTTCCGCACCCAGCTCAATACAGGTGTTCGCAGCCCGGTCCGCCTCTTTCCACCACAACCAAGATGTCTGCGGCATTACTGTGATTGGTTAAGAAGTCCAGCATGTTTAGTGGCTGCAAAGGAGGCGCTAAAACTGCAGGACGGGACATCCGAATATAGCGTCGCGAGAACACAAATACTCGCAATGTAACGAGTAACCCTAATACCGTACTATCAGTGCGAATAGCGAATAGTAACGAATATACTCGCTCATCGCTAATTATAATATATCATAGTTTACCTCTATACAGGATAGTATAGCTTACTTTATCATAATATAGTATAGTTTATATAGTTTAGCTGTCTCTTGCCCCGTCCTACTGCCATATGTATCTTGCATGCACTTCGACAAAATTGCACTTAGCAAGTAATCAATAATATTTTTCTATTAGAGATGAGCAAGCATGCTAGCCACTACTCGGTACTGGCCCGAGCATCTCATTGCTCGAGATGCTCGGCGCTTGCCAAGTATTTCCGGGGTTGTTTGGCGGGAGCTCGGGTCCCTGCCCTGCATTTTTGGCACTCTTCAGAGAGCCAAAAAACATGTAGGGATTGTCTGCCACACACTGTAATGCTGCAGCCATGTTGGTTGTGGCATTACAGTTATTGGCTGGCCGCACAGCGTCATCGGATCTATATCTTTACATCAGGTCTATATCATGCTCGCCATAGTCCACTCTGAAATCAGGCAGTGTAGGGAGAGTTGCTGCTGAGCTAGGGAGAGATTTGCTTGGTTTTTACTTAGTGTGGGTATGCCATATATTATACACCTATCCATCTCAACTAAGTCCTTCTGAGGACTAATAAAGCTGCATAGATATCAGTGTTAGGCAGGCAGGCAGTGTATGTGGCAGACTGCAGTGCATCTACCAAGAGGGTCAATTCCAGTTCTGTCTGGTACTGCTGCTATTACAGATATTTGTAGACATAGCCCCAGGTATCAGGGGCCAGGAATAATTTTTTTTTTACAGGCCAGCTATTTAAAACTGTGGTTTTTCCGTCACATGGATCAGGGATAAAAAGTGTGCTCAAAATTCCTCCCTCCCTATGAATTCTGTTGCAGTGTGTGTTAGGCGCCAGGATTCTCCCTCTCCACAGGATGGATCCCAAGACCTATCTTCTCCTGCGGTCTCCAATTCAGTCTTTACTGCAGTAGATGCTGCTCAGCAAAGACATCAGTCTCAGTGTCTTGCTCAGACACGGGCGGTGCGGTCCAGGATATGCTCTACTGAGCATTCTCGTGAGGTGGTGGCCTCTCATTGGTGTTCGGTCATCAGCTGCTCAGGTCCTGTGCCGGCTCCGGATTGGCCGGCGAGCAAGATCCTGTCTGATTGGCACAGTCTATAAAAGGATCTTTGGCGCGCCCGTCAGTGCACTAAGATCTTGCACATTTTCTGTGTGTGTGTAGGTGGGACAGTTACCACCCTGTATGCATGAGTGCCGCTTATAGCACCATGAGTGTGTTTCTAGAGAGGCAGTGTAAGGTGGGAACGCCTGCTTGAACTTAGCATCTGCACCAGGCATCCTCAGGCGCAGTGCTCAAAAGCCACCATGTTTCAGAGTAGGTTCAATCACTATGCTCCTGTGACGTCTAACAGGGCATAGCTTAGAGCGCTCTCAGTTTTTGTACTGTTCTGTGGAGTAACAGAGTTAGGCATGCTGCACTTTGTTCACACCAAGTGACGTTTAACTCTGTGTGTTTACGCTGCTTGCTCGCAGCTACGCACCGCCATTGTCTTTTAGTTGGGGTTTATCCATCACCACACAGTGGACCCCGGGTTGTGATCACACCTTCTCATAATTTACATTCGGTGAGATCTGCAAACCCTAACAGTATGTTAGCGAGTTATTGACACTAGTTTGATGGTAAAAATTGTTACCTACAGATCAGCTATTTGAAACTGTGGTTTGTCCGTCACACAGATCAGACATAAAACGTGCGCTCAAAATTCTGCCATTTCTGTTCTCCATTTAATTTTTCTTGCAGTGTGTTAGTAAAGTTATTGACACAAGTTTGCTGGTAAAAATAGTTACCTACAGGCGAGGTATTTGAAACTGTGGCTTGTCCGTCACACGGATCACATAAAAGTTCGCTCCAAATCCAGCCATTTATAGTGAATGTGGAAAATATTGTCCTCCATTTAAAATGGGCAAGGCACGTGGCAAGGGACAAGGACCTGTATGTGATGGTGATAGTGATGGTGCATGCAGAGACCGAGGCCGTGGCATCTCGCCTGGTCCACTTGCAGCGGGGCAAGAGGAGATTGCATGTAGCGATGCCCAAACATTTGAGCAGCCATGGCCACACGAAGGGCGACAGTGTGAAAGTGTCACAAGAGGTGGATGATGATGAGTCACAATTACCAGAAAGTCAAAAGAAAGGCCAAGGTGCAGAAGTGGAAGACAAGGTGGTGGAGGATCTAGTAACTGACCCAAGCTGGCAGGAGGACATGCAGAGCGAAGGCAGCAGCACACAGGGGGAGGGAGGCGTAGCACGCCAACAGGCAGGAAGAAGCAGTGTGGTGGCTGCAGACAGAAGGCGGGCAACTGTTTCCCTGTTACACAACACGACAGAAGTTGCCAGTCCAAATGTTAGGTCTTCCCAAGTCTGGTTGCTTTTTAAAGACTCTGCCGAAAAAAACCAAAATGCCTATTTGCACCACCTGCCAGGCCAGCATCAGCAGGAGTAGCAAAACTACCAGCCTGACTACCACCAGCATGATCAGGCACATACAGTATCAGCAAAGCACCCGACTTTGTGGGCCAAACCCCAGGGTCCAGGGAACAGTGTCTGCGGGTGACACCACTGCTTCTTCTGCTGCTGTGCATGCAAGCCAATCCCCTGTCCATGGTGCCTGCGAAGATGCCTCCTGCCCTGTAACTGTCATTGCACACACTCAACTAGCATCATCAGCAAACACGTCCACATCCTTGGCTCAGCGCAGAGTTCAGTTGTCCATACCCCTGACCTTGGAACGCAAGCTCAAATACGCAACCAACACCCCACAGGCTACACTGCTAAATTCAGACATTTCGCGACTGCTTGCACTCGAAATGTTGCCTTTTAGGCTCGTAGAGACGGAAGCTTTCCAAAACCTGATGGCGGCAGCCATCCTCGATACTCGATCCCCAGCCGCCACTATTTCTCCCACTGTGCAGTCCCCGCATTACACAAGCATGTGTCCCACAACATTAGCCATGCCCTCAAAAATGCAGTTGCTGGGAAAGTCCACCTAACCACGGTCACGTAGACAAGTGCTTGCGGGCAGGGAAGATACATCTCGCTGACGGCACACAGGGTTAACAAAGTGGAAGCTGGGACCCAGTCGGACCTTGGGCTGGAACACGTCCTCACGACGCCGAGGATTGCGGACCCTACGTCAATCAGGGTTGCCCCCACAGTCTATAGCTCCTGCACCTCATTCTCCTCCTCTTCAGCCTCCATCTTAGAAATGACCACATCAGTCACAAGCTGGAAGCACTGCAGCACTGTCTCAGCCAAGCGGCAACATGCTGTGCTGAAGCTAATATGCTTAGGTGACAAACCACACAATGCTGAAGAGTTGTGGACAACTCTGAAAGAGCAGGCAGATATGTGGCTGACACCGCTGAACCTACAGCCAGGCATGGTCGTGTTTGACAATGGCCGGAGCCTGGTGGCGGCTCTGAGGCGAGGCAAGCTCACACACGTACCATGCCTGGCCCATGTGCTTAACTTCGTGGTTCAGCGGTTTCTCAAAACCTACCCGGAGCTGCCGGATCTACTTGTCAAAGTACACCGCCTGTGTGCCTATTTTAGAAAGTCAGCTACAGCTTCTGCAGTTGTAAACTACCAGCATCAACAAGGCCGTTGGTATTCAGTTCAGACTCCACACATAAGACCTCAGGAATGGACATGGATTTCAGACAAATGTATCATCCTCCAAAACTTTGACGACTCCACCAAGAAGGAGAGCAGCGATTACGCCATAATTAGCATCACCATCCTGCTTCTCTGTGTTCTGAAACACACTCTGCTCACAATCAAAGAGGATGCATTGCAAGCGGAGCACGATGAGATGGATCAAGAAACCATACAGGGTGACTACACACCGCCCAGCCTCATCTCTTCCCAATGTTGATTAGGTGACAATGAGGAAGAGGAGGAGGAGGAAGATGAGGAGGAAGAACAGGAGCTAGTTTCATGCGCTATAGACAGTACTACCTGCACAACTGTCATACCGTCTGTTCAGCGTGGATGACCTCAGGACAGGGAGGAGGAGAGCATGGTCAGTCATCCTCTTGGTGAGGACATGGAAGTCTTGTCTGTTAGCAGTCTGGCACGCCTGGATGAGTTTATGTTACGCTGCCTTTCCCGTGACCCTCACGTTCTCAAAATTTTGGGTGACATTCATTACTGGTTGGTGACACTTCTAGACCAACGCTACAAGGAGAACTTTCTATCTCTTATGCCCGAGGCGGACAGGTCTACTAAAATGGGGCAGTATCAGGAGGCCCTTGTTGCGGAATTGTTAAAAAAATTCCCATCTAAAAACACTGGCGACAGAGATCACAGTTCATTGGACAACAAAGGAGTACAGACAAAAAGAGACACAACTCCAATCCAGCAGAGGCAGGGGAACACTGGCAAAGTTCTGGGAGACTTTTCTCAGACCCTCCCATTGCAGAGGCGCAGGGTACTGTCGCAAGGAGTGTAAAGTTTGGGAAGATGTCGATGGAGTACCTTGCTGACCATACCAACATCCTTGGTAATTACTCTGTGCCTTAGGCTATGTGGACACGTTGCGGATTTTGATGCAGATCCACAGCATTTCTGGACACGCGGAATTGCATCAAATCCACAGTGTAGTGGACAACCAATGTCAGTCAATGGGAAATTGAGATTTGGTGTGCACATGCTGAGGAAAAATACATGCGGATTTGCAGCGTTTTATTTTCCGCAGCATGTCAATTCTTTTTGCGGATCTGCAGCGTTTCTGCACCCATTGACTTCCATTGATTCAGTCAAATCCGCAGCAAAGCCACAGGTTTAAAAGATCTGCGGTTTTGCTGTGGTGTTGCGTGCGAGAAAGCTGCAGATAGGGAGGAGGATGAGTGTGTGGGCAGAGACTATGTGTGTGCTGTGAATATGTGCGTGTCTGTATGTATGTGTGTGTGCGCGCGTGTCTGCGGGGGTCTGCGGGGGTCTGCGGGTGTGTATAATAAATATGGAAAACTGTTTTGTGTTTTATTTCATTAAAATACTTTATTCTGGCTGTGTCTTATTTAACCCATTAACAACTATAGGATTAGTAATGGATAGGTCTCTTATTGACACCTCTCCATTACTAAGCTAGGATTGATGTCACCTTACAATACAAAGGTGACATCATCCCCCCAACTATTACCCCATATGCCACCACTACAGGGCAGTGGGAAGAGAGAGGCGCCATTTCTGGGGCGGCTGTGAGCTGGTGCTTTGAGCCGGGGGGATCAATATCCATGGCCCCTTCCTTGGCTATTAAAATCAGCCTGCAGCTGTCTGAATAGCCTTTTCTGGCTATTAATTATAGGGGGACCCCACATCATTTTTTGGGGGGCCTCCCTATTTTAATAGCCAGTAAAAGCTATGCAGACAGCTGTGGGCTGATATTAATAGCTTGGGAAGATCCATGGGTATTACCCCCTTCCCAGGCTATAAACATCTGCCCCCAGTTGCTGACTTTCCATCTCTGGACTGGAAAATTGCACGGTAGCCCACTCAATTTTTTTCCATTTTGTTTTAAATTAAACAGATATTGCGTTTAAGGCAGGGGTCACACTTGCAAGAAACTTGCACGAGTCTCGCACCTCAATTACCCGGCACTAAAGACAGATATATTTATCTATAGATATATTCAATTTATCTTTTTATATGTCTATCTATAGATATATCTATCTATAGATATATCTATAGATAGATATATTCTATTTATCTATTTATTTAAATATCTAGCTATTTATAGATAGATCTATCTATATATCTATAAATATATCTATCTATAGAAATATAAATATTCACTTATATTTGTTTTGTGTGTGTAAACATTAATTTAGAACATGGTATGTGATGATATTATGGTCTTCAATGGAGTATGTAATTGAAGAGGTTGGGCAAAGAAATAACATCACAATTCTTTTTTTTCTTAAATAACATATCTTTATTTAGCTAAGAAAAAGAATACAAATCCACATGAAAATCTGCATAAAAAACGCACGGATTTTTACCTGTGTTTTCTGCCAAGAGAGGAAGAGTCTACGCAGAAAATTCCACAGGCAAAACCGCAATGTGTTCACATCCCATGATAATTATTTGGTATCCAAGCTGGACACGTGGCATGAACTGGCTCTCTATGCCTTGGAGGTCCTGACCTGCCATGCTGCTAGTGTTTTGTCAGAGCGGGTTATCAGTGCCGTTGGTGGAATTATAACTAATAAGTGCATCTGCCTGTCAACTGAAAATGCTAACAGGCAGACTCTTATAAAAACAAGGGCTGGATTGGGCCAGACTTCTCAACACCACCAAATGATAGCAGTGTAACAAACTCAAATCCAGTGTATTTGTTTGGGAGGTCTATTCCCATGTATCTCTTAACACCCACACAGGGATATATGCTTCCTGATTTTGGCTATTTGCTGTAGTCCTCTGTAAGGGAGGTCCAGAACTGTAGTCATGGCCAGAGACACTGAAGCATCTGTTTCCCGACCTTCCCTCACAGAAAACTGTATTCCACTTCTCAGCATACCTGCATCTCCAGTTTCAGGTCCCCCTGGGCACTTCTCAAGTCGCGAAGACCACTCTTCCAGTCGACCCCCAGTAATCGAGACACAGTCCAGGATAACTTGAACACTTTCTTTACTTAGAACTTCATACATTATATCCACAGTTGGCACATCATTGAATTCGCATTCAACTGCACTTGTTTCCTCATCTTTCCGTAATTCTCTGACACTTCTGTGCAGCACACGTCCGGACTGAACAGTCTTAGACTGCTCCCCAGATTCTTCCTGGCGTAACCACACCATGATGACAATTCCTTCTGCTTGTTTTGCCCCAGACTCGAAATCATCAGCCTCCCAGTTTGGTTTCCTCTGGTAAAGCATCCGGCCCATCTGTACTGTTCCCTTCGAAGCTCCAACTTCCTTCAGCTCCTCACTACAACTGACTCGCGCCCTAAAGGCGTCCGTCCAGGCTTTGAGTCACCACATCTTCCTTCTCCTGTACTCACCCACTGCAACGATGCCCAGTGGCAGTGGATAATGTGGGCTACAGCTGCTAAACATTGCGTGGCTGCTGAGCCGTCCTGGGCCTATAGCCCATGTGGACACTTCGGGCACCCTGACCCCGTCTGACTAACTTCCTTTCTGCTCTAACCTTATCTCTCAGCAGCCCCTCCTACACTTAACCCTATACCACCCACTAACTATTCTATATACTAGAGAGCCCCCTCTAGCGTCCAACCAAGAATACTACACTTTCCCTATATTATACATGAAACATGACACATTACTACATTGTATGCAATCAGGAACATGAAAACACAGTAATGGTAATACTCAGAAGGGGTAGTGGTATCATATTATACATTAGGTAGTACATAGGACATGTAGCAATACCAGTAAGCAAAAAGACATAAATGCGGCAATGAACATTATTAAACCAAATTCCACCACCATATCACCAGGGTGACTGTTGTCCGTGATGCAACGCCCACATCATTTTTTAAAGGGTGTTTATGATGCCCATAAAATCAATTTGTTAGACAGTGTGTTTATGTATACCCCCCAGGGGTAAATGTTTGTCAGCCCATACACTTAGTGCATGAGCATTACAAGGATAGGTTTCCTGCTCTTTTCTAATGGGAACTTTTTTATGAGGCCCACCTCCACATCTCTTCCAAGGGACATTGGAGTGCCTCCAAATTTTTGGCAGCCCTTGCATTCACTGCATAGGTAAACACTATGGGAGACCCACTTCCTAATAATTGGAACATTTTTTCATGAGGCCCTCCTCTACGTCTCTTCAAAGGGGCATTGGAATACCTTGAAATTTTTGGCAGCCCTTGCATTCACTGCATAGGCAAAGAGTATGGGAGACCCACTTCCTAATAATGGGAACATTGTTTTCAGGAGGCCCTCCTGTACACCTCTTCAAAGTGGTATTGGGCTGCGTCCAATTTTGGACAGCCCTGCCACTGCCTCTCACTGCATAGGCAAACATTAGGAGAGACCCACTTCCTAAAATGGGAACATTTTTTCATGAGGCCCTCCTGTACGTCTCGTCAAAGGGGTATTGGGGTGCGTCCAAATTTTTGACAGCCCTTGCATTCTCTGCATAGGCCAACACTATGGGAGACCCACTTCCTAATAATGGGAACATTGTTTTCAGGAGGCCCCCCTGTACGCCTCTTCAAAGGGACATTGGAGTGCCTCCATATTTTTGGCAGCCCTTGCATTCACTGCATAGGCAAACAGTGTGGGAGACGCACTTCCTAATAATGGGAACATTGTTTTCAGGAAGTGCTCCTCTACGTCTTGTCAAAGGGGTATTGGGGTGCGTCCAAATTTTGGGCTTCCCTGCCACTCACTGCATACGCAACAGCCGACTGCTGGCCCTTTAAGAATGGTATTTTTGTTTTAGGGTTATTTATTTTGCCTTATATACAAGTCATTAACCCGGGAAAGGATGTTCCTTAACATATTTCCCAGTAAAATTCATTTTGGTTTCATTTTTGTATGTTTTATTGGGAGTCTGTAAAAGCGGCGTAAGATTCCCAGTGACCTGGGAGTCAGAAATGCTTCCAGGGGTCTTCCCCATGCAGTTTCCATGTCATTTGAACACTTTCCATCGATTTCCACAATTTCTAGTCCCTCTGCAGACCGCGGGGGGACGCCAAAAAAATGCTCAAGTTTCCTATAGACTTACATTGGGCTCGTTGCTTGGGTCGAGAACCCGAGCATTTCAATTTGCTCGACCCGAGCAACGAGCACCCGAGCATTTTGGTGCTCACCCATCACTACTTGCTATCAGTTTGAACTACATTTCGACATACGATTCCACATCCATAATGTGCCTTATTTTTTTCTATGATAATCATGAATGTTAGTCATCGTTTAATATCAGGGTGCTGAAAGGCTTTTCAAATCTTGTATATGAGTCAGACCTTTACATGAAAATACCCGCTATGTGATAAGATTACCACTTTGTACACTTGGTAATCCATGTTGATAACTAATCATTGTCTAAGTGATGTTATTAGCTATCAGGGAGGGTGCATATCCTACTGGAGGAAATAAATGCTATACAGGCAATAAGAGGGAAGAAACTTATCTGGATCAGATTAACTGCAAACCTTTGATATGTATTGTGCAGGCATCTTTAGAGCTGGTCAGTGTGTGCAATCTACACTGTTGTGAAAAAGTGTTTGCCCCACTTCCTGATTTCCTATTTTTTTGCATGTTTGTCACACTTAAATGTTTCAGATCACCAAACAAATTTAAATATTAGATAAAGATAACACAAGTAATCACAAAATGCAGTTTTTAAATGAAGGTCTTTATTATTAAGGGAAAATTAAATCCAAACCTACAGGCTGTGTGAAAAAGTGGTTGTCCCCCCACCCTCTTAAAACATAAATAAACTGTGGTTTATCACACCTTTGGGAAGCTGAATTCAATTTCCATTGCCACATCCAGGCCTGATTACTGCCACATCTGATCTTAATCAAGAAATCACTTAAATGGGACCTGCCTGACAAAGTGAAGCAGACCAAAAGTTCCTCAAAAGCTAAACATCATGCCATGATCCAAAGAAAATCTGAAACAAATGAGAAACAAAGTAATTGAGATTTGAGTCTGGAAAAGGTTATAAAGCCATTTACAAAGCTTTAGGACTCCAGTGAACCACAGTGAGAGCCATTATCTACAAATGGCAAAAATATGGAACAGTGGTGAACCTTCCCAGGATTGGCCGACTGACCAAAATTGCCCCAAGAGCACAGTGATGACTCATCCAAGAGGTCATAAAAGACCCCACGACAACATCCAAAGACCTGCAGGCTTCACTTGCTTCAGTTAAGCTCAGTGTTCATGACTCAACTATCAGAAAGAGACTGGGCAATAATGGCCTGCATAGCAGAGTTTCAAGATGAAAACCACTGCTGAATAATAAGAACGTAAAGGCTCATCTCAGATTTGTCACAAAACATCTTAATGATCCCCAAAACTTTTGGGTAAATACTCTGTGGACTAACAAGACAAAAGTTGAATTTTTGAAAGTTTATGTCCCATTACATTTGGCATAGAGGTAACACAGCATTTCAGAAAAGGAACATTATACCAACAGTAAAATATGGCGGAGGTAGTGTGATGGTTTGGGGCTGTTTTGTTGCTTTAGATCAGGGGTCCTAAAACTACGGCCCGTGGGCCACATGCGGCCCGCCGAGTACATTTATCCGGCCCGTCTCAAGGGGCCCCGAGCAGCTGTTCCTCCTTTCTCAGCTATACCATCCCATGGGACCGGCTGACATTGAGCTTTACTACAGCTCTAAACCCGGTGGGCCCTATAATCATGGGTGGAAAGACGAGGCGGCGAGTAAAGGTGATATGAAGCCCTCCGTAGGCAGCACTGATGACACGAATGTCATAACGCTTCCTGTGCGGCCAGATGACGTCATGCCACCTGTGCCAGAAGAAGATGAAGTTGAGTGGGCGCCTTTTCAGAACAGCAGGAGATATAGGTGAGTACTGGTATTTTTTTTTATTTTTTTTAACGTCGGGACCGGTCTATCATGCCTATTGGGGACCTGTGCTGCTTATTGAGGACATTTGCCTGCCTATTGGGGACCTATGCTGCCTATTGGGGACATTTACCTGCCTATTGGGGACTCTCACACCACACCAGTCTGAGCCTGAGGTAAAAGCGGAGTTCCATCAATATGGGCACTGGCGAGGCTGAAACGATATTGACTGGCAAGGCTGCATTGATAGGCACTGATCAGACTGCACTTATGGGCAGTGCAGTCTGTATGTCTTTGTGTGGGCAATTTTATTGCTGGTATATTGTTTTTGTAGCGCTGTATATATATATTGGTATTTTACTAAAAGCAATTTGGTATCCCTAGGAAACAATGATATCAAGAAAGATAAAAAATTCCATCACTTGTTATGACTAGCAGTGTCAAATATAGAGCCAGACATTGACCATCTCATTAGCCAAAAGCAAGCCCATAATTCCCATTGAAATACTGGTAAGTTTGTTAATTTAACTTTACTTGTTCTTCATTTTAAATAATCCTGTTTTGTTTTTGTTTTTATACTTCAAAATAAGATATGTGCAGCATGCATAGGAATGTGTTCATAGTTTTTTTAAAAACTATATTTCGGCCCTCCAATGGTCTGAGGGTCACTGAACTGGCCCCCTGTTTAAAAAGTTTGAGGACCCCTGCTTTAGACCCAGGAAGATTTGCTGTGGTAAAATTAACCATGAATTCTGCTGTCTAACAAAAAATCCTGAAGGATAATATAGGCCTTCTTGCAGGGCAAGTGTTAGTAGAGCTAAAGCAGTAATGAAGTGAGGCTTGCCAGTGAGACCAAAAGCAGTAAAAAGAGGATTTTGGGTGTATGTCAATAGCAAGAGAAAAGTCAAAAATGCTATAGAATTTTTACAGGATGAAAAGGGTGAAGTGGTCAAAAATGATGTTGAGAAAGAATTAATTTAAATCTCCAGGTCCAGATGAATTAAATCCTAGGATATTAAAGATTTAGCAGAAGAAATTGCAAGACCAATAGCCAGAATCTTTGAAGAATCCTGGAGAACAGAAGTCCCAGAAAATTATAGAAGGGCAAATTTTGTCCCTATCTTCCAAAAAAGGAAAGAAGATGGAGCCAGGAAATTACAGACCAGTGAGCCTTACTTCTATACCAGAAAAGATCTTTGAACAAATTATTAAACAGCATGTACTGTATGTGAATGCTTGGATAAGAATACAGTAATTAACCAAGGCCAGAATGAGTTTGTAGCAAAAAATTTATGCCAGACTAATTTAATTTCCTTCTAAGATGAAATCACTGACTGGGTGGATCAGCGAAATGCAGTACATATAGTATATCTCAACTTCAGCAAAGCATTTGATAAAGTATCTCATACTACCCTTATTGAAAAAAATTACCAAGTATGGGATTGACAAGGCTACGATTATTTAGATTCATAACTGGCTAAGTGATCATACTCAAAGAGTGGTAATAAATGGTTGCATCCAATTGGAAGAGTGTTTCAAGTGGGGTACCACAATGTTATGTTCTGGCCCCAGTGATGTTCAACATTTTCATAAATGATATAGATAAGGGAAGTGATTATAAACTGATTAAATTTGCAGATGATGCAAAGCTAAGAGGGATAGCTAACAATAGAAAATGCAGAAAAAGGATTCAGAAGGATCTAGATAAACTTGAACAATGGGCAGCAACTAGTAGAATGGTATTTAACAGTGCAACATGAAGGATTCTACATCTGGACAAGAAAAATGAAAATTTCACCTACAGAATAGGATGAAAAGAACTAAGCAACAGTACATGTGAAAAAGACTAGGGTATACTAATTGATTACAGACTAAACATGAGTCAACAGTGTTAATGCAGCAAAAAAAGGCAAACACAGTTTTAGGATATATTAAGAGAAGCAGAGAGTCTAGTCTAGATCATGTGAAGTAATTATACCCCTCTACTCCTGCTTGGTCAACCTGCATCTGGAATACTGTGTCTAGTTCTGTTCACCACATTTTAAAAAAGACATTGAAAACCTGGAGCAAGTTCAGAGAAGAGCTACCAGAATGATGAGTGGACTGCAAAGTATGTCCTATAAGACTGGTTAAAGGATCTGGGAATGTTTAGCTTGCAAAAAAGAAGGATAAAAGGATTAGTAACTGAGTTTTCAAACAGAGGCTGGACATACATCTGTCTGCGATAGTTTAGTAAATCCTGCAATGCATTGAGTAGGAGGTTTTGCATGATGACTCTTGAGGTCCCTTCCAACGCTAACATTCTTTGGTTCTATGTATTATGGACTGACCCGAGTTGGAGTAGTGATATTGTAACCACTAGTGGCAGTACCGGTAGGCAGCATCGTCAGGAAGTAGCCAGAGGTCGGTACACAGAGCAGCAGTAGAATCTTGAGGATAAGTAGGTAACATAGTCAGGATATAGCCAGAGGTCGGTACACTGAGCAGCAGTATAGTTGGGAGGATAAGCAAGTAAAGTAGTCAGGATATAGCCAGAGGTTGGTACACAGAGCAGCAGTATAGTTGGGAGGATAAGCAGAAAACATAGTCAGGATATAGCCAGAGGTCAGTACACAGAGCAGCAGTATAAATGGGAGGTGTAATGTACAGTAAGACATGGTTTTGCTGGAACCTTCCAGAATCTTCCATTCTATGAGAAAGCTGCTTGCCACACAGCTGCAGTCCCCCCTCCTTTTGTTTCTCCCTCCTTATCAGCTGTGTGTTTGTGATGCTCTGCCTGCATCTGAAACAGGACACTGGCCTTTTCCTGTGAAGCTAGGAATGTTAATTAAGCTGAGTGGAGAGCATGTCTTTGTTTAAAACCAGGGGCTTGAATTCAGCTATGGGAAGTATTAAAACAAGTCATATCGCAAAAACCATATGCCACAGAGATATAATAATCACATCCCTGAGTAGGCAATGAAACCAGCTTTCTAACCCCTAATTTTCACGGTTCTAACCCCTCCAGAAACTGAGATATGGATTGCTCCCAAATGGAGTGTCCTAATTACGGCATGCTTGGTGTTGTCTTATTGGATTCGACAAACTGAGAAAAATGAGACCATCGGCATGTTTATAAGAGCTTCCCTCGTTAAGATATAGTTATTTTAAGTTTTACAGTGAAATTGCAACTTGGAGAAAGGGGGGCCGAACTTCTCCAGACTGCCCCTTTCGTGACCCAGAGCATGTTCACTTCTGGCAGCCTCCAGCAAGGAGTTCCAGGCTACTCTGCACGCAGATGTGAGCCTGGAGAAATTGAGAGATCTCGCCGAGACGCCCACCTCCGAGGAAGGTTGTACCGGGAGACAATACCCGGAGATTCCCAAAAGGAGTGGTCGAGGGAAAGACAGCTGTTCATCCCCTATCGGTCAAGAACTGAGTTGTTGCGGACTGCCCATGAGATTCCACTCGCTGAAAACAAAGGCACGGCTGTCTCAACACTTCTATTGGCCCAAGATGGGGACAGACGTCACAAAATACTGCCGCTCCTGAGCCACCTGTCAGAAAGTGGGTAAGGTGGGCCTGCTCTTAAGGCTCCCCTTATCCCTTTTCCAGTGATAGAGGAGCCATTCCAGAGAATCGCGGTGGACATTGTGGGCCCGCTGGCGCTCCCCAGCAGCTCCGGAAAGCAATACATCCTCACCGTGGTAGACTACGCTACCTGGTACCCAGAGGCAGTAGCTCTGTCTTCAACCAGGGCAGATAAGGTGGCTGACGCACTGGTGACCATCTTTTCAAGGATAGGATTTCCCAGGGAGATGCTTACCGATCAAGGGACCCAAAACATGTCTCGCCTAATGGAGGCTCTCTGTGAGAAAATTCAGGTGCAGCATCTGGTATCGAGTGCGTATCACCCACAGACTAGCGGTTTGTGTGAACGCTTCAATGGTACCCTCAAACAGATGCTCCACATGCTGGTTGAGACCCAAGGGCGTGACTGGGAGCAGTACCTCCCACACCTGCTGTTCGCTTACAGAGAGGTTCCGCAGGACTCGACGGTGTTCTCCCCCTTCGAGCTCCTGTATGGCAGGCGAGTCCAGGGACCCCTTGGGTTGATAAGAGAATCCTGGGAAGATGAGCCAAACCCCACAGAAGTGTCTATCGTGGATTATATCATGCGCTTCCGTGACAAGATGCACTTTGACGCAGTTGGTGCATGACAACATGATGCAGGCTCAGGCTGACCAGGAGCACTGGTACGACTAGAACGCCTGAGAGCGGACCTACCAGGTGGGTCAAAAGGTGTGGGTGCTGGTCCCCGTACCAATGGATAAGCTTCAGGCAGCCTGGGAAGGTCCATACGTCGTCCACCAACAGCCTTTCATATCAATATGCTGAAGGCTCACCATGAACGTGAAGCCTGCGTCCTACCGGTCTGCAACCTGCCCGAGGATGGGGAGGAAGATCCCCTCCTGGACATGTTGGCCCAAGCCAAGGCCAATGGGTCCATTGAGGACATGGAGATAAGTGATTTGTTAACCATACCCCAGTGGTCGCAGTTGTTGGCCACCCTGGAACCCTCCCGGGTCATGTTCACCAACCGACCTGGGAGGACGGAGTTGGCGGTTCATGAGGTGGACACCGGGAATCACTCCCCACTACGGCGAACACCTTATCGGATCTCTGAGGAGGTGCAACAGGTCATGCGCCAAGAGATCGATGAGATGTTAAGGCTGGGGGTGATTCGACAGTCCAAAAGCGCATGGGCCTCACCTGTAGTCCTTGTGCCTAAAAAGGATCGGACTACCTGGTTCTGCATGGACTACAGGGGGCTCAACTCCATCACAACCTCTGATGCACACTCGATGCCGTGCATCGAGAATCTGCTTGAGCGGTTGGCGAAAGTAAAATACATATCCATCATGGATTTGAGTCAGGGATACTGTCAGATTCCCCTGAGCCCTGAGGCGCAGGAGAAATCCACCTTTATCACCCCCTTTGGACTGTACGAGTCCACAGTCAGGCCCATTGGCATGAAAAATGCCCCTGCCACTTTCCAGCGCATGATCAACCACCTGCTCCGGGGACTGGAGGAGTAGATGGTGGCGTACTTGGACGACATCGCCATCTTCAGTTCCACCTGGGAGGAACACCTTCAGCATCTCCAGGAGGTGCTCAAGCATCTTCACCAGGCAGGCCTGGCTATCAAGCCGGGAAAGTGCCAGATGGGCATGAGCGAAGTCCACTAACTGGGACACCGAGTAGGCGGGGGTTCCATGAGTCCGGAGCCGGAAAAGGTGGACGCAATCGTGTCCTGGCCCACACCCAGGATCAAGAAACAGGTGAAGTCCTTCTTTGGCACTGCAGGGTACTATAGGCGGTTCGTACAGGACTATAGCACCCTTGCAAAACCCTTGACCGACCTCACCAAGCAGAGGCTACCCCAAACAGTCAACTGGACAGATGACTGTGAGGTGGCCTTCCAAGCTTTGAAAACAGCCCTGTGCCACTCTCCAGTGTTGAAAGCAGTCAACAGCAGTCGCCCGTTTCTGGTACAGACCGACGCCAGCAAGTTTGGCCTCGGTACAGTGCTCAGCCAGGTCGACTCGGGGAACCAGGAGCACCCCGTGTTGTACCTGAGCCGGAAACTACTGCCGAGGGAAGTGGCCTACTCCACCATCGAGAAGGAGTGCCTGGCCATGGTGTGGGCACTGCAACATTTGCAGCCCTACCTGTACGGGCGCACCTTCACGGTGGTAACCGACCTCAACCCTCTGAGCTGGTTGCACACAGTGTTCGGAACCAATGGAAGGTTGCTCCACTGGAGCCTTGCCCTTCAACAGTACGACTTTACTGTACAACACAAAAAGGGCAGCGAACATGGTAATGCCGATGGGTTGTCCCACCGGGGCGAACCCACTGAGGTGCGCATGGCGGATTACCGTCAGGTAATGCCTCCGTAGCTCCCTCTAAAGGGGGGAGGTGTAATGTACAGTAAGACATGGTTTTGCTGGAACCTTCCAGAATCTTCCATTCTATGAGAAAGCTGCTTGCCACACAGCTGCAGTCCTCTCTCCTTTTGTTTCTCCCTCCTTAGCAGCTGTGTGTATGTGATGCTCTGCCTGCATCTGAAACAGGACACCGGCCATTTCCTGTGAAGCTAGGAATGTTAATTAAGCTGAGTGGAGAGCATGTCTTTGTTTAAAACCAGGGGCTTGAATTCAGCTATGGGAAGTATTAAAACAAGTCATATCACAAAAACCATATGCTACAGAGATATAATAATCACATCCCTGCGTAGGCAATGAAACCAGCTTTCTAACCCCTAATTTTCACAGTTCTAACCCCTCCAGAAACTGAGATATGGATTGCTCCCAAATGGAGTGTCCTAATTACGGCATGCTTGAAAAATGAGACCATCGGCGTGTTTATACGAGCTTCCCTCGTTAAGATATAGTTATTATAAGTTTTACAGTGAAATTGCAACTTGGAGAAAGGGGGACCGAACTTCTCCAGACTGTCCCTTTCGTGATGTAACTGACTCTAGGCTATAAGATATCCCTCCCTTAAAATTCTTCAGTTGGAGCTGCAGAGTCCATGCTGACAAGAACCCCAGATGAGTGGAGACATGTGGCCCCGCCTTTTTTCCCCCATGGCTTGCCTAAAGACCATTAAGCAACTGTAAGTGTTGATCTATGTTAATCCCATTTATTTTATATTTGCATTGTACATATCTAATGTCTCAACTTTGTAACAACTTTTTTATCTGTGTAATCACTGCCCTATTTGGGGAATAAATCATAAAATTATCAGTTTGTCTCCATGCTCTAAGAAACGAACACGTGCCTTTAGATAATTGCGCTACTAATTTGGGGGTTTGCTACGGACTCTCTTAATTAACTCTTTGATTAAGTGAATCGTGGCTGGTGGCAGCATGGTGTGTTCGGTCAGTTGGGCAGCTGACATTACGGAAGGGTCTTATATCCTGAATGAGTGGCTGCGGTCAAAGCATTGATAATTCCCTTACTGCAGTAGTCTAATTGCCCGTGCGCAACAAGCAGCCTATCCGGTGACTAATTATCCTAGGTGCAGTTCCCTGACTGACCTGAGGGTAAGGGGGGCGCCGGAGAGCTGCGAGTTCCAAAGTGGAACTGAGAAAGTGGGATATCCATAAATCCCCGCAGTTCTTGGAAGGTTGTTAGTAGTGGTGGGGCATCCAAAATAACCCCCCTGCGATAAATTGTTAGGGCAAGACTAGCTTGCTGTATTTTTGTCACATGATGCCAGTGGTGGGATAACTAAGATAAGCCCCACTGTGCTTGTGATAGCCATGTGCCGGCAGTGCATCGCGTCCCTCCGTCAGCTGACAAATTTTTCTCAGTGGTGGGATTGTGACATATTGGTGCCAGCAGTGGGATTCGTCACATATTGGTGGCATCGGTGGGATAGTCATAGAGCATTAGTGGTTTGGTTTGAGCAATCATTCCTCTCACTAAAAGCCTGCACGGTCCCTGCGGGAATCCTGCGTCATAGATTTTGGAGAGCAGACTCAGTGGTTACTAGTCTTGAGACGATTTTGTGTACTTGCGAGTATTCCCTCCCTTCTCTTTGCCTTTGTTTTCTATCTTTTATTTGGAAATCATGGCTATGCGGGGAGAATCTTATTATAAGCAACTTAATAAGGACACCCTGAGGTCCCTGTGCACGTCAAAGCAGATTGACGTCGCCGACAAGACCAAAGCCCAGTTGGTCACGGCTCTAGTGCAATGGGATGAGAGCCAGAGTGCAGAAGGCAGCACCTGTGTCGATGGTGCAGCCGCAGAGGTCCAGCTGGTGCAGACCGGCAGCCAGGAAGTCCTGGACCCCTATCTGCAATTGGCCCTACAGCAGTTCCCTGCCGAAGACCAAGTGGGACGTCTGCAGCTGATCCAGCAAGCTCAAGAGAGAGCCCATGAACTGCAGCTGGCCCAGGTGAGGGGAATGCCCTCTGCAGCCCGAAGCAGTGAGCACAGCAGCGTCCCTCCATCCGCTGACATATTGGTGTCAGCAGTGGGATCGTTACATATTGGTGACAGCGGTGGAATTCGTCACAGGAGGAAAAGTAGGTAACATAGTCAGGATATAGCCAGAGGTCAGTACACGGAACAGCAATATAGTTGGGAGGATAAGCAGCAGGTGGAAAGAAGCTAGACTAAAAGCTGGGAGCTCAATAATCTCACAAAGAATGAAGTGCAGTGCCAGGTTTAAGTAAAGTGTTCAATCAGGAGATCACAAGGTTGAGCCAATCAGGAACTCTGGGAGGAGAAAATCAAGAACTCAGGTTGGAGACAATCAGGAATCATACAGATACTAGTATCTGGTTTAGCAAGGAACTTTCCAGGGAGCTGAATAGCTCAGAGGGAAGAGCTGCCGCCTAGTGCACAAAAGCTACTAGGTTCGAATTCTGACACTATGATCTGTTTGTGACCTCAAGCTGAAGCGCACTTGGGTTATGCAGCAGGATAATGATCCAAAACACACCAGCAAATCTGCCTCTTAATGGCTTGAGAAAAACAAAAAACAAAATTAAGACTTTGAAGTGGTCTAGTCAAAGTCCTGACCTTAATCTGAATGATATGCTGTGATTTCACCTGAAAAAGGTGATTCATGCTCTGAAACCCTCCAATGTGGCTGAATTACAACAGTTCTGCAAAGATAAGAGGGCCAAAATTCCTCCAGAGCATTGTAAAAGACTCATTGCCAGTTATTGCAAATGTTTGATTGCAGTTGTTGCTGATAAGGGAGTCTCAACCAGTTATTAAGTTTAGGGGACAATCTCTTCCTTACACAGGGCCCAGTAGGTTTGGATTTCTTTTTCACTTAATAATAAAGACCTTCATTTAAAAACTGCATTTTGTGTTTACTTGTGTTATCTGTTTGGTGATCTGAAACATTTAAGTGTGACAAACATGCAAAAAAATAGGAAATCAGGAAGTGGGGCAAACACCTTTTCACACAACTGTATATGAAGGCTTCCATATACATTAGCAAAGATTTGGCAGAACCTTCCAATATAGGCATATTTGGCTGACAGTTTATTGTGTATGGGGCAGCCTGACTCTCTCACTACAGGTGATCTTGGGGTAGAGAAGGATTTGGGAAATCAAATGTTCAACAGCTAATCCTTTTGCTTTCTGTAAGATAAGCTTCTGCCAGAGCAGTCTAGCTGAGCCTGTGTATGGGACACTATTGGGTGATGGCTTTTCAATATGTATATAAAAATACATTGTAAAAATGGAAATGTATTACCTTAAACATAATGCATAAAGCATACCTGTTGCTTCAGATGACTTTTCTAAATAAGTTGTCATGTGTCTGTACATTTATGGTCCCTATATAACTTATATCTTGCAGTTTTCACTATTCTTCAACCTACGAAGTTCAATTTCTAAATTCAAGGTGTCTGAGTTAGTGAGTGCAGACTGGCTGTTATAATATCTCCAAAATACAACACACAGAGAAATGACTGCTCTCCTGTCTCTTTCTAGCAAATGATCAGAAGCAGTAACAGAATGGATGGATATTCTAAAGTAGTAGTGAGCAGTGTTATTGTGAATCCAGCTCTGGAGTAAGAAAGCAGCATCAACATCTGTGTGTACCTTATTCTGCTCCCTCTCGTCTTTCCCCTTTCTAAAGACTTCAGTAGGAAGCAGTGATTCTTTTATGAGTACCAAATGCATGTGAAAACTATCTTTTTTTTTTTTTTTTCCGGCAATGAATACATGAAAACAAGTAGAGTAAATTTGTAATATAAGTTATAAGAAAAATCTGATTTTTTATACTCCTTGACTGATCTTTCACTTTCAAAATTCTCCATTCATAGGTAAAATCTATTTTCAGTTCATACAGATTTCCCCAATACTGAGATAGGAGATGACAGTTGGTGCTAATAAAGTTCTATGGAATGCTGTAACTATCGTTTCAGGAGAATTTGCAGCAGAATGACTGTGTCTGTGTTGGGCCCCAGGTGGGCATATGGACCCCAGGCGTTGATGCAGGACTCGACACACACTGGAATCTCAGGAACAGCAGGACTGATGAAGAGGAACTTAGCAGGGATGAATGCAAGTACAAACACAAAAAGCACAGATGGTGGAGCACACCAAACATAGTCCTAGAGTCTCAAGTCCAAGACACAGGTGTGTGTCTTAATGGGCCTTAAATAGGTCTAGGGAGATGATCTCAATGATCCACCTCGGCCAGCTTGCAAAACCTGAAGTGGAGCACAACAGAGGGCAGCAGATCCAGAAGAAGGAAGCGAAGCTTGGGATACATGGGACAGGTGTGTACCAGTCTCTTCCTCTTCACCTGTTTTCATGCAATTTTAAAGGCACCAACTGCCATCTCCTTTCTCAGTAATTGATGTGAAGATCTGTCTTCAATGCATACAGATGTTGCAGATATTATCTATGAATTTGGAGTGAAAGATCGTTCCAGGAGGTTCCAGATATATTACAAATTTTCTTATCTTCGTGCTTACTATTGATTTAGGAAATTAAGATTAAAACAATGGTTACTCTTTATAGAATTTAAAAAAAATGTTAAAAAATAAAAAACCTTAGTTCTCACAGGAAATTATATTTACATTTCTTATTTCAGCCAAAACAAAAGTAGATGCAAAAAATAAAAAGTGATTTATCTTTGTTTTCTCACTAATTGAACAGATGCTCGGCTACACCATATTATTGGCAAAGCCAAATTTCAAAAAGATTTTCTTATTTTGACCAATCAAACTAGCCAAGTTAAAGCAAAATTAACAAGTTGGATGGAAGAGTTGACTTGCCAACTCTTTGCCATTAAATACAAGTCTAAACCAATAACATCTTGTGGTGATCTACCGCAATATAAAAATATGGGAATATCTATTAGAATATGATTTATTATTTTTGTGCATGAAATTCCTGCAATTATTCTGTTACTTCTTCATGCCACATAGTGACATATAAGACGAAGTGACGGCATCAAGAATGTTCTTCTTAAGACCCCAAACATCTCCATTACACTCAATTATCTTGAGAACATCACTGTACGTTCTTCTAAATTGAGAGAAGTCACATTTTGTGGCCATAACTCATATTAGAAATATGGGGCCCGGATATAATTAAAATTCTAGAAACTCCTCCAGTCCATTTTTTATGTATTTGAGGAGCATAACTGTGGGTTTATGTAAAGTTTGTTCAGTAATTCATGATGTAATAGATCTCTCTCTTTCACCAACCAAATGTGGTTTGGATGCAATTCACTTGAGTCCATCTTAAAGAATTATAACCCCCATGCTTCATGATTTTCAATAATTTTGTACAGGGATAAATTGTATTTGGGAACACATGTCAAGTGTCCTCGTCCTGTTGGGTTGCACTCCAGCTTTTGGAATCTTAAAGGAAACCAGTCAGCAGGTTTTTAGACCCCAAAGCAACATAATCTTCAGCCTAGAGTTGAGCGACTTTTGGTTTTTTAGGGTCGAGTTTCGTTTCGTGAAACCCGACTTTTCCAAAAGTCGGGTCGAGCAAGATCGTCCGATTATAGGGAAAAGTCGGGGTCGTCCCGAAACACGAAACCCAATGTAAGTCAATGGGGAATAAAAGTCGGCAGTGAGAGGAGGACAGGAAACACAACTACAGTGCCCATTTGAATGCCAAAAGCATCAATTCTTCTTACTTAAGCTTGTCAACCTTAATTAACTTCATAATACAAGTTACGCACTGAAAAATGGGGGTTATTTGGCTAAAGTTGTGGGGGGGGGGAGGGCTGGCTGCAGGTTTTCATGTGCCCTGGGCGAAAGAGCTCCCCTTTAACACATGCCACAACTCATCATGCTCCGATACGGCAGAGAAATAGCGGTATAGTACAATGAAAAATACTTCACTTTTTACATCTCATGACGAGGCCCATCTATTTCTCCATACAGAATCATTGGTCCCATATAATGTTTGAAACAGTATATGATGAGCTCCACATAATGCTACAGTATATGTTGGTCCCCATGGATGAAGCTCCACTGTCTTATGGGCCCAAATAATACTCCAAACATAATGGGCCCCATTTCTAATGCTCTAGTGTATAATGGGCCCTGTAAATGCTGCTCCAGTGTCTGATGTCCACCTTTGGAATGTTCCAGTGTATGGTGGGCCCCATCTATCATTCTCCAGAGTATAGTGCTCCCCAAAAATTGCTGTCCCAACATTGAAAACAATCAAATAAGTCTCCTCGCTAGGGAATCCCTGTACTTGTCTGGACTCCTCGTCGTCCCCATCTTCCATCTCACTGCACAGTATTTCAACTTTGCAAGTGCTGTGATCCTGAGCAAGCAGGGGGGGCCCACTCGTTGGCGACGGCACTGGCACAGGGCCCCTGATAGTACTGTGGTGTGTTTGATGGCGGGTGGGCCGAACCTGCACTTTCATCTGCAGCTTCCTCTTTGTCACCGTGTAAGATGGAACTGTATATGGGAAGGGTAACCTGAGTTTCATCAGGGTCAGATTCAGGCCGTGTAGCGTGCGAGGGGAATGTAGTGGTCTGGGTCAATGTACCAGCAGATTCATCGAGCAGTGGCTGGGCATCAGTGCACTTGTGTCGCCCCCAGGAGTACGGTCGCCACAGTGGCATTACCTTCCTCCTAGGGAGTGTGATGTCATGCTTGGGAGCAACGAACGATCTCTCTAGCAGGTTAACTGATTGGGCGGCGTTATTCCCACGAGTCATGACCCTCCAAACAGCGTTCATGAAGGCAAAGTGTTTGTTTTACGTGGGCAGTATGGTTGCAAAGCTGAACCTTAAAGGAATGTCCAGAAGGGCACCACCAGGAGTGGAGCCTACGGTTAAATTCGACTCCACCTGGGAAACCTCAACCATGCCAGCTACAGAACAGATGCACACATTGGAAGCTTAATTCCGTTAACGAACGAGACTCCGTCATGCATCGCGGTCCGAGTCCGGCTTACTAGAGGGACACGTGAGGCTCTGGCACATGAGATTGGCCAATAACTGGTGTGTCATGCCCTTACATGTCCGTGGCTGCATGTGCGCTACACTGAAAAGGCCAGCGTTTGTCGCTTACAGGTGCAGATAACCCGCTGAACAACGTTAGTGATGGGGATCACTGATTACAATTATTACCCATGAACAATGATTTCCCAGTAAGTGCAGGTCAACCGCAGTTCCGGAATAAGGCCTAACCGTCATTCCTGAAAAAATGAAAAACTTACGTGTGCAAACCACAGGTGCTGTAGCTTGCTTAACAGCTCGCCAGCTGTTCTCACGCCCAGTATGGATTACACGTGATTGCACAAAGGTGAGAAAGGGTACCGTATCCCCTAATAACATGTATGGATAGCGTACACATTCAAAATATATGTCTATACATCAGGAGGCAGGCTCAGACGGTGTTAGGCCCAATATGGATTGCACAAAGGTGAGAAAGGGTACCGTATCCCCGGATAACATGTATGGATAGCGTACACATTCAAAATATATGTCTATACATCAGGAGGCAGGCTCAGACGGTGTTAGGCCCAGTATGGATTGCACGTGATTGCACAAAGGTTAGAAAGGATACCGTATCCCCGGATAACATGTATGGATAGCGTACACATTCAAAATATATGTCTATACATCAGGAGGCAGGCTCAGATGGTGTTAGGCATAGTATGGATTGCACGTGATTGCACAAAGGTTAGAAAGGGTACCGTATCCCCGGATAACATGTATGGATAGCATAGTGTACACATTCAAAATATATGTCTAAACATCAGGAGGCAGGCTCAGACGGTGTTAGGCCCAGTATGGATTGCACATGATTGCACAAACGTTAGAAAGGGTACCGTATCCCCGGATAACATGTATGGATAGCGTACACATTCAAAATATATGTTGTAGGGATTCGACTCACTTAGGTGCAGCGGGAGACAAACATGAGGCACGTTCCTTTAAAATTTCACCAGGTTTATTACTCCATAAACCATAGACAGCATAACACTGAAATGTAACCTTCACTTCAGGCAAAGGAACAGAAATGTCCGTGGCTTCAGACTCGGACTGAGAGTCTCAGCACATGCTGGGAGCTGTAGTCCTCCCCATATACACTCTCTGTAGTGTCCCACCTGGACACATGGAAGTCTGTCCACACTCAGACAGACTCCCTCCACACTCTCTCACATGTGCCAAACACCTCAATTACATAGCCCTGTAACCACACCCACAGGTGATCACATGACTGACATCACTAAAGGTTGTATAGACACACAGGCTTCCCTGACACAGTGTAACAGAAAGATCAGCAGTACCTCTGCAGATCAATACACCCTGGAGCCTGCATCCCAAGGCCACCCACCTTGAGACCCATAATGGTCATTTAGGACCCTGCTCCTGTTACCACACTGAATGTGCCTGTACACCCGTCCTGGGACACCCACGCAGCGCCCCCTAGCTGACATAGTGGTAACTACACCACATACCTCCCCCCTCAGTTCAAACTTGTGGGGTTGAACACATGACATCACCCAGGGATCTTGAGACCTGGCACCCATGTCACCTTGCCCTACCAGTCGGGAGGACCATCTCCGTCTGTTTCGGTAGTCATACTGCATATTTACGTTAGGCCTCCCCTGCCCCCAGCGGTCAGTATCTCGGCCTTGGGCTTTGGCCTTCCCGTGAACGTCCATCAGTGTGACCAGACACTCTTTAGTCTCCACCTGTCTGCAGTGCGCTCCGTCACCCGACCTTTCTCTCACTAGCTGACTCTCCCGGTTCGTACAGTCATGAGTCCCACGTCCAGTTGGGCTAACTGGCTGGTCTGAGTCTGACCCTCTGTCGCTACGTCCACCACCGGGTCTCGTGCCTATGCTACTAAGATTAGAACTGCCACTTGCGGACTCTCGACGTTCTTGTCTTCGACTACCTGTCCTTTCATTCTTTGGAGGATCCCTTCGGGCCTTTACAACTTGGGTTGGAGATGGACGCCACCTGACGTTCTGTATCTGCTTATTCATCTGCAGCCGATCCTGTCTTAGCTGCTCAATCTCCTTCAGGTACGCTACCCGATATTCCAGGAGCATGCGAAGCATCTCAATGCTTTCCACCGAACCAACCACAATGACAGGAACCATGTCATCTTCAACAGCGACTTGGATTTCACCAGCAGGTGGGATCCTCACTCTCTTCACACTGGACCGATTCACCATCTCCTGCATCACCTTTCCAAGTCTGCCAATGACTTTCCCCACCAGATTTCTGGGTACCGGAATTATGTCTTCCACAAAGCCCAGCCGACTTTGAGCTTCCCTGGCAAGCTCCAGACGTTGAGCGGCTTTCCTATTACGCTCCACGAGCATCTGTTTCGTGCGGAGACATTGTAGGTGCATCTCCTTCAGGACAGCCACCCTTCTCTCTGTGTCTTCCGTTTCTGCCAGTATCACCAACTGGTCTGTTTCTGGTGCCCAGCTCACACTATAGGCTTTTACTGCCTTTTTAAAAGGCTCATGCACACCTTCGCTGGCACACGCTTCTCGCACGTCTTCGGGTACCTCCATCACGCACTTGAAGGTCATGGACTTGCTCTCATCCTGGACAGATGGCTCTGGGTTCCCCACGGACACTTCCCTCAAGGTATCTGCCAAGACCGGGTGACTGTCTTGTGCAGCTCTTGGCTCACCATCTTCCTGAGATTTACAGTCTTCAGGACCCTTTTCCAAGATGGGCTTTGGCAGTTCTGCCTTGCTATCAGTCGGGCACGGCCGCTGTACGTCTTCACCCATCCACTTCTTCTCCCGTAGAAGACCTTTTACTACTCCACTGAGTTCTTGCAGAACTTTATCTCGCTCCTCTGCCAGGTAGCGACGCTCATCCTCTCTCCTGAGTATCTCCTGTTGATGCTTCTCTTGGGCCTCTCTGAGCCACTCCATATCTTCCAACAGGGTCTTGTTCATGGTTTTACACGCTGACAGGTGACCTCTGAGTTCAGAGACTTCCTTCTCCAGCTCATCCACTCTGTGCTCAGCTGCTTGCCTTAGGACTCTTTCCCGTTCGACATATTCTGTTACAGTCTCCTTTATCAGCTGTATCTCACGATCCTGCTCTCTTTTGTCCATCACGTGTCGCACCACTACCTCTTTAATTATATCGTTAAAGGGTACCACTGGGTCAGTCACACCAGTCGAGTGAACCCTCCAGTTACCGTCCAGCACCAATGTGTCTAGTCCAGTAGTCTCATCTCCCAGCCCACCATCTGTCTTATCACGAGACGTCAGGTCCGTCAGTTGGGCAGATGTACTTCTTCCTCTGGTCAGTTCTACCTCTGACCTGTCCATGTCAGGAGCCGTCACTGTCTCAGTGTCCGCTGGCCCCACAGTCGAAGCATCTCCATCGTCCGACCAAACGTCATCATACAAAAGAAAGTCCCGGCCCCTCTCCCAGGCATAGACTAAGTCCCGTGGTATCCCGCTACCTTGGCACTCACCACCTTTGGTCCCCTCAAACACTACTGTGTCTACTGCGTAGTTCACCGTGACCCCGTGTTTACAGTGAACCCTGACGTTTTTCTCGGTCAGAGAGAAAACGAGAGGCGTTCCTGTCAGAGTCACCTGACTCTCTGAGTCCAGCCGACCAAAGGCTCCTTCCCGGTGCAGCATCACTGTACACATCTGTGGCCCATCATTACTCCCCGGAAAGGATATTCCACATTCTGAAAAAGACCTGCACATACACTGCGGTACTCCAGACATACCTACTGAGACACCTAGTGCTGTCACTTCTTCACACTTGGCCCCTTTCTGGACCACCACCCCGCTTTGGGTTGCCACCCCAATTTTGGAACTCCACCCCTTTTTGGGTTACCACTCCAATTTGGGTCACCGCCCCCTTTTGGGACTCCACCCCTTTTTGGGTTACCACTCCAATTTGGGTCACCGCCCCCTTTTGGGTTTCCACCCCTTTTTGGGTTACCACTCCAATTTGGGTCACCGCCCCCTTTTGGGTCACCGCCCCCTTTTGGGATTTCCCCATGTCCGTCCTGCAGAACCTCTTAGGCCACAGTTCACACAGTACAGTTTGTCTTTTAACGATACCACACAAGTCTTTGCTGGCACCACCACAGCTCCTGCTGTCACTGATCACCGGCACCTCCGGCTGCTGTTCACACACATACACAGCGGCTGGTGTCACTGCAGCTCCTGCTGCGCCATCTTCGTGGACCCGCCGATCCACCGGAAGCCGCTTGTCACCTTCGTAACCCCGCCGGGTTACTGGAAGCCGCTTGTCACCCTCAAAGATAAAAAAGCCACAAAAGTGCACCCATAGGGCCTTACCAGTGCATGTATAATGGGTTATGAAGCAATAATACAGGGTACTCACCCTTAATAGTTGTGTAAAGCCACAACTACTGTATCCGCTTAGTCACATGCCATAAAGCTGCAGCAGGATGGTGTAGACAGACAGCGTCTGCTACCAATGCTCCCAGGGCAGATCACAAAAAAGGAAAAACACCAGGACCCTGTGCTGCGAGACCTTCGTGACCCCACTGAGCCACAGCAAGCACCTTCAGGTTTTGCAGAGGAAAAGAAAAAAAAAAAAACAAAAACACATGCACAGTCTCTCATGTCCTGTCCGTGTGCTGTTCAGGACGTACCGTCTCCGCCTGAGACCGTCCAACACACAGGCGCACACCGGGTGCTATTCAGGGAGCAGCCCTCCTCCCAGGGTTTCCCAACACACCGGTCTCACCAGGTCCAGGGGCTCAGCGAGTGCTCTTCAGGACATCCGTTTCCATCTGAGACTGCCCAACACACGCCTCACCAGGTCCAAGGTCATAGCACGTGCTTCAGGGCTCCTCCCAACACTGACCCCTCCAGGGACACAGTCGCTCACTGACCCTGGTCAGTGCACCACAGACTCCTGTCTGTTATCTGTGTCGGCCACACAGGTTCCTGGACGCCTCTTCTCCTCAGAGGTATCCCACAAATATTAACACAGTCACTTTCTCTGACCTCGGTCAGTATTACTCACGGTTGTCAGACCGTCTGCTCTCCTGGCTCAGAATCGCCAGCGCTGCCACACGTGCTTCTGGGAATCGCTGCTCGCATTCTCCACCAATTGTAGGGATTCGACTCGCTTAGGTGCAGCGGGAGACAAACATGAGGCACGTTCCTTTAAAATTTCACCAGGTTTATTACTCCATAAACCATAGACAGCATAACACTGAAATGTAACCTTCACTTCAGGCAAAGGAACAGAAATGTCCGTGGCTTCAGACTCGGACTGAGAGTCTCAGCACATGCTGGGAGCTGTAGTCCTCCCCATATACACTCTCTGTAGTGTCCCACCTGGACACATGGAAGTCTGTCCACACTCAGACAGACTCCCTCCACACTCTCTCACATGTGCCAAACACCTCAATTACATAGCCCTGTAACCACACCCACAGGTGATCACATGACTATGACATCACTAAAGGTTGTATAGACACACAGGCTTCCCTGACACAGTGTAACAGAAAGATCAGCAGTACCTCTGCTGATCAATACACCCTGGAGCCTGCATCCCAAGGCCACCCACCTTGAGACCCATAATGGTCATTTAGGACCCTGCTCCTGTTACCACACTGAATGTGCCTGTACACCCGTCCTGGGACACCCACGCAGCGCCCCCTAGCTGACATAGTGGTAACTACACCACAATGTCTATACATCAGGAGGCAGGCTCAGACGGTGTTAGGCCCAGTATGGATTGAACATGATTGCACAAAGAAAACAAAAAGCAAAAAACACAAATATCCTGAACTAAAAAGTAAAAAATGTATACTGCAAATAATGCATAAAGGTAATAATAATAAGGGTATTTAGTAAACATAATTTTGATCAAAATAATGTACAAGCCATCCCGCCACGTCACGGCAACCCTTGTGGGACAGTCCCTACTCTAGTATTTAAAACCTTTTCACTTGCCAAGTGGCGTGAATGTGAACAAGGGTCGAGCGGCTGAACCACTAGTAACAGTGTAGGCCAGACTGGATGGCTTTCCCAGCTCAGAAAGAGGGCAGTCACACCAATATATGCACTGAATGCACAATGAAATGAATAAAAAACAAATCTGAACTGAGAAAAATAAGTTAATGTGTATGCACAATGTAAGTGCATATCAACACATGACCATTAACCAGAGAAAACAAAAAGCAAAAAACACAAATATCCTGAACTAAAAAGTAAAAAATGTATACTGCAAATAATGCATAAAGGTAATAATAATAAGGGTATTTAGTAAACATAATTTTGATCAAAATAATGTACAAGCCATCCCGCCACGTCACGGCAACCCTTGTGGGACAGTCCCTACTCTAGTATTTAAAACCTTTTCACTTGCCAAGTGGCGTGAATGTGAACAAGGGTCGAGCGGCTGAACCACTAGTAACAGTGTAGGCCAGACTGGATGGCTTCCCAGCTCAGAAAGAGGGCGGTCACACCCATATATGCACTGAATGCACAATGAAATGAATAAAAAAACAAATCTGAACTGAGAAAAATAAGTTAATGTGTATGCACAATGTAAGTGCATATCAACACATGACCATTAACCAGAGAAAACAAAAAGCAAAGAACACAAATATCCTGAACTAAAAAGTAAAAAATGTATACTGCAAATAATGCATAAAGGTAATAATAATAAGGGTATTTAGTAAACATAATTTTGATCAAAATAATGTACAAGCCATCCCGCCACGTCACGGCAACCCTTGTGGGACAGTCCCTACTCTAGTATTTAAAACCTTTTCACTTGCCAAGTGGCGTGAATGTGAACAAGGGTCGAGCGGCTGAACCACTAGTAACAGTGTAGGCCAGACTGGATGGCTTCCCAGCTCAGAAAGAGGGCGGTCACACCCATATATGCACTGAATGCACAATGAAATGAATAAAAAACAAATCTGAACTGAGAAAAATAAGTTAATGTGTATGCACAATGTAATGCACAAAGGTTAGAAAGGGAACCGTATCCCCAGATAACATGTATGGATAGCGTACACATTCAAAATATATGTCTATACATCAGGAGGCAGGCTCAGACGGTGTTAGGCCCAGTATTGATTGCACATGATTGCACAAAGGTTAGAAAGGGTACCGTATCCCCGGATAACATGTATGGATAGCGTACACATTCAAAATATATGTCTATACATCAGGAGGCAGGCTCAGACGGCGTTAGGCCCAGTATGGATTGCACATGATTGCACAAAGGTTATAAAGGGTACCGTATCCCCAGATAACATGTATGGATAGCGTACACATTCAAAATATATGTCTATACATCAGGAGGCAGGCTCAGACGGTGTTAGGCCCAGTATGGATTGCACATGATTGCACAAAGGTTAGAAAGGGTACCGTATCCCCGGATAACATGTATGGATAGCGTACACATTCAAAATATATGTCTATACATCAAGAGGCAGGCTCAGACGGTGTTAGGCCCAGTATGGATTGCACGTGATTGCACAAAGGTTAGAAAGGGTACCGTATCCCCGGATAACATGTATGGATAGCCTACACATTCAAAATATATGTCTATACATCAGGAGGCAGGCTCAGACGGTGTTAGGCCCAGTATGGATTGCACGTGATTGCACAAAGGTTAGAAAGGGTACCGTATCCCCGGATAACATGTATGGATAGCATAGTGTACACATTCAAAATATTTGTCTATACATCAGGAGGCAGGCTCAAACGGTGTCAGGCACTAGAGTTGAGCGAAACGGGTCGAAAAATTTCAAAAGTCGCCGACTTTTGGCAAAGTCGGGTTTCATGAAACGAAACCCGACCCTAGGATGAGGTCGGCCACGAGGTCGGCGACTTACGCGCCAAAGTTGCGTTTCAAAAGTTTGTTTTGCGCTCTTTTTCAGCCAATCAGGATCCACGGACACTGTGGGCAACGTGATGACATAGGCACGGGTCACCACCATCTTTCAGAAGGGCATGCAAGTGATTGGCTTGCTTTGGGGGGCATCACAGGGGGTATAAAAGGGCGTGCACGCCGACCGCCATGTTACTCATGCTGATCTCAGAATAGAGAGAGCTGCTGCTGCTGCTGATATTGTAGGGAGAGCGTTAGGCAGGGAAGAAGACACCAAAAACTGCTTCTGCTGCTAGCGATTTTGCCTGTACAACACACCAGTCACTGTGTGTGCAGTGCAAGGGGAGGCTATATAGTGGTGTATCAGTGGTGTTGGTTGTTGGGCTGCCTTCTAAGGCTTCCTGACATTCCTGCATTGCTGTTTACCCACTGCTCCGCAAACTGCTTTTTTAAAAGCAATCCCAATTTTTTTTTTTTGTCCTGCTGAGAAGAAAAAAAAACTGCTTCTGCTGCTAGCGATTTTGCCTGTACAACACACCAGTCACTGTGTGTGCAGTGCAAGGGGAGGCTATATAGTGGTGTATCAGTGGTGTTGGTTGTTGGGCTGCCTTCTAAGGCTTCCTGACATTCCTGCATTGCTGTTTACCCACTGCTCCGCAAACTGCTTTTTTAAAAGCAATCCCAATTTTTTTTTCTTTGTCCTGCTGAGGTACTGAGCGTGCATTTTTTCACACCATACAGCGGTGTACGCTCCTCACACAGTACCGTGTAACGGCTGTTATCAAAGCCACAGTGAAGCTATCTGTGTCACTCTGTGAGAATAAGTCGAGGACATGTTCCGTTCTTACAGACCTGCACTCTAGGGAGATTCCTACTCTGCCCAATTCTACATACACCTTGTAGTTTGTGATACACTAGTCAATTTCTGCCTGTGACATAGCGCTGTGATATTCAGTGGGCCTCACACAATCCAAAAGTGTCCAGTGTCCACAAGTGTCTGCAGAAATTCAAAATCTCCCTTATCCTCTAGTCACTTTGGTCACAGCTGTGCCATCGAGCCTGTGACATAGCGCTCAGATATTCAGTGGGCCTCACACAATCCAAAAGTGTCCAGTGTCCACTAGTGTGAGCAGAAATTCAAAATCTCCCCGTCCTATAGACACCTTGTACCTTGTTTTACATTACTATATAGTTTGTTGGATTTTGTCTACATTTCTACCAAAAATGAGGAAGGCTGGTGGAAGAGGCCGTGGAATTGGGCGGGGGTTGGCAGCTGGTAATGATGGTGTTGGTGGTGGATCTGATGGTAGTGGCAAGAGCAAAATAGGACCGAATGCAGGTGGTTTTGAGCCTGCGTCATCGTCTGGCTCCATAAGGCTTCGAAGGCTTAGTTTTCTAGGAGTTGGCAAACCGCTTTTAAAGCCAGAGCATCAGGAAAAAGTTTTCTCTTACATTGCTGACTCAGCCTCCAGCTCTATCGCCTCCTCTTCTTCAGTTGTAAAAAGTAAAAGCACTGAGTCGTCATTGGAGGCTCATGTTCATGAACCACACCTTTCCTTGTGTCCTTCACCCCAACCAAGATTGAAGGATGACGCAGGCCATACTACTGATTACTCCATGTAGCTGTTTTCACATACCATGCCTGGATTATCAAGTCAAATGGGGAATTACCCAGGCCAAGATGAATCTGACATGGAGTGCACTGATGCACAGCCGCTGATGGATGATTCTGCTGGTACATTCACTCAGAGCACTACATTGTCCTCGCAGTGTACAGAGCCAGATTCTGACCCTGATGAGACTCAGGTGCCCCTTCCTGCACACTATACCACCATACACAGTGACACAGAGGAAGGTGCACATGACATTGAAGAGGAGGTGATGGATGACCCAGTTGTTGACCCAGATTGGCATCCATTGGGGGAAGAGGGTGCTGCTTCCAATAGCTCAGATGAGGAGCATCCACAGCAGACATCGACATCGCAACAGCTGTTATCTGGCAGGCCCAGAGCACTCCAAAGACAGGTTCCAAAAATCAAAAGAGTTGCTGGACAGCTTGTCCAGAGGGTCAAAACATCACAGCGTGCTAGGCCGCAAAATGTCTGCCAAAGTAGGAAGAGTGCAGTGTGGCAATTTTTTGAACAAAATCCTCATGATCAGGCCAAGGTTATCTGTAAGAAGTGCGCAAAGACCTTTAGCCGAGGGAAAAATCTGAAAAATTTGAATACCAGTTGCATGGTTAGACATTTAACCAGCATGCACTTGCAAGCGTGGACACAACACCAAACCTCAAGAGCCAAATGTGCAACTGATCACAACGAAGGTAGTCAGCAACTCTACATTGTTTCCCCCACTGTAAGCCCACCGGTTAGCACAGCAGCAAATGTTGAGGTGTCGTTGCAAGGCCACAGCAGTCAGGGAATCCCACTGTTATATCAACGAAAGACTGATTCTAGGCCATCAGAAAGAACACCAACTCCATCACCATCATCAACCCTCTCTCAGTCCGCCCTGTCCACCGCTACTTCCACCATATGCAGCTCTCAAGTCCAGCTCACCCTCCCAGACACTATGAGTAGGTCAAGAAAGTACTCAGTCTCTCATCCGCGTACACCGGGTTTGAACGCCCACATTGCCAAATTAATCTCGTTTGAGATGATGCCCTTTTGGTTGGTGGAAAGCGCAGCTTTCCGCGAACTCATGGCTATGCAGTACCACGCTATGACCTACCCAGTCGCCACTTCTTCTCTCGCAAAGCCATCCCAGCCCTCCACCATCATGTGAAAGACCGCATTGTCCATGCACTCAAGCAGTCAGTGAGCGGAAAGGTGCACCTCACAACTGATGCATGGTCCAGTCGGCATGGCCAGGGCCGTTACGTGTCCATCACTGCGCACTGGGTTAATGTGGTGGATGCAGGGTCCACAGGGGACAGTGGTGGTGGGACAATGCTGCCTAGCCCACGGTATAGGAAACAGTTGGCTGTAGGCGTTCGACCCTCCTCCTCCTCCTCCTCCTCCTCCTCCTCCAGAAGCGAAAGCTCGTCCACAGAGCGCAGTCGTACGAGCACTCCATCTGCAGCTGCCACTGTTGCACACGAGGTGTCCCCCTATCGAGCAGCTAGTGGAAAGCGTCAGCAGGCTGTGTTGCAGATGATGTGTTTGGGCGAGAGACACACCGCCGAGGTGCTGGCCGAGTACTTGAAGCGACAAACTGAGTCATGGCTGGGCAGTGTACATCTTGAGGCAGGCAAGGTAGTTAGTGATAACGGCCGTAATTTTGTGGCAGCCATAGCCCTTTCAGAACTCAGCCACATCACTTGCTTGGCTCACACCTTGAACCTGGTGGTGCAGTGCTTCCTCAAAAATTATCCGGAGTTAACAGCCCTGCTCCGGAAGGTGCGAAGACTGTGCACGCACATCCGACGGTCGCCTGTACACTCCGTTCGTATGTAGAAGCTGCAGCGATTGCTCCACCTTCCCAACCACCGCCTCATTATCGACATTGCAACAAGGTGGAACTCCACCCTGCACATGGTGGAGCGGCTGTGCGAGCAGAGGCAGGCCATAATGCATTTGTGGGAGGATACACGGCCAGGCACTTTGAGAGCAGACATGGAGTTGACAGGTGTGCAGTGGTCGAAGCTGAAAGACCTCTGTAAAGTCCTTCAGTGTTTTGAGGAATGCACACGGCTGGTAAGCGCAGACGACGCCATCCTAAGCATGAGCATCCCACTTATGCGTCTGCTCATGCAAACTTTGACGCACCTTAAGGAGCAGGCTTCTGCAGCCAATGTTGATGAGGAGGAAGAGGAGGAGGGAATCCTTGATGACATTCAGCCATTGTCTGCTCAGGGACCTCACCTGGACGAGGTGGAGGAAGAGGAGGAGGAGGAGGAGGATGATGGGGATGATTACTTAGGGGAGGAGGATGCATCTCGTGGGGCAAGTGAAAATGTTGGCGTGGCAAGGTCTGGTACAGGGTTTGTGCGTGACTGGAGGGATGTGGATTTGCCAGAAAGTGCTCCTCCAACCAGCACTCGCAGTGCATCATTGACACCGGGAACATTGGCCCACATGTCAGATTATGCCTTGCAGATCCTAAAAAGGGACCCCCGCATTGCCAAAATGATGAACGATGACGACTACTGGTTGGCCAGCATCCTGGATCCACGCTATAAAGGCAAATTACAAAACATCATGCCACAGGAGAACCTTGACCTAATATTGGCTAATAAACAAGCAACTCTGGTAAATCGGTTGCTTGAGGCATTCCCAGCACACAGCAGCGGTGATGGTTCTCACACGAGCCGTACGGGCCGGGGGCAGCTTGGCAGAGGTGTTCGTGGTGCACACAGCAGAAGTGGCGTTGGAGACAGGGGTTTCATGACAATGTTGTGGACTGATTTTTCAAGTACCGCTCACACAACTGGTAATACTGCATCGATGGAAAGTGACAGGAGACAGCAGTTGTCAACTATGGTTACAAACTACTTTTCCTCCCATATCGATGTTCTCCCACACAGGTCATTCCCCTTTGACTATTGGGCTGCTAAACTGGACACCTGGCCTGAATTGGCACAATATGCCTTACAGGAGCTCGCTTGCCCAGCTGCAAGTGTGCTATCGGAAAGAGTCTTCAGTGCAGCTGGATCAATCCTGACAGAAAAAAGGACCCGTCTGTCAACCCAAAATGTGGATGATCTAACCTTCATTAAAATGAACCACGCATGGGTTTCCAAGGATTTTGTCCCACCTTCCCCTGATGACACATAGGGTGACAGAAAAATGGCTTGCTTTGGTCCACCTCTTCCTGGGACTTGACCTATTTCACCTTTTGCATCAGCTGAATGTCCAACATCAACATATGCCACTTTCTAAAACTTCCTAACTGTGCTGCCTCCCCCCCATGGCCGGGGTCACCACCTAGCACACGACACCGTGCGAGTGCCGTTGCCCTGGACAGGTGGGTAGGCCGACTCTTGGGCGCAGGCACTGGCACAGGGTCCCTCATAGTGCAATCAAGTGTCTCTGACGGTGGTGGTGCACACCCGCCGTCAGACACACCGCCGTACTATGAGGGGCCAGTGCCAGTACCGACGCCCATGAGTGGGCCCCCCTTGCTTGGGCAGGGCCCCAGCATTTGCAATCTTTACCTCTCCCTGCTCCTCCGCTGTGTAGTCTGGGCCGTCAAATCCATACTGTGCCTGACACCGTTTGAGCCTGCCTCCTGATGTATAGACATATATTTTGAATGTGTACGCTATCCATACATGTTATCTGGGGATACGGTTCCCTTTCTAACCTTTGTGCAATCACGTGCAATCCATACTGGGCCTAACACCGTCTGAGCCTGCCTCCTGATGTATAGACATATATTTTGAAAGTGTACGCTATCCATACATGTTATCTGGGGATACGGTACCCTTTCTAACCTTTGTGCAATCACGTGCAATCCATACTGGGCCTAACACCGTCTGAGCCTGCCTCCTGATGTATATAGACATATATTTTGAATGTGTAAGCTATCCATACATGTTATCTGGGGATACGGTTCCCTTTCTAACCTTTGTGCAATAACGTGCAATCCATACAGGGCCTAACACCGTCTGAGCCTGCCTCCTGATGTATAGACATATATTTTGAATGTGTACGCTATCCATACATGTTATCTGGGGATACGGTACCCTTTCTAACCTTTGTGCAATCACGTGCAATCCATACTGGGCCTAACACCGTCTGAGCCTGCCTCCTGATGTATAGACATATATTTTGAATGTGTACGCTATCCATACGTTATCTGGGGATACGGTTCCCTTTCTAACATTTGTGCAATCACGTGCAATCCATACTGGGCCTAACACCGTCTGAGCCTGCCTCCTGATGTATAGAAATATATTTTGAATGTGTACGCTATCCATACATGTTATCTGGGGATACGGTACCCTTTCTAACCTTTGTGCAATCACGTGCAATCCATACTGGGCCTAACACCGTCTGAGCCTGCCTCCTGATGTATATAGACATATATTTTGAATGTGTACACTATCCATACATGTTTTCTGGGGATACGGTTCCCTTTCTAACCTTTGTGCAATAACGTGCAATCCATACTGGGCCTAACACCGTCTGAGCCTGCCTCCTGATGTATAGACATATATTTTGAATGTGTACGCTATCCATACATGTTATCTGGGGATACGGTACCCTTTCTAACCTTTGTGCAATCACGTGCAATCCATACTGGGCCTAACACCGTCTGAGCCTGCCTCCTGATGTATAGACATATATTTTGAATGTGTACGCTATCCATACATGTTATCTGGGGATACGGTTCCCTTTCTAACCTTTGTGCAATCACGTGCAATCCATACTGGGCCTAACACCGTCTGAGCCTGCCTCCTGATGTATAGACATATATTTTGAATGTGTACGCTATCCATACATGTTATCTGGGGATACGGTACCCTTTCTAACCTTTGTGCAATCACGTGCAATCCATACTGGGCCTAACACCGTCTGAGCCTGCCTCCTGATGTATATAGACATATATTTTGAATGTGTACGCTATCCATACATGTTATCTGGGGATATGGTTCCCTTTCTAACCTTTGTGCAAACACGTGCAATCCATACTGGGCCTAACACCGTCTGAGCCTGCCTCCTGATGTATAGACATATATTTTGAATGTGTACGCTATCCATACATGTTATCTGGGGATACGGTACCCTTTCTAACCTTTGTGCAATCACGTGCAATCCATACTGGGCCTAACACCATCTGAGCCTGCCTCCTGATGTATAGACATATATTTTGAATGTGTACGCTATCCATACATGTTATCTGGGGATACGGTACCCTTTCTCACCTTTGTGCAATCACGTGCAATCCATACTGGGCCTAACAGCGTCTGAGCCTGCCTCCTGATGTATAGACATATATTTTGAATGTGTACGCTATCCATACATGTTATCTGGGGATACGGTACCCTTTCTCACCTTTGTGCAATCACGTGTAATCCATACTGGGCGTGAGAACGGCTGGCGAGCTGTTAAGCAAGCTACAGCACCTGTGGTTTGCACACGTAAGTTTTTCATTTTTTCAGGAATGACGGTTAGGCCTTATTCCGGAACTTCGGTTGACCTGCACTTACTGGGAAATCATTGTTAGCGGGTAATAATTGTAATCAGTGATCCCCATCACTAACGTTGTTCAGCGGGTTATCTGCACCTGTAAGTGACAAACGCTGGCCTTTTCAATGTAGCGCACATGCAGCCACGGACATGTAAGGGCATGACACACCAGTTATTGGCCAATCTCATGTGCCAGAGCCTCACGTGTCCCTCTAGTAAGGCGGACTGGGACCGCGGGGCATGACGTAGTCTCGTTCGTTAACGGAATTAAGCTTGCAATGTGTGCATCTGTTCTGTAGCTGGCATGGTTGAGGTTTCCCAGGTGGAGTCGAATTTAACCGTAGGCTCCACTCCTGGTGGTGCCCTTCTGGACATTCCTTTAAGGTTCAGCTTTGCAACCATACTGCCCACGTAAAACAAACACTTTGCCTTCATGAACGCTGTTTGGAGGGTCATGACTCGTGGGAATAATGCCGCCCAATCAGTTAACCTGCTAGAGAGATCGTTCGTTGCTCCCAAGCATGACATCATACTCCCTAGGAAGAAGGTAATGCCACTGTGGCGACCGTACTCCTGGGGGCGACACAAGTGCACTGATGCCCAGCCACTGCTCGATGAATCTGCTGGTACATTGACCCAGACCACTACATTCCCCTCGCACGCTACACGGCCTGAATCTGACCCTGATGAAACTCAGGTTACCCTTCCCATATACAGTTCCATCTTACACGGTGACAAAGAGGAAGCTGCAGATGAAAGTGCAGGTTCGGCCCACCCGCCATCAGACACACCACCGTACTATTAGGGTCCCTGTGCCAGTGCCGTCGCCAACGAGTGGGCCCCCCCTGCTTGCTCAGGATCACAGCACTTGCAAAGTTGAAATACTGTGCAGTGAGATGGAAGATGGGGACGACGAGGAGTCCAGACAAGTACAGGGATTCCCTAGCAAGGAGACTTATTTGATTGTTTTCAATGTTGGGACAGCAATTTTTGGGGAGCACTATACTCTGCAGAATGATAGATGGGGCCCACCATACACTGGAACATTCCAAAGGTGGACATCAGACACTGGAGCAGCATTTACAGGGCCCATTATAAACTAGAGCATTAGAAATGGGGCCCATTATATTTGGAGCATTATTTGGGCCCATAAGACAGTGGAGCTTCATCCATGGGGACCAACATATACTGTAGCATTATGTGGAGCTCATCATATACTGTTTCAAACATTATATGGGACCAATGATTCTGTATGGAGAAATAGATGGGCCTCGTCATGAGATGAAAAAAGTGAAGTATTTTTCATTGTACTATACCGCTATTTCTCTGCCGTATCGGAGCATGATGAGTTGTGGTATGTGTTAAAGAGGCGCTCTTTCGCCCAGGGCACATGAAAACCTGGAGCCAGCCCTCCCCCGCCACAGTCTGTAGCAAAATAACCCCCATTTTTCAGTGCGTAACTTGTATTATGAAGTTAATTAAGGTTGACAAGCTTAAGTAAGAAGAATTGATGCTTTTGGCATTCAAATGGGCACTGTAGGTGTGTTTCCTGTCCTCCTCTCACTGCCGACTTTTATTCCCCATTGACTTACATTGGGTTTCGTGTTTCGGGACGACCCCGACTTTTCCCTATAATCGGACGATCTTGCTCGACCCGACTTTTGGAAAAGTCGGGTTTCACGAAACGAAACTCGACCCTAAAAAACCAAAAGTCGCTCAACTCTATCAGGCACAGTATGGATTTGACGGCCCAGACTACACAGCGGAGGAGCAGGGAGAGGTAAAGATTGCAAATGCTGGGGCCCTGCCCAAGCAAGGGGGGCCCACTCGTGGGCTTCGGTACTGGCACTGGGCCCCTCATAGTACGGCGGTGTGTCTGACGGCGGGTGTGCACCACCACCATCAGAGACACTTGATTGCACTATGAGGGACCCTGTGCCAGTGCCCGCGCCCAAGAGTCGGCCTACCCACCTGTCCAGGGCAACGGCACTCGCACGGTGTCGTGCGCTAGGTGGTGACCCCGGCCATGGGGGGGGGGCAGCACAGTTAGGGAGTTTTAGAAAGTGGCATATGTTGATGTTGGACATTCAGCTGATGCAAAAGGTGAAATAGGTCAAGTCCCAGGAAGAGGTGGACCAAAGCAAGCCATTTTTCTGTCACCCTATGTGTCATCAGGGGAAGGTGGGACAAAATCCTTGGAAACCCATGCGTGGTTCATTTTAATGAAGGTTAGATCATCCACATTTTGGGTTGACAGACGGGTCCTTTTTTCTGTCAGGATTGATCCAGCTGCACTGAAGACTCTTTCCGATAGCACACTTGCAGCTGGGCAAGCGAGCTCCTGTAAGGCATATTGTGCCAATTCAGGCCAGGTGTCCAGTTTAGCGGCCCAATAGTCAAAGGGGAATGACCTGTGTGGTAGAACATCGATATGGGAGGAAAAGTAGTTTGTAACCATAGGTGACAACTGCTGTCTCCTGTCACTTTCCATCGATGCAGTATTACCAGTTGTGTGAGCGGTACTTGAAAAATCAGTCCACAACATTGTCATGAAACCCCTGTCTCCAACGCCACTTCTGCTGTGTGCACCACGAACACCTCTGCCAAGCTGCCCCCGGCCCGTACGGCTCGTGTGAGAACCATCACCGCTGCTGTGTGCTGGGAATGCCTCAAGCAACCGATTTACCAGAGTTGCTTGTTTATTAGCCAATATTAGGTCAAGGTTCTCCTGTGGCATGATGTTTTGTAATTTGCCTTTATAGCGTGGATCCAGGATGCTGGCCAACCAGTAGTCATCATCGTTCATCATTTTGGCAATGCGGGGGTCCCTTTTTAGGATCTGCAAGGCATAATCTGACATGTGGGCCAATGTTCCCGGTGTCAATGATGCACTGCGAGTGCTGGTTGGAGGAGCACTTTCTGGCAAATCCACATCCCTCCAGTCACGCACAAACCCTGTACCAGACCTTGCCACGCCAACATTTTCACTTGCCCTACGAGATGCATCCTCCTCCCCTAAGTAATCATCCCCATCATCCTCCTCCTCCTCCTCTTCTTCCTCCACCTCGTCCAGGAGAGGTCCCTGAGCAGACAATGGCTGAATGTCATCAAGGATTCCCTCCTCCTCTTCCTCCTCATCAACATTGGCTGCAGAAGCCTGCTCCTTAAGGTGCGTCAAAGTTTGCATGAGCAGACGCATAAGTGGGATGCTCATGCTTAGGATGGCGTCGTCTGCGCTTACCAGCCGTGTGCATTCCTCAAAACACTGAAGGACTTTACAGAGGTCTTTCAGCTTCGACCACTGCACACCTGTCAACTCCATGTCTGCTCTCAAAGTGCCTGGCCGTGTATCCTCCCACAAATGCATTATGGCCTGCCTCTGCTCGCACAGCCGCTCCACCATGTGCAGGGTGGAGTTCCACCTTGTTGCAATGTCGATAATGAGGCGGTGGTTGGGAAGGTGGAGCAATCGCTGCAGCTTCTGCATACGAACGGAGTGTACAGGCGACCGGCGGATGTGCGCGCACAGTCTTCGCACCTTCTGGAGCAGGGCTGTTAACTCCGGATAATTTTTGAGGAAGCACTGCACCACCAGGTTCAAGGTGTGAGCCAAGCAAGGTATGTGGCTGAGTTTTGAAAGGGCTATGGCTGCCACAAAATTACGGCCGTTATCACTAACTACCTTGCCTGCCTCAAGATGTACACTGCCCAGCCATGACTCAGTTTGTCGCTTCAAGTACTCGGCCAGCACCTCAGCGGTGTGTCTGTCGCCCAAACACATCATCTGCAACACAGCCTGCTGACGCTTTCCACTAGCTGCTCGATAGGGGGACACCTCGTGTGCAACAGTGGCAGCTGCAGATGGAGTGCTTGTACGACTGCGCTCTGTGGACGATCTTTCGCTTCTGGAGGAGGAGGAGGAGGAGGAGGGTCGAACGCCTACAGCCAACTGTTTCCTATACCGTGGGCTAGGCAGCACTGTCCCACCACCGCTGTCCCCTGTGGACCCTGCATCCACCACATTAACCCAGTGCGCAGTGATGGACACGTAACGGCCCTGGCCATGCCGACTGTACCATGCATCAGTTGTGAGGTGCACCTTTCCGCTCACTGACTGCTTGAGTGCATGGACAATGCGGTCTTTCACATGATGGTGGAGGGCTGGGATGACTTTGCGAGAGAAGAAGTGACGACTGGGTAGGTCATAGCGTGGTACTGCATAGGCCATGAGTTCGCGGAAAGCTGCGCTTTCCACCAACCGAAAGGGCATCATCTCAAACGAGATTAGTTTGGCAATGTGGGCGTTCAAACCCAGTGTACGCGGATGAGAGACTGAGTACTTTCTTGACCTACTCATAGTGTCTGGGAGGGTGAGCTGGACTTGAGAGCTGCATATGGTGGAAGTAGCGGTGGACAGGGCGGACTGAGAGAGGGTTGATGATGGAGATGGAGTTGTTGTTCTTTCTGATGGCCTAGAATCAGTCTTTCGTTGATATAACAGTGGGATTCCCTGACTGCTGTGGCCTTGCAACGACACCTCTACATTTGCTGCTGTGCTAACCGGTGGGCTTACAGTGGGGAAACAATGTAGCGTTGCTGACTACCTTCGTTGTGATCAGTTGCACATGTGGCACTTGAGGTTTGGTGTTGTGTCCACGCTTGCAAGTGCATGGTGGTTAAATGTCTAAGCATGCAACTGGTATTCAAATTTTTCAGATTTTTCCCTCGGCTAAAGGTCTTTGCGCACTTCTTACAGATAACCTTGGCCTGATCATGAGGATTTTGTTCAAAAAAGTGCCACACTGCACTCTTCCTACTTTGGCAGACATTTTGCGGCCTAGCACGCTGTGATGTTTTGACCCTCTGGACAAGCTGTCCAGCAACTCTTTTGATTTTTGGAACCTGTCTTTGGAGTGCTCTGGGCCTGCCAGATAACAGCTGTTGCGATGTCGATGTCTGCTGTGGATGCTCCTCATCTGAGCTATTGGAAGCAGCACCCTCTTCCCCCAATGGATGCCAATCTGGGTCAACAACTGGGTCATCCATCACCTCCTCTTCAATGTCATGTGCACCTTCCTCTGTGTCACCGTGTATGGTGGTATAGTGTGCGGGAAGGGGCACCTGAGTCTCATCAGGGTCAGAATCTGGCTCTGTACACTGCGAGGACAATGTAGTGCTCTGAGTGAATGTACCAGCAGAATCATCCATCAGCGGCTGTGCATCAGTGCACTCCATGTCAGATTCATCTTGGCCTGGGTAATTCACCATTTGACTTGATAATCCAGGCATGGTATGTGAAAACAGCTCCATGGAGTAATCAGTAGTATGGCCTGCGTCATCCTTCAATCTTGGTTGGGGTGAAGGACACAAGGAAAGGTGTGGTTCATGAACATGAGCCTCCAATGACGACTCAGTGCTTTTACTTTTTACAACTGAAGAAGAGGAGGCGATAGAGCTGGAGGCTGAATCAGCAATGTAAGACAAAACTTTTTCCTGATGCTCTGGCTTTAAAAGCGGTTTGCCAACTCCTAGAAAACTAAGCCTTCGAAGCCTTATGGAGCCAGACGATGACGCAGGCTCAACACCTCCTGCATTCGGTCCTATTTTGCTCTTGCCACTACCATCAGATCCACCACCAACACCATCATTACCAGCTGCCAACCCCCGCCCAATTCCACGGCCTCTTCCACCAGACTTCATTTTTTGTAGAAATGTAGACAAAATCCAACAAACTATATAGTAATGTAAAACAAGGTACAAGGTGTCTATAGGACAGGGGAGATTTTGAATTTCTGCACACACTAGTGGACACTGGACACTTTTGGATTGTGTGAGGCCCACTGAATATCTGAGCGCTATGTCACAGGCTCGATGGCACAGCTGTGACAAAAGTGACTAGAGAATAAGGGAGATTTTGAATTTCTGCAGACACTTGTGGACACTGGACACTCTCGGATTGTGTGAGGCCCACTGAATATCTGAGCGCTATGTCACAGGCTCGATGGCACAGCTGTGACAAAAGTGACTAGAGGATAAGGGAGATTTTGAATTTCTGCAGACACTTGTGGACACTGGACACTCTTGGATTGTGTGAGGCCCACTGAATATCTGAGCGCTATGTCACAGGCTCGATGGCACAGCTGTGACAAAAGTGACTAGAGGATAAGTGAGATTTTGAACTTCTGCACACACTAGTGGACACTGGACACTTTTGGATTGTGTGAGGCCCATTGAATATCTGAGCGCTATGTCACAGGCTCGATGGCACAGCTGTGACAAAAGTGACTAGAGGATAAGGGAGATTTTGAATTTCTGCAGACACTTGTGGACACTGGACACTCTTGGATTGTGTGAGGCCCACTGAATATCTGAGCGCTATGTCACAGGCTCGATGACACAGCTGTGACAAAAGTTACTAGAGGATAAGTGAGATTTTGAATTTCTGCACACACTAGTGGACACTGGACACTTTTGGATTGTGTGAGGCCCACTGAATATCTGAGCGCTATGTCACAGGCTCGATGGCACAGCTGTGACAAAAGTGACTAGAGGATAAGTGAGATTTTGAATTTCTGCACACACTAGTGGACACTGGACACTTTTGGATTGTGTGAGGCCCACTGAATATCTGAGCGCTATGTCACAGGCTCGATAGCACAGCTGTGACAAAAATGACTAGAGGATAAGTGAGATTTTGAATTTCTGCACACACTAGTGGACACTGGACACTTTTGGATTGTGTGAGGCCCACTGAAGATCTGAGCGCTATGTCACAGGCTCAATGGCACAGCTTTGACAAAAGTGACTAGAGGATAAGGGAGATTTTGAATTTCTGCAGACACTTGTGGACACTGGACACTCTTGGATTGTGTGAGGCCCACTGAATATCTGAGCGCTATGTCACAGGCTCGATGACACAGCTGTGACAAAAGTGACTAGAGGATAAGTGAGATTTTGAATTTCTGCACACACTAGTGGACACTGGACACTTTTGGATTGTGTGAGGCCCACTGAATATCTGAGCGCTATGTCACAGGCTCGATGGCACAGCTGTGACAAAAGTGACTAGAGGATAAGTGAGATTTTGAATTTCTGCACACACTAGTGGACACTGGACACTCTTGGATTGTGTGAGGCCCACTGAATATCTGAGCGCTATGTCACAGGCTCGATGGCACAGCTGTGACAAAAGTGACTAGAGGATAAGTGAGATTTTGAATTTCTGCACACACTAGTGGACACTGGACACTTTTGGATTGTGTGAGGCCCACTGAATATCTGAGCGCTATGTCACAGGCTCGATGGCACAGCTGTGACAAAAGTGACTAGAGGATAAGGGAGATTTTGAATTTCTGCACACACTTGTGGACACTGGACACTCTTGGATTGTGTGAGGCCCACTGAATATCTGAGCGCTATGTCACAGGCTCGATGGCACAGCTGTGACAAAAGTGACTAGAGGATAAGGGAGATTTTGAATTTCTGCTGACACTTGTGGACACTGGACACTCTTGGATTGTGTGAGGCCCACTGAATATCTGAGCGCTATGTCACAGGCAGAAATTGGCTAGTGTATCATAAACTACAAGGTGTATGTAGAATTGGGCAGAGTAGGAATCTCCCTAGAGTGCAGGTCTGTAAGAACGGAACATGTCCTCGACTTATTCTCACAGAGTGACACAGATAGCTTCACTGTGGCTGTGATAACAGCCGTTACACGGTACTGTGTGAGGAGCGTACACCGCTGTATGGTGTGAAAAAATGCACGCTCAGTATCTCAGCAGGACAAAAAAAAAAATTGGGATTGCTTTTAAAAAAGCAATTTGCAGCTCAGTACCTCAGCAGGACAAAAAAAAATTGTGATTGCTTTTAAAAAAGCAGTTTGCAGAGCAGTGGGTAAACAGCAATGCAGCTGTCAGGAAGCCTTAGAAGGCAGCCCAACAACCAACACCACTGATACACCACAATATAGCCTCCCCTTGCACTGCACACACAGTGACTGGTGTGTTGTACAGGCACAATCGCTAGCAGCAGAAGCAGTTTTTTTTTCTTCTTCCCTGCCTAACGCTCTCCCTACAGAATCAGCAGCAACCTCTCCCTATGCTAAGATCGGCAGAAGTAAGATGGCGGTCGGCGTGCACGCCCTTTTATACCCCCTGTGACGCCCACCAAAGCAAGCCAATCACTTGCATGCCCTTCTGAAAGATGGTGGTGACCCGTGCCTATGTCATCACGTTGCCCACAGTGTCCGTGGATCCTGATTGGCTGAAAAAGAGCGCAAAACAAACTTTTGAAATGCGACTTTGACGCGTAAGTCGCCGACCTCGTGGCCGACCTCATCCTAGGGTCGGGTTTCGTTTCATGAAACCCGACTTTGCCAAAAATTCGGTGACTTTTGAAATTTTTCGACCCGTTTCGCTCAACTCTACTTCAGCCTCTTGCTCTTTCTGTCTCCAACCCTTTTTGACCATTCTTTCTTCTGTGTGACCTGCTCCCCGGGCCGAGATCTCACACAGGCGCAAATATCCTGGGGAGGCATAGCGCAGTAACGTCCTGATAATGTTGCAAGAGCCAGAATATCCATCTGTGTATGCTCCTTGACCAGGAATGACACTGCATGTGCAAGATCTCTGGCAGGGGAGCAGATCATAGAGACTGATATTTTGTGAAGATGCCATCATTCCCTAGGGCAGCACACACGCAGATGAATATTTCGCCACTTGCAAAATCATTATGATGTTACTGCGCATGCACCACTCCCAGGAATGATGGCACCTGCACCCAATCTCAAGCAGCTGAGCAGGTCACAGAGACTGTGTAGATGCTGTCATTCCAGAGGGACGCGCATGCGCAGATGGATATTCCGCCTCTTGTAATATCATCAGTTACTGCACATGCAGCGGCCTCTGAATGATAGAGCCTGATAATGAACGGGGGAGCAGGTCACAAAGACTGATATCTTATGTAGAGTTACAGTGCAATCGTTGGCCTCAGAATGTCAAAGCCTGATGTTGAACAGGGGAGCACGTCCCAAAGACTGATATCTTGTGTAGAGTTATAGGGTATACACCGGTCTCGGAATGTCAAAGCCTGATATAGTGTAAGGAGGTGGCGGGGAACTCATGTATCTTCTCTCTCCTTGACGTTGTTCGCACGGGTAAATGCGGCATCTCATTGCTATTGATGTAATGTGCCATTTTCTACTGTTATTGTCATGTACTGTAATGTAACGTATTTGTTATGTATTGTACTGTAGCTTAGGGATAGAATAGGACATAGTGTAATATAGAATAGAGGGGGGCACATTAGTGATAGAGAACAGCATAGAATGGAGTAGGAGATAGGAAGCACAGGGGTTAACTAGATGGAAGGGACAGCACAGAGCAGGGAAGGATCGTCAGGATACTTTCTGATTAGAGCAAACGCCCGGGCAGCCTGCCCAAGGGCGGGATGTGTGAGCAGTGTGGAGCAGAGTATTACAGGCTGTGGGGATAAAGCTGTTGTTGCAGTAAGGGGCCCCAGGCTGGAAAACAGTGCAGACGGGCACCAGCTGAATAGGATCATTCCCTGGCAGGATCCGGGGTTTAAGACCGAGGTGGGAGCAGCTGAGATGGCGATCCCGGCACATTTCCCTATTGGAACCAGAAGATGGGCTGGTAAGGAGCTGGTGACAGGAGAGGCACAGTTGGGACACGAACTGTTCAAAGTACAGTTGGAACACGGATTGTTCAAAGATGCAGATGGGACATGGATTGCCCAAGGATACAGGTGGGACACGGATTGTCCAGGGATACAGGTGGGACATGGACTGTCCAAAGAGATAGTTGATCTTGCTGGGAAAGGGAAGCTTATGGAGAAGATAGAGCCTGTCAGGATGGCAGGGAAAGATATAGAGATGACTCTGTTTGCCTTGTGCTGCCTATGTGATGAAAGTATTGCTGTCCAGTAAAGTTGTGTTGTTTAAAAAAGACTTCTGACTCTGAAACGCTTTGTGAAGCCGGAGTGACAGGACCTGAGAAGAACCAGGCAGAGACTGTAAGTGTTTTTCTGCACACATCATACACACAACAGAAAAGAATTTGCATTTCATCTGAGGGGTGCCAGGGTGTGAGAACACTTCAGCTCCCTGGCCACCTTACAGTTGAACGGGGGAGCAGGTCACAGAGACTAATATCTTGTGCTTGTGTAGAGTTACAGCACATGCGCCGGCCTTTGAATGCTAAAGCCTGATGGTGAATGAGGAAGCAGGTCACAGAGACTGATATCTTGTGTAGAGTTACTGCGTATGCACCGGCCTCAGAATGTCAAAGCCTGATGTTGAACAGGGAAGCAGGTTACAGGAATTACAGTGCATGCCCTGGCCTTGGAATGTCCGAGCCTGCTGTTGAACAGAGGAGCAGGTCACATAGACTGATATCTTGTGTAGAGTTGCTGCACATTCGCCGGCCACGGAATGTCCGAGCCTGATGTTGAACAGAGGAGCAGGTCACATAGACTGATATCTTGTGTACAGTTACTGCGCATGCTCCGGCCTTGGAATGATGGATCTTGATAATGAACGGGGGAGCAGGTCATAGAGGCTGATATCTTGTGTAGAGTTACAGCGCATGCGTCGGCCTCAGAATGTCAAAGCCTGATGTTGAACGGGGGGAGCAGGTCACAGAGACAGATATCTTGTGTAGAGTTACAGCGCATGCGCCGGCCTCAGAAAGAGGGGCCTTTCAATCACTGGCAGAAGACCATCACTGGGTGGAGAAAGAGGAGGGAGATCTGCAATTGTGGACCAAGCCACTGCACTTACAAGCTCATTCACAAAAGAATTTGTGGATGGATTACAAGACAATAGAGACATCAAATTGTAATAAAAAGGCTTGGAAGTAATCAGCATTTTTGGTCCTTTACTGCAAAGATGTAACTTTGAGGTCTAAATACCTGCTTATAAGTTCCCATTAAAGGGAATCTGTCACCCATTTTTAGTCATATCCTATAAAGATATCACCCAATTGTGCCTCCCATAAGGATTCTATTAGGATTTTTAATTCCCCCTGACCCCGTCACCTTTGATTCATAAATACCATTGTTATCTTGTTGGAGATGTATGCAAATCACCGCGGTCCGGTCCGATGGGCGTGGCTTAGTCGCCTTCTTTCCCCCCTCCTCGTCTTACTGAACGTAATCTTCATTGGTGAATATCACAGATAACGTTTTTTTCGCGCTTGTGGATTGAAATAGCCTCCGGCGCCTGCGCAATATGCTTTGCCCAACTGTGGGCGAAGCGTATAATTGGTACTGCGCATGTGCCGGTATTTTCCAGCGCGGTCTATGCCCCGGAAGTCTTCACATGCAGGACACACTTCCGGGCGTGGCTTATCATGTAACATATCATGTACTGTAAAATGAGAAAAAAAATTCCAAATGCGGTGAAATTGCAAAAAAAGTGTAATTCCACAGTTTAGTTTTTTTGCTAAAACTGACCTGCCATTATGATTTTCCAGGTCATTACGAGTTCATAGACATCAAACATGTCTAGGTTCTTTTTTATTTAAGTAGTATAAAAAAAATCCAAACTTTGGTAAAAAAAAAATAGGGCCATTTTTCATGATATGGGGCTGGGTGATGGCTCATTTTTTGCGCACCGAGCTGACGTTTTTATTGATACCATGCTGTTGTCAATATAATCCTTTGATTGCCCGTTATTGCATTTTATTGCAATGCAGCGGCAACCTAAAAAAGTATTTCTGGCTCTTTGAATTTTTTTCTCGTTACTTTGTGTCCCTATCTGTGTATGTTTGATTTTTTTCTATTGTTTTATTTTAAATGGGGCAAAAGGTGGGTGATTTTAACTTTCATAATTTTTCAAAACTTTTTTTTAGTTTTTGCATGCTTCAATAGTCTCCATAGGAGATTAAAAGCTGCAGTTGTCCAATCGGCTCTGCTACATACAGCCGATGATCCGATCGCTTGTATGTAGCAGAAATGCTCAATTGCTATGAGTGCTAACCATCAAGCGGCGCTCATAGCAATCTGGCAGTGACAACCATAGAGGTCCTTTTTGTGTCATTTCCGTTACCTGACCATATTATTTTATTCTTAATACACTGAATTTCTTATGCATGTATATTGATAAAGATTGTATATATTTTTCACTATAATCTATTTGTTTATGTTTAAAATTTGGGCATTATACGGGATTTTCTATGTAGGATTATATATTGATAAAGGAGTTGTTCTATTACCATGTCATTTTGAACATTTTTTCCTGATTGGAAAATGTATTGATGTTCAGAAAGATGTTGGATTGTGTTAAATTAACCATAGAGGTCTGCTGAAGACCTCAGGATGTCATGACAACCAATTGGTGAACTGTGATCACGTGACGGGGAAGAAGCAAAAGTTAAATGCTGCTGTCAGTGATAGACAGTGGCATTTAACAGGTTAACAGCAGCAGGTGGATCGCAATTCCACACGCGGCTGTAAGAGGCACATGTCAGCTGTTCAAAACAGCTGACATGTGCCGGGAAAGATGTGGGCTCAGCGCCAGAGCCCACATCAAAGGAAGGGATTCTGACGTTGGGGTACTATTACGCCCAACGTTGGAAAGGGGTTAATTAAAAATTTTTTAATATGTTCCTCTTCTTTCTGTTTCCAACACTGTGCACAGGACCTATTGCTCCTCTCATTCTGCAATTCATGGGTAATGTTATTTCTTATATTAAAAGGGTTATCCACTTTATCCTTGTTTTAATTAATGAGCTGAGGACATGATTTTGTGGCATAAACTAATATATAAATATTACAGGTTCTCTTCCCGCACTTATGTACAGCCGTCAATCAAATGGTGTGGGGTGGAGAAAAGTCAGCCGTGCACCTGCATTGGACTAGTCATGCTATACCTACAGCTGTCAACCAGCTGTTGATTGAAACTACAGTATGTCTTCAGTGAAATTCTGTAGAATTTCAGAGAAAAACATACCTGTTAGCAAGTATAATATATATGTATATTGTGGTGTAGTGACCACTGTGTCCACTAGGGGGCACTGTGTGGGTGTCCCAGGACAGGCGTATAAGCATTTCCAGTGTCCTGATAGGAGTAGGATGCTGAATGATCGTAATGTATCTCAAGGTAGGTGGCCTTGAGATGAAGGCTTGCTTATGTGCTGATCAGCAGAGCTGATCTTTCATTCCAATGTGTCAGGGAGAAGTCTTCAGGTAGCTGGAGAGACTGGCGAGACCAGCTACCTACAAATCCACCCAGTGTGTCTAGAACGCCATACTAAAGAATGTATGAATGCTTGTAGGACCTGTGATGAGGTCATAGCCATGTGACCCGGTGGGCGTGGCTACGGACCATATAAGGTGGCCAGGGTAGGTCACATGAGTGAATGCTAGGACCCGGTTGGTCCGTATGAAAGGTCTCGTCTGGGCTGACGTGAGACCGACTGAAGAAAGATGGGTCTGCCTTCCTGTACACGTGAGACGTGTGTGTGAGAGTTCCCTGGAGGGAATGAATATCTGCACTGAGAAGCAGCCATGAGGTAAACCCGGACAGGGGATATAACTCTGAGGCTAGAGAGCCTGTGTACTGGACATTGCACAACCTGTGTGACCACCGGATAAGCAGAGTGAAGCTCTGTCATGGACGCTATGCTGTTTATATGAACTGTCTGTTGCTGTTCCTGGTTTATGATGCCTAATAAACCGCATGGACTGTTGGAGTTATGTTAAGAAAACTGTGCCGGATGTGATTAATTGGCTGCCAAGCGAGTGTCCCCTATCTGAATAACAAGCGCTACCTTACAATATATATATATATATTTATTAGGGATGAGCGAGCTTATTCGTGGGTACTCGGTACTCGGCGAGTAATGCCGTACTCGCAAAATAGCGAGTATTTCACTACTCGCCTCGCTATTCGCTTCTCCCGCCCAGCAGTTGCCAATCACAGTAATGCCGCACCCTTCTTGGTTGTGGGTGGCATTACTATGATTGGCTGGCCGCCCAGCGTCCTATGAGTCATCATAGCCTGGCACAAAGCCCTGCCGCCGCCATTTTCTGCACATTGCATGCAGAACACAGCTAGTGTAGGGAGAGTGTAAGCAGCTGATAGGGAAAGTGTTTTTTGTTTCAAATCAACCAGAAATCCTCTGTGAAACCCAAAAGCTCTTTTCAGAGGTGAAAGTATTAGGTCAGGGTGGGACTGAGTAGTGACTGCAGGGCAGGTTTTTTGTGCAGTTGCAGTGCTGTGTTCACAGCGAATAGGACACACGCACGGTACTGCACAACTGATACGCAGCCAGCACCGCTGTCTTGTGTGGTGTCTGAGCTGTGTATTCTTGCCTTAAACCTCAGGGCAGTTTTTTTTGTGCTGTTGCGGTGCTGTGTTCACATAATCACAGCGAATAGTACGCAAGCACGGCACTGCACAACTGACACGCAGCCAGCACCGCTGTCTTGTGTGGTGTCTGGGCTGCGTATTCTTGCCTTAAACCTCAGGGCAGTTTTTTTGTGGCAGCACCACTGTCTTGTGTGGTTACTGTGGTGCGTAATCTCACCTTAAACCTCAGGGCAATTTTTTTCTGCTGCTGTGGTGCTGTTTGTAAAACACAAATCAGTACTAGGCTGTAGTGCTACTTTCCACAAAGCACTAACTGCTCCTTGTTCCCCAATATCTGCATCTGAACATCTGCAACTATGGCAGAAAAATCCAATATTCCTAAAAAGGCTGTTGTGAAGGGACAGGGACGTGGATGTGGGGTCGTTGTTGCCCAACAAGGCACAAAGTTCGGGAGATCGAAGAATGTTGAAGCATCTAGTTTCCTGGCGAAATTTCCTGGTCTGGAACATAAATGGGCCTGGAAGCCAGAAGAACAAGAGCAGATACTGTCTTGGATGGCTGATAAGGCCTCAACGAAATGTTCTAGCAGCACCCAATTGTCCATGAAAAAACAGTCTACTGTCCATACAGATAACGCTGGGTCATCCTATTCTCAACCTGTTCCTAGTTCATCACCCGGTCAGGAAACATTTGACCCCAACCTTGGTCACGCCGAGGATCTGTTTGATCCATTTCCTTGCATTGCCTCTGGCCTCTCACTGCGCGACATTGAAGAGGAACGTGAGGGGGTATCGTCTGTTGAAGATGGCCAAATATTTGAAACCCCACGTCCAGAAGAAAGCCACTTTCATCCACGTGATATACCGGGTGAAGAGGTGGAGGCTGATGGTGATGACACACAGTTGCCATCTGGCCAATCGCCAATATCAACACTGAAGGAGGATGACATGGACGACGAGGAGGTCGATGATGAGCCACCGATCCGACCTGGGCCGTTGGCACGCATAGCCACCACAGCAGCTCAGAGGGTGAAGGTGGATACGTAGCACCAACAAAGGCACCAAGGGCTACTGGTTCGAGCAGAGTGCGAACTGTGTCAACTGTTGCAAGAGCAATCCCTCTGTGCCCCAAGTCAAGGCAAGGGTGCGTACAGCCGCTGTCTGGAAATTTTTTTCCGATAGTCCTTCTGAACCAAATGTTGTCATCTGTAGCATCTGCCATAGGAAGCTGAGCAGAGGACAGGGCAAAGGCAACCAAAGCACCACCAGTATACGGAAACACATGGCAGCCAAGCACCCTAAGCATCCAATTGTCCGTGCCCCAGATGTATGAAAGGACGCGTGAATACCAAGCCACACACCCACAAGCACAAATGCTGAATGCGCACATTGCCAAGTTGCTAGCCATGGAGATGTTGCCGTTTAGGCTTGTGGGGACACAGTCTTTCCGTGATCTTTTGGCTGTGGCTGCCCCACGATACTCGGTTCCCAGCCGGCACTATTTTTCCCGGTGTCCTCGCGTTACACCAGCACATCTTAAAGAATCTAAAGCGGGCTCTCACCAATGCTGTATCCGGGAAGGTCCATCTTACTACAGACACGTGGACAAGTACTTGTGGCCAGGGATGATACATCTCTGTCACGGCACACTGGCTCAACCTGGTGGAGGGTGAGACAAAGTCTCAAACTGGACCATCAACACATATCCTACCCACGCCACGAATAGCGGGCCCAACCTCAATCAGGGTTTCCGCCTCATCATATACGTCCAGTCTCCCCTCTTCCTCCTCCTCCGCCTCGTCATCCTATGCTGAATTACCCTCCACATGACTCCCAAGTTGGGAGCTGTGCAGCAGCGCATCAGCAAAGCGGCAAAACGCTCCGCTGAAGCTGATCTGCTTAGGTGAAACATCACACACTGCAGCAAAGCTGCTCTCCCCACTGCAACTCCAACCTGGTCTGGTTATCTGCGACAATGGGCGTAACATGGTGACAGCTTTAAAGCTCGGGAAGCTGGGACACGTGCCATGCATGGCTCACGTGCTGAACCTAGTGGTCCAGAAATTTATAAAAACATACCCTGACTTGCCGTACCTACTTGAGAAGGTGCACCGTATTGCGCCCATTTCCGCTACTCCTCAACCGCTGTTGCCGGTCTTGCAGCGCTTCAAAAGCAATTTAATTTGCCAAACCACAGACTCATTTGTGACATGCCAACACGGTGGAACTCAATATATCATATGTTGGCAAGGTTAAGTGAGCAGCAGAGGGCACTTTCTGAATACCAGCTTAAACATGCCCGTTACACTGAGACTCAGCCAAGACACATAACAACTGTCGAGTGGGTGTGGATCGCTGATATTTGTGAGGTGCTTGATAACTTTGAGTACTGTACCAAGCTTGTGAGCCGTGATCAGGCTATTATCAGCATAACCATCCCTATGCTATGTCTGCTGAAAAAATCGCTGCAGAATCAAAAAATGGAATCTTTGCGTGCCCAGCAGCTGGGTATGGAGCAAGATTTCACAATGGTCGATCCTACCCAGCCCAGCCAATATCATCAGGTAACATTGGGGGATGAAGATGATGATGAAAATGAGTGGGTCACCCTCCCAGGGCTGTGGGGTACTCGGTACCGGGCCAGTGTCAGGGGGGATGTGTCACAGCAGCAGTGACCCGGTCCGTGGTCCTGGGTGCCCAAGTAACGGGGAGATGTGATTAATGGTAGAATAGTTCATGACGCCACCTGTGGTGCTCAGCAAGTGTGGTGTTAGGCCGACGCTGCGGGCAGATCCTCTGGGACTGATGGTGTGCGCAGCAAAGATGGTGAAGCTCCCCACAGGCGGAGCTGTAGTCCCAGGGCAGTGTAGATGCAGTAATGGTGGGGAGGCGCAGATGGTGTAGGTGCAGGTACCCAGGTGTAGAGGTGCTGGAAGAACTGGAGAACACCAGAGTGTGCGGTTCCAAAGCTTTACTCACTGTTTGCAGTTCACACAAATGCCTGCCTCCGCGCTGTGTTCTCCAGGTCAGGGCCTCAGCCAACCTCCAGGCAAGATGGGATTCTCCCCTCCAACACTCCGCCAACATGTACCTTGCTGAACGACTCCTCCAATGCGCCTTTAGGTGCAAAGCACTCCAGTACTTAGTTACCCTGGAATGCCTCTCTCTAGGTGTTCTTAGTCTCTACTTGTATGACAGACAGCTGTAGCCTCTATCGGGGACTCCTCACTCCGGAGTCCTGGCTCACTATCCAAGTGCTGTTGTGTCCCAAGTCTATGTTGGGGGTAAGGCGTTAGCGGCTCACTACTCCACCGGTGTCTGTTGCTGGATATAAAAGTTCCAATCAACCTCGGGGACCGGGCCCCGGCCTTTGCGCTCTGGACTGGAAGGGTTATATATCTTTCTTCAACCTTCTTCCCACCGTCCTTCTGTCTCCTTCGTTCCGAACTGTTCTATCTTTCTTATGGAATCTGTAGTCTCAAGTCTATGTCTCTTCTCCTTCTCTTCCTTCCCATGCCAGCTGGCCCAGATCACTGGGGCAGCTGCAGCACTCCTTCCTCCATCCCTTCTCCCAGGGATCCTCACTCTTCACCGAGTGACTGTCCTCTCCTACTCCGCCTGCCCTCTCTGCAGACTGACCTAAATCCTACACTTTCCCTCTCTTTTGTATCATCTTACTCTACCCGCTTCCCAGCACATCTCGTGTTACGAAGTAGGGTTCCACGAAGGGTGCTCTGCTACCCCCAGCCTGAAGCTGCTAGGTGTCCCCACTGAGCTATCCTGTGTGTGGGATGCAGGTTTTGGAGCGTGGAAGGGAGTCCCCACCTTACCTGGATGGTGGGGCACCACATCTTAGGAGAAGGTGCAGTACCTCTGTGGCAACTGAAGCCTCAGGGGCGCCACATACCCCCCCGTTAAACACAGCACATCTGCGGGCTGCAAGACAACAAGAGCAAAAATACAAGAACGCACAAAAAATTTTAAATGCTGTTTAACAATACTTATCTAATCTTCCTAATGTAGGAGGCACATTTCTTAAACGTTACAACAAGTTAACTTCCTATCTTAGTATCAAAAATTTTACTTCAAGTGCAATTCTTAATTCAAAGTGCTATATTCAACACATTCTCTTTATTACACTTCTGTCAATTATTCTCTTTCTCTCTCTCTACTGGACGCAAGACACTGACCATCTGTACATGGCCTGTCCCCAGTCACTTTCAATTTCTTTGTTCTTTATTCAATTCTCATATTCTATCTCAAAACTTTTCTATTTTTCTGTATCAAGCATTCTATAAAAGGCAATTACTTTTCATAAGACACATAATTATCAAATATTTTATCATAAAACATTCAAAAATTCTTGTAAGGTGCTGAACACTGCTCCCAGCCGGGATCTCTTGCAGTGTCCCTTGAGGTAGACATCATTCTTCGCAAAGTGTCCATTCAAAAACATCATCTTCGCAAAGAGTTTATATGTAAAACCAAGAGAGAGCACCCAAAGGGGTGCAAACTATTTACAATAAAGTTCTGGACCAATCAGCGTCTATGATCTCCACAGTTCCATTTCAAAAACAACGCTGCCAATCAAAAACTAGGCAACATGATAATAAGGCAAAAACAAAGGCACAACTGGTGCAATTAACCCTCCTGGGTAACAAGATTTGTAGAATTGTTCTTTTTACTGGTGATCCCTGCTGGGGTTCTGGTACTGGAACCATCATCAAGGGTAACATCCTGGGTATCTTCACCTTGGGGTAGAGGGAACCCATGGTGCATGTCAATCCCTATCGGTGGTTCCTCAAGGATGGACGATATGGCTGATCTGGTGCGCGGCTTCCCACCGAGGGCTGCTGTGTCCTGTTGGCTCTGATAAGCAACCACATGGGAGGTCGCCAGCGAAGGGACCCTGAAATCACCATCCCAGAATGTCCCGGACGCCCCCGCGCCCTGAAGATGTCGAATTGGGCGCACCTGCTCCAACCGCACCCTCCGCAGCAGAGACCTCCTCCACCTCCCCAGCTCGGACTCAGGGGGTATCCCATTAGGAAGGCAGGGGTGCATACCTGGTACATCACGGTGACATGTCCGCTGCTCCATCGTAGTGGTGCAGGGCACCGCTTGGTGGGGTACCGGGTATGGCGGTGTAGTCACTAACGGTTCTGGACCCGCAGAAGCTTCTGTAGGGACCTGGAAGCTGCGCCAGGTCCAAGCGGGAATCCCCCTTCCTCCGCTCCAGCTCCCGGGGCGGGGTACAATTCTCCTGTTAGCGGCAGCAGTGAGGGAGCACGGTATGCTGCCAGCAACAAGGCAGCAGTATTAAGCCCCCTCAGGTCTGCCCAGAAAAGCTCCGGCGTAACAGCGACAGGTGCCGGTGGGGAGGGCACCGCGAGTGTGGGCCACTCCGGGGCGCGCGGCTGTCCCAGCTTCTCTAAGGTCTCCCACTTCAGTTGCAGGCGGGTAGTCAATTCTGTGAACTCTTCTTCTAGTTGTTGGCAAGCCATGCCGGGTTCAGGGTTGGAGCCGTCAGCCATGGCACCGGGGGTTCGCACTTTCCCGCGCTCCGCAGGCCTCCTTCCCTTGCTTCCCAAAATGGCGTTCTGGCGTTCTTCCTCCTGCTCCGCCCTTCTGCTCACCACTGGCTTTCTCTGCCCCTCCTTCCGGGGACAGCGTCTTCTTCCAGCGCCTCCATACCAAGCCAGTATACAAACCCCTCGGGGGGTGGGTCATGCATCTGTCACATAGTAATTCAGGCAGGGAAGGCCCAATACTCTTCGCAGTCTTTTCCTAGGACTTCCCACCTTTTCACGCCTTTCTTCTCCGTGCCAGCGGCCATTTTTAAGATTCATGTCACAGTCTATTAAATTCGGTCTTTTGCACATTTTCAAAAGTGGTGTATCCAAGGCACACAGAACCCGATGGCATCGGGTCTCGTCATCCTGTTCGTGACGTCAAAATTGGGTCACCCTCCCAGGGCTGTGGGGTACTCGGTACCGGGCCAGTGTCAGGGGGGATGTGTCACAGCAGCAGTGACCCGGTCTGTGGCCCTGGGTGCCCAAGTAATGGGAAGATGTGATTAATGGTAGAATAGTTCATGACGCCACCTGTGGTGCTCGGCAAGTGTGGTGTTGGGCCGACGCTGCGGGCAGATCCTCTGGGACAGATGGTGTGCGCAGCAAAGATGGTGAAGCTCCCCACAGGCGGAGCTGTAGTCCCAGGGCAGTGTAGATGCAGTAATGGCGGGGAGGCGCAGATGGTGTAGGTGCAGGTACCCAGGTGTAGCGGTGCTGGAAGAACTGGAGGACACCAGAGTGTGCGGTTCCAAAGCTTTACTCACTGTTTGCAGTTCACACAAATGCCTGCCTCCGCGCCGTGTTCTCCAGGTCAGGGCCTCAGCCAACCTCCAGGCAAGATGGGATTCTCCCCTCCAACACTCCGCCAACATGTACCTTGCTGAACGACTCCTCCAATGCGCCTTTAGGTGCGAAGCACTCCAGTACTTAGTTACCCTGGAATGCCTCTCTCTAGGTGTTCTTAGTCTCTACTTGTATGACAGACAGCTGTAGCCTCTATCGGGGACTCCTCACTCCGGAGTCCTGGCTCACTATCCAAGTGCTGTTGTGTCCCAAGTCTATGATGGGAGTAAGGTGTTAGCGGCTCACTACTCCACCGGTGTCTGTTGCTGGATATAAAAGTTCCAATCAACCTCGGGGACCGGGCCCCGGCCTTTGCGCTCTGGACTGGAAGGGTTATCAATCTTTCTTCAACCTTCTTCCCACCGTCCTTCTGTCTCCTTCGTTCCGAACTGTTCTATCTTTCTTATGGAATCTGTAGTCTCAAGTCTATGTCTCTTCTCCTTCTCTTCCTTCCCGTGCCAGCTGGCCCAGATCACTGGGGCAGCTGCAGCACTCCTTCCTCCATCCCTTCTCCCAGGGATCCTCACTCTTCACCGAGTGACTGTCCTCTCCTACTCCGCCTGCCCTCTCTGCAGACTGACCTAAATCCTACACTTTCCCTCTCTTTTGTATCATCTTACTCTACCCGCTTCCCAGCACATCTCGTGTTACGAAGAAGGGTTCCACGAAGGGTGCTCTGCTACCCCCAGCCTGAAGCTGCTAGGTGTCCCTACTGAACTATCCTGTGTGTGGGATGCAGGTGTTGGAGCGTGGAAGGGAGTCCCCACCTTACCTGGATGGTGGGGCACCACACCTTAGGAGAAGGTGCAGTACCTCTGTGGCGACTGAAGCCTCAGGGGCGCCACGTGAGGAGGGAAAAGAATTATTTTTCAGTGGTACCAAGGGGTCACCTCATGGTACAGAGGGGAATCCCAACCCCAGCTTCATGCCTGTCCAGCATGGGTGGGCTGAAGAGGAGGAGGTGGAGGAGGAGGGTCAGTGTGAGAAGAGGATGGGTATTGTTCCTCCTTCAGGGGTCACAGAACATTTGCCTCTTTGCAGCTTGACACACATGGCACACTTCATATCTGACTGTCTGTGCCAAGACCCTTGCGTAATCCACATTTTCAATAGCAACCTATACTGGTTGGCCACCTTTCTAGACCCATGGTACAAGCACAAATTTCCTTTGCTACTGTTGCAGTCACCAAGGGGTTTCACAATGGAATCCTTCAAGAAGGCGGTTGTCGATCATTTGATGGTAACAGCACCCTCAGACACCACTGCTAGCAGAGATACCAGCTCTGTGCAACAGCATGCATTAATGGGGAGAGATACGCCAAGCAGGTCCAAAAGAGGTGGTGGTAAAATGTCCACAAACTGGGCCATCTTCAATAAACCGGCTCATCACAAAGGACTAGCTGGAACAGTAGCAATGTCAAGGAGGGAGAAATTGAACAAGATGGTCAACAACTATCAAAGTGACCATACCTGCGTCCTTCCTGAGGCTTCTGTACCATTTAATTACTGGGTATCCAAGCTGCATAGTTGGCCTGACCTCTCCTTCTATGCCTTGGAGGTGCTGCCCTGCTGCTAATGTGATGTCAGAGCGTGTTTTCAGTATTTAAGCCCTCCAGATGACAGTATCCCAACCTAAAGTCACCCAACACGTTTTTTTTTTAAATTGGTAATCACATCCATCCCTTCCCATACAAGCCCCTTTTCTTCTTCTTTCACATGTTTTCAAAACCTGCTTCTGACACATTTACCTCATGGTCAATAAGCTAAAAACAATGTTATGTTAATAAATATTTCCCATCAGAGGCACTTGTGATGAGAGTGAGACCCTTCTTCCTTCATCAACCATGGTATCGTGCCCCTTGGGCTAATTTTTGGAGACACTATGGCTATGCCTGGACACTGGGCACGGCCACCTCTATGCTAGTAGTCCTGGCTTTATCATAATTGTTTGACCCTTCAGACCTGCCTTTTTCCTTCATCAACCATGATACAGCCCCTAGGACTATTTTTGGAGACACTATTGCTATGCCTGGACACTGGGCACGGCCACCTCTATGCTAGTAGTCCTAGCTACATCATAATTGTTTGGCCCTTCAGACCTGTCTTGCTTTCTTCATCAACTATGATACAGCCCCTTGGGCTAATTTTTGGAGACACTATGGCTATGCCTGGACACTGGGCAAGGCCACCTCTATGCTAGTAGTCCTGGTTTTATCATAATTGTTTGGCCCTTCAGACCTGCCTTGCTTCTTTCATCAACCATGATACAGCCCCTAGGACTATTTTTGGAGACACTATTGCTATGCCTGGACACTGGGCACGGCCACCTCTATGCTAGTAGTCCTAGCTTCATCATAATTGTTTGGCCCTTCAGACCTGTCTTGCTTCCTTCATCAACTATGATACAGCCCCTTGGGCTAATTTTTTGAGACACTATGGCTTTGCCTGGACACTGGTCAAGGCCACCTCTTTGCTAGTAGTCCTGGTTTTATCAAAATTGTTTGGCCCTTCAGACCTGCCTTGCTTCCTTCATCAACCATGATACAGCCCCTTGGGCCAATTTTTGGAGACACTATTGCTATGCCTACACATTGGGCAGTGGTACAACAAGGACAGTAGTCCAAGCTTTATAATTGTGAATCCCTTGTGATGAAGATGATGATGGGTGGCTTCTTCCTGTGTTAACCATAACACAGCCCCTAGGGCAGATCGCTCTCCTTACACCACTTACACACTTAGCTGTCAGAAGATCGCCTCCATCATCAGTCGCTCTTACCGCACTTCTGATATATCACTGGCACTGCGTAAGTGGCGTACGAGTCCCGCTCTTCTGGCAGAAAACCACAGGACTTCAAATAGTGTTTGTACATTCTAGTGAAGCAGTGGTGTAAAAACAATCGTGCAGCCCCTGACCCGGTGCCCCCATGTTATATACATTTGTTTACAACATACATTTTTTAACATTTACACATTTTTTAGTATATTCCCCAGACCACTTTGTAGGGTCCAGCAGACAATTACTCGCATTTTCCATTGACTTTCATTGGACTCGCTATTTGTTATACACATGGGAAGAAGGAATCAATATCACCATTATACACTGAACGGTAAACCACTGGATAAATCTGACATGGAGAAGGACTTGGGGATCCTATTTAATGATAAACTTACCTGGAGCAGCCAGTGCCAGGCAGCGGCTGCCAAGGCAAACAGGATCGTGGGGTGCATTAAAAGAGGTCTGGATACACATGATGAGAGCATTATACTGCCTCTGTACAAATCTCTGGTTAGACCGCACATGGAGTACTGTGTACAGTTTTGGGCACCGGTGCTCAGTAAGGATATAATGGAACTAGAGCGGGTACAAAGGAGGGCAACAAAATTAATAAAGGGGATGGGGGAACTACAATAACCAGAGAGATTAGCAAAATTAGGATTATTTAGTCTAGAAAAAAGACGACTGAGGGGCGATCTAATAACCATGTGTAAGTATATAAGGGGACAATCCAAATATCTCTCCGAGGATCTGTTTATACCAAGGAAGGTGACAGTCACAAGGGGGCATTCTCTGCGTCTGGAGGAGAAAAGGTTTTTCCACCAACATAGAAGAGGATTCTTTACTGTTAGGGCAGTGAGAATCTGGAATTCCCTGCCTGAGGAGGTGGTGATGGCGAACTCAGTTGAAGGGTTCAAGAGAGGCCTGGATGTCTTCCTGGAGCGTAACAATATTGTATCTTACAGTTAATGTTAGGTTCTTTAGAAGGACGTAGATCTGGGGATTTAGTCTGACAGAATTTTATATGCTGAACTGGATGGACTAATGTCTTTTTTCGGCCTTACTAACTATGTTACTGTGTTGCTATGTTACTATGTACCGAATACCCGATTATTAGGGTATACTTGGTACGAGTATAGCAAGTCCGAATACTTCAGTACTCGCTCATCCCTAATATATATATATATATATATATATATATATACACAGTATATATACATATATATATTAAACCCCCTTGCAAATAAGGTTTATTAGTAACATTTGCAAGCATTCTGCTTTTGGTAATAAACCAATGAAAAAAAATAATGTAAATAGCTCAGCACAATTAATATGACAGGTGGTTTCTTCCTCTTTTGGCCACATCCAGGTAGTATCGCCGATGTTCCTTTAACCCCAGAGCTTTAGGGTGTATCTCTAGGAACATTCACTGTTGTTACTATCTAGTTGCAGCCTCTTTTTCCTTGTTTGTGCAAGGCAATGATGTCTTCTCTTTTTGGATCATTCTCTTCATAACCCAAGAATATTGATGAAACAGAGGCTATTAGCCATGAGAAAGGAGTTAAGACTCCTCAGGAACGCTGCCAGAAGTTGGTTTCTGGATATTTATCATGTTTTCATCAGGTTATAACAGCCAGAGGGGTTGAACAATTACTGAAACAGTTGTCATTAAAAGTGGCATCTTGTATTGAATTTGGAGAAACCACTTGTTATGTTAATTGTCTTGAGATATAAATAAATTGTTCTTGTTTTATTGGTTTATTGCATTATACGTAGAGGAAGCTGCATTGTGAATCTCAGTCGGATAGCAGAAAAGTTAACAGTCTGATTCTGTTTATTACACTTTTTTTTAAATGCAATAATATTAGTTTTATTTTGGCAATATTTTAAGCAGTTTTTATTGTTTCATTTAAGGTCAGTATCTTAATAGTTATTCTTCCACTCCCAGGAAATGCCAGCGACAATATACCGAGCCAAGACTTCACAAGAGCTTGTCATATTTCCAAACAAGTGCTCCGAGTGTTCTACTTAGATTGCGGGCTTTGTTGTTAATATGACATGAAGTGGTTGTTCCACGTTGTGCCACAATCTTTCTATGTTGATAAGCTTTATATGTACAAAAGAGAAACATATACAGATGTAGTAGAGCTGTTTAGCAATGTAGCAGTGCAGAGTGTGCAACATCACCATCCATTATGCCAAGCCTTAAAGAGGACCTGTAACCATGTCAAAAGTGGAAAGTTTTGCCTTTATTTGATTCCCTCTGATCCCTGAGTATTACGCCGTTTTTCTTTTTCCTAATCTTCCATACAGTTCTAGAAATATCGGCCTTTATATTTAGTGTTTTTGTTTTTGGTCTTTACTAAGAAGGCGTGACTCACAGAATCCTCTTGGGAGTGTCTTTAGGCTGCTCTCCATTGTTACAATGATAGCAATGCCCCCTAGGAGCATAAAAATTAGTAGTGGAAAAAAGTCCCACATCTCTGGAACTGATTTTAAAAAATAAAAGAGCATAACACCCAGGAGGAGGGCAAGGATCAAAATAAAAGCAAAAACTGGATACTTTTCATATGGTCACAGGTCTTTGTTAATGCTTTTTTTCATGAGTTTTTATAATACACAAAGGATTTCCTGACAAATTTCAGCAGCAAAAATGTGAAAACAACAGCGAAATCCAAAAACTTAGATGTATTGAAATATGGTCTACTGTAGATAATAGATGAAAAAAAATAGACTTTACATTTAGCAGAAAGTGTTTATAGGAGTCCTCTAATAAAGTCTAGTATTTTGGAACCAACGTCATCTTGGAACCATCCTGTGTCCGAATCTGCTTTACTTCTGACCTGCCCTAGAACCTTGTTTCTTACTACTCACTCAGTAGAAGACAGCATGGCATGAAAAGGGAATTCTCAAGTATTCTAACTTTGCCTAATCATACAATTAGAGAAATTTGGGAAAATATGTGAATATGTAGGACACTGCACATGCTATGTCTCAGAGACTTCTATACTTTCAAAAATCTTTACATTTCTCTTTAAAGGGGTTGACCTCTTCTTTACAAGTTAAACTTAAAGCCACAAGATGGTCTAAAAAATATTAAAAAAAACCTATAGTCACATCCTGGATTGGAGCCATTTCTCCACACAGGAATCTCCTGTGTGTTTTTTTTATTTTTGTCATTTCTTTATTTTTAATGGAGTGAAAAAGGAGTGATTCATTCTTTTAGATTTTTTAAACTAGTTTTTTTCTCTATTTTTTAGTTCCATAAGGGGACTTGAACATTCAATCTTCTGATCTCATTTACTATATAAATGCTTGTTGCTGTTTTATGGTAAGATATGAATGAAGAAAATAAAAGTGAAATTGTAATTCAAATGCAACAGGACAGATGCCAGTCATATTATATGCTGCAATAAAGTATATGCTACAATATCATGGCATGTCCACAAGTCGGGACCGGGTTCTTGTCTGCTCTTATTCCCAGTGAAGTCAGTTCTAACCCATGGTAAGGTTTTAATATTAGACAATGTAGGACCATCCCGAACAGGGTCACCTTGTCATGGTGGGATGGCTTTTATGCTTTTTTTTTTCATTAAAAACAATGTTTGCTAAGTACCCTATGTTATTTATATGCACTATTGCTTTTACTTATTTAGTTACAACAGGGTATATGTTCATTTTATTTCAATCTCAGGTATCACTATGTCATTGCAACATGTGGTGTAAATCCTGGTCTTCTTTGAAGCTCAGCCTATAGCTCAGCTTCAGAGGAAAACTAAGATGGCAATGACGGAGGCCTTCAGTAAGTCCCCAGCTGTCATAGTAAATTGACCAGTGCTGACACGCACTTGCATAGGCCATGACACCATTAAAATCCTGCTTTCAGAGATTGACAGAGGCAACTATATAATTAACAGCCACAGGAGAATCTCAACTATTTAATATAGCGGGCATCAGCCACGTGTGTAGGTACAGTGCCTTGTGAAAGTATTTGGCCCCCTGGAACTTTTCAACCTTTTCCCACATATAATGCTTCAAACAGAAAGATACCAAATGTAAATTTTGATCAAGAATCCACAACAAGTGGGACACAATTGTGAAGTTGAACAAAATTTATTAGTTATTTTAAATTTTTGTGGAAATTAAAAAACTGAAATTTGAGGCGTGCAATATTATTTTGCCCCCTTACTTTCAGTGCAGCAAACTCACTCCAAAAGTTCATTGTGGATCCCTGAATGATCCAATGTTGTCCTAAATGACTAATGATGATAATATAATCCACCTGTGTGTGTAATTGTGGCGCCCCCAGGAGTACGGCTGCCACAGTGGCTTTGCCTTCCTCCAGGGAGAGTGAGGTCATGCTTGGAAGCAGTGAATGGTGTCTCTCGCAGTTAACCTATACATGCAACACAGTTCCACTCCAGGCCAGCAGGGGGGACTCTGAACCAGAATTGAAGGGAGGAGTGCTCTCTGAGGGCCAGGAGGAAGGAGTGGTCAGTTAGTGTGAGGAGGTCCACGTGTGCAGACGTGAGGAGAGAAGCTGGAGGTTGAGCTGAGGAAGGAGAGCTCCCTCACAGTGAGAGCACATGAACTGGAGCCTGGTCTCCACGGCTGTACGGATACTAACGGTCCTGCAACAGAAACCAGAGGAATAGGAGGCTGTAAATGCCCTACTCCCATCTATGACTTGGAGGCAAAACAGCACGGAGTGAGCCAAGAGAGGAATACGGCTACAACTGTCTGCCATACGAGGTAGTTCTAAGAGACAATAAGAGAAGTAGGAGGAACTCCAGTGTAACTCAGTACTAGGAGTACTTCATCCAAATAGGCACTAGGAAGGAGACTGCACAGCCCTTCTGCTGAGAGAGAATCCTGAGCTGCTTCCAGGCTAACCTGCTCCAGTACCATATGTAATCAGAACCCTGGACTGCATTTATCAAGTAAAGGTACAGAAATTGCACCCCGCTGTGTCTTTGTCTGCTTCCTACCCTTCTGGCACTTCTACATCCCTGTGCCAGCCACATCTACACTGCCCTGGGACTACAGCTTCACCTGTGGGGAGCTTTTACATCTGTGTGTGAAAATTGGCGCCAATTGCCGCCATTGCCGCGCGTGGGAAGGAAAAGGGGCAGGCCTTCGTGGGCAGAGCCTGCCACAGAGCGCGAAGAAGTGAAGTGCCGCACGGGAAGAGAGGACAGCGCGCGAGAAGGGGAGGAGCTGAGGCCTACAGCCCGGAGCGTCGGGCCTGTGAAGCGGACGCCAGTGAGCTCACACAACCCCCGACCCTGGCTAACGTTAACTAGGGGGAGAAGAGAATGTCTGTGCCAAGCAACAATGCAGCGGCGGACGCCGTCGCCAACCCTGCAGCGTCGCAAGGAGTAGCGCCCGCCGCAGCGGTCCCCATAATGCCGCTGTCTATGCCCTACATACCGGGAGCGGCCTGGCTACCGCAGTACTCGGGTGAGTCGCATACCCTGAGTGAATTCAAAGAGAGACTGTGTAGTTTGTTTAAAGTATACCCTCTGTCTGAAGGCCAGAAAGTGAATATCCTGATTGGACAGCTAACGGGTGCAGTGCAGAGAGAAATAAAAGCCTGGCAGGATGTTGATAAAGAGACTGTTAAAAAGATTCTAGCCAAGCTGAGAAGCACCTTTGACACCCGCCTGCAGCTGAAATCAAGATGCGATTTTTTGGGATGTAAGCATAGAGCGCAGGACAGTATAAGGGACTATGCTCTTAACCTGCAGGAGGTGCTGTGGGCAGTTAAGCAAGTTGATCCTGACAGTGTGAGGGAGGAAGATAAACTGTTAAAGGAGCAGTTCATTGAAGGTCTCCTATCCAGTACCCACAGAGGACAGTTGCGCATCATAACCCTGCAAAACCCTGATCTGGACTTTGCTGATTTTAAGGACAGGGCTATTCGGGTACTGCAGGAATCGACTGACAGCCGTCCAGCGCCCCCCTAGGCGCCCAGCGATCGCCTACCACCAGGAAGCAACATCTTTCCCTTCCATCCCTGTGGAGGCTGATGCACAGACTCTGGGTAAAGATCCTACAGAAGAGCTGCGTCTTCAGGTCCAGGAGTTGACCAAAGGGATGGCTGCACTTACTAAAACCGTGCAGTCCCTGCAGGTGTCCTCCAAGGAAAAGATCCAGCTTGCTTCCAGTCCAGAGGATGTCCCGTGGCTCTGGAGGAGGAGAGCCCCGCCACTTCGAGGAAGGAACAACGATCGCAATGACCAGGACGGACGTCCCATCTGTCGTCGCTGCTACAAGGCAGGTCATCTTGCAAGATTTTGTCCTTTAAGCGAGCAACCCCAGGGGCAGAGGGCCAACCCCCAGGAGTAGGACCACAAGGCCCAAGGAACTGGAGAGACAAGAATGTGGGAGGGAGACCGATCCTTCCTGTAGTGATTGACGACATCCCCATGAACGCTTTGCTGGACACTGGCTCCTAGGTGACCACTATGCCCTATATCCTCTACAAGCGGTATTGGGCTGATTCCGAACTCACCCGTGGCCCCACTGATGAATTAACAGTAGTTGCCAGTAATGGCCAGTCTTTGCCGCAGATAGGATGTAAAGAAATTACTGATAAAGTGGGGAGGGTGGAGTTAAAATCTCAAGGTCTGATAGTTGTGGGTATTGATCGACGTGAATGTAATCCCCTGATGACTCTTGGTACAAATGTAATTGAAAATTGTCTTTCCGAGCTTATTGTCTTGTTGCAACTGGTGGCTGAGACTTCTCGTTCCAGTGAACAACGAGTCCTGCAGAAGGAGATCATGGCACTGATGCAAAGACAACAGGTAAAACTCTCTGGCGGAGAAATTGGTAGTGTCAGAGTGAGTGATGCTTTCCCCATTGCAATACCCCCCAGATGTGAAATATTGATTTGGTGTCAGGCAGCCATAGGCCTCAGAGGGAAGGATTACCAGGCATTGGTAGAACCAGTATATTCTGATAGCAGGCCCACTGTCCTGACAGCCAGAGGGGTGGTTGATGTACGTAAAGGGAGAGTACCTGTACGCCTTTTGAATTGTGGGGAGGAGGAGGCCACAATACCTTGGTATGCCACAGTTGCTAAGCTGCTCACTGTTAATAACAACTCTTTGCAGGCAGCAGAACCCTTGGTCTCATCCGATCAGTTGGAGGACAATGGCTCTGTGAAGCAGATGGAGGAGTGGTGCCAGCAACTGCAGGTGGGGACTGACTCTACACCTTCATACCAGAAAAATGGGGTTTACAGAGTGACACAACAATATGAGCGGGTATTCAGCAAACACCCACTAGATTTTGGGCAGGCAAAAGGGGTCCAACATCATTATATCCCCACTGGAGATCATCCACCCATTAAAGAAAGGTACTGGCCTATACCCCCAACACAATACCAATGTGCAAAAGGGATGTTGAGAGAGATGAAGGAAGCAGGGGTTATCAGAGACAGTTGTAGCCCCTGGGCAGCTCCAATAGTTTTTGTAAAGAAAAAGGATGGTACCATGAGAATGTGTGTTGATTACAGGAAAATTAACAGCATTACACATAAAGATGCCTACCCATTACCCAGAATTGAAGAGTCATTAGCTTCACTTAAAACTGCTAACTACTCTTCCACCTTGGATCTCACTAGTGGGTATTGGCAGGTTCCCGTGGAGAGGCAGACAAGGAGAAAACAGCATTTACCACTCCAATGGGTCTCTGTGAGTTCAATTATATGCCATTTGGGCTCTGCACTGCCCCAGGAACATTTCAACGGCTGATGGAGTGCTGCCTGTGACACATGAACTTTGAGACAGTCCTGTTGTACCTTGATGATGTCATTGTTTTCTCCAAGACTTATGAAGACCATCAGGAGCACCTGGCTGAGGTGTTTGAAGCCTTGTTCAACTTTGGCCTGAAGGTGAAGCCTTCCAAATGTCACCTCCTGAAGCCCAAGGTACAGTACCTCGGTCATGTAGTGAGTGCAGAAGGTGTGGCACCAGATCCTGACAAAGTCACAGTCATCCGGGACTGGCCGAAGCCCAGCAACCTCCACGAAGTACGCCAATTCCTCGGGTTGGTAGGCTACTACCGAAGGTTCATCAAAGGCTTCACTGAAATGATGCAAAATCTTCTGGTGCGGCAGTCCAAGAAAGCCAAACAGAAGAATTCCACATTTGAATGGACTGAGGAGTTGGATAGGTCCTTCACCCGGCTGAAGATGGCTCTCATGGGAGATGAAGTTCTGGCCTACCCAGATTATGACAAACCCTTTGTATTGTATAATGATGCCAGCAACGTGGGACTGGGAGCAGTACTGTCGAAGGTACAGAATGGCAAAGAAAGAGTGATCTCCTACGCTAGCAGGAAGCTTCGCCCCACTGAAAGGAACCCAGACAACTATAGTTCCTTCAAGCTGGAGTTCCTCGCCATAGTCTGTGCTGTGACTGAGAGATTCAAGCATTACCTAGCTTCAGCCAAGTTTACAATCTTCACAGACAACAATCCGTTGACTCACTTGGACACTGCAAAACTAGGTGCACTGGAGCAGCGATAGATGGCTCGGCTGTCTAACTATGAATTTACCATCAAATACTGGGCAGGGCACAAGAATGCCAATGCTGATGCGTTGTCCAGGTGCCTAATCTGCCAGATGCAGGAGAAGACCCTGAGGCTCTTGAAGAAATAGAGTTACCTCCCTTCCACCGGGCACTTGCGGCCCAACGTTCTCAAGGAGTGAGAAACAGACGGTCTGGCTTGAAAGAAGTCACCCTAAATCCATTGCCCCATCATGACTGGGCAGAAACTCAGGATAGCGACCCCGCAGTCTGCCTGGTGAAGGAGCTACTGTCACAAGCTGACTCAAGCCCAGAGTCGAATGCTCCAGAAGAAAACCAGCAGTTGTGGAAGGAAAGAGGTCGGCTGTTCATTTATGAAGGAAAGCTGTGTAGGAGGAGAATCAATGCCCGCACTCATGAGCTGGTATGGCAGGTGGTAGGCCCAAAGAGAGAGGCATCAATGGTCCTGGAAGCATACAGCAATGGAGCTGGACACTTCGAATGGAAGAAGTTGGAAGCATTGCTCCGGGAGAGGTTCTACTGGGCTTGTATGAGGAAAGCCATTGAGAGGTGGTGTCGGGAGTGTGGACAATGTAACCTGCGCAGAAAGGATCGAAGCAGCCAGAGAGCTCCTCTACAACCAATCATCACCAAACAGCCACTTGATTTGGTAGCCCTGGACCATGTGAAGCTGGTTCCAAGCCGGTCAGGCTACATCTATGCTCTTACCATTGTGTACCACTACTCAAGATTCCTGGTAGTTGTGCCTGTCAAAGATCAAACAGCCAGGACAGCAGTCTGAGCATTCCAACAGCACTTCTGTAGACCACATGGCTATCCTGAGCAAGTGCTTACAGATCAAGGTCCCGCCTTTGAGGCAGAAGTGTTCCAGGAATTCTGTAACTTGTATGGTTGTAAGAAGATCCGGACAACACCGTATCACCCACAGACCAATGGCATGTGTGAGAAGATGAACCAAGTAGTGTTTGACCTACTGAAGACATTGCCTTTGGAGGAGAGGAATCTGTGGCCAGAAAAGTTGCCAGATCTGGTAGACCTCTACAACCATATTCCAGTGAACTCCACCAACTGTACTCCAGCGTACCTAATGAGAGCGAGGCCTGGTAAACTGCCTATCGATTTGGACATGTGAGTCCTTGCGCCTGAGGTGACATCGCCCGATGCTGACTGGGATGCAGAAAGACAACAGCAGTACAGAAGAGTACAAAAGTGTGTGGAAAAGAGTCTAGTTCAGGCAAGACAAAAGCAAGAAAAGAACTACAATCAGCATGCACCTGCAGTTCCCTTGTCACCAGGAGAACAAGTCCTCAAGAGGAAAAGAAGACTGCATAAGCTGGATCATCAATGGGAAGCTGAACCTTATACCATTCTGCCCTCAAATTTCGACAATACCAAGGTGTGTCTTATTAGCAAAGATGGAGGAGAAACCTCAGCAGCAATATCAAGGGATCATTTGAAATTATGTCCTGACCAGTTAAAAGGAAGAATGGAAGAACAAGATAACATCCAGGCCATAGAAGAAAAAAAGGTCAGCACCATACTTGGAGAATTCCCTGCAAATTGGACTAAAGTTAATGATGCAATAGTGGTGCCAGTGTTGACATTACCCAATTGGTAGCACAGGAAGAAGTGACTAAAGAAAATCCTGAAGATCAGGAAAATCAGGCAGCAGATGCCACACCAGCAGTGGAGCCAGAGAACCCTCGCCCTGCCAGTGGTGAACCTGTTATGCCCATGGTGAGTCTAAGAGTTTACAGACAATCTAGTATCCCTGTGTTACATAGAACCACCAGTAGTGTATCCAGTGCGTTACACACTACACCAGTATTATGCAGGTTTACCCATACTACACAAGAGAATAGTCCAATGAACATAGTGGATGGAAAAAATGAAAAAAATATTTTATATAATGGACACAGCCGCAGTCTCACATATCCACCACAATGAGGACCAAAAGAAGACCAACTCCATTGTAAACTCACAGATAACTGGCAAAAACAGTCATAAGGTCAAACACCAAGTAAAAGCAACTTTATTGGTATATAAAAAATTGTACAGACAAACATGCACATAGAAGGGCCGGAAGATGAAAAAATGGCTGTAACAACCTCATACAAAAAAGCCCAAGGTAGGTATGTCACAAGGGAGTGTCAATGAAGAGTAGAATGTTATAAATATCTCAATCAATCATAATATTATGGCAAATAGAAATAGATATAAGGTACCCATTCAGGCAAAATTGCCATGACCAAAGCAAGGTCACATCCATCCAACCGGTTAATACCACTGTTAACACATCAAGACATGAAAATATGCAAGTACCCAAGGGGGTTGGTAGGTCTGTCCAGGAGGGTTGCTTTCCTGTTTACAAGGTACTTGCATATTTTCATGTCTTGATGTGTTAACAGTGGTATTAACCGGTTGGATGGATGTGACCTTGCTTTGGTCATGGCAATTTTGCCTGAATGGGTACCTTATATCTATTTCTATTTGCCATAATATTATGATTGATTGAGATATTTATAACATTCTACTCTTCATTGACACTCCCTTGTGACATACCTACCTTGGGCTTTTTTGTATGAGGTTGTTACAGCCATTTTTTCATCTTCCGGCCCTTCTATGTGCATGTTTGTCTGTACAATTTTTTATATACCAATAAAGTTGCTTTTACTTGGTGTTTGACCTTATGACTGTTTTTGCCATACTACACAAGGTATACCACCCATCAGATATCGTATATAGCTAAGTTTATGTAAATGTTGAAATTGTGTATATATGAAACTGTTCTCAAGTTTTGTGCCTACAGGTAAACTGTAAGAGTTTCCTTTGGAATTTGCCAGTTTTGTTCTTATGGACATTGTACCACAGGACTTGTGTGGTCACCATTTTGTATATAGCTCACCATTTGCCCAGGAATGGACCATGGACATTGATGTTTGGACTTGTCATCATAGGACTATTTTTGGAGCTTGTGGTTTTTGTACATTTTTTCAAAATCTTGTACAATTATATTTGTTATATGTTATTCATGTTTTCTTTTATCAGCCCAGGAGTGCTGACTTGCACTAGGGGGAAATGTGGCGCCCCCAGGAGTATGGCTGCCACAGTGGCTTTGCCTTCCTCCAGGGAGGGTGAGGTCATGCTTGGAAGCAGTGAAGGGCCTCTGTTATGAATGAGTCACCGAGGAGTAAAAACAAAAAGCAAGCTAAGCCCAGAAAACCGGAGAGGTTGGTAACTAGCGGATTGCAGACCCCTGATTCTATCCACACAACTAGCAGTAGCCGTGGAGCATACCTACGATGGTCCTAGACGCCTCGTCATGGCCGGAGAACTAAATAAGCCTAAAGAAAGAAAAGGGAAAATCTAAACTGCCCCAGAGCAGACCCCTAAGCAATAGACAGCCCCCAACATGTATTGTCAGTGAAACAAGATGAAAACACAAACACGGATAGAAAGATAGGCTGAGCAAACGATGGGGCCCACACTAACTAGAAAGGATAGGAAAGGAAAGCTGCTGTCTGCAATCATGCAAAAACCCTGCCAAAAAGATGTCCAACACGTCTGATAGAAAAAAGCCCTGAAGTTGCTAGACTTCAATTCCCTATATCAGCACTCAGGTATATTCTGAAGACAGAACAAAAGAGATCAACTGATCAGGGACAAAAACAAACTGAAATAATCAGATACAACAATGGGAATTCAGCACAGCCCCAGCCGGGGCTGGCTGAACACAAAAAACTAAGTAAACCAGACAGAAACTCAAATGAACAATAGCAGAGCAAAACTTAGCTTGAGAAGGCAGGGACCAAACTGGAAACCAGAAGCCCCAGGCAGGAGAAGTTACCAGCAAGAAAATAGGTAGTCGGCTGCCTTAAATCCAATCAGAGACTCCTGATGTCCAATCGCAGTCCTCCTCCTCAGGTGGCAGGTCTCTGCCATTTAGATCAGCTACATTACCTCTTGTCACCAACAGAGGAAATCCAGATAGAGAACTCACGACTCCTCAGTCAGCACAGCCAGCTCCATCCCCCTCACCAGAAGCCAGAGGTAAACCAGAAAATGAGTTCACAACAGTACCCCCCCTTGAGGAGGGGTCACCGAACCCTCATCCACGCCACCAGGCCGATCAGGATGGGCCCGATGAAAAGCACGAACCAATCTATCGGCATGAATATCAGAGGCAGAGACCCAATAATTGTCCTCCTGGCCTTAACCCTTCCACTTGACCAAATACTGGAGTCTCCGTCTAGCCAGACGAGAATCCACTATTTTCTCCACCTCATATTCCACATTACCTTTAACCAATACAGGGTCAGGAGGTGCCGCCATAGGAACTACTGGCTCAACAAACCTCTTCAACCGCGACTTATGAAACACGTTATGAATCTTAAACGTAACAGGAAGAGCCAATCGAAAAGAAACCGGATTAAGAATCTCCAAAATCTTGTACGGTCCAATAAATCTTGGCTTGAGCTTTGGAGAAGCCACCTTCATAGAGATATTCTTTGATGACAACCAAACCATATCACCCACTTTAAACCGGGGACCAATGGTCCTATGCCGGATGGAAAACCGCTGGGCCTTTTCCTGGGAGAGAGACAACTTATCCACCACTTAGTCCCAAATCTGCTGCATTCTGTCTACCACAGTTTCAACACCTGGGCAGGCTGAAGATTCCACTTGCCCTGAAGAAAATCGAGGATGAAACCCAAAGTTACAGAAAAAGGGCGACATCAAGGTGGCAGAGCTAGCTCTATTATTTAAAGCGAATTCGGCCAAGGGCAAAAATGAGACCCAATCATCCTGATCAGAAGATATAAAATATCTCAAATAGGGATCCAAAGTCTGGTTTGTTCTTTCCGTCTGCCCATTGGTCTGAGGGTGAAACGCAGAGGAGAAGGACAACTGAATTCCCAGCTTGGAACAAAAAGCTTTCCAGAATCTGGAAACGAACTGAACTCCTCTGTCCGATACAATGTTCTCAGGAATCCCATGCAACTGAATCACCTGTTGTAAAAACAAGGGTACCAACTCTGAGGAAGATGGCAACTTTGGGAGTGGTACAAGATGGACCATCTTAGAGAATCTATCACAAATCACCCAGATAACAGTCATTCTCTGAGAGACAGGAAGATCAGAAATAAAATCCATTGAAATATCGGTCCATGGCCTCTTGGGCACGGGCAAGGGCATCAACCCACTAGAGCGAGAACAGGGTTTAGACCGGGAACAAGTCCCACAGGACTGCACAAAATTCCTGACATCACGAGATAAGGCGGGCCACCAAAAAGACTGACTCACCAAATCTCTGGTACCAAAAATACCTGGATGACCAGCCAATGCGGAGCAGAGAACTTCAAACATCACTCTCTTCCTCCACTGGTCAGGAACATACAACTTTCCCATAGGACAATGCTCAGGTTTGTCCTCCTGAAATTCTTCCAGAGCATGTCTCAAATCGGGCGAGATGGCAGAAAAAACTACCCCCTCACCTAAGATGGTAGTAGGCTTGGTCACAATAGGAGAATCAGCAAAGAAACTCCTAGAAAGGGCATCTGCCTTAACATTATTAGTGCCTGGAAGAAAGGAGACCACAAAATCAAAACGCGTAAAAAACAATGCCCACCTAGCCTGTCTAGGATTCAAGCGTTTGGCCGACTCCAGGTTAATCAAATTCTTGTGGTCAGTGAGGACCACAACTTGATGTTTAGCTCCCTCCAACCAATGTCTCCACTCTTCAAATGCCCATTTCATGGCCAACAATTCCCGATTCCCCACATCATAGTTGCTTTCAGATGGGGAGAACTTTCGGGAAAAGAAGGCACAGGGATTCATTTTAGACGTCACAGGGTCTTTTTGGGACAAAACAGCTCCTGCACCAGTCTCTGAAGCGTCTACCTCTAACTGAAAAGGAAGTGAGACATCAGGTTGTCTTAAAACCGAAGCAGAAGTGAACCTCCGCTTCAGCTCCTGAAAGGCCGAAACAGCCTCTGAAGACCAATTCAGCACATCAGCATCCTTCTTAGTTAAATCAGTCAGTGGTTTGGCAATACCAGAAAAATTAGCTATAACTTTACGATAAAAATTAGCAAAACCCAAAAACTTCTGGAGAGCCTTCAAAGAAGTGGGTTGAACCCAATAATAATAATAATAATAATCTTTATTTTTATATAGCGCTAACATATTCCGCAGCGCTTTACATTTTGCACGCATCATCACCACTGTCCCCGATGGGGCTCACAATCTAAATTCCCTATTAGTATGTCTTTAGAATGTGGGAGGAAAAGCGGAGTGCCCGGAGGAAACCCACGCAAACACGGGGAGAACATACAAACTCCTTGCAGATGTTGTCCTTGGTGGGATTCAAACCCAGGACCCCAGCGCTGCAAGGCTGCAGCGCTAACCACTGAGCCACAATCATAAATGGCCTGTACCTTTGCCGGGTCCATTTCAATATTTGACGGAGACAAAATAAATCCCAAAAATGAAATCCTCTGTACACCAAAGAGGCACTTCGATCCCTTAACATACAGGGAATTCTCCCTCAAAATCCGGAACACAGTCCGAACATGTTCCACATGAGAATCCCAATCCCTAGGGTCCCAATCCCTAGAGAGGGTCCACTCTAGAAAATGACTCAGCGAAAGCTGACTCAGTCACAGTTATGTTAAAACCAAGCACACCATTGTTATTCTTGTGAAATTCTCAATAAGTTTGATGTGTCACATGACCCTCTTCCCATTGAATAAAATAAAGTTGGATCCAAAATGCCGACTTCAAAATGGCTGCCATTGTCACGACCAATTTTGAAAAGTTTTCCTGCTCTCATATACTAATGTGCCACAAATGAAGTTGATATCACCAATCATTCCCATTTTATTTAGGTGTATCCATATAAATGGCCCACCCTGTATATGGAGCAATATATGGGGCCCATCATATACTGTATAGAACATTATATGTGACCCATTATGTATGAAGCAATATATGTTGCTCATTATTCTTTATGGAACATTTTATGGGGCCCATCATACAGTATGAAGCAATATATGGGGCTCATTATTCTCTATGGAGTAATATATGTGGCTCATTATATTGTATGAAGCAATATATGTGGTATGTGTTAAAGGGGTCCACTAAGACTCTTTCGCCCGGGGTCCCATGAAAACTTGGAGCCGGCCCTGAGCCTGGTAACTTCTTCTGTCACCAGTTCAAAGACAGAAGATGAACTTGATGAATTATTCTTTAAGTATACCTTTAAAGTATAAAGTAGTGGACAACCCTTTATCAAAGGACTATTGCTTTATTGTTAGGCTATGTGCAAAGTTACGGAATTGCAGCGGAAATTTCTATGGGAATGCAGTAATTCCATTCTGCCGGAAATATGCGAGAAAACCACATTTTAATTCCCGCCTATTTCCCACGGAAAAACTAGCGATTTGCAAGCGTAATTAGCTTGCAGAATGTTAGCGTTTTCCAAGCGATCTGTAGCATCGCTTGGAGAACTGATTGACAGGTTGGTCACACTCGTCAAACATAGTGTATGACAAGTGTGACCAAATTTTTACTATTGAGGCCGCCTATGTAGTATCAGTAGTAAAAAGTTCTAATGTTAAAAATAAAAAAAAATGGTGTTTTTCTCACCTTCCAACGTCTCGCGCAGCGTTCCCGATCATCGCGATGGTACTGGCAGGTCCCGTTCCCAGTGATGCATTGCGACAATGACCTTTGATGACATCGCGGTCTCGCGTGGGTTTGCATGGGATGCTTACTTTTTGCGTTTTCGTGGCAAAATTGCGCATTTAAAAACGCCGCGAAAACGCAAAAAAAAGCTACATGTGAACAAAGCCTTACATGATACAAAGGATTATTTTTTAAGAATGGGAATTGTTCTTACTGAATAGGTGACAATTTACTTGCGAAAAATCACAAGTTTATGGTATTTGCAAATTATTTACAGTATATTCTCTACCTCTGCACAGTTATATGTGCATGACCTATTTAAGGGGTTTTCCCCTAACTATCTGAACTCAAATAGCAGCAATTGACGTTTTCCATTACAAAAGTTCTTTCTAAAATTATCGATGACGCTCACAGACATATTTTTAAATAGGACCTATCGGTTATAGGGTTATGCACGTTCTCACAGAATAGTGTAGCAGTACCTATGTGACACACACATAATGGTAATACACATGAATGTGTAGCAGTACCAGTAACATACGAGAAAGAGATAAAAGATAGACCAATAACATTTTCCATTCCCTTACAGTCCCACACATATATTAAGTTTGCAGAAATCCATGCACACGGCATAGACAATCTGCCCAAACTGATATTCAGCTTTATATTTCTGCAGATGTTAGGTGAGGTGAACAATCCCCTTCAGTAAATACATTTCCAACATGTACTTTGCCAGTTGCCTGTTTATGTGCCAGAGTTTAGTTTCTAATTGTTTTTCCTTCACATGAAGTTTAAAACTTTGCAAAAATTGATTGTCTCCCAATACAAACAAAGCAGCTTCTGATCGAAGAACATACAAACAAATACGCAACCCTATTCTAAGCCTATGGTGTCCCCACACAATGGAGCCATCTATGTGGTGCACCTGGGGTCACCCGCATTGGTTTGACACTACTAAACTTTTGTGTTGTTGCTGGCACCTATCAACTAGCAATCCAAACTACAATTCAGAATAAATTAGTAATGGCGCCTTATGATCTAATTGTAGGGGTGCGGGTGAAGCCAAGGCTGAGGCAATTAGGTGATGATGAGGTGATATTGATGCTGATAGGCGGGGAAGGTGTGCTGATCCCACGTAACATGGGGGGGGTGACCCACTTCTTAGCGCAGACAGACTGGAGACTGAGACAGGAAAGCGTATTCAACAGGTCCCTGTTTTATTCATCAACTTCCTTGACAACTTCCACAAACCCAGACAGGACTTTTGGCAATTGCTTTTTAAGCAGACCCGGGTACCTTCTTTTTCTCTCTGTGTCACCGTCGTGGTGTCCCCTGCGGTTCTCCTCACTGTGGCTGCCCTAGCCACTTCCACCACAGCGCTTCACCGTTCAGAGTACACCGTAGTCATCACTCTCAGGGTGTCACCGTCTGCTGCCACCATCCTTTGGGTCACCCCCGTGACGTCTTCACTGTCAGGCTTTCTCTGAGGGCTCTCTGCTGCCTTTCTCCTAACAGCAGACCCTCCTTTCTAGTGAGCTCCCCTTGCTGACTGAAGCTTCTGGAAACTTCTCTCAGCCTTTATACTATCAGCCCAGGTAGCTCCACCCACTATCACCTGACAGAGACCTCTGACCAATCACGGTGACGTTGACCCCTGGCAGTTATGTAACCACTCTCTCCTGAGCTCCTCACTGCCCTCTAATGGCCACACTCAGTACGACACCCCTTTCTCTTTATCTCAGTGTTTTCCATTCTTACACTGAGCTATTCCTCTGCCTCTCACTAAAAGCAGATCTCTCTGTCAGGTCCACCTCCCCACATAATGACTTTCTAATATGCTTTGAAGTGTCTCAAATATGTTCAGTCTCCTCCATCAGAGGCAAAATGAACTGAAACCACCCAACCATGGGATGAGCATATACACTTCATTCATGTACAGTTGTGTGAAAAAAATTTCCTATTCATTTGCATGTTTGTCACACTTACAGTGGGGAAAATAAGTATTTGATCCCTTGCTGATTTTGTACATTTGCCCACTGACAAAGACATGAACAATTTAATTTTAAGGGGAGGTTAATTTTTACACTGAGGCTATGTGCACACGTAAGCATAATTTTCCTGAGCAAAACCTGACTCCTTCCCAGGAAATCCGCATTTTTATTTTTCGCGTATTTGTCACATTTTTTTCACATGTTTTTTTCCGGAGCATCGACATTCTCATTGAATATAGTTGAAAATGCGGATTTTTCCGCAAAATTAATGAACATGCTACGTTTTTTTCCGCGATGCGCTTTTTTGTGGAAAAAAACGCATCATGTGCACAAAAATTGCAGAATGCATTCTAATAATGGGATGCTTAATGTATGCGTTTATTAAGCGCTTTTGCAGGGAAAAAACACTTAAAAAATGCGAAAAAAACGTGAACGTGTGAACACAGCCTGAGAGATAGAATATCAAAAGTAAAACTCAGAAAATCACATTGTCTAAATTATATAAATTTATTTGCATTTTGCAGTGAGAAATAAGTATTTGATCCCCTACCAGCCATTAAGAGTTCTGGCTCCTACAGACCAGTTAGACGCTCCTAATCAACTGGTTATCTGCATTAAAGACCACTGTGTTACATAATCACCTTTATAGAAGACTCGTCCACAGACTCAATTAATTAATCAGACTCTAACCTCTACAACATGAGCAAGACCAAAGAGCTTTCTAAAGATGTCAGGGAAAAGATCATAGACCTGCACAAAGCTAAAATGAGCTACAAAACCATAAGTAATACATTGGGTGATATGGAGACAAATGTTTGTGCAATATTAAGAAATACAAAATGACTGTCAATCGACATCGATCTGGGGCACCATGCAAAATCTCATCTCGTGGGATATCCTTGATCATGAGGTCAAGCCTAAAACAACACAGGGGGACTTGTTAATGATCTCAAGGCAGCTAGGACCACAGTCACCAAGAAAACCATTGGTAATTAGTGTTGCGCATTCCGATACCGCAAGTATCAGGTATCGGCCGATATTAGCTGTATCGGAATTCCGATACTGACTTCCGATACTTTTTTCATATCGGATACCGGAATCGGAAGTTCCCATAATGCTATGAGCCCGCTCGCTTTGATTCAGCCAATGGGAATCCTCAGAAGTGTGGGCACATCCTGTTAGGCATGTTAACTATTGGCATGGCTGTGCTTGGCTGCTGAAATGACGTCATCATGATGCGCGGTTTGTGCGCATCATGATGCGTGGTCTGTGCCGACTGCGAGGGGTCTGTGCCGACTGTGGGGGGTCTGTACGGGCCTCTTGGGGGCCTGTGCCGGCTGCCGGTGCTCTGTACGGGCCAGCCGGGTGCCTGTGCCGGCTGTCGGTGGTCTGTGCGGGCCTGCCGGGGGTCTTGTGTGTGTGCAGGCATCGTCCGATGGTACTACAAGTCCCATCGGGCGATGCCTGCCACACTGACAGTGATTGACACATTAGCCAATTATGGAACAGTAGTAGTCCCATCATCCTGCTAATGTGTTGAATGTAAAAAAAACAAAAAAAAACATACTACATACATACATGCTACATACATGATACATATATACTACATTCATACAACATACATACATACATGCATGCTACATATATGCTACATTCATACATACATACTACATACATGCTACATATATACTACATTCATTCAACATACATACTACATACATGCTACATATATACTACATTCATACAACATACATACATACATACATGCTACATACTGTATATACTACATTCATACAAAATACATACATGCTACATATATACTACATTCATACATACATACTACATACATGCTACATATATACTACCTTCATACAGCATACATACATACTACATACTATATATATACTACATTCATACAACACACATACATACATACTACATACATGCTACATATATACTACATTCATACAACATACATACATACATACATACATACTACATACATACTACATGTATACTACATTCATACAACATACATACATACTACATACATGCTACATATATACTACATTCATACAACATACATACATACTACATACATGCTACATATATACTACATTCATACAACATACATACATACTACATACATGCTACATATATACTACATTCATACATACATACTACATACATGCTACATATATACTACATACATACATACTGCATACATACTACATACATACATACTGCATACATACTGCATACAATACATGCATACAATACATACATAGACATACAGTACATATAACATAGAGTACATACTCACCAATACTTGTCACATTGTTCTCCGACGCCAGTGTCATCTAAGGAAAAATATGAAAATAACAAACAAGCCATATACTCCCTGATCCGCAGAAATCCACGAGGGTCCCACGCCGATCTCCCATGGAGAGCAGCAGCATCAGCTGATGCGACCGCTCTCTACGGGCTCAAGGAATCCAGTGTCGGGAGGTAGGTATCCTTCCGCACTGTATTCCTCCGCCACTGTAAAAAAATAGTCCCTAGTCTCACTTTTGGCATTGCTGTGTTAAAAAGTTCCCACGCAGCATTTGCCATAAAGTGAGACCAAGGACTATTTTTTTACAGTGGCAGAGGAATACAGTGCGGAAGGATACCTACCTCCCATCACTGGATTCCTGGAGCCCCGTAGAGAGCAGTCGCATCAGCTGCTGCTGCTGCTCTTCACAGGAGATCGGCGTGGGACACTCACGCGTGGATTTCTACGGATCAGGGAGTATATGGCTTGTTTGTTATTTTCATATTTTTCCTTAGATGACACTGGCTTCGGGGATCAAAGTGACAAGTGATGGTGAGTATGTTCTCTATGTTATATGTACTGTATGTCTATGTATGTATTGTATGAATGTATTGCATGCAGTATGTATGTTGTATGTCGGTAGCATGTTGTATGTATGTATGTATGTAGTATCTATGTATGTTGTATGAATGTAGTATATATGTAGTAAGTATGTAGTATGTATGTACTATGTATGTATGTTGTATGTAGTATGTATGTTGTATGAATGTAGTATATATGTATGTTGTATGAATGTAGTATGTATGTATGTTGTATGAATGTAGTATTTATGTAGTATGTATGTTGCATGTAGTATGTATGTTGTATGAATGTAGTATATATGTATGTTGTATGAATGTAGTATATATGTAGTATGTATGTATGTTGTATGAATTTAGTATATATGTAGTATGTATGTTGTATGTATGTAGTATGTATGTATGTTGTATGAATGTAGTATATATGTAGTATGTATGTTGTATGTATGTACTATGTATGTATGTTGTATGTAGTTTGTATGTTGTATGAATGTAGTATATATGTAGTATGTATGTAGCATGTATGTAGTATATATGTATGTTGTATGAATGTAGTATATATGTATGTATATAGTATGTATGTATGTTGTATGAATGTAGTATACATGTATGTATGTAGTATATATGTAAGTTGTATGAATGTAGTATATATGTAGTATATATGTAGTATGTATGTAATATACATGTATGTATGTAGCATATATGTATGTTGTATGAATGTAGTATATATGTAGTATGTATGTAGTATGTATGTATGTTGTATGAATATAGTATATATGTAGTATGTAGTATATATGTGTGTTGTATGAATGTAGTATATATGTAGCATGTATGTAGTATGTATGTTGTATGAATGTAGTATATATGTAGTATGTATGTAGCATGTATGCAGTATGTATATATGTAGTATATATGTAGCATGTAGGTAGTATGTATATATGTAGTATGGAGTATGTATGTATGTAGTATGTTTTTTTTTTTTTTTACATTCAACACATTAGCCGGATGATGGGACTACTAATGTCCCATCATTGGCTAATGTGTCAATCACTGTCAGTGTAGCATGCATCGCCCGATGGGACTTGTAGTCCCATCGGACGATGCCTGCACACACAAGACCCCCGACAGGCCCACACAGACCACCGGCAGCCGGCACAGGCACCCGGCTGGCCCGTACAGACCACCGGCAGCCGGCACAGGCCCCCGGCAGGCCGGCACAGGCCCCCCAGAGGCCCATACAGACCACCGACAGCTGGCACAGGCCCCTGAGAGGCCCATACAGACACCCGAGAGGCCCGTAAAGACCACCGACAGTCGGCACAGGCCCCCGAGAGGCACGTACAGACCGCCGAGAGGCCCGTACAGACCCCGCCCGCACACAGAGACACGCACAGTGTCTGCCCACACACTGCCCACACTCTTCCCCCCTCCCGAACAGGCTGTACAAGGCAAGAAAGGGTTTTTTTAATTCCGATATTTCTGTCCCATTGAATTGAATGGGACTTCCGGGATCGAAATCGGCGATACCCGATACTTTTTTTAGATCGGCCGATCCATTCCGATCCGATATTTTTCAGTATCGGGTGGTATCGCTCAACACTATTGGTAATACATTACGCCATAAAGGTTTACAATCCTGCAGTGCCTGCAAGGTCCCCCTGCTCAAGAAGGCATATGTGCAGGCCCCTCTGAAGTTTGCCAATGAACACCTGGATGATTCTGTGAGTGATTGCGAGAAGGTGCTGTGGTCAGATGAGACAAAAATTAAGTTCTTTGGCATTAACTCAACTCGCCGTGTTTGAAGGAAGAGAAATGCTGCCTATGACCCAAAGAACACCGTCCCCACTGTCAAGCATGGAGGTGGAGACATTATGTTTTGGGGGTGTTTCTCTGCTAAGGGCACAGGACTACTTCACTGCATCAATGGGAGAATGGATGGAACCATGTACTGAAAAATTCTGAGTGACAACCTCCTTCCCTCCACCAGGACATTAAAAATGGGTCATGGCTGGGTCTTCCAGCATGACATTGACCCAAAACATACAGCCAAGGCAGCAAAGGAGTGGCTCAAAAAGAAGCATATTAAGGTCATGGAGTGGCCTAGCCAGTCTCCAGACTTTAATCCTGTAGAAAACTTATGGAGGAAGTTGAAGCTCCGAGTTGCTAAGCGACAGCCTCAAAATCTTAATGATTTAGAGATGATCTGCAAAGAGGAGTGGACCAAAATTCTTCCTGATGTGCGCAAACCTCACCATCAACTACAAAAATGTCTGACTGCTGTGCTTGCCAACAAGGGTTTTGCAACCAAGTAATAAGTCTTGTTTGCCAGAGGGATCAAATACTTATTTCTCACAGCAAAATGCAAATACATTTATAGAATTTATACAATGTGATTTTCTGGATTTTATTTTTGATATTCTATCTCTCAATATTAAAATTAACCTACCCTTAAAATTATAGACTGTTAATGTCTTTGTCAGTGGGCAAACTTACAAAATCAGCAAAGGATCAAATACTTATTTACCCACTGTAAATGTTGCAGATCAGAAAACAAATTTAAGTATTAGACAAAGATAACACGATAATCACAAAATGCAGTTTATAAATGAATGTCTTTATTATTAAGGGAAAAAGAAATCTATACCTACATGACCCTGTGTGAAAAAGTGCTTGCCCCTAAACCTAATAACTGGTTGGGCCACCCTTAGCAGTGACAACTGCAATCAATCATTTTCAATAACTGGCAATGCGTCTTTTACATCACTCTGGGGGAATTTTAGCCCACTCATTTTTGCAGAATTGTTTTATTTTAGCTACATTCAAGGGTTTCTGAGCATGAACCACCATTTTAAGGTCATGCCACAGCATATCAATCAGATTAAGGTCAGGACTTTGACTATGCCACTTCAAAGTCTTAATTTTGTTTTCCTTAAGACATTCAGGGGTGGACTTGCTGATGTGTTTTGGATCATTGTCCTGTTGCATAACCCAAGTGCACTTCAGATTGAGGTGACGAACAGATGGCCATACATTCTACTTCAGGATTTTTTGGTAGACAGCAGAATTCATGGTTCATTTACCACAGCAGGTCCTGAAACAGTAAAGAGCTCCTGGCCATCGAACTACTACTACGAAATGTTACTGTTGATATGATGTTCCTATTCTGAAATTATGTGTTACTCCTACGCCAGATGTCATGGGACATACACCTTCCAGATAGTTCAAATTTTGTTTCGTCAGTATTATCTAAAAAGTCTTGTTGCTCAGCAGTAATTTTTGTCTTGGAACTCAGCCATGCAGGCCATTTTTGTCCAGTCTCTTTCTTATGTTGGAGTAATGAACACTGACCCTAACTGAGGCACATGAGGCCTGCAGTTCTTTCTATGTTGTTGTGGGGTCTTTTGTGACCTCTTGGATAAGTCGTCGCTGCGCTCTTGGAGTAATTTTGGTTGAAGCATCTAATGAACATGTGAAAAGAACATTGTGGCTGGAGAGAAAATTGTGACATCACCTGTTGTGATTGGTTGATCCTGTGTTATCAGCTGTGCATAGTGCTAATTAACTGTCATTGTAAAAATGCCTCAGATGATAATAAGACTGCTAAAAATACATTCTGAAAGGAGAGGAAATTTGAGTATAACAAAGCCCTCAATGGCCAATGTGAAAATTGCAAGATTACTATATTTTTTAATAATGATTGTATTGTGAAGAAAATTGCAAATAAAAAGAAATAAATACATGTAACACATGCAATAAGTTCCTTTCTGATGATCGCTTTTCTTTAAGAGCATACTCTAGAGCAACATACCATTTAGCTCCCTATGGGAAGTTTAGCTTTAGAAATTTTCCAGCAGTGGAATGACTCAGTTTTAGTAATGCATTAATATATGTAAAAAATTACATATGCCATTATTTACAAATTTACAGTAAACAGGATGCTATATCTTTCCAAATTTTTGGAAGTCTTAATCAGCAGTGATGGGAACTGTCTTTTAAGTGGTTTTAGAAGAAGGAATTTACAACTTATGTCACCACGTACTGTACTGTCTAAATGTATGTTTTTATTACTGCAGACAACAGCTCAGTGTTTTGCATGTCTTTTGGGATATACATACAAACTGATCATCTAGCAATTTGCCCTGACAATGCAGATGTGGGGGTGTCCCTGGCTCCCACCATGGGCACTGGACATCTGTGGTTTGTATTGTAAATGTCTACTTCTCTGTATGTTCTGGACTAACATATCTCACTCTGTCTGCACCATTATATTCAGGGCTGCCACTAGGATTTTCGGGGCCCCATACTGGCAAAATTTTAGGGGCCCCCTTGAGACTCCATCCTGCCCCCGTGTCTCCATTCTGCCCCTTGTCTCCATTCTGCCCTGTCTCCCATCCTGGTCCCGTGTCTCCATTCTGCCCCTTGTCTCCATTCTGCCCCCCGTGTCTCCCATCCTGCTTCCGTGTCTCCATTCTGCCCCTTGTCTCCATTCTACCCCTTGTCTCCATTCTGCCCCTTGTCTCCATTCTGCCTCCGTGTCTCCATCCTGCCCCCATGTCTCCCATCCTGCCCCAGTGTCTCCCATCCTGCCCCATGTCTCCCATCCTGCCCCGTTTCTCCATTCTGCCTCCGTGTCTCCATTAGGCCCTGGGCAGGATGGAGACACATAGTCCATGTGTCTCCATCCTGCCGGTGAAACATATTGCGGCTTTCAATAAAAATAAAAAAAAAATAATAAAAACCTTTCTCCTTACCTGGCCGCGCTCCTTCGGCGATGATCTCTCCAGGTGTTTCAGCCGCGCACTCGCCGGTGAATAATAATGACGTCATGCGCTGGCAACTTGCGCATGACGACAGCTGCCTGCCTCCGATTGGCTGGCAGCTTTAACTATTGTGGTGCATGCCCGCATGGGCCCACAAGGCAATAGAGTAACTGAACCTGCATCTTGGACTGCACCAGTAGAATCCTGCCGCTGGGGCCCTATCAGCAGAAGAGACAGGGCCCGATGTGGGCCCCCTCTGCTCATCGGGCCCCATACGCCAGTCAGCCCTGATTATATTTATTTTATATGTCAGTACATTTAGTAACTCTGGCTTATATTTTTTATCTATGTAGTGACTGGTGGGTGTATAGAGGTTCTTTGACCATCTGCTGTTTTCAGTAACGTTTGAGACACTCAGTATTTATAGCTTGATCATTTTTCTACTTTATTTTGTCTAGCGCTCAATTTATCGCATTTGATGCGGAGTATATTGGTGACCCCATAACTATGAAAAGGGAGAATTGCTGATGTTCTAGTTCTTAATGAGACAAATTGCAGTACCAAGAAGAGTTATGGAAATAACAGTATTGTTAGACATGCTATTGACCTGCAAGTACTGTAAGAATGGAAACAAAAAGTTCAAAATATCAGTATCAAGTATTAGTGCCATGTGCAGAAATTCTCGCACTTACAGCTTTGGCTGTTATCAACGTGGTTATTAGTGGTCATATGAAGAATGTTCTGCTACAAAATGCACTTGGGCAAGTCATCAAGATCCGCTGCTGGCAGCTCCCTGTGGAATTGACATCCAATCTTGTCCCAGATGTGCTCGATAGGGAACAAGTCTGGGGAGGCTGCTGGCTATAGTACAATGTTTAGGCCACAGAAGCTTCTCAAAGTAACACAAGCAATATGCAGATTAGTTTTATGGTTTTGGGAAATTGCTCCTTGGATACTTTGGTTTTACGATTGATCCATTTTGCACTGCAAGTAAAATTGGCAGTCACCTACCAAGCCTAAATCATCAAGCATTGTCTGCACAAACCATCAGAAGACATTTGAACAACATTGGGTTGCAAGACAGATGTCCATTGACTTCACACCACCGCTCTCAAAGTCTATTATAAAGCAGAGCAAGACAACAATGGAGGCTTGGATGGAGGTCTATCCCCTTCAGCAATGAACTCCTCTTTTTTCTTAAAAGCAATAATAGGAAGAGATTGGTCTGGAGACCACATAGGAAATTCCATGAAGAGGCTTTCACAAAGAAACAATACACCAGTTCCACTTCCAGGATTTTGGTGTGGGGTTGGGGTGACATCATGTATGTAGGCTGGACCCCTCTAGTCTTCATTTCAGCTACACTAACTTAATTTCAAGCTACATGAATAACATTGATTTGGTTGTGGAACTAGTGCTATGGGCATTACTTTAACATGTCCCAGGAGCCATATTTCAAAATGACAACACCAAGCCACATGTTTCTTATAGCATTGTGAGCAGCCAATCTTCAGCAATTTCAAACTTGGCTCCCATAAAGCACATTTGGGACATCATTGGTTGGAAACTACAAAGGAGCTGCCAGCAACAGATCTTGATGATTTGCCCAAGTGCATTCAGTGTGACAGAAACTTCCTCAGACAAGTATTAATAACCTCATTGATAGCAGCCGAGGCTGAAAGTTCAGGGATTTCTGCACATGGCACTCATACTTCAGACAGAATAAATTAAGATGTTTTAAAAATGTTTCCCCCATTTTTTCATCATTTGTGAATAAGTAACATGTCTATCCATACTGTGATTTCTGTAATTCCATGGCTTTTTCTTCTTGGTGTTACAATTTCACTGTTGAGAAGTGTATGTTTTTTTTGTATGTCTCATTAATCATGTTAAACACACTTTTCGCCATTGCTGGCTTACAGTCTCACCAAAATTATGGACCAAAAATAGTGCACAATAAAATGTATTAACAGATTTTTCAACTCCTGTTGGCAATACATTTTTTGCTACAAAGTTGTCAAAATTCTTTCTTTCTAAACTTCATGTTAGGTTTACTTATGGCATTGTTATAAAGTGATTGGGACCACACAGTAGCAGGTACTGACATCACAAATTATAAGCACTCACTCTTGGGACTGAAGTATTCAGATTACATCTATATTGTAGCTGCAAGATTATGCCATTATCAAGTGATTAAATCTTATAGCAATTTGACCTATCACCCTTGTTATATTATGATTCCCTACTTTTCTCAGAGCCTGGACCCACTTAAGGCTTGTCTGGTATTGTGATGGTGAAATGGGGGCCAGTGGGTAGTCGTGGCTAGCGGTGGCTGCTCTGTCGCACCCTGGCCCCGTCACATAAACACATTGTCCCTTCTGTAGTGCACGTACTGGTAAGGCGGAGTCCTCCTTGGACTGCTGGGCCTTCTTTTTCTTCAGCACTAGGCAATGACAGTCAGAGTCCAGGTTCAACTTTAACAAAATAAGCTCATCCAGTTTAGTCACAGAAACAGCACAAGGTTCTTCACAAAACATCACCTTTCTGTTCCCTGTACTGTCCCTCACTTCTCCAGGAATATCACAGGGTCGTACCATCGCCTTCGGTACCACAGCTTCTTGTCTGGTCAGCCCAACACGCTTCAGGAGTTCCCTGTCCGTTTTGCCTCGGACGTTTAGGGTTGTTCCCACAAAGTTGGCCGCTACCATATTAGTGCTGCCCTGTATTCCTCCACCACCTTGTGACTATCAGCCCATAGGCCTTGGATGGCTGGGCTTCCAGCTTGAATGTTACGGGACACAACTATCCTGTCATGGCTCCCAGCCCTAAAAAAGTAATTCCAGGAAGCTCCCTAACTTACTCCCAGTTGGTCCCTCCTAGCTAACTAAATCCTATTGGCCCAACCTACTCCTATCTTTTCTCTATTGTGCCCCCCTTAGTGGGCTAAATCTATATCCTACGCTTTCCTTACTTTTATACAATACAAGAATAGATACCATACTCATTGGACAAGGCATTGCAAAATACAATAACACAATAAGACATATGAGGCAGAATAATTTGTACAGAAACTTAGGGGCATGTGCAAGGTGAGCAGGGCATTAACTAGCCTCTGTACCCCCTTACAATTGGACCATCTAAACCTTAAAGCGATCCATAATGAATAGAATTCTCAGAATCACAAAATTTCAGGAGTGCATTTATTTTGAAGTTTGGAAAGGGTTTAAAATAAAAAAAAATATATACAGTATATATAAAAACACACTGTGCTCATCTGCAAAAGGTTTTTAACCATCTCGTTACGGCGCCTTAGCTGCAGCTCCCTCATCCTCCCCGTCTTTGGAAGGCCTGCAACTAAGGATCTGAAACCTACAAGGGCGAAAGCAGCGTAAGAAGCCAGGTGAGAGCCTAAGACAGGTGAGTATAATTTCTTTTTTTTTGTAAACCATCCCATGTTTTATTTAATCTTTGGGGTCTGGAGGGATATTGATCTCCACATCCATCAGACCAGTGTTATTTGGATTAATTAATTTTGAGAGATTTGCTTTTTCTAATCATAAACGTTTCCTATTTTGGATCCACTTGTTTTTGAAGTTGGGCATGAAAATGTGGAGTCCATTACAAGTTTTGCCACTGAACCCCCGTAATTACTTGTTACATCGCTGACCAATTGTTTACTAATTTGGCATGCTACGATAGAAAGGAAGGGGTTCATGGATATACATTATTTATCCGGTGGTCATCTAGTTAGTTTAGGGTTAGAAAGGATTTGTGAGCTGGGCCATCGATTGACGAGCTTTCATGACATTTTCAATTGGATCCACATAGTTTTATAACTTCTGGTTGACCTTGATAACATCATAGCCTCATTAATTATGCAGATATTTTTAATGTGAACATTACCTTGGGTTTTTTCTTTAGCCAAACACAAGAGGAGAAGTAACTTTCATAACTATCCAGCAATCATCACATCCAAGGATTGCATCCCACACTCTTTGAAGAACATCCATCGTCTTCCTAATATTTATGAACCTTGGTATGTTTGTTACCTCATGTCTGTTCCATAGTAACACACCATGACAGAAGTCGGAATACACTGATTACAGAAAGGACATGGATAATACTATGTACAGATCTGCCAGATAACTCTGGACGCTAAATCTGAATTTCCTGCTATGTCCCCTTTTGACATTTTTTTCCCAGAATCTAGATATTGTGAACAACAAAGGTTGCGCAGAGTTGCCAATGACTCATGGATACCAATACAAACATAAATCACGACGGCCTGATGTTGCCTCAACAATGTGCATATCAGATGTTATAATCCCTAGTTTTACACATGAGTGAATAATAGTTTTTGCCATGACTATATAAGACTTTTAGTTGAAAGCAACAATTGCTTAAAGGAACCTGTCACTGAATTGATGAAATCGCATATGACTTTAGATGGGTGGCAGTCTAGTGGTAGACTGGTAGTACATATCCTGATCTCGGCTATGCAAACCTTAGCAGCAAAGTGGATGAAGTATGTGGCAAGATTAAGGCTAAGTGCACACGTACCGGAACTCTCGCGGAAATTACCGCGAGAATTCCGGAATTCCAGTCCGCGGGAAAATCGCATTTTAAATTCCCGCGATTTTCCCGCGGAAAAACTAGCATTTTGCAAGCGTATTTAGCTTGCAAAATGCTAGCGTTCTCCAAGCAATTTGTAGCATCGCTTGGAGAACTGATTGACAGGTTGGTCACACTCGTCAAACATAGTGTTTGACAAGTGTGACCAACTTTTTACTACTGAGGCCGCCTATGCGGCATCAATAGTAAAAGATAGAATGTAAAAAAAAAATAAAAAATGGTGTTATTCTTACCCTCCGACGTCCCGCGCATCCGTTCCCAGTAATCCTTTGCGAAAATGCCCGCGATGACGTCAGTTCTCGCGGGATCGCGACGTCTCGCGGTAATTCGCGATGACGTCGCGCGAATGACCGCGAGACTTCGCGATCCCGCGAGAACGGACGCCATCGCGGGCATTTTCGCAAAGGATTACTGGGAACGAGAGCGTGAAGAGAGGCGGGAAGGCTGCGCGGGACGCCGGAGGGTGAGAATAACAATATTTTTTATTTTTAAATCCTATTTTTTACAGGGATATGGTACCCAAAGCCCGGAGGACAGTCTCCTCTCCTCCAGACCGCGGGTACCATCCGCAATTGTTCTGCTTACTTTCCGCATGGTGTGCACAGCCACATGCGGAAAGTAAGCGGAACAATGCATTCCTATGGGTGCGGGATCGCCGCGATTCCGCAAATTAATGAGCATGCTGCGGTTTTTACCGCGAAGCGATTCCGCCGCGGTAAAAACCGCAGCATTAGTACAGCATTGCGGAATCCCATAGGAATGCATGGGATGCTTATTTTTCGCGTTTTCGCGCAAAATCGCGCGGTTAAAACCGCCGCGGAAACGCGAAAAAAACGCCACGTGTGAACTCAGCCTAATACTTTCATTTTGAATACTTTCTAGCACATAATCTACAGAGTGAAAAGAAAATTGCTAATAGATGGAAAATATGGGCATCTTCCTCTCTGGCAGTACCTATTACGGTAATTCAGTATAAGGATTTGATTTGTGCTAATCTCCTTTTGTGTATTGCGTTATGTTTTGCTAAGTATTTATTATTTATTTGTACGTGAGGTTATATGCTCTATGTTTGATGTAACTGTGAAAATGTTAATAAAGAAATGTAATAAAAAAAAGAACCTGTCACCAGAGGTGCAATGACCTCAGTCTCAGAGTTTGCGATAGCGATTGGGCCCGTGCAGGTGGGTGGTGGCCCTCCGAGGCCAGCACAAACTTCAACTGGATGTGCATCTACATATATCATATAAATGATATATACATGAGGGATATACACCAGGATGGGGCCATGGTTAGGGCCATATATACCAAGATGGAGGGAATATATATACTGTATATATATACTGTATATGCAGAGCTTGCGAAAGTATTGGGCTCCCTGGAACCTTTCAACCTTTTCCCACATATCATGCTTCAAGCATAAAGATACCAAATGTAAATTTTTGGTGAAGAATCAACAACAAGTGGAACACTATTGTGAAGTTGAATGAAATTTATTGGTTATTTTAAATTTTTGCGGAAATTCAAAAACTGAAAAGTGGGGCGTGCAATATTATTCGGCCTCTTTACTTTCAGTGCAGCAAACTCACTCCAGAAGTTCATTGTGGATCTCTGAATGATCCAATGTTGTCCTAAATGACTAATGATGATAAATAAAATCAATATAACAAAGTCTCCGTATAAATGCACCTGCTCTGTGATAGTCTCAGGGTTCTGTTTGAAGCACAGAGAGCATCATGAAGCCAAAGGAACACAACAGGCAGGTCTGTGATACTGTCGTTGAGAAATCTACCAAGACCAGGCCGTACCTCTAAACTTTCATCTCAAACAAGAAGAAGACTGATCAGAGATGCAGCCAAGAGGCCAATGATCACTCTGGATGAACTGCAGAGATCTACAACTGAGGTGGGACAGTCTGTCAATCAGTCGTACACTGCACAAATCTAGCCTTTATGGAAGAGTGGCAAGAAGAAAGCCATTTCTGAAAGATATCCATAAAAAGTGTCATTTAAAGTTTGCAACAAGCCACCTGGGAGACACACCAAACATGTGGAAGAAGGTGCTCTGGTCAGATGAAACCAAAATCGAACTTTTTGGCAACAACGATATGTTTGGTGTTAAGGCAACTCAGCTCATCACCCTGAACACACCATCCCCACTGTCAAACATGGTGGTGGCAGCATCATGGTTTGGGCCTGATTTTCTTCAGCAGGGACAGGGAAGATGGTTAAAATTGATGGGAAGATGGATGAAGCCAAATACAAGACCATTCTTGAAAAAAACCTGTTGGAGTCTGCAAAAGACATGAGACTGGGACGGAGATTTGTCTTCCAACAAGACAATGATCCCAAACATAAAGCAAAATCTACAATGGAATGGTTCACAAATAAATGTATCCAGGTGTTTGAATGGCCAAGTCAAAGTCCAGACCTGAATCCAATCGAGAATCTGTGGAAAGAGCTGAAAACTGCTGTTCACAAAGAATCTCCATTAAACCTCACTGAGCTTGAGCTGTTTGCCAAGGAAGAATGGGCAAGAATTTCAGTCTCTCGATGAACAAAACTCATAGAGACATACCCCAAGCCACTTGCAGCTGTAATCTCAGCAAAAGGTAGCACAACAAAGTATTAAGTTAAAGGGGACGAATAATATTGCACGCCCCACTTTTCAGTTTTTGAATTTCCACAAAAATTTAAAATAACCAATAAATTTCATTCAACTTCACAATTGTGTTCCACTTGTTGTTTATTCTTCACCAAAAATGTACACTTGGTATTTCTATGTTTGAAGCATGATATGTGGGAAAAGGTTGAAAGGTTCTAGGGAGCCGAATACTTTCGCAAGGCACTGTATATATTGTGCGTATGTATACGTATATATATATATATATATATATATTTATATATTATACACATTTATATGTATATGTATGTGTGTATATATAAAAACATATGTGACATGCACAAGTGTGAACAAGTCAGTAAGACAATGCTCACACTATCCAATGGCTGAAACACAACAAGAGAACACAAAATGACAAATTTGCAAAAGTACTCTGCAGTAAAAAACATGACAGTAATCAGCAAGTGCTGTATAACAAATAGAGGGTATTAAGTCAATACGTTTTTTGCAAAAAATGTATACCAAGCCGCTTCACTACGTCACGGTAACCCTTCACGAAGCAGTCCCTATCTAATGTGTTTAAAACTTGAACATATGAACAGTGTCTAAATGAACAGGATACAGACAGGCGCCTCCTAGTATATGGGCTTGTGGTGTAAGACAGCTCATTTATGTGCATGTCACACAGGAGAGGGGTGGGGTCTCCCAAATCATGCTTAGCAAAGAAAAACAGATTAAAAACATATGTGACATGCACAATTGTGAACAAGTCAGTAAGACAATGCTCACACCACCCAATGGCTGAAACGCAACAAGAGAACACAAAATGACAAACTTGCAAAAATACTCTGCAGTAAAAAACATGACAGTAATCAGCAAGTGCTGTATAACAAATACAGGGTATTTAGTCGATACGTTTTTTGCAAAAACTGTATACCAAGCGACTTCACCACGTCAGGGTAACCCTTCATGAAGCAGTCCCTATCTAATGTATTTAAAACCTGAACATGTGAACAGTGTCTAAATAAACAGGATACAGACAGGCGCTTCCTAGTATATGGGCTTGTGGTGTAAGACAGCTCATTTATGTGCATGTGCATGTTCAGGTTTTAAATACATTAGATAGGGACTGCTTCGTGAAGGGTTACCGTGACGTGGTGAAGCGGCTTGGTATACATTTTTTGCACTAAACGTATCGACTAAATACCCTGTATTTGTTATACAGCACTTGCTGATTACTGTCATGATTTTTACTGCAGAGTATTTTTGCAAATCTGTCATTTTGTGTTCTCTTGGTGTGTTTCAGCCATTGGGTGGTGTGAGCATTGTCTTACTGACTTGTTCACACTTGTGCATGTCACATATGTTTTTAATCCATTTTTCCTTGCTAAGCATGGTTTGGGAGACCCCACCCCTCTCCTGTGTGACATGCACATAAATGAGCTGTCTTACACCACAAGCCCCATGTAAACCTTTCCCATTTTAGGTCAATAAGGATAACCATAATTATTAATATTTGCCAAATACCAGAATAATGAGAGAGACAGAATATTTTAAGACATTTTTAGTACTTACTGAAAAGTCAAAAGTTTCCATACATTTCATTAACATTTGGTACCATTGTACTTAACCTGAATGACTTGGGTCAAACGTTCGGCATATCCTTCCACGAGCTTCTCACAATAGTTGGTCAGAATTTGTTCCCATTCCTCCTGACAAAACTAGTGTAACTGATCCAGGTTTGTTGGTCACCTTGCTCGCACCGGCCTTTTCAGCTTTGCCCATAAATTTTCAATAGGATTGAGATCAGGGCTTTGTGATGGCCACTCCAAAACATTGACTTTGTTATCTTTAAGCCACTTTGTTACCATTTTGGCAGTACAGAATGCTTTGGTTCATTGTCCATTTGGAAGACCCATTTCCGCCCAAGCTTTAACTTCCTGGCTGATGTCTTGAGATGTTGCTCCAGTATTGCCACCTAATCTTCTTTTCTCACCGATGTCATCTATTTTGTGAAGTACATCAGTCCCTCCTGCAGAAAAACAACCCCACAATATGATGCTGCCACCCCCGTGTTTCACAGTTACGATGGTGTTCTTAGGCTTCCAAGCTTCTCCATTTTTCCTCCAAATGTAACGATGGTGATTATCAGGGCCGGCTCCAGGTTTAAGAGCGCTCCAGGCGAAAGAGTCTCAGTGGGCCCCTCCTTTAACACATACCACGATTCATGCCATGTGACATCCGTGATGCCGGCCATAAATATACTTGTCTCCATGTGGATCCCACGGACACGCATGTGATCCTCATGGACACTTGCTCTATGGCAAAACATGTTCATGTTCATTGATTAGTAGTGTACGTATGAAAGAAAGAACAAGAGAGAGAAAAAGAAAGAACAGAGAGAGAGAACAGAAAGAGAGAAAGAATGAACAGAGAGAAAGAAAGAGAGAGGGGAAAGAAAAAAACAGAGAAAGAAAGAACAGAGAGAAAGAAAGGAAGAACAGAGAGAAAGAAAAAGAAAAGAACAAGAGAAAGAAAGAGGGGAAAGAAAGAAACAGCAGAGAGGGAAAGAAAGAACAGAGAGAAAGAAAGAAGAAAGAAAGAAAGAAAAGGAACAGAGAGAAAGAAAGAGTGGACAGAAAAAAAGAACAGAGAGAGAAAAAGAAAGGGGGGAAAAAAGAACAGAGAGGAAGAGAGAAAGAAAGAGGGGAAAGAAAGAAAGAATGGAGAAAGAAAGAACAGAGAGAGAGAGAAACCGTGAACAGAAAAAAAGAACAGGGTGAGAGAGAAAAAGAAGGAGGGGAAAGAAAGAAAAAACAGAGAGGTAGAGAGAAAAAGAAAAAGGGAAAAGAACAGAGAGAGAAAGAAAGAGGGGAAAGAAAGAACAGAGAGGGAAAGAAAGAACAGAGAGAAAGAAAGAAGAAAGAAAGATAGAAAAAGTACAGAGAGAAAGAAAGAGTAGACAGAAAAAAAGAACAGAGAGAGAAAAAGAAAGAGGGGAAAAAAGAACAGAGGAAGAGAGAAAGAAAGAGGGGAAAGAAAGAAAGAACGGAGAAAGAAAGAACAGAGAGAAATAAAGGAAGAACAGAGAGAGAAAGAAAGAACAGAGGGAGAGAGAGAAAGAAAGATTAGAGAGAGAAAGAAAAAGAAAAGAACAGAGAAAGAAAGAGGGGAAAGAAAGAAAGAACAGAGAGGGAAAGAAAGAAAGAACAGAGAGAAAGAAAGAAGAAAGAAAGAAAAAGAACAGAGAGAAAGAAAGAGTGGACAGAAAAAAAGAACAGAGAGAAAAAAAGAAAGAGGGGAAAAAAGAACAGAGAGGAAGAGAGAAAGAAAGAGGGGAAAGAAAGAAAGAAAGAACAGAGAGAGAGAAAGAGTGAACAGAAAAAAAGAACAGGGAGAGAGAGAGAAAGAGAGAGAAAAAGAAGGAGGGGAAAGAAAGAAAAAACAGAGAGGTAGAGAGAAAAAGAAAAAGGGAAAAGAACAGAGAGAGAAAGAAAGAGGGGAAAGAAAGAAAGCACAGAGTGAGAAAGAAAGAAAGAAAGAGGGGAAAGAAAGAACAGAGAGAGAGAGAGAGAAGGAAACGAATCCTTTGTGCCGAGCAGAGCAAAGGGTCAGAATACGCTGAGACCAGAGCAGTGGAGTACAGGGAGAAGTGAGTATTTGATGATTTTTTTATGTATGGAGTATTATATAGGGACCATTATACTGTATGAAGTAATATTTGGGGACCATGATAATGTATAGAGTAAGATATGGGGCCATTATACTGTATGGAGCAATATATGGGGCCCATTATACTGTATGGAGCATTATGTGGGCCCATTAAACTGTATGGAGGAATATGTGGTGCCCATAATACTGTATGGATGGTTATATGGTGCCCATAACACAGTATGGAGGACTATGTGGTGCCCATAATACTGTATGGAAGACTATGTGGTGCCCATAATACTGTATGGAGGACTATGTGGTGCCCCATAATTCTGTATGGAGGACTACGTCGTGTCCCATAATTCTGTATGGAGGAATATGTGGTGCCCATAATTTTGTATGGAGAGATACGTGGTGCCCATAATTCTGTATGGAGGACTATTCGGTGCCCATAATTTTGTATGGAGGACTACATGGGGCCCATAATTCTGCATGTAGGGATATGCGGTGTACTGTATGCTGTGCCAGGCCTACCATTGCCATTAATGATCCCTCTTCTGGATTCTTCTGTGTGGTTCTTGTATGTGCGGTGATGGCACTGACATCCTTATGTTCAGACATCTTTTCTCTATTTCTCTAAACATAAATCTGTATGAACCAGATTGATTTCTACCGATTTTAAAAATTTACTAGGGGGGCGCTGATTTGCAGTTCTCCTCAGGCGGCAGAGAGGCTAGGTTCACCCCTGGTAGTGAGGAGTTAGATCTCCTAGTAAAGTGGCTTGGAAGTGAGTCAGTTGAGCATGTCAAAAGACTGAGAGACATTAATATAAAGCATCCATGTATAAGTCTATGTAAAGTGTGGGAAAGACTCAAGGAATGCTATGAGACAGTAGAAGTCATAGAGAATGCTTTATATAAAAGAACTAATGATTTTCCTAAGATAGGACCTAAAGGTTATCAAAAGCTTATAGATTTGAGTGATTTATTGATAGAGTTACAGGTTTCTCAGGAGGAAGGAGACTTGCCTGGATTGGCATTCTTAGACACCGCTAAGGGTGTAAATCTGATAGTACAAAAACTTCCTTACAACCTACAAGAAAAGTGGGTTACATGTGGTTCACGGTATAAACAAAATCATAATATATCATTTCCTCCTTTCACTGTATTTGTTGATTTTGTCACCCAACAATCTAGGATCAGAAATGACCCTAGTTTTGACTTTACTCTGTCATGTTCCACTGCCCCTGGTGTCAAACCTGGTAAGACACTCGTGGCAGTCCACAAAACTAACATTGCTTCCACAGGTCCTCCTCACAAAGTGAATAAACCCCCTCCAGAAGAGAACAAGCCTCAGGATGTCAGTAAACATTGTCCTCTATACAAGAAACCACATCCTCTACTAAAATGCAGAGCCTTCAGGGAGAAGTCTTTGGAGGACCTCAAGGGTATCCTTAAGGAGAACAATATCTGCTTCAAATGTTGTGCCACAACCTCTCACTTCACCAGGAACTGGAAAGCTAGCGTGAAATGTGCAGAATGCAGCAGCACGGACCACAATACAGCCTTGCACCCTGGAACACCTCCACGAGTGTTGTCGCAAGCAGAGGAGCACGATGGGAAGCAGAAGGACACTGATGAAGACACCCCTGAGGTCAGCTCTAAATGTACAGAGATCTGTAAGGGATTCACAGGAGGAAGGTCCTGCTCAAAAATCTGCCTTGTCCGAGTCTATCCTGCAGGCCACAGGGACAAATCGCTCAAGATATATGCGATCCTGGATGACCAAATCAACAGATCCCTAGCCAGGTTCATCTTCTTTGACAACTTCAGCATTGTTGGCCCTGGTCCTCCCTACACCCTGAGGACGTGTTCAGGTACCATTGAGACGGCGGGGAGGAAAGCAACTAGATACAAGGTGGAGTCCAGAGATAGCCAAACCTGCCTATTGTTACCAACCATCCTGGAGTGCAACCAGATTCCTGACAACAGGTCAGAAATACCTTCATGGGAGGTGGCGACACATCACCCCTATCTAAAGTGTATAGTCCACCTGATACATGAGATGGATCCAAGAACCCCAATAGCTCTACTTCTGGGAAGAGATATACTATGAGTCCACAAGGCTAGAGAATGTATAAATGGCTCCAGGAACGCTCTGTATGCACAGAGGCATGACCATGGATGGGTCTTCATAGGAGAAGTCTGCCTAGGAGGAGCACACAAGCCAGCCGTAGTCAACAGTATGCTTACCAGCACACTGGAAAATGGACGTCCGTCTCTCTTCCGGCCATGTCACAATAGTCTGCTGGTAAAGGAATTGCCAAACAGCACTCCCCTACCTTGCCCTTTCTCAGTACCTACCAAAGAAGACCACGCCTATGAAGGTGAACAAGACCACATGGGATGTACGGTCTTCCACAGGACAAAGGAAGACGACAAGTAGCGATGTCCATAGAGGATAGGATGTTTCTAGACATCATGGATAGACAAATAGTAAAAGACAAATCGAACAGTAGGGTCGCCGAACCTTTACCATTTCGGCCTCAGAGAAGGCGCCTACCCAACAACAGGGAACTGGTCTACAGCCGGTTCATCTCCCTCAGGCACAAGCTTCAGAAGTCACTTGAGACGAAAGAACACTTCTTTACCTTTATGGGGAAGATATTCCAGAACAACCACACAGAGATTGCACCTGTACTTCGGCCCCCAGAGGAGTGCTGGTACCTGCCCATCTTCAGAGTATACCATCCTAAGAAGCCAGGATAAATACGAGTAGTATTCGACTCAAGCGCCAAATGTGAAGAAGTTTCATTAAATGATGTCCTACTGTTGGGTCCAGACCTCAATAACAGACTTCTAGAAGTACTACTCTCTTTCCACAGAGATACAGTGGCATTTATGGCTGACATAACAGATGTTCCACTGCTTTCTCGTCAAAGAGGAAAACAGAAACTACTTGAGGTTCTTCTGGTACCGTGACAACAATACGGACAAAGACATAAAAAATACTGAATGAGGGTGCACATCTTTGGGAACAGCCCTCCCCCAGCAGTCGCTATCTATGGCCTCTGAAATTCCACCAAAGAGGCTAAAGAAAAGTATGGGTCAGACGTCAGATCCTTCGTACGTAGAAAAGGACTTCTACGTAGACGACGTTTGAAGTTCACACCGAAAAATGAGACTGCAATCAGTCTACTAAAAAGGGCTCAAGAAATGCTCACTCAGTCTAACCTAAGGTTACACAAGATTTCCTCCAACAGCCGAGAGTTGATGGAAGCCTTTCCCTCTCAAAACTATTCCAGTGATCTAAGGGACCTAGACCTAAGCATCGACTCCCTTCCCATGCAGCAGAGCCTTGGATTGCTTTGGGATCTGAAGACAAATGCCTTCACCTTCCAGATCAGTAAAGATGAGAAACCCTTCATGCACAGAGGAGTCCTCCCTTTTGTGAATAGTTTATACGACCCCCTGGGAATCGTAGCTCCAGTAACTATCCAAGGAAAAAAGATGCTAAGAGACTTCACCCAAGATACGTCTCGTCTGATTGGGACGATCCACTTCTAGCAGAAAAAGCAGACCTGTGGGAAGAGTGGAGGAGTTCTCTTGAGGCCTTGACCGACCTTCGTGTGAAACGACCGTATGCTCCTGTGCCATTCACAGAAGTCAAGACACAAAGACTTTATATCTTTGTGACACATTAGTCAAAGCGATCACAGCAGTAGCATACCTCAAAACCATAGACATGAACGAACAGAGCTACATCAGGTTTGTGATTAGCCAGACTAAATTGGCACCACTCCGTGAACACACGATACCCAGACTGGAACTCTGTGCTGCTGTCCTCGCAGTTGAGTTGGCCGAGCTTATCTCAGTTGCAATGAATCTGGAGAACAAAGATGCAGAGTTCTATACCGATAGCAAGGTGGTACTAGGATACATCTGTAATGAAATGCGATGTTTTTATGTCTACATCAGCAACCGGGTACTGAGAATAAGAAGATCCACCTGCCCTAATCAGTGGCACTATGTGCCTACTCACCTCAATCCTGCGTACCATGCGACTAGATGTGTTGCTCCAAGTCATCTAAAGGATACTACATGGTTCACAGGCCCTGCTTCTTTGTACCGTTTGATGCCCAACATCGACAGGCCCGATACGTTCAAACTAGTGGATCCAGATGCCGATGAAGAGCTCCACTCTCAAGTGTCTGCTCTGCGTACATGGATCTGAAGCCATCACCTGGAATCTCATCGGTTCAGCAGGTTCTCAACCTGGAAGTCACTTGTTCGAGCCATCGTCTGTCTACGTCATGTGGCCCAGCGCTACAAGTCGGCATCACCTGCAAGCCAGGGATCTTGTAAAGGTTGGCATCACTGCAAGCATGCGTTTACCGCTCTCAACTAGTGTTGAGCGATACCTTCCGAAATATCGGATCGGATCGGACCAATACCCCAAAAATATCGGATATCGCCGATTCCGATACTGGAAACCAATGCAAGTGAATGGGACACAAATATCGGAATGAAAATAAACCCTTACTTTCCTTGTAGGTTAATTCTACATAAAGGAAAACAACTAAGAATAATGTAGAATGTATTGGGGGAGGTGGAGGAGACATTAAAGGCAGAGAGGTTTAGCCCAATCAAATGGAATAGCAGGAATTATTTTTTTTTTAAGACGTTCGGAGTTACAAAGATATTGACTATGTTAAGCTTTTTTTATATTTTGTCAGATATTTATGTTTCACTACTTCCATGCTCTTCACCTTCTTTTTTACGTCTCCCACACTTTCTCCTTCATCATCCTCAGCAGCAGCATCTTTTTCATCAACTTCTTCTTCACCTTATTCATCTTCTTCTTCTTCACCTTCTTCCTATTCTTTTTTTTACATTCTTCATATTCTTCTTATTCAACTATTATTCTTCTTCATATTCTACTTCTTCATCATCTTCATATTCTTCATCATATTCTTATTTGTGACAGGCATTCCTGTAGTTGTTATCTATAAAAGTTTGAAGATTACACCTTCCATTCTGCCTGTCACAAAAAATTTACAACTGGATTTGTCCGCGTTCAGTTTTGACTGCAGCAGCAGGTATTTTACAGGGGCACCACGAGGAGGAAAGGACTCACCCCCATACAATGCTTTGTCTTCTTCTGCTTATAATTTAGATAATATCTTTTGCTCTGATTTTTGGTCTTATGCTTAATGTTCTTCTGCAGCTTCTTGTTCTTCTGCTTCTTGGTCTTCTGTCTCTTGTTCTTCTGTATCTTGGTGGTTGTCTTCTTGTTCTTTGTCCTCTTGGTCATCTTCTTCAGGGTCATCTTCTTGGTCTTCTTCGGGGTGGTCTTCAGGGTCGTCGTCTTTAGGGTCGTCGTCAGGGAGATCCAGAGTGATTACCAAAAACCATTTCAAAAAGCTTGAACTTGGAAATGTAGCTGAAGGTACAGGAAGGCTGAGGAACTGCTGAGAACCAGCTGACGGTACTGGAACCTGGACGGGTAGCAGAAGGTACAAGTGCCAATGGAACTACCGAGGACCAGTTGATGGTACTGGAACCCGGTTACTAAGCAGGAGGTACCTGTGCCAGAAAGCACTACCAAGGATCAGCAGACATTGGTGGAACTCGGAAACCCACAGTCCTACAGGGGGAGCTTGTCCTATTGGCACTACGGAATCAGCCTTCATTGCCAGATCCCGCAGCCCACATAGCAAGCACCTAAACTGCAGGCACCATAGAGTTGGCTAACCCGACCGCAACACGACAGGACAACGTATTGGAGGCAAAGTGACGTTGACACTAGCTGGAAACAGCTGGCGTGCTGGAACCAGGCTGAGCAGGAGGGAGTACCCGTGCCAAAGACACTTCTGAGCAGCACTGGCGGTGTTGGATTACAGTAGAAACAGAGTGCAGCCTGAGGCCTAATTGGAGCAAGTTTAATATCCAGGGCCGCCATCAGGGCATGACAGCCCTTACAAGTGTATGGGGCCCCAGTGATTAGGAGGGGCCCGCCCGGCGCCCGAGCACACTGGCAGCCCGAGCTCTGTCTGCTGTGTGCGCACAGGACCTGTGATGAGATCACAAGATGGGAGGAGTCCGGTGTCACATGATCAGGGCCCTGGACGTATTCAGGACTCTGCTGTGCTTGTTGTCGTGTACTGCTGGATGAGGTAAAGTTTCTGTGCGGGGACCCCGGTGATTAGGGGGGCCCGGTGCCCGCCCGGCGCCTGAGAACAATGGCAGCCCGGTCCACGCTCGGCCCCGGGCCCCCCTACGTTTTGTTCAGGCTCCTCCAGCTCCGTCTGCTGTGTGCGCACAGGACCTGTGATGAGGTCACAGGAGGGGTGGAGTCAGGGGTCACATGATCAGGGGCCTCATGTCTGCAGGACTCTGCTGTGCTGGTTGTCATGGTGTACTGCTGGATGAGGTAAAGTTTCTGTGTGGGTTCAGGAGGGGTTTATAGGGTGGATGTAGCAGAGCTGTGTGTGTACGAGGTGTACGGAGCGGAGCCGTGTGTGTACGAGGAGTACGGAGCGGAGCCGTGTGTGTACGAGGAGTACGGAGCGGAGCCGTACGTGTACGAGGTGTACGGAGCGGAGCCGCGCGCGTACGAGGTGTATGAAGCGGAGTTGCGTGTGTACGAGGTTTACGGAGAGGAGCCGTGCGTGTAAGAGGAGTACAGAGAGGAGCCGCGCGTGTAAGAGGAGTACAGAGAGGAGCTGCGCGTGTAAGAGGAGTACAGAGAGGAGCCGCGCGTGTACGAGGTGTACGGAGCGGAGCCGCGCGTGTACGAGGTGTACGGAATGAAGCCGCGCGTGTACGAGGTGTACGGAGCGGAGCCACGCGTGTACGAGGTGTACGGAGCGGAGCCGCGCGTGTACGAGGTGTACGGAGCGGAGCCGCGCGTGTACGAGGTGTACGGAGAGGAGCCGCGCGTGTACGAGGAGTACGGAGAGGAGCCGCTCGTGTACGAGGAGTACGGAGAGGAGCCGCGCGTGTACGAGGAGTACGGAGAGGAGCCGCGCGTGTACGAGGAGTACGGAGAGGAGCCGCACGTGTACGAGGAGTACGGAGAGGAGCCGCGCGTGTACGAGGAGTACGGAGAGGAGCCGCGCGTGTACGAGGAGTACGGAGAGGAGCCGCGCGTGTACGAGGAGTACGGAGAGGAGCCGCGCGTGTACGAGGAGTACGGAGAGGAGCTGCGTGTGTATGAGGAGTAAGGAGCGGAGCCGTGTGTACGAGATGTACGGAGCGGAGCCGTGTGTACGAGGAGTACGGAGCGGAGCCGTGTGTATGAGTTGTGCGGAGAGGAGCCGTGCGTGTACGATGAGTACGGAGAGGAGCCGTGCGTGTACGACGAGTACGGAGAGGAGCCGTGCGTGTAAGACGAGTACAGAGAGGAGCCGTTCGTGTACGACGAGTACGGAGAGGAGCCGTGCGTGTACGACGAGTACGGAGAGGACCCGTGCGTGTACGACGAGTACGGAGAGGACCCGTGCGTGTACGACGAGTATGGAGAAGAGCCGAGCGTGTACGAGGTGTACGGAGAGGAGCCGTGTGTGTACGAGGAGTAAGGAGCGGAGCCGTGTGTACGAGATGTACGGAGCAGAGCCGTGTGTACGAGGAGTACGGAGCGGAGCCGTGTGTATGAGTTGTGCGGAGAGGAGCCGTGCGTGTACGACGAGTACGGAGAGGAGCCGTGCGTGTACGACAAGTACGGAGAGGAGCCGTGCGTGTACGACGAGTACGGAGAGGTGCCGTGCGTGTACGAGGTGTACGGAGCGGAGCCGTGTGTACGAGGTGTACGGAGCGGAGCATCGCGTGTATGAGGTGTACGGAGCGGAGCCGCATGTGTACGAGGTGAGCGGAGAGGAGCCGTGCGTGTATGAGGAGTACGGAGCGGAGCCATGTGTGTACGAGGTGTACGGAGCGGAGCTGTGTGTGTACGAGGTGTACGGAGCGGAGCCGTGTCTGTACGAGGTGTACGGAGCGGAGCCGTGTGTACGAGGTGTACGGAGCGGAGCCGCGTGTGTGCGAGGTGTACGGAGCGGAGCCGTGTGTACGAGGTGTACAGAGCCGCTTGTGCATTTTGGCATTGGGGGGCCCATTAGAAAGTTATTATGCAACGTCGGCGGCGGGCGCTTATGACCGTGTGAAGGGGATAAGGGAAACCGCGCTTCAGATAGGAGTTCTGCAGCAGCTGCGATATGACTACGGCTCTCATGCTGGGAGAGCAAGGCTCTGTGGGGCAGCGGTTCCGTCCAGCTCAATAAACCTGTCTCCCCCTGAGGGGCTGCAGTGCCATTGTGGGGTTGGGAGCCTTAGGGTACATCCCCGTGTTGTACCCCACAGGGGCAGACTCCCACCCACCTGCCCTATATTCTCTGCTGCAGAGCCGGCTTCTTCCCACTTACCCTACTGTTTCAGGTTGCCCTATGTGCATGAGATGTCATCTTCTAGGGGTCTTTCACTTGTCCCCAGATGACTCCCAATACAGTAAATAAAGCCCCCCAGTCCTCTCCCTCCCCTGCACTAGCTGAAGGGTTCAGAGTCAGACATAGGGGAGGGGGTAATGTTATCTAGTCTTTTCTTACCTCAGGGATTTTTTGGGGTCACCCTTTGACAACTCTTATAAAGTCACCTGCTCTATTCTCACAATGTGCAAGGCAGCGGAGAAGTCTGCAGTGTAAAATTGACTGGGGGCTTTATAGTCCCACTGGTTCTCAGTCCACTCTGTGCCATTTTTAGGGTCAGGGCTCTTTTGCAGGGTTTTGACAGAACAGATTTGTGATGGTAATGTAACATAAAGCGCAGTCCTGGGACCATTAGATACTTATAAATATGCATTTCTATTCCTCCAGGAAATGTGTGAGGAAATACAAATGAGTGGGAGATTCCCACTCAAATGTGCATTTTAAAATCCACAGTGTGTCACTTGTATGTGACAAGATCCACACGTGCCACATGATTTTGTTGAGGAAAGTCCACATTGAATGTGCTGCTCGTGCGCTTACTCTTAGGGCTGACCCTCACTACAGGTCTAGTGCTGAACATTGGGGATTTTCCAGTTCCCCTATGTCAATGTCATTCAGGTAAATTGATCTGATTGGCAGTTCACTATCAGATCTGTAGCAGTGGGGACATATTAGTCAGAGACATGGCAGCCCCTCCATTCTCATCTTGTCATCTTTGACTGCTGGGACCTCGGATACCAGTGTCAGTGCTGATCACTGGCGATTTGTTAGCACAGTCCGTGTCTACAGAAGCATGTCTGGTCTGAAGTGCTGATATCTGCGATCTCATGTTTTGGGGTGCACATACACCTTACATAGCTGGCAGCCAAAAGCCCTTTTCTGAGAAGTTGGGGTCCTAAAGCCATGTTTGAATGGAGCATGAGGGATTTTGTGTGACCATCACCCATAGGCTGTGCCAGCGTGCCACGTGGTGGGACCAGGCTGGGAGCAGAAGATGGTGACCGTGGACGGCAGCGGGACGGTGGATGGCGAGGCGCAGACGGTAGGCACTGGCAGACCAGTCACGAGGCGGCGAGCGAGCAGGGTGAGTAGACAGTCTGTCTTTGACTCTCTCCGATGTCTCCGTCTCCGGTGGCATGGTGGCGGTGCCCAAAGAGCCATGACGGGAGAGGGAACAGAATCTGGGGGTCTTATGGGGGGTACAATTACATTGACTTAATATGTGACCAACCTAATATAAGGTACTGCCTTTGCCACCATGCTGGAGTATGTTAGAGTTAGATGGGCACTGACTCAGTATCATCTGGTCATTGTCTGAAGATGGATGCACAATAATGGTTAAAAAAAGTTACCAAATGTTTAATAGGTTAGAGTAGAGTAGGGCCCTGTCAATAGAGTCTACCTTGTCATGGTGGCAGGCTTAAAAAATCTTTTGGTCAAAACTGAAGCTGATGGCTATGTATGTGATATGGTGTTGATGTGAGATTGGTGAGGGTGTGGTGTAGAAGTGAAGTTTTTCCAAGAAAGGGCGGAGGGATTTTGGAAGGTTCGCATGGTGGAGGAGGAGCTAGGGTGGAGGCGGAGCTGGGGGTGGAGCCTGGGCGGAGTCTCAAGGGGGGCCCCATAAATTTTGCCAGTATGGGGCCCCGAAATTCCTAGTGGCAGCCCTGTTAATATCTGTAGAAGTGTGAATGTGGACAGAGCAGGCGAAATTGCCGGACACACAGCAGGGGATCAGCTGACATTACTGAACCCCAATAACACTGGAGCATGTGTTGACTGTGCAGACGGCACTTTTGAGCAGCAACTGGCGGTGTTGGAGCCCAGTGATTACAGTTCAGGTGGTAGAAACATGAACACAACAGGAGACCTGGATACTGGAAGAGGACTGGCAAATTCCTGCGAGATCCAGGCCTTGTTCATTTTCAGAAAAGTAAGCCGGTCAACGTTATCGGAGGATAGTCGCATGCGACAGTCTGTTAGTACACCACCTGCGGCACTAAAGACGCGTTTCGATAATACACTAGCAGCAGGGCAAGCCAGCACCTCCAATGCATATTGGCTAAGCTCTGGCAATGTATCCAGCTTAGTGACCCAAAACTCGAAGGGGGAAGAGCCGTGTGGGAGAACACTGAGGGGGCAAGACATGTAGTCTGTCACCATCTGACGGAAACGTTGCCTCCTGCTGACTGGAGCCATCTGTGATGGTGTAGACATTTGTGGCAAGGACACAAAACTTTGCCACATTTGGCCCATACTGGTATTGCCTTGTGCTGAGGCGCTGCTTCTGCTCCCTCTTTGTGCAGAGCTTCCTCCACTGCCTCGACGCACTGAGCTGCTTTGTAAAGCACTAGCAGCACTGCTCTCGGGTGGAATGGAGAACATGATGGAATGCACCAGTGTGTCTTGGTACTCCCGCATTTTACACTCCCGGTTCAACGGTGTTATGAGGCTATGTAAGTTGTCCCGGTAACGAGGATCTAGGAGGGTGTACACCCAATAATCAGCCGTGTTGAGAATGTGGGCGATGCGGCGGTCGTTTCTCTGGCACTGCAGCATGAAATCAACCATGTGCTGCAGACTGCCAACTGGCCAAGAAACGCTGTCCCCTGCTTGAGGCGTCATCTCTGTCTGCTCTGCATAACCCCACCCTCGCTCTACATACTGACTACTAGAGCATTGTGTACCTCCCTCCTCTGGACAGATGTCTTCCTCCTCCATTGACTCCTTGTCATCCTCTTCACAAAGTGTCCCCTGCCTAGGCCTTTGTGAGGAACCATGTTGTGCAGACTGTCCAGAAGCAGATGGCATTTGTGACTCCTCATCCTCCACCTCTTCCACAAACTCCTCCCTTAGTGCTTGCAGTGTTTTTTCAAGCAGGCAGATAAGGGGGATAGTCATGCTGACTAGTGCATCATCTGCACTCGCCATCCGCGTGGAATCATTGAAGGCACGCAAAACGTGGCAGATGTCATTCATAGGGGCCCACTCAGTGGTGGTGAAGTGTGAACGGCACACAGTGCAACTTGTTTGCGCCTGATGCAGCTGGTACTCCATTACTGCTGCCTGCTGCTCACACAACCTCTCCAATATATATAAGTAACGTTGAATTCCACCTGGTGGGTAGGTCACATATGATGCGATGTTCTGGAAGGCGGAATCGGCGCTGCAGAGCTGCAATGCGCGATCTTGCCATGCTGGATTGCCGCAAGTGAGCGCACTCTATGCGGACCTTTGCAGCAGTGCATCAAGATCCGGATAGTCCCTCAAAAAACTCTGCACGACCAAGTTGAGCACATGTGCCAGACATGGGATGTGAGAGAGGTTGCCTAGTCCCAGAGCTGCCACCAGATTTCGTCTATTGTCACACACTACCATGCCTGGCTGGAGATTCGCTGGCACAAACCACACGCTGCTCTCCTGCGTGATGGCATTCCAGAGCTCCAGCACTGTGTGGCTTCAATTCCCCAAAGAAATTAATTTCAATATGGCCTGTTGACGTTTGGCCATGGTTATGCTCATATCGGTCGTAACAGGTAAACATTCACGGGTCCATGTGGAGGTAGACTGTGACGGCTCCTGAAGCGCTGATTCAGAGGAACTGGAGTATGAGGAGGAGACAATGTGTACAGACTGGATTCCTGCAATCCTTGGAGTTGGCAGAACACGTACAGTGCCACTCTCAAGATCTGTACCCGGCTCCACAACATTGACCCAATGGGCAGTGAGGGAAAGATATCGTCCCTGCCCATGGTTACTGGTCCACGCATCGGTGGTCAGGTGGACCTTGCTGCTGACGGCGTTTAGTAGCACATGTTTAATTTTTCCCTCCACATGCTTTTGCAGGGCAGGGACGACTTGCTTGCTGAAATAAAAGCGGCTGGGCACGTTGTATTGTGGGACTGCCAATGCCATGAAGTTACGGAGGGTGTCAGTCTCCACCAGCCTGAAAGAGAGCATTTCAAGGGACAGTACTTTTGCAATGCCAGCATTCAGAGCCTGTGCTCGGGGGTGGTTTGCCAAGTATGGGCGCCTTTTCTCCCATGCCTGTGCTATCGATGGCTGTAGAGTGGCCTGGGAGTGTGAGGATGACGGGGAACGTGGTGCTGTGGGTGGAATGACACTGTGTCTCTGTACAACAGTGCCAGAGGTTCTTCCATGGCGATCCTGTGAGGAAGCCAAACCAGCTGTGTGTGAGGTGGAGGAAGAGGCTACAACACGAACTGAAGAGGTTGTAGGTGGCGCTGTAGGTTGGCCTAGGTCTTCAGTGTGTCTTTGTAACTCCACCACGTGCTTTGTCCGCACATGTTTCCACATATTTGTGGTATTGAGGTTGCTGACACTTTTCCCTCTTTTCACTTTCTGATTACACAGCTTGCATTTGACAAAGCAAATGTCATCTGCAACTGTGTCAAAGAAGGACCAGGCACTGCAAGTCTTTGGAGCGCCCGTTTTGGGTTTTGGAAGAGGCGTGCTCCTAATGGGTGCCGAAGTGGAGGCTACAGGCAACCGAGTCTGCCCCCTCCCTCTCCCTCCTTTTTTGGCCGCTCGGGGAATCTCTTCCTTAAAGCTGCTCCCACCACCTTCCTGTACCTCACGCCATGATGGGTCAAGGACCTCATAATCTACACTACCCTCTTCAAACGACTGCTTCTCCTGGGTAGTCTCGACAGCACAATACGCACTAGAAAGTGGCACCTGAGTCTCATCATCTGATGCATACTGAGGTGTGCTGACCATAGGCACTGGCCCACCCGCCTCTTCAGATTCAGAGAGACAAAGCTGTTGCGCATCACTGCATACTACCTCTTCAAATTCTCGAATGCTGCTTGGCTGGCCCCCTCTTTCCAAGCCAACAGATTCAGAGAACATAAGTAGAGATGGCTCCTGTCCAGGGCTCTCTGACTGCCTGGGCAATTTGGCAGGTGGTGAAGAGACAGATGGGTGCTCTTCAGTGCTCTGGACCTGAGAGGATCTGGAACGAATTGAAGTTGATGCGTTAGCTGTCATCCATCCGACAACGGCTTCAATTTGTTCGTCCCGCAGCAGTGGGGTAAGGCGAGCTCCTACAAACCTGCGCATAAAGGACTGTTCCCTGGTAAAACTAGGGGATGCTGAGTCCCTGGTGCCCGCAGCAGGCACAGAATCCCCACGTCTTCTCCCTGCAGAAACTCCACGCCCATGACCACGTGCCTTACTCCCTGCCTTCTTCATCTTGGTAGACTGATAAAGATAGGCAGAAAAGTACTAAGGGCTTAGTGTGATCATTCCTGAACAGCTGCTAACAGGTATAAGAAACTAATTTTATAAAGTGTGGACTAGACTTTGATATGAGCTAATGTGGCCTACACACCTGTAAAGTGGAGTGTTTGGTGAACTTTATTAACTTTTTTTTCACAAAAAGACACTGGATGTGCCCAAAGATGTAAAACCGATAGTATCACAAACTTTTTGTAGCTATTACAATGCAGGAAGGTAATCTACAATGCAATAGATGAGGCTCCAAAATATAGGCTAATACTAATCTGGCTGGGGCTGCAGGGCACAAGCCAGCAGAAAGGCTCCTCTATCTACTCCTATATAGTGTTTGCAAATATTCTAGCTGGATACGGATGGAACCACACTAATAGGAGAAATCTGGAAAAATGAGCTGCACTAATGCAAAAAAGGACAATGTATGAGGCAGTGACGCAGGCTGAGCGGACTACAACCGGAGGTGGCTGCAGAGCACACTACAGTGTGAGCTGCACTCACACACAGAGACCTCACAGACAGCCGTGAACAGCGCTGCAAGGCTGCAGAAAAGCTCCTCTATCTACTCCTATATAGTGTTTTCAAGCAATCTAGCTGGATACGGATGGAACCACACTAATAGGAGAAATCTGGAAAAATGAGCAGCACTAATGCAAAAAAGGACAATGTATGAGGCAGTGACGCAGGCTGAGCGGACTACAACCGGAGGTGGCTGCAGAGCACACTACAGTGTGAGCTGCACTCACACACAGAGACCTCGCAGACAGCCATGAACAGCGCTGCAAGGCTGCAGAAAAGCTCCTCTATCTACTCCTATATAGTGTTTTCAGGCAATCTAGCTGGATACGGATGGAACCACACTAATAGGAGAAATCTGGAAAAATGAGCAGCAGTAATGCAAAAAAGGACAATGTATGAGGCAGTGACACACGCTAAGCGGACTACAACCGGAGGTGGCTGCAGAACACACTACAGCGTGAGCTGCACTCACACACACAGACCTCGCAGACAGCTGTGAACAGCGCTGCAAGGCAAAAGAAAGCTTCTCACACAGCAGTTGCTAAAGTAAAGCACAATAAAGCAAATCGCTAGCTCAAACTGTCCCTCAGAGTCAGAACAGCAGCGTCCTGTCCCTAAGTAAATTCACAGCAAAGTGAACCCAAAATGGTGGCGGCTTTTATAGTGCATCATGACATCATTTCAGCAGCCAATCACAGCCATGCCATTAGTTAACATGCCTAACATGCATAACAGGATGTGCCCACACTTCTTAGGATTCCTCATTGGCTGAATAAAATCAAACTGGCTCATTGTATTATGGGAACTTCCGATTCCGGTATTCGATATTCTAAAAGTATCGGAACTCCGATACCGTGTATATTGGCCGATACCCGATATTGCAGTATCGGAATACTCACCACTACTCTCAACCAAAAGAACCAAATAGTAGCATCTGTTGATGCCAACTGGGGAGTGTTCTGCCTATTCATGTGCAGCAAGACATTTCTTAAGTGCTGTTCCAGCAATGGCCATTAGATGTCATAGCTGCCCCTCTCTTTCTTATTCATGTGTTTGGAAACCTTTCCCCTTAATGGTTAATCTGTTCAGAACCGCCCCTTTTTTCAGCAACCTGTAACCATTTATGTTGCATCTCTGAGGAGCTCACATGTGCTCAGATCCCTGCAAAATCACTGCTTATATCAAGCGGATTCTGGTAAGGTTTTAATGCAGCTATGTAATATATGCTATGTATCTGTGTTAGCTGGCCATAGTACATGCCTCATGATATTTGCAATGCATGTTCAACTCCTGTAATGCTATTACACTGCATGTTAGTTATATGCATCCTCTGTTCAGTGACTGCAAGGCTGGCAGCCATAAGTTGTTTAGATATCTCTTTCTCTTTTACTGCTGTGTATGTTGTTTTGCTCAGCCTCTGTATAATGCATTCTACCGACATAACAACACTCTGTGTCATTGCTACTGTTGTGATAGTAACCTGTATTGCTGTGATATTGTCTGGCAGTACTAACATGCTTCATTGTCTGTTCCCTTATAGTTTTTACCCGATATCATCCACATTGTGTACAACAATCTCTGAAATCATCCACAACTTTGTACAACAATCTCTGATATCATCTACTACTGTGTTCTACTATACCTTCTGTTATCATCTCCCATTGTTGTCTGTTATGATTGAGTCACCGAGGAGGAAAAAAAAAACACAAGCTCAGCCCAGAAAATCAGAGAGGTTGGAAACTAGCGGATTGCAGACCCCCTAATCCTATCACACAACTAGCAGTAGCCATGGAGTGTTCCTACGGTGATCCTAGACACCTCGTCACAGCCGGAGATCTACATAAGCCTAAAGAGAGAAAAGGGAAAAACTGACTGCCCCAGAGCAGACCCCATAGCAATAGGCAGCCCCCAACATATAATGACGGTGAAGCAAGATGAAAACACTAACACAGATAGAAAGATAGGTTGAGCAAACGATGGGGCCCAAGCTAACTAAAAAGGGCAGGATAGAAAAGCTGCTGTCTGCAATCCGAGAAAACCCTGCTAAAAATATTACCAACACAACTGATAAGCAAAAAGGACCCTGAAGTCACTAGACCTCAAACCCTATATCAGCACTCAGAATATTCTGGAAGCAGAGCAAAAGAGAACACTGATCAAGGAAAAAGAATACAGCACACCCCCGGCCGGGGATGGCTGAACTCCAAAAAACAAGGTAAACAAAACCAAAACTAATAAGTTCAATAGCAGAGCAAAAACTTATCTTTGGGAAGCAGGAATCAGACTGGTCTCCAAGAATCCAGCAGAGAAATCACCAGCGACTCAGAAGGGCGTCGGCTGCCTTATATCCAGTCAGAAGTTCCCGTTACCCAGTCACCATCCACCTGATCAGGTGTTTGGTAATCAGCCTCACTACCTTCCTTCACCAGAAGAGGGAGATCCTCGGACACAAAAGATGAATGAACAGATGAGCTCACAACAGTACCTCCCCCTTGAGGAGGGGTCACCGAACCCTCATCCAAGCCACCAGGCCGATCAGGATGAGCTCGATGAAAAGCACACACCAATCTTTCGGCATGAATATCGGAGGCAGAGACCCAGGAATTATCCTCCTGACCATAACCCTTCCACTTAACCAAATACTGGAGTCTCTGTCTAGCCAGACGGGAATCCAGTATCTTCTCTACCTCATATTCCATGTTACCTTCAACCAACACAGGGTCAGGAGGTGCCGCCATAGGAACCACTGGTTCAACAAACCTCTTCAATAAGGACTTATGAAACACATTATGAATCTTAAATGTGACAGGAAGAGCCAACCGAAAAGAGACCGGATTAATAATCTCCAAAATCTTGTAAGGTCCAATAAATCTAGGTTTAAACTTTGGAGAAGCCACTTTCATAGAGATATTCTTTGATGACAACCAGACCATATCACCCACCTTAAACCGGGGACCAATGGTCCTATGCCGGTTAGAAAACCGCTGGGCCTTTTCCAGGGAAAGAGACAACTTATCCACCACTTGGTCCCAAATCTGCTGCATTCTTTCCACCACAGTGTCAACCCCTGGACAGGCAGAAGACTCCACCTGCCCTGAAGAAAATCGAGGATGAAACCCAAAGTTACAGAAAAAGGGTGACATCAAAGTGGCAGAACTAGCTCTATTATTTAAAGCAAATTCGGCCAAGGGTAAAAATGAGACCCAATCATCCTGATCAGCACATATAAAACATCTCAAATAAGCCTCCAAAGTCTGGTTTGTTCTCTCCGTCTGCCCATTGGTCTGAGGGTGAAATGCAGAGGAGAAGGACAAGTGAATTCCCAACTTGGAACAAAAGGTCCTCCAGAATCTAGAGACAAACTGAACTCCTCTGTCTGATACAATGTTCTCAGGAATCCCGTGCAAGCGAACCACCTGTTGCAAAAACAAGGGCACCAACTCTGAGGAAGATGGCAACTTAGGGAGTGGTACAAGATTGACAATCTTAGAGAATCTATCACAAATCACCCAGATAACAGTCATCCTCTGAGAGACAGGCAGATCAGAAATAAAATCCATTGAAATATGGGTCCATGGCCTCCTGGGCACCGGCAAAGGCATCAACAACCCACTAGAACGAGAACAAGGCTTAGATCGGGAGCAAGTCCCACAGGACTGCACAAAATTTCTGACATCACGAGACAAGGCAGGCCACCAAAAAGACCGACTCACCAAATCTCTAGTATCAAAAATACCTGGATGACCAGCCAACGTGGAGCAATGAACCTCAGACATCACTTTCCTCCTCCACTGGTCAGGAACATACAACCTACCACTGGGACAATGCTCAGGCTTATCCTCCTGAAACTTCTCCAGAGCACATCTCAAATCAGGCGAGATGGCAGAAAGAACCACCCCCTCATCTAAGATGGTAGCAGGCTTGGTCACAATAGGAGAATCGGCCAAAAAACTCCTAAAGAGGGCATCAGCCTTAACGTTCTTAGTGCCCGGGAGAAAGGAGACCACAAAATCAAAATGTGTGAAAAACAAGGCCCACCTGGCCTGTCTCGGATTCAAGCGTTTAGCCGACTCAAAGTAGATCAAACTCTTGTGGTCAGTGAGGACCACAACTTGATGTCTAGCTCCCTCCAACCAATGTCTCCACTACTCAAATGCCCACTTCATGGCCAACAGTTCTCGATTCCCCACATCATAGTTGCGTTCCGAAGGAGAGAACTTTCGGGAAAAGAAGGCACAGGGGTTCATTTTAGATGTTACAGGATCTAGTTGGGACAAAACAGCTCCTGCACCAGTCTCTGAAGCATCCACCTACACCTGAAATGGAAGTGAGACATCGGGTTGTTGCAAAACCGGAGAAGAAGTGAACCTCTGCTTCAGCTCCTGAAAAGAAGAAACAGCCTCTGGAGACCAATTCAGCAAATCAGCGCCCTTCTTAGTCAAATCAGTCAATGGTTTGGCAATAACAGAAAAATTGGCTATAAACTTATGATAAAAACTAGCAAAACCCCAAAACTTCAGGAGAGCCTTCAAAGAAGTGGGCTGCACCCAATCATAAATGGCCTGTACCTTGGCCGGGTCCATTTCAATAGTTGACGGAGACAAAATAAATCCCAAAAATGAAATCCTCTGTACACCAAAAAGACATTTTAATCCCTTAACATACAGGGAGTTTTCCCTCAAAAACCGGAACACAGTCCGAACATGTTCCACATGAGAGTCCCAATCCCTGGAAAAGATCAAAATATCATCCAAATAGATGATCAGAAACTTATCCACAAAGTCCCGGAAAATATCATTCATGAAGCACTGGAAGACAGAAGGGGCGTTAGTGAGCCCAAAAGGCATCACCAGGTACTCAAAATGTCCCTCCGGAGTATTAAATGCTGTCTTCCTTTCATCCTCATGCTCAATGCGAATAAGATTATACGCTCCCCTGAGGTCAAGCTTGGTAAACCAGCAAGCACCTTCAACTCTAGAAAATAGGTCAGAAATCAGGGGTAACGGATACTGATATTTTACAGTAATTTTGTTAAGGTAGCGATAGTCAATGCAGGGCCTTAATGAACCATCCTTCTTGGCCACAAAAAAAAAACCAGCACCCAAGGGAGAAGAGGATGGTCTAATATGACCCTTCTCCAATGACTCCTTAATATAAGAACGCATAGCCTCATGTTCGGGTACAGATAAATTAAAAAGTCGACCCTTGGGAAATTTACACCCCGGACTCAGCTCAATTGCACAGTCATAACTCCTATGAGGAGGCAAAGATGCAGACTTACTCTCACTAAACACATCATAAAAATCAGCCAAATAGTCAGGAACCTCATGCGACTGGGGAGAGGTGGAGAAAACAGGAGTGTCACTAAGAGCACACCGACAACCCCAACTCACCACAGACACAGATTTCCAATCCAAAACTGGATTATGGATTTGCAGCCAGGGAAACCCCAGAACAATGGTATCATGCAAATTATGCAACACCAAAAATCTGCAATTTTCTTGATGGTCTGGGGCGACCCGCATTACTACCTGGGTCCAAAACTGAGGTTTATTCTTTGCCAAAGGAGTAGCATCAATACCCCTCAAAGGAATAGGCGTCCACAGGGGTGTCATAGGGAAAGCACAATGTTTAGCAAAGTCTAAATCCATTAGGTTCAAGGCTGCTCCTGAATCCACAAAGGCTTTAGCAGAAAATGTGGACAGGGAGCAGATCAGAGTAATTGCCAGAAGAAACTTAGGTTGTACACCACCTACAGCAAATGTGTGTGCAAAATGTTTCTCTCGTTTAGGGCAGACAGAAATAATATGAGAGGCATCTCCACAGAAAAAACACAGCTTATTATGCCTTCTGAACTCCTGACGTTGCGCCCTAGACAAAACTCTATCACATTGCATAGGTTCAGACATTTGTTTAACAGGTGGCAGCATTTCCGGTATAATTTTACGTTCACGTAAACGCCGATCAACCTGAATGGCTAATGACATAGAATCATCAAGACCAGAGGGAACAGGAAATCCCACCATAGTATCTTTTACGGTTTCTGACAAACCCTTCCGAAAGAGAGCTGCCAAGGCACCATCATTCCAAGTGGTGAGGACCGCCCACTTTCGGAATTTTTGACAGTACAGTTCTGCAGAATCTTGACCCTGGCTCAATGCCAACACGGTCTTTTCAGCTTGATCAATCACATTAGGTTCATCATACAACAACCCCAAAGCCTGAAAAAATGCATCCACATTAGCTAGAATTAGAGTTGAGCGAAACGGGTCGAACAATTTCAAAAGTCGCCGACTTTTGGCAAAGTCGGGTTTCATGAAACGAAACCCGACCCTAGGATGAGGTCGGCCACGAGGTCGGCGACTTACGCGCCAAAGTCGCTTTTCAAAAGTTTGTTTAGCGCTCTTTTTCAGCCAATCAGGATCCACGGACACTGTGGGCAACGTGATGACATAGGCAGGGGTCGCCACCATCTTTCAGAAGGGCATGCAAGTGATTGGCTTGCTTTGGTGGGCGTCACAGGGGTTATAAAAGGGCGTGCACGCCGACCGCCATCTTACTTCTGCCGATCTTAGCATAGGGAGAGGTTGCTGATTCTGTAGGTAGAGCTTTAGGCAGGGAAGAAGACAAAAAAACTGCTTCTGCTGCTAGCGATTTTGCCTGTGCAACACACCAGTCACTGTGTGTGCAGTGCAAGGGGAGGCTATATTGTGGTGGATCAGCGGTGTTGGTTGTTAGGCTGCCTTCTAAGGCTTCCTGACAGCTGCATTGCTGTTTCCCCACTGCTCTGCAAACTGCTTTTTTAAAAGCAATCCCAATTTTTTTTGTCCTGCTAAGGTACTGAGCGTGCATTTATTCACACCATACAGCTGTGTACGCTCCTCACACAGTACCGTGTAACGGCTGTTATCACAGCCACAGTGAAGCTATCTGTGTGTCACTGTGGAAGGATAAGTGGAGGACTTGTTCCGTTCTTACAGACCTACACTCTAGGGAGATTCCTATTCTGCCCAATTCTACAATTCACTTTTTTCACACCTGTGCCATCGAGCCTGTGACATAGCGCTCTGATATTCAGTGGGCCTCACACAATCCAAGTGTCCAGTGTCCACAAGTGTCTGCAGAAATTCAAAATCTCCCAGAAATTCAAAATCTCCCTTATCCTGTAGTCACTTTTTTCACACCTGTGCCATCGAGCCTGTGACATAGTGCTGTGATATTCAATGGGCCTCACACAATCCAAGTGTCCAGTGTCCACAAGTGTCTGCAGAAATTCAAAATCTCCCAGAAATTCAAAATCTCCCTTATCCTGTAGTCACTTTTTTCACACCTGTGCCATCGAGCCTGTGACATAGCGCTGTGATATTCAGTGGGCCTCACACAATCCAAGTGTCCAGTGTCCACAAGTGTCTGCAGAAATTCAAAATCTCCCAGAAATTCAAAATCTCCCTTATCCTGTAGTCACTTTTTTCACACCTGTGCCATCGAGCCTGTGACATAGCACTGTGATATTCAGTGGGCCTCACACAATCCAAGTGTCCAGTGTCCACAAGTGTCTGCAGAAATTCAAAATCTCCCTTATCCTGTAGTCACTTTTTTCACACCTGTGCCATCGAGCCTGTGACATAGCACTGTGATATTCAGTGGGCCTCACACAATCCAAATGTCCAGTGTCCACAAGTGTCTGCAGAAATTCAAAATCTCCCAGAAATTCAAAATCTCCCTTATCCTGTAGTCACTTTTTTCACACCTGTGCCATCAAGCCTGTGACATAGCGCTGTGATATTCAGTGGGCCTCACACAATCCAAGTGTCCAGTGTCCACAAGTGTCTGCAGAAATTCAAAATCTCCCAGAAATTCAAAATCTCCCTTATCCTGTAGTCACTTTTTTCACACCTGTGCCATCGAGCCTGTGACATAGCGCTGTGATATTCAGTGGGCCTCACACAATCCAAGTGTCCAGTGTCCACAAGTGTCTGCAGAAATTCAAAATCTCCCAGAAATTCAAAATCTCCCTTATCCTGTAGTCACTTTTTTCACACCTGTGCCATCGAGCCTGTGACATAGCGCTGTGATATTCAGTGGGCCTCACACAATCCAAGTGTCCAGTGTCCACAAGTGTCTGCAGAAATTCAAAATCTCCCAGAAATTCAAAATCTCCGTTATCCTCTAGTGACATTTTTCACACCTGTGCCATCGAGCCTGTGACATAGCGCTCTGATATTCAGTGGGCCTCACACAATCCAAGTGTCCAGTGTCCACAAGTGTCTGCAGAAATTCAAAATCTCCCAGAAATTCAAAATCTCCCTTATCCTGTAGTCACTTTTTTCACACCTGTGCCATCGAGCCTGTGACATAGCGCTGTGATATTCAAAGGGCCTCACACAATCCAAGTGTCCAGTGTCCACAAGTGTCTGCAGAAATTCAAAATCTCCCAGAAATTCAAAATCTCCCTTATCCTGTAGTCACTTTTTTCACACCTGTGCCATCGAGCCTGTGACATAGCGCTGTGATATTCAGTGGGCCTCACACAATCCAAGTGTCCAGTGTCCACAAGTGTCTGCAGAAATTCAAAATCTCCCAGAAATTCAAAATCTCCCTTATCCTGTAGTCACTTTTTTCACACCTGTGCCATCGAGCCTGTGACATAGCACTGTGATATTCAGTGGGCCTCACACAATCCAAGTGTCCAGTGTCCACAAGTGTCTGCAGAAATTCAAAATCTCCCTTATCCTGTAGTCACTTTTTTCACACCTGTGCCATCGAGCCTGTGACATAGCGCTGTGATATTCAGTGGGCCTCACACAATCCAAATGTCCAGTGTCCACAAGTGTCTGCAGAAATTCAAAATCTCCCAGAAATTCAAAATCTCCCTTATCCTGTAGTCACTTTTTTCACACCTGTGCCATCGAGCCTGTGACATAGCGCTGTGATATTCAGTGGGCCTCACACAATCCAAGTGTCCAGTGTCCACAAGTGTCTGCAGAAATTCAAAATCTCCCAGAAATTCAAAATCTCCCTTATCCTGTAGTCACTTTTTTCACACCTGTGCCATCGAGCCTGTGACATAGCGCTGTGATATTCAGTGGGCCTCACACAATCCAAGTGTCCAGTGTCCACAAGTGTCTGCAGAAATTCAAAATCTCCCAGAAATTCAAAATCTCCCTTATCCTGTAGTCACTTTTTTCACACCTGTGCCATCGAGCCTGTGACATAGCGCTGTGATATTCAGTGGGCCTCACACAATCCAAGTGTCCAGTGTCCACAAGTGTCTGCAGAAATTCAAAATCTCCCAGAAATTCAAAATCTCCGTTATCCTCTAGTGACATTTTTCACACCTGTGCCATCGAGCCTGTGACATAGCGCTGTGATATTCAGTGGGCCTCACACAATCCAAGTGTCCAGTGTCCACAAGTGTCTGCAGAAAATCTAAATCTCCCCTGTCCTATAGACACCTTGTACCTTGTTTTACATTACTATATAGTTTGTAGGATTTTGTCTACATTTCTACCAAAAATGAAGAAAGCTGGTGGAAGAGGCCGTGGAATTGGGCGGGGGTTGGCAGCTGGTAATGATGATGTTGGTGGTGGATCTGATGGTAGTGGCAAAAGCAAAACAGGACCGAATGCAGAAGGTGTTGAGCCTGCGTCATCGTCTGGCTCCATAAGGCTTCGAAGGCTTAGTTTTCTAGGAGTTGGCAAACCGCTTTTAACGCCAGAGCATCAGGAAAAAGTTTTGTCTTACATTGCTGACTCAGCCTCCAGCTCTATCGCCTCCTCTTATGAAGTTGTAAAAAGTAAAAGCACTGAGCCGTCATTGGAGGCTCATGTTCATGAAACACACCTTTCCTTGTGTCCTTCACCACAACCAAGATTGAAGGATGACGCAGGCCATACTACTGATTACTCCATGGAGCTGTTTTCACATACCATGCCTGGATTATCAAGTGAAATGGTGAATTACCCAGGCCAAGATGAATCTGACATGGAGTGCACTGATGCACAGCCGCTGATAGATGATTCTGCTGGTACATTCACTCAGAGCACTACATTGTCCTCGCAGTGTACAGAGCCAGATTCTGACCCTGATGAGACTCAGGTGCCCCTTCCCGCACACTATACCACCATACACGGTGACACAGAGGAAGGTGCACATGACATTGAAGAGGAGGTGATGGATGACCCAGTTGTTGACCCAGATTGGCATCCATTGGGGGAAGAGGGTGCTGCTTCCAATAGCTCAGATGAGGAGCATCCACAGCAGACATCAACATCGCATCAGCTGTTATCTGGCAGGCCTGGAGCACTCCAAAGACAGGTTCCAAAAATCAAAAGAGTTGCTGGACAGCTTGTCCAGAGGGTCAAAACATCACAGCGTGCTAGGCCGCAAAATGTCTGCCAAAGTAGGAAGAGTGCAGTGTGGCACTTTTTTTAACAAAATCCTCATGATCAGGCCAAGGTTATCTGTAAGAAGTGCGCAAAGACCTTTAGCCGAGGGAAAAATCTGAAAAATTTGAATACCAGTTGCATGCTTAGACATTTAACCAGCATGCACTTGCAAGCGTGGACACAACACCAAACCTCAAGTGCCACATGTGCAACTGATCACAAAGAAGGTAGTCAGCAACGCTTCATTGTTTCCCCCACTGTAAGCCCACCGGTTAGCACAGCAGCAAATGTTGAGGTGTCGTTGCAAGGCCACAGCAGTCAGGGAATCCCACTGTTATATCAACAAAATACTGAATCTAGGCCATCAGAAAGAACACCAACTCCATCACATCATCAACCCTCTCTCAGTCCGCCCTGTCCACCGCTACTTCTACCATATGCAGCTCTCAAGTCCAGCTCACCCTCCCAGACACTATGAGTAGGTCAAGAAAGTACTCAGTCTCTCATCCGCGTACACTAGGTTTGAACGCCCACATTGCCAAACTAATCTCGTTTGAGATGATGCCCTATCGGTTGGTGGAAAGCGCAGCTTTCCGCGAACTCATGGCCTATGCAGTACCACGCTATGACCTACCCAGGCGCCACTTCTTCTCTCGCAAAGCCATCCCAGCCCTCCACCATCATGTGAAAGACCGCATTGTCCATGCACTCAAGCAGTCAGTGAGTGGAAAGGTGCACCTCACAAATGATGCATGGTCCAGTCGGCATGGCCAGGGCCGTTACGTGTCCATCACTGCGCACTGGGTTAATGTGGTGGATGCAGGGTCCACAGGGGACAGCGGTGGTGGGACAGTGCTGCCTAGCCCACGGTATAGGAAACAGTTGGCTGTAGGTGTTCCACCCTCCTCCTCCTCCTCCTCCTCCTCCAGAAGCGAAAGCTTGTCCACAGAGCGCAGTCGTACGAGCACTCCATCTGCAGCTGCCACTGTTGCACACGAGGTGTCCCCCTATCGAGCAGCTAGTGGAAAGCGTCAGCAGGCTGTGTTGCAGATGATGTGTTTGGGCGACAGACACACCGCCGAGGTGCTGGCCGAGTACTTGAAGCGACAAACTGAGTCATGGCTGGGCAGTGTACATCTTGAGGCAGGCAAGGTAGTTAGTGATAACGGCCGTAATTTTGTGGCAGCCATAGCCCTTTCAAAACTCAGCCACATACCTTGCTTGGCTCACACCTTGAACCTGGTGGTGCAGTGCTTCCTCAAAAATTATCCGGAGTTAACAGTCCTGCTCCAGAAGGTGCGAAGACTGTGCGCGCACATCCGCCGGTCGCCTGTACACTCCGTTCGTATGCAGAAGCTGCAGCGATTGCTCCACCTTCCCAACCACCGCCTCATTATCGACATTGCAACAAGGTGGAACTCCACCCTGCACATGGTGGAGCGGCTGTGCGAGCAGAGGCAGGCCATAATGCATTTGTGGGAGGATACACGGCCAGGCACTTTGAGAGCAGACATGGAGTTGACAGGTGTGCAGTGGTCGAAGCTGAAAGACCTCTGTAAAGTCCTTCAGTGTTTTGAGGAATGCACACGGCTGGTAAGCGCAGACGACGCCATCCTAAGCATGAGCATCCCACTTATGCGTCTGCTCATGCAAACTTTGACGCACCTTAAGGAACAGGTGTCTGCAGCCAATGTTGACGAGGAGGAAGAGGTGGAGGGAATGCTTGATGACATTCAGCCATTGTCTGCTCAGGGACCTCTCCTGGACGAGTTGGAGGAAGAAGAGGAGGAGGAGGATGATGATGGGGATGATTACTTAGGGGAGGAGGATGCATCTCGTGGGGCAAGTGAAAATGTTGGCATGGCAAGGTCTGGTACAGGGTTTGTGCGTGACTGTAGGGATGTGGATTTGCCAGAAAGTGCTCCTCCAACCAGCACTCGCAGTGTATCATTGACACCGGGAACATTGGCCCACATGTCAGATTATGCCTTGCGGATCCTAAAAAGGGACCCCCGCATTGCCAAAATGATGAACGATGACGACTACTGGTTGGCCAGCATCCTGGATCCACGCTATAAAGGCAAATTACAAAACATCATGCCACAGGAGAACCTTGACCTAATATTGGCTAATAAACAAGCAACTCTGGTAAATCGGTTGCTTGAGGCATTCCCAGCACACAGCAGCGGTGATGGTTCTCACACGAGCCGTACGGGCCGGGGGCAGCTTGGCAGAGGTGTTCATGGTGCACACAGCAGAAGTGGCGTTGGAGTCAGGGGTTTCATGACAATGTTGTGGACTGATTTTTCAAGTACCGCTCACACAACTGGTAATACAGCATCGATGGAAAGTGACAGGAGACAGCAGTTGTCAACTATGGTTACAAACTACTTTTCCTCCCATATCGATGTTCTCCCACACAGGTCATTCCCCTTTGACTATTGGGCTGCTAAACTGGACACCTGGCCTGAATTGGCACAATATGCCTTACAGGAGCTCGCTTGCCCAGCTGCAAGTGTGCTATCGGAAAGAGTCTTCAGTGCAGCTGGATCAATCCTGACAGAAAAAAGGACCCGTCTGTCAACCCAAAATGTGGATGATCTAACCTTCATTAAAATGAACCATGCATGGGTTTCCAAGGATTTTGTCCCACCTTCCCCTGATGACACATAGGGTGACAGAAAAATGGCTTGCTTTGGTCCACCTCTTCCTGGGACTTGACCTATTTCGCCTTTTGCATCAGCTGAATGTCCAACATCAGCATATGCCACTTTCTAAAACTCCCTAACTGTGCTGCCTCCCCCCCCCATGGCTGGGGTCACCACCTAGCGCACGACACCGTGCGAGTGCCGTTGCCCTGGACAGATGGATAGGCCGACTCTTGGGCACGGGCACTGGCACAGGGTCCCTCATAGTGCAATCAAGTGTCTCTGACGGTGGTGGTGCACACCCGCCGTCAGACACACCGCCGTACTATGAGGGGCCCAGTGCCAGTACCGACGCCCACGAGTGGGCCCCCCTTGCTTGGGCAGGGCCCCAGCATTTGCAATCTTTACCTCTCCCTGCTCCTCCGCTGTGTAGTCTGGGCCGTCAAATCCATACTGTGCCTGACACCGTCTGAGCCTGCCTCCTGATGTATAGACATATCTTTTGAATGTGTACGCTATCCAAACATGTTATCCGGGGATACGGTACCCTTTTTCACCTTTGTGCAATCACTTGCAAGCCATACTGGGCCTAACACCATCTGAGCCTGCCTCCTGATGTATAGACATATCTTTTGAATGTGTACGCTATCCATACATGTTATCCGGGGATACGGTACCCTTTCTCACCTTTGTGCAATCACTTGCAAGCCATACTGGGCCTTACACTGTCTGAGCCTGCCTCCTGATGTATAGACATATCTTTTGAATGTGTACGCTATCCATACATGTTATCCGGGGTACGGTACCCTTTTTCACCTTTGTGCAATCACGTGCAAGCCATACTGGGCCTAAAACCGTCTGAGCCTGCCTCCTGATGTATAGACATATCTTTTGAATGTGTACGCTATCCATACATGTTATCCGGGGATACGGTACCCTTTCTCACCTTTGTGCAATCACGTGTAACCCATACTGGGCGTGAGAACGGCTGGCGAGCTGTTAAGCAAGCTACAGCACCTGTGGTTTGCACACGTAAGTTTTTCATTTTTTTCAGGAATGACGGTTAGGCCTAATTCCGGAACTGCGGTTGACCTGCACTTACTGGGAAATCATCGTTCGCGAGTTATAATTGTAATCAGTGATCCCCATCACTAACGTTGTTCAGCGGGTTATCTGCACCTGTAAGCGACAAACGCTGGCCTTTTCAGTGTAGCGCACATGCAGCCACGGACATGTAAGGGCATGACACACCAGTTATTGGCCAATCTCATGTGCCAGAGCCTCACGTGTCCCTCTAGTAAGCCGGACTCGGACCGCGGGGCATGACGGAGTCTCGTTCTTTAACGGAATTAAGCTTGCAATGTGTGCATCTGTTCTGTAGCTGGCATGGTTGAGGTTGCCCGTGTTGAGTCAAATTACGCCGTAGGCTCCACTCCTGGTGGTGCCCTTCTGGACATTCCTTTAAGGTTCAGCTTTGCAACCATACTGCCCACGAAAAACAAACACTTTGCCTTCATGAACGCTGTTTGGAGGGTCATGACTCATGGGAATAACGCCGCCCAATCAGTTAACCTGCTAGAGAGATCCTTCGTTGCTCCCAAGCATGACATCACACTCCCTAGGAGGAAGGTAATGCCACTGTGGCGACCGTACTCCTGGGGGCGACACAAGTGCACTCTTGCCCAGCCACTGCTCGATGAATCTGCTGGTACATTGACCCAGACCACTACATTCCCCTCGCACGCTACCCGGCCTGAATCTGACCCTGATGAAACTCAGGTTACCCTTCCCATATACAGTTCCATCTTACACGGTGACAAAGAGGAAGCTGCAGATGAAAGTGCAGGTTCGGCCCACCCGCCATCAGACACACCACCGTACTATCAGGGGCCCTGTGCCAGTGCCGTCGCCAACGAGTGGGCCCCCCCTGCTTGCTCAGGATCACAGCACTTGCAAGGTTGAAATACTGTGCAGTGAGATGGAAGATGGGGACGACGAGGAGTCCAGACTAGTACAGGGATTCCCTAGTGAGGAGACTTATTTCATTGTTTTCAATGTTGGGACAGCAATTTTTGGGGAGCACTATACTCTGGAGAATGATAGATGGGGCCCACCATACACTGGAACATTCCAAAGGTGGACATCAGACACTGGAGCAGCATTTACAGGGCCCATTATACACTAGAGCATTAGAAATGGGGCCCATTATGTTTGGAGCATTATTTGGGCCCATAAGACAGTGGAGCTTCATCCATGGGGACCAACATATACTGTAGCATTATGTGGAGCTCATCATATACTGTTTCAAACATTATATGGGACCAATGATTCTGTATGGAGAAATAGATGGGCCTCGTCATGAGATGTAAAAAGTGAAGTATTTTTCATTGTACCGCTATTTCTCTGCCGTATTGGAGCATGATGAGTTGTGGTATTATGTGTTAAAGGGGCGCTCTTTCGCCCAGGGCACATGAAAACCTGGAGCCAGCCCTACCCCCCCCACAACTTTAGCCAAATAGCCCCCATTTTTCAGTGCGTAACTTGTATTAAGAAGTTAATTAAGGTTGACCAGCTTAAGTAAGAAGAATTGATTCTTTTGGCATTCAAATGAGCACTGTAGGTGTGTTTCCTGTCCTTCTCTCACTGCCGACTTTTATTCCCCATTGACTTACATTGGGTTTCGTGTTTCGGGACGACCCCGACTTTTCCCTATAATTGGCCGATCTTGCTCGACCCGACATTTGGAAAAGTTGGGTTTCACGAAACGAAACTCGACCATAAAAAAACAAAAGTCACTCAACTCTAGTTAGAATAGGATCATCTGGTACTAAAGAAAACGCCCAATCCTGGGGATCGTCGCGCAGCAAGGAGATGACAATTTTAACCTGCTGCGCAGAGCTCCCCGATGAGTTAGGCTTCAAGGCAAGAAAAAAAAATGTACAATTATTCTTAAAATTCAAAAATTTAGACCGATCCCCAAAAAACACATCAGGAGTGGGGATTTTTGGTTCAGCAGTGTGTGAACGAGCAAGATAGGCGGAAATTACCCGCACCTCAGCAGCAAGCTGATCAGACAATTGCTTAAACTCCTTCAGAAAAAATAAATAAATAATATTCCTCCTACGGCCTCAGAGAAAAAAAGGAAAAAATATACACGAAAAAAAAAAAATTCTGACACTTTTTTAAATTTTTTTAAACAATTCCTTCCTGCTTTTGAGTACCCTAGAATCTACGGTATGGCTGGTGATTCTGTTATGATTGAGTCACCGAGGATGAAAAAACAAAACACAAGCTCAGCCCAGAAAGTCAGAGAGGTTGGAAACTAGCAGATTGCAGACCCCTAATCCTATCACACAACTAGCAGTAGCCGTGTAGTGTTCCTACGGTGATCCTAGACACCTCGTCACAGCCGGAGATCTACATAAGCCTAAAGAGAGAAAAGGGAAAAACTGACTGCCCCAGAGCAGACCCCAAAGCAATAGGCAGCCCCCAACATATAATGACGGTGAAGCAAGATGAAAACACTAACACAGATAGAAAGATAGGTTGAGCAAACGATGGGGCCCAAGCTAACTAAAAAGGACAGGATAGAAAATCTGCTGTCTGCAATCCGAGAAAACCCTGCTAAAAATATTACCAACACAACTGATAAGCAAAAAGGACCCTGAAGTCACTAGACTTCAAACCCTATATCAGCACTCAGAATATTCTGGAAGCAGAGCAAAAGAGAACACTGATCAAGGAAAAAGCATCCAGCACACCCCCACCCGGGGATGGCTGAACTCCAAAAAACAAGGTAAACAAAACCAAAACTAATAAGTTCAATAGCAGAGCAAAAACTTATCTTTGGGAAGCAGGAATCAGACTGGTCTCCAAGAATCCAGCAGAGAAATCACCAGCGACTCAGAAGGGCGTCGGCTGCCTTATATCCAGTCAGAAGTTCCCATTACCCAGTCACCATCCACCTGATAAGGTGTTTGGTAATCAGCCTCACTACCTTCCTTCACCAGAAGAGGGAGATCCTCAGACACAAAAGAAGAATGAACAGATGAGCTCACAACAGTTGTCCATATCAACCCAATAAATATAGACTTAAGCAACCATACAGTCTTCTTACTGGGAGTGGATGAAGGGTTTAGCCGTATGCTGGAATCCACACAGCATCATACGTGGAAGAAGGCAGAACAACACCCACTACACTGTCTTCAGTTATGAAATATGGTCTTCACACTGTTCCCAGTTCATGCAGTCCTCTCTTCAATGTCCTCCTTATATTAACCCTGCTCCATACAGAGTCCCCCCATACTATCCATTCTCCATGCTGAGTACACCTATTCTCCATACTGAGCCCCACCATGCTTCCCCATTCTCCGTGCTGAAACCCCATGCCACCCCATTCTCCATGCCATTGCCTCCCCACATGCTACACCATTCTCCATGCCAAGTCCCGTCATGTTACCCCATTCCACCCCTTCTCCATTTAGAGTTTTCATGCCGAGCCCCTCCATGCCACTTGTTTTCCATGCAGTGCCCCCTATGCCACCCTTTTTCCATGCCAAATCCCTATGCCACAGCTCCCCATGCCACTTATTCTCCATACCAATCCCCCCTGTGCCACACCTTCTCCATGCAGAGCACCATCCATTCTCCATACTGAGCCCCCCTCCCATTTTCCATACCGAGCCCTCTCCATTCCCATGCTCCCATTCTGTACAGAGCCACTCCAGGGGTTCTAAGAATACTTACCTGCTCTTCCTCTGTCGTGCTCGACAACTGTGTTAGCAGCATGATGAGGAGACCTTATGGCGCTGCCATGATGTCAGCAGCCGCTGGATGTCGGGTCAGGAAGGTGATTTTAGCACCACTTGAATAGGTTATAAAGCAACTTATAGTGGCAGAGCAGGACATGCAGAGCTGTTCAATCAGAGATGGATCTGAAGATTGCACCTTTGATCAGCAGAGTTGAGAAAACAATCAGGCACTTCCTAGAAGGAAAGTTACATGTGCAAAATTCATTCAGGTACAGTTGAGCTAAGTACACAATCAGGCGCCTGGTTGTAGCATAGCTAAGTGGGAAATGTGGCTAATCTACGAGAAAGCACATGATAACAGCGTGTACATTCTACCTGAATATTAAGAAAGTTTGCCCCTGCAGAAGCCAGCCTTTATAAGTCCTGTGATTATGACATCAGAGGTACATGCCAGGTTTTTAGTAAACCAATGTGGCTAGCACAGAAGGAGATGGGACAGGAGAAGGATGCAAAGCTCGGCCCTGGAGCCTAAACAGATGAGTAACATGGACAAGTTTGTGCAGTAACACCTTGTGTAGCCAGGAATCCAGCCAGAACAGGAACCCAGGTGTCCATTTTTCTCTAAATACGTGGTTTATCTACTGTATGGCACAAATTAAAAGACCGGTTTCTGCTTGTGCTACAGATGTAAAAACACTTGAATGCTGAAAACAAACCAGAAAAAATAGTTTTACCAACATCAGGTCAGATCACAAATGCACAGGTAAGATGCAGCCGACCCCAATTAATAAAGACAGGGGCAGTACAGGTGAAAACTATTGATGAAACCAGCCATTTACACAATTAGCAAATTATGGACACTGTGCACTACACGTACCTGTGTGACTGGCGTTCTATTCAAGCCTCATTTGTGTGCATTTTTTACTAGGCAGCCATCCCCTCCATAAAGTGGTAGGGTTGTGCTTTCATCAGTAGTTTTGCACCTGTACTCCCTTGCCTTTACAATCTGGGTCTGCTGCATCCTGCCTGTGCATTTATGATCTGACCTGGTTTTGGTAAGGAGGTTTTTTCTGGTTTGGTTTTTGAATGTATGTCCTTTACGTTGTTGTTCTTAACATTTGAATGCTGCTCGTGACACAGAATTATACAAAGTGCAGATACCATAAAAATCCCTGTTCTACAAAGTGATAGGTCACTTAAAAGGGTGTTCCCATGTCCAAGATCCTATCCCAATATGTAGTAAGTGTAATAATAACATTAGCAAATTCATCCAGTTACTGTACTAATGTAGTATATTTTTTCTGGTTCGTTAGGTCTCTTTCCTCAAATGCAGGCATTGCGGGACCTTAGGTATCCATGGTTACGTCCACTAATAAAGTGACAGTTATCTAGTTGGTAGTGGTGGTAACCAGTGATGGGCGAGCACTAAAATGCTTGGGTGCTCGTTGCTCGGTTCGAGTAAATTGGAATACTCGGGTACTCGGACAGAACAACGAGCCCAATGTAAGTCTATGGGAAACCCGAGCATTTTTACCGCAATTCCTTCCGGGGGTCCTTTTCAGGTCTAAAAACATCTGAAAATGATGGAAACACTGCTCAAATGATACAAGAACATCATGGCAAATGCCCCTGGAAGCATTTCTGACTCCTAGGTCACAGCTGTAAGCAATGTTGTCAGAGTTTCACGCCATTTTTACAGGCGCACCAAAAAACATACAAAAACGAAACCAAAATGTTCCTCCACCTCTTTGGCTATGTTCACATGCAGCATTTTTTATGTGTTTTTCAACTTTAGCATTGCTTTCAACCAATACAAATGCATTCACTGGGAAATGTCACTGTAACATTTAACAACCCTAGCTGGCCATGTGGTGTGTGACACATAAGCAGACACATCTTGTTTCATTTATGAAGGAGGGACTCTTAAAGTCACAGAGCCTATTTTTCAAGGGGCATCAGGCGGCATTAATATTCTTAAAGGGCCATTATTAAACAGTGGGTTTCCTATACTGTTAATGCCTATGCAGTGAGTGGCTGGGCTGCCGAAAATTAGAACACTCCCCAATACCCCTGCACCAAATTTACATGCACCTCAATAACTCTTTCAGCAGACGCACTTGAGAGCCACATGACAAAATTGTTCCCATTAGAAGAAAGTGTGTCTCCCATTCTGATTGGTTATGCATTGAAAGCAAGGCCTGCCCTGCACCAAATTTACATGAACCTCAATAACCCATTCAGCAGACATATTTGTGGGACACATGACAAAATTGTTCCCATTATAAGAAAGTGTGTCTCACATACTGTTTGCTTATGCATTGAATGCAAGGCCTGCCCTGTACCAAAGTTACACGAACCCCAATAAGCCTTTGAAGCCACGTACTGGATGGTCACATGAAACAAAAGTTCCCATTATTATTTTTTTTTTTACCATCGATTTCGTCCATGAAGTGGGCCTGGCCCAAATTTGCATGCACCACAATCCTCCTTGGAAGAAACGTGGAGGAGGACCTCAGAAAAATGTTTTCACAATACAAAGGAGCGGTTCTCCTATACTTGGAATTCCCATACTCTGACAAACATTTCCCCCTGGGGGGTACACATCAACATAGTGTGTAAACTTTTTTTTGTTAGGGGCATCATAAACACCTTGGAAAACAATAGCGTGGTTTCCTACACAGTTGCTGCTGGGAAGGTGTAGGTTTTTAGTAAAAATATTGCGGACGAATCGTTGGATGAAGTGATCAGGAAAAGGGGCATGATGACGGCAGGAATGGGAAGGTACAGGATTAATAACAGCGGTGGCTATGGGAGGTATGAGATCCAAGATACAGCCTACAATGATTAGTCGTTTAGCCACCACCAAATAGCAGAATGTGTTTCATGCCCGTCAGAAGATTAGTGTAACAGATGCAGTTCTGCAATGCATCCTCTTTGATTGTGAGCAGAGAGTGTTTCAGAACACAGAGAAGCAGGATGGTGATGCTAATTATGACGTCATCACTGCTCACCCTCTTGGTGGAGTCATCAAAGTTTTGGAGGATGGTACATATGTCTGACATCCATGTCCACTCCTGAGGTCTTATGTGTGGAGTCTGACCTGAACAACGACGGCCTTGTTGATGCTGGTAGTCACCAACTGCCCTCTTCTGCTCACAAATCCCTTCTAACATATGCAGTGTAGAGTTCCAAAGCGTGGGGGTATCACACACCAGTGGGTGAGCCGGATGCTGCAAGCGCTGCTGAAGCACGGCAAGGGCGGCTGAAGCTGTAGCTGACTTTCTAAAATGGGTACTTTCACAAGCAGATCCGGCAGCTCCGGGTAGGTTTTGAGAAACCGCTGAACCACCAGGTTAAGCACATGAGCCAGGCATGGCTCCTGTGTGAGCTCGCCTCACATCAGAGCAGCCACCAGGTTCCGACCATTGTCACACACGGCCATGCCTGGCTGTCCACAGCTCTTCAGCATTGTGCGGTTTGTCACCTAAGCATATTAGCTTCAGCACAGCTTGTTGGTGCTTGGCTGAGGTAGTGATTCCAGCTTGTGACTGAAGAAGAGGCGGAGGTAGAGGTGCAGGAGCTGTAGACTGTGGGGGCAACCCTGATTGACGAAGTTCCCGCAATTCTCTGTGTCGGGAGGACGTGTTCCATTCCAAGGTCCGTCTGGGTCCCGGCTTCCACTGTGTAAACCCAGTGTGCTGTCAGAGAGATGTAGCGTCCCTACCCACAAACACTTGTCCAGGTGTCTGTGGTTAGGTGGACTTTCCCAGTAACAGAATTGTTCAAGGCACCGGTAATGTTGAGGGACACGTGCTTGTGTAATGCCAGAACGGCACACCGGGAAAAAAAGTGGCGGCTGGGGACCGAGTACCTTGGGATGACCGCCGCCATCAGGTTGCGGAAAGCTTCCTTCACCACAAGCTTAAAAGGCAATATTTCTACCACAAGCATATGAGAAATGTGTGAATTTAGTACTGATTCCTGTGGGGCGTCGGCTGCGTATTTACGCTTGCGTTCCAATGACTGTGGTAGGGACAACTGAAGGCTGCACTGTGACAAGGACGTGCTTGATGATTGTGGTAGTTGAGTGTGGGTAACGACAGGTGCAGGGCAGGAGGCATCTTTGCATGCACCGTGGACAGGGGATTGGCTTTCACACACAACATTGGAAAAAGCAGTGGTGTTACCCGCAGACACTTTCTGGTGCCTGTGGTTCAGCCCACAAAGTCGGGTGCTTTGCTGCCATGTGCCTGGTCATGCTGGTGGTCAGTCTGGTAGTTTTGCTACCCCTGCTGATGCGGGCATGGCAGGTGGTGCAAATGGCCTGTCTGGGGTTATCGGCAGAGTCTTTAAAAAACAACCAGACTCGGGAAGACCTTACAGTTGGACTGGCAACTTCCGTCATGCTGGTGTTTTTGGGAACAGTTGCCCACCTTCTGTCTGTGGCCACCACACTGCTTCTTCCTGCCTGTTTGAGTGCTATGCCTCCCTCCCCCTCTGTGCTGCTGTCCTCACTCTGTATGTCCTCCTGACAGCTTGGGTCAGTTACTATATCATCCACCACCTCTTCTTCCACATCTGCATCCTGGTCCTCCTCCTGACTTGCTGGCAATTGTGTTTCATCATCGTCCACCTCTTGTTACACGTTCCCACCGTCGCCTTCATGTGACCGTGGCTGCTTAAATATTTGGGCATCGCTACATGGAATCTCATCTTGCCCCTCTTCAAGTGGACCGGGCGAGAGGCCCGAATCGATAAATGGAAAAGTGAACAGCTCTTCGGAGTGTCCAAGTGTTGGATCAGTTGTCTCAGGGCACTCAGCATGGTGGGATGAAGGAGGATCAGGGTGAGGAATATGCGGTCCAGACTCACGGCTACTCAGACATGACAGTGTGGGAGACAGGGTGCTGGTGGTGGTGGCAAAGTAACTGGAAGTATTATCCACTATCCAACCCACAACCTTTTCAACCTGCTCTGGCTTCAGTAGTGGTGTGCTGCTGCTGTCCCCTAGTAATTGGGACATGAAGGTCGAGAGATAAGATTTGGGTGTTTGCTGTGGCCCATTTTCAGCTTGCCCACGGCCTCGACCTCTGCATGCATCATCACCATCACGTCCACTTCCCCGTTCCTTGCCACTCGCCTTGCCCATTTTTTAAAAAAAAGGTGAATGCAAGCCTCTAATCTAATGCCAAAATTTGTAGAGCACAAATAGACCAGGTTTCTGACGGAGATAACAACCTGTTCAAAATGTGGCCTGAATATTTTTGTAATTTTTTGGCCCCAAAATACTGTATAGACCTAGGTTAACAGACAGCAAAAAAGGGGAATGTAGACCTGAAAAGCAACTATTTGTAGAGCACAGATAGACCAGGCGTCTGACGGAGATAGCAAACTGTTCAATATGTGGCCTGTATTTTTTAATTTTTTACCCCAAAATAGTGTACAGAAGTAGGGTAACAGACAGCAAATACAGTGGAATGTAGGCATGAATTGCCACAATTTGTAGGCCACAAATAAATGAGGCATCTGACAGCGATACCAGACTGTTCACTATGTGGCCTGTATTTTTTTACCCCAAAATAGTGTGTAGATCTAGGGTAGCAGACAGCAAAAAAAGGGGAATGTAGGACTGAAAAGCAACTATTTGTAGAGCACAGATAGACTAGGCGTCTTATGGAGAGAGACAGTAGTGGACCCTTTTGATGTATGCAGTGAGATATATATACTCACACACAGTGCCCGCATGCATTGCACTGATGTGTATATACGCATATACACTCCCTGTCTACCTAGCACTGCAATCTATATACCCCATAATTAGTCCTTAGAAGGACTGTTGGTTTACCTGGATATGTGGATTGAACAATGGTAGACCCACACTAACTAATAAAAGCACAAATCTGGCCCTATCTCAGCAGCAGCTCTCCCTGCACTATCTGAATCTGGAGCTGAATGCGCCGAGCAGGGCAGCGTCCGGTCTCTTATAGACCTGATGACACAGTGTGTCCAGCCAATCACTGTAATAATGTAAGAGGGGGCCAACGGTCACTGACACATCATTTACTTCACAGTCCACACAGCATTCCTCCTGCTCTTTCCCTTTCTTACTTTCTTCGCCCTTACATACTTTACGGGGTAGTAGTGCCCTTGGTGGTACCGCAGCTTTACTACTGTAGCACCTCAGTACATAGGGGATCCCACTCATCCGTTACGCCCCGGACTTGCCAGCTTCAGCCCTATTGAGAATCTGCCACATCAAAAACGTTCTGCGCCCTGCATGACTTTTGGACCAGGTTTCCTTCTCCGTTCCTGCTGGTGACGTGAACAGTAGCTTCCCTGGGTGCTTCGGTCTTATCCAGCGCCCATCTGACTATGCCCATGCTTCTTCACTTAAACAACTTTGCATAGCTGCTATGTTGTCCTGGGCTTAGAGCCCTTGTGGACCTGTTGGGCGTGCTCATCCTTCTGACTAATTCCTACAACCTACACTTGCTTAACTCATAGCCGCTCCTCCTACAGTTAACCCTTATGTGAACTTCCTAACCAGCAAGGACCCTCTAGTATGCCCCATCTAGTGGCCCGTTCCAATATTACACTTACCCATATCTATGAACTCTATACTATAAGTGCCCTCCTCTAATGTTCCCAAAGGGAGCACTATCTTACCCTAATCTGTGCAGAAATACAATACAAAAGACATAATAAAGCAAAATATCTAACAGTATGTACAGTATGGTAACACATAATATGGCAATACCAATAAGAAAGCCGTATAGCAGAACCGAAGCATAACAGTATATTTACATTAAAGCTCTTAAAGGGGAGGAGGCAATAAAGGGATGTTCTATCCCAATCCTCTACATTCCCACAACAAGATGACTGTGGCATTGCAGTGCGTAACAACCCTGCTGGCATCACTGCATGGCCTCCCATCCCCCGCACACCAACTTACTTTCTGCTTCAAGCCATGCTGTGAATACTGTCTGTTGCCAGCCCTGAGCTCCATGTGCTATGCCTCTTGTTTTCCTGCTTGCTCTCCATGTTTCCTGACTGTGTGTATAGGGGGGCGGCGCCTGAACTCTCTGGTTCTTATGCAGTCAGGGTGCACCTGTGTAATATGTCCCTTACCAATCACCTGGAGCCCTTGACTATTTAGCTTCGCCACTCCCACTGAAACAGGGCCTGTGCAATGTCTATACTCAGTTAGTATCTTGCTGCTGAGGAAGCCAGGCCCTGTTCTGTGTATCTCCATCTCTGTAGGAATACTCTTTGTCTCGCTTTGTACCTTGTCCACCTGCCAGGAGGCAGAATATCCTGGCCCTTGAGTCTTGTTCCCAGTACCTTGTCTGTACTCTGTCCGCCTGCCAGGAGGCAGAATATCCTGGTCCATGTGTCTTTGTCCCTGTGTCTCTGTCTGAACTTAGTCTTACCTCTGTCTGTCAGTCTCCTTGTTTGTGGTTCCTTCTCTGTTGTGTCTTTCCTTGTGTCCTCCCTGTCTGTGCATCTGCACCCTCGCAGCTTTATCTGTGCATCTGGACCCTCGCAGCTTTATCTGTGCATCTGCACCCTCGCAGCTTTATCTGTGCATCTGCACCCTCGCAGCTTTATCTGTGCATCTGCACCCTCGCAGCTTTATCTGTGCATCTGCACCCTCGCAGCTTTATCTGTGCATGTGCACCCTCGCAGCTTTCTGTGCATCTGCACCCTAGCCGCTCTGTCTGCACGGCTCCCTAGCCGCTCTGTCTGCACGGCTCCCTAGCCGCTCTGCCTGCTCCGCACTCCTGCGGCTCTGCCTGCTCCGCACTCCTGCGGCTCTGCCTGCTCCGCACTCCTGTGGCTCTGCCTACCTGCACCTCCTGTGTGAACAGGCCCAAACCTGTTCCTTTATATTCCACTCCTTCCTGCCTATATCCATACCTGCACCTCCTGTGTGAACAGGTCCAAACCTGTTCTCTCATATGAAGTAAAAGAACAGAATAATCCAGCTCACCGCACTGCCTTGCTGGTAGGATCCAAATCCTGCGCACAGATTTGACTAGGCAGTCAATCAATAGTAGAAAATAAGGGAAGAAAGTTCCAGCGCCAGGAATGGAAAATTAAAAATCCATTTTATTGTGCCAATGCATATTAAAATTCCAGCAAGTACAGCATATCAGTCGGATGACTGCAGAACAACGCGTTTCGACGCCTCAGGTCTTAATCATGTTCTGACATTAAATGCAACCAACTTCCTTATGTTGGATTCTCCCACCTCCAATAATCAGAAACAGATGTATGGATTGCTCCAAGGGAGCTCCTGATATGGTAATGGTAGGAGAGCCAAACAGAATGGAAGGAAAAACAGTCAGTGTAGACAACATAACATAAATAACATGCATAATATATAATATTCTTTATCTTTTTTTCTCTTTCTTTCCTTTCCCCTCTTTCTCCCTTTTCCTTTTTCCTTTTAAAAGGAGATATGAAAACTCCTAATGTAAAATAAAAAAGATGAATATGAAAATCAATAATTGCAACAACATATTTTAAAGTACATATCACATATTCATGTCCCATAAATAATGTACCATAAATTATACCACAAAAGGATATGTACAAAAAACAAACAAAAAAAAAAAAAACCACAATCAAATATATGGGTAAATTCAGTATCCACCAAGACATCATCCCATCATTATTAGGAACAATTCCTGAGAGAGATTTTTTATCCAAATTAAATAAGTATGATGTCTACTGGATACACAAAAATCACATCATCTGAACTGTATCAAAGAGCAGCCTTTTCTCTTCCCTATTTCTCTCCTCCTACCCCTTCTTCCTTTCCTCATTCCTTTCTTTATCCTATTTTTATTTATCAGATTAATATGAAGGGAAAAAAAAAAAAAAAAAACTCCAAAAAAATGTTTTCTCTCTTTTTCCTTCCCTTCTCTTTTCCCTTCTCTTTTCTCTTTCTTTCTTTTTATTTTATATAAAAATATTTAATAAATCTCTAAATGAGAAAACCCCAACCAATACACAACAAACGATTTTTTTTGGAGTTTTTTTTTTTTTTTTTTTCCCTTCATATTAATCTGATAAATAAAAATAGGATAAAGAAAGGAATGAGGAAAGGAAGAAGGGGTAGGAGGAGAGAAATAGGGAAGAGAAAAGACTGCTCTTTGATACAGGTCAGATGATGTGATTTTTGTGTATCCAGTAGACATCATACTTATTTAATTTGGATAAAAAATCTCTCTCAGGAATTGTTCCTAATAATGATGGGATGATGTCTTGGTGGATACTGAATTTACCCATATATTTGATTGTGTTTTTTTTTTTTTTTTGTTTTTTGTACATATCCTTTTGTGGTATAATTTATGGTACATTATTTATGGGACATGAATATGTGATATGTACTTTAAAATATGTTGTTGCAATTATTGATTTTCATATTCATCTTTTTTATTTTACATTAGGAGTTTTCATATCTCCTTTTAAAAGGAAAAAGGAAAAGGGAGAAAGAGGGGAAAGGAAAGAAAGAGAAAAAAAGATAAAGAATATTATATATTATGCATGTTATTTATGTTATGTTGTCTACACTGACTGTTTTTCCTTCCATTCTGTTTGGCTCTCCTACCATTACCATATCAGGAGCTCCCTTGGAGCAGTCCATACATCTGTTTCTGATTATTGGAGGTGGGAGAATCCAACATAAGGAAGTTGGTTGCATTTAATGTCAGAACATGATTAAGACCTGAGGCGTCGAAACGCGTTGTTCTGCAGTCATCGGACTGATATGCTGTACTTGCTGGAATTTTAATATGCATTGGCACAATAAAATGGATTTTTAATTTTCCATTCCTGGCGCTGGAACTTTCTTCCCTTTTTTTCTACTATTGATTGACTGCCTAGTCAAATCCGTGCGCAGGATTTGGATCCTACCAGCAAGGCAGTGCGGTGAGCTGGATTATTCTGTTCTTTTACTTCATTTACCTTGGCTTTGAATCTCGTGCTCCCGACTGAGGATTTTGTCATATTGGAATTGCATACTTTTACCATCTAAATGTCGGATCCTGGTGTAGATCCTCCTATGGATCAAGATGAATATACTACTAGACTTTCCAAATTGGCATCAATTTTTAATGCAACGGAAAATGCATTACCATCATCTGAACAGGATTCATTCCCAGAACACATGCTGGATCTTGAACGGAACATGGTCAAAGAACTCAAGATTTGGTGGGATTCTACCTCTTTAAAGACGTACATCGATAAAGGTATGATACCTAGAGGTTTACGTTTAAGAAAATTTCCCACTACTAAATACAACACCGAGTTCATTACAAACTGGAATAATATACTAAGTGACTGTTCCATGAAATTGATGCATTTAATTGTTAAACAGGAGGAACTGGAATTGGTGCAGACAAAATCCAATATACTTAATATAAAGGATTCTCTCAAGAAATTTAATAACTTGGACTCATATAAAATCTCCTATGACAAAATACAAACAAAAATGTCAAAATTGGAGAGTAATATTATGGAGATTAAAAAGAAGAAGTTTATGAGAGACTCCACAGATTATGCCAAAAATGAGATTTACACCTGGAACTATAAACCAAGATTGATTATTAGAAGGAGACATCACTCCAGTTTTAATCGAGTCAATTTTGACAACTTTGACTATACAGGTGATACATCTCTACCCTCCACCTCAGATGGAGTAACTGATTTTTCCAATTCCTCATTGGACATATCTGGCATCACTACTAGATCTAAACAATATATTAACAAGAATCCAGCACAAGTGTTCCAAAAAAATAAGTCAAAAAACGTACCAGAAGAGCGGGCAGGAAACACCAGAAACAATGCCTCTCGTGTATACCATCGACATCAGAGACATTAACCCTTCCTGTGTGGAATTTGTCTAGTTACGTGCAATCTGAAGAGCAGATTTCTTTGTTGAGTAGGGGTTTGGGATTTGCCCCTAATACAAATTTCAACATTTTCCAGACTATATTGGACTTGAATAAATTTGCACGTAACATCACATTAAAACGTCATTTTTTTGACAACAACAATGGGATCCTCCCACAGGACGTGGATGTCAATATTAATACTGATATGGTTATTCCTAATTGTAGTAACACTTTTTTTTCCTTTTGTGAACAGAAAGCTGTAATGGATCTTAGACTCCTTTCTGCCAATTGTGATACTGCCTTGGTTAAATCCACCATGCTTGCTCAACCTGCACTTTCTAATCGGGAATATTATCCGGTACAATCACGACCCCCAATACTGGATTTGTTCCAGGAGCTTATTGTCACTGAACTTATAGAATTCAATGATACAATGGTTCCCCCTAAGGATAATCTAACACACAGGGAAAGATTGGCTCTGAAAGAGTTAAAACTTAACCCTGATCTTATAATCAGGGAGGCTGACAAGGGGGGTGCCATTGTACTGTTGAATTCAGGTTTATATAAAAAATTGATTCTTCAGGACCTACAGGATATAGACACCTATATAGAGTTAGATCAGGACCCCACTAGACATTATAATAATTTATTATTGAAAAATCTAGAGGAGGGAGTCTGTGTGGGTGCTATTAGTGAGAAAACTAAGGATTTTTTATTTAATAAAAACCCTGTGGTTCCGATTTACCATTGTCTCCCAAAAGTTCATAAAAACATTTTTCCTCCCCCACTGAGACCAATAGTTTCAGGCATTGGCTCATTGGGGGAGAATTTGGGAGGCTGGATAGATCATTTTCTTCAACCTTTGATTCTTGATATACCAGGTTATATCAGGGATACAAAAGAGGTGGTTAAGGCTCTGGACAGTTTTTGTTGGAAATCTCATTATTCCTGGCTCTCATGCGACGTGATATCTTTATATCCATCTATACCTCATAACGTTGCATTACGCTGCCTATCCCAACATCTAGACAGATTTAGTGACTATGACACATGTTTGAAAGATTTTTTAATCTCATCTATTGATTTTCTCCTAAAGCATAATTATTTTTCTTTTGATAAAATTTTTTATTTGCAGTGCAGAGGAGTTAGTATGGGAGCTCGCTTCTCCCCCTCCCTTGCAAATATCGTTATGGCGAGGTGGGAGGAGGATTTCCTGTATTCGGATGAGAATCCATTTTCCAAATGCCTGCTATGGTATGGCAGATATTTGGACGACCTGCTGATGATTTGGTGTGGTCCAGAAGATAGTATACAGGGGTTTGTTTCATATTTGAATACTAATGAATTTAATCTAAAATTTACCTCTTATCATCATTTGACCACAATGAATTTTTTGGACGTCACCTTATCTATTAGTGATTCGGATGTGGTCATAGTCACTCCTTACCGCAAACCTACTGCCACTAATTCCATCTTAACGGCAGATTCCTGCCATGCGGTACAGACCAAGAATAATATTCCGGTGGGGGAACTGATTCGAATAAAACGAAACTGCTCCCAATCCAGTGATTTTAATAGGGAAGAAAGTCAGGTTTGCAGCAGGCTTTCCAAGAGGGGGTATCGTCCCTGGATTCTCAATAGAGCTAAATCAATTGTACGTGAAATCAACAGGGAAGACTTATTGTTTAAACATAAATCATCTTATCTGAAAAATAAAACTAATAATAATATTGTCTTTTCAACCAATTACAGCAATCAGTATAATACGGTTACTAGCATTGTGAGAAAATACCTACCAATCCTTAATGAGGATCCCATTCTAAAACAGGTGATTCAGAATAATATTAGGTATGTTGCCAAACGGGCACCTACACTTAGCACTATTCTTTCCCCCAGTCTTTTTACAAGTGAGAGTGGCCAGACAGAAGGATCCTCATGGATGACACTAAAGGGTTTTTATAAATGTGGTGCAGCTAGATGTAAAACCTGTAATTTTGCACAAAAAGGAAAAACATTTTTTTCTATGGTAAATAAAAAAACATTTACCATTAAAAAATTTAATAAATTGTAATTCCTCCTACATTGTATATTTAATATCATGCAGAATTTGTAACATCCAATACACGGTTTGCACCACGGGACCCCTGAAGGTCAGAATCAGGAGGCATCTCTCAGATGTGTCTAATCATAATGCTGTTGCGGTTTCGGCAGTTTCAAAGCACTTTGCCACAGTTCACAAGGGGATGTTAGTGGCTTTTACTTCATGGGAATAGAACAGGTGCACAGACCGATTCGGGGTGGAGATCACAGAAGGAAACGCTTGAACAGGGAGTCCTTCTGGATCTTCACCCTGGGCACAAGATATCCAGATGGAATGAATAGCCGACAAGATCTTATATTGCATTATTAAATATGTTTATCCCAGATTTTCATTCAGGGGTTGTAATATATTTTATGGATTGTTTGTTGTGTATTGGTTGGGGTTTTCTCATTTAGAGATTTATTAAATATTTTTATATAAAATAAAAAGAAAGAAAGAGAAAAGAGAAGGGAAGGAAAAAGAGAGAAAAAATTTTTTTGGAGTTTTTTTTTTTTTCCCCCTTCATATTAATCTGATAAATAAAAATAGGATAAAGAAAGGAATGAGGAAAGGAAGAAGGGGTAGGAGGAGAGAAATAGGGAAGAGAAAAGACTGCTCTTTGATACAGTTCAGATGATGTGATTTTTGTGTATCCAGTAGACATCATACTTATTTAATTTGGATAAAAAATCTCTCTCAGGAATTGTTCCTAATAATGATGGGATGATGTCTTGGTGGATACTGAATTTACCCATATATTTGATTGTGGGTTTTTTTTTGTTTTTTTTTGTTTTTTGTTTTTTGTACATATCCTTTTGTGGTATAATTTATGGTACATTATTTATGGGACATGAATATGTGATATGTACTTTAAAATATGTTGTTGCAATTATTGATTTTCATATTCATCTTTTTTATTTTACATTAGGAGTTTTCATATCTCCTTTTAAAAGGAAAAAGGAAAAGGGAGAAAGAGGGGAAAGGAAAGAAAGAGAAAAAAAGATAAAGAATATTATATATTATGCATGTTATTTATGTTATGTTGTCTACACTGACTGTTTTTCCTTCCATTCTGTTTGGCTCTCCTACCATTACCATATCAGGAGCTCCCTTGGAGCAGTCCATACATCTGTTTCTGATTATTGGAGGTGGGAGAATCCAACATAAGGAAGTTGGTTGCATTTAATGTCAGAACATGATTAAGACCTGAGGCGTCGAAACGCATTGTTCTGCAGTCATCCGACTGATATGCTGTACTTGCTGGAATTTTAATATGCATTGGCACAATAAAATGGATTTTTAATTTTCCATTCCTGGCGCTGGAACTTTCTTCCCTTTTGTTCTCTCATATACCACTCCTGCTTGCCCTGTGTCTCAAGCCATCACCTACCTGTCCAGTGTCTCCAAGCTGTGCCCGCTTGCCCATTGTCTCCAAGCTGTGTCCAGTGTCTCCAAGCCGTGCCCGCTTGCCCAGTGTCTCCAAGCCGTGCCCAGTGTCTCCAAGCCGTGCCCGCTTGCCCAGTGTCTCCAAGCCGTGCCCGCTTGCCCAGTGTCTCCAAGCCGTGCCTGCTTGCCCAGTGTCTCAGCCATGCCTGTCATGTCTACCTGCCTGCCTGTCTATAGCACCTGTCCAAGTGACTTGTCCCCGAGTGGGATCAGCAGCCACAGCCAGACACCACCCTGGAGTGGCACCCGACAGCTATCTGCCGCACAAGCCTGACCTCACCATCAGAGGCTCCAGTGAAGATCAAGGTAGCTGTCGTAGTCACGCCCCTTCCAGGGTAGTCTGGTTTGTGGCACAGTGGGGCCACAACCCCCCGGCTCGCGCCTTTCAGCCAAGGCGCAAGCGTGACACAGTGCATGGCAGACAATTCCTGCATGTTGATTGGCACAACATAAATGCAGGGCGGAGACCCGAGCTCCCGCTGAATAATCCCGGAAATGCTCGGTGCTCATGGACTACACCGAGTACAATGATACTCAAGCGAGTAATGAGTAGTGGCGAGCACGTTCGCTCATCACTAGTTGTAACCATGGATACCTAAAGTTCTGCAATGGCTGCACATGAGAAAAGAGAACTAGCGAATCATTAAAACAATACTACATTTCTAATTGGAGGTATGTGCTAATATTATTATTATTACAATTACTATATATTGGGATAGGATCTTGGAGATGGGAATACTCCTTTACGTGAAATTACATCTATGCAATTGTAAGATGAGCCGAGTCCACGGCGCCCAGTGCCCTTTAGGAACTATAGAGACTGTCACCACTGTTGATGGGGGAGGTTTCTTCTAGGAGGGAGAGACTTTTCTGTCGGACTGCAGGGGGCACGGGGTTATATAAGGAGACCTGAGCGCGGGAGCTAGTCAGACTTGGCGGGAAAATGACAGGGGACGGTTGACTCCTTCTCCGCTGCTCGCGCTGACAACTCCCCGTCACCCAACCCTCAGCGTGCTGACCTAAAGACCTCCTTTTACGCTATTAATTTACCATCTGGACCCGTACTTTCGGATATCCCTGCTGTGACTGTGATAAAGGATAACCTGCCTAGAGACAATTCTGAAAGACCGTCAGTTGCCGAGGACTGTGGGCATGCCCATGTCTCGTGTCCGGCGGCATTGCTGAGAAACCCGCCTAAAAGACTGTTTCCACATTCCAACGCACTCAAGTCAAGCAGGACTGAATCCATCAGCACCGTCGGGAGACTGTGCTTTTCATATCTCCATAGCAGAACCAGAGACTTTGTCCACGATTTGCAACGCCGATGGGATATTTTCCAGCCTTTCCCCTGCAAGAACTGCAAGCGATAAGTTACAGTGTTTCTTTCTCTTATTCCTGAGCATTGTGTTTGTATGTGATTCCCTCTGCTCTTTACTCATCTTTCCTCCCTGCCTAGAGTATTAGGCCGGGGTCACACTAGAGAGAAATACAGACGAGTGAGAGATGTAAAAACCATGTATTGCACACGGACCAATGATTCTCTATGGGGTAGCTCCCATCAGCCATATATTTCTCGCGTATATTTTACGGTCTGTGCCAATCGCAGCATGCTGCGATTGTCAGCATACTACGTCCGTAGTACACCAATGCAAGTCTATGGGAGTGCAAAAAAAAACGCATTATACACGGACCAGATGTGTGACTTGTGAGAAATACGCACCCGGTGTCCTTTAGAAAGGCTGGCAATTCAGTGCGCTATACTGTAAAATCACACTGACAGGTTTAATAAAGAAACAAAAGAATAGCTATATACACATAGAATATGTGTATATATATACAGTTGTGGCCAAAAGTATTGGCACCCCTGCAATTCTGTCAGATAATACTCAGTTTCTTCCTGAAAATTATTGCAAACACAAATTCTTTGGTATTATTATCTTCATTTAATTTGTCTTAAATGAAAAAACACAAAAAGAATTGTCCTAAAGCCAAATTGGGTATAATTCCACACCAAACATAAAAAAGAGGGTGGACAAAAGTATTAGCACTGTTCGAAAAATCATGTGATGCTTATCTAGTTTGTGTAATTAACATCACCTGTAACTTACCTGTGGCACCTTACAGGTGTTGGCAATAACTAAATCACACTTGCAGCCAGTTGACATGGATTAAAGTTGATTCAACCTCTGTCCTGTGTCCTTGTGTGTACCACATTGAGCATGGAGAAAAGAAAGAAGACCAAAGAACTGTCTGAGGACTTGAGAAACCAAATTGTGAGGAAGCATGAGCAATCTCAAGGCTACAAGTCCATCTCCAAAGACCTGAATGTTCCTGTGTCTACCGTGCGCAGTGTCATCAAGAAGTTTAAAGCCCATGGCACTGTGGCTAACCTCCCTAGATGCGGACGGAAAAGAAAAATTGACAAGAGATTTCAACGCAAGATTGTGCGGATGTTGGATAAAGAACCTCGACTAACATCCAAACAAGTTCAAGCTGCCCTGCAGTCCGAGGGTACAACAGTGTCAACCCGTACTATCCGTCGGCGTCTGAATGAAAAGGGACTGTATGGTAGGAGACCCAGGAAGACCCCACTTCTTACCCCGAGACATAAAAAAGCCAGGCTGGAGTTTGCCAAAACTTACCTGAAAAAGCCTAAAACGTTTTGGAAGAATGTTCTCTGGTCAGATGAGACAAAAGTAGAGCTTTTTGGGCAAAGGCATCAACATAGAGTTTACAGGAGAAAAAAAGATGCATTCAAAGAAAAGAACACGGTCCCTACAGTCAAACATGGCGGAGGTTTCCTGATGTTTTGGGGTTGCTTTGCTGCCTCTGGCACTGGACTGCTTGACCGTGTGCATGGCATTATGAAGTCTGAAGACTGCAAACAAATTTTGCAGCATAATGTAGGGCCCAGTGTGAGAAAGCTGGGTCTACCTCAGAGGTCATGGGTCTTCCAGCAGGACAATGACCCAAAACACACTTCAAAAAGCACTAGAAAATGGTTTGAGAGAAAGTACTGGAGACTTCTAAGGTGGCCACTGGCCAGCAATGAGTCCAGACCTGAATCCCATAGAACACCTGTGGAGAGATCTAAAAATGGCAGTTTGGAGAAGGCACCCTTCTAATATCAGGGACCTGGAGCAGTTTGCCAAAGAAGAATGGTCTAAAATTCCAGCAGAGCATTGTAAGAAACTCATTGATGGTTACCGGAAGCGGTTGGTCGCAGTTATTTTGGCTAAAGGTTGTGCAACCACGTATTAGGCTGAGGGTGCCAATACTTTTGTCTGGCCCATTTTTGGAGTTTTGTGTGAAATGATCAATGTTTTGCTTTTTGCTTCATTCTCTTTTGTGTTTTTTCATTTAAGACAAATTAAATGAAGATAATAATACCAAAGAATTTGTGCTTGCAATCATTTTCAGGAAGAAACTGAATATTATCTGACAGAATTGCAGGGGTGTCAATACTTTTGGCCACAACTGTATATATATACACACATATCATTGACATGTCATTGAGACACACACACACATATATATATATATACACTGTATATATTTATATTTCATACAGTTCTACATAGCAGAATAGCCGCAAAATCAATTGCCGGCTTCTGTAAAATCATTCTCCGACCCGACATGAAATGACACATGGTTTCATTTATTTTTTATATGTCCCTGACTAATAATTAAATTAGGGTTTGTGTGTAAAATTTGGGACGTCTAGGTTTTAAATTAAGGGGTTAATTAGTTGGAAAAAAATGCGTGGGCTCCCGCGGCAATATCACAACCAGAGAGGTAAAGCATGTGAGTGAGGGCAGATTTTAATAGCCTTGAGAGAGACCATTGTTTTTGCCCCTCCCGGCTACAAAAATCTGCCCCCAGACACCCTAGAAAAGGCGCACCTATAAGATGCGCCTTTTCTGGCACTTATCCTCTCTATTCCCTGTAACGGTGGCTAATGGGTTGATGTTGATGGGTTAATGTCATCTTGCAATTGGAAGGTGACATTAAGCCGATTAATAATGGAGAGGTGTCAATTAGACACTTATCCATTATTAACCCTAGACTATTAAACGGTTAAAAAACACACACAGACATTAATTAAAAATTATTTTAGCGAAATAAAGACACCTAGTTTTTGACAAGATTTTTTGCTCTGAAGTGAACTGGTGAGCGTGGGAAAAAAGTCAGAAACTTCCCCACGCTAATTAGTTCATCTCCAGGCAGCCAGTGAGGCTGCGCAGAGCTGAGTTAATTCATTCTGAAGTAGTTTACAGTGGGGCTGGTCATATTAGCACCAGTCCTCATTGAAAACTATTTAACCACTTATGAAGGATTACAGCGTGGGTGTCACGTGGACCCATCCTGTGTGACGCAACCAGCAGGCCGGTAACTAGAACAACAGGATGCGGCACGTGATACTGTCCTGTGTGACACGCCTCGCAGGCAGGTAACTAAACAACAAGACAAAGGGAAGGGAAACAGTTACAACGGTAGGCCCTGCGATAGGGAAAGGGGACGTGGAGACCTCCTGCACTCCCCTGAGTCAGTGTCCCTAACGCTCCTAACGTTCCCTTTGCCGGTTCTGCACCGGGCGCCGATCAGGAACCTGTCGCCCTAGCACACCCTACACCTATCCCTTGCTAGGGAACTGGGTGGCGCAGGCACTGGCCCCACCACTGTACTAATACACACTAAGGAAAAACACAAACAGGGAGACACCACTTAGCTTTACTCTGTTGCACTTGCTGCTGGCAACAGAGTCCACCACCAGCATACAGCTCTCCTCCTGAATCGCTGCCACTAAGCTCTGTCAGAGCTACAAAGAAATCCCCTATGACTCCTTTCACACCATTCTAAGACAGTGCTGCAAGGAACGCTCTCCAGCTCCTTCCTCCACCAAGGATGGTTGAAATGAACACTCTCACCAACACTGATTGCAACACCTGTGACTCTTTTATAGCAGAGCCAGCAATCACACCTGCATAATAATCATGTGCACTTAACTAAACAAACTAGAGTGCAATGGCGCTCACCACCACCGGGGGCAAACTTAGAACAAACGACACCACAGTGCAATAATCCTAATGGCCACCGGGGGCAAAAACCAACCTTAAGCACAGCATAGGAAAAAAAAAAAGGTTACCTGTGCTTTTTATATGTCCTTATCCAGCATGGATCATGACAGTGGGACATGACTGAACGGCGGAGAGGTAAGGATATTGTTGCTTTTTTATGTTATTTTTTTGCAGGTCATGGTTTTATTTTTGGATTAGCAGAGTAATAAAAATTGGTCAAAACTTGGTGTCTTTATTTCATTAAAAGACTTTTTAATTAATGTCTTTGTGTGTTTTTCAACCCTTTCATAGTCCAGGGTTAATAATGGATCGAAGTCTTATTGACACCTCTCCATTATTAATTTGATTAATGTCCCCTTCCAATCAAATGGTGACTGTAAGCCTTTGTTATTAACCCATTCGCCACCGCTACAGGGCAATGGGAACAGAGGATAAGTGCCAGAAGAGGCACATCTTGTAGATGCGCCTTTTCTGGGGTGTCTGGGGGCATATTTTTGTAGCTGGGGGTGGCCAAAAACAATGGTCCCTCTCAAGGCTATTAAAATCTTCCTTCACTCACCTGCTTTACCTCTCTGGATGACAAATTACCATGGGAGCCCTCGCAATTTTTTACAACTAATTAACCCCTTAAATTAACACCTATACCTCCCAAATTTTACACAGAAACCCTCATCTAATTACTAGTGAAAGACATATAAAAAAAAACTTGAAATGAAATGGTTTACTGTATGTAAACTATGTGTCATTTCATGTCGGGTTTTGGAATGATTTTAATGAAGCCGGCAAATGTTTCAGCGGGTATTCGGCTATGTAGAACAATATGAAATATATATATATATATATGTGTGTGCTTATGACATGTGTATGTATATGTATATATATATATATATATATATTTACAGTATATATGCATTATATGTGTCTATATCTATTCTTTCATTTGTGTTTGAAAACCTGTCATTGGGATCCATTATATGTCCATTTAGCAAGTCTGCGAGAAAATCTCGGCATACGGATGCCATACGGATTACATACGGATGCTGACATGCGCAAAATACGCGACCATACCTTGATTAGGGATGACATACGGAGCACTGTTTAGGGGCCATTCATCCGTATTACGCATGTAAAATACTGACCGTATTTCTCGTCGGTTAGTGTGACACCAGCCTTACTTGTTTATTTCCTGTTCAGTAAACCCTTGTTAACCCTTTCTCGGTCTCCGGCTATTCACTGAATCCAACGGACCTCTCCTCTTTACACAATAGCTGACTGGTCACTTACAGATAGCACCAGCTTCTTGCTTGCGGAGGAGGTAAGCGCTAAGCAAATGTGGTGAAAGTCAGATTTCTGAGAAGTACAGTAGGGGTCACTTTATCCCATTTATAGTCCTCATGTTTGTAATATTTACGTTTTAAAAACATATAATAATTGAAATATGGAAATGTCTTCTAAAACCAAGACGCCAATTAGGTAAACCCCATAAATGGCCTGAACAGTAATAATTTCAGTACTTTTTCCATATTTTCAAGTGAATCACAAGTTGTGTTTCCTTTTCAAGGAAAGAGCCCAATAAGCCCAGCAGGTGGTATGTTCCTTCCGCTAATCTCACGACTAAGGTTATTTGTACAGTTCTCTGTGTAAAAATTCCACTGCAGATTCTTTGTCCTGACCTTGTAGATCCAGGACATTTATTAGCTGTGAACTTAATTTTCCTGCGCTCATATTGTGAATACAGCACTATCGTATGAAACCTCTTTCTGTACTGATAATACATCTCATTTCTATGTTATTGGACAGGTGAACACAATCAGATTTCTCCCTAAATACAATTAAAGGGGATGTTGAAACTTAGAAGAAATATCCCTGGTGGTCTACAGTGGCTCAGTGTGTAACAAATAGTATCTCTGGTGGTCTAGGGGTGATGACGTGGTTAATTTTGATATATTTTCTCAGTGATGGTTTACAATTGTCATTGTTTAGTGTCTAATTTCTCTGGAGTTCAAGGATGATTTAGTGAATTGGTCTTAACCCCTTTCCTACATTAGACGTAATATTCCGTCTATGTGACCTGGGACCTAAGTCCCAAGGATGGAATAGTACGTCTAGCGTGATCAGCTGCGCTCATGGGGGGAGCGCAGCTGATCGCGGCCGGGTGGCAGCTGATTATCACAGCTGACACCCGGCACTATGTGTCAGGGGCGGTCACAGTCTGCCCCCGGCACATTAACCCCTGGCACACTGCGATCAAACACGATCACAGTGTACCGGGGGTTTAGGGAAGCATCGGGAGGGAGGGGGCTCCCTCTGTGCTTCCCTGAGACCCCCACAACAGTGCGATGTGCAGCGTTGCTGCGGGGGTCTCCTTCCCTGCAGGTCCCTGAATCCAAAATGGCGGCGGGGACCTTCGGGGGCCTGCAGGGAGGCGTCTTCCTCACGCCTGCAAAGCGTCAGCATGCGGAAGCCTGCTGATCTGTCACAGCGATCTGTGATGTGACAGATCAGCAATCTGTCACATGACAGTTATGTCCCCCCTGGAACAATGTAATAAAGTTAAAAAATAAAAAAAAGTGTAAAAATAATTTATAAAAAATTGCTAATTAAATAAAAAAAAATATTCCCTAATTCATTTTTTGAAAAAGAAAAAGAAAAACAATAAAAGTACACATAGTTGGTATCGACCCGCCCTATAAAACTGTCCCACTAGTTAACCCCTCTATTGAACCCCTTAAAAAATAAAAATAAAAAATGAAGCAAAAAATAGAGCTTTATCATCATACCGCCGAACAAAAAGTGCAATAACGCGCTATCAAAAAGATGGATATAAATTAACATGGTACCGCTGAAAACGTCATCTTGTCCCACAAAAAATGAGCTGCCACACAGCATCATCAGCGAAAAAATAAAAGTTATAGCTCGCAGAATAAAGCGATGCAAAAATAATTATTTTTTATATAAAATTGTTATCATTGCATAAAAGTGCCAAAACATAAAAAAGACATAAATGAGGTATCGCTGTAGCCGTACTGAAGAATAAAACCGCTTTATCAATTTTACCACACGCCGAACAGTGTAAACGCACCCCCCCCAAAATAAATTCATGAAACGCTGGTTTTTGTTCATTCTGCGTCGCAAAAATCGGAATAAAAGGCGATTGAAAAATGTCACGTGCCCGAAAATGGTACTAATTAAAATGTCAACTCGTCCCGCAAAAAATAAGACCTCACATGACTCGCTGCGTCAAAATATGGAAAAATTATAGCTCTCAAAATGTGGTGATGCATAAACTATTTTTACAGTAAAAAGCATCTTTTAGCGTGCGACAGCTGCCAAACATAAAAACCCGCCATAAATAGTAAATCAAACCCCCCGTTATCACCCCCTCAGTTAGGGAAAAATAATAAAATTAAAAAAAATGTATTTATTTCCATTTTTCCATTAGGGCTAGGGTTAGGGCTAGGGGTATGTTGGGGTTAGGGTTGGAGTTAGAATTGGGGGGTTTCCACTGTTTGGGCACATCAGGGGCTTTCCCAACGTGACATGGCGTTCGATCCCAATTCCAGCCAAAAAAGTAAAATGGCACTGCTTCCCTTCCGAGCTCTGCCATGCGCCCAAAGAGTGGTTTACCCCTACATATGGGGTATCAGCGTACTCAGGACAAATTGCACAATAACCTTTGCGGTCCTGTTACTCTTGGGAAAATAAAAATTGGGGGTGAAAAGATCATTTTTGTGGAAAAAATATGATTTTTTAATTGTACGGCTGTACGTTATAAACTTCTGTGAAGCCCTTAGGGGTTCAAAGTGCTCACCACATATCTAGATTAGTTCCTTGGGGGGTCTAGTTTCCAAAATGGGGTCACTTATGGGGGGTTTCCACTGTTTAGGCACATCGGTGGCTCTCCAAACTTGACATGGCATCCGATCTGAATTCCAGCCAGTTTTGCAGTGAAAAAGTCAAACGGCGCTCCTTCCCTTCCGAGCTCTGCCATGCGCCAAAACAGTGGTTACCCCCACATATCAGGTATCGGCGTACTCAGGATAAATTGCACAATAACTTTTCCAGTCCAAATTCTCCTGTTACCCTTGGTAAAATAAAAATAATTGAACCTGAAGTAATTTTTTTTGTGAAAAAAAGTAAATGTTCATTTTTTTTAAACTTTCAAAAAATTCCTGTGAAGCACCTGAAGGGTTAATAAACTTCTTGAATCTGGTTTTGAGCACCTTGAGGGGTACAGATTTCATACAGATTTCAGAAAGGTGTCACTTTTGGTTATTTTCTATCATATAGACCCCTCAAAGTGACTTCAAATGTGATGTGGTCCCTAAAAATAAAATGGTGTTGTAAAAATGAGAAATCGCTGGTCAACTTTTAACACTTATAACTTCCTAACAAAAAAAATTTTGGTTCCCAAATTGTGCTGATGTAAAGTAAACAGGTGGGAAATGTTACTTATTAAGTTTTTTCAGTGCCATATCTCTGTGATTTAAGAGCATAAAAATTCAAAGTTGGAAAATTGCAAAATTTTCAAAATTTTCACCAAATTTCCATTTTTTTCACAAATAAACGCAAGTTACATGAATTAATTTTTACCACTGACATGAAGTACAATATGTCATGAGAAAACAATGTCAGAATCACCGGGATCCATGGAAGTGTTCCAGAGTTATTACCTCATAAAGGGACAGTGGTCAGAATTGTAAAAATTGGCCCGGGCATTAACATGCGAACCACCCTTGGGGGTAAAGGGGTTAATAGTATATACGAATATGTATGGAAGTATAGTTTTGCTGCCTTAGTCATCCCCCAATGAAAAGTTAAAATTTCTTTTGGTGCACACACCAGACTAATATATTTGGGAGCTATCCTGATTCACATGCTCTCTAACTTATCTGTTTAAGTGGGCAGTCCCTCTTCATCTGCATTATGCCAGCACTATAGGTACTAAAACTTCTTTTCCTTCACTTGCCAGTGCTACTGCTGTTGTCCAGTGGCTTGCCTGTACTGTACTAAAAGTCTGTCTCTCTATTATGTCAATGTTCTGTTCGATAGGCAGGAAAATGAAGACCATTGACCTGTTCCAACATCTCAGCTTCTTTGCTGCTAGACACTGATTTCACTTGACAACAGGCAGTGGATAACAAGATAGACACAATACTCTCCTACTCCTCTGCTAACTAAACAAAAGGGACACTGTTTTGGTACAATAGTGCAACCCTTTGTCTAATATATTATTTTAAAAATAACACATTTTGATGCAGCTCAACTTTTTACTTCGATTTTTGGGGATTTCCAAATAGTCTTACAACTTTGATAAAGTTGTAAGACTGTTGTGGTGTAGTGACCACTGTGTTCGCTAGGGGGCGCTGTGTGGTTGTCCCAGGACAGACGGATAGCCATGTCCAGAGTGGTAACAGGAGCAGGGTGCTAAAGGACCGGTATGTATCCCAAGGTGGGTGGCCTTGGGATGAAGGCTTGATTATGTGCTGATCAGCAGAGCTGATCTTTCATTCCAATGTGTTAGGGAGAAGCTTTCAGGTGATTGATGAGACGGGTGAGATCAATCACCTACAAACCCACCTAGGGGCGGGTATCTAAAATGCCATAGTAAAGTATGTGTATGAGTGGTTGAAGGACCTGTGATGAGGTCACAGCCATGTGATCCGGTGGGCATTGCTACGGACCATATAAGGTGGCCAGGGTAGGTCACATGAGTGAATGCTTGGACCCGGTTGGTCCATATGGAAGGTCTCATCTGGCTGACATGGCACATGGAGAGGCTGTGTATAATGGCTGCATATGTCTGAGAGTTCCCAGGGAAAGGGAATGAACGTCGGGACTGAGAAGCAGCCATGAGGTAACCCGAACAGGGGGATATAACTGTGAGGCTAGAGAGCCTGATTGCTGGACATTGCACAACCTGTGTGACCACAGGATTAACAGAGTGAAGCTCTGTCATGGACGCTATGCTGATTTGATATGAACTTTCTGTTGCTGTTCATGGTTTATGATGCCTAATATACCGCATGGACTGTTGGAGTTATATGAGAAACCCATGCCGGACCTGGTTATTTGGCTGCCTAGCGGGTGTCCCCTACCTTAATAACAAGCGCTACCTTACAATTGGTGGAGAAAGCAAAGGGCAATGTTGTAGCCTTGTTGCTAGGGGGAACGGACGAGGTCTGCAAAACTCGGTTGCTAAGGGCAACGGTTCCAAAAGCACATGTTGCAGTGCTGGCAACGCTGAGCCAGGAGGGCGGACGGTCTTGAAAACCATGTGATGTGCTGACCAGGGTCAGTGGAAGAGATTTATAGGAAATCCGTGCAGTAGAGGCGTCCGAGAACCTGCGTGGCCAGCAGGTGACGGTCGTGAAAGCTGTGTGATGTGTTGACCGGGGTCATTGGAAGAGATTTATAGGACATCCCTGCGGTAGAGGGGTCCGAGAACCTGCGTGGCCAGCAGGTGACAGTCGTGAAAGCCGTGTGATGTGCTGACCAGGGTCAGAGAAAGAGATTGTGGATTGCTTTAGGGTGCCTCTGTGGATAAGAGGTACCCGAGAACCTGTGTGGCCGACACAGGTAACAGACATGAGTCTGTGTTGTACTGACCGGGTCAGTGAGTAAGACTGTGTAGCTGGAGGTTCAGTGTTGGAAGATTCTGGGAGAAGAATCGGATCCTTAGAGCACGTGCTGTGACCTTGGACCTGGTGAGGCGTGAGTGTTGGGCAGTCTCAGGCAGAGATGGATGTCCTGAATAGCACCCGCTGAGTCCCTGGACCTGGTGAGGCCGGTGTGTTGGGAAACCCTGGGAGGAGGGTCGGCTCCCTGAATAGCTCCCGGTGCCCCCTGTGTGTTGGGCGGTCTTAGGATGAGACGGACGTCCTGAATAGCAGACAGGACACGTGAATTTTGTGTTGTGTGTTTTTTTTTTCTTTTCCCTCTCAAGTCAGCTTGCGGTGGCTCAGTGGGGTCAAGAAGGTGACAAGCGGCTTGCTGTAACTCGGCGTGGTTGCGAAGGTTACAAGCGGCTTGCTGTAACTCGGTGGGGTTACGAAGGTGACACCAGCAGCTGTGTGTGAGCGAAAGCCGGAGGTGTCGGAGATCGGTGACAGCAGGAGCTGTGGTGGTGCCAGCAAGAACTTGTGTGGTATCGTACTTAAAGGGCCAGTATGGGCCCGAGAGACATAAACTGTGTCGTATGAACTGTGGTCTAAGGAGACCTGTAGAAAGGACATGGGGAAATCCCGAAAGGGGTCGGTGACCCAAATCGGGGTGGTAAACCAAAAAGGGATGGAGTCCCAGAGGGAGGCGGTGACCCAAATGGGGGTGGTAACCCAAAATGGGGGGAAGTCCCAAAAGGGGATAGTCACCCAAAAGGGGTGGAGCCCCGGTGAATGGGGGCGGAGTGTCCCGATGTAAAAGGGGTGGTACAGATGAACTGTTGCCATGAGCAAATGTCCTATATTTGTCCTATCTGCCTGGTGAACTACCCAGCTGGCATGATGCTACAGGGGTTTGGCCATCAGATAGATAATGAAGATACAGTTGGTCTGGTCGACCCTGGGAGCCCAGTGACTCTAGTGCGGGTTGCTCCTGAGATACCTGGCAGAAAGGTGGGGATCACTTGCAACCACGGGGGCACTAGGAGTTGCCCGGTCGCCAGGGTAGTCTTTGAGACAGGTTGGGACATTGAGGGACAGGATGTCGCGATAGTCCCGAATCTGTCCTGGCCAGTGGTTATAGGCCGGGATTCTAGACTGTTCTCTGGCTTGTGGGAGAGGGGAGCTCCTCTACAGCAGGGGGATAGAGACCTTTCTACTGCTGGGCTAGCAGACGTTGAGACGGTGATGCTTGCTAAAGTGGACAAGTCAGTTGTAGAAGTGACTGGAAGAAGGGATACATCTGCCCAACTTACGGACCTGACGTCTCGTGACATGACGGATGGTGGGCTGGGAGATGAGATGACTGGAGCGGACACACGGTCAGAGGGTAACTGGAGGGTTCACTCAGATGATCGGGGTGACTCAGTCTCTGGGGGTGACGGTGGCTCTGAGAAAGAAAGGAAGCACAGACTAGAAGAGCTAGAGAAGGAAGTCTCCGAGCTCAAAGATCACCTGGCATCGTGGCAAGGTCTGAATAAGTCCCTCAGAGAAGAGGTAGGAGTACTCACAGAAACAGTAAGAGGTCTTCTGCGGGAGAAGAAGTGGGACGAAGACTCACAGCGGCCAGGCCCGAGGGATGAACAGAGTAAAGACAAGAAAAAACTGAAAAGTCTGGAAGCAGAGATGATTCATATGCAGGAGGAGCTTGCTGCTGCAGAGCGTGCTAAAAGGCAAGCACAGCAGGAAAGAGATGAACTGGCCGATGTAGTTGCCAACAACAGTGGTGAAGGTGCTATGGCTTTGGAAGAAAAGAAGCGTTTAGAGTCTAGCATTGCACAACTTGAAGAAGAATTGGAGGAAGAACAAGGCAACGTTGAATTAGCCAATGACAGGCTGAGAAAGGCCACACTTCAGGTTGACCAAGATGACTGCTGATCTGAATGCAGAACGTAGTAATGCTCAGAAGAACGAGAATGCCCATCAGCAATTAGATCGCCAGAATAAGGAGTTAAAAGCAAAGGTTGCACAACTGGGGGAACAGTTTGATGCTGAAACTAAAAAGCGACAATCTCCAAGCAAACAAGTACGGCGTACGGAGAAAAAAACTGAAGGATGTACTAATGCAAATGGATGATGAAAGGCGTAATTCTGAGCAATACAAAGACCTGACAGAGGAAAATAATGTTCGTCTGAAACAGCTGAAGCACCAGGTGGAAGAAGCAGAGAAAGATGCTCAACGTGCCAATACATTACACCGTAGATTACAGCGTGAACTGGAGGATGTTACAGAGACAACAGGTGCAATGAACCGTGAGGTTAATGTACTGAAAAGCAAACTTAAACGTGGTGATGTACCATTTGTTACAAGACGCATAGATAGAAAAGGAGTTGATGGAGCGCACTGTAGGAGTGTGGTGACTAAACAGTGTCTGATGACGCAGACAGACTGTGACTGGAGGGCCAAAGCCCAAGACCGATATTCTGACCGCTGGGGGCGGGGGAGGCCTAACGTAGAGATGAGGCCATATAACAGACAACACAGATGGAGACGGTTCTCTTGACCTGTTGGGCAAGATGACAGGGGTGCCCGGTCTCGAGATCCCTGGGTGATGTCGTGTGTTCAACCCCACAAGTTTGAACAGAGGGGGAGGTATATGTTGGAGTGACCACTGTGTCCGTTAGGGGGCAGTGTGTGGGTTTCCCAGGACGGACAGATAGCCATGTCCAGAGTGGTAACAGGAGCAGGGTGCAAAAGGACTGTTATGTATCCCAAGGTGGGTGGCCTTGGGATGAAGGCTTGATTATGTGCTGATCAGCAGAGCTGATCTTTCATTCCAATGTGTTAGGGAGAAGCCTTCAGGTGATTGATGAGACAGGTGGGATCAATCACCAAGAAACCCACCTAGGGGCGGGTGTCTAAAATGCCATAGTAAAGTATGTGTATGAGTGGTTGAAGGACCTGTGATGAGATCACAGCCATGTGATCCGGTGGGCGTTGCTACGGACCATATAAGGTGGCCAGGGTAGGTCACATGAGTGAATGCTTGGACCCGGTTGGTCCATATGGAAGGTCTCGTCTGGCTGACGTGGCTGCCTTCCTGACAGCACGTGGAGAGGCTGTGTATAATGGCTGCATATGTCTGAGAGTTCCCAGAGAGGGGGAATGAACGTCGGGACTGAGAAGCAGCCATGAGGTAACCCGAACAGGGGGATATAACTGTGAGGCTAGGGAGCCTGATTGCTGGACATTGCACAACCTGTGTGACCACAGGATTAACAGAGTGAAGCTCTGTCATGGACGCTATGCTGATTTGATATGAACTTTCTGTTGCTGTTCATGGTTTATGATGCCTAATAAACCGCATGGACTGTTGGAGTTATATGAGAAACCCGTGCCGGACCTGGTTATTTAGCTGCCTAGTGAGTGTCCCCTACCTTAATAACAAGCGCTACCTTACACTGTGTATGAAATTGTTTGAAACACGAAATAATCAAAGGATCTTTTATGGATGCTTTTGGCTCTGTTGACATGTCCTACGGTCATTTGTTTTGTAACAGATTTAGTATTAAAAAAAGATCCTTTACAGCGGAGCAAAAACAGATGTCTACTTTGGTTTCCGTTCTTGCATTGATTCCGTTTTGCCTGTGAACACTTCTTGAGTAGAGATGAGCGAATTTGTTTGGATTTTGGCCCAAAGTCGGAATTTGACATATTCGGGCAATATTCGTGCCGAATATTTGTCTTATAATCGGTTCCGAACATATTCAGTAATTTCTACTCCCATTGACTCTAATGACGTTCGACTGTGTTCGACGAATATTGCAAGAACAGAACCAAATCCGAACAAATTAGCTCATCTCTACTCTTGAGTCCTGCAGTACTTTAAAATTGGATTTGTAATGGCTGACATAACAGATGACCAACCACAATGATTCATCTTCTATGGATTTCAATGATTTAAAAAAAAAATTAGATCAATTTGACTTTCCTTTTTTTTTTTCATTTTTTGTGGGGGTGGGCCGGACAGATAAAAATTGGATTGCAGATACATTACAGTCAAATGGTAGACCTTTCAGGATATCTCTGCCACCATTCAAATGGATGCATTCAGTACTTAAACATTTTATTTCCTTTCAGGCATTTCAAAATGGATCCCAAAATGGAAATGACTATTGAACATGTGAACAATGCCATAGACAGTACAACTGGTTGATTGTATGAAGCCATTATACTTGGCATGAGATATTAGTTAGTATCTCACATAAAATCTGTAAAATATACTTCTGGGGTGCATCAATGCCCTAAAAGTCTAATTGCATCTTTGCCTTTAGCTTTCCGCTAACCAGTTATAGACACGCCATGCCAACACAGATCGAAGTAATTCTAGTAAAACATTCTGCTATAATTGCCACCTAGAGTTTAGGCTCCGACCAGTTAATGTAATTGCACTGTCTGGTTTGTGTCCTAACAATTAGCAGTTTCTGCTTTCATAATCAGTAATTTTATGTACCGTTTTACAGCCCCAGAGGAATCGTAACCGCTCAGGTATCTGATGTAGCTTCCTACAAGAATGTTAACACATTTACTAAAAAATTATACCATGTCTGTGATGGTCATTTCCTGGTGACCTTATGATTTTTTATGGAGTTGGTTGGTGTCAATACCCAATTTTAGTGATGATATTTAAGACTTACAAAAATAATACCATTAAATATTATAACTTTATTAACATAGGTTAAAATCTATTCCCCAAAAAATTGCACATATGAAGTGTAAGCTAGTGTGAGGCAGTGACCCCTGTTACGGTTAGGGGGCGCTGTATGTGCTCCTCAGGATATGCATGGAGGCGTAATGCTGATAGTGAGATTGTGACTGGCATCATTGTGAATGGCCGGTATGTGTTGCAGAGGAGATCTTCTGCTCTGTAAGCCAGTAGTGTTGCTCTGGGACCTGTAGTCCTATGAGCTTTGTTTTTGTTTGTTTACTTACAAGAGAGGCTTACAGGGTTAGTTGGAGAGCTGGGTGGGACTGACTAACCACGCATACACTGCCCACTTGTGGGGGTGGTTGCAGCTACATAATGTGACCAGGCAGGGTCGGACTGGGGTATCTGGGGCCCACCAGGGGAATGGACTCTAGGGGCCCACCCTACAGCTATATGCAAATATCTGTCAGTCGTTTATCCTGATAATAGTGGAGCATCGGCTGTAAAACACACGCGGCTGCTGAACATATACTGTGCGTCCCCATAACTGGGATGTATAATTACGGTAGTTTACATTAATGGGGTTCTTTGGTTAAAACAAGTTATCACCGATCTATGGGCTCCACAGGATAGGTGATCACTTAGGTCCGACCATTAGAAACAGCATCGATTGAAGGAATGAGGAAGTTTTATTGTTGATAGGACACTTATCCTCATTTTAAAATGGAACAGCAGGTGGGATGTCTGACCGCAGCTCCATTCATTCTCTTTGAGGCTTCTAGAAAAAAACAAGTGCAACCACTGAGGAAATTAATAGATCAGTGGTCAAGTCGGACATGCCACTCCAGTCTAATGAGGATGAAAAGTTCCACATTTTGCTGAATGGGTCCAAGTAGTCAGACCCCCCCAATCAATATGTTATCACTTATCCTGTAGAGAGGTGATTACTTTTTTTTCACAGGCGAACCCCTGTAACTATATCTCTGATGCTGTGATCCAAGTATTTAATCTCTAATGGAAATAAAGAATCTTCGCCTAAGTAATAGAAGAGAGAACAAATGACTGCCATACACAACACAAACCCCTATACCAAGACCAATAATGCCCCATACAGGGAACAAATACAACCACACTATGACCAGAACATAGTGACTGAATATTATGACATATTTCCAGCATATAGGGACAAAATAATGCCACATACAAGGAGAAATACTGCCACTCCGTGACCAGACCACAAATTACCACCACATTGTGACCGGATACTACAATACTGATCATGAATAGAAACCACAATACTAACAACACTTATTACCACCAGTAACATTATACACAGTACCTCTGTATATAGTGTCAGTGTACAGGTAATATAGGGATCACCAGTGATATTATACACAGGAGCTCTGTATATACTGTCAGGTATAGTGTACAGGTAATACAGAGATCACCAGTGACATTACACACAAGAGCTCTGTATATAGTGTGAGTGTAGAGATAATACAATGATCACTGGTGACATTATACACAGGAGCTCTGTATATAGTGTCAGTGTACAGGTAATACAGGGATCACCAGTGACATTATACACAGGAGCTCTGTATATAGTGTCAGTGTACAGGTAATACAGTGATCACCATTGACATTATACACGAGCTCTGTACACAGTATATAGTGTAAGTGTATAAGTAACACACTGATTCACCTGTGATGTCTGTAGTTGGAAGTCTTTCATCTTCATCCAGTGCAGAGCACCATCACTTGTTCCAGCAAGGACTCGTCTGCAGAAAATAACACAGTTATCTATAGTGATCACTTCCAGAGCACATTCCCCACTATTTTCCTTGACTTCTACACTATGTCAGATGAAGAAAAAAAAGACAGTGCCGCCCAACACAGTAGAAGGACCCCCTTTTGTTCTCCCCCATGGAAGAGAGTAACCTCAAAAGTAAATTAAATTACAGCAGTAACAATGTCCCCTGATTGGCCCCTACAATAATTATGTCCTTACTTGCCACAATAAACCAATAATGTATATTCCTCATCCTGACCTCCATACAGTAATTGTCACCCCTTTATTTAATAAGGTGCCAGATTCTGGGCCTCTTTATTTAATGTCCCCATCCTGGACCCCAATTTCCAGTTATAATTCTTCATCCTGGGCCCCTATGTCCAATTTAATAACGTCACCTCCCTGGGCCCCTATGTCCGACCCTATGGCCACAACCTTGCCCTATCACAGAGGAGGGATTCATCTCACCTTCTTGCGTTCCCTGGTGTCCTCTTGTGGCTTCATATTTGGAGTGGTCGTTAAAATGGCTGCCGACTGCCGCTGTGACAGGGCGCTCTGCTCTGTGACAGGCAGTGCGCTGACATCACATAGCAGTAACATTTAAAGGCAGATGGCTTATCAAAGGCTGCAGGAGTAGTTTAACAAAACTGCTATGTGACATCAAGCACACGGCCTGTCACAGAGCAGAGCGCCCTGTCACAGCTGCAACCGGCATTCATCTTGATGTGCGTTGCCGCCAGGGTCTGCTCCAGGTTTTCATGGACCTCAGGCGAAAGAGTATCAGTGGGTCCCTTTAACACATGCCAGGATTACTGATGCATAGATAAAAAATTCAGGTATAGTACAATATATGGGCACCACATAGTCCTCCACACAGTATTATGGGCACATCATAGTCCTCCATACAGTATTATAGGCACCACATAGTCCGCCATACAGTGTTAAGGGCACCATATAGCCATCCATACAGTTTTATGGGCACCAAATAGTCCTCCATACAGTTTTATGGGCACCACATAGTCCGCCATACAGTATTGTGGACACCACATAGTCCACCATACAGTATTATGGACACCACATAGTGATCCATACGGTATTATGGGTACCTCATAGTCAACCATACAGCATTATGGGCACCACATAGTCTGGCATACAGTATTATGGGCACCACATAGTCTGCCATACAGTATTATAGGCACAATATAGTCCATCATACAGTATTATGGGCCACATATAATGCTCATTCATACAGTATATCACGGACCCCATGCAATGCTCCTCCACACAGTATTATGGGCCCTCTGCTCCTCCATACAGTATATTATGGGCCCCCATGCTCCTCCATACAGTATATTATGGGCCCCCATGCTCTTCCATACAGTATATTATGGAACCCCATGCTCCTCCACACAGTATTATGGGTCCCCATGCTCCTCCACACAGTATTATGGGCACTCTGCTCCTCCACACAGTATTATGGGCATCCAAGCACCTCCATACAGTATATTATGGGTCCCATGCACCTCCATACAGTATATTATGGGCCCCTATGCACCTCCATACAGTATATTATGGGCTCCCATGCTCCATACAGTATATTATGGGCCCCCTGCTCCTCCATACAGTATATTATAGGCCCCCTGCTCCTCCACAGTATATTATTGGCCCCCATGCACCTCCATACAGTATATTATGGGCCCCCATGCACCTCCATACAGTATATTATGGGCCCCCATGCTCCTCCATACAGTATGTTATGGGCCCCCATGCACCTCCATACAGTATATTATGGGCTCCCATGCTCCATACAGTATATTATAGGCCCCCTGCTCCTCCACAGTATATTATGAGCCCCCATGCACCTCCATACAGTATGTTACGGGCCCCCATGCATCTCCATACAGCAAATTAAGGGCCCCCATGCTCCTCCATACAGTATATTATCAGCCCCCATGCACCTCCATACAGTATATTATGGGCCCCATGCTCCTCCATACAGTATATTGTGGGACCCCATGCTTCTCCATACAGTATATTATAGGCCCCCTGCTCCTCCATACAGTATATTATGGGCCCTCATCCACCTCCATATAGTATATTATGGGCCCCCTGCTCCTCCATACAGTATATTATGGCCCCCATGTGCCTCCATACAGTATATTATGGGCCCCCATGCGCCTCTATACATTATATTATGGACCCCATGCATCTCCATACAGTATATTATGGGCCCATGTAATGCTGCATATATAAAGAAAAAAATCACATACTCACCTCTCCCGTTCCCACCGCAGGTCCCGTGCACGCAGCATCTTTCCTTGCTCTGCAATGCTCAGGACAGAGAGGGCGTGCAGTGATGACATCACCCTCTGCCCTGAGACGCCGCAGAGTCAGAGGGTGCTGAAGAATACCCTGCAGCTGCCGGAACGAGGAGAGGTGAGTATTAGAGGGGGCCCCGATGCCAGCGCTGGACCCCATGGTGTGTCCCACTCCCACCCCCCGTTCATCCAGGGCCCCCAGCGCTTACTTGGGTTCACCAGGTGATGCCACCACCCGTGGCAGTGGAGAGAAGTCCGGCGTGTTTAGTGACTGCGAGTTAGAGCTGTACACTATAAAGTGCTATGGACTATGTGTTTGGTCTGTGATGTGCAACATGGCCTACGGTGCGGTTTATGATGTTTTAATAAACCAAATAGACTGTTTAATGGAGAAAATAGTTCCTGTGTGACTGAATCCTGTTGCCAAGCGAGTCTCCCCAACAAACGCAGTCTTACACCAAGTACAAAGATAATTGCATATATACAAAGGGATACCTTCCCTATGCTGAACTATAGATCCACCCATGCTTATCAGCATAGGTTGGCACCCTAGGGCACTCAAATTGGCGCCCTCACTCCACGGTGGCTCACCCTCACTACCCCTGATTTACCCTATACAATTGGGAATATTACAGATATTTATCAAATAAATGATCATATGATTTGGAGTCTTTGTCACAGAACAAATTTGTTGATTGCTGGGGGTCCAACTGCTGTGACCTGTAGGAATCCTGAGTTTGGGTTACTGAAACCCTGAGAACGGAGTCCTGCAGCTCAATCATGAATGTAGCAGTGGGGCTGATTGGTTAAATTGCAGAATTGCTTCCCTCTTCAGTTTTGCTTACTCATAACAGGTGACTCTCCTTCTCAGCTTCCTCACAGGCCCATGTCTCGGGCTCCTGGTCTCCGGTGCTCCAACAGTCCCCCTGCTTTTTACCAAGAGGTGAACAGAGTCAAATCTGTATCTATATAGCAGAGGCGTAGCTAGGGTTTTTGTTCAGGGGGGCGAAACTTCTGAGTGGGCCCCTAACCAGGTAACCTTGATTATAACTGGGTGACGCACCTTAATAGTGGAGGAGAACCTCAGCAGATGACCGCGCTGTTACTGAAAATAATTGCTATATAAAGACCAACATTGATATTACTGCCATATGGTCAGTGGTAGATACCCGTCCTACAGAACATACTGTATAAGAGATCACAGCACAGCTACAGACAATAACCTACCGCTGACGTTCTTTCTGAAGGAACCATTCACTTTTCACGTCTTTTCCATCTGGCCCAGACCGACATGACAACTTCTCCAGCCAGGACTCGGCTACAGAGAATACAACTAAGACATGTTTCACTTCTCACATTTTCAGCACTGTCCAAAACGGGATTATCCCCAACCTGCACAAACTCCTCATCCTGCTGATGCCCCAATGCTGATCCGCTGTTGTCGTATGTGACCCTATTAATGCACCTGCTGTGTGGCCCTGTGTGACCTCTAAATTTTAAAGCAACCCTGTAGAAAATACTAAGGCCGGGTGCAAGTGCCCTAGAAAACAGTGCCCACCTTTTGTCCCCTAGAACGTAATAATGCTTTTTTTACTCTATATTGTATAATGCACTCCCCATAGGCAGACTCTATAGTATAATGAATTCCACATAGGCAGCCTCTGTAGTGTAATGCACTCCCCATAGACAGCATCTGTAGTGTAATGCACCCCCATAGCCACCCTCTGTAGTATAATGCACCCCCATAGCCACCCTCTGTAGTATAATGTACCCCCATAGCCACCCTCTGTATATGCACCCTCATAGCCATCCTCTGTATATGCACCCCCATAGCTACCCTATGCATATGCACCCCCATAGCCATCCTCTGTATATGCACCCCCTTAGCTACCCTATGCTTATGCCCCCATAGCCATTCTCTCTATATGTACCCCCATAGCAATCCTCTGTATATGCACCCCCATAACCACCCTCTGTATTGCACCCCAATAGCCATCCTCTGTATATGCACCCCCATAGCTACCCTCTGTAGGATAATGCACCACTCCCCCATAAACTAAATACTCACCTCTCTTCATCCTGGTTCCTGCACTGATCCCGCTCATCTCCGACTGCAGGCGCAAGTTACTGACGTCATCGCGCTCCCTGTCAGTGTCGGCGTCAGTGACGTCAGACGCTGACAGGGGGATGATGAGAGAAGGAGCGCTCGCTCCTTCTGTCATCAATGCTGTCAGCTGTGTCAGCATGTAGCCAACACCGCTGACCCTGCGATGACGGGTGGGGAGCCCACTGCTGGCACCGGGCCCCCCCCGCCTGCTCAAGGGCCCATAGCGGCCAGACTCTCCCTGCCAAAAAGTGCATCTGTAGCGTAGCGCCGGGTGGGCCCCCTGAGAGCGCGGGGCCCGGGGCCACCGCCCCCTCTGCCCCCCCGGTAGCTGCGCTACTGCTAAATAGTCTATATTAGCTTACAACTCATTTCTCTTCTTATTGTGCGTCAACAGTTTCTTCCTCCATGATGGTGAGATAGTGTATTGATGTCACCATGCACAGCTACCTAGCTCGAACCAGGTTTAACCTCTAAAACTGTCTTGTAACAACAGCCATAAGATTCTCATTCCTTTGTCCAACTACAGCTACATGGGGTTTCCTCAGACTGTAAAATTTTGGGGCTAGAGGGGTGCCATTTCAGGAAAATAGGAACTTACCTTCTTTTTTAATTTCATATAACCTCTAAAAATTCCCTTTCTCTAATCCCCTCCATGACAGCACACATGAGGTTGCCTCCCCATCCTAATTAGGGACAGGAAACAAGAGGTTTAAATAGTCTTCCTCTTCCCTCAATCCCCAGTGCTTTCCTGTCCCTACAGGATGAAGAGGTGTTTTTTGTGCGTTCCTGAGAGCTGGGCCAACGACACTCTCTTGTATATACCTTTAAGCTGGGCAGCCTGGGTCGATCGTCCCGGACCTTCCTCCCGTAGCTGCTCCTGCCTCGGGCAGGACAGCACCATTCTCCAGCACCTGCAGGCAAAGCTGGATGGTGAGGAGTAGTTGGGGGCCTCCCGTAGCCCTCCAGCCTCATAGTTTCTCTCCCCCTCGGCGGTGGATTCCGCGTTCTCTGGCAATCCTGGGCATGCATAGGAAGTGACGTACACCGCCGAGAGAGAAAGCGCAACATCACTTCCGCCCTGCGTTTCCCCGCCATTTTGGTGGGGAATTTAAAATTTTCAAACCAGGAAAGGCACCAGAAGACAGGACCTATCACAGAGGGAGAGAGATCTCATCTTATTGGATGAGAAGAAGCGCAGGGTCTCGGTTCCTATATAAAAGGACCCTGACTGAAGACTCCATAAGGTAGAACTGAGGTTCTAATGATGGATGCTCCTTCTCTTAGATCTGCGTCTTCAGAGCCCAGCACTAACCCTGGCCCAGTGAGTATACCTGGTAAGGGTAAGCTCCCTTGGGTACAAGATCCATCCTTATGGAAATTCCCCTTCTCCTCTCTTCTAGGGAGACAAGGATCCTGAACCAAAATCATTGTTGCAAGGACGTCGGTGCTCTCCCACACCACAAGAAGGGCACTATGGTAAAAGATGTAGAGCAGAGACATCCTATCCAAGTCTAAATTATGCTCTATTCCCTTGAAAGGAGAATATGTGTTTGGTCCTGTGCTGGACAAATTTTTTCCTGGAGAATTGACTGACAAAAAGAAAAATCTTCCTGAGGCCATTTCATCCACCTCAGACTCAGCGCCCTCAATACAGAAGAAAAGGAAAAACTGGTCAGTGGAGCTACCCAGAAGGGTGTAAAGGAAGAAATATTTTTCAGATAGGAAATGATGCCAAACGACGAAGGCAGAGGCTGAAACGCGCAGCTGGGTCGGGTGCATCCTGGGGATCCTGCATACATAAGGCACAAGGTATTGGGCACATTGTTGGACATGCTTATTTACAGCCAGGAGTATTGATATATGTTATATCTGCCGTTGAGCACATACCCTTATTATTGGGCATGTCTGATTTCAGCCATGTTTATTAATGCTTAGCAATATATTTGCATACATAAGGCACAAGGTATTGGGCATATTGTTGGACATGCTTATTTATATCTGCCATTGAGCACATATCCCTATTACTGGGCATGTCTGATTTCAGCCATATGTATTGATTCTTAGCATTATAGTTGCTATTCAGCACATACCTTTAAAATTGATTTTTTGATTATAACACATGTTAATTTATCACACATGGCTGCAACTTTCAGCTACTCTTTTGATTGCATTTTGCATTTGCACCTTATCAGGTTGTGAACTGCAGCTTTGCCTTAACCCCTTAACCCCAAGGGTGGTTTGCACATTCATGACCGGGCCAATTTTTACAATTCTGACCACTGTCCCTTTATGAGGTAATAACTCTGAAACGCTTCCATGGATCCCGGTGATTCTGACAGTGTTTTCTCGTGACATATTGTACTTCATGTTAGTGGTAAAATTTCATTCAAATAACTTGCATTTATTTGTGAAAAAAAACGGAAGTTTGGCAAAAATTTTGAAAATTTCACAATTTTCCAACTTTGAATTTTTATGCCCTTAAATCACAGAGATATGGGACACAAAAAACTTAATAAATAACATTTCACATATGTTTACTTTACATCAGCACAATTTTGGAACCAAAATTTTTTTTTCTTAGGAAGTTATAAGGGTTAAAAGTTGACCAGCGATTTCTCATTTTTGCAAAACCATTTTATTTTTACGGACCACATCACATTTGAAGCCACTTTGAGGGGTCTATATGATAGAAAATACCCAAAAGTGACACCATTCTAAAAACTGCACCCCGCAAGGTGCTCAAAACCACATTCAAGAAGTTTATTAACCCTTCAGGTGCGTCACAGGAATTTTTTGAATGTTTAAAAAAAATGAACATTTAACTTTTTTTCATAAAAAAATTTCTTCAGGTCCAATTTTTTTAATTTTACCAAGGGTAACAGGAGAAATTGGACTGCAAAAGTTATTGTGCAATTTGTCCTGAGTACGCTGATACCTGATATGGGGGGGGGAACCACTGTTTCGGCACATGGCAGAGCTCAGAAGGGAAGGAGCGCCGTTTGACTTTTTCAATGCAAAATTGGTTGGAATTCAGATGGGACGCCATGTCACGTTTGGAGAGCCCCTGATGTACCTAAACAGTGGAAACCCCCACAAGTAACCCCATTTTGGAAACTAGACCCCCCAAGGAACTTATCTAGATATGTGGTGAGAACGATGAACCCACAAGGGCTTCACAGAAGTTTGTAACGTACAACCGTACAATTAAAAAATCATATTTCCACAAAAACGATCTTTTCACCCCCAATTTTTATTTTCTCAAGGGTAACAGGACCCTAAAATTTATTGTGCAATTTGTCCTGAGTACGCTGATACCCCATATGTGGGTGTAAATGACTATTTGGGCATATGGCAGAGTTTGGAAGAGAAGCAGCGCCATTTGACTTTTTGGGCTGGAATTGAGATCGGACGCCATGTCGCGTTTGGAGAGCCCCTGATGTGCCTAAACAGTGGAAACCCCCCACAAATAACACCATTTTGGAAACTAGACCCCCCAAGGAACTTATCTAGATGTGTGGTGAGAACTTTGAACCCCCAAGGGCTTCACAGAAGTTTATAACATACAGCCGTACAATTAAAGAAATCATATTTTTTCCACAAAAATGATGTTTTCACCCTCAATTTTTATTTTTCCAAGGGTAACAGGACTACAAAAGTTATTGTGCAATTTGTCCTGAGTATGCTGATACCCCATATGTTGGAGAAAACTACTGTATGGGCACACGTCAGGGCTCGGAAGGGACGTGGTGACGTTTTGTAATGCAGACTTTGATGGAATGGTCTGCGGGTGTCATGTTGCCTTTGGAGAGCCCCTGATGTACCTAAACAGTGGAAACCCCCCTCAAGTGACCCCATTTTGGAAGCTAGACCCCCTAAGGAACTTATCTAGATGTGTGGTGAGCACTTTGAACCCCCCAGTGCTTCACAGAAGTTTATAACGCCTGGGCGTGAAAATAAAAAAATCATATTTTTTCCACAAACATGATCTTTTAGTCCCCAATTTTTTTTTATTTTCCCAAGTGTAACAGGAGAAATTGGACCCCAAAAGTTGTTGTCCAATTTGTCCTGAGTAAGCTGATACCCCATATGTGGGAGAAAACTACTGTATGGGGACACGTCAGGGCTCGGAAAGGAAGTAGTGACGTTTTGAAATGCAGACTTTGATGGAATGGTCTGCGGGTGTCATGTCGCGTTTGGAGAACCTCTGATGTGCCTAAACTGTTGAAACTCGCCACAAGTGACCCCATTTTGGAAACTAGACCCCCCACAGAACTTATCTAGATGTGTGGTGAGCACTTTGAACCCCCAAGTGCTTCGCAGAAGTTTATAAAGCCCGGGCGTGAAAATAAAAAAATCATATTTTTTTCCACAAAAATCATATTTTTGCCCCCAGTTTTTTATTTTCCTACGGGTAACAGGAGAAATTGTACCCCAGAAGTTTTTTTGCAATTTGTCCGGAGTAGGCTGACACCCCATATGTGGGGATAAAACACTGTTTGGACGCATGGCAGAGCTTGGAAGGGAAGGAGCACCATTTGACTTTTTCAACGCGGAATTGGCTGGAAATGAGATCAGATGCCATGTTGCATTTAGAGAGCCCCTGATGTGCCCAAACAGTGGAAACCCCCCAATTCTAACTCCAACCCTAACCCCAACACACCCCTAGCCCTAACCCTAATGGGAAAATGGAAATAAATACATTTTTTTAATTTTATTTTTCCCTAACTAAGGGGTTGATAAAGGGGGATTTGATTTAGTATTTGTGGCGGGTTTTTTTATTTGGCAGCTGTCGCACGCTAAAAGACGCTTTTTATTGTAAAAATAGTTTTTGCATCACCACATTTTGAGAGCTATAATTTTTCCATATTTTGACCCCCACAGAGTCATGTGAGGTCTTATTTTTTGCGGGTTGACGTTTTTATTGGTACCATTTTCGGGCATGTGACTTTTTTTATTGCATTTTATTCCGATTTTTAGGACGCAGAATGAACAAAAACCAGCATTTCAAGAATTTCTTTTGAGGGGTGCGTTTACACCGTTCCGCGTGCGGTAAAATTGATAAGGCGGTTTTATTCTTCGGGTCAGTACAGCTACAGCAATACCTCATTTATGTCTTTTTTTATGTTTTGGCGCTTTTATGCAATAAAAATAATTTTATATAAAAAATAATTATTTTTGCATCGTTTTATTCTGCGAGCTATAACTTTTATTTTTTCGCTGATGATGCTGTATGGCAGCTCGTTTTTTGCGGGACAAGATGACGTTTTCAGCGGTACCATGGTTATTTATATGTGTCTTTTTGATCGCGCGTTAATGCACTTTTTGTTTGGCGGTATGATGATAAAGCTTTATTTTTTGTTTTTTTATTTTTATTTTTTAAGGTGTTTGCTATGGGGGTTAACTAATGGGACAGTTTTATAGGGCTGGTCGCTACAGACGCGGCGATACCAAATATGTGTACTTTTATTGTTGTTTTTTTTATTTCCAAAAAATGAATTTATTAGGGAATTTTTAAAAAAAATTTATTTAGCGATTTTTTTATAAATTATTTTTACAATGTTTTTTTAATTTTAGTACAATGTCCCAGGGGGGACATAACTGTCAGCGATCTGTCACAGGCAGTGCAGAAGGCTTCCTCGTGCCTGCGCTTTGCAGGCACTGAGGAAGCCAGCTCCCTGCAGGCCCCCACCGCCATTTTGGATCTGGGGACCTGCAGGGAAGGAGACCCCCCGCAGCAGCGCTGCACATTGCGCTGCTGTGGGGTCTCAGGGAAGCACGGAGGGAGCCCCCTCCCTTCCGATGCTTCCCTAAGCCCCCAGTACACTGCGATCGTGTTTGATCGCAGTGTGCCAGGGGTTAACGTATCGGGGGCGGTCCATAACCACCCCTGACACACAGTGCCGGGTGTCAGCTGTGATAATCAGCTGACACCCGGCTGCGATCAGCGGCACTCACCACGAGGGCGCCGCTGATCGCTATGACATACTATCCCGTCCCTGGGAATTAAGTCCCAGGGCACATGGACGGGATAGTATGTCATATGGCAGAAAGGGGTTAAATCACCTTTTCCCTTGCCATTTTTCTTTTTGCAATTTTGCACTTTATATAAATATTGTCCTTTTGCAATATCTGTGATATCTGTGCTTATTTTATGAATTTTCTTTTGCACAAGCACTCATGTATTAATGTTTGCACATTATACTTGTATATTAAGCTGTATATTAACTATCCTTTGGCTTGTCAAAAGAATTTTTCTGTGATTATACTATATCTTATAAAGCCATACTATGTGCAATTTGATCTCCAGTGTTGGCCTTCTTTTGGTATTTTGTTCCCACTCTCCTTTTTAGTGACTTTTTTGAATTTTCAATAAATATTGTTTCATATTGGACGTTTCTTTCGGTTTTTCTCATCGTGCAATAATCTATTATCCGATTGTCCTTTGTCTCCTATTTGTCCATTTGTGCACTACCTAGGTTATATATACTTTTACATTAATGTATATCTTGTTTTGATATGCAGTTTGATCTTGGTATTTTTGTTCAAACGAGTAGGGGCAGGATTTCAAACCACTTCTCAAAATGGAGGGAAGTAACATCAGACCGCAAAATCCTGGACTCAGTCAGAAGAGGAATAAAAATAGAATTTTCATCCTTTCCCTCACAAAGACTAGAAGAGACTGCTCTACCTTCATCAAGGCTACAGAAAATTCTGTACATTGAACTCCAGCAAATGCTATCCTTTGCGGTAATACCACCGATTCCAGAAGCAGAACAAGGCCAAGGTCATTACTCACTTGTGTTCCTTAAAAAGAAGCCGAGTGGAGATTACCAGGTTATCATCAACCTGAAACGATTGAATCAATACATTGTGTATAGTGATGAGCTAGTATATTCGTTACTCGGGTTTCCCCGAGCATGCTCGGGTGTCCTCTGAGTATTCTGGTGTGCTCGGAGACTTAGTTTGTGTCAAAGCAGCTGCATGATTTATGGCTGCTAGACAGCCTGAATACATTTGGGGATTCCCTAACAAAACAGGCATACCTCACATGTATTCAGCCTGTCCAGCAGCCACAAATCATGCAGCTGCGTCGACACAAACTAAATCTCCGAGCACAACACCCGAGCATGCTCGGGAGAACCCGAGAAACAATTATACTCGCTCATCACTAATCGTGTATCAACGATTCAAAATGGAGTTGGTAAAATCTACATTCCTGTTGATCGGGAAGGACTTTCCATGGCCACCATAGACATCCAGGAGGCATACTACTATGTACCCATTCATTCAAACTAGTATCGGTATCTGAGGTTTGTGGTCACGCTAGGCCAGGAGGTGTGTCACTTCCAGTTCAAGGAGGAGCTTCCCTTCGGTATATCATCTGCGACCCGAACATTCACAAAGATCACGACGGAAGTAGTAGCCTTTTTCAGGAAGTGGGACATCTGCATCGTTCCCTACCTGGATGACCTTCTCATCATGGCTCCTTCTAGTGTTACTCTAAGAGCATATCTGTCATGATCCAGTGTTGGATCTGGCGGTATTAAAAGCACAAAGTGAACTTTTTTTACTTTGGTTGAGTTCAAAGGTGTTTTGACTGTCCCCGGTGGTGGTTAGCGGTATCGCACCATAGGTTTAGGTTAATGTTCACTTAATTAGGGATCAGGTGTGACGCCCTATAAAGGTGTGCTTAGGGGGTTCACTCACCGCTGGTGATATTTCCTTCTGAGTTGTTGGAGAGCCTGGTGGAAGGATGGAGCAGGATAGGAGTCCTGCGCAGTCAGCCAGAGAGGATGAGTGCCAGCTAATGGTGTCTGCAGGAAGGACTGGCATGGCTTGGTGGAGTCGCAGTTTGTGGTGTCGGCGGGAAGTGCGGGCATGGCTTGGAGGAGTGGCGACTTGGAAGAGAGTTGCACTCAGCATGCTCTACTTGGTTGCTGAGAACTGGACTCGAGCATGCTTGGAGTCTTGGCAGAGGCTGGACTCATCTTGGGACTCTGTGTACTGGACTGCTGCAAGTGGTGATGGACTCTGCTCCCAGGCTGCACGATGGTGACGGATCCAGTTATGTGATGGATCAGGGTGGAGGAGAAGATGCACACAGGTGGTGGGCTCTGTTGCTAGGAGCGCACGCAACAGAGCAAAGCTAAGTGGTGTTTCCCCTGTATTGTCTCTTTCCTCATGTGTCTTATTAGTGCAGTGGTGGGATTAGTTTCCGCACCGACCTATTCCCTAGTGAGGGTTTAGGTTCAGGGCGAGCTAGGGCGTTGAGGTACGCGTGCGGCGTCCGGTGCGAAACCGGCATAGGGAGTGTCAGGAGTGCAGGGACACTGGCTCAGGGGAGCTCAGGAGGTCTCCAATTTCCCATTCCCTACCGCAGGGCCCACCATTGTTATAGTTACCCAGGTTCCCCCCTTATTTAAATGCGCCTTACTGGAGGCGGTGTTTCCAGAAATGTATTTATAACGTGTAATACCCAAATTCGCCAGGTGGAGGCGGCGTATACACCTGCACGTTTTATTGTTTAAATTCGCCCCACTGGAGGCGGTGTATCCAGGGTCACGTGTGTTATGGGTTTGCCTTGCGGCATCATCTGCGTCCTGACACACGTGAACGTGACATTTTCACCAGCCCTTACTTTTTTTTTCTGGTGAGCTTTGGCCATGTGGAGACCTGTGGTAATTGCTGCCGGGCCTCACTGAGGTGCAGTGGGGAGCGGCAAGGTGTGTTTAAGCCGCTGCAGCAGCAGTTATCAGGGTCTGGGGCCTCGGCTCAGATAACCAGAGAAACAAAAATGGCGGCTGCGGTCTGGCAAAAGCCCCCTAGAGTTGCTGCTGGGGAGCGGGACTTGCTCTTACAGGGGACGCACCCAGGCAGGTGGGAGGAATGGTGCCCCACGGAGCTGCCTGGTATTCCCCGAGGTGAAGGGGTACGTCCCTGTAGTGAGCAGATTGGTGAATAGTCCGCGGGGCTCATGCCAAATCTTCGATGCCGCCCCTCCTGGTCGTGTGGAGGCGACCAGCGAGTATATATATTTTCCTCCATATTCCTGCGGCTCTGGTACTATAACCCCCTAGAGTCGCTGCTGGGGAGCGGGACTGGTTCATGCATGCGGGCGCACCCAGGCAGGTGGGAGGAATGGTGCCCCACGGAGCTGCCTGGTATTCCCCGAGGTGAAGGGGTACGCCCCTGTGGTGAGCTGACTGGTGTGATAGTCCGCGGGGTTTTACGCCAAATCTTCATACCATCGAAGAAGCCGCCCTCCTGGTCGTGTGGAGGTGACCAGCGAGAGTATATTTCCTCCATTCCCCGTCCCCTTCTCCTCCTGGTGTGTGCAGCAGATGTGCTGCGGGGGAGTAGGGACAAATTTCTACCCTCGCCATTAACCAACCCTAAGAGGCGCAGTCCTCATGGTGAAAGGGTTGGAGGGTGGTGTCCCTTGGTGAATAGTGGGGGTGTGAGTGTGGTGACACAGGGGGACGCCTCGGTCAAGTCCAGAGTGAGTTCACCAAAAAATGACAAATGTATGTGTGCAATAAACGTTCAGGTCCTGACCTGTGTGTGAACGAGCATGTATGGGTGCCAGCAAAAAACATGTTGTGGAGTCTGATCAGCTCTGAGCAAACCTACACATACATTAACTCGTTCCCCAGGTCGGCGCTGTGGAGATGAGTGGTGCCTCCAAAAGGAACATATATTGCCAATATCAGCGGTGTTTGTCATAAACCTGAAGTGTCAGGGAATGGTGGGGTGAACTCAGGGTCTGGGCATCCCTGCTGTAGGTGTTTCCCTAATGAGGGGTGGTCTTGAGGGTCCAGAGGCCCCTCATTAAGGAGGGGGTACTGTCATGATCCAGTGTTGGATCTGGCGGTATTAAAAGCACAAAGTGAACTTTTTTTACTTTGGTTGAGTTCAAAGGTGTTTTGACTGTCCCCGGTGGTGGTTAGCGGTATCGCACCATAGGTTTAGGTTAATGTTCACTTAATTAGGGATCAGGTGTGACTCCCTATAAAGGTGTGCTTAGGGGGTTCACTCACCGCTGGTGATATTTCCTTCTGAGTTGTTGGAGAGCCTGGTGGAAGGATGGAGCAGGATAGGAGTCCTGCGCAGTCAGCCAGAGAGGATGAGTGCCAGCTAATGGTGTCTGCAGGAAGGACTGGCATGGCTTGGTGGAGTCGCAGTTTGTGGTGTCGGCGGGAAGTGCGAGCATGGCTTGGAGGAGTGGCGACTTGGAAGAGAGTTGCACTCAGCATGCTCTACTTGGTTGCTGAGAACTGGACTCGAGCATGCTTGGAGTCTTGGCAGAGGCTGGACTCATCTTGGGACTCTGTGTACTGGACTGCTGCAAGTGGTGAAGGACTCTGCTCCCAGGCTGCACGATGGTGACGGATCCAGTTATGTGATGGATCAGGGTGGAGGAGAAGATGCACACAGGTGGTGGGCTCTGTTGCTAGGAGCGCACGCAACAGAGCAAAGCTAAGTGGTGTTTCCCCTGTATTGTCTCTTTCCTCATGTGTCTTATTAGTGCAGTGGTGGGATTAGTTTCCGCACCGACCTATTCCCTTGTGAGGGTTTAGGTTCAGGGAGAGCTAGGGAGTTGAGGTACGCGTGCGGCGCCCAGTGCGAAACCGGCATAGGGAGTGTCAGGAGTGCAGGGACACTGGCTCAGGGGAGCTCAGGAGGTCTCCAATTTCCCATTCCCTACTGCAGGAGGGCCCACCATTGTTATAGTTACCCAGGTTCCCCCCTTATTATTTAAATGCGCCTTACTGGAGGCGGTGTTTCCAGATATGTTTGCATAGCGTGTAATACCTAAATCCGCCAGGTGGAGGCGGCGTATCCACCTGCACGCTTTATTATTTAAATTCGCCCCACTGGAGGCGGTGTATCCAGGGTCACGTGTGTTATGGGTTCGCCTTGCGACATCATCTGCGTCCTGACACACGTGATCATGACAATATCTCTATTCAGTTCTACATACCCTAACATCTTTAGGCTGGATCATAAATTGGGGAAAATCAGACCTGAACCAATCAACTGAGAAGGTCTTTTTAGGAATCCTCTTAGACTCCCAAAACCAAAAATCCTTTCTTCCGGTTACAAAACAATTATGCATAAGATCAAGGGTTCGGACCCTAAAATCCCAGAAGAGGGTGACTTTAAGATTTGCAATGTCAGTCCTGGGATTAATGACATCATGTATTCAGGCAGTTCCCTGAGCCCAGACTCACTCGAGGATCCTCCAAAAATGTATCCTCTCTTGCTGGGGCAAAACTCCGGAAGCACTCAGTACCAGAATCTCTCTTTCTCAACATGTAAAACTATCTCTCAACTGGTGGCTCAGCCAAGAAAATCTGGCAAGGAAATACCTTGGATCCAATATCCAGTGTCTTCAGTATCAACAGATGCCAGCAAACGCAGTTGGGGAGCAATGACATCTCGAGGAGTCTTTCAGGGAATCTGGCCCAAAAAAGATAGAGGAGGAGGAGATTAGAGAAAATAGAATTACATTTACTGTAATTTGGTTTCTAAGACTCTCCACGACAGCACGGGTAATTCCCCCTATTAAAGTTATGTACATTTGAGTCCTTAGTGTAAATAAACTCAAGCATTCATCCTGTGTGGTCCTTGGAAAGCATTGGGGATTGAGGGATGGGGAGGGCTATTTAAACCTCTTGTTTCCTGTCCCTAATTAGGATGGGGAGGCAACTGCCTGTGTGCTGTCGTGGAGGGTCTAAAGGGCCTTTTTAGAGATAGCGATCTCGCTAAAGTGTCACCGATTTTGTGACACAACAGCGATATTGCTAGCGATCTCGCCTTGTGTGACACGTACCTGCGACCGGCCCCCTCGCTGGATATCGCTGATCGTGCTCGAATGTCCTGGGCCATTTTTTCCTCGTTGGCGTCCCGCTGGCGCTGACTAGCTACGCATGTGTAAGGAGGTTGAACTGACGGATAGATCTGCCTGTAGTAAGAGGCAGAGGGGTAGTGCAGTGTAGGTACAAAAGCGCTGAGATAAAGAGAAAAAGGTGCCGTGTTGTAGTTTGACCATTAGAGGGCAGTGGGGAGTGTAGGAGTGTGACTGTGTAACTGCCATTGGTCAAATTAACTGTCAGGTGATAGTGGGTGGAGCTACCAGGACTGGGAGTATAAGAGGTCAGGGAAGGTTCTGGAAAGTCCAGTCAGCCAGGAGAGCTCACTAGTAAGGAGGTTCTGCTGTAGTGAGAGAGATGGTAGAAAGTCTCCAGAGAGGAACTGATAGTTGAGACGGTCACGTGGGGTGGCCCCGAGGACAGTAGCCGCAGACGGAGACGGTCTGGGGGTGCCAAACGGACGGTGTACTTGGAATGGTGAAGCGCTGTGGTGGATTGGCCTAGGGCAGCCACAGTGAGAAGAGCCACAAAGGACGCCACGACGGTAAAAATAACAAGTGAAGGTACCTGGTTCTGTGAACAAAAGGACTGTGAAATTCCTGTGATGCATGGCGGTGGTCGTCAGAGAGGTGGACAATAAAAACGGACTTGTTGAATATAACCCCTGTCTCAGTCTCGTGTCTGTAGGCGGCAAGAAGTGGGTCCTCCCCCATTCCTGTAGGATCATTCCCTCGCCCATCCTACACATGGACGGAGGCGGAAGTCATCATCATCGCTGCGGTGTGACAGGTAAGAGCGACCGCTGATGGATCGCTTATCGCTGCTGCATCGCTGGTGAGATCTGCCTGTTTGGCAGCTCACTAGTGACCATTTAGCGATGCACCAGCGATCCTGACCAGGTTGTATCGTTGTCGGGATCGCTGGTGCATCGCTAAATGTAACGGGACTACTTAGAAACCAAATTACTGGTAAGTGTAATTCTACTTTTTTCATTTTATTCCTGCAGCTCATCTCCAGTCTTCATAAATGATGACCATCATCTTCTGTATCCTATATCATATTAAACTCATTTCCATCCTATGATGATGTAAAAGCTCCTTCCGTACTCGACACATTAATTAGAAATTAATCTAGAGTTTTCATTGTACGTGGTGCATAGTTATACTATACTTGTTCGGGAATTTTAAACATGAGTTGAGGTCTAAAGTTTCTAAAAACACATTGTGGTTCTTGTGTCCACATCCACAATTAGTCTCATGTGAAGGCAGAATATTTTAGGACGGTAGGGTACATAGCGATTCAGCTGAGATCATGTGGCAAAAATTAGACATTTGTCTGAGACTGTTTTTCAACTTTAGGCTAAAAAATGTTAAATGAATGGGTCATAAAATGGACCCGTACTGTAGCGCTATTCTTTAAAAACAAAAAAAAGATCTATAAAGCTTTCTTTAGAAGAATTTAATATATTTGATTATTCAGTATTTGTCCGTACTGCAGAAATTGACAAATTAATTTACCATTAAGTTCATTAAAAGTAGAATATCATATGTTAAATTCATGGTGGCTAGAGATGAGCAAGCAGTAAAATGCTTGGATGCTCGTTACTCAAACAGAGCAATTCCTAATACTCACATGTATCAATACAAAAAGGGTGGGGGAACAAGAGGCGCAATAGTGCCCTATCACTAGTGACACTACGATGTGAGTGGTGTAATGCAGTTCCACTCACCTATTCCAGTTGTGTGACCCACAACTGGCTTGAAGACATAACACAGTATCAGCTGCTGCAGGACCTCCACCGACCACTCCAACGTGGAAAAACTGCCAGAGAATATGGGAAGCAAGGTGTGCCACAGTCCGCGCTGCTGAGTCCACAAAATCACCTGGGATGCAAGATGTTGTAACAAAGTACGTCTTTATTCCTTCCTACGTGTTTCAGCGCCCTTCCTGGCACCTTCCTCACATGCTCATTTATGACCATAATGGGAGTCAATGGGAAATCAGAGCATTTTTCCGGCAGACCCTACAGTGAAAATGATGGAAAAAGTGCTGAATGGAAGGAGAAAAGGATGGGGAAAAACCCTGGAAGCATCTCTGAATCCCAGATCGCTGCTGAGGCCAATGGTGTCACATTTTTACTCTATTTTAAGGAGTGCCAAAAAAATCAACAAGAAATTGGAGTTTCCAGGAAAAAATGTGACGGATCGCACAGGTGAAAGGGTGTGTCGACCTCACTCACCTCTGGGGAGGGGAGAGAAGGATCCAGGGCTCTCTGGCGCCACTAGTTTGCCCCAGGTCAGTCAGGGAACTGCACTGAGAGCAAATAGATTCCAGAAAGGCTTCCCTTATAGGTATGAGTTACTGAGGTGCTCACAGTGAGGGGGGATATATATCACCAGTCCAGGATGGGGATATTTATATAAACCTCCCAGCCGTTACGGTCAGAGTTCCTCACTAAAACAGTACAGTATGCTGCCACCAGCTCCTCGTTCGATATACAAGCCCCATCCGACAACAGGCTTACAGGTGTATACATATATATATACAGAACAATATACAAGTATACAGTCAAGAGTGTAGTACAAGGGTATGGTACAGGTTACAATTACTGTGTTTTATAGCATGTGACCACAGGGAGGCACTGATGGATCACAGGGCCAAATCTTAGTTACGTGATTCCCTCTGGCCGCAACAGGTAACGGTCCTCCTGCCAGCAGAAAAACTGCGTCCAAAAATGAGGAGCTGCCTATTATCCCCTTGGCTGCTCTCTCCCACATGCTGGCTCCTTCCATATCTGAGTGTATGATTTTCCATGGATGGCCCATAACTTTTCTCCCAATGACCAAATATGGCTGCTGTATTTAATTCCTGGTAGCTATGCTTGGTAACTCAATAACGCAGAGTGCTAGGGGTGGCAGTCTGGTATGGGCTCGTGGGGAAAGAAATTCCGATTCCAATTATGTGCTTGGCTAGGCTCAAAGATATTGCATTCTGTTATTATAGGTAATTTCCCAGATTCAATATCTCAGATCTTTGCTGGGATCTGTGGTGCCGTGAAGTCTGCATGTGGCTTGAGTCAGAAAAAGGAATCCAGTTTGGTTGGTCCTGCACACAAATTCACACCCCTGTGATAATTGCTGGGGACACAGGGTCTATGCCTTTCAATCCCCCCAGATAGAGCTTCAAAGGACTTGTTGCTTGGCTAATTAAAGGAAAACATTGATCTGCTGTCTCCAAGGAAGTACCGTCACTGGATAATGAGGACCCATTGACTGAGGTGTATTTCACTTTGCTTTATGGCCTGGGGGAATGCCTGGGTGGGGGCTGAGTTTGGAGCAAGTATTTTGGGCCAACCTGTATGTGATAGAGAATTCCATCAGATAGGAAAATGATATCAGGTAGATATCATTTTCCCATACCTCACAAATGTTAAGAATCATTCTTTCCTGTATAATAACTTGTATATAAGGCAAAATATAAAAAGGATTTATAAAAAAATAATAAATTTAAGTAAACCAAAATTGATTTTGTAAAAAATTGGAAATTTATGAAGGAAGCAAGAACTGCCAACATATGATATAAGAGGGACTGTATTGGACATAAAGGTGGGCCTCATACACATTGTGTTCAAATTGTCATGTACTTCTAAACTCATAAATGTTATGCACTAATGCAAAGCCTGCCAAAAATTACAAGCAGACATCCATACACCCTTGAAGGAACCAACTGTAGTGCCTCATTCAAATATTGTGAGCAAAGTATAATTGTGGTACTTCTCCACTCATAAAAGTTCTGCACAGTTTAAAGCCTGCAAATAATTACAAGTAGGGTCATCTATACACCCTTAAGGCAACAACTGGATGGTCTCATTAAAATATTAAGAAAGTGTACAATGGCCAATTTTGGTTTTTATTTGAAACCAACGAAATGTCCCACAAAGTAGGTTCTACAATGTATATGACAATAGTAAATTTTTTTTAACAAAAATATTGTGAACTGTACCAGGCCAAACATTTTTACAAAACTTTAACCCACTGTAGTTTTACACAAAGCTCGTTAAACTGTATGCATGAATCATTGAATCCATATGAAGTTTTGGAAGTTGTTTTTAGAGTTTAATATACCAGCAAAATGTAACAAGAACCACATTACAGTGTATGGAAGATATCACTGAATCCACAAAAAGTTTTGGAAGGTTTTTTAAGAGTTTAATATACCAGCTAAATGTAACAAGAACCGCATTATAGTGTGTGGATGAATCATCGAATCCATAAAGTTTTTCAAGGTTTTTTAATATTTTTATATAAGACCAAAATGTAATAGAAAGCATATAATGTAACAGTAGTTGAATCAATTAAAAATTTCAATATTTTTTTTGGAGGTTTATTTAATACTGAATTGTAACAGAGAGCACATAAAACTGTATGGATGAATAATTGAATCCAGACAAGTTTCTCACTGCTTTTTTGTAGTGTTATATATACCTCCGAAATATACCCAAAAATATGTAATATTGTATGGATGAACAATATAATACCAAAAAAAATGAACAACTTGTTTTGAGGATTACATACCACTGAAATGTACCCAATGACATGTAATAGTCTATGGTTGAACAATACATACCGAAACAATTTTGAGCAATTTTTTTTTGAGGGTTAGATACCACCAAAATCATCCCAAAAAACATGTAAAACTCTATGGATGAATAGCATAATACCGATACATTTTTGAACAATTTTTGGAGGGTTACAGTATATAATGCTGAAATCATCCCAAGAACATGTAAGCTTTATGGGTGAGCAACATAATACTGATACAGTTTGAAATATTTTTTGGACTCTTAGATACCATTGAAATGCACCCAAGACCACGTAATACTCTATGGATGAGCAATATAATATTGAAAACATTTTTAACAATATTTTGGAGGGATCCAACCCACCAATATGCACCAAAGAACACATAATACTCTATGGATGAGCAATATAATACCAATACATTTTTTAACAATTTTTTGGGAGGGTAAGATACCACCAAAATGTACCTAAGAACATGTAATACTGTGTGGATGAGCATTAGAATACTGATACACTTTTGAACATTTTTTCGAATATTAGATACACAGAAATGTACCCAAGAACATGTAATACTATATGGATGAGCAATATAATACTAATACATTTTTGAACAATTTTTTGGAGGGTTACATATCACTGAAATGTAACGAAGAAGACGTAATACCCTATGGAGGAGCAATACTTCTGTGAACAATTTTCTTGAAGGTTACATACCACCAAAACAAACCCAAGAACATGCAGTACAGTATGGATGGGCTGTATAGTACCGATAAAATTTTGAACAATTTTTTTGAGTATTATATTCCACCAAAATATACTCAAGAACATGTAATATTCTGAGCAATATAATACCGATACATTTTTTATAAATTTTTTGAACGGTTATATACCAATGAAATGTACCCTAGAACACATTATTCTCTATCAATGAGTAATTGAATCCAGATAAATGTCTGAATTTTTTGGGAGGGTTAGATATCACAGAAACTTACCCCAGGGTGAGAAATGTAATCCAGTTAAGTTTTGTAATGCTTTTTTGGAGTTTTACACACCACTGTAATGTACCAATAACCAATTGAAGTTTAAGTACTTCTACACCCATAAAGGCTTTGCATAAAGTGCGAAGCCAGGAAAAAATAAGGACGATCATCCATAAACTCCTGAAAGGGAATAACTGGCACACCTCATTCAAATATTTTTAAAGTGTTGTTGCTTTACTACTACACTCAAAAAGGCTTTGCATAAAGTGCAAAGCTGGGAAAATATTCTAAGGACAGTCATCCATAAACTCCTGAAAGGCAACAACTGGCAGGCCTCATTTAAATATTTTTAAAGCGTAGTTGCTGTACCCCTACACTCAAAGGCTTTGCACAAAGTGGAAAGCTAGTTAAAATTTATAAAGAGGGTAATACAGTAATCCTCTTCAGGTGCCTGCTTCTTCTCCTTCCTCAGGAGGCTGGGGAGACTGCCTCCATCTGCTTCCTGGAGTCCAATTTCCAGGTGCCTGGGCTGTAAGTGACCTGGCTTCTGGTAGTGCCGGAGCCACCGTCTTATAAAAATAGGCAACAATCACCTGCATCATCAGCTGCTCCAGCATAGGAAATGGGGAACCACAAGAACAGTACGCTCTCTCGGGGCGGTAGTAGCTCCGTCTCAAGCTGCCTCAAAGCCCTTCTACCAGGTCTGTTCCTACCAGGTCTGTTCATTCCAGAAGAAGAGATCATCTTGCTCCCTTCTTTCTGAGATCACATCTATTGCAAACTAACGATGTTGCCCCTCCTTTTTGAGACCCTGGTTCCAGCCAACATCTCTTGCAGCCTTTGAGACAAGTGTTCCTTCTCTACTATCTGATGGTTGAACAAGATGTGATGACGGGTCCCAAACTCTTCAATGGACCCCTTTCTTTGCTGACTTTCGAAACTACCACCCCCAAAGATGCCAACTCTCTGTATCTTATGGCTAGCAGGCCCGATAAAATTTCTCCATACCTGGTCCTGGCTCACCTTCTTGTCTCTTCTGACCAGCCTAGGCCCGCAGTATGCTCACCAGTTCCTGTATCCGCACTCTCCTGTCTGCAGTCTGCAAGAACCCCAGCAGTAAAGGATGCAGTCTTGGTGATTTTGTAAAATCAGCTGGATCCGGACCATAGGCTCCTGCCATCTCTGCTGTTGCTCAAACAAAAAAGGAAGCATTCTGTAGCGCCGTAGCATGCAAATATGAAATATGAAAGATGAATTGCATTACGTACTGCATTAGAAATATGAAGAATTGAGAATGCTTAGCGCATAAATTGGCCAATTTATGTGTACCTGGAAGCCCCACGTTAAGGCATTTCTCATTTTCCAGGACCCTAATGCCAATCCTCGCTTATACTAAAGTCTTCATCTGTATGGGAACCTAATATGAATCCTCTCTTTAGACTGAAATCTATATCTCTGTGGAGGGGTAGTGTCCCTGCTGTGATTAAAAACACCTGTGGCTAAGAGGTGGAGTGAAGAGCCAGAAGCATAATGAATACAAATTTCAAAAAACTGACCATCATAATCAAAACATAAACTAAGTGTGAACAGGTTCTTAACCTAGAGTCACCAACACTCAAACAAAAATGGGAGCACTCTGTAGTGCCATAGCATGCAATTATGAAATATAAAAAATGAACTGCATTAGAAATATGAAAAATTGAGAAAGCTTAGCGCATAAATTGGCCAATTTATGTGTACCTGTTGCGTCAGCCTCCTCTGGCTCCAATATTCCTCCAGTCACTCCCTTGGGAGCCTTGCTTGGTTCTGCCATCTTTGCCTCCCACTAAGTATGTTACACTGTATTAATGACTAATTAAATAACAGCAAAAAATTGTAAAACTTTTTTGGATTGTTATATACCACAGAAATGTACCAGAGACCATGGAATAGTGCATGCCTGAGAAATTTTACCCAGAAAAATTTTTAAATGCTTTGTTGGAATGACAGATATCACAGAAATGTAGCCCAGACCACAGAATACTGTATGGGTAAGGAATTTAACCCAGCGAACTTTCTGAATGCTTTTTGGGAGTAATATATTACAGTAACGTATCCCACACAACAAAATATTGTATGGCTGAGAAATTTAACCCAGTAAAATTTTTGAACACTTTTTTGGAGTGTCAAATATTATAAAAATATACCCCAAACCATGGAATACTGTATGGCTGAGAAATATAACCAGCAAAATTTTTGAAATTTTTTTGGAGTGATAGATATGACAGTAATGTATCCCAGACCACAGAATAATGCAAGCATGAGTAATTTAACCCAGGAAAAAAAAAATACTTTTCTGCATTGTTAGGTAGTATATAAATGTACCCCACACCATAGAACACTGCATGACCGAAAAATTTAAACCAGCAACTTATTTTACTCTTTTTTTTTTTTTTTTTAGTTTCATAGGTCACAAAAATGTACCTCAAACCACGTAATATTGTATGGGTTAGAAATGTAACCCAACAAAAATTTTAATGCTTTTTATGGAGACCACAGAATACTGTGTGGCTGAAAAATGAAACCCAGCAAAATTTTTGAATGCTTCTTTTGTATTGTTAGATACCACATAAATGTACCACACATGGAATACTGTATGGCTGATAAATTTAAACAAGCAATATTTGTTTATGATTTTTTTTAAGTGTTATAGATCACAAAGATGTCACAGTAATGTATCCCACACCATGGAATAATGTATGGCTGAGAAATTTACCCGAGCAACATTTTTTAACACTTTTTTGAAGTGTTAAATATCAAGAATTGGTGAGAAATTTATCCCAGCAACATTTTTTAATGCTTTTTTGGAGTGTTCAATATAGATATCAGAAAAATGTACCCCAGGCCACGTAATACTCTATGGGTGAGTGATTTAATTCAGAAAAAAATTTCAACACTTTTTTGGAGTGTCATATAACACAAAAATGTACTTTAAAGCACATAATACTCAATGGATCACACAATATATCAAATTTTTTCACAAAAAAGTCACAATTGCAACTCTCTCTACCTCCCTAGACTAAATGCAGAATGTATATGATACTTACAGCAAAGCATATAATTAGCACAAAGAAGGGCTGTTAGCATGATGGCTCAGGTTCAGCACCAGTATCAACATTGCAAGACTCTGATTCGTTATACTATGCATATGCAAGGAGGTGGCGCTGACACTCGTCTGCCCCCTCTCTCCCATGTGCCGGGCCTGTGCACCTTGTGCGGTGCCCGGATGGTGTACCTGTTTGTTAATGTCTTAATGTCTTGTGTTTATGTGCTGTGTACTTATAATGTCTATATGCTGCATCATTGTAATGTATGTGCTGTGCTTTCCTTGTTCAAATGTTTTACCATTGTATTGTATAATGTCTGTAGTGCAGGATTAGTTAAGGGTTACGCTTGTGGGCTGGACCAGCAGCCAGAAAAGGCAGCAGGAAGCTCCTGCTTCTGTTCAGTGCCTGGGTAGTCTTGCCCAGGCAAGGTGCTCTGCAGTAACCAGGAGCTGACTATACCCCAGAACGGGGAAGTAAAGATTGCTGCCCCGAATCCACAGGCAGTGAAGTGGGCACCGGGACTGTGTAGTGCCCAGCCGAGGACTATAAGCATCCAGGAATGAGCTTGAGGACTGTGACTGTTACTGTGGCTACCAATGCTGCCGCCATTGCTGCTGCTGCCGCTGATACAGCAGTGAAGGAACTAGGGAAAGAGCAGGAAGTTTACCTGAATGATTGTGACTACCTTTTTCCAAGTTTTTCTACTTTTATTACCTTTTCTGTACTCTACAATAAACTGTTATCCCTGTTGGATCTTAACTGTGTTCCTGGATCCTGATTGCCCGGCTGCAGTGACTGTGGAGAAGAGGTATATCGCCTGGGGTTCATCTGTCCTGTATATTTTATGTGCAAGGGGTCAGAGTGCTTGCTGACTGTTTGCTCACTGGACTCTGTTTGTGGACTGTAGCTTTAAGTGACTCGGCTATAGCTACCACCCCGTGTCACCTTGTTACACATACACAGGCCATGACAGGCACTCTCGCCCTCCGATACAAAGCATCACAGAGCTGTGCAATGGTGTCAGTGTGCCGAGCTGGGTGGTGCCTATTCTTTTTATAACCCCTGATGATGTCACAATGCCAGTTATTCACAGTAAAGCCACAACCAAGATGACTAAGGCTTTACAGTGACGGGCAGGCAATCCTCACATCATTATTGACACCAAACATGCGGGGAAGAGTTTTCCATCGAACACCGCCCAGTGCTCGCTGAGTAATGAGTACAATTGAGCACCCAGATACTCGAGTGATATCTGATTATCGCCGAGTACGTTCGCTCATTCCTAATGGTGGCCTGAAAGTTAGAACCTAAAATGCCAAGAAAAGAACAGAACATAGTTATCATTTTGTACCTACTAAAATAAGAACCATATCTAGTCCCATCATCCGGCTAATGTGTTGAATGTAAAAAAAAAACATACATACATATTATATACATACTACATATATACTATATTCATACTACATACATACATACTACATTCATACAACATACATACATACTACATTCATACAACATACATACATACTATATTATACATACATACTTCATATATACTACATTCATACAACATACATACATAGTACATACTGTACATACTACATACATACTTCATATATACTACATTCATACAACATACATACTACATACATACTACATTCATACAACATGCATACATACTACATATATACTACATTCATACAACATACATACATACTACATACATGCTTCATATATACTACATTCATACAACATACATACTACATATATGCTACATTCATACAACATACATACTACATATATACTACATTCATACAACATACATACTATATACATACTACATATATACTACATTCATACTACATACATACATACTACATTCATACAACATACATAGTACATACTACAGACATACAACATACATACAACATACATACTACATACATACTACATACAATACATTCATACAATACATTCATACAATACATACATATAGACATACAGTACATATAACATACTCACCATCACTTGTCACTTTGATCCACGAAGCCAGTGTCATCTGTAAAAAATATTAAAATAACAAGCAACCAATATACCCCCTGATCTGCAGAAATCCACGAGTGTCCCACGACGATCTCCCATTGAAAACAGCAGCATCAGCTGATGCGATGGCTCTCTAGGGGCACAAGGAATACAATGACGGGAGGTAGGTATCTGTTATGAATGAGTCACCGTAGGAGGCAAAAAACAGAAAAGCTAGCTAAGTCCAGAAAACCAGAGAAGTTGGCAGCTATCGGATTGCAGACCCCTGAACCTATCAACAACAACTAGCAGTAGCCGTGGGGGGTTCCTACGATGCCCTAGACCCCTCGACCACAGCCGGAGAACTGCGTAGCCTAAAGACAGAGGGAAATCTAAACTGCCCCAGAGCAGACCCCAAAGCAATAGGCAGCCCCCAACATATAGTGACGGTTAAGCAAGAAGAAAAAACACTAACACAGATTGAAAGATAGACTGAGCAAATGATGGGGCCCAAGCTAACTATGAAAATAAGAGCCAACAGACTGACAGGGAAAAAGGCCCTGAAGACGCTAGGCTTCAAAAAGACTATGTCAGTACTCAGGTATTTTCTGAAGACAGAGCAACCGATAAAGGAATTCAGCTCACCCCAGCAGGGAATGGCAGAATCCAGAAAAGCAAGGCAATACAAAACCAAAACACAAATGCAAAAAGGCAAAGCAGAAAACTTAGCTTTTGAGGAGCAGGAATCAGACTGGTCTCCTAGAATTCCACAGAGAAATCACCAGCGAGGAGGAAGGGCGTCGGCTGCCTTATATCCAGTCAGAGATCCCCGTCGCCCAGTCATCCTCTCCCAGCTCAGGTGCTTGGAAATCAGCCTCACTACCTTCCTTCACCAGAAGAGGGAGTTCATCAGACCTCAATGGTGAAGGGGAAAATGAACACATAACAGGTATCCTTCCGCACTGTATTCCTCCGCCACTGTAATAAAATAGTCCCTAGTCTCACTTTTGGCATTGCTGTGTGAGAAAGTTCCCACGCAGCTTTTGCCATAAAGTGAGACCAGTGAACTATAGTAACCTCTCAGTGATGCACTGCAGGAGATCGTCGTGGGACACTCGTGGATTTCTGCGGATCAGGGAATATATTGGTTGTTTGTTATTTTAATATTTTTTACAGTGAGATGACACTGGCTTCGGGGATCAAAGTGACAAGTGATGGTGAGTATGTACTCTATGTTATATGTACTGAATGTCTATATGAATTTATTGTATGAATGTATTGTAGTATGTATGTTGTATGTAGTAAGTATGTTGTATGAATGTAGTATGTAGTAAGTAGTATGTATGTTGTATGAATGTAGTATATATATATATAGTATGTAGTATGTATATATGTTGTATGAATGTAGTATATGTATGTAGTATGTAGCATGTTTGTATGTTGTATGAATGTAGTATATATGTAGTATGTATGTATTATATACAACATACATAGTATATAATACATACATACTACATATATACTACATTCATACAACATACAAACATGCTACATACTACATACATACTATATACATGTACTACATTCATACAACATATATACATACTACATACATACTATATATATACTACATACATACATAGTATGAATGTAGTATATATGTAGTATGTGTGTTGTATGAATGTAGTATATATGAAGTATGTATGTAGTATGTATGTATGTTGCATATATATAGTATGTATGTATTATGTATAATTTTTTTTTTTTTTTTTTTTTTACATTCAACACATTAGCCGGATGAAGGAACTACTACTGTCCCATCATTGGCTAATGTGTCAATCACTGTCATTGTAGCAGGCATAGCCCGATGGGACTTGTAGTCCCATCGGGCGATGCCCGCACAGACCCCCGGCAGGCCCGCACAGACCCCCGGCAGGCCCGCACAGACCGCGCATCATCATGATGACATCATTTCAGCAGCCAATCACAGCCATGCCATTAGTTAACATGGCTAACACAACTGGCTCATTGCATTATGGGAACGTCTGATTCCAGTATTCGATATTGTAAAAATATCGGTACTCGGTATCAGAACTCCGATACAGCGAATATCGGCCGATACCCGATATTTGCAGTAACAGAATGCTCAACACTATTAGTCACTAAATACAAGATCAATTTCTGTTTTTAGTAGACTTTAATCCAATTTTTTTCCAAAAGTATTGCCCAATGCTTTCAGTTATAGTACACATATTAATCACATATTAATCAGTGTTGTATGGGAAACTAAATTTATTAGGACTTTCTAAAGTACCTAAAAGATGCTTTTGATCGACTACTGCTGTAGAAGAAGTCACGGCAAAACATGCATTGGCCATCAAAAAGGAAATATAATTTATTCATGACAACCATGTTACTTATATTAGACAGGATGTTGCTATAATATAGTTTTCTTTACTGACCTCAGGACATACAGTATGTATATATTGTCTGATTTTCTCTTTCTAGGTATATTTTTGAGTAAAATGTAAATTGCTCTTTTATTCTATAAACTACTGACAACATGTCTTCAAGTTTCCAAGCACTAAATTTTGAATTTATTTTTCAGAAAATGAGAAATGGTCAAGGAACAAAAAAATGCAGTACTTGCAGACCTCAAATAATGCTAAGAAAACAAGTTCATAATCATTTAGAAACAACAATACTAATGTTTTACCTCAGGAAGAGTTCAGAAATCAATATTTTGTGGAATAACCATGATTTTTAATCACAGCTTTCATGCGTCTTGGCATGCTTTCCACCAGTCTTCCCACTGCTTTTGGGTGACCTTATGCCACTCCTGGTACAAAAATTTAAGCAGTTCTTTGTTTGATGGCTTGTGACTATCCATCATCCTCTTGATTACATTCCAGAGGTTTTCATTGGGGTTCAGGTCTGGAGATTGGGTTGGCTATGACAGGGATTTGATGTGGTGGTCCTTCATCTACACATTGATTGAGCTAGCTGTGTGGCATGGCACATTGTCCTGCTGGAAAAAACAGTCCTCAGAGTTGGGGAACATTGCCTGAGCAGAAGGAATCAACTGTTTTTCCAGGATAACCTTGTATGCGGCTTGATTCATACGTCCTTCGCAAAGATTAACCTGCCCAATTCCAGCCTTGCTGAAGTATCCCCAGATCATCACTGATCCTCCACCAAATTTCACAGTGGGTGCAAGACACTGTGGATTGTATGCCTCTCCAGGTCTCTGTCTAACCATTAGATGACCAGGTGTTGGGCAAAGATGTAAATTAGACTCATCAGAGAAAATTACCTTACTTCTGTCTTCTATGGTCCAATCCTTATGGTCTTTGGCTCTCCTTTGCTTCTCTTTGCTGAAAGGCTGTTTTTCTACCTTTACATGACTTGAGCTCTGCCTCTAGGAGCCTGTTATGAACTGTTCTTGCCGTGCACTTCACCCCAGCTACCATTTGCCATTCCTTTTGTAGGTCACTTGATGGCATCCTGCGGTTGCTGAGTGACATTCGAATAAGGTGACGGTTATCCCGGTCACTGGAGAATTGTTTTCACCCTCTGCCGGTCTGTAGCTTTGCTGTCCCCAATGTCTGCTGCTTAACCTTGTTGTAATGGACTGCAGTCTTAGAAATTTTAAGGATGGAGGCAACATGATGCTCACTGTATCCCTCTGCTAGTAAAGCCAGAATGTAGCCCTTCTTTTCCTCACTCAAGATTTTTATTTTCAACTCCTTTGGCATGGTTTAAAGCTATTTTTTCATTCCTATTACTTTTGGGATATTACTAGCACTTGTTTTGCCATCCAGCTTGTCCTATTGGAAGAGGATTGTGAACACCACAGCAGGGTTTTTTATACTTTCCTTTGCTAAATAAGATTTGGTTCAGCTGATCACCTAATCAGAAGCACATTAAGTAGAATGAGGTGTACTCTGGTTGGAATTCAACTGACACTGGAATAGAATGACTGTCAGACATGTAGAGAAGATGAATTTTATATATATAGAACTGTGCTCACTTTATTTACCGATTCTGGATATATATCACATTCTATTTATTATTATAGTGCCACCATAATCATTTTCTGCAGTCATATCTTCAGACATAACTTGCTATATATTACCTTTTTATAATTATTATCTGTGCATGATGTGCATGTTATATATCTTTTTTCTTTGGGAAAAATTGTCTTCTTGTTGATACCATTTTTACTGTATTTTATAAATTTTAATTTTTGACATAATAAATATCAGTCTTTCAAATACAAACTGGACACTGTTGTGCTAAACAGCTAGTGTCTGGTCATGGGGGAAAAAAACGTGCAATCCTAAATATTTCAATAAGAATTGCATGTATAAATGGATTGCTCAGATAATCCCTTATAAAATCATGGCAATTAAAATTTACACACAGGGATTTGTGATACATACTGTACATCTCTAGAAATAGAAGAAACAACAATTTGTAGTGTTTCTGCTAAAACCGCATCTAGTCTTTGGGCTATAGATCATATAGAGTATAAATAATTCACTAATCTCTTTCTATTAAAAAAGTGTCAGTTTATAATGCAATAAATAGTTAACACCATGTATTATTAACCATTATTATTAATAGCGATGTATTATTAACCAGCGGGCTGACAACATCTTCCTTGAAGAGAGCGGGCACCATGCCAGCCTCTGTGCACCATAGTGCTGGTAACTTGCGTCTTCTGCTTGTTGGAACTCCCAGCGATCCAAAGAACAGGATCTGCTGCAACCTCCCTTAAATTCATTGTCTATAGGACTGCCCAGAATAGCCAAAAACATCGCTCTGCTACTTCTGGCAGTCTCATAAACGATGAATGGAGCAGTGGTTCATCATACGCAGTGCCGCTCCATTAATTCTTAATGGGAGTGCCAAAGATTAGTCGAGCACAGTGATCAGGTATGTCCAGCCTGTCCTTAGAAAATGAATGGTGCAGCAGTGCACATAATCAACCGTTGTTCCATTCACACGAGGTTCATGGGATCAGTGATGTTCCCAGCAGTCGGACCCCCTGCAATCAAGAAGTTTTCCCTTATATCATGCATAAGGGATAACTTTGAAACTTGAAAAAATGTATAAAAAACAGCAAAGCGTCCAGTTAAAACTTCTTTATTTAAAGTCCATTAAAATCCACAAACACTATTAACTGCAGACGTGTTTCTGACAAAAGTCCTTATTCATTGCATGGAGAATATAAGGACATCTGTCAGAAACGCGTCTGCGGTTACCAATGTTTGTGGATTTTAAATAAAGAAGAGTATTTTACCCTTTGCTGGATTTATACATTTTTTCAAGATGTAATCTCACAGTACCACAAGGATTTCAAGGCAAAAGGGATGCCTTTATCCATGGGCAATCTGAAGATGGAGTGCGACCCCCTGCTGGAGGGCATATTCAGTTACTGCACAATAGTATCATATAGACGCTGTACAGTGACTGTATGACGGTAATCACTGTAAAGTGGTCCTGTAAATTTACAGTGCGGCAGTGTTATTTCTTGTCAGGCACCATTTCAGTTTTTTCATGAACACAGCAAAATAGCAAGAATTCTGTCTGTACTCGTTACTGTCACTTACAATCAACTGTTAATATGTTGTAAAGTGTGTGACGCCGAAGACTCAATCTAAGACACTGAGCCTGAGCCCCGTATGTTTTAGCACCCCAGCAATGCCCCTGATATCCACATTCCTGTAGTGTAGATTTCTGCAGGAGGATAGACTGAGATCCATTTGTTCTTTGGTTTTTCTCATTTCCACCTCCATGGCCTGAAATGTTACACAATGGAGCCGTCAAGAGCCTCATTCAGCATCTTGCTTTTATCTTTCCGTCGCTGTCATGTACTACAGTAACATCAGAGGAGAGATGACTGTGTCATTTCACAACCAAAAAAGACATTTCTGTCAGACAGGATGAGTTTATCTACTTCCCACAGGGATCCATGTCACAACTCAGTTTTATCCTACTTTGTCAAAGAGAGATCCGTTTACAGGATGGTGTCAATTTAATAGACATTTTCTTGGGTTTACCGTGCTAAAAAAGGTGTTGTTTTTTTCTTCAGCGGCGCATCCCCAGGGTCACTAACCATTCCCTGTGAATTGACTGTTTTTTTGTGCCAAAATAAATAGTCATATTAGTCACTCTATGTTAATCAGTTCCAAAAATACAGAATGAGGAAGTAGAGTTGGTGTGAATCGATTCCACTGGCCGTGTCAGTAATCTGTAGCAGCTGGACAGGAGCCCTGAGATCCACCTCCTACTACCCGACATCTGAGGATCCTTTTTCGATTAACCATCCTGGAGTGGCATGGCTGACTAATCAAAAGAGGAGCCGTGGACACCAGGAGTTAGGAGTCATTTCTCAGAGCTCCCGTCCGGCTAACACAGATTGCTGATTGCTGCTGGACTAGGTTATGCAAATATATTTGCACCAACTCTATGAGGAAGTCTTGCCAAAACATCACACTTCTTATGCTGTGGCCCACCTGCCCCAAATCTTAACTTAGAACAAACATGCCTGCATGCTGCTACTTCCCCACAAACCTTTTAGCAGGGAACTGGTCTTACACAAGGACCCCTGGGTTGGGACCATGGAGTAGGCTACATGCCAGTGGAGCTAGCTGGTGGCAAGAGGGGTTACCATGCAACATCATGGGTTGGGACCATGGAGTAGGCTAAAGGCCAGTGGAGCTAGATGATGGCAAGAAGGGTCACCACACCAGATCAATACTAGGAGGTCTAAGTCACAATACAATCTGAGGTAAAAAAAAATAGAGAATAAACAAAGCACCACAGGAGCAAAGAGGTTAATTTTTCTTCCTGGATGTAAAGCCTTAACATAATTTGTATATCAAACAGTCTCTGACTCTGTTTCTGGCATTTGATCCCATTTTGGCTGCACTGTCCTGCCAAACTTCCATAGTGTATATGAGACGTTACAAGTGTTCAGTCAACAGCTATAACATACCGTACATATGGGTAGCTGTAGGCAAGATCTTTATGCTACATATCTACTTCAAATAAAAAAAACATAGAAAAACACTCCTTGGAAAGCTATCAATAAAGTTATTAATGGTTGTCTGATGAAGATTTTGCCACCCTGAATGCTCTTGGGCAAATCATCAAGATCTGCTGCTGGCAGCTACCGTGCAAATGCCGACCAATTACGTCTCAGATGTGCTCGATGGGAGACAAGTCTGAAGACGCAGTAGGCCATGGTAGCACAACTAGGGCACCGGACAGCTTGACTGCCCATAGTAGTAAGTGTCACAGCCCCCATGCCTCCTGTCACGGTCCCCGTGCCCCCAGTCACGCTCCCCGCCAGGCTCCCCGTCGCGCGTGGCCATATTTACCCCGCGCTGCAGCCTCGCTCCCTCCAGGCCCGGCGTCGGCGTTCTCCTCTGACCGGCCCGCGGCCGGGGACGTAACTACAGGCCTTGCGCATGCGCCGTAGGCCGCGGCCGGCTCACCGCTCCTGATCTTGTCTCCGGCGGTGCCCTGACCCGGTAGCACCGCCAGACCAATGTGGGCACAGCGGCGTCTATATCAGACCGCCCTTCCTTAGTGGAGGCGCCTGACCGTTGTTGTTTGCTCAACATATTAGGCTCTGTGGTCTTGCCTGGCATCAGGCTGCTATCCACTAATTACTGTGTGTTTCCTTGCAGACCTGCTGTCTGACTCCAGTCCTGCCTACCAGTGTTGCTACCTGCTGTCTGACTCCAGTCCTGCCTACCAGTGTTGCTACCTGCTGTCTGATTCCTGTCCTGCCTACCAGTGTTGCTACCTGCTGTCTGATTCCTGTCCTGCCTACCAGTGTTGCTACCTGCTGTCTGACTCCAGTCCTGCCTACCAGTGTTGCTACCTGCTGTCTGACTCCAGTCCTACCTACCTGTGTCCGTACCTGCTCCAGTCCTGCCTACCCGAGTCCGGACCTGCTGTCTGTCTCTGGCCTTGCCAACCCGTGTGGCAACCAGCTGTCCTATTCTAGTCCTGCCTACTGGTGTCTACTCCAGCAGTCCTACTTCAGTTCCTCTTTCCCGTCTTCATCTCTGTATTCCATTCCGAGCCGCCCCTCTTGGTTTCGGCTACCGTGGCATTCGAACCCCTGGACCTGCTCCAAACGGTCCCTGTATAGGGGTCGGGTCCACCTGGTTGCTCGTCCAGGGCCCCTCGGTGCCACGGTCCAGAGGGTCCACGCCGGGAATCCCGCCTTGTCTATTGTAGTGCTAACAGTACGGTCAGGCCATGGATCCCGCCGGTGTTTCAGCTCCCGGTCAAAAAGAGTTGCTCTTTTTACAGGAGAACCAGGGGCGCATCATGTCAGTAATGAAGTCCATGGAGTCCCGCCTATCTGCTCTTCAGGCTGCCGCTCCAGGGAATGCCGCCCAGCTGGCCAGCCTCCAGCAGGAATTGAGCCAGCAGCGGGATGCCCAGTCCCATACTTTGTCTTATATGGCCTCTGTAGACAACCGTCTGGGAGACCTCCAGTCCGCCGCCGCAGCCTCGGCCGCCATCCCCAGTCCCGCTTCGTTTCCCTCTCCTCGCCTTGCCAAACCACCCCGCTACAGTGGTGACCCCAAACAGTGTAGAGGGTTCTTAAACCAGTGTGGCCTGCATTTCGAGCTTCAGCCTCACCAGTATCCCTCCGATAGGGCCAAGGTGGCCTTTATCATGTCCCATCTGGAGGGGGAGGTCTTATCCTGGCTAAATCCTCTCTAGGAGAGGGATGATCCCATGGTCTCTAATATTCCGGTTTTCCTGGACACCTTTCGTAAGGTGTTTGAGGAGCCAGGACGGGTAGCCTCTCTTACTGAGTCACTTTTCAACCTCCTACAGGGCACCCTGACAGTTGGTCAATATGCCATTCGGTTCCGCACCATGTCTTCCGATTTGGGTTGGAATAATGCGGCATTGGTCGGAGCCTTTTGGCGTGGATTGTCGGACAGGATTAAGGATGAGTTGGCGGGTCGGGATACCCCCACCACCCTCGAGGACCTCATCTCCCTGGCCACTTGAATAGACCTTCGGTTCCAGGAGCGCGTCCGGGAATCTGCGAGGGACAGGAGGCCCATCAGACCTATCCCGACCGCTAATCGGTCCTTTAGTCCACGCCCGCCAGGTCCTGTTCACACTCCGCCTCCCGAGCCCATGCAGGTAGACCGGGTCCGGATGGCAGAGAGACGTCAGAAAGAGAGACGGGAGCAGGGTCTCTGTCTTTATTGTGGAGGAGCATTCCACTTCATCCGCTCTCTGTCCTGAGAGACCGGGAAACTCTTCCACCTAGGCCAGGTAAGAGAGGCCTTGCTAAGTGATTATGATTCCTCTCAAGCTCTCATACTTTCTGTTCTTTTACTTTCAGGGGAGATGCGTGGGTCCGAGGTGGCCTATGTGGATTCGGGCTCAGCAGGAAACTTCATCCGGCATGAAGTAGAGGACAAGTATCGCATTCCTGTGGTTACCCTGAAGAACCCCCGGGTTATCGCTTCCGTTGATGGCAGACCGCTACAAGAACCCATCACTGCGGTCACGGAAGAGGTTGTCTTGCAAGTCGGCGCTCTCGACCGAGAAAAAGTGGCCTTCTACGTGTTGCCCGACCTGTCTCACGCCATTCTACTTGGTCTCCCGTGGTTACGGACACACCAGCCGGTACTCAACTGGTCGTCCGGGGAGGTTTTGCGCTGGGGAGATCCGTGTCAAGGTCGCTGTCTGAATCCCAATCATCCGGCTGTTCCCGCACGCCCACCTCGGGAGCTCTCTGGGCTTCCCTCAGCCTATTGGGCTTATGCAGACGTCTTTGACAAGAAGGAGGCGGAGGTCCTCCCACCACACCGGTCCTTCGATTGTCCAATCGAGTTAATCCCAGGTTCCATTCCTCCTAGGGGTAGGATCTATCCACTGTCTCCTGCAGAATCCGCAGCCATGTCTGAGTACGTCATGGAGAACCTTGCCAAGGGATTCATTCGGAAGTCTTCGTCTCCCGCAGGCGCCGGTTTCTTCTTTGCTAAAAAGAAGGACGGTTCGCTGCGCCCATGCATCGACTATAGAGGATTAAACAGCATCACTATCAAAAACCGGTACCCACTCCCACTCATCCTGGAGTTGTTTGACCGTCTCAGTGGGGCACGTATCTTCTCCAAATTGGACTTCAGAGGGGCATACAATCTCATCCGCATCCGTGCCGGCGATGAATGGAAGACCGCCTTTAACACCCGTGACGGTCATTATGAGTACCTGGTGATGCCATTCGGTCTGTGCAATGCCCCGGCGGTGTTCCAGGAGTTCGTCAATGAGATCTTTCTGGATTTCCTGTACTCCTGTGTTGTAGTATACTTGGATGACATCCTTGTCTTCTTCTCTGATCGTCCATCCCACAGGAGGACTGTCCGCCTGGTTCTTCAGCGTCTTCGGGAGAATCATTTGTATGCCAATATGGAGAAATGCCTGTTCGAGCAAACCTCACTACCATTTCTGGGCTACATCGTCTCTGATGCCGGACTGCAGATGGATCCCGAGAAACTGTCCGCCATTCTCAAATGGCCTCGCCCCGTCAGCCTAAGAGCCATCCAGCGTTTCTTTGGATTCGCCAACTACTACAGGCAATTCATTCCGCATTTTTCCTCACTCTCCAAGCCAATCTCCACCCTTACCCGTAAGGGGACCTCTGCAAACTCCTGGATGCCAGAGGCCGAAGAAGCCCTCCAGTCGCTAAAACAGGCTTTTTCCGCGGCTCCCGTGTTGTCCTGTCCTGAGAGCAGCAAACCTTTCATGCTGGAGGTGGACGCTTCCTCGACTGGTGTCGGGGCTGTCTTATCCCAGAAGACTGTATCGGGCCGCCTACGCCCCTGTGGATTCTTCTCCAAAGCCTTCTCCCTTTCCGAGTGTAATTACTCGATTGGCGACCGCGAGCTTTTGGCCATCAAATTGGCATTGGAGGAGTGGCATCACCTTCTGGAGGGAACTGTCCATCCATTTGTTATTTACTCGGACCACAAAAATCTAGCCTACCTCCAGTCCGCCCAGAGACGTAATCCTCGACAGACTAGATGGTCCTTGTTTTTCGCTCGCTTTGATTTTGAGCTACACTTCCGCCCCAGAAACACTAAAGCCGATGCCCTATCCAGAGTCTTTCAACCGACAGAGGCTGGGGAGGAACCTTCCCACATCATCGAGCCCACGAGGATTATCACTGTGGTGCCATTGACTCTGTTTCTCCACCTCCAGGCAAGACTCTCGTGCCAGAGAACGTCAAAAGGAGAGTTCTTCTATGGGGCATTCCTCCAAATTGGCTGGTCATGCCGGAATTGGGATGACCCTTGCTCTCATATCTCGGTATTACTGGTGGCCTACTCTATGCCAAGATGTGTCAGACTTCGTTGCCTCCTGTTCCTCCTGTGCTAGGAATTAGACACCTCGTCGTCCTCCATTTGGTCTGCTGCTTCCTTTGCCGGTGCCTATGTCACCTTGGGAGAATATCGCCATGGACTTTATCACGGATCTGCCCCGCTCTTCAGGCTGTACGGTGATTCTTGTGGTCGTGGACCGCTTTTCCAAAATGGCTCATTTCATTCCTTTAAGCGGTCTTCCTTCTGCACCCGGACTAGCCAAGATTTTCGTCCATCAGATTTTCAGACTACACGGCCTACCTCGACGAATTATGTCTGATCGTGGAGTACAGTTTACGGCTAAGTTTTGGAGAGCGCTTTGCAAACTTCTGGATATATCCTTGGATTTTTCATCTGCCTATCTGCAGACCAATGGGCAAGTAGAGTAAACTAACCAGACGTTGACTGCATACCTTCGGCATTTCTCCAACGCCCATCAGGATGACTGGGTTGATCTGCTTCCATGGGCAGAGTTCGCCTACAACAATCATGCTGGCGAATCCTCAACCAAATCGCCCTTTTTCATGGTGTTCGGCAAACATCCTAATATACCTCTTCCTGTCACCCCAACCTCCGAGGTACTGGCAGCCAACTCCTTGTTCCAGGAATTCTCTGAAATCTGGTCCGAAACCAACTTGGCCCTCAAAAGGGCCAGCGAGCAAATGAAGAACCACTCAGACAAGAGGAGGTTGGATCCTCCACCGTTTCACATTGGGGATAACGTCTGACTTTCGTCCAAGAACATCCGACTAAAACTACCCTCTTACAAGCTGGGTCCCCGGTACATTGGCCCTTTTGAAATCCTGGATCGTGTCAATGAAGTCGCCTACAAGTTGAGGTTGACTGCTTCGCTCCGCATCCCGAACACCTTCCACGTCTCTCCTGAAACCCGTGGTTCTGAATCAGTTCCATCCCTCGCTTGGTCCAGCTCCTCAGCCGATGGACTCTGACGACACCTTTGAGGTAAGAGATATTTTCGCCATGAAGAGAGTTAGAGGGAGGACCTTTTTCCTTGTTGACTGGAAAGATTTTGGTCCTGAGGAGAGGTCCTGGGAGCCCCGGGAGAACATCAACGCTCCCGACATTCTCAGGAGATTTTTGCCAATCGCAGCAGGGGGCGGCTTAAGGGGGAGGGTACTGTCACGGCCCCCATGCCTCCTGTCACGGTCCCCGTGCCCCCAGTCACGCTCCCCATTGCGCGTGGGCATACCTACCCCGCGCTGCAGCCTCGCTCCCTCCAGGCCCGGCATCGGCGTCCTCTTCTGACCAGCCTGCGGCCGATGACGTCACTACAGGCCTTGCGCATGCGCCGTAGGCCGCGGCCGGCTCACCGCTCCTGATCTTATCTCCGGCAGCACCGCTGGACCAATGTGGGCACAGCGGCATCTACATCAGGCCGCCCTCCCTTAGTGGAGGCGCCTGACCGTTGTTGTTTGCTCAGCATATTAGGCTCCGTGGTCTCGCCTGGCATCAGGCTGCTATCCACTAATTACTGTGTGTTTCCTTGCAGACCTGCTGTCTGACTCCAGTCCTGCCTACCAGTGTTGCTACCTGCTGTCTGACTCCAGTCCTGCCTACCAGTGTTGCTACCTGCTGTCTGACTCCAGTCCTGCCTACCAGTGTTGCTACCTGCTGTCTGACTGAAGTCCTACCTACCTGTGTCCGTACCTGCTCCAGTCCTGCCTACCCGAGTCCGTACCTGCTGTCTGTCTCCGGCCTTGCCTACCCATGTGGCAACCAGCTGTCCTATTCTAGTCCTGCCTACTGGTGTCTACTCCAGCAGTCCTACTTCAGTTCCTCTTTCCCGTCTTCATCTCTGTATTCCATTCCGAGCCGCCCCTCTTGGTTCCAGCTACCGTGGCATTCGAACCCCTGGACCTGCTCCAAACGGTCCCTGTATAGGGGTCGGGTCCACCTGGTTGCTCGTCCAGGGCCCCTCGGTGCCACGGTCCAGAGGGTCCACTCCGGGAATCCCGCCTTGTCTAACATAGTGCTAACAGTAAGAGAAACATGTGGCCTGGCAATGTTGTGTTGAAAATTGACTCTTAGGGCAGGTAAGGCGGCACCACTGGTTTCAGGTAATCAATGTAATTCCAAGTTGTTAGTGTACCGGGAATGAACTCTAGAAGGGTCCGGATACAGTGCATTATGCCAAACCACACCATAATCCCCAAAGTAATTACCTAGACGCTGTCTACGAGCCTCTGGAGATACAGTATATCTTATTCTATATCTTATTTTCATTCTGATACTTTTCAATTTTTCCTGAATCGCCCTAGGTAGTAACACATATATGTCAAATTCACGCACGCAAAGATTTGCGTTTTAAGGTTTTTCTAACAATTAGATTTTAATATGTATTCTAAGAACAGTAAACTGTACAGGGGTTACAAGAACTACAAATGAAAGGATGTCATTGAGTTTTCTTTGTCTGATACTTACTGTGTCTGCTTTCACTCACAGACAAAATAAAAGTGCTATGTAGCCCGAAGCCTGTGTTATAGCCCATACTGGAACACAACATTCACAATACATCCAGTCGAGTACATACTTATCCTGTCAAATAAACATGGAATTTTGCTGATGAGTTATCTATATTTGTGATTTATAGAATATGTTTTTAGTCTTTTTGAAATAATTTGGTAATTTTGTAATAAATATTGTAAATTCTAATTAAATATACTTATGATTTGACTCAATAAAATTATCAACTTGTTTTTGTATAAAAACCTTGTTTTAGATGCATTAATCAGTTCAGGAATGGGCCATTGACTCCCTATTCCTGACCAGGCACTTTTAGGAAACATCCAGTTTAACCCCTTCACCCCCAAGGGTGGTTTGCACGTTCATGACCGGGCCAATTTTTACAATTCTGACCACTGTACCTTTATGAGGTCATAACTCTGGAACACTTCCATTGATCCCAGTGATTCTGACATCGTTTTCTCGTGACATATTGTACTTCATGATAGTGGTAAAATTTCATTCAAATAACTTGCGTTTATTTGTGAAAAAAATGGAAATTTGGCAAAAATTTTGAAAATTTCGCAATTTTCCAACTTTGAATTTTTATGCCCTTAAATCACAGAGATACGGCACACAAAAAACTTGATAAGTAACATTTCCCACATGTTTACTTTACATCAGCACAATTTTGGAACCAAAATTTTTTTTTGTTAGGAAGTTATAAGGGTTAAAAGTTGACCAGCGATTTCTCATTTTTACAACACCATTTTATTTTTAGGACCACATCACATTTGAAGCCACTTTGAGGGGTCTATATGATAGAAAATACCCAAAAGTGACACCATTCTAAAAACTGAACCCCTTAAGGTGCTCAAAACCACATTCAAGAAGTTTATTAACCCATTAGGTGCGTCACAGGAATTTTTTTGAATATTTAAAAAGAAATGAACATCTAACTTTTTTTCACAAAAAAAATACTTCAGGTTCAATTTTTTTTATTTTACCAAGGGTAACAGGAGAAATTAGACTGCAAAAGTTATTGTGCAATTTGTCCTGAGTACGCTGACACCTGATTTGTGGGGGGGAACGACTGTTTCGGCGCATGGCAGAGCTCAGAATGGAAGGAGCGCCGTTTGACTTTTTCAATGCAAAATTGGCTGGAATTCAGATCGGACGCCATGTCACGTTTGGAAAGTCCCTGATGTACCTAAACAGTGGAAACCCCCTACAAGTGACCCCATTTTGGAAACTAGACCCCCCAAGGAACTTATCTAGATATGTGGTGAGAACTTTGAACCCACAAGGGCTTTACAGAAGTTTATAACGTACAGCGGTACAATTAAAAAATCATATTTTTTCCACAAAAATGATCTTTTCACCCCAATTTTTATTTTCCCAAGGGTAACAGGACCCTAAAAGTTATTGTGCAATTTGTCCTGAGTACGCTGATACCCCACATGTGGGGGTAAACCACTATTTGGGCGCATGGCAGAGCTCGGAAGGGAAGCAATGCCATTTGACGTTTTTGGCTGGAATTGAGATCGGACACCATGTCGCGTTTGGAAATCCCCTGATGTACCAAAACAGTGGAAACCCCCCCACAAATGACACCATTTTGGAAACTAGACCCCCTAAGGAACTTATCTAGATGTGTGGTGAGAACTTTGAACCCCCATGGGCTTCACAGAAGTTTATAACATACAGCCATACAATTAAAAAATCATATTTTTTCCACAAAAATGATCTTTTCACCCTCAATTCTTATTTTTCCATGGGTAACAGGACCCTAAAAGTTATTGTGCAATTTGTCCTGAGTACGCTGATACCCCACATGTGGGGGTAAACCACTATTTGGGCGCATGGCAGAGCTCGGAAGGGAAGCAATGCCATTTGACGTTTTTGGCTGGAATTGAGATCGGACACCATGTCGCGTTTGGAAAACCCCTGATGTACCAAAACAGTGGAAACCCCCCACAAATGACACCATTTTGGAAACTAGACCCCCTAAGGAACTTATCTAGATGTGTGGTGAGAACTTTGAACCCCCATGGGCTTCACAGAAGTTTATAACATACAGCCATACAATTAAAAAATCATATTTTTTCCACAAAAATGATCTTTTCACCCTCAATTCTTATTTTTCCAAGGGTAACAGGACCCTAAAAGTTATTGTGCAATTTGTCCTGAGTACGCTGATACCCCACATGTGGGGGTAAACCACTATTTGGGCGCATGGCAGAGCTCGGAAGGGAAGCAGCGCCATTTGACGTTTTTGGCTGGAATTGAGATCGGACACCATGTCGCATTTGGAAAACCCCTGATGTACCAAAACAGTGGAAATCCCCCACAAATGACACCATTTTGGAAACTAGACCCCCTAAGGAACTTATCTAGATGTGTGGTGAGCACTTTGACCCCCCCAGTGCTTCACAGAAGTTTATAATGCCCGGGCGTGAAAATAAAAAATTCGTATTTTTTCCACAAACATGATCTTTTAGTCACCATTTTTTTATTTTCCCAAGGGTACCAGGAGAAATTGAACCCCAAAAGTTGTTGTCCAATTTGTCCTGAGTATGCTGATACCCCATATGTGGGTGAAAACTACTGTATGGGCACACGTCGGGGCTCGGAAGGGAAGTAGTGACGTTTTGGTATGCAGACTTTGATGGAATGGTCTGCGGGTGTCATGTTGCCTTTGGAGAGCCCCTAATGTACCTAAACAGTGGAAACCCCCCACAAATGACCCCATTTTGAAAACTAGACCCACTAAGGAACTTATCTAGATGTGAGGTGAGCACTTTGAACCCCCAAGGTCTTCACAGAAGTTTATAATGCCAGGGCATGAAAATAAAAAAATCGTATTTTTTCCAGAAACATGATCAATTAGTCCGCAATTTTTTCATTTTCCCAAGGGTAACAGGAGAAATTGGACCCCAAAAGTTGTTGTCCAATTTGGCCTGAGTACGGTGACACCCCATATGTGGGAGAAAACTACTGTATGGACACACGTCGGGGCTCGGAAGGGAAGCAGTGACGTTTTGGAATGCAGACTTTGATGGAATGGTCTGCGGGTGTCATGTGCGTTTGGAGAGCCCCTGATGTACCTAAACTATTGAAACTCCCCACAAGTGACCCCATTTTGGACACTAGACCCCCCACGGAACTTATCTAGATGTGTGGTGAGCACTTTGAACCCCCAAGTGCTTCACAGAAGTTTATAACACTCGGACGTGAAAATAAAAAAATAATTTTTTTCCACAAAAATGATATTTTTGCCCCCAATTTTTTATTTTCCTAAGGGTAACAGGAGAAATTGGACCCCAAAAATTGTTTTGCAATTTGTCCTGAGTAGGCTGATACCCTACATGTGGGGGTAAAACACTGTTTGGGCGCATGGCAGAGCTTGGAAGGGAAGGAGCACCATTTGACTTTTTCAACTCAGAATTGGCTGGAATTGAGATCAGACGCCATGTTGCATTTGGAGAGCCCCTGATGTGCCCAAACAGTGGAAACCCCCAATTATAACTCCAACCCTAACCCCAACACACCCCTAACCCTAATCTGAGCCCTAACCCTAGCCCTAACCCTAGCCCTAGCCCTAGCCCTAGCCCTAACCCTAAGGCTGTGTGCACACGCTGCGGATTTTGCTGCGGTTCTGCAGTGGTTTTGGCTGCTGCGGACCCCAGTACCATGATTCCCTATGGGAATCAAAAACCGCAGTGCAGACGGTGCGGAATTTTCCGCGCGGATTATCTGCGGTTTTCAATCCGCAGAAAGAATTGACATGTCAATTCTTTCTGCGGATTCTCCTGCGGTTTGCCATCTCCTCTATTGAGGAGATGAAAAACCGCAGGACAAAACCGCAGAGCAATCTGCAGGTAAAACCACAGGTCTTTTGACCTGCGGTTTCACCTGCGGATTTTACAAAATCCGCGCGGATGAATCCGCACCTAATCCGCAGCGTGTGCACACAGCCTTACCCTAACGGGAAAATGGAGATAAATACTTTTTTTAGTTTTATTATTTTTCCCTAACTAAGGGGGTGATAACGGGGGGTTTGATTTACTATTTATGGCGGTTTTTATTTTTGGCGGCTGTCACACGCTAAAAGACGCTTTTTATTGTAAAAATAGTTTTTGCATCACCACATATTGAGAGCTATAATTTTTCCGTATTTTGACCCACTGAGTCATGTGAGGTCTTATTTTTTGCGGGACGAGTTGACGTTTTTATTGGTACCATTTTCGGGCACGTGACATTTTTTGATCGCTTTTAATTCCTATTTTTGGGACGCAGAATGAACAAAAACCAGCGTTTCATGAATTTCTTTTGGGGGGGTGCGTTTACACCGTTCCGCGTGCGGTAAAATTGATAAAGCGGTTTTATTCTTCGGGTCAGTACGGTTACAGCGATACCTCATTTAGGTCGTTTTTTTATGTTTTTGACGGTTTTATGCAATGAAAACTATTTTATATAAAAAATAATTATTTTTGCATCGCTTAATTCTGTGAGCTATAACTTTTTTATTTTTTCGCTGATGATGCTGTGTGGTGGCTCGTTTTTTGCGGGACAAGATGACGTTTTCAGCGGTACCATGGATATTTATATGCGTCTTTTTGATCGCGCGTTATTACACTTTTTGTTTGGCGGTATGATAATAAATCATTATTTTTTGCTTTGTTTTTTATTTTTATTTTTTAAGGGGTTCGCTAAAAGGGTTAACTAATGGGACAGTTTTATAGGGCGGGTCATTACGGACGCGGCGATACCTAATATGTGTACTTTTATTGGTTTTTTTTTTTTTTATTATTTTCAAAAATTGAATTTATTGGGGAATATTTTTTTTTTTTTTACTAATTTATTTGGCGATTTTTTTAAATTTATTTTTACATTTTTTTTTAATTTTTTTTTTACTTTATTACATAGTCCCAGGTGGGACATCACTGTTCTGTGACAGATCGCTGATCTGTCACATCACAGATCACTGTGACAGATCAGCAATCTGTCACAGGCATTGAAGCAGACTTCCTCTTGCCTGCGCTTTGCAGGCACTGAGGAAGCCAGCTTCCTCAGGTCCCCGAAGGCCCCCGTCGCCATCTTGGATTCGGGGGCCTGGAGGATAGGAGCCCCCCGCAGCAGCGCTGCACATTGCGCTGCCGTGGGGGGCTCAGGGAAGCAAGGAGGGAGCCCCCTCCCTGCCGATGCTTCCCTTTAACTCCCGGTACACCGCGATCATGTTTGATCGCGGTGTGCAAGGGGTTAACGTGTCGGGGGTGGTCCGTGACCGCCCCTGACACATAGTGCCGGGTGTCAGCTGTGATAATCAGCTGACACCCGGCCGCGATCAGCGGCGCTCACCACGTGGGCGCCGCTGATCGCGGTAGACGTACTATCCCGTCCACGGTCATACGGGCCCGGGTACCGTGGACGGGATAGTACGTCGGATGTCAGGAAGGGGTTAAAGAGCTGTCACTTTTTTTGTTCAGATAAATTATTTTTTTTATATTTTTTTATGATACATCAGGCTTAATTTTTATATTATTTTTATGCTCTTCTTTTTGTGCCAATGTCAGGCAACATTGATGGGAAAATAAAGGAAATATGTGTCTATATTTCAGTTATTTTTATTTTTTTTATAACCACAAAGGACCACTAAAATTAATTTGAAAATTTGTTCTTCTATCTGTAACAATTATTTTTATACAGTGGGGCAAAAAAGTATTTAGTCAGTCAGCAATAGTGCAAGTTCCACCACTTAAAAAGATGAGAGGCATCTGTAATTTACATCATAGGTAGACCTCAACTATGGGAGACAAACTGAGAAAAAAAAATCCAGAAAATCACATTGTCTGTTTTTTTTTTTCATTTTATTTGCATATTATGGTGGAAAATAAGTATTTGGTCAGAAGCAAAATTTCATCTCAATACTTTGTGATATATCCTTTGTTGGCAATGACAGAGGTCAAACGTTTTCTGTAAGTCTTCACAAGGTTGCCACACACTGTTGTTGGTATGTTGGCCCATTCCTCCATGCAGATCTCCTCTAGAGCAGTGATGTTTTTGGCTTTTCGCTTGGCAACACGGACTTTCAACTCCCTCCAAAGGTTTTCTATAGGGTTGAGATCTGGAGACTGGCTAGGCCACTCCAGGACCTTGAAATGCTTCTTACGAAGCCACTCCTTCGTTGCCCTGGCGGTGTGCTTTGGATCATTGTCATGTTGAAAGACCCAGCCACGTTTCATCTTCAATGCCCTTGCTGATGGAAGGAGGTTTGCACTCAAAATCTCACGATACATGGCCCCATTCATTCTTTCATGTACCCGGATCAGTCATCCTGGCCCCTTTGCAGAGAAACAGCCCCAAAGCATGATGTTTCCACCACCATGCTTTACAGTAGGTATGGTGTTTGATGGATGCAACTCAGTATTCTTTTTCCTCCAAACACGACAAGTTGTGTTTCTACCAAACAGTTCCAGTTTGGTTTCATCAGACCATAGGACATTCTCCCAAAACTCCTCTGGATCATCCAAATGCTCTCTAGCAAACTTCAGATGGGCCCGGACATGTACAGGCTTAAGCAGTGGGACACGTCTGGCACTGCAGGATCTGAGTCCATGGTGGCGTAGTGTGTTACTTATGGTAGGCCTTGTTACATTGGTCCCAGCTCTCTGCAGTTCATTCACTAGGTCCCCCCGCGTGGTTCTGGGATTTTTGCTCACCGTTCTTGTGATCATTCTGACCCCACGGGGTGGGATTTTGCGTGGAGCACCAGATCGAGGGAGATTATCAGTGGTCTTGTATGTCTTCCATTTTCTAATTATTGCTCCCACAGTTGATTTCTTCACTCCAAGCTGGTTGGCTATTGCAGATTCAGTCTTCCCAGCCTGGTGCAGGGCTACAATTTTGTTTCTGGTGTCCTTTGACAGCTCTTTGGTCTTCACCATAGTGGAGTTTGGAGTCAGACTGTTTGAGGGTGTGCACAGGTGTCTTTTTATACTGATAACAAGTTTAAACAGGTGCCATTACTACAGGTAATGAGTGGAGGAAAGAGGAGACTCTTAAAGAAGAAGTTACAGGTCTGTGAGAGCCAGAAATCTTGATTGCTTGTTTCTGACCAAATACTTATTTTCCACCATAATATGCAAATAAAATGAAAAAAAAACAGACAATGTGATTTTCTGGATTTTTTTTTCTCAGTTTGTCTCCCATAGTTGAGGTCTACCTATGATGTAAATTACAGACGCCTCTCATCTTTTTAAGTGGTGCAACTTGCACTATTGCTGACTGACTAAATACTTTTTTGCCCCACTGTATATAGTACATGCTTTTTTAAGGAATGGGGCTAGTAATACCGATTCATATAGGCAGCAGCTTTTTAAAATTTATTCTTTATCTACTAGTTTTTATTTTACTTTTTTTCATTCATTTCACATACTGTGCTCCAATAACAAGAAGTGGCATACTAAAGGGAAATATTGAAATATTGCCACATTGAGTAGTAAAATGCACTGATCAGCTAAAAGCACTCGCGCCCTGGATATTAGTATATACCTGCAAGGGAGAACATCAGCAGAGCACAGGCAATGTTTCTAAGTGATCGAGCTTCAAAGAAATGTGGTTTCATTACTTTTACCGCATCTCCAGATCAAAGATAATGGTGCTCAATCATACAGCCTGAGAGTATGAGAAATAATCATGTAACCTGGGGGTTGGTATCCTGAACACGATCTCTCAATGTTCATTTTTCCGACGTTCCTCTCGTATTTCTAGTTATAATGATCAAGCACAATGTAGCACTTTACAGTAGTTTACCAGCTTTATTATATTGGCAGGTTATTCCCAATTTTTGTGCTTTTTTTTTTGTTTAATGATATGTATGGAATTTTTATAAACTTTTTTTTAAGTGTTTTTTTTTTTACAACTTATGCATGCAAAAACAGGAAGAGAAAGTCAGCTATGTAATATTAGGAGGGCAGTGTAAGACTAAGTTCACAGCCCATGCAAAAAAAGTCTACCCCAAAAAAAGTCCACAATATGATATACAATTGCAAATATCTGGGGTGTTTCTGCTTTAATACATAGAAGGGTGCAAGGGAAGAAGTGGTGGGAGTATCACCCACCATTATGACTGAGTAACCTCTTATAGGTGGACACTTACTGTACTACATACTGTATGGTGCATGCTAGATTTTGCATAAAAACTATATAAAAATGCAGTAAAATACCACAAGATGAAAGTGGTAAAGGTAGTAGCATACAGAGTAGTTTCACAGCTGCAGCACTGAACAGACACTGTCAATTTTGCTTTAGGCACTAGTAAATCGATACTTGTCTGAGTATTTTGAAAGAACAAGCCCTCCTGTCATATTCTTGATTCCTGACTATCATTAGAAGGACGCTGCTATTATGCCTTTATGATATATTATCACGCCACTGAAACCACAAAAATGTAAAAATCTCTTAAGAGTACCTGCATTTTTTTAGGTTGCACTTAACTCAGTGCCCAAAGAGAAGCTAATGAAATGTAGCCCATCAGGAGGCCTTAGCTTATAGAGAACATTATTACATGTACATTTTAATTGCTTAAATCAGAACCGTCAGCTTAATATGTTATCTTAAGCAATGGCATCATAATACAGCTACAGAGTCTCCTAGTAGCCAGAACATCACAAGAGAAGACACCCAGCTTCTTTAAAGAGGTTTCCTGGTCCATATTGATAAGTTTGCAGTCACTCTGTGTGACTGCAGACTTATGAATGCCCCCTGTGTGCTGCGGGGATTCGCCAGTTTTCTGAGACGGGACCAGAGGGTATGTATGCAGAAGAAGAAGCAATGGTACTCCTGAAGAGCCCTTGCATGATGTGACTTTAGCAAGGAAAGGCCGCCATCTGCTTGCTGGATGAAACCAGGTGGAACCAACTGGCACCAGACGAATTGTAGATAGAGCCTCTTTTTGTATAGGACCTAATCAGGTGCCTCACAAGACAGAGTTCCTTGAAAAAAAAACCCTGCATGTCAAACTACAGGGGGCTTTGGCACCAGGAAAGCACAAGGTGCATACATGCACAGGAGAACATGCTATAGCCAGAGTGACAGGCCGCAGCATTAACAGTGTGCCAGGATGCTGGCAGCTTGCGGACAGCATGCAGACAGCAACAAATCAGATCCAGAGCACACGACTATGCCAGTCAAGACTCGAGAACCCAATATACACCTGTCAAGACTCTGAGACCAGACTGCGCAGGTCAAGGCCCGAATCCCAGACCTACGCCAGTCAAGATACCGTACCCTGCCGACATCGGTCAAGATCAGGAGCCCATCCCTCTACTCCCCATATCTGGGAGACAACAGTCATCGGTCAAGTACTGATGATCTCTAGGACCTTAGAGGTTACAAAAGAACAACACGAGTGAGCCGGGCCGTCACTTTCAACAATAACGTGCGGTACAGGGTCAATCTGGCTTAAGACATCAGGTTTGATGGAGGCCGGTTGGTACACGGGAGGCTTGCTTGATTGACTTTGTAAGAAGGACTTGCGGCCTAGCGGGAAAACGCGGTTGCCCTCAGTAGGTACATTGTTGCAGGAAGAGCAAATGAAGTATCTTATCAGGAATGAATGTACTACCCTTGTAATAAGGACAAAAATATAAACCCTGAGAGATGCTTTCATTATTCAAATTATATTCTGAATTCTATTGTATGTTTACTGTTTCATATTATTAACTTTTCCCTGACTATTTTAAATTCCCTCCTTATCTGGCGGAAGTAAATAGTTAATCGACTGTTCCTGCCTCATGTCCTCTGCGCGTTGCATCTGGTCACCTGCATTGTAATATAATGTATAATGCATATGTGTATGCATTATACATAGTCCCAGCCAGAGCCCTGCCAGTGGGTGTGGCCTCAGTCCATACACTTGTATAGAGTGAGGCTACACCCTCTAATCAGTGAATCCCACTGACCATCTGTGTCACTAGATTCACGCATTGTTGGTGAATCCTGTTAATTGAGAGGGTACTTACAAAAAATCATCTTAGGTAAGGCCAGGATAACTTTGCTACGCTTAACATGACACTGTTATTAGGAGTCCCCAACCAAACATTTTACTCAAAAACTTCCATCATCTTTGCTCCGGACCCGCTGAGGGGAACTGAGGTGTCATAGGGCTCAGGAAAGTTCTCAGACCACTTTATTTGATATAAACCAACAGTTTTCAAAAGCTTAATATTATTCAGAAGTCGCAAAAAAGTATGCATCACCTTTCCATGCTATCATACAGCTGCCGCTCAAAATTATTGTACATCAATCATACAATACAAATGAGGTTGGACTGACCCAACTATGGATTAAACCGTATTTGCCTACTTTTCCTGGTTTTATTTAATGAGAAGATGCTTTGCAGTGTGGATTTTTATCCATAGCTAGGCCATGCTAATCTGTTCCTCCACACCCTGTTCCCTTTCTACCTCCCAAATGTGAGATTCTGAAAAACTTCCATAATCACATCTCAAAAGAGGGTTTCGAGAGACTTTGTCAGAATTTCGGAGATTTGCTATCTCTTCTGGGCATCCAGAAGACTTTTTTTTTTTTTAAATCTCCAGAAGAGTTGGTAAGTATGGACAAAACATTCCTCTAGGACATTTATCCCAAAAAAACACTCACAGAATAACCAAAAATATAGGTCACATACTTTTGGGATTTATCAAGTTCTTGGTTTATGCTATAAGTGTACCGCTTGGTCGACCATAATAAGAAAAATGTACTGCGCTGCGCACCACAAATCTGACAAAGAAGTGGATCGGTGCACTGCTTTTAAAAATAATTGATGGAACTAGTAAAAATTCTATGTATTTAGAGGTATATGAAAGCAATTGAGGAATGTGAGAAATGTCACGTCATGCCTTTTTCCTTCATGTATGCATGTCATGCACGATTGTTAGACTTGTCTGTCTTTTTAAGCTCCTTGTAACTGGAACTGTAATTGCAATACTAAAATATTCCATTGCATGCTATTTACCATGATGATCGGTGGATAGTTAAGCACGGTTGGGTGTAAGACACTCATAAAGAGTAATAGGAATGAGGCCATTCAAGGACAGTCAGGTATTTGCATACAGATGTGCTCCCTTGCCCCTAGTCAATGACCCTATACATGCCTTTCTACTAAAGGGAACATTTTTTAAACATGTATCTAAGTTGTCCTCATGAAGCCTCTTTTCAAATAACGCAGGCATATGACACCAGAATACTGTAAGAAGCTGTCAATTTGGGTAGTAAATGTCAAGTGGCGAAGTCTGTGGAATGTTTAAGGTATTTTAGGTCTAGGAGATATTCTGATTTGTAATACCAAGGTATTGGAGTGTAGAAGACTTTTGAAGCTAATCCACTATATTGTTTAGCTTCATAAAATCTCAAAATGAATTCAGTAGTGATATACCGTAGTTCTATAATTCACTGAAGCAAGATCTACACTCATCTCGCCCCCATATCTATCCAGAGCCTTGTGATTGCTAAGGGACCAGTATGGTGACGAAATTTGGGTGCAGACAGTATGAACAAGTGATAAACCAAGATTTTTCTCACTACAAGTGGCAACTTGTTCTTTGGCCAAGTGGCTGAGAGTGACTGAAGAGTTGATGAACTGCAATGATCCATGGGCCTGAAGTTATGATAATTATACCAGTGAGAAGCTTCAAGAAGTAGTTGCCTGTTGGCATATACCCTTACTTTGGAGGGAAAGACAATTTAGATGTCTAGCTTAGTGAAGCATAGAGTGGACGATGAACAAGTAATCAACTGGCAAAGTCACGTGGTTAAAACAGTTGTATGAGGTGGACCTGCAGTAGTTTTGTGTGGGCCACTGCCTAACTTCTAATGGCCGAGTTGTTTGATCAACCTCTTTGTTTTGCTTTGCGGAAGCCATAGTGGAAAACCAGTGTGCATTAGAGCAGTCAGCCAAGTCCTAGGAAAAACAATAATCAGCTTTTGAAGTGGGCAAAAAGTGACAATGGTTGACTTGTAGGAAAGAAATTTTGTTGAGAATTACAGTCCTGGATTGTTATGAGCTGTGTTGTGTTCGTACTGGAAGCCTTGCTAAAGCCATTGTGAGAGACAAGGCTAATGTGTAAGGCTGCCCAGTTGTCGCAGTGGTTGAATGTGTAGGGAAGAACTGGAGTGTAGTCTAGTCATCCTCTGGTGTGAATGCATGTAAATGTCAGAGAAATCTTTATGGAATCATGGCATAAATATCAGAGAGAAAGGATGGCACTCACCGTTCTATCGTAGAAATTCTTTATTGGTTAAAAGGCATTGGCTCGGGAGGAATGTACAGCGAGTGGACAACGGCCATTTCACGCACTTGCGCTTCAACGGGTCCTGCCATCCTTTCTCTTTTGCTACACAATTTAATTCCATGCCTTTCACTGGATTGAGCACCCGTTTTGATGGTATTATGGCATTCAGTCCAGGTGTGCGATTTGGACTGCAGTCACGGAACTGCTTTGGGGTTCATGAGCAGTGCCGAATCCTCCCTTTCACTTGGGACATAGATATTAGACCACTAGAGCTGAATTAACTTGTTTTTTTTTTTCTTTTCTAAAGGCAATCATACTTTGTGAAGGTGGTGAGTGTGGACCCACTGCGCCACTGACCAAACTTTCCCTGGAGGTAAGTGGCTACCTGGTTTTCACTAGAACCACTGATGTTGAAGATTGGCTTGGGCCATTAGAATCGCCACCAGATGCCACTCCAGGGCAGTTCCCGGACCTGCAGCAGCTGACCAAAGGGTCAGAGACAGAACATGAGGTACAGAGGTGACAGAGATGTGGTCAGACAGTCTGAGGTCAGGGCAGGCAGCACAAGATCAGAATAAAATGAGAGTGCAAGCCTGGACGATAATATGAGAATCTAAATGAACTTGCTCCTTGACAGACTGCAACCAGAAATCTAAATTCAGACAAGTTGTAAGTAACTGCTAATATATCTACTGCTGGCAGGGAACAGGACAGGGAAGCAAAACGTAACAGGTCTCAACAGAGTTAAATTCCTGCAGAGTCTGGTCATGCCTCCCAATTGTCAAGTGGAGACAGCAGGAGAGAAGAGCAGTGCAAGAGGCAGCTCAGAGAGACACTCTGATACAGGGAGGAGCAGAGCAGCATACACAGTGAGTAGGACGGTGCTGAGAAATCATGCGAGTTAACAGCGGGACATATGTCTGGCCCACATTCCAAATGTGTCCACTCTATGTCTTCTTTGCATAACAGTCATATTATTTGCTTAACAAGTCACTAAAGATTCTTTTCTTCCTGAAAGCTTATTGGGAACGAGCATCCCTGATCCCTAGGAACATTCAATTCACAGGGTGCTGATCACTAAGTGAACAAATAAAAAGCTTCTTCATTGGCAGAATTGATCTTTTGTATTGCACAAAAGATCTTTATTCTTGGCAGCATCGTCTTGTGTAAACAGGACTTGTGCTGCTTAGAACAACAGCCGATTATGTGCACTGACTGATCGATTAGGATTATTTAGTCTAGAAAAAAGACGACTGAGGGGCGATCTAATAACCATGTATAAGTATATAAGGGGACAATACAAATATCTCTCCGAGGATCTGTTTATACCAAGGAATGTGATAGTCACAAGGGGGCATTCTCTGCGTCTGAAGGAGAAAAGGTTTTTCTACCAACATAGAAGAGGATTCTTTACTGTTACGGCAGTGAGAATCTGGAATTCCTCGCCTGAGGAGGTGGTGATGGCAAAATCATTTGAGGGGTTCAAGAGAGGCCTGGATGTCTTCCTGGAGCGTAACAATATTGTATCTTACAGTTATTAGGTTCTTGAGAACCACATACATCAGGGAATTTATTCTGACGGAATATAGGCTGAACTAAATGGATAAATGTCTTTTTTCGGCCTTGCTAACTATGTTACTATGATTACAGATGCATAGTTAAGAGTGGTCTGCTGGTCTAAACAGGCTATTAAATAACTGCTTATAGGTCAATATATACCTATAGGCAATTGCTTAATACCACAAATCGGATAACCTTTAGACGATAGAAAGATCTGACTGCTTGTGGTTCATTTGAGTCTGATTTGCAAGAAAATAATTACTTGGTTGCAATCTCCCCATTACAGCAATATCATTTTTTATTCTTGTTCGTAAGCGTACAAATTTAATCAAGGCCAGATTTACCATCAGGAAAATATGAGCAGATGTCAACGCCCAATGGGCTAGAGGGGCCAAGAGATCTTAATTAACTAAGTCTATGTTTACTAAACAGCATCCAGGGTAGTTAGGACACTAAATGTGACTGTTTCCCGAGGGTCTACATACACCTGGAGTTGGTGCTGAATCCAGCAATGATCTACAAACTCCCCCTGTGTTTATTTCAGAGCGGATCAAGAAATGAGAGTCTTCTAAATGAGAAATACAAAATCGGTTTGGATATAATAATCAGAATATTTTATGTTTCATACTAATAATGCTATATTTGATTCCAATAGTTACAGTGAATTGTAAAAAAATGGATAACACTTACACCATCAAGTCCTGGAAGCGCCTACGGTAATCTAGAATATCCTGTACTCTAGATTCATTCCTCAAAGCAACAAGTCTGGAAAATGAAATTCTAATCACAGGTGATGAACTTATATTCACCATGTAGAACAATCAATACACCGCAGGGAAAATAACGTACTTCTTATCTGAAGTTCTGCGGTTTGTTTGAACCCTTAGGGAAGCTACAGCAATATGCTTTACAGACCAATACCCCGAATGAAAGATAAATCAAATTAAAACCAATCTATAGAATGCACACAAGTTTATCTTGTCCCCTGAATGTAAAGTTGTAAAATTTGGCATCATTTTAATAATAATAAAAGCATAAAGGAAAGTAGGTCACAGTGTGTCCTGATGTGAGTAGGGGTACAGGCTTCCCGACCCTAATTATATTAAGCCCTACCCATCAGCGTTCTTATTTCACATTTCTATAAATGGATACATAAAATTGTCATTAAAAATTGAGATTGTTGCATCAAGTAGCTAACTTCATGCTCAGAACTATTAACTATTACAAAACAATAAATTTTGGAGGGAAAATTTCATGGAAATATTCTTAACCCCTTCCTGACATCCGACGTACTATCCCGTCCATGGGACCCGGGCCCCTATGCCCATGGACGGGATAGTACGTCTACCGCGATCAGCGGCGCCCACTTGGTGAGCGCCGCTGATGGCGGCCGGGTGTCAGCTGATTATCACAGTTGACACCCGGCACAATGTGTCAGGGGCGGTCACGGACCGCCCCCGACGCGTTAACCCCTTGCACACCGCGATCAAACATGATCGCGGTGTACCTGGAGTTAAAGGGAAGCATCGGCAGTGAGGGGGCTCCCTCCGTGCTTCCCTGAGCCCCCCACGGCAGCGCAAAGTGCAGTGCTGCTGCGGGGGGCTCTTTCTCTACAGGCCCCCGGATCCAAGATGGCGACGGGGGCCTTCGGGGGCCTGTAGGGAGCTGGCTTCCTCAGTGCCTGCAAAGCGCAGGCATGAGGAAGCCTTCGGCACTGCCTGTGACAGATCGCTGATCTGTCACAGTGATCTGTGATGTGATAGATCAGCGATCTGTCAGAGGACAGTGATGTCCCACCTGGGACTATGTAATAAAGTAAAAAAAAAATAAAAAGAAGTGTAAAAATAATTTTAAAAAAATCGCCAAATAAATTAGTAAAAAAAAAAAAAAATATTCCCCAATAAATTCATTTTTTGAAAATAAAAAGAAAACAAAACAATAAAAGTACACATATTAGGTATCGCCACATCCGTAATGACCTGGCCTATAAAACTGTCCCATTAGTTAACCCCTTTAGCGAACCCCTTAAAAAATAAAAATAAAAAACAAAACAAAAAATGATTTATTATCATACCGCCAAACAAAAAGTGTAATAACGCGCGATCAAAAAGACGCATATAAATATCCATGGTACCGCTGAAAACGTCATCTTGTCCTGCAAAAAACGAGCCACCACACAGCATCATCAGCAAAAAAATAAAAAAGTTACAGCTCGCAGAATAGAGCGATGCAAAAATAATTATTTTTTATATAAAATAGTTTTCATTGCATAAAACCGACAAAACATAAAAAAATGACCTAAATGAGGTATCGCTGTAACCGTACTGACCCGAAGAATAAAACTGCTTTATCAATTTTACCACACGCGGAACGGTGTACACGCACTCCCCCAAAAGAAATTCATGAAACGCTGGTTTTTGTTCATTCTGCGTCTCAAAAATCGGAATAAAAAGCGATCAAAAAATGTCACGTGCCTGAAAATGGTACCAATAAAAACGTCAACTCGTCCCGCAAAAAATAAGACCTCACATGACTCGGTGGATCAAAATACGGAAAAATTATAGCTCTCAATATGTGGTGATGCAAAAACTATTTTTACAATAAAAAGCGTCTTTTAGCGTGCGACAGCTGCCAAAAATAAAAACCGCCATAAATAGTAAATCAAACCCCCCGTTATCACCCCCTTAGTTAGGGAAAAATAATAAAATTAAAAAAATGTATTTATTTCCATTTTTCCATTAGGGTGAGGGTTAGGGCTAGGGTTAGGGCTAGGGTTAGGGTTAGGGCTAGGGTTAGGGCTTGGGTTAGGGCTAGGGTTAGGGCTTGGGTTAGGGCTAGGGTTAGGGCTGAGATTAGGGTTAGGGGTGTGTTGGGGTTCGGGTTGGAGTTAGAATTGGGGGTTTCCAATGTTGGGGCACATCAGGGGCTCTCCAAATGCAACATTGCGTCTGATCTCAATTCCAGCCAATTCTGAGTTGAAAAAGTCATATGGTGCTCCTTCCCTTCCAATCTCTGCCATGCGCCCAAACAGTGTTTTACCCCCACATGTAGGGTATCAGCCTACTCAGACCAAATTGCATAACAATTTTTGGGGTCCAATTTCTCCTGTTACCCTTATGAAAATAAAAAATTGGGGGCAAAAATATCATTTTTGTGGAAAAAAATGATTTTTTTATTTTCACGTCCGAGCGTTATAAACTTCTGTGAAGCACTTGGGGGTTCAAAGTGCTCACCACACATCTAGATAAGTTCCGTGGGGGGTCTAGTGTCCAAAATGGGGTCACTTGTGGGGAGTTTCAATAGTTTAGGTACATCAGGGGCTCTCCAAACGCACATGACACCCGCAGACCATTCCATCAAAGTCTGCATTCCAAAATGGCACTGCTTCCCTTCCGAGCCCCGACGTGTGTCCATACAGTAGTTTTCTCCCACATATGGGGTGTCAGCGTACTCATGACAAATTGGACAACAACTTTTGGGGTCCAATTTCTCCTGTTACCCTTGGGAAAATGAAAAAATTGGGGACTAATTGATCATGTTTGTGGAAAAAATACGATTTTTTTATTTTCATGCCCGGGCATTATAAACTTCTGTGAAGCCCTTAGGGGTTCAAAGTGCTCACCACACATCTAGATAAGTTCCTTAGGGGTTCTCGTTTCCAAAATGGGGTCATTTGTGGGTGTTTCCACTGTTTAGGTACATTAGGGGCTCTCCAAAGGCAACATGACACCTGCAGACCATTCCATCAAAGTCTGCATTCCAAAACGTCACTACTTCCCTTCCGAGCCCTGACGTGTGTCCATACAGTAGTTTTCTCCCACATATGGGGTGTCAGCGTACTCAGGACAAATTGGACAACAACTTTTGGGGTTCAATTTCTCCTGTTACCCTTGGGAAAATAAAAAAAATGGGGACTAATTGATCATGTTTGTGGAAAAAATACGATTTTTTTATTTTCATGCCCTGGCATTATAAACTTCTGTGAAGCCCTTGGGGGTTCAAAGTGCTCACCTCACATCTAGATAAGTTCCTTAGGGGGTCTAGTTTTCAAAATGGGGTCATTTGTGGGGGGTTTCCACTGTTTAGGTACATTAGGGGCTCTCCAAAGGCAACATGACACCCGCAGACCATTCCATCAATGTCTGCATTCCAAAACGTCACTACTTCCCTTCCGAGCCCCGACGTGTGCCCATACAGTAGTTTTCTCCCACATATGGGGTATCAGCATACTCAGGACAAATTGGACAACAACTTTTGGGGTCCAATTTCTCCTGTTACCCTTGGGAAAATAAAAAAAATGGTGACTAAAAGTTCATGTTTGTGGAAAAAATACTAATTTTCTATTTTCACACCCAGGCGTTATAAACTTCTGTGAAGCACTGGGGGGTTAAAAGTGCTCACCACACATCTAGATAAGTTCCTTGGGGGGTCTAGTTTACAAAATGGTGTCATTTGTGGGGGGTTTCCACTGTTTAGGTACATCAGGGGTTTTCCAATCGCGACATGGTGTCCAATCTCAATTCCAGCCAAAAGCGTCAAATGGCGCTGCTTCCCTTCCGAGCTCTGCCATGCGCCCAAATAATGGTTTACCCCCACATGTGGGGTATCAGCGTACTCAGGACAAATTGCACAATAACTTTTAGGGTGCTGTTACCCTTGGAAAAATAAGAATTGAGGGTGAAAAGATCATTTTTGTGGAAAAAATATGATTTTTTAATTGTACGCCTTTATGTTATAAACTTCTGTGAAGCCCTTGGGGGTTCAAAGTTCTCACCACACATCTAGATAAGTTCCTTAGGGGGTCTAGTTTCCAAAATGGTGTCATTTGTTGGGGGTTTCCACTGTTTTGGTACATCAGGGGTTTTCCAATCGCGACATGATGTCCGATCTCAATTCCAGCCAAAAACGTCAAATGGCGCTGCTTCCCTTCCGAGCTCTGCCATGCGACCAAATAGTGGTTTACCCCCACATGTGGGGTATCAGCATACTCAGGACAAATTGCACAATAACTTTTATGGTCCTGTTACCCTTGGTAAAATAAAAATTGGGGTGAAAAGATCATTTTTGTGGAAAAAATATGATTTTTTAATTGTACCGCTGTACGTTATAAACTTCTGTAAAGCGCTTGTGGGTTCAAAGTTCTCACCACATATCTAGATAAGTTCCTTGGGGGGTCTAGTTTCCAAAATGGGGTCACTTGTAGGGGGTTTCCACTGTTTAGGTACATCAGGGACTCTCCAAACGTGACATGGCGTCCGATCTGAATTCCTGCCAATTTTGCATTGAAAAAGTCAAACGGCGCTCCTTCCATTCTGAGCTCTGCCATGCGCCGAAACAGTCGTTCCCCCCCACAAATCAGGTATCAGCGTACTCAGGACAAATTGCACAATAACTTTCGCAGTCCAATTTCTCCTGTTACCCTTGGTAAAATAAAAAAAATTGAACCTGAAGTATTTTTTTTGTGAAAAAAAGTTAGATGTTCATTTTTTTTTAAATATTCAAAAAAATTCCTGTGACGCACCTAAAGGGTTAATAAACTTCTTGAATGTGGTTTTGAGCACCTTAAGGGGTGCAGTTTTTAGAATGGTGTCACTTTTGGGTATTTTCTATCATATAGACCCCTCAAAGTGGCTTCAAATGTGATGTGGTCCTAAAAATAAAATGGTGTTGTAAAAATGAGAAATCGCTGGTCAACTTTTAACCCTTATAACTTCCTAACAAAAAAAAATTTTGGTTCCAAAATTGTGCTAATGTAAAGTAAACATGTGGGAAATGTTAGTTATCAAGTTTTTTGTGTGCTGTATCTCTGTGATTTAAGGGCATAAAAATTCAAAGTTGGAAAATTGCAAAATTTTCAAAATTTTTGCCAAATTTCCGTTTTTTTCACAAATAAACGCAAGTTATTTGAATGAAATTTTACCACTAACATGAAGTACAATATGGCATGAGAAAACAATGTCAGAATCACCGGGATCCATGGAAGCGTTCCAGAGTTATGACCTCAAAGGTACAGTGGTCAGAATTGTAAAAATTGGCCCGGTCATGAACGTGCAAACCACCCTTGGGGGTGAAGGGGTTAAACAGTTGTCCAGCCAATGATAAGCATTCTTTAAAGGTGTAAGACTAGTTAAAGGGGGTATCCGGGACTTTACAAATTACAAAAAATGTATCTAAGCACTAACAGGCAAGTAATTGCAACTTAGCTGCCTGTTGTGCACGGCGCTGTTCTTCTCCAGCACATAATGGTCAGAAACAACTGCCGGGGATTCAGAGGCCACTGCTGATGTCACGTCTACAGAGTAGAGGCTTCTTTTCGGCTCTGCTCTGATAATGAGGTAGGACTTCTGGCATCATTCTGATTGACAGCCGCATCCCCGCTGCCTGACTGAGAGAAGCTGACTGTCAGTCAGAATGAAGCAGGAAGTCCCGCCCTGTCGCATCAACAGAGGCAGCTGAATCCCCGGCAGGAGCAAACTGTGACCACTCTGTGGCGGGGAAGAACGGTGCTGTGCACAACAGGCAGGTAAGTTGCAATTATCTGCCTGTCAGTGCTTAGATACATTTCAGAATAATCACTGTATCCTCAGAGTGAGGTATACAGTGTGCTGGACTCCCTGGTGGTGTATAAGAATTAAGAAACCTTCATTTTGTGAGGACACCCTAGTGGTGTATAAGATTGACTATCACTAAAGGGAATTTTGGTAGACATTCTAGTAGTACAGTAGATTGTCGAACACCCGGTGATGTATAAAATTAGTTCCCTCAAGTGAGATAGGTATGATAACTTAAAAACACCCCAAAGATGTATTAGATTTAAATTCCCACCTGGTATAAGTGAGATGAATAGGACACCTTAGTGTATTGGGGGCTCTATATAGAATGTAGTTCACATTGTGTAGGTGTATTATATTATTGTCATTTCCAGGTAGCCCATATATGAAATTGGCATTATTAATAAAGATTGTATTCTTGTGGGTACACTAGATAGTGAATCTCCAGTGTGGGGTGATTGTAAAAACCATTGGAGATTGACAGGCAGTGTAGATTATTGCACCATGGTATAAAGCAGCTATTTATGGTCAGTTTGACAGTATCGCCATTAGTCCCCGATCCTGTCCCCTTCGACATACACTTGGGGGATAGTCGGGTCCACACTCTGCTGCTATCCAATAAATGCATCTTAGAGCTGAGATGGCTAAATTGAATAGCTGTCATTCAATTAACCTGCAAACAAATGCACTAATTCAAGCACTTTGGCTCCCCATAGTTACTATCTCATATTATTGGAGACCGTGCGAGGATGAGAGTGACAAGTTGATCAGCTAAGAACACATCCCGCGTCTCATACAGTTGGAGACCAAGCGGGGATCAGATGGTACACTAGCTCCCTAGGATCAATACTCACGTCTTATACAGTTAGAGACCATGCTGGGACCAGATGGTATGCTAGCACACTAGGATCAATACTTGCGTCTCATACAGTTAGAGACCATGCGGCGATCAAATGGTACGCAAGCTCCCTAGGATCTATACTCACGTCTCATACAGTTAAAGACCATGCGGCGATCAGATGGTACGCTAGCTCCCTAGCATCAATACTCGCATCTCATACCGCTAGAAACCATGCGGGGATCAGATGGTATGCTATCCCCTCATATAGTTAGAGACCATGTGGGGATCAGATGGAACGATAGCTCTCTAGCATCAATACTCGCATCTCATACAGATAGAAACCATGAGGGGATCAGATGGTATGCTATCCAGCTAGGATCAATACTCGCATCTCATACAGATAGAGACCATGTGGGGACCAGATGGTACGCTAGCTCCCTAGGATCAATACTCACGTCTCATACAGTTAAAGACCATGCGGCGATCAAATGGTATGCTAGCTCCCTAGGATCAATACTCACGTCTCATACAGATAGAGACCATGCGGGGATCAAATGGTATGCTAGCTCCCTAGGATCAATACTCACGTCTCATACAGATAGAGACCATGCTGGGACCAGATGGTATGCTAGCTCCCTAGGATCAATACTCACCTCTCATACAGATAGAGACCATGCGGGGATCAAATGGTACGCTAGCTCCCTAGGATCAATACTCACGTCTCATACAGATAGAGACCATGCGGCGATCAGATGGTACGCTAGCTCCCTAGCATCAATACTCGCATCTCATACCGCTAGAAACCATGCGGGGATCAGATGGTATGCTATCCCCTCATGTAGTTAGAGACCATGTGGGGATCAGATGGTACGATAGCTCTCTAGCATCAATACTCGCATCTCATACAGATAGAAACCATGAGGGGATCAGATGGTATGCTATCCAGCTAGGATCAATACTCGCATCTCATACAGATAGAGACCATGTGGGGACCAGATGGTATGCTAGTTCCCTAGGATCAATACTCACCTCTCATACAGATAGAGACCATGCGGGGATCAAATGGTACGCTAGCTCCCTAGGATCAATACTCACGTCTCATACAGATAGAGACCATGCGGGGATCAGATGGTACGCTAGCTCCCTAGGATTAATACTCACATCTCATACAGATAGAGACCATGCGGGGATCAAATGGTACGCTAGCTCCCTAGGATCAATACTCACGTCTCATACAGATAGAGACCATGCTGGGACCAGATGGTACGCTAGCTCCCTAGGATCAATACTCACGTCTCATACAGATAGAGACCATGCTGGGACCAGATGGTATGCTAGCTCCCTAGGATCAATACTCACATCTCATACAGTTAGAGACCATGCGGCGATCAGATGGTATGCTAGCTCCCTAGGATCAATACTCACGTCTCATACAGATAGAGACCATGCAGGGATCAAATGGTACGCTAGCTCCCTAGGATCAATACTCACGTCTCATACAGATAGAGACCATGCGGCGATCAGATGGTACGCTAGCTCCCTAGGATCAATACTCACGTCTCATACAGATAGAGACCATGCGGGGATCAAATGGTACGCTAGCTCCCTAGGATCAATACTCACGTCTCATACAGATAGAGACCATGCAGAGATCAAATGGCACGCTAGCTCCCTAGGATCAATACTCACGTCTCATACAGATAGAGACCATGCGGGGATCAAATGGTACGCTAGCTCCCTAGGCTCAATACTCATGTCTCATACAGTTAGAGACCATGTGGCGATCAGATGGTATGCTAGCTCCCTAGGATCAATACTCACGTCTCATACAGATAGAGACCATGCAGGGATCAAATGGCACGCTAGCTCCCTAGGATCAATACTCACGTCTCATACAGATAGAGACCATGCGGGGATCAAATGGTATGCTAGCTCCCTAGGACCAATACTCACATCTCATACAGTTAAAGACCATGTGGCGATCAGATGGTACGCTAGCTCCCTAGGATCAATACTTGCGTCTCATACTGTTAAAGACCATGCAGCGATCAAATGGTATGCTAGCTCCCTAGGATCAATACTCGTATCTCATACAGTTAGAGACCATGCAGGGATCAGATGGTACGCTAGCTCCCTAGGATCAATTCCCATGTCTCATACATTTAGAGACCATGTGGGAGTCGGGGCAGGGTGATGCAGGTAGCTAGGTAGTTAGCACGCAATCAAAGGGAAATACACTGGAATCAGGCACAGTGACTCTCTAAAATGACTTCCCGCATCTCATACAATTGGAGACCATGCGGGGTGAAAGTAACTGTACTGCTGCTTCTAAGGTGCCTGTGCGTGTCACACAGATGATTTCCCTGCGTGTCATCCGTGTGAGGAACGTTTTGCAGCCCATGGCCCGTGCTGCTGTTAAAAACAGACACCTCAGCATATTTTGCCCGGGGACACGGTCCATGGAAACACACTGAAGTCAGCGTCGGACTGGCCCACCGGGGAACCGGAGGATTCTCCGGTGGGCCCTGGCATCTGGTGGGCCCTGGCACCTGCAGGCATACAGGGCCAGCAGTTGCCTAGGGCCCCCGCTGCTCCAGGGGCCCCCAGCCAGTGGTGTGTCGCACACCATGCAGCTGCTATGGGGGCCCCTGCCAGCGGAGCAGCAGCGGGTGTCAGGAGGCAGGAGCCCCTGTCCCCGCTGCTAAAGAGAAATGAATATTCACTGCGAAGCAGTGAATATCATTTCAGGTCTCCACCCCCAGAGGCCCCGCCCCCAGCCCAGTAAGCCGCTCTGCATCTGTAAATCAGGGCCGGCGCCGCCCTCAGTCCTCTCTGCTCCTGGCTCACAGCCAGTGCGCGATGACGTCACTACATCGCGCACCCGCTGTGTGTCTGGCAGAGGGGGCAGCTCCTGACACTGAAGCCGGGATCAGCGTGGGAGCGAGGAGGAGAGGTGAGTATTGTGTTTTTTTTTTTTTTTTTTTATATCTCTCTAGCTCTCTCTATCTGTCTCTCTCTATCTATCTATCTATCTCTATTTCTCAATATATCTCTATATATCTCTCTCTCTATCTCTCTTATATCTATATATCTTTCTATCTCTATCTATTATCTATATCTATCTATCTCTATATCTATCTCTATTATCTATATCTATCTCTATCGCTCTATCTTTATATCTATCTTTCTATCTCTACATCTATCTCTATATCTATCTATCTTACTCTATCTATCTCTATATCTATTATCTCTATATTTATTATCTATCTAGCTACCATCTATATCTATCTATCTTTATCTATATATATCTCTATCTAATATCTATATCTATCTATCTCTATACCTATCTATCTATCCGTTATCTATCTCTATATCTTTTCTCTGTATCTATCTATCTCTCTATATCTCTCGCTATCTATCGCTCTATCTTTATATCTATGTCTATCTTTATATCTATATCTCTATATCTATCTCTATATCTATCTCTATATCTCTATAGCTATCTATCTATATATCTCTATCTCTATATCTCTATATCTATCTCTCTATCTCTATATATCTATCTATCTTTATCTATTTATCTCTATATCTTTTCTCTGTATCTATCTCTCTATATCTATATCTATCTATCTATCTCTATATATATCTATTATCTCTATATCTATATCTATTTCTCTCTATATCTCTCTATATCTATCTATCTATCTCTATATCTATCTCTCTGTATATCTATCTTTCTATCTCTATATCTATCTCTATATCTATCTTTCTCTATCTATCTATCTCTATCTATTATCTATATCTATCTCTATCTATCGCTCTATCTCTATATCTATCTTTCTATCTCTACATCTATCTCTATATCTATCTTTCTATCTATATCTATCTATATCTATCTATTATGTCTATCTAGCTATCTCTATTATCTATATCTACCTATCTCTATATCTTTCTATCTTACTCTATCTCTATATCTATCTGTTATCTCTATATTTATTATCTATCTTTATCTATCTATCTCTATCTATTATCTATATCTATATCTATCTCTCTATCTATTTATCGATCTCTGTATCTATCTCTCTCTATATCTATCTCTCTCTATCTCTCTCTATCTTTATATCTATATCTATCTCTATATCTATTATCTCTATATCTATCTACCTATCTATCTCTATATCTATCTCTCTCTATATATATATATATCTGTTTCTCTCTATATCTATCTCTATATCTCTCTCTCTATAGCTATCTATATATTATCTCTATATCTATCTATCTATATATTATCTCTATATCTATCTATCTCTATATCATATCTATCTATCTATCTCTATATCTGTTATCTCTATATCCATATCTATCTCTATATCCATATCTATCTCTATATCTATCTATCTCTATATCTATCTTTCTATCTAACACTATATCTCTATATCTATATATCTCATTATCTATCAATCTCTATCTCTCTCTCTTTATCTATCTATTGATCTATCCATCTATCTCTATATCTATCTCTATATCTATCTATTATATCTATCTATTATCTCTATTATCTATATCTATCCATCTATCTAGCTATCTCTATCTATCTCTATATCTCTCTATATCTATCTTTCTAACTCTATATCTATCTATCTCTATACATATCTCTATATCTAGCTATTATCTCTATATCTATCTCTATATCTATCTTTCTATATCTATCTGTCTCTATATCTATCTCTACATCTATCTATCTATCTCTATATCTATCTATCTCTATATATCTCTATATCTATTTTTATTTATAGCCATCTATCTATATATTGATCTCTATATCTATCTATATATGTCTATATTATTATTATTATTATTATTATATCTGTATATCTCTATCTATTATCTATCTCTATCTATATATCTATCTCTATATCTTTCTATCTATAGCTATCTATCTCTATATCTATCTATCCATTATCTATTTTCTATCTATCTCTATATCTATCTACCTATCGATCTATCTATCTATCTATCTATATTTCTTTCTATATCTATCTTTATATCTATCTCTATCTATCTCTATCTATCTCTATGAATCTTTCTATCTATATCTATCCATTATCTACTTTCTATCCATTATCTACTATCTATCTCTATATCTATTTCTACATCTATCTTTCTATCTATTTCTATCTAACTCTATATCTATATAGCATTATACCCTATGAGGGGGTGCATTATTCCCTATGAGGGGGGCAGTATTATACCCTATGAGGGGGGCAGTATTATACCCTATGAGGGGGGCAGCATTATACCCTATGAGGGGATGCATTATTCCCTATGAGGGGGGCAGTATTATACCCTATGAGGAGGCAGTATTATACCCTATGAGGGGGGCAGCATTATTCCCTATGAGGGGGGCAGTATTATACCCTATGAGGGGGCAGCATTATACCCTATGAGGAGGCAGCATTATTCCCTATGAGGGGGTGCATTATACCCTATGAGGGGGGCAGTATTATACCCTATGAGGGGGGCAGTATTGTACCCTATGAGGGGGCAGCATTATTCCCTATGAGGGGATGCATTATTCCCTATGAGGGGGGCAGTATTATACCCTATGAGGAGGCAGCATTATACCCTATGAGGGGGGCAGTATTATACCCTATGAGGGGGGCAGTATTATACCCTATGAGGGGGGCAGTATTATACCCTATGAGGAGGCAGCATTATACCCTATGAGGGGGTGCATTATTCCCTATGAGGGGGGCAGTATTATACCCTATGAGGGGGGCAGTATTATACCCTATGAGGGGGGCAGCATTATACCCTATGAGGGGGCAGCATTATACCCTATGAGGGGGTGCATTATTCCCTATGAGGGGGTGCATTATTCCCTATGAGGGGGGCAGTATTATACCCTATGAGGGGGGCAGTATTATATTCTATGAGGGGGTGCATTATTCCCTATGAGGGGGGCAGTATTATACCCTATGAGGGGGGCAGTATTATACCCTATGAGGAGGCAGCATTATACCCTATGAGGGGGGCAGTATTATACCCTATGAGGGGGGCAGTATTATACCCTATGAGGGGGGCAGTATTATACCCTATGAGGGGGCAGCATTATTCCCTATGAGGGGGTGCATTACACCCTATGAGGGGGTGCATTATTCCCTATGAGGGGGGCAGTATTATACCCTATGAGGGGGGCAGTATTATACCCTATGAGGGGGTGCATTATACCCTATGAGGGGTGCATTATACCCTATGAGGGGGCAGCATTATACCCTATGAGGGGGTGCATTATACCCTATGAGGGGGGCAGTATAATACCCTATGAGGGGGTGCATTATACCCTATGAGGGGGGCAGTATTATACCCTATGAGGGGGTGCATTATACCCTATGAGGGGGTGCATTATACCCTATGAGGGGGGCAGTATAATACCCTATGAGGGGGTGCATTATACCCTATGAGGGGGGCAGTATTATACCCTGTGAGGGGGGCAGTATTATACCCTATGAGGGGGGCAGTATTATATTCTATGAGATGGCTGCATTATATTCTATGAGATGGCTGCATTATACTATGTGAGGGGGCTGCTTTATATTCTATGAGGGGGCTACCCCAACTCCTGCTACATAATTAAGACATGTAAAACCTTATATTATACCCGGATATTAGCGTGTTTTACCGCATAATTGGTGGTCTGGTATTTAACTCTATGCAGCTACATAGTGGGCCCCAAGAATGATTTTCTCTGGTGGGCCCAAGGTGTTCCAGTCCGACGCTGACTGAAGTGCACAGACCCGTTCACTCTTTTTCCTATGGAGCATTGCTGTAAGATTACATACTCAGTTGGTATGCTAAAAAACGTTTTTTTAAGGCACCTATTTACACTTTGGGAACTAAAAGACTGTTGTTCGGCTGGTAATGTGGGGATATAAAGTAGCCTTCTGTCAGAGATATCTATTGCAGGTGTATACCAGGATATTTTCTTATTTTCTCGAAGAATACTTTTGACGTATACTGCAAGCACCATATCTATGCAAAATAAATTTCCATATTCATCATCCTTCCAAGTGCATATACTGTAAATCTATTATTTTATTGGCAAGAGTCCACAAAGTTACACACTAATGGCTTGCTTATATAGCGTATTTATAGGATCAGTGCTATCCGATTTTTCGTTAAATAGCACTCGGACCAATGTTACGCAATGGGGGTGTGCTGACTCATAATTTTTTCACCGCCAGAACTTTAAAAAATATTGCAGCATGCTGCCATTTCACTTTGAAACTAGATGCCACTCATCCATTCAAAAAATGGATTTCATGGCCCCCACCTGTATGTTGGTTAGTAGTATGGGCCCTTGTAATGTTCTAGATCGTATAAAGACATTCTTGTAATAATCTCCCCCATCCTAGGCCCCTTCCTGGTATAATGTCCCCCATCCTGAAATAATTCCACCTATTCTGTAATAATGCCCTCCTCCTGGTATGATGTCCCCATTCTGGTATAATGTCCCCATGATGGTATAATGTCCCTCATCCAGGTATAATTCTAGCTATTCTGAAATAAATTCCCCATTCTGGTATAATGTCCCTCATCCTGGTATAATGCCCCCATTCTGGTACAATGCCCCCATTCTGGTATAATTTCTTTTATTCTGGTATAATATCCCCCATTATGGTATATTGTCCCCATTCTGGTATAATGTCCCAATTCGGGTATAATGTCCCCCATTCAGGTATAATGTCCCCATTCTGGTATAATATATTTTTTTCTGGTATAATATCCCCCATTCTGGTATAATATCCCCATTCTGGTATATAGTCCCCATTCTGGTATAATGTCCTTAACCCTGGTATAATGTCCCCATTCTGTTATAATATCCCCCATTATGGTATAATATCCCCATTCTGGTATAATGTCCCAATTCGGGTATAATGTCCCCCATTCAGGTATAATGTCCCCATTCTGGTATAATATATTTTTTTCTGGTATAATATCCCCCATTCTGGTATAATATCCCCATTCTGGTATAATGTCCCCATTCTGGTATAATGTCCTTAACCCTGGTATAATGTCCCCATTCTGTTATAATATCCCCATTATGGTATAATATCCCCATTCTGGTATAATTCTACTTATTCTGGTATAATGTACCCTTTTCTGGTATATTGTCCCCATTCTGGTATAATGTCCCCCATACTGGTATAATGTCCCCATTCTGGCATAATGCCCTTAACCCTGGTATAATTTCCCCATTCTGGTATAATATCCCCATTCTGGTATAATTCTACCTATTCTGGTATAATGTCCTCATTCTGGTATATTGTCCCCATTCTGGTATAATGCCCTCATTCTGGTATTACACCCCCATTCTGGCATAACATTCCCATTCTGGTATAATGTCCCCCTGCTGGTATAATTTCCCTTATTCTGGTATATTGCCCCCATACTGAAATATTGTCCCCATTTTGGTATAATTTCCCCATTCTGGTATAACACCATCATTCTGCTCTATTGCCCCCACTTTGGTATAATGCCCCCATTCTGATATGAAGTCCTCCATGCTTGTATAATGTCCTTCACCCTGGCATAATGTCCCCATTCTGGTATAATTCTACCTATTCTGGTATAATGTACCCTTTTCTGGTATATTGTCCCCATTCTGGCATAATGCCCTTAACCCTGGTATAATTTCCCCATTCTGGTATAATATCCCCATTCTGGTATAATTCTACCTATTCTGGTATAATGTCCTCATTCTGGTATATTGTCCCCATTCTGGTATAATGTCCCCAATTTTGGTATAATGTTCCCATTCTGGTATAATACCCCCATTCTGGCATAACATCCCCATTCTGGTACAATGTCCCCCTGCTGGTATATTGCCCCCATACTGAAATATTGTCCCCATTTTGGTATAATTTCCCCATTCTGGTATAACACCATCATTCTGCTCTATTGCCCCCACTTTGGTATAATGCCCCCATTCTGATATGAAGTCCTTCATGCTTGTATAATGTCCTTCACCCTGGCATAATGTGCCCATTCTGGTATAATATCCCCATCCTGGTATAATTCTACCTTTTCTGGTATAATGTCCCCATTCTGGTATAATGTCCATCACACTGGTATAATGTCCCCATTCTGGTATAGTATCCCCATTTTGGTATAATTCTACCTATTCTGGTATATTGTCCCCATTCTAGTATAATGTCCACCATACTGGTATAATGTCCCCAATTTTTGTATAATGTTCCCATTCTGGTATAATGCCCTCATTCTGACATAATGCACCAATTTTGGTATAATGCCCTCATTCTGGTAATACACCCCCATTCTGGTTTCTGGTATAATATCCCTATTCTGGTATAATGTCCCCTGCCTCTGATTGACCAGCAGCGTGTATTGCAACGCAGGGACCTGGCGGGTCTCTACAGCTCAATATATTTCACCTGTATGTGCGACTGCAGTGGCACCTTCTGTGACTATGATCGTTTCACCACTGGGGGCATGGAAAACATCAGACTGCACTCAGATGACATGAGAGTGCAGTCCAATTTCCCTGGATTTACACAATGGAGAAGATTGAGAAATCTTCTTCTCCATCTTCTCACAGTGTGTTCTGATCCTCTCATCCAAAAGAATCGGAGTACACTATGCTTACACTTGGATCAAACTGATCAGAGTTTCACTTGCATAATCAACCCGATTCTCTTGGACGAGAGAATCTACGGCCATCTGACTGTAGCCTTAGGTGCAGAGTTAAAACATCTGCAAAGCTGAAGCAAAAGGATCATTTTAGAAATGAATATTCAACTTTAAGATGAAGCAATTTGGGTGAGTCAGATTGGGCGTGTGATTGCTCCTCAAGAGCTACATAGCTGGAAGCACAGAGTTGTTTAGTTTTTCAGAAAAAAATCTATCACATTTGATTTTATTTGATTTTGTTTGATCGATAGTCGAATGAAATATGCAAATGGTATTTTTTTGCATTTCTTGTTCTGGGTTACAATTGGATGAATTCAGAAAATGTCAAAGATTTACAGAAACACTAGAGCTCTTTTTTGCATATGGCACTTTTCAAATTTAATAAAATCTCCAGCTATACCTGTATGCAAAGCACATGTCTTTTTTCTGGTTTCTTAAAAAAGCAGAATGTAATGCTGCCCCCTAGAGTAAATAATTATACAGTGTTTTTTTTTTCTTTTTCTTACCATTGTTGGATTTTTTTTACACCTGAGCACCATTTGAAGTGTTCCAGTCACTTCAATTCACTTTCCAGAAATATTTAACGAGGAATATCATTTTTTTCAGGTATTATATGACTTTTATCGGTGTTTCATGTTTCCCCTCTCCGGTCTCTGATTCTCATATCCAGTTTCTCTATGTTAGTGAGTGGTTACTAGCACTAGGATGCCTGCCATACACAATACAGGGAGACATGAGAGATACCTGCTCTCCTTTGTCTAAGTAGCAGCATCAGTGAAGACATACAGTAGGAATGAGTAATGTAGCTGTGAATCCAGCACTGGAGTGAGATAAAACACTTACTAAAAAACATTAGCACATCTCTCTTATCATCTGCCTCTCTTACAAAGTTAATCTACCCCCAATAGACTTCAAAAAGCAGATGTAATCGGACATCTCATAGAACTGGCAATCCTTCTTGTTTTGAACAATGGTGAATGATGAGTTCACAAAATACCTGAGGAAGACATTTTATACTGTCGAAACGCGTTGTATGTGCTTTTTCTTGAGAAATAATAAAAAACCTTTTTTGGATAATAAGAAGTCTTGGATCCTACACCTACGGGAGCGCAAGTAGCCTGGTATAAAATTTATTGGATAACATTCCTATGGATACTTGGTCTGAGTGACGTAACAAGTTACCAGGGATTTGCAGCATACCGACCACAGAAGAAATCCACCTTTGAACACCTAATGGTCCTAAGTGACCTATATGCAAGATATCAAGATTTATAAAAGGTGAGAGCTCAGACCCTAGACAGGTGTGTAACTGTACCCCCCTCATTTGGCTCCTCCAAGATTAGTCCATAACCACAGGAACAGGGCTCTTAGCGTGAAATCTTCTTAGCAAGATTGCAGCATTTATGTTCTTTTTTGGCACTCAACATCTCTCCTCAGGACCAAATCTCTTACAGTCTATCAAGTAGGAGAGATTACCACAAACCTTCTTACAGTCCACAATTTGGTTGATCTCATACTCCTTGTTGATATCAGAAGCAGAAGCAGGGAAAGTTTTGACTATAGTAGAGAATCTATTGAGGATCAGAGGACAAAGTAGAGAAACATGAAAGGCATTAGGGATTATCAGAGTAGGACGTAGTTTAAGATGAAAAGTGACAAGGTTTATTTGCTCGATAATTTGAGATGGGTCAAAGAAATTGGGTACCAGTTTTTTTTTTGCAACAAGTCTTCAAACTGATGTTTTTTAGTAGAGAGGCATACCTAATCTCCGGGAGCGATGTTGGGAACAGATCTGTGGCGTCTGTCAGCGCTCTTCATAACTCTTGCTGCGGCTGCATTTAAATTAGCTTGTACCTCAGTCCAGATGTTATGGATGTCCTTATAGACGCTGTACACAGCAGGAAGTAGGGTTTTAGCTGGAATAAACTGAGGGAAACCAGTTTCTAGGCTGAACACTATAACAAATATAGATTTCCTAGAAGAATTTGTATGGGCAAAATTGTCCTAAGGAAGCAGGTCTGACTAATTATCTTGGTGGGAGTTGGAGAATAGAAGTGCTGTTCTATGGACTGTTTAATTCTTTCTGCCCATTTGGGGTGAGAGCTTGAGGAAAAATACAGAGAATTTTTTAAAGTTCTTGCAGAGCGGCCTTCACGATTTGGAAACAAAATTGCACACCACTGTAAGAGATAATAATATTATTTGGGAGACCATGGAACTGGAATATATCTTTAAAAAGTGCTTGGGCCAACTGTGAAGCAGTTAGAAGATCTGGTAAATGCACAAAACAAGACAATTTAGAGAATCGGTTCACTGCAACCCAGATGGTACTGAATCCCTGTGATTCAGGAATATCAGTAACAAAGTCCATGCAGATCCCAGCCCAAGGATCTTCTGGAACAGGAAGAGGCTGAAGATGACCTAGAGGCTCTTGATAATAGAGTTGAATTGCATGTAAGGAGATGAACGAGTGAGAAGACACATACAGTAATGCATAAACCGAGTGTCTGCACGTGAACATCGCCATCTGCTGGCTAAAGATGATAACGAAGGAAAGAGCAGGGAGCTGCATTAGTAAGGAACTTAAGAGCAAAGTAAATGTCTCCTGAGGGAAGAGATTAGAGGAGATGCCAGGTTTGGTGACAGCTGTGGTGCAGTTCGTAATTATAAAAGTTCTGGGAGGGCCGAGAAGAGGAGGAGTTGGGGCCTGAGCCTGTAGCAGGACAAAAGTGGGGTACAGTGAGCTGGCTTATAGCCGCCATTAGGAGAGAATAGATCTGAGTAAAGGAGTCTAGGAACCAGATCCGAGTAAAGAAACTGAGAGATCAGACAACAGTAAAGATACGAGAGAGACCAGAGCCTGGAGAGCTGAGCCAAGTGAGCAGGGCCAGGGCCCAGATTGAGACGACTAGGCCACAGAGGAGGGACATTTGTGCCATCCTTCACTTCCTGTGCAGACATACGGTACAAAGTAGGGACAAGGGTTGTGCTACAGCCAGGGAATGAAAGTGGCTAACATGACGAGTGTGCCAAGTCATTCATCAATCTGGGACTTGCGGCCTAGAGGGTAGCATCATTGACCCCCCCCTTTAGGGCCTGTGTGACATTTTGCGTTGCCTAGAGAGTGACGATGGTGATGGGCCTGGTAGTGATATTGATATTGACATGCTTTTGGCTAGAGTATTAAGACTAAGACCTCATTGATGATACCAGTTGTCTAATGGTAATAATAGAATGATAGTGTAACTTTAACTTTTTTAACCATTTTCATTATCTCCTGATATTGGGCCAAAGGCTTCCCTCAATTGTGTTAATCAAATAAATAGTTGTTGGTTTAAGGATCAGTGTCTCCTCATTGTCTGCAATGTTGCATCCGCGTACCTGTTAACATGCGCACACTGAGGGAAGGATGCTACTAACTCCTTCATGTTTTGTCTCCATTTGTGCCACAAAAAGAAATCTCCTCCAGTCCCTTTCCCCTGCTGTCACCCCTCACGTAACTAAAATATTTAACCTCTCTCTCTCTTTTGGTATCTTTCCCTCCTCATTTAAGCATGCCATCATGCATCCACTACTTAAATAACCATCCCTCGACCAAAATTGTGCCACTAACTATAGACCGGTCTCTAATCTTCCCTTCATCTCTAAACTCCTGGAACGCCGGGTCCACTCCCGTCTATCTCTTTGATAACTCTCTTTTCGACCCTCTCCAATCCGGTTTCCGTTCTTTACACTCTACTGAAGCAGCCCTCACTAACGTCTCTAATGATCTACTAACAGCTAAATCAAATGGTCATTACTCCATGCTAATTCTCTTGGATCTCTCTGCAGCATTCGACTCTGTGGATCATCAGCTCCTCCTCACTATGCTCCGTTCCATTGGCCTCAAGGACACCGTTCTCTCCTGGTTCTCCTCCTATCTCTCCTTTACTGTATCTTTTGCTGGTTCCTCCTCCTCTCACCTTCCCCTTACTGTTGTGGTTCCTCAAGGATCGGTTCTAGGCCCCCTTCTCTTCTCCTTGTACACTGCCCCTATTGGTCAAACAATCAGCAGATTTGGTTTCCAGTACCATCTCTATGCTGATGACACCCAATTATACGCTTCTTCTCCTGACATCACGCCAACCTTTTTAGAAAACACCGACGATTGTCTAAACGCTGTGTCTAACATCATGTCCTCACTATATCTGAAATTGAACCTGTCAAAGACTGAACTCTTGTGTTTCCTCCCTCTACTAATGTACCTATACCCGACATTGCCATTTCTGTGTGTGGTTCCACTATTACTCCCCAGCAACATGCCCGCTGTCTTGGGGTCATACTTGACTCCGAACTTTCCTTTGCCCCCCACATTCGATCACTGGCTGGCTCTTGTCATCTGCACCTCAAAAACATTTCTAGAATTCGACCTTTTCTTATTTTTGACTCAGCAAAATCTCTTACTGTTTCTCTTATTCATTCTTGTCTTGACTATTGTAACTCTCTTCTAATCGGTCTCCCTCTTACCAAACTCTCCCCTCTCCAATCTGTCTTGAATGCTGCAGCCAGGTTCATATTCCTCACCAATCGTTACACCGATGCCTCTACCTTGTGCCAGTCATTACTCTGGCTACCCATCCACTCCAGAATTCAGTATAAACTTATTACCCTCACCCACAAAGCCCTCCATGGCTCAGCACCACCCTACATCTCCCCCCTTATTTCAGTATACCACCCTACCTGCGCCCTCCGTTCTGCTGATGACCCGAGGTTAGCATCCTCAATAATCAGAACCTCCCACTCCCGTCTCCAAGACTTTACACGTGCTGCGCCAATTCCTTGCAATGCACTTCCCAGGTCAATACGATTAGTCCCCAATCCCCACAGTTTTAAGCGTTCCCTGAAAACTCATTTATTCAGACTGGCCTACCGCCTCAACACATTAACCTAATCTATCCCTGTGTGGCACAGCCAAAAGTTTTACCATAACCAGGTTCCCCGCATCATGTTCCCACATGCTTTATGCATCCATTAGCCCTCTGTGTCTGTACTGTTACACACTTAACATTATGGCTGGTCCAAACAATCAGGGCAATTGTTACCACCCACCTTTCGTGTCTACCTTTTTCATCATAGATTGTGAGCTTGCGAGCAGGGCCCTCATTCCTCTTGGCATCTGTTATGATCTGTGTGATTATTGTTATGCTGTAATGTCTATTGTCTGTACAAATCCCCTCTGAAATATAAAGTGCTGCGGAATATGTCGGCGCTATAGAAATAAAATTTATTATTATTATTATTAAATGGGAGATAATTTTAGAAGTTCATTTAACTCCCGGGTGTGACTAAAGAGTTGAATGAACCCAGGATTGGAGTTTCTGGCGGAGTGTGTTTGAAACCAGAGAATGTCCCTAAGGCCTCCTTCACATGTCCTGGTGATTCCTGTACAAGAAAAAACAGTACTGGTGAGATCCATGGTCCGTGTCCGTGTGCCATCCTTATGTAGGTATGTGACATCCGTATGATATACTGTACATGTGCTCTCCGTGGTTCGTGTGTCTATGTTTCACATCCCCCAAGGTCAGTGTTACTGGTGGGCCCTTTTCACCCCAGTCCGACAATGGACAAACATGGCTTAGTATACTCTGTAACCTTTCCTTACTAGGCCCTGTACTCCCCCTAGCTCCATAGGGATAGTGAGCCATAGGTGGGAGGGCTGATATTTGCATATGTGATTTGGTTAATTCAGGCAGTTAATTGTGGGTTTTTACTGTGATATTGTTGTGATATTACTGTATTAGAGTTGTAGTATCAACATATATGTACAGTATGTATATATTTATAGTCGTCTGGGTATCTATATACATAATTGCCTTGTAACGTTTTCATTTCCGTCTGGATGTCCCCGAATCCCACAATCCACCGCGCCGACCGGAAGTACGCCGAACGCCATATTGAAATACCCAAGTAAGGGGTATTTCAATATGGCACCCGCTGGTGGTACCAGGCCCTTCCACAGTACCACCAGTGGGACACCGCCGGGATCCCCCCATCGCCGCCGGACCTGCCACCGCCAGACCCGCCACCTCCATCACAGCCGGCAGGAAATTCCGAGGCTCACGGCCTGTGCACAGGCCGCAAGCTGTGGACTTTCCTGCTGGCTGGCCGCTGCCAGGACCCCACCTGCCGCTGGACCTGCCGCTGCTGCTGGCCACACCGCCGGACCCCCCCGCCGGACCCCCTCACCAGACCCGCCGCTGCCTGCCCACCCACCTCCGTCACAGCCGGCAGGAAAGTCCGTGGCTTGCGGCCTGTGCACAAGCCGCAAGCCGCGGACTTTCCTGCTGGCTGGCCGCTGCCAGGACCCCACCTGCAGCTGGACCTGCCGCCGCTGGAGCCGCCGCTGCTGGCCACCCCACCGGACCCCCACGCCAGACCTGACGCTGCCTGCTCTCCCACCTCCGTCACAGCCAGCAGGAAAGTCTGTGGCTTGTGGCCTGTGCACAAGCCGCAAGCCGCGGACTTTCCTGCTGGCTGGCCGCTGCCAGGACCCCACCTGCCGCTGGAACTGCCGCCGCTGGAGCCGCCATTGCTGGCCACCCCGCCGGACGCCCTCGCCAGTCTCGCCTTTGCCTGCCCACCCACCTCCATCACAGCCGGCAGGAATGTCCGTGGCTTGCGGCCTGTGCACAAGCCGCGGACTTTCCTGCTGGCTGGCCGCCACCAGGACCCCACTCGCCGCTGGACCGGCCGCCGTTGAACCCCCCCACCGCCGCCGCCGCCGGCCATCCCGCCGGACCCGAACACCCCCGCTGCCGCTGCTGGCCACCCTGCCGGACCCCCCCCGGACCCGCCGCTACCTGCCCACCCGTCACAGCCGGCAGGAAACACCGCGGCTTGCGGCCTGTGCACAGGCCGCAAGCCACGGACTTTCCTGCTGGCTGGCCCCTGCCACGACCCAACCCGCCGCTGGACCTGCCGCCGCTGAACCTGGACAACATTGCGATCACAAAACCGCGCTCCTTAAATCATCATTATTACTACTAATGATAGTGAATGAGAACGTATGTTGACTTACGGGTCACTGTGTGACCACATTCATTAGTTGTACATTAGCAGTGCTACGTTGCAGCATTATATTGACGCCTAGTCCTAAATTCTCAGTGCGGCAAAGCCTGCCCCCATCAGGGCGTCACCGCCCTCCCCATGCGATAGCATCGGGCCTCCATCTAGTAAATATATACTGTATTTATGTAATAGACTGTAGACTTGTGTGTGTAATAAATATCCTTTATTGATACACTGTTTGTCTTAGCTAGTATCTAATACATAAAGCTTAGTGTATGTATGTATGTATGTGTGTGTATGTATCAGCCACGCCCACTTAACATAGCTTCGCCCACTCTGCATAGCCACACTCACTCCACACGCAAAGCCCCGTATAATAAATATCTAATATATACAGTATATACAGTATATATATATATATATATAATAAATATTTAATCTAATATATATATGTGTGTATATATATTATATATATTTCATAGGCACATCTTCTTGACCACAACAGGTTCATTTCACCAGAGCCGTTTGAAAGATGAAAGCAGAGCTGTGATTGGTTGCTATGAGCAACAGTTTTCCTTGTAGACAGTTGTGGTAACTGAGGCCTATTATTCTTATTTCTATGGTGCTATCATCCTTCTGTAAGGCTAGTTTCACACTTGCTTTTTTTTGCAGCGCGTTTTTCCCGCAAAAAAACGCATTGAAAAAACGCATACAAAAGCATACAACTGCTGCGTTTTTTTCAAGCATTTTTATGAGCATGCATGAAAAAAACACAGCGTTTTTATGCGTTTGTATGTGTTTTTAGTGCGTTTTTACCGTGTTTGCGTTTTTTCCAAACATTAGGTGGCCCCTCACACTAACCAAAACCATGACTTTACTAACCCTAACCCTGACCCTGACCCTAACCCTAACCCTAACCCTAACCCTGACCCTAACCCTAACCCTAACCCTAACCCTGACCCTAACCCTAACCCTAACCCTGACCCTAACCCTAACCCTTAACCAAACCATACCCTGATCCTAACCCTGACCCTAACCCTAACCCTTAACCAAACCATACCCTGATCCTAACCCTAACCCTGACCCTAACCCTGACCCTAACCCTGACCCTAACCCTTAACCAAACCATACCCTGATCCTAACCCTAACCCTAACCCTGACCCTAACCCTAACCCTAACCCTTAACCAAACCATACCCTGATCCTAACCCTAACCCTGACCCTAACCCTAACCCTTAACCAAACCATACCCTGATCCTAACCCTAACCCTGACCCTGACCCTAACCCTAACCCTAAACCCCCTTAACTAACCCTAACTCTAACCCAAACCCCTAAATTCCATTGTCTAAACTAATGGTAAAAAAAAAAACGCATGTGCAAAAAAACGCATACATAAGCATGCCAATGCGCACATATGCTCACCATAGACTTATAATGGGTGTCTTGCTGTAAAAAAACGCATTGCGCGCGCATGCGTTTTTTTGAGGCAAGTCGGACGCCCAAAAAATGCAACAGGTTGCATTTTGTGCGCCCGAGCGCATACCGCAAAAAAATGCATGCGCGGAAAAACACGTACAAACGCATGTGTATGCGCACATAAGCACATCCCATACAAAGTATAGGAAAAAAAAACGCATGCGCTATTTAGCGCTAAAATACCGCTAAAAAAAACGCAAGTGTGAAACCAGCCTAAAGCTGGAAATAACACAAATTATTACCGTGCTGACACAGACCACCCTCTGACACAGACTGCAGGGTGAACCCAGAATCAGGAACTTCTCTTTGTCTGGTGTGAGGGACATAGTCGTGGCTGAGATTAATGCCTCTTGCGCACCTTGGTCTCCCATCATATACAAAGAATGTCCTTTAAGATGGATTTCTCCAACCCTGGTATCATTTTAATCGGTGTAACAGCGCCAACCAGACAATGTTGGCTCTGACTGGATGAGGTGGGATATTAGTGGTAGTAGTCCAGTGGCTCTGGCTGACGGGATGATGTGGGATATTAGGGATAGTTGTACGGTGGCTCTGGCTGACAGGACTATGTCGGATATTAGGAGTAGTAGTCCGGTAGCTCTGGCTGACAGGATGATGTGGGATATTAGGGGTAGTAGTCCGGTGGCTCTGGCTGACAGGATGATGTCGGATATTAGGAGTAGTAGTCCAGTAGCTCTGGCTGATTTGGAATATTAGGGGTAGTAGTCCAGTGGCTCTGGCTGATGGGATGATGGGGGATATTAGCTGTAGTAGTCTGGTGGCTCTGGCTGATGGGATGATGTGGGATATTAGGGGTTGTAGTCCGGTGGCTCTGACGGTATATTAGTGGTAGTAGTCTGGTAGCTCTGGCTGACGGGATGATGAGGGATATTAGCTGTAGTAGTCTGGTGGCTCTGGCTGATGGGATGATGTGGGATATTAGGGGTTGTAGTCCGGTGGCTCTGACGGGATATTAGTGGTAGTAGTCCGGTGGCTCTGGCTGATGGGACGATGTGGGATATTAGGAGTAGTAGTCCGGTGGCTCTGGCTGACGGGACGATGTGGGATATTAGTGGTAGTAGTCCGGTGGCTCTGGCTGACAGGACGATGTGGGATATTAGTGGTAGTAGTCCGGTGGCTCTGGCTGATGGGACGATGTGTGATATTAGTGGTAGTAGTCCGGTGGCTCTGGCTGATGGGATGATGTGGGATATTAGGGGTAGTAGTCTGGTGGCTCTGGCTGATGGGATGATGTGGGATATTAGCGGTAGTAGTCCGGTGGCTCTGGCTGATGGGATGATGTGGGATATTAGGAGTAGTAGTCCGGTGGCTCTGGCTGACGGGACGATGTGGGATATTAGTGGTAGTAGTCCGGTGGCTCTGGCTGACAGGACGATGTGGGATATTAGTGGTAGTAGTCCGGTGGCTCTGGCTGATGGGACGATGTGGGATATTAGTGGTAGTAGTCCGGTGGCTCTGGCTGATGGGATGATGGGGGATATTAGCTGTAGTAGTCTGGTGGCTCTGGCTGATGGGATGATGTGGGATATTAGGGGTTGTAGTCTGGTGGCTCTGGCTGATGGGATGATGTGGGATATTAGCGGTAGTAGTCCGGTGGCTCTGGCTGATGGGATGATGTGGGATATTAGGGGTAGTAGTCCGGTGGCTCTGGCTGACGGGACGATGTGGGATATTAGGGGTAGTAGTCCGGTGGCTCTGGCTGACGGGGCGATGTGGGATATTAGTGGCAGTAGTCTGGTGGCTCTGGCTGACGGGATGATGTGGAATAGTCCGATGGCTCTGACGGGATAATGTGGGATATTTGGGGTTGTAGTCCGGTGGCTCTGACGGGATATTAGTGGTAGTAACATAGTAACATAGTAACATAGTTATTAAGGTTGAAGGAAGACTTTAAGTCCATCTAGTTCAACCCATATCCTATCCTAACTTGCCCTAACATGTGATCCAGAGGAAGGCAAAAAAAAACCATGTGGCAAACAGTAAGCTTCACATTGGGGAAAAAAATTCCTTCCTGACTCCACATATGGCAATCAGACTAGCTCACTGGATCAACGCAATATTAAGGAAACTAGTGTATATACCCTGTAATATTATACTTTTCAAGAAAGGCATCCAGGCCCTTCTTAAATTTTAGTAGGGAATCACTCATTACAACATCATATGGCAATGAGTTCCATAGTCTCACTGCTCTTACAGTAAAGAATCCGCGTCTGTGATTATGCTTAAACCTTCTTTCCTCCAGACGTAGAGGATGCCCATTTGTTCCCGTCACAGGTCTAAGGCTAGTTTCACACTTGCTTTTTTTTGCAGCGCGTTTTTCCTGCAAAAAAACGCATTGAAAAAACGCATACAAAAGCATACAACTGCTGCGTTTTTTTCAAGCATTTTTATGAGCATGCATGAAAAAAACGCAGCGTTTTTATGCGTTTGTATGCATTTTTAGTGCGTTTTTACCGCGTTTGCGTTTTTTTCCAACATTAGGTGGCCCCTCACACTAACCCAAACCATTACTTTACTAACCCTAACCCTAACACTGACCCTAACCCTGACCCTAACCCTAACCCTGACCCTAACCCTTAACCAAACCATACTTAACCCTAACCCAAACCCTAAACCCTAACTAACCCTAACCCTGACCCTAACCCTGACCCTAACCCTGACCCTAACCCTTAACCAAACCATACTTAACCCTAACCCAAACCCTAAACCCTAACTAACCCTAACCCTAACCCTGACCCTAACCCTAACCCTGACCCTAACCCTTAACCAAACCATACTTAACCCAAACCCTAAACCCTAACTAACCCTAACCCTGACCCTAACCCTTAACCAAACCATACTTAACCCTAACCCTGACCCTAACCCTGACCCTAACCCTTAACCAAACCATACTTAACCCTAACCCAAACCCTAAACCCTAACTAACCCTAACCCTGACCCTAACCCTGACCCTAACCCTTAACCAAACCATACTTAACCCTAACCCTGACCCTAACCCTAACCCTGACCCTAACCCTTAACCAAACCATACTTAACCCTAACCCTGACCCTAACCCTGACCCTAACCCTTAACCAAACCATACTTAACCCTAACCCTGACCCTAACCCTAACCCTGACCCTAACCCTTAACCAAACCATACTTAACCCTAACCCTGACCCTAACCCTAACCCTGACCCTAACCCTTAACCAAACCATACTTAACCCTAACCCTGACCCTAACCCTGACCCTAACCCTTAACCAAACCATACTTAACCCTAACCCTAACCCCAACCCTAACCCTGACCCTAACCCTAACCCTAAACCCCCTTAACTAACCCTAACTCTAACCCAAACCCCTAAATTCCATGGTTAACAAAAAAAAACGCATGTGCAAAAAAACGCATACATGAGCATGCCAGTGCGCATGTATGCGCATCCATAGGCTATAATGGCCATTTTTAGCGCAAAACGTGCGCATACGTGCGCATGCGCTTTTTTGCAGGGCCAAAAAATGCAACATGCTGCGTCTGGAAAATACAAACGCACACCCCAAAAAAACACAGAGCATGAAAATCGCATACATGCGCTTACCAGCGCGCAGGTATGCGCACCCATGTTAAATATAGGGGAAAAAACGCATGCGCACGTATGCGTTTTTTTCCAGTGCTAAAAAACGCAAATGTGAAACCAGCCTAAGAGTATAAAAATCATTGGAAAGGTCTTTGTATTGTCCCCGCATATATTTATACATTGTAATAAGATCACCCCTAAGCCTTCGATTTTCCAAACTAAATAATCCCAAGTGTAATAACCTGTCTTGGTACCTCCAGTTCCCTAATAACCTTGGTCGCTCTTCTCTGCACCTGCTCCAGTTCAGCTATGTCTTTCTTATACACCGGAGACCAGAACTGTACACAGTATTCTAAGTGTGGTCGCACTAGTGACTTATATAGAGGTAAAATTATGTTCTCCTCATGAGCATCTATGCCTCTTTTAATGCATCCCATTATTTTATTTGCCTTTGCAGCAGCTGCCTGACACTGGCCACTAAATGTGAGTTTGTCATCCACCCATACACCCAGGTCTTTTTCAGTGACAGTTTTGCCCAGTGTTTTACAATTAAGCACATAATTATACATCTTGTTCGTTCTACCCAAGTGCATGACCTTACATTTATCCCCATTAAAGCTCATTTGCCATTTATCAGCCCAAGCTTCTTGTTTACATAAATCCTCTTGTAATACTAAATTGTCCTCCTCTGTACTGATTAACCTGCAGAGTTTAGTGTCATCTGCAAATATTGAAATTCTACTCTCTATGCCCCCTACAAAGTGATTAATAAATATGTTAAAAAGTAGTAGTCTGGTAGCTCTGGCTGACGGGATGATATGGGATATTAGGGGTAGTAGTCTGGTGGCTCTGACGGGATGATGTGGGATATTAAATGCCACAATTGACAGTGGCATTTAAGGGGTTAATCAACCCTGATCGGTTTTAAAACTGGTCGTGGCCGATGACTCAGTGAATCAGCTGCCATATACACACGTAATCAAAATTGTTGGCACCCTTCGTTTAATGACAGAAAAACCCTCAATGGTCACAGAAATAACTTGAATCTGACAAAAGTAATAATAAATAGAGTTGAGCTCCTTTGGTCGGATTGGGTTTCACGAAACAAAATTTGTTTCAGATGAAACTGGTCCGACTAGGGCAAAAAAAGTCGGAGTTTCGTCCGAAACCCGACCCCAACGCAAGTCAATGGGAAATAAAAGTCGGCATTGAGCGGATGACATTCTTCCACTCAATGCCAACTTTTATCCCCCCATTGACTTGCATTGGGGTCGGGTTTCGGACGAAACTCCGACTTTTTTTTGCCCTAGTCGGACCAGTTTCATCTGAAACAAATTTTGTTTCATGAAACCCGATCTGACCAAAGTCGCTCAACTCTAATAATAAATCAAAAATCTATGGTATTTTGGCCCACTCCTCAAGAGCAAACTGCTCCAGTTGTCTCGTGTTTGAAGGTTGCCTTTTCCAGATGACAAGTTTCAGCTCTTTCCAAAGATGCTCAATAGGATTTAGGTCAGGGCTCATAGAAGGCCACTTCAGAATATTCCAATGTTTTCCTCTTGGCCATTGTTGGGTGTTTTTAGCTGTGTGCTTTGGGTCATTATCCTGTTGCAATATATGTGGAGGGGGCGAAGCTAGAGTCTGCACAGACATTCTGCAGCCATTTCTCCTGAAATGATGGTTACACTTTGAACTGGAGAATTCAATTGTGGGTTGCTGTGGGCAACAAGGCCACTATATATATAGTTCCCAGTACTAAGACCTGATTGTGGAAGAAGTCGGCATAAATATTTTCTGTCTCCAGGGATAAAGTAATCATAAGCTCTTAGCTTTATATATACTACATCAAACATTTAAGTAGGTCAGGTCAGGAGAAAGTACATCTTCATCTGCTAGAAGTTTGTGAAATGTAATATATGCGTATGCTACGAAGCTGCTCGATTTTGCATAATATCCTTTCCTAACCTTACCATGTTCTAGTAGTCTATAAATCAGGTTAAGGAAAAATTCAGCAGTTCCTTCTCACTTCAGTATTTATTTACCCGACATCAGAAATATAACCATTCAATCACGAGCCTGGAAAGATGTCAGAGGTTTCAATATTTTATGAATTACACTCAGTTACAAATATTCACAAGCCCACGTATTTATTTTACCTTTCCTAATTGCCCTTGTAGGAAAAATCTAAATAGTTCTCCTAGGCAGCCATAGAGATGACCTTACTCTCCGAAACCTAATTTATTGGTTCCACTGTTACTATGGAAGCCCCTAATAAACAAAAATAAACCAAAAAGAAGACCCCTGGGGGCCGTGTGACAGAATCTTGGTCAGGAAAGGATTCTGCTCAAGATTAATTTGAAACGATTTTCTAATTATATCTATTTGTTTTACATGTTTGTCTAGTTCTATTTGTTGCCTTGTTGATTTTCATTTTCTTGATGACGTCTGCAGAGCTCACGTTGCTTCTTTCTTGCATTTATCATTTGCGTTGCTGATATTGCCTTCTCTATCTCTATTTATATATTTCTCGTTCATGCTTGACTGCATTTTTTTAGTATTTTTGCTTCATAATATAATTTATATGTAATTATTTTTTAAGATTTTTGGCATGGCCAAAGCTATATAAATCCCCTAATTACCTGTGCTACAGTTGAGGCCGATTTGAGGGATATATTTAGGCAGGAATTTTCAGTGGCTGGTACAGAATGTATGGGGGCATCTGTGGGTACCACTTATTGAGCATATATGCCACAGACTGCTATAAGGGCAGAGCAGAAGTTAGCAATTCGATTCACACTGCCCTCGACAGGTGTTCAGTCTTCACTTCTGTGCCCAGCATTCTCTGTCCCTCTATCGATTATTAGGCTCCTGTCATGTCACATGCCACAGACTAAAATAGGCTACCTCACACAGACTTGGCACGAGCTACTATGTCTGGCAGATTCCAGAGGAACCTGGGCTTTTACCCCTGTACAGGAATTTGGCCTTATAATGGAATCCATTGGATTTATTCCATGGAAGGGCAGCTGGCCAGAGGAGCGAACCTGAGGCAAGAAGGGTTGTCATACAGGGTCAGTGCCAAGAGGTAACATCAGGAACAAAATTGGAAAGCAAGCGGATGGTCAAAATTGAAGCCGAGATCAGAAAACAGATGGAATCAAGAAGATAACACAATAGTAAGGAACTGGAGCTGTATACCAGGTAAGCAGAACTCATTGACTGGCAGCGACAGACAGAGACCACGGATTTAAAGGGAATCTATCAGCAGGTTTTTACTACCTCATCTTAGAGCAGCCTGATGTAGGAAAAGAGACCCTGACCCTGAATCCAAGGATGTATCACTTAGTTTACTGGGTGCAGGAATTGTGACACAATCAGAGTTTTTAGATTTAGCATAAAACAAAGCTGAAAAAGCTAACTCCGCCCCCACTAGGCTCTCTCTGTAGATTGTATATAGACAGTAAGCTGCTTATCATAGAAGGAGGCATGGTCAGTCTAGTAAGGGCGTGTCAGCTTGTCAGGGAAATAATAATCACCAGGTGAGAAAACCTTAATTGTAAGCAGACAACAGCACAAAGTTTGATAAGTTACACATAATTGAAATCTGTCTTATAGCCTCTAACTCCTGCTGCCTTCTTATTATATAGCAAAAACCTACTGACAGATTCCCTTTAACCCCTTCCTTACCGATGACGGAATAGTACGTTAGGAACCCTGCTTTGAGGTGGGCTCCGGCGGTGAGCCCACCTCAAAGCCATGACATGTCAGCTGTTATAAACAGCTGACATGTGCCCGCAATAGGTGCGAGCGGAATCACGATCCGCTCGCGCCTATTAACTAGTTGAATCCCGCTGTCAAAGTTGACAGCGGGCATTTAACTACTGCTTCCGGTCGCTGGGCTGGAAGTGAGCGCATCGTCGACCCCCGTCACGTGATCGGGGGACGGCGAAGCGTTGCCTGGACAACCAGAGGTCTCATAGAGACCTCTATGGTTGTTGCAGGCACATTGCTGTGAGCGCCGCCCTTTGGTCGGCGCTCATAGCAATGCAGTATATCTGCTACATATGGGCGATCTGCTCATCGCCCATATGTAGCAGAGCTGATCAAGTGTTGCAGGCTATTGAATCATGCCAAAGGTAAAAAAAAAATGTTTAAAAATGAAAAAAAAAAATCACCACCCTTTCGCCCCAATCAAAATAAAACAATAAAAAAATCCCACATACACATATTTGGTACCGCCGCATTCAGAATCGCCCGATCTATCAATAAAAAAAAGGATTAACCTGATCTCTAAACGGCATAGCGAGAAAAAAATTCAAAACGCCAGAATTAAGTTTTTTGGTTGCCGCGACATTGCATTAAAATGCAATAACGGGCGATCAAAAAGAACATATTTGCACAAACGTGGTATCATTAAAAACAGCAGCCCGGCATGCAAAAAATAAGCCCTCACATGACCCCAGATCACAAAAAATGGAGACGCTACAAGTCTTGGAAAATTGCGCAATTTTTTTTTTTCAGCAAACTTTGGAATTTTTTTCACCACTTAGATAAGAAAGAACCTAGACATGTTTGGTGTCTATGAACTTGTAATGACCTGGAGAATCATAATGGCAAGTTAGATTTAGCATTTAGTGAACCTAGCAAAAAAGCCAAGCAAAAGACAAGTGTGGGATTGCACTTTTTTTTGCAATTTCACCACATTTGAAATCATATGGCCATATTGACGGAAAAATAAAAAAAGTTATGGCTCTGGAAAGAAGGGGAGTGAAAAACAAAAAAAATTGAAAAAGCTCCGCGAGTTAAGGGGTTAAATAGCAGAGTAATCAAAAATAATTAACCCCATAGCTCCCTGATCTAGCGACACCAAAAGTGGCAGGAATAAAAGAGGACTGACGCTTTTACACGTCACCTCAACAAATTTAGAGACAATGCCTAGCAGCGGAATAGCAACCGTCGCATATGTTACAGCTGCAACGTTATGACATCAGTGCGCCGCATTGCATCATGGCATTGTGTAAATGAAGACCATCTGCCATTGAAGAACAAGCTGGTTGCTGGTCCAGGGTACAATTCCAATTGCTCATCTATAGGGTTTACTTTTAAGAACCTACTAAAAAATAAATATAAAGAATGATGCAGAGTGACCACCATTTGTATTTCTGTTCTGTTGACGAGTAGAGGGAGAACAACTTTAGCTATTTTATATTTCCAAATGTTGGGAGGTTAGGTAGGCCACAGAATGATAGGCATGAAAAGTATAAACTGCGTTTCTAGTGTAGAGTTGTTAAAGGGAACCTGTAGTTTACACCCTATAAACCCACACCATCACCTTTTAAAGCATGTAAATAGGGTTCCTACACCCCCTCATACCCTCATAGGTGCCCTACATGCCCCCCAAAAGGATTTTATGATATGTGTCGTGATGCATGCAAATTGTGCGTTAAGTCATTGCATTCCAGAACACAAGTATGGGCATTCATTGCTAGCAGATCTTATTCCAGGTGACAGATGATGGGGTTAAGAAAAAGTTTAGCCAAAAAACCTCTTCATATCACTGATCCAATGTGATCATGCATGTATGCTTATCTTTAGTAGTAAGCCAGCACATTCCAGAACACAGTTGCAGCACGGGAGGAGTCTAAGCGAAAAAGCTACTATGAAGGGTAAAATACATAGCTCATTAGTAGAATAAAGGGTATAATGTCATAGACATCGAAGGGCAAAAAAAATTTGTAGACTGAAGAGTTTTGTAGAACCACTTATTTAGGATTAAACAGGAATCCGACAACCAGGAATACTTTAAAAGACTTCAAGAATAAGATGAGAAGATAAAGTTGGCAGCTGCTAAGTTTCTGAAAATCTTTTATAAAAAAATGCAAGAAGAGCCAGAGAACTAAAGTGATTTCATAAATCGTTATTTGAAGGAATTTTACAATATAAAAATAATAATAAAAGGTTGTGAATGATGTTATGTAATAACTCCGCTGTTGTACGTGATGTTCGAAAAAAAACACATCTCTGTTTTCTATTACAACTTATATTAATGTATAGTAGAGGACAGAAATTTTCTGTACATCCAAGTGAAATCTCATCCGTTTATTCCTTACAGATGGTGGTGTATTGTGGTTATATTTATACTTTATGGAACAACAGTGCCAGATGGAAGCCATCCATTCCCGGAATACCGTATTGTGCACCGTTGCTTCAAAGTCCATGGATGGTCCAAATTCTGGGAAGAGGGGAAGTGGATGTGCTGCCGGTAACGTATTTACCCCCACTGAAGGATGTATGACAAGAGTGAAACATGACTGAGAGGGCTAAAGATGGCAATAAATCTCATTAATGACTTATATAATGCATTACTTACGCTGTCTCTAAAGACATATTGTTATTCTTCAGCAGCAATCTATAATAATAAATGCCCTAACCAGCTTCCGGTTGTAACAACTTCCGTCCAGTTGTAACCGGTGACGTCACCACACACACACGCACATGTTAACCCTCAACACACCACACCGCCTCAACACACACTCCTCTCACCTTTCACCTCCACTCATGTCCACTCACTCTTTCACTCCACATACGTTCCTTTCTCTCACTCCGTTTCTCATACTCACACCGTCATCGTCGCTGCCCCGACATCTTCCTCCGCCGCCGCGATCCTGGATCCAGACGTTCTCCAGGCCGCCGACATGTTCTTGCGGGACGCCATCTTGGATGTCGTGAAGTCCCGCGAGATTCAAGATGGCGTCGCCGCAACAATATGTCGCTGGCGTGGATGACATCGGGATCCAAAAAGATGGCGTCGGCGAAATCTCGCGAGATTACGCCGACGCCATTTTGGATCCTGATGTCGCCCATGCCAGCGACATGTTGTTGCGGCGACGCCATCTTGAATATCGCGGGACTTCACGACATCCAAGATGGCGTCCCGCAAGAATATGTCGCTGGCGTGGGCGACATCGGGATCCAAAATGGCGTCGGCGTAATCTCGCGAGATTTCGCCGACGCCATCTTTTTGGATCCCGATGTCGTCCACGCCAGCGACATGTTGTTGCGGCGACGCTATCTTGAATATCGCGGGATTTCACGAAATCCAAGATGGCGTCCCGCAAGAACATGTTGGCGGCCTGGAGAACGTCTGGATCCTGGATCGCGGCGGCGGAGGAAGATGTCGGGGCAGCGACGATGACGGTGTGAGTATGAGAAGCGGAGTGAGAGAAAGGAATGTATGTGGAGTGAAAGAGTGAGTGGACATGAGTGGAGGTGAAAGGTGAGAGGAGTGTGTGTTGAGGCGGTGTGGTGTGTTGAGGGTTAACATGGCAAGAGGTGTTAACGACGTCGGCGAAATCTCGCGAGATTTCGCCGACGCCATCTTGCATTCGTGAAATTGCGTCATTTACCTCACGCCGACTTGCTGTGCGGACGCTTGGCATTGCCTGTACCACCATAACTACTGCTGCCTTGGTCCTATGCCTGTTTACTGCCGGTGTCTAATTACTGGACCAATTTGCCTGTACCGCCATAACTACTGCTGCCTTGCTCCTCTGCCGGTGTCTAATTACAGGACCAATTTGCCTATACTGCCATAACTACTGCCTTTGTCCTCTGCCGGTGTCTAATTACAGGGCCAATTTGCCTATACTGCCATAACTACTGCTGCCTTTGTCCTCTGCCAGTGTCTAATTACAGGGCCAATTTGCCTCTATCGCCATAACTACTGCTGCTTTGGTCATCTGCCTGTTTACTGCCGGTGTCTAATTACAAGGCCAATTTGCCTCTACCGCCATAACTACTGCTGCCTTGCTCCTCTGCCGGTGTCTAATTACAGGGCCAATTTGCCTCTACCGCCATAACTACTGCTGCCTTGCTCCTCTGACTGTTCACTGCCTGTGTCTAATTACAGGGCCAATTTGCCTCTACCGCCATAACTACTGCTGCCTTGCTCCACTGCTGGTGTCTAATTACAGGGCCAATTTGCCTCTACCGCCATAACTACTGCTGCCTTGCTCCTCTGCCGGTGTCTAATTACAGGGCCAATTTGCCTCTACCGCCATAACTACTGCTGCCTTGCTCCTCTGCCGGTGTCTAATTACAGGGCCAATTTGCCTCTACCGCCATAACTACTGCTGCCTTGCTCCTCTGCCGGTGTCTAACTACAGGGCCAATTTGCCACTACCACTTCATAACTACTGCTGGGCAATTACAGGGTCAATTAGTATCTGTTTACTCTACAATACTCCAGGACGCCTTCTTCACTGCCAGATAACTGCCAAATAAACTCCTTTACCTGTGCCAACATGAGTCATAACAAAAAGTATGCCAATGCCAGTGAAAGGAAAGCAGCTTTAGCACTACGACAAAAACAACGCCGTGCTAATGAGACTCCTGAGGAAAAACACCATCGCCTTGAGAAGATTAAGGCTTATAAACGCCGTAGCCTCACACACGAATCCCCTAACTCTAAATCCATAAGATTGGCTGAAGAAGCCTCTGCACGCCGTCACCGCCGACAACAGACGGCCTCTTCCTCATCATTATTATTAGACTCACAACAGGATGCTTCCACATCAGCATGTGGAACAATTTACTGCTACACTTCATCCCATATGCCGTTCACTGACATAACTAATCAGCAATCTGTTTCTGCCCTATCAATACCACCATTCAATACCGATGTACAGTATGCCAATGCCAGTGAAAGGAAAGCAGCTTTAGCACTACGACAAAAACAACGCCGTGCTAATGAGACTCCTGAGGAAAAACAGCATCGACTTGACAAGATTAAGGCTTATAAACGCCGTCGTCTCACACACGAATCCCCTAACTCTAAATATATTACATTGGCTGAAGAAGCCTCTACACGCCATCACCGCCAACAACAGACGGCTTCTTCCTCATCATTATTAGTAGACTCACAACAGGATGCTTCCACATCAGCATGTGGAACAAGTTACTACCACACTTCATCCTATATGCCGTTCACTGACATAACTAATCAGCAATCTGTTTCTGCCCTATCAATACCACCATTAGTCAATACCAACGCACAGTTTCTTCACATACCAGCTGCAGTTAGCCCGCAGAAAGTGCAACCAAGACAAATATACGTTGGTCTCAAAACTAGGCGCACCCCATCGGTTGGACATGCACTTGTACTACAACCTCACATTTTCACTAATGATGAAAATAGTATTACCGAACACAGCTGTGGTGACATGACCCATGTATGTGAGCATTGCGAAGCTTTGCATTTTATAGCAGAGATACCTTCTGATAACAACTTTACGCTCTGCTGTCAGAAGAGTAAAGTCCATGTACCCATACTACAATATCCTGATGTCTTTACACGTTTGCAGAAAGAGCAAAGTGAATTTAGCAAAAATATCATGGATAATATTCTAAGTATTAACAGTTCCTTTGCTTTTGCCTCCATGGGTGCAAATATTTCACCACCTCCTGGATATGGCATATACTGTTTCCGCATACATGGCCAAATCTATCCTAGAACTGGAACACTACATCCCTCAGATGACCAACAACACGCATTTTCCCAACTTTACATTCTCGATACCACTACCGCAAACGAACAACGCTTACGATGTAAAGAAAATCAAAAATGTACAAAACGGAACTGTCATGCCAAACATCACTATGGCTATTAAACAAGATCGTACTCAAGACCCTCGACGCTACAATAATCCCACTGTCAGTGAAGTAGCAGTCGTGTTTCAAAATGACAATGGTGAGCCACTAATGTCCACTTGCAGGATTTCAGAATACTCAAGATGGCATGGCCGCAAGAACATGTCGCCGGCGTGGACAATGTCGGGATCCAGGATGGCGCCGGCGGAAGAAGATGTCAGGGATCGTGGAGCAGCGACGATGACGGTGTGAGTATGAGAGACGGAGTGAGAGAAAGGGTCGTATGTGGAGTGAAAGAGTGAGTGGACGTGAGTGGAGATGGTGAAAGGTGAGAGGAGTGTGTGTTGAGGCGGTGTGGTGTGTTGAGGAGGTGTGTGTGTATTGAGGGTTAACATGGCAAGAGGTGTGTCACTATCCTCTCGATGCGATAGCATCGGGCCTTAATCTAGTGTTATGATAAAGAAGTGATATATGACATCTGTTTAATATGTGACTTCCTAATAATCTGTTATTTTCTTAAAGGGAATCTGTCACCAGATTTTTGCTACCTATTCTGAAAGAAGAATAATTTAAGGGCAATTATGTATCACTTACTGGGCTGGTTAATGTACATTTTATAAAATCATTGCTTTAGCAGCACAAGATTATTGCTATAGGACTTGTAAACCTGCTGCCATGTAATCCAACCACGCACCCACCACTGATTGGCAGCTTTCTGCGTATGCATAGTACACGCAGAAATCTGCCAATCAGTGATGTGGGCGGAAATACTGTCTGCAATCACTCAAAAACCCTAAAAATTCCAACACGACTGAAGCACAAAAATACTGAGGTTTGCACAACCTCGCCCCCACTATATCAGCACTCAGGTGTGAACTGGCGGCTAGCAACAGGCTAATACAGCAGGGGACTGAGCAAACAAACACAAGATACAAAAATACAGGGCAGGATCCAGCAGCCCCAGGGGGAGCCAGCTGACTCCTGACAGCAAGGCAAAATCAGATGCAAAGGATTTAGCAAATGACACTTAGCTGGAAAATGCAGGATGAGGCAGGAGACAGATATCCTCAAAAATGCACAGAAAGGAGTATCATCGGCAGCCACTGAAAGAAGCTTGCTCGCTTATGTACTCCCACTCACTACCTCCACTTCTCCAAACATGCTCTGAAACTGTTGGATTAACATCCTGTTGACCAGCTCCACTACCAGCAGTATCCACCAGAGGCAGCCCTGCCACAAAAGTCATATTAAGAGAGTTCACAACAGCTCAGCCTTCAGAGAACTAGTGGATCTGCTGCAGATAAAACAGTTTTTAATCAAAACTACAGCACCCAGTAAAGGAAATAATACATGTTCTTTGCCCATACATCATGCTGTTCTCTGATTTGGTAGCAAAAACCTGGTGATAGATTCCCTTTAACCCCATTGCGACATTCATTGTCCTAGTACTGCTCTGTGGGAGGAGCCTTTGTGCCCCGAGCAGTACTAGTACAGAGGCACAATCATGTGGCCTCATGCTGAGTGCATGTTATTGCATGTGTGTGTCAGCTGTATGTGACAGCTGACACCCCGCAGCAATGCCCACGATCGGTGCTAGCATCGATCATGGGCATTTAACCCCTCTGATGCCGCTGTCAGTAGTGACAGTGACATAGAGAACCATCGTGCAGGTAGGGGGTTCCCTACGCGCTCCCACCAGAACAACGCAATGCAAATGCGTTGTTCTGGTGGTCATCATGGAGACCCCTGGCACCAAGATGGTCGCGAGGTCTTTCCGGGTCCTGCAGGGAGGTAGCTTGTGAGTGCCTGCTGTGAGCAGGTGCCGACATGCCTCCTTCCCTGCCTGTCAGATCCTGATCTGATATTCTGTAGTGCAGAACATCAGATCTGCCATCTGATGTACAGTAATATAGTAATGTCCCATACTGGGACAATGTAATAAAGTTTAAAAAAATCTCTATATATAAAACTGAATGCATGTATGTACAGTTGTGGCCAAAAGTATTGACACCCCTGCAATTCTGTCAGATAATACTCAGTTTCTTCCTGAAAATGATTGCAAACACAAATTCTTTGGTATTATAATCTTCATTTAATCTGTCTTAAATGAAAAAAACACAAAAGAGAGTGAAGCAAAAAGCAAAACATTCATCATTTCACACAAAACTCCAAAAATGGGCCAGACAAAAGTATTGGCACCCTCAGCCTAATACTTGGTTGCACAACCTTTAACCAAAATAACTGCGACCAACCGCTTCCGGTAACCATCAATGAGTTTCTTACAATGCTCTGCTGGAATTTTAGACCATTCTTCTTTGGCAAACTGCTCCAGGTCCCTGATATTTGAAGGGTGCCCTCTCCAAACTGCCATTTTTAGATCTCTCCACAGGTGTTCTATGGGATTCAGGTCTGGACTCATTGCTGGCCTCCAGTGCTTTCTCTTAAACCATTTTCTAGTGCTTTTTGAAGTGTGTTATGGGTCATTGTCCTGCTGGAAGACCAATGACCTCTGAGGGAGACCCAGCTTCCTCACACTGGGTCCTACATTATGCTGCAAAATTTGTTGGTAGTCTTCAGACTTCATAATGCCATGCAGACGGTCAAGTAGTCCAGTGCCAGAGGCAGCAAAGCAACCCCAAAACATCAGGGAACCTCCGCCATGTTTGACTGTAGGGACCGTGTTCTTTTCTTTGAATGCCTCTTTTTTTCTCCTGTAAACTCTATGTTGATGCCTTTGCCCAAAAAGCTCTACTTTTGTCTCATCTGACTAGAGAACATTCTTCCAAAAGTTTTAGGCTTTTTCAGGTAAGTTTTGGCAAACTCCAGCCTGGCTTTTTTATATCTCGGGGTAAGAAGTGGGGTCTCCCTGGGTCTCCTACCATACAGTCCCTTTTCATTCAGACGCCGACGGATAGTACAGGTTGACACTGTTGTACCCTCGGACTGCAGGGCAGCTTGATCTTGTTGGATGTTAGTCGAGGTTCTTTATCCAACATCCGCACAATCTTGCGTTGAAATCTCTTGTCAATTTTTATTTTCCATCCACATCTAGGGAGGTTAGCCACAGTGCCATGGGCTTTAAACTTCTTGATGACACTGCGCACGGTAGACACAGGAACATTCAGGTCTTTGGAGATGGACTTGTAGCCTTGAGATTGCTCATGCTTCCTCACAATTTGGTTTCTCAAGTCCTCAGACAGTTCTTTGGTCTTCTTTCTTTTCTCCATTCTCTATGTGGTACACACAAGGACACAGGACAAAGGTTGAGTCAACTTTAATCCATGTCAACTGGCTGCAAGTGTGATTTAGTTATTGCCAACACCTGTTAGGTGCCACAGGTAAGTTACAGGTGCTGTTAATTACACAAATTAGAGAAGCATCACATGATTTTTCGAACAGTGCCAATACTTTTGTCCACCCTCTTTTTTATGTTTGGTGTGGAATTATATCCAATTTGGCTTTAGGACAATTCTTTTTGTGTTTTTTCATTTAAGACAAATTAAATGAAGATAATAATACCAAAGAATTTGTGTTTGCAATCATTTTCAGGAAGAAACTGAGTATTATCTGATAGAATTGCAGGGGTGTCAATACCTTTGGCCACAACTGTATGTGTGTATCATCAACCAATCACGAAGCATCTTTCTTTTCACCAGAGCTGTTCAAAGGAAGCTGAGCTGTGATTGGTTGCTATGAGCAACAGTTTTTCTTGCAACCAATCACTAAGCATTTCTCATTTCACCAGTGCTGGTTAAAAGAAGCTGAGCTGTGATTGGTTGCTATGAGCAAGTTTTCCCACTTGACAACACCTCAGCAGACACTGACATGGTGGGAGAAATATAGCATCCCCGGGAACATAAGCTCGCTGCCATTATCTGCCCCCCAGAAAGGAGCACAGAGCACATGACAGAAATGAATCCCCCCTCCCAAGGATCATGGGTATGCAAGTTGGGCAAATCCACTCAGCGTTTTGGTACTGACCCCAGGCTTTTCTTAAAGGGATCTGCGGTATGGAAGTCAGGGCAATTGCCTTCAAATGCTCTGGTACTGACCCCAGGCTTTTCTTAAAGGGATCTGCGGTATGGAAGTCAGGGCAATTGCCTTCAAATGCTCTGGTACTGATCCCAGGCTCTCTTAAAGGGATCTCCTTTACGGAAGTTAGGGCAAATCCCTCAGCGCTCTGATTCTGGTCCCAGGGTTCTATTAAACGGACCATTGGTATGCAAGTCAGGGCAAATCCATCCAGTGCTCTGGTTCTGATCCCAGGCTTTCTTAAAGGGATCCCCGGTATGGAAGTTAGGGCAAATCCATTCAGCTCTCTGGTTCTGACCCAAGGCTCCTCTTAAAGGGATCCCCGGTATGAAAGTGAGGGCAAATCCAATCTGCACTTTGGTACTGACCCCAGTCCTCTCTTAAAGGAATCTCCGGTATGGAAGTCAGGGCAGTTGCCTTCAAATGCTCTGTTACTGACCCCAGGCTCTCTTAAAGGGATCTTCTGTACGGAAGTTAGGGCAAATCCCTCAGTGCTCTGATTCTGACCCCAGGGTTCTATTAAAGGGATCAATGGTATGCAAGTCAGGGCAAATCCACTCAGTGCTCTGGTTCTGATCCCTGGCTTTCTTAAAGGGATCTCCAGTATGGAAGTTAGAGTAAATCCCTCAGCGCTCTGATTTTCACCTCATGCATCTATAAAAGGGATCATTGATATGGAAGTCAGGGAAAATCCACTTAGCGCTCTGGTTCTGATACCATGCATGTCTTAAAGGGATCCCGAAATGGAAGTTAGGACCGTTCCACTCAGCGCTCTGGTTCTGACCCCAGGCGGACGGGATGATGTTGGATATTAGGGGTAGTAGTCCGGTGGCTCTGGCTGACGGGATGATGCGGGATATTAGGGGGAGTAGTCAGGTGGCTCTGGCTGACGGGATGATGTGGGATATTAGTGGTAGTAGTCCGGTGGCCCTCGCTGATGGGATGATGTGGGATATTAGGGGTAGTTGTCCGGTGGCTCTGGCTGACGGGATGATGTGGGATATTAGGGGTAGTAGTCCGGTGGCTCTGACGAGATGATGTGGGATATTAGGGGTAGTAGTCCGGCGGCTGTGATGGGATGATGTGGGATATTAGTGATATTTGTCCAGTGGCTCTGGCTGACGGGGTGATGTGGGATATTAGGGGTAGTAGTCATGTGGCTTTGACGGCATGATGTGGGATATTAGGGGTAGTAGTCCGGTAGCTCTGGCTGAAGGGACGATGAGGGATATTATAGTGAATGTGGCTATGCGGAGTGGGCAGGGCTCTACACTCAGCTTTATACAGTCATATGTTAAAGTTTGGGCACCCCTATTAATGTTAACCTTTTTTCTTTATAACAATTTTGGTTTTTGCAACAGCTATTTCAGTTTCATATATCTAATAACTGATGGACTCAGTTATATTTGTGGATTCAAATGAGGTTTATTGTACTAACAGAAAATGTGCAATCTGCATTTTATACAAAATTTGACCGGTGCAAAAGTATGGGCACTCTTATCATTTTCTTGATTTGAACACTCCTAACTACTTTTTACTGACTTCCTGAAGCACTAAATTGGTTTTGTAACCTCATTGAGCTTTGAACTTCATAGCCAGGTGTATCAAATCATGAGAAAAGGTATTTAAGGTGGCCACTTGCAAGTAGTTCTCCTATTTGATTCTCCTATGAAGAGTGGCATTATGGGCACCTCAAAACAACTCTCAAATGATCTGAAAACAAAGATTATTCAACATAGCTTTTCAGGGGAAGGATGCAAAAAGTTGTCTGAGATTTAACCTGTCAGTTTCCACTGTGAGGAACATAGTAAGGAAATGGAAGAACACAGGTACAGTTCTTGTTAAGCCAAGAAAAATATCAGAAAGGCAGAGAAGAAGAATGGTGAGAACAGTCAAGGACAATCCACAGACCACCTCCAAAGACCTGCAGCATCATCTTGCTGCAGATGGTGTCACTGTGCATCGGTCAACAATACAGCGCACTTTGCACAAGGAGAAGCTGTATGGGAGAGTGATGTGAAAGAAGCCGTTTCTGCAAGCACGCCACAAACAGAGTCGCCTGAGGTATGCAAAAGCACATTTGGACAAGTCAGTTACATTTTTGGAAGAAGGACCTGTGGACTGATGAAGCAAAGATTGAGTTGTTTGGTCATACAAAAAGGCGTTATGCATGGAGGCTAAAAAACACAGAAAAACACTTGCTACCCACAGTAAAATTTGGTGGAGGTTCCATCATGCTTTGGGGCTGTGTGGCCAATGCCGGCACCGGGAATCTTGTTAAAGTTGAGGGTCGCATGGATTCAACTCAGTATCAGCAGATTCTTGACAATAATGTGCAAGAATCAGTGACGAAGTTGAAGTTACGCAGGGGATGGATATTTCAGCAAGACAATGATCCAAAACACCGCTCCAAATCTACTCAGGCATTCATGCAGAGGAACAATTACAATGTTCTGGAATGGCCATCCAATTCCCCAGACCTGAATATCATTGAACATTTGTGGGATGATTTGAAGCGGGCTGTCCATGCTCGGCGACCATCAAGCTTAACTGAACTGGAATTGTTTTGTAAGCAGGAATGGTCACAAATACCTTCATCCAGGATCCAGGAACTCATTAATAGCTACAGGAAGCGACTAGAGGCTGTTATTTTTGCAAAAGGAGTATATACGAAATATTAATGTCACTTTTATGTTGAGGTGCACATACTTTTGCACCGGTCAAATTTTGTTTAAATGCAGATTGCACATTTTCTGTTAGTACAATAAACCTCATTTGAATCCAGAAATATAACTGAGTCCATCAGTTATTAGATATATGAAACTGAAATAGCTGTTGCAAAAACCAAAATTGTTATGAAGAAAAAAGGTTAACATTAATAGGGATGCCCAAACTTTAACATATGACTTTATATATAGATATAATCATTATAATTTGTTATAACTAACCGTAGTTAGTTACTATCCCCGGACAGCGCCGGGCTCTTCAGCTAGTAGATTATAATATGTAAAAAAATGTTGTTTTTTTTAAATCCCCAAATGAAGAAAAAAAAATATTTTACCAATAAATACATTTATGTAAATAAAGAAAAAACAATAAAAGTACACATATTTGGTATTGCCACGTCCGTACGACCCGCTCTATAAAAATGTCCCATTACTTAACCCCTTCAGTGAACACCGTAAAAAACAATAAATTATGAGGCAAAAAACAATGTTTTATCATAATACCACGAAACAAAAAGTACAATAAAACGCGATCAAAAATATGTATATAAATATCCATGGTACCGCTGAAAATGGCATCTTGTCCCGCAAAAAACAAGCTGCCATATAGCTCCATCAGCAGAAAAATAAACAAGTTATAGCTCTCAGAATAGAGCGATGCAAAAATAATTATTTTATCTATAAAATAGTTTTTATTGTGTAAAAGCGGCAAAACATAAAAAAAGATAAATGAGGTATCGCCGTAATCGTACTGACCCGATGAATAAAGCTGTCTTACCAATTTTACCACATGTGGAACAGTATAAATAAAAATAAAGCAATTTCTGAATTGCTCGTTTTTGTTCATTCTGCCTCCCAAAATCAGAATAGAAAGCGATCAAAAAATGTCATGTGCTCGAAAATGGTACCAATAAAAATGTCAAAAAATAAAGGTAACCAACTCACCTGCTTTCTTGGCTAGTAGTGGTGCGTGGAAGCTCAGATATTTCGTGAAGCCACACGTGGACTAAATCAATAATGAAAAAGTTTCCAGCTTCCAAATATTCAAAAATGTATTCAAGGCATAAAAACAAGGATAAATGGACATGCCCCATCATAGTGGAAAGACACAGCACCGCGTATCGAACAATACGCGGTGCTGTGTCTTTCCGCTATGATGGGGCATGTCCATTTATCCTTGTTCTTATGCCTTGAATAAATTTTAGCATATTTGAAAGCTGGAAACTTTTTCATTATTAATAAAAATGTCAGCTTGTCCCGCAAAATACAAGCCCTCACATGACTCTGTCGGCCGAAATATGAAAAAATTATAGCTCTCAAAATTTGGTGATGCAAAAATGAGTTATCGCAATAAAAAGCCTCTTTTAATGTGACAGCAGCCAAACATAAACACCCGATATAAATCTGGTATCACTGTAATTGCATCGAACCGAAGAATAAATTTGCCTAATCACTTATACCGCACAAGCATAAAAAATAAATAAACCCAATTCTTCACATGCTGTTTTATTTATCATTCTGCCTCCCAAAGGCTCAGCGCACATTTATCCTGCACTCTACACTGAGCACTTAAACCGGGGTTTCCATGTAAATCTCTGAAATATGTGATTCAGACAGAACCACAGCAAAAAATTCCCTATAATGAGGCAGATGGAGGCACTGTGGATGCCATAGCACCTGTGATTCAGGTGTGTCCCTCTTTTTTGGATTGCATAAAAGTGCCGTCGGCTACAGTTTTTTGCACTTCTGAAGTGAAGGAAACCACGGAACAGAGGCCAGATGTAGTCCAGAGTAACTCTACTGCCTGACTATAGTGAATGGATCTATCGGGGGTTTCATCTGAATCATGTCACTCAGAGATTAAGGCCGGGGTCACACTTGTGAGTGTGATAGGAGAAACTCGCATCATTACCCGGCTCTGCCGCCGGCACTCGGAGTGGTCAGCGTAGAGCGCCGGATAACTGTGACCTCAAATGTTATGTAAAATGTTCCCAATAAAAGCTTTCATTCAATCCACAAAAAAAGCAAACCTCCACTCAGATCTCTCATCTGTTAATCGAAATATAGGGGGCTTCCACTTTACTGGTAGCACAAAGACTCTGGAAGAGCGAAATAGCTCCTCACCTGCCAAAAGAAATTCAGCAAATTCTCCGCTCCCAAATCCAAATGTCCCCTCCCTTCTGAGCTCCAGTGTGCCCAAACCACATATAGCGCCCATATGTTTGGCATTTCTGTAGTGATGAGAACCTGCCTAGTTTTCAGGTGCGTGTCTCCAGAAGCACGGGCATAATGTACACACTACAACGGCAGTTTGCAATTTTCACTCAGCAACATCCAGTGCTGCCTCTTTCTGGAAAACACCCATGGAGTCAAAATTGTCACTACATCTGTAGATAAATTCACAAAGGGTTATAATTTCCAAAATGGGGTCATTTGAGGAGGGATTCTACTTTTCTAGCACTTAGGGGATCTTTATATGGAATTCTCAAACTAGTTTAGGAAAATCTGCGCTCCGGGAGGCAAATAGCGCTCCGTCCCTCCCGAGTCACTCAGTATGGCAAAGTAGTACTGTACAACCACATATATGGTATTTCTACATTCAGCAGAAATTGTGGGACAAATTCTGGTGCCATTTTTATCCATTTCCCATTGTCAAAATGTAAAACTTGGGGCTAGCACACAATCTTGGTAGTAAAAATGTAAATTATTTTTTCTTCACTGCCCAATGGTATAAAAGTTTGTGAAACACCTGTGGTGTCAAAATAATCACTGTATCCCTAGATGAATTAATTGAGAGGTTTAATTGGTAAAATGGGGTCCCTTATGGGGAGGTTCTGCTGGTCTGGCACCTCAGAGGCACTGTCAATGTAACATGGCCCCTTCAAGCAAGTGCAGCAAAATCTGCACTGTAATATGGCGCTACTTCCCTTCTGAGCTTTGCACTGTAACTCAAAAGTAGTTTTCGACCACATATGGGGTATCGATGAACTCAGGAGAAATTGCACCACAAACTTTGTGGTCCATTTTCTCTTTTTGCCCTTGTGAAAATACAAAATTTGTAGCTAAATAGATTTTTGTGGGAAAAATATGATATATTTTTATAAATATGAAAATATTTATAGAAATATGAAACTTTTTTTTAATTTCACGACTTAACGTTATGAACTTCTGGGAAGCACTTGGGGGTTCAAGGTGCTCAATACACATCTAGATAAGGTCCCAAAGGGGTCTAGTTTCCAAAATGGTGTCAATTGTATGGAGTTGTACGGAGCAATTTTTCCTGTTACTCTTATGAAAATGCAAAATATGGAACTAAAAAAGATTTATTTAGGAAAAATTTGATTTTTTTTTATTTCCACGGCTCTTCACTATAAACTTCTGTGAAGCACCTGTGGGTTCAAGGTGCTCAATACACATCTAGATAAGTTCCATAAGGGGTCTAGTTTCCAAAATGGTGTCAATTATGGATGGTTTCTGCAACGCCCACCAGGGCCATGGGATACTCGGTCTATGTTGGACAGTTCTCCCGGGGGTTGTCACAGCAGCAGGGACCCATTCCATGACCCTGGGCGTGCAATAAAATGCTGAGGGGGAAAATTTATAGGGGATTTAACGTGACACCACCTGTGGTTTTCGGCAATGGATAGCCGACGCTGCTTAAGGAGTCCACTGGGGCCGATGGTGATGCAGCTGGGATGGTTCTGCTCCCCACAGGTGGAGCGGGGCCCCAGGGCTACCGATACTGTTTTTATAAGGGATCATGGACATTGGGGTGCTGGACTGATGGAGTGAGGAATGACTCAATACTCAGGGGTTGTGGTTTCCTTTACCTTTACTTCATGGTTCGAGGTGCAGACCGGAGCACTGATAACAGATGGTAATGAAGATCCGGGCAGCCTTGAAGCAATTTAAAGCCCACTAAGCCAGATGGGTTTGAAGGCCTTCCTATTGCGCTGTTCTCTGAGGTCCTTGCTGCCTAAAGCTATGCTCGGGCCTCTGTTCCTTCCTGTACTTAAGTCCTTGCCCGTAATGCAGGCAACTTGGGCCTACTACAGGTATCGCTCCTTCGTGGCGGCTCTGGGGTGCTGCTGTGCCGACGGGTGTTTGATGGGGCCAGGAGACCTGCAGTCCTCTGCCCTCTGGATTTAGCTGCTGGTATTTCTGTACCTGCACTGCCACGGACTCCAGCATCCAGTTTCTGGCGCTCAGCTCTGGGGTGAGCTTGGTTACAGCTCCGCTCCCCAGGTTCTTTCCAACTTCCCTCTTCCTCCCTCACTGCTCTCTCTATCAGACTCCTAACCCCACCTCCAGGCCAGAACTTATAGGGAAGCTCCCCTGAAACCAGGTGTTAGAGCTTCCCCTTCTGGTCTGGAGTCAGGGGATGCTGGTGTTACCTGGTAAGGGGACCACTCCTTTCTTCCAGGCATGTCATCACTCCTGTGAGGGAGGCAATGCCACTGTGGCAACCGGACCCCTGGGGTGCCACATTTCCATTGTTTAGGCACATCAGGGGTTCTCCAACCGCCACATGGTAACAACTAATTATTCTAGCATATTTTACATTCAAAAAGTCAAACAGTCACTCATTCCCTTCCGAGCCCTGCCGTGCCCCAAATAGTCGATTTCCCCCATGTATGGGGTATCGGCATGCTCAGGAGAAATTGCACAATAAAATTTATGGTCCATTTTCTCCTGTTACCCTTGCGAAATTAAGAAAAAATAGGTCTATATGAAAATTTTTGTGAAAGAAAAATAAATGTTTATTTTTTCCTTCCACATTCCAAAAATTTCTGTGAAGCACCTGAAGGGTTAATAAACATCTTGAATGTGGTTTTGAGCACCTTGAGTGGTGCAGTTTTTAGAATGTTGTAATTTTTGGGTATTTTCTGTCATATAGGCCCCTCAAAGTCACTTCAAATGTGAGGTGGTCCTGTGGTAAAAATGAAAAATTGGTGGTCAGCTTCTAACCCTTATAGATTCGTAGCAAAAAAAATTTTACTTCCAAAATTGTGGTGATGTAATGTAGACATGTGGGAAATGTTATTTATTAACTATTTTGTGCTATATGATTCTCTGATTTAAGGGCATAAAAATTAAGTTTGAAAATTGCAAAATTTTCAAATTTTTAACCAAATTTCCAATTTTTCACAAATAAACGCAAGTCATATCAAATAAATTTTACCACTATCATAAAGTGCAAAATGTCATAAGAAAATATTCTCAGAATCAGTGGGATATGGTGAAGTGCTCCAGAGTTATTTTCTCATAAAGTGACAGTGGTCAAAAATGTAAAAATTGGCCAAGTCATTAAGGTGAAAATGGCTAGGTCTCAAAGGGGTCAAAATTTCCGTTTTTCAGTCATCGCAACTCTCCCAAAAAAGGCAATAAAAAATTATCAAGACATCCTATGTACCCCAAAATAATACCAATTAAAACAGCAGATGACCCTACAATAAACAAGCCGTCAACAGTTGCAAATCTCAGAAAACAACAACACAAACTCGACTTTTTGTTTACCAAGTTCACATTCCACTAAAATCTGAAATGAAACCATACAAAATCGATATCAACAACATTGTCCTAACCTGGAGAATTACGCTGTAGCGTCAGAATGCATCCATTGCTTCTGTAGTAGGATTTTTGTCTCGTCCCAACCTGGGTTCTCCCCTGCTCTGCCCAATTTGGTGGAGCTGCCCAAAAACTGGCGTAAAAACGCCATAAGTTATACAATTTTTGCACAACGATGTGTTGAAAAACTTTTAGGCTACGTTCACACGTAGCGGAACTTTCGCGGAAGCTACTGCGAGAATTCCGGATTCCATTCCGCGGGAAAATCGCATTTTAAATTCCCGCGATTTTCCCACGGAAAAACTAGCGATTTGCAAGCGTAATTAGCTTGTAGAATGCTAGTGTTTTCCAAGCGTTCTGGAGCATCGCTTGGAGAACTGATTGACATGTTGGTCACACTTGTCAAATGCGGCATCAGTAGTAAAAGATAAAATGTAAAAAGTAATAAAAAATAATAAAAAAAATAAAAAATGTTGTTATTCTCACCTTCCGGCATCCTGCGCAGTGTTCCCGCTCCCGGTCCAGTAATCCTTTGCGCGAATGACCGCGAGACGTCGTGCTCCTGCCGGAAGGTGAGAATAACAATAATTTTTATTTTTTTTATTATTTTTTACATTTTATCTTTTACTACTGATGCTGCATAGGTGTGATGTGTTTGCTTTACTGTCGTCTTTTAGCATTTTGTTTTTGAGTTTTTGCATTTCCTTTTTTGTAACTGCAGTCATAAAACTTTTTCACTTTAAATTGTCTAAAGATCTTAACATCGTGAAGCTAAAACTTAAATTGCAAAATTGCTACATATTTTTTCAGTCTTTTAGATTTTATCAACTTTGTTTTAATTATTTTTTTTTTAAAACACATTTTTAATAGAGATGCACATTCAGGGACATTTATTAACACTTGCATGCCACCAATAAAGTGTCCTTATGGTGGCTCACACCAATGGAGGTATAGCCAAACGCTATTGAACTATGCTGGATTAGACCAAAAAATTATAGCTCTAACGAAAAAAAAAATAAAAATAAAAGATGTATTACATCTATGTAATTTAGAAAAGAGGAAATCAACTTTATTCTGACATTCTTTCTAATGTCACCAGACTCTTAGTGGCCATCATAGCAGTTAAATATAGCATTCCTATCACATGCAGACAAAGCGTATTCACTCAACATCTTCTAGCAAATGGAAAGAGGGAACTGATATTCTCTCAAAAGTCAGACAGAAGGTGACTTAACGTCTGCATGAGATGGGGGAATGTGCAAGATAAAGGCTGACATTGGCACAGTATGCCTCAGTATAGCCACATGTATCGTTATTTGTAGGCATCCTTTTGTTTCTATTGTGACTGTTCTGATTATTTTACACCAATATAATAGATGATAGTACTGAGTAATCGTAGCCAATTGTGCCCCGAGAGAGAAATGTTCTGACTCCACAAAGACAAACATGTTTCCTGAATCAATCAAACATCATTCAAAAATCCTAAAAGGATTGTTCGAGGGGTCCTAAGATAATAGGGTGATCCCAACATGCTGCCCTGCTAGGACCCTTAATGGTCAGTTATGAACGAAATCTGACTGTAAAAAGCTGAATTTCCCTGTCCAGTACAAAGGACAGTACAATGGACAGTACTGTACAATGTCCAGTGTAATTCTCATCCCTTTAGTTTCTTTACTCACTCCTTAGTAGCTGTGGTCTTTTCACTTTCTGTGGGCAAATATCAACAAAGATATCAGGCATCTATCTCACAAAGGATCTATCTATCCACTCTATCTAGTTTTTCCACCTACAAATTATGGAGAGGTCTGTAACTTTAATCGTAGGTACACTTCAACTGTGAAAGACAGAAACTAAAAATAAAAAACAGAAAATCACATTGTGTGATTTTTACATAATTAATTAGCATTTTATTGCATGAAATCAGTATTTGATACAATTGATATAACAGAAAAAAAGAACTTAATATTTGGTACAGAAAACTTTGTGTGCAATTACAGAGGTCAGACGTTTTCTGTAGTCCTTGACCAAGTTTGCACTGAAGCAGGGATTTTGGCCCACTGCTCCATACAGATCTTCTGCAAATCTTTCAGGTTTTGGGGCTGTCACTGGGCAACATTGATTTCCAGCTCCCTCAAAAGATTTTCTATTGGGTTCAGGTCTGGAGACTGGCTAGGCCATTCCAGGACCTTGAAATGGTTCTTATGGAGCCACTCCTTAGTTGTCCTAGCTGTATGTTTCAAGGTCATTATGGCTGGAAGACCCACCCATGACCCATCTTCAAAGCTCTTACTGAGCGAAGGAGGTTGTTGGCCATCGACTCCATCCATTCTCCCTTCAATATGATTAAGTTGTTCTGTTCCCTTTGTAGAAAAGCACCCCCAAAATATGATGTTTCTCTCACAATGCTTCACAGTTGGGACAATGTTCTTGGGGTTGTACTAGTCCTTCCTCTTCCTCCAAACATGGCAAGTGGATTTGATACCAAAAAGTTCTATTTTGGTTTCATCTCACCACTTGACCTTCTTCCGTGCCTCCTCTGTATCATCCAGATGGTCAATGGAGAAATTGGCGAACTTCAAACTGGCCTGGACATGTGTTGGCGTGAGCAGGGAGACCTTGTGTGCCGTGCAGGATTTGTAATGTGTTACTAGCAACAATGCTTGAGACTGTGGTCCCAACTCCCTCCAGGTTATTGACCAGGTCCTCTTGTGAAGTTCTGGGCGGATTCCTGACCTTTCTCAGAATCATCCCTACTCCACGTGTCGAGATCTTACATAGAGCCCCAGACTAAGGAAGATTGAAAGTCATCTTGTGTTTCTTCAATTTTCTAATTATTGTGCCAACAGTTGTTGCCTTCTCACCAAGCTGTTTGCCTATTGTCCTGTAGCCCATCCCAGCCTTGTACAGGTCTATTGTCACTGGTGTCCTTAGACAGCTCTTTGGTCTTGACCATGGTGCAGAAGTTGGAGTATGATTGAGTTGTGTGAACAGGTGTCTTTTATACAGGTAACGAGTTCAAGCAGATGCAATTAATACTGGTAATGAGTGCAGAGTAGGAGGGCTTCTTAAAGAAAAACTAACAGGTCTGTGTGAGCCAGAATTCTTCCTGGTTGGTAGGTGATTAAATACTTATTTCATGCAATAAAATACAATGTAGTTATTTTAAAATCGTAGAATGTGGTTTTCATTTTTTATTTTTGGATTCTGTCTCTCACAGTTGAAGTGTACCTACGATAAAAATTACAGACCTCTCCACTCTTTGTAGGTGGTAAAACTTGCAAAATCTATCATCTATGTATTTATCTATCTATCTGTCACACAACTATAGATAATAAATATGTGCCTCCTTCCTGATTTCCTATTTTTTTGCATGTTTGTCACACTTAAATCTTTAATATCAACAAACAAATTTAAATATTAGTCGAAGATAACAGAAGTAAACACAAAATGCAGTTTTTAAATGAAGGTCTTTATTATTAAGGGAAAAGGAAATCAAAACCTTCTGTGTAAAAAAAAAAAGTGTTTCCCTCCCTTATAGCATAAATTAACTGTGGTTTATCACTTCTTTGAGAAGCTGAGATCAAATTCCCTAGCCACACGCAGGTCTGACTACTGCCACACTTGTTCGCAATCATGAAATCACTTAAATAGGACCTGCCTGACAAAGTGAAGTAGATGAAACGATCCTCAAAAGCTAGACATCATGCCAAGATCCAAAGATATTCTGGAACAAATGAGAAACAAAGTAGTTGAGATCTATCAGTCTGGAAAAGGTTATGAAGCCATTTCTAAAGCTTTGGGACTCCAGCAGACCAAAGTGAGAGCCATTATCCACAAATAGTGAAAACATAGAATAGTGGTGAACCTTCCCATTAGTGGCCAGCCTACCAAAATTACCCCAAGAGTGCATACAAAGAACAGCAGGCCGCATTTGTGTCACTTAAGGTCAGTATCCATGACTTCCCCATATGAAAGAGACTGGGCAAAAATGGCCTGCCTGGCAGAGTTCCAAGATGAAAGTCACTGCTGAGCAATAAGAACTTAAAAGCTTGTCTCAGCTTTGCCAGAAAACATCTTGATGATCCCCAAAACTTTTGGGTGAATACTCTGTGGACTGACGAGACAAAAGTTTAACTTTTTGGAAGGTGTATGTCCCATTACATCTGGCGTAGAAGTAACACAGCATTTCAAAAAAGGAACATCATACAAACAGTAAAATATGGTGGTGGTAATGTGATGGTCTGGATCTGTTTTGCTGCTTCAGGACCTGGAAGACTTAATGTGGTAAATGGAACCATGAATTCTGCTTTCTACCCAAAAATCTGTTTTTGGCCTCAAGCTGAAACACACTAGGGTTATGCAGCAGGACAATGATCCAAAAAACATACCAGAAAATCGACCTCTGAATGGCTTAAGAAAAACAAAATTAAGACTTTGGAGTGGCTTAGTCAAAGTCCTGACCTTAATCCTATTGAGATGCTGTGGCTTGACCTTAAAAAGGTGGTTCATGCTCGGAAACCCTCCAATGTGGCTGTATTACAACAATTCTGCAAAGATGAGTGGCCAAAATTCCTCCAGAACATTGTAAAAGACTCATTGTCAGTTATTGCAAAGCCTTGATTACAGTTGTTGCTGCTAAAGGAGGCCCAGCCAGTTATTAGGTTTAGGGGAAATCATTTTTTCACACAGGGCCCAGTAGGTTTAGGTTTCTTTCTCCCTTAATAATAAAGACCTTAATTTAAAAACTGAATTTTGTGGTTACTTGTGTTGTCTTTGTCTAATATTTACATTTGTTTGGTGATCTGGAACATTTATGTGTGACATACATACAAAAGAAGAGGAAATCAAGAAGGGGCAAACACTTTTTCACACAACTGTATGTTCCCCATCCTGGTATACATCCCTTATCCTGGGCGCCATCCTGGTATAGATGTCCCCCCTGTTGGTATATATATATCCCCTATCCTGGTACATATATCCACATCCTGATATGTATGTCCCCCATTCTGCCACTGTTCTTTAATGCATAAAAAATAAAAGATTCTACTCACTTTTCCTGCCTCGACTGCCAAGCAGCTTTCTCTTTTGAAGCCGGCATCTGATGTCAGTGTGCTAGTGATGGGAACGCATGACGTCACTGTCATGTGCCCTCAGTCACTTGCACGTCGACATCAGTGGCTGGCCTCTCATTGGCCAGCAGCTTGTAATACAAGGCACAGACCTGGTGTGTCCATTGCGTCGCAATACACTCTATATGAATGTGCGTCCGAGGACATACATCTAGTTGACGTTTGCACTGGCGTCGGCGGGATCCTCACTCTCACCAACCTGGTCGCGGTTGTGACCTCTGAGACCATGATCATTACCCCCGTTTTCCTGGTGAACATGTAATAAAGTGCAGGGATGAGTATGTCACCACGGAACAGATGGACCAACAGTTAAAGGGGAGGTTTATTTACATGGAATAATACAGGCAAAATAACGATGAAGTCTCGATATAATATGAAAACAAGTTAGACAAGCAGCCAAAAAGCATGAACAGTATTGAACAGCAATAAAGGTAATTTTCCTATGGGGAACTTATCAGTCTGCAGGGGTCTTGATTGAAGGGGTCACTCTTCTCCAACGTTGGCGCCGAATCACCAGCAGCGCTTGTAGTCTGCAGTACTTTCTATCCTGTGCCTTTAACAATGTCCTGCTGAAATATGTGGGGTTGCTGTGGGAGCCAGAGGGGTATGAGTTAAACGATATCCCCTATGCTCCAAGTCCTTCTTTCCAACTCCACAGCGGTGCTTAACCACCGGAATCAGGGGCTCTGCATTAACACAAGGGTCACCAGAACTTTGTACGTGGTATAGCCTCTCTAAGCAGGTCACAGCCCTGTCACTGGGCGCAATCTCTTTGCAGGGATAAGCCTTATCGCAGCACACAGTCTCTTTGCAGGGAAGCGTCTTGTCACAGCACACAGTCTCTCCCAGGGGAAACAACACTCCGTCCCGTGTTAGATCTCTCAGCACGGATCACTGACTCTACTCGTGCTGCTGCCTTCACACTAGCTGCTGCCTTTGCACTAGACACAGACTTCACACGGGGGTAAGGACACACCTCATCTGTCACCGCAGACTCCAGCTTTACGTAGTTACGGGCTACAGTCTCTGCTCTGGCCTCAGTCTCTATACAGGCCTCCGCTTCTCTGCTGTCTCAGTCTGTCCACAGGGGTCAGGGCGCACCTTTGCTGTCTCTGCAGTACAGTCTCACGTACTCACGGTCTGCCGTCTCTGTGCAAATGCAAATATTTCAACATCACTATTCAAACCTCTTGGTCTTAGGGTATCTAGTTTCAGCCTGCAACATTTGCTTAATGACGTCTCCCTTACGCCAGTATGTATGAATAATTTGTATGCCAATAACTTCTATGGTCTGTGTTGACCCCTCATGATGTTCTGTGAAGTGTTTTGAAAGCGGGCGGTCATCAAATTTTTTCTTCATGTTACAGAGATGTTCGTTGATCATTATATTCATGGGGCGTTTAGCGCGTCCCATGTATAGTTTGTTACAAGGACATTTAAGCACATATATAACCCCTGTAGGAGTGCATATAATAAAATCATGGATTTTATATTTTATATCCCCTTTATTAATAGTAGATTGTTTTTTAATATGCAGCGTTTTGCACACTTTGCATTTTCTGCATTGAAAAAAACCTAATTTGTACGGAAAAATTGTTGAGGGTTTTTTTGTGTACGGCTTTTCTGCACTGACGGGACAATAATGTTTCTCGGGTTACAAGCTTTTGAACCTGGGGTGTATAGATAATTTGTCCTCAATTATTTTATAGTCCTTTAGTATACTACAGTGACGTTTTACAAGCTTTTTTAAGATATGTGTATTTGAATTATACTGGGTGATAATCGGCGTGTCTAAGATTTATTTATTATTATTTTTTCTACTTCCAAAAGGAGGTCTGATCGAAGGGTCTCCTCCACATTATTTTTAACTTTTATGTCATATCCTTGGTTTAAATTTTTTTTTTCCGAGTTTTTGCATCTTCTTATCAAAATCTTGGTGTTTAGAACAGTTACGGAATGCCCTCATATATTGATTTCTGGGGACATTAGTTTACCAACTTGGCAAGTGGCAACTTTCCATAGAAATATAACTCAATAAATATATTCAAATCAAGAAAATGTATTTTCTCCGTGCTAGCTGTTGAAGTAAAATTAAAATAAAATTCATTTTTATTAATATCACTTCAAAATTCCAATAGTGAATCTTGGTCACCTGACCATATAAAAAACATGTCATCTTTAAAACGTTGCTTACATCTGACGCTGAGTTTTATGGTTTGGACACAGGAGAGGTTTTATCTTGATGACACTTACATGGAGGACATATTTGTGCAGGTGTCTCTGAACAGTAGAACAATGTACCACAACTCCACAGTCTGCTGAATCTTTCTGAAGGTTTTTTGCAGTAAAGTGGGGGTTCTGATTCTCACTAAAATTTTGCTTGGTCTTCTAGACCTTATCTTGACCTCCACTGTTCCTGGTAACTGCCATTTCTTGTTTTCATTTTGAACTGCGGAAAGGGCAACTTGAAAACAGTTTGCTATCTTCTTATAGCCTTCTCCTGCTTTGTGGGCCTCCACTATGTTCAGAGTACTAGGCAGCTGATTAGAAGAATTCACAGCTGCAGTTTTTTGGCACAAGGTTACAGGAGACTGGATATTAATAAAGTTGGAAAATTTGCATCACCTGGTCTTTCGTAATGATGATAGTGAATAAGCCATAACCCTAACTGGCTAGTTAAGGTTACCTTACTTCAGCTCACAAATCTCCACAGGTGCCCAAACTTTTGCATATGTATTGGTGCTTGACAAAGACCGTGCTGTGAGGTCGAAACGTTGCACCACTTGGTGCTGGATTAAAGCACACAATTTTTCCTTGAACTGGAGTGCTGCCTGATTTTTCTCCATTTATATTTTGCGTTGGACAACCGCATTACTCAGGAAGTATTGCACCCAAACTCTGTTCAAGTTTGTGCTGCTGTCTGTTTTTTCTATTTAGTGTATATATATATATATATATATATATATATATATACACACACACACACACAACCTGCAGTAACCATCATTCCATCAAACCACTGCAAGACCAGCTCTCCCCCTACTGTATCCTTACACATCCCTTGTAGAATGTGAGCCCTCTCGAGCAGGGTCCTCTCTCCTCCTGTATCAGTTGGTCACTTGTATTAAGAATACTATACTCGCTTTTATTATGTACTAGCTGAAGAGCCTGGCGTTGCTCGGGCATAGTAACTAACTGTGGTTAGCTATAACAAATTATAATGATTATCCTCCATCCCATAGTCAATTGATTATATATACCCATCATACATATCCTCCAACCCATAGTCACATGCCCATATATCCATCATACATATCCGCCATACCATAGTCCCGTGTCCATATACCCATCATACATATCCTCCATTTCATAGTCTCGTGCCCATATTCCCATCATACATATCCTCCATCACATAGTCCTGGGCCATATACCCATCATACATATCCTCCATCCCACAGTCCAGTGCCCATATATCCATCATACATATCCGCCATCCCATAGTCCCGTGCCGATATACCCATCATACATATCCGCCATCCCATAGTCCCGTGCCCATATACCCATCATACATATCCACCATCCCATAATCCAGGGGCTACGTTTCTCAAACTCTCCAATGGGACAATAAGCAGAGGCTCCTCTCCCTCCACAGATGAGACAATGGAAATGAAGAGAGCATCGACATGCAAGTTCTTCTCCCCGGAGAGAAAATGGAGGGTGAAGTTAAACCGGGAGATGAATAGGAACCATCTGGCCTGACGAGAGTTCAACCGCTGGGCCGTCTGCAAATATAGCAGATTTTTGTAGTCGGTTAACACTTGGAAGGGGTACTGGGCCCACTCTAGGATATGTCTCCTCTTCGAAAAGGTCAACTTCATAGGTAACAACTCCCTGTCCCCGATGGATTAATTCCTCTCTGCCGGTGTGAAGGTCTTAGAAAAGAAAAAACAGGGATGTTTTCGACCTTAAGCATCCCTCTGAAAGAGGATGGCTCCAGCACCGATGGAAGCAGCATCCACCTCTATTATGAATGCCTTATCAATATCGGGACGATGTAAAATTGGAGCGCTAGTGAAGTGAGACTTTATGGAGGTAAAAGCATTGGAGTCCTCCTCCGACCACAGCTTGGGGTTAGCTCCTTTCCTAGTGAGGGCTACCAGAGGAGCTACTAAAGTAGAGAAGTGGGGAATGAACAGGCGATACTAATTGACGAACCCCATGGAGCACTGCACCGTTTTAACGGAATGGATTTCTTGCCAGTTCATCACGGACTCCAGTTTGGCAGGATCCATGGCCAAGCCCTTGGCCGAGATGATATATCCCAGGAAAGGCAAGGACTCCTGCTCAAACACACACTTCTCAAGCTTAGCATACAAGTAATTAGCCCGTAGGAGTTCGAAGAACTTGCAGACATCTCTCCGGTGGGAATCTATATCTGGAGAGTAGATGAGCATATCATCCAGATAGACTACGACCAAGGTGGATAACACTTCCCGGAAGATGTCATTCACAAAGTCTTGGAAGACAGCCGGGCTATCATGATCTCAGTGCGGGTTTGACTCGCACATGTGGGGTTAATGTCTGGAACCAGTGCTGATGACTGGCATTTCTGGGGTTAAAGGTTGTGATCCCAGTGCAGGCTTACCTGCCCACCTGGGGCTATGATTGTGGCCTCTCCCTGGTATTGGGAGAGGCTTCTTATAGCCTCAGGACGCTCCCATCTCCGTCAGTTATACTTTCGCCCTTGGCATTGTGTGGTGACCCCTGAGTGTGTTTGTGCTGTGTTCTGGTTGCTTGATTCTCTGTGTACGACTCGGTCTGTTCTCTGGATATTGCTTTGGATTCTGCTTGGTACCTTCTATGCCTGTTTAGTTTTGACTTCTGCTTGGCCCTGACTATCCGTTCTGTCTCATCCCTGGTACTTTACTGATATCTCTGTGTATGACCTCCATTTTGCCTGACTCTGAGTATTTCTGTATAGTGTCCTGCCATCTCTGTGTCATGGTCACGTGTGTCGGGACGCAGATGAAACCGCAAGGCGGACCCATAACACACGTGACCCTGGATACACCGCCTCCAGTGGGGCGCATTTAAATAATAGAACGTGCAGGTGGATACGCCGCCTCCACCTGGCGAATTTAGGTATTACACGTTATAAATACAATAATCAAATAATAACGGGGGAACCTGGGAAACCTTAACAATGGTGGGCCCTGCGATAGGGAATGGGGACATGGAGACCTCCTAAGCTCCCCTGAGCCAGTGTCCCTGCACTCCTTACATTCCCTAAACAGGCTCCGCACCTGTCGCCGCACGCGTACCTTAATGCCCTTGCTCACCTTGACCCTAAACCCTCACTAGGGAATGGGTCGGTGCGGAGACTAATCCCACCACTGCACTAATAACACACATGAGGAAAGAGACAATACAGGGGAAACACCACTTAGCTTTACTCTGTTGCGTGCGCTCCTAGCAACAGAGCCCTCCACCTGAGTGCATCTTCTCCTCCACCCGGATCCATCACCATAACAGGATCCTTCACCTTAGTGCAACCTTGGAGCAGAGTCCAACACCAGTTGCAGCTGCTTAGTACCAGAGTCCCAAGGAAGTGTTCAGCTTCTGCCACGAAGTCAAGCATGCTTGAGTCCAGCTCAGCGGCCAAGTCCCACATGGTGAGTGCCACTCTCCATAGTAGCCACTCCACCAGACCATGCAGACACTTCCCGCTGACTCCATCACTGCGACCCCACCATGCCATGCGAGCCCTTCGTCCAGACACCATAGCTGCAACACGTCCCCCTGGCTAAGCTGCACAGGACTCCTCACCAGCTCCATCCTTCCTCCAGGCTCTCCAACTCAAAGTGAAAGCAATCTCACAATATCACAGGCCGTGAGTGAACACCCTGAGCACACCTTTATAGGGTGTCACACCTGATCCATAATTAAGTGAACATTAACCTAAACCTAAGATGCGATACCATTCCCCACCACCGGGCAACTTAGAATGAACGACACCACGTGATAATTCTAATTGCCACCGGGGGCAATCACGACACACTTTGGAACCAAAGGAAAAAAAGTTCACTTAATGGATTTAATACCGCCAGATCCAACACTGGATCATGACAGTACCCCCTCCTTAATGAGGGGCCTCTGGACCCTCAACACCACCCCTCATTAGGGAAACACCCACAGCGGGGACGCCCAGACCCTGAGTTCACCCCACCATTACCTGACACTTCAGGTTTATGACAAACGCACCGCTGGTATTGGCAATAAAGTTCATTTTGGAGGCACCACTCATCCCCACAGCGCCGACCTGGGGAACGAGTTTATGTATGTGTATGTTTGTTATGAGCTGATCAGGCTCCACAACACACTTCCACAAGATGTTTTTTGGTGGTACACATACACGCTCGTTCACACACAGGTCCAGACCTGAACGTTTATTACACACATTCGTTTGTCAAAAAATTGGTGAACTCTTTCAGGACCTGATCACAGAGGCGTCCCCCTGTGTCACCACACTCACACCCCCGCTATTCACCAAGGGATCACCACCCTCCAACCCTCTACACCATGAGGTCTGCGCCTCCCAGGGTTGGTTTAATGGCGAGGGTTGAGATTTGTCCCTACTCCCCCGCAGCACACCTGCTGCTCACACCAGGAGGAGAGGGAACGCATATGGAGGAAATATACACTCACTGGCCGCTTCCACACGGCCAGGAGGGGCGGCTTCTACGGTGGTATTTGAAGATTTTGGCGTAAACCCCGCGGACTCTACATCAGTCTGCTCATCACTGGAACGCACCCCTTCACCTCGGGGAACACCAAGCAGCTCCGTGGGGCACCATTCCTCCCACCTGCCTGGGTACGCCCACGTGCATGAGCAAGTCCCGCTCCCCAGCAGCGACTCCAGTGGCTTTTGCCAGACCCGCAATTTGCCAAAGCCGCCATTTTAATTTCCTGGTTACCTGAGCAGAGGCCCCAGACCATGATAATTGCTGCTGCAGCGGCTCTAACACACCATGCCGCTCCCCACTCACATCAGTGAGGCCCGGCAGCAATTACTCAGCGGTCTCCACATGGACAAAGCTCACCAGAAAAAAAAACTGTAGGGCCTGTGATAATGTCATGGTCACGTGTGTCGGGACGCAGATGATACCGCAAGGCGGACCCATAACACACGTGACCCTGGATACACCGCCTCCAGTGGGGCGCATTTAAATAATAGAACGTGCAGGTGGATACGCCGCCTCCACCTGGCGAATTTAGGTATTACACGTTATAAATACAATAATCAAATAATAACGGGGGAACCTGGGAAACTTTAACAATGGTGGGCCCTGCGATAGGGAATGGGGACATGGAGACCTCCTAAGCTCCCCTGAGCCAGTGTCCCTGCACTCCTTACATTCCCTAAACAGGCTCCGCACCTGTCGCTGCACGCGTACCTTAACGCCCTTGCTCACCCTGACCCTAAACCCTCACTAGGGAATGGGTCGGTGCGGAGACTAATCCCACCACTGCACTAATAACACACATGAGGAAAGAGACAATACAGGGAAAACACCACTTAGCTTTGCTCTATTGCGTGCGCTCCTAGCAACAGAGCCCTCCACCTGAGTGCATCTTCTCCTCCACCCGGATCCATCACCATAACAGGATCCTTCACCTTAGTGTAACCTTGGAGCAGAGTCCAACACCAGTTGCAGCTGCTTAGTACCAGAGTCCCAAGGAAGTGTTCAGCTTCTGCCACGAAGTCAAGCATGCTTGAGTCCAGCTCAGCGGCCAAGTCCCACATGGTGAGTGCCACTCTCCATAGTAGCCACTCCACCAGACCATGCAGACACTTCCCGCTGACTCCATCACTGCGACCCCACCACGCCATGCGAGCCCTTCGTCCAGACACCATAGCTGCAACACGTCCCCCCTGGCTAAGCTGCGCAGGACTCATCACCAGCTCCATCCTTCCTCCAGGCTCTCCAACTCAAAGTGAAAGCAATCTCACAATATCACAGGCCGTGAGTGAACACCCTGAGCACACCTTTATAGGGTGTCACACCTGATCCATAATTAAGTGAACATTAACCTAAACCTAAGATGCGATACCATTCCCCACCACCTGGCAACTTAGAATGAACGACACCACGTGATAATTCTAATTGCCACCGGGGGCAATCACGACACACTTTGGAACCAAAGGAAAAAAAGTTCACTTAATGGATTTAATACCGCCAGATCCAACACTGGATCATGACAGTCTGAAAGCAGGATGCTAAGCCCCGCCCCCTTGCAGTCACATGACCATAGGCAATAGAGAGCTTCTTGCGGTCAAATTGGCGTTTGAAGAATGGAGGCACTTTTTGGAGGGGGCCAGTCACCCGATTACGGTGATCACGGATCACAAAAATTTGTCATACATTGAGTCTGCTAAAAGACTAACGCCCAGACAGGCCCGTTGGTCACTTTTTTTTTCCCGTTTTCAGTTTACGATTACATTTCGTCCAGGGTCTAAGAATGTCAAGGCTGACGCCTTATCGCGCAGTTTTCAGCCGGTGTCGCCCCCTGAGCCACCGTCCTCCATTCTTCACCCTGGGGTTGTGATAGCAGAGGTCTCGTCTGAATTGGAATGGGAGATTCAGGGGGCCCAGTCGCGGGCCCCGGCAGCCCAGCCGGAGGGGAAGTGGTTTGTCCCAGAGCAACTTCGCCTGAAACTATTGCAGGAGTTCCATGAATCCAAGCTGAGTGCTCACCCTGGTATTTCAGCCACGCGTCTGGTGGTGGCTAGGATCTTTTGGTGGCCTACCCTTGGTTCGGACATAAAAAAATTCATTGCTGGTTGTGGGGTCTGCGCTCGCTCTAAAAGCTCTCATAGCTGGCCGGCAGGGGAGCTGATGCCCTTAGCAGTGCCCGAAAGACCATGGACTCACTTATCCATGGATTTTGTTACCAATCTCCCTCCATCTAAGGGTAATACAGTGGTATGGGTAGTGGTGGACAGGTTTTCTAAGCAGGCTCATTTTGTACCCCTGTCCGCACTACCGTCAGCTGAGACGTTGTCCAGGTTGTTTCCGCAGAATGTGATCCGGTTGCATGGGGTACCCCTGAATGTAGTGTCTGATCGTGGTGTGCAGTTTGTGGCTAAGTTTTGGTGTGCTTTCTGCAAAAAATTAGGGATGTCTCTGACCTTTTCGTCTGCATACCATCCTGAGAGCAATGGTCAGACGGAGCGCACTAACCAGTCCCTGGAACAGATCCTCAGGTTTCTAAACTCTGCTAGACAGAATGACTGGTGCGATGCACTGCCGTTGGCTGAATTTGCCTTCAATAGTCGGGTGAGTCAATCCACGGGTATGACTACTTTTTTGATCAATTATGGGTTCAGTCCTCATTTTGGTGAATTTTCTCGTCTGGACTCGGGGTGTCCTGGGGCTGAGGGCTCTGTTTAGCAATTACAGAATACGTGGGCAGAAGTTCAGCGGAGTATATCTAGGTCTTTGGGCAGGTATAAGTTTTTCGCGGACAGGAAACGAACACCAGGGCCCACGTTTCAGGTTGGAGACAAGGTTTGGCTCTCCATGCAAAACATTAAGTTGAAGGTTCCTTCAGCCAAGTTGGGGCCCAAAATCATTGGCCCATACAAGATTGTGGAAAAAAATCAATCCAGTGGCGTATAGGCTGTGCCTTCCACCCTTTTTCAAGATCCCTAACGTCTTCCACAAATTTCTACTGAAACCTTTTGAAGCAGTCCGGGGAGACTCCGAGTCCACTGCTCCTCCTGTTTTGGTCGAGGGGCAGCTAGAGCATGAGGTTGGTCATATCGTAGATACCAGGTTGGTACGGCATTCGGTACAGTACCTGGTTCATTGGAAGGGGTATGGACCGGAAGACAGGTCCTGGGTACCAGCCCGGTTGATACATGCTGATCGCCTGGTGCTGGCTTTCCATACTAAGTACCCGGGCAAGCCTGGGTGTCCAGAGGCCCCCCATTGAGAGGGGGGTACTGTCATGATCTCAGTGCGGGTTTGACTCACACACGTGGGGTTACTGTCTGGAACCAGTGCTGATGACTGGCATTTCTGAGGTTAAAGGTTGTGATCCCAGTGCAGGCTTACCTGCCCACCTGGGGCTATGATTGTGGCCTCTCCCTGGTTCTGGGAGAGGCTTCTTATAGCCTCAGGATGCTCCCATCCCCGTCAGTTATACTTTCGCCCTTGGCATTGTGTGGTTACCCCTGAGTGTGTTTGTGCTGTGTTCTGGTTGCTTGATTCTCTGTGTACGACTCGGTCTGTTCTCTGTATATTGCTTTGGATTCTGCTTGGTACCTTCTATGTCTGTTTGGTTTTGACTTCTGCTTGGCCCTGACTATCCGTTCTGTCTCATCCCTGGTTCTTTACTGATATCTCTGTGTATGACCTCCATTTTGCCTGACTCTGAGTATTTCTGTATAGTGTCCTGCCATCTCTGAAAGCAGGACACTTAGCCCTGCCCCCTTGCAGTCACATGACCATAGGTCCTGTGACTGCTTGCTAAACTTCAGCGTCCACAGGTCCTGTGTACCTGTACTTTCCAGCTGTACCTGACCCCGGGCCCCCCTACAGTGTGGGTGAGTCCCTGCCCAGTGGGGGCTGCACGCCGGCACTGACAGGATCCTGACACAGGCATTACAAAGCCCGAACGGCATCACCAGATATTCATAATGACCGTCCCTAGTGTTAAATGCCATCTTTCATTTGTCCCCCTCACGGATACATATCAGGTTATATGCGACCCACAGATCTAGTTTGGTAAATAGCCTCGCTCCCCACAGCCTATCAAAAAGCTCCAAAATAAAGGGTAGAGGGTATTTGTTCTAAATGGTTATTGAATTAAGACCCCTGTAGTCAATGCATGGACATAGTTCCCCGTTCTTCTTCTGCACAAAGAAGAACCCAGCCACTGCAGGAGACACTGACTTCCTAATGAACCCTCTCGCCAAATTCTCTTTGATGTATTGGGACATAGCCTCCATCTCCGGAAGAGAATGTTAGGAACGGCGGAACACACTAAATAATAAATGTAAATAAAGTGCGTTCGCAGCTCGGGGTCCACCGTGCAGTAGGTGTTTAAACCGCTGCTAGGTGAAGGCAGAGCAATCTGGCGGTAGTGTGCACAGGGTTAAACAACACCCAGATGCACTGAGCAAGCTCTGTTATAATCACAGAGCTGCATAAATAAACAAAAACACAGAAACGCTGAGTCTGTTTAAGGTCACAGAACCTCAGCGATGCACACGCGGTAATTGGTCACAGGAGTAGCCCTAGATGACAGTACTAACTCCGTCTAGACCTACCGTAGAGAATCGTGTGCGTGGCGTCGCAACTGCGAACGCACGGCAGGACTGCAACTGCAGCGCGGCGAGAATTGAGCCGCTGGAAAGACGCCGCTATGATGCTGGCGCGAAGTAGACGCTAAGCAGCTGTGGCAAAGATGCAAATAGCGCGCTGGCGCTGGCGCAGGTACTGGTTAAAACTCAATCACTCGGACGTAATATCAAAGGAATGGGGGTTTCAAATGAGTCATTCACCAGATCATGCATCCATCAGCATACACACAGCAGCAAGTATGACTATACTAGCGCATGGCGGAACAGCCATGCGTGCTTTTTATAGCAAACGGGACCTTCCGGAAATCTCCAGGTCTCCAAGAGGAGCCAATGGGATCCGAGACAGGACCTGAGCACCTGACTCCTGAACTCCAATGGGAGGTCGTCCCATGAGCATGCTCAGATGAGGGAATGAAGGACTTAGCTTCTGGGGAGAGTTGCCGCAGGGCAATCTCCTCTGCAATCTCCCCTGCAGTGGATGAAGAGCAGGAGACTGCAGAATGTGAGGATCTAGATTTCAGCATGGAAGGGGCAGAAATCTGAATCCTAACAGAGATAACGGATAAACTCAACTCTGGTGAGGCTCTGCACCTGGCAAGAGATCAATAGGACTGTCATAGGGGCAGTGAGGTGGAAGAGTCTCTGCAGTTTTCTTGGAGAACACGTCCATGTAAGACCAGTAGTGTTTGGGGAGAGAGGTTAGATCTGCACCCTAGTAGTAGCAACCTGAATGTGCACCCGCAGACATCTACCCTCACATGAATCGCTCCATCCCAATATTCTCCCAGAGGACCAATGTATATGGGGTGAATTATGATGCAGCCATGGTACCCCTAGCAAGACCTTGTCAATATCCTCGGGTATGACTAGCAGGGAAATTGTCCCCTGATGTGCTGGAGACATTGGGAGAGTGAGGGTGATGGTCTGATGAGGGATCTGTGAGGGCAAAGTTGACCCATTTACCACCCGGGCGGTAACTGCCTTGGTGAGTATTGTGTGCCGTTGGGCGAAGGCATAAGACATGAAATTGCCCTCTACCCTGGAATCCACACAAACCTCCACCACATGGGTGGATGGGCCAATGGAGAGTGTTCCCTTAAAAGACAATTTGGAGGAAAACTCCGCTGTGTCTAGTGAGCCACCTCCTATAGCCACTAGACGCGGTCGCTTCCCGACTGCTGGGGACATCTGTTGGCATAATGTCCCGGTTGCTGACAGACAAGACAGACCAGGGGTGCACGAGCGGACCAAGACTTAGATCCCGCTCGAGAAACCTCCATGGTCTCTTGAGGCTCTGTCGCCTGGACCGGAGATTCCAGAGGCTTGGCGAAGTTAGGAGCCAGTCAAAACCTCTGCCGACACTGGACTTGCTCCAACCTTCGCTCGGAGTACCGAAGGTCGATGGGAGTGGAGACTGATATTAGCTCCTCCAGTGTGGCCGGAATCTCCCAATTGGCCAGAGCGTCATTCACATGGTTAGCCAGTCCCCTCCAAAAGACAGGGATGAGGACTTTATCCGGCCACTCCAGCTCAGATGCAAGAGTCTGGAAGTGGACGGCAAAGAGGCTGACCACAGAAGAGCCCTGAGTCAATGCCAGCAGCTGGAGCTCAGTATTGTGGGTGACCCGAGGTCCTACAAAGACCTGCTTCAGAGCGCTCAGGAACCGAGAGACACTCTGCACCACCGGATCATAGAGCTCCCACAGTGGCGTAGCCCACTCCAACGCCCTGTGAGATCACGAACCCCACTCTAGCTGCTCTGAGGGGAAATGTGCAGCCAGCAGCTCTAGATGTATCGCACACTGGTTCATGAATCCCCTACACAACTAGCTATCACCTGTAAATTTATCAGGCAGCGGAAGACGGAATAAAGTCAGAAAAGGGATGGCAGCAGACATACGAAATGCAGCTTCACTAGCTGTCTGAGCCGCCAGTTCATTAATCCACAGCGGAGGTCGTGCACTTGAGAGCGGACAACTTGCCTTACAGCTGCTGGATGTACCGCTGCAGATGCTGCTTATCCGCCATTACTAGCCAGACCCTGGTGCTAGTATAATGTTAGGGTTGGTGGAACACACCAAATAAAGTATAATAATAAGGTGCATTCGCAACCCGGGGTTCACCATGCAGAGATGGAACCTGCAGCTAAGTAATGGTGGAACCAGATGGTGGTTGAGCACCGAAAACACACCGGTTAAATGTCACCCGGTGTGAACAGCGGCAAACTTTGTTGCTCCACAGAGCCGCAGCAATAACGCAAAAGAACGCTGTTTCCTGTTGAACATCACAGGGCACAGCAGATATAGCATGAGTGAGGTCTCTAGGCTCAACCCCTAGAACGCTGGGGCTAGAGACTGACCGGACCCACTATGCGCACGGTGTCGCACAGGCAATGCCACCACTTGGCGCTGACGCTAGGGACTGACACTGCCTCCTACCTGCACTATCAGCCTAGGCACTAGCTGGCAGGGCTGAACATGCATACCAAGGGTATGGGTTTCATAATGAGTAGGTCACCAGAAACAATCACATGTGCATGCAACAGACACACCACATGGTCCATACCAGCGCACAGTCGCGCGGCTATGAGATCCTTTTATAGATCCCATTCTGCCAGGATCTTGCTAGTGGACCAATCCGGGCTCGCTTGAGAAATTGAGCAGCTGACTGCCGACCACTAATGAGAGGTTGCCACCTCAAGAGCATGCTCAGTAGGGCGAAACCCAGTCTTAGTCTCAGGAATGACTGCTCGCTGCTGTTTGCTGTTGATTGCTATAGCTGAACACGGAGAGGCAGTAGCAATCAATCACACAGCACAGGTCTTAACAATAACCTGAGACTGACGTCTTTGCTAAGCAGGATCCGCTGTGGCCGAGAACGCAGGAGAAGACATGGCTTGTGTTTCATCCTGTGCAGAGGGAGAATCCTGATGCCTGTGTTTTTTCACCACCTATTCAAGTCAATAGGTAAAAAACTCTGAAAGAATAGGTAAAAAACTCTGAAAGAAGTGACATACTCTATGTCCAAAAAACTGTGCAAAGCACAAAATACTGATGCCAAAAAAGTGAGATATCTGAAATTTCATAGGCTTTGCTGGTACTGTAAACACAGCTGAAAATTAGCTTAAAAAAAGGAGCAAAAATGCCTAGTGTGAACTTAGCATAATGGTGCAATGCTAACAGAATTCAATGCACCCCAATCATTTCTCTACTGGTTCCATGTAATCTAAAAAAATGAATACTAAAATTTACATTTAAATGCAAGTAATAAAAATAACAGTTATACAAAAAAGCATAACTTAAAAATAATAAAATAGTAAAGATAGAAATGTAATTGTGGCGCCCCTGAGGCTCAGTCGCCAAAGAGGTACTGCACCTTCTCCTAAGGTGTGGTGCCCCACCATCCAGGTGAGTTGGAGATCCTAACCACGTTCCAACACCTGCATCCCACACAACACAGTAGTTCAGCAAAGCCACATTGCGGCTCCATGCTTAGAGGGTAGCAGAGCACCTTTGGTGGCTCCCTGCTTGGAACACTAAACATGCTGGGAGGTGGGTGGAGTTGAGAGTACATAAAAGAGTGGGAAAGTGTAGGATTACAGGTCAGTCTGTCAGGAGGACAGTCGGAGAGAGCAGATCCGTGGAAGAGGGATGGAGAAAGGAGTGCTGCAGCTGCCTCAGTGATCTGAGTCAGCTGGCACGGGAAAGGAAAGAAGGAGAAAGACATTGAACTGAAACCTAAGCTTCCATAAGAAAGAAAGACAAGTATGGAACGTAGGAGTAAGGGAACAGAGAGGACGTGGGTTAGAGGAAGAACCCTGCCTAGAAGTTCTATGCGCAAGGCTGGGGCCCGGTCCCCGAGGTTGTCCGAACACTAATGGTTCTGCAGCAGACACCGGTGGAGTAGTGGGCTGTAAATGCACTACTCCCATCTTAGACTTGGGGGCACAACATCAACACGGATAGAGAGCCGGGACTCAGGAGAAAGGAGTCCCCGAAGCAGGCTACAGCTGTCTGCCGTACAAGTAGAGTTCTTGGGAACATCTGTAAGGAGGAACTCCAGTGTAACTCAGTACTAGGAGATCTTCACACAAATAGGCGCTATAAGAGGAGATGTTCAGAAAGGCACATGTTGGCGGAGTGTTGGAAGGGAGCATTCCATCTTGCCTGGAGGTTGGCTGAGTCTCTGACCCGAAGGACATGGTGCGGAGGCAGGCACCTGTGTGTACTACAGACTGTGAGTAAAGCTTTGGAACTACAAGCCCTGGTGTCCTCCATTCTTTCTAGCGCCAACGCACTCAGCACCGCTACATCTGTGTACCAGCTTCTACACCGCTTGTGCCTCTCCTCTAATTTCACATCTACACTGCCCTTGGACTACAGCTCCGCCTGTGGGGAGCTTCACCATCTTGGCTGCAACACACCATCAGTCCCAGAGGATCTGCATGCAGCGTCGGCCTAACATCTCACTTTGCCGAACACTACAGGTGGCGTCACAAACTATTCCATTAACTACAAACCACCATTTAACACCCCTTATTACTTGGGCGTCCAGGGCCACGGACAGGGTCACTGCTGCTTTGACACATCCCGTTGACACCGGCCCGGTACCGAGTACCCCACAGCCCTGGGAGGGCGACCCATAATGAGCACCTAAAAAATGCTAGACATCTGGGTCAATGAAGACGTAAAAAATAAATTCTATTTTTCTAATAAAAAAAGATCACAAGGTTATCTTATCAATGTGTCCAAGTCTCCGCAGTTCACCAGGTCATTCCAGCCTCCAATTGTTCAAGTGAAGAAGACCCCCACATGCCGGATTGTTTATGACCACGATGTGACAGTGGAACCATTAGTCCTTTGGACTCATCATTTCCAAAGTTGGCGGATCCTTTATACTACTGTATATTTCTGGCAAGAGCGCAAATTAGAACATGATGCCAGAAATCTAGTTGTTGGCAAGGGCGATAATGCATGAAAGAGCTGCTTTTTTTCCTTGCTTGCCCTGTGCAATGTCACAGACAATAGTAACAAGGCTCGGATGATGTCACATCAGGGTAACGGCTGTATATTAACATCGCGGATACAGAATGAGTCACTACACTAAATAAGTTGACGGATGGGGCTTTTCCATTACTAAGCACATGAACATTTGACAAAGGCCACTTTTTGTAAACTCGTTTGGCCTCGAAATTCCAATCTGATTTTCTTTAGCATAAGCTCCTTCTTCCCAGACCTTCCCATTCCCGTTACTGATCTTCAAGCAAAACACATCTTTTACAATTTTATTTTTTTTATAAATTATTTTTTTCATATATGTGCTAAGGAATTATCACAGTATAGCATGCTAATGAGGGAGAAAATAACTGATGCAAGAATAACTGGCTTCAGGCCCAATGGCTAAATAAAATGAAACAATTTGCTAATGAAAAATTCAAACAAGACGAAACAAAAATGTAACTAAACACACAAGATATCGCAGATATGCAATCTATCAACATCTAAAAATGTAATGTATTCAGCCTCCATGCTTAATATTGGGGAGGCTCGGGGAAAAGAGCAAACTTGCTATTGTATATGGCTTCATTTTGGCTCCACTGTTCTTTGTCTTCTCCTAACTTTCACACCCCCTAGTTAGGAATATGTCCTGATACCTGGCATTCCCCAATATGAAGCTACAAAAATATACAAAAATACTAGCTGAAGAGCCCGGTGTTGCCTGGGCATAGTAACCAACTGTGCTTAGTTATAACAAATTATAATGATTATATTGCACATAAAAACCGTGCATCTAATCCTATCCTGTGTGATACTGACTGCTGAGCCATGTATCTAATCCTATTCTGTGTGATATTGTCTGCTGAGCTGTGTATCTAATCCTATCCTGTGTGATACTGTCTGCTGAGCCGTGTATCTAATCCTGTCCTGTGTGCTACTGTCTGCTGAGCCGTGTATCTAATCCTATCCTGTGTGATACCGACTGCTGAGATGTGTATCTAATCCTATCCTGTGTGATACCGACTGCTGAGCTGTGTATCTAATCTTATCCTGTGTGATACTGCCTGCTGAGCCATGTATCTAATCCTATCCTGTGTGATACTGCCTGCTGAGCCATGTATCTAATTCTCTCCTGTGTGATACTGCTGCTGAGCTGTATATCTAATCCTATCCTGTGGGATACTGACTGCTGAGCTGTGTATCTAATCCTATCCTGTGTGATACTGATTGCTGAGCCATGATTGCTGAGTCATCGTTTTTAAGAAATCTCAAGATGGAAGAGGCCAGGAGCCATTTGGTGAGCTGCATTTCTTGCTACATGTTCACAGACTTACCAGTGGAAAAGCCAAACTTCACATGCCACAAATGCAAGCTTGTGTCCCTGTTGGAGGAAAAGTTGCAAAATCTCGAAGAGAGGTTAGCTACGTTGAAGATCATTAAGGAAGGTGAAGAGTTCTTGGACAGAGCAGAATTATCTCTTCATGTTACAGAAAGAGAAGAAATTCGAAGTGCACCTGAAGAAACAGAGGAATGGAGACATGTGACCCAGAGAAGCAGGAGGATCAGGAGGCAGTCAGCACCCATACTGCTCAGAAACCAGTACCAGGCTCTCACGCAGGAAAACAATGAAGTAATACATCAGGATAAGACTTTGCCAACAAGCAGCAACCTTGTACGCCTTCAGAGTCCTCCTGGATGGAGAAAGAAAAATGTTGTGAAGAAGAAACGGAGAGTGGTGGTCATGGGGGATTCCCTGCTGAGAGGAACTGAGGCCGCTATCTGCAGACCGGATATAACTACAAGAGAAATGTGCTGTCTTCCAGGTGCAAAAATTAAAGATGTGTCTGACAGGATATCAGGACTCTTCAGACCTACAGATGACTACCCATTCCTGCTATTACATGTGGGGACAAATGACACTGCAAGAAATGACCTGGAAACCATCTGCAGAGACTTTGAAGACTTAGGCAAGAAAGTGAAAGAACTGGGAGCGCAGGTGGTCTTCTCTTCCATCCTCCCAGTGGATGGCCATGGAACAAGGAGGTGGAATAAGATTCTGCAGGTGAACAACTGGCTACGTCGATGGTGCCGTCAGCAACGATTTGGATTTCTGGATCACGGAGTGAACTACTTATACGATGGACTACTTGCTAGAGATGGGGTGCACCTTACGAAGACTGGAAAGCATGTATTTGGAAGTCGCCTTGCTACACTTGTAAGGAGAGCTTTAAACTAGAACAACATGGGAAGGGAAGCAAAAGACCAGAAAAAGCCATACACCTGACAATGCTATTGAGAACTCTGCTATTAGAAGTGGAAAGGAAGAACAAAGACGAAAGAATCTAATTAATAAAAATATTGGAGAAAGAGAAACCAATCACAAACTAAAATGTTTCTATACTAATGCACAAAGCATGGGCAACAAACAAGGAGAATTGGAACTACTAACACAGGAAAAGAAATATGATGTCATTGGAATCACTGAAACTTGGTGGGACAATACACATGATTGGAATACAAGACTAGAAGGATTCAACTTATTTGCAAGAAACAGACTTGATAAACGAGGAGGGGGTGTCGCATTGTATGTTAGAAACGCGTATATCTGCACAGAGATTGAAGCTTCAGAGACTGGGAGTTCTGTGGAAACTGTTTGGGTAAGAATACAAGGACAGAACAATGGAAAGGACACCATTGTAGGCATTTACTACAGGCCGCCTGTGCAAGCTGAAGCTATGGATGAACTCTTTATGCATCAAATGGCCAAGTTCTCCAAAAAATATGACATAGTTGTCATGGGAGATTTCAACTATCCAGACATTTGTTGGGAATCTCTCTCAGGCAAAACTAACAGGTCAAGGAAATTCTTATCCTCTCTTGCTGACAACTTTATCTTCCAAAAGGTAAGGGAGAAAACAAGGGGAACTGCTACCTTGGATCTAATCCTTATAAACAGGGAGGAAATGGTTGAGGAGGTAAAAGTGGCTGGGACCCTAGGAAGTAGCGACCATGCTATTTTAGAATTTTGGATAACTAGAGGCGGAAGACCTGTGAAGACTCAGACGTCAAGGTTAGATTTCAGAAAGGCAGATTTTAAGGGATTCAGAAAGAGAATTGGAGGGATCCAATGGCTGGATATCCTTAAAGACAAAAATGTCCAGGAAGGATGGGAAATCTTGAAAAATGAAATTCTCAAAGCACAGTTGTTAACAATTCCGAGAAGAGGGAAGAATAGGAAGCAGTTAAGGAAACCAGGATGGATGAACACAGAACTTAAGCACATGCTAAAAAGGAAGAAAAAAATGTTTATAAAATGGAAAGAGGGAGGCATATCTAAAGAAGAATATAATGCTGTCTGCAGAACCTGCAGGGCACAAATCAGATTATCTAAAGCTGAAAATGAATTGAGGCTTGCAAGAGATGTCAAAAGCAATAATAAAGGATTTTGGGGATATGTCAAAAGTAAAAGAAAAGTCAAAGATGCTATAGGATTTTTACAGGATGAAAATGATGAAATGGTAAGACAGGATGTTGAGAAGGCTGAACTTTTAAATTCCTATTTTGCATCTGTTTTCTCTCAGAAAGGAAATGTAACATCAACTGTTATTCACTGTCCTATTAAGGGAATAGAAGAATCCAGGATATCTATAAACAGAAAGATAGTGAGGAAACACTTAGCTAGCCTAAATGAATTCAAGTCTCCAGGTCCAGATGAATTACACCCCAGAGTACTGAAGGAGATAGCAGAAGAAATTTTTGAACCCCTCTCTATAATCTTTGAAAATTCTTGGAGAACAGGAGAAGTGCCAGAAGACTGGAGAAGAGCAAATGTTGTTCCTATCTTCAAAAAGGGGAAGAAGGTGGACCCAGGTAACTATAGGCCGGTGAGTCTGACTTCTATACCAGGAAAGATCTTTGAACAAATTATTAAACAACATGTATGTCAATACCTGGATAAGAATGAAGTGATTAAACAGAGTCAGCATGGGTTTGTAACTAATAAGTCATGTCAGACTAACTTAATTTCCTTCTATGACAGTATCACTGATTGGTTGGATCAAGGAAATGCTGTAGATATAGTATATCTTGACTTCAGCAAAGCATTTGACAAAGTCTCTCATACAATCCTTATTGAAAAAATGATTAAGTATGGAATGGACAAGGCAACTGTTAGGTGGATTCATAACTGGCTTAGTGATCGGACCCAAAGAGTGGTCGTAAATGGCTGCACATCCAGTTGGAAGAATGTCTCAAGTGGGGTACCACAGGGCTCTGTCCTGGGCCCTGTATTGTTCAACATCTTTATCAACGATTTAGATGGAGGAATTGAGGGTAAACTGATTAAATTTGCTGATGACACAAAGCTAGGAGGGATAGCTAATACTAGAGAAGAGAGAGAGAGGATTCAAAAAGATTTAAATAAACTGGAGAAGTGGGCAGCAACTAACAGAATGGTTTTTAACAGGGAGAAATGCAAAGTACTACATCTGGGCAATAAAAATGGAAAAAGCATATATAGAATGGGAGGAATAGGGCTAAGTGACAGCACATGTGAAAAAGACTTGGGTATACTAATAGATCACAGACTGAATATGAGTCAACAGTGTGATGCAGCAGCAAAAAAGGCAAATGCAATTCTAGGATGTATTAACAGAAGCATACAGTCTAGATCACGTGAAGTCATTATTTCCCTCTACTCCTCTTTGGTCAGACCTCATCTGGAATATTGTGTCCAGTTTTGGGCACCACATTTTAAAAAAGACATCAACAAACTGGAGCAAGTTCAGAAAAGAGCGACCAGAATGGTGACCGGTCTGCAAACCCTGTCTTATGAGGAAAGGTTGCAGGATTTGGGAATGTTTAGTTTGCAAAAGAGAAGACTGAGAGGAGACTTAATAGCTGTCTACAAATATCTAAAGGGCTGTCACATTGTAGAAGGATCAACTTTATTCTCATTTGCACAAGGAAAGACTAGAAGCAATGGGATGAAACTGAATGGGAGGAGACACAGATTAGATATTAGAAAAAACTTTTTGACAGTTAGAGTGATCAATGAGTGGAACAGGCTGCCACGAGAAGTGGTGAGTTCTCCTTCAATGGAAGTCTTCAAACAGAGGCTGGACAGACATCTGACTGGGATGATTTAGCGAATCCTGCTTTGAGCAGGGGGTTGGACCAGATGGCCCAGGAGGTCCCTTCCAACTCTACGATTCTATGATTCTATGATTCTATGTGTCTAATCCTATCCTGTGTGACACTGACTGCTGAGCCATGTGTCTAAAGGCCCTTTTACATTTAGCGATGCACCAGCGATCCGACCAGCGATCCCACCCGGTCAGGATCGCTGGTGCATCGCTAAATGATCGCTAGTGAGCTTTCATACAGAAAGATCTCACAGCGATGCAGCAGCGACGCAGCGCACGATACTTACCATTCACACACAGTGATCCTGCGTCCTCCCGCCCGCCTCCACGCGTCGCTGGCGTCACAGCAGGAAGTCTCAGCAGGAAGCGCCCGACGAGAAATGGAGCCGGACATTCTCGCGCGATCAGCGATGGACAGCGGGGGAGCCGGTCGCTGGTAAGTATCACACTTAGCGATATCGCTAGCAATATCGCTATAACGTCACAAAACCAGTGACGTTTTAGCGATATTGCTAGCGATATCGCTTAGTGTAAAACCCCCTTAATCCTCTCCTGTGTGAAACTGACTGCTGAGCCATGTATCTAATTCTCTCCTGTGTGATACTGCCTGCTGAGCCGTGTATCTAATCCTATCCTGTGTGATACTGGGCTCCCCCTGCAGTCTGTGTCAGAGGGTGGTCTGTGTTGGCACGGTAATAAATTGTGTTATTTCCAGCTTTACAGAAGGACGATAACACCATAGAAATGATAAGAATACAACAACTGTCTACAAAGAAAACTGTTGCTGATAGCAACCAATCACAGCTCATTTTTCATCTTTTAAACAGCTCTGGGACAGCGTGGCGAGTTTTGAGTGGCAACTTTTGTGTTTTGACTTTTATGTGGCGAGGTTGGTGTATGTGTGGTGAAATGTGTGCTGAGGGTGGTATATGTGTTGAAGCACGTGGTAGTGTGTGGCGCATTTTGTGTGTGTTCATATCCCCGTGTGTGGTGAGTATCCCATGTCAGGGCCCCACCTTAGCAACTGTACGGTATATACTTTGGCGCCATCGCTCTCATTCTTTAAGTCCCCCTTGTTCACATCTGGCAGCTGTCAATTTGCCTCTGACACTTTTCCTTTCACTTTTTCCCCATTATGTAGATAGGGGCAAAATTGTTTGGTGAATTGGAACATGCGGGGTTAAAATTTTGCCTCACAACATAGCCTATGACGCCTCAGGGTCCAGACGTGTGACTGTGCCAAATTTTGTGGCTGTAGCTGCTACGGTGCGGATGCCAATCCCGGTCATTCATACATACATACATACATAAATACACACCCACATTGAGCTTTATATATTAGAGAAGATGCTAAAACCTAAAGCAAAACTTAAACTGAAAATAATGTCAACCCTTCTATTCCTTCTAAAATTTTTAAATTAATTTGCTTTTTAAGATTTTTTTTATATTAATATTATGTTTAGTGCTGCTAATAACACAGAGTAACAAAGTGACATAAGACAGAACGTCACCTTGACAATGATGTGTATTATGTTCATTTTATCGGGCACTTTTGGAGGGAACTATTGGAGTTCACATATTCATTACCTGCAGAGTTTCTGAATATATGTCAGTATATTGTCCCCGGTGTATGTGCCTCTGTGCATTCATTTGATACTGTAAGTGAGCTGGCCTTGCCCTACATTTTTTGCATTGATTATCGCAGGGTGTCAAAGATAACAGCTAGGGGGGTCACACAGATCTCACCATAGTCACCATTTTGTCAGAGGATGCAACTCCACTGCCTCCAATCATCAGGACAATTACGTAATTGACAGACGAGGGATGAACAAGGCTGCTGCTTCTTATATTGCTAGACTAATTATAGGGGAACTCACAATGAGAATATGGTACATACACCTTGGGTTCCAGCTCAAGGATATATATATATATATATATACCCCAGTATGGTCACTGTCAGCTCCACAGTAATAGAAAAAACTTGTAACTGCCACCACTAATCATTTATACAGGCCAATTGGACACCTGTTACAGGTAGCTTATGGCTTCAGGGGTGCGGTTTACAGAGCAAGAGGAACAGAGCTATTTCATTTTATATATTTAATCCAGGAAGGAGGAAGGTAGACAGTGTTTATGAAAAATATACAAAGATTATACAAAATGGGAACAAAACAATACGGTATATACAATTGTCACAGAAATGGCTGAGAGAGAGCGGAGAGAGATACTCCTTAGGAAAAAGGACAGAATTCAACAGCAAGCTGTAACATTGAGGACTAATAAATGATCAAACCAAAATTTTGCTTTTTATTAGATCAAGGTTAAACCCACAAACCTCCCCTTGGTGAGCTCATGTGGGAGCTGGTTGTTGGATGTGCTAGGTCCTTTAGAATTGTATGAGATTCCCAACTTACAGGATATCTTCGACCCTGGAGGTACCTAGCGATAGAAATTGTCTTCATGTTTCTTATCATGATTTTACCTGTCTAAAAAGATGAAACATGGCATAGATAGCACCATGCATTGGAGCAATATTTAGTTGGAGGGGATCTGCCGGCCTTATGGTGGGTGATGTGAGTGAATTTGCTACAAAGCGGAAAAAATATATCTCCCATAAATATCAGATTGATGTAAACCCTAATATTCATCACTGACCACTGGCTCCAAAAGGTCTGAGACAATCCTTTAAACAGAGGAAACTTCTGTACTTCTCTGTCTCAGTGCATACGAATCTCAGTATTGGTGTCTTCTTCCCAGAACTAATCTCTTGTTGCAATTACCTGGTCACTACAGGAGGCCCCTATTTCAATGGAGGTTGATATATTTGTTCTTTCTTACTTATCTAGTTATAATTAGTTTCTTTCTTTCTCAGTTATAACTAGTCCCATATGTTCAATATGAGGGTGATATGTCCCCTTTCCAGAGATGGATTTTAATTTTCCTTTATGACATGAGGGGAAGCTGTACATCCAATCACAAGGACCCTTATCTAGCCAACTTTCCCAGACTGCTTTTAATTAGAGCGCCATCTAGATGGATCCTGATCTCATCTTAACCATGAATCCAAGTCTATATAGAAAAATACATTTTTTTGCTGTGTGCTTAGAATAATCCAGACATGTGGAGACCAATAAGGAGTCAGCAAGAAGTCATCAATCATGTTCTTGACAAAGGTATATTGTGTAAAAAAGCCTGGAGAAAAAATATATTTATATAACTAGGCAAACGAATATAGTGCCAGTATTAATTGGTTTACAGGATACAATTACAGCATTGGTAACATCACCTGCAGTTTCTAATTATCTATGTGATGATCATGGGAGTGCATGCTCATTATTTTCGATGTACGAGTTCTCTTATTTCATTTTCAGAAAATCTGTCTTTGTTTGGCAATAATAAATTACATATCGTGGAGCTCCATTTAATAACAACAAGTACAGATAAACCCAAGGGCCATGTGGGGAAGCAGCATTCCAAGAGCATCTTTCGGGCTGGGAAAATATACCGAATACTTCTTTTCTGGTACCTACTAATTACTATTCGTTATGCCTTCCTCCAGATCTACATTTCTCTTCTTTGTGGATCTGACTGTACGTGATCGCTCTTGTCTATGGCAGAGTCAGGCGAGTTAGTTGCTGGATGAACAATTGACCAAACCAGTGTTCTGCCAGCAGCTATATAAAATGTATGGGGACTTTTGGTGACATGGTACAAAAAGACGCCTTAGTTCTCGAGGACTGCTATGTAGGTGTAAGGAGGTGGCGGAGACCCTCGTTTGCCCCTCCTCCACATGGGACCTATGCAACCCTTTTTGCATGTTAAATGATGCCTCATGTTTGTTTTCTGGCAATGTATGTGTTTTGCACTTACTCTTGTGTACTGTGAAATATGTTGAAGCCATGTATATTAGTAATGTGTCATGTTCACATTATTTTATTGTGGAAAGTCCCCTTTAATTATCTATGTGTTTCATATATAATTGCTGCCTCTGTATAGTTAGGGACAGCAATGAGTTAACATGGTGGGCAGGGATAACAGCCCCAAGGAAGTTCCTGCTCCTCAGTCAGTAGCCCGGGCACGTTTGTCCTTGGGCAGATGTGCAGCAACAGCCAGGGCATTGCCAGACCCCAGGTGGGATAGAATCTGTTGCCCCGGACCTAAGGACATCAACACGGACATTGCCAGACTCCAGGAGGGGAATAGAATCTGCTGCCCCAGACTAAGGATAGGAACACGGACCCCAGGACTACATAAGGGCCCCGCCGAAGGGATTTCAAGTGTCCAAATTCCAGCGTGGGGGACTGCCGCCTCTTTTGGCTGCCGTGGCTGTTGTGGGTATGGTCATGGATGAAGTGAGGGAGAAAGCAGGAAGCCAGTGTTTGTACTTCATTTACCTCTGTTATTAAAATTATTCTCCCTGTTGGACTGCAGCGGTGTCTGGAATACGTTTGTCCTGCCTATCTCTGTACAAGGTATCGGGGTGTATACTGACTGTGGCATAGTTGACTCTTCTGGGACTATCACCCCAGGGCACCTTGTTTCATATGTACAAGAGCTTTTATGGCCCTTGTCATTGTCACGTGAGACTGGACACACCGCCTCCAGCAGGGTGAATTTATATGACACGCGTGACCCTGGATACACCGCCTCCAGCAGGGCAAATTTAAATAATAGAACATGCAGCCGGATACACCGCCTCCAGCCGGCGAATATCAGTAGTACACGTATGTCTGGATACACCTCCTCCAGCAGGGCGAATTTCAGAATAAAGGGGAAAACCAGGAAAACAATTACAATGGTGGCCCTGCGATAGGGAACGGGGACGTGAAGACCTCCTGCACTCCCCTGAGTCAGTGTCTCTACACTCCTAACGATCCCTAGGCCAGTTCCGCACCGGGCGCCGATCAGGATACCTGAAATCCCTAGCTCGCCCTGAATCAATCCCTTACTAGTGAAGTGGACGGTGCAGAAACTAATCCCACCACTGCACTAAAACACACATTGAGGAAAGTGACACACAGGGAAACACCACTTAGTTTTGCTCTGTTGCTAATGCTCCAAGCCACAGAGTCCAAAACCTGAGTGCATCTTTTCCTCAAACCAGATCCAACACCTGAGTGCAGCTTTCCAGCAACAGAGTCCCGCATCTGAGTGCAGCTTTCCAGCAACAGAGTCCAGCATCTGAGTGCAGCTTTCCAGCAACAGAGTCCAGCATCTGAGTGAGGCTCTCTTCCAGCAACAGAGTCCAGCATCTGAGTGCAGCTTTCACCATAGCTGCCACTCCACCATGCTTTGCAAGAACTCCTCGCTGACACCATAGCTGCCACTCCACCCAGCTTTGCAAAAACTCCTCGCTGACACCACAGCTGCCACTCCACCAAGCTTTGCAAGAACTCCACACTGACACCATAGCTGCCACTCCTCCCAGCTTTGCCAGCACTCCTCGCTGACACCATAGCTGCCACTCCAGGATTCTGACTGAGCTGCCAGGAATTCTCTCTAGCTCCTTCCTTCACCAAGGATGGTTGGAAAAGACCAATATCACCAACAGTGAGTGAGAACACTTGACACACCTTTATAGTTAGGAGCCAGAGTCTCACACCTGTTAGAGATTCCCGTGCAATAATGCTCACCACCACCGGGGGCAAACTAGAACAAAAGACACCACTGTGCAGTAACCCCAATGACCACCGGGGGCAAAACCAACTCCAAGCAACCAGCTCAAAGGAAAAAAAAGGTTACTTATTCAAAACCTGTCATATCCAACCTGGATCATGACAGCCCTGTCCCATCGACTTCTTATTACACTGACTGGCAGAATATAGAAGTATTGCAATATCATTAAAGGGAATATAAGCAGAATTTCACCCCATCCCAAATTATTTTTATGTGCATGTAGCTCTTTCACAGACAAGGCAAACAATACCTTTACATGGGTAGTCTGTTCATTCATTACTGAGATATCAGTGTTTGACTTCATACGCAAATGAGGCTGAAGTGCTCTGGTAGATCTGAAGCCTCTGTCACTCCAGCTCTGTTCCTCCCTAGCCCCACCACTGAATATGACAGTTGGATTGTAGTCACACCCTGTCCCAACCTGACTCCACCCACATATCTGCCTATTTTTATGGAGCTGTTGAAAACTAGCTTGAAAATTCCCCCCAAAATAAATACAATTTCTGATGAATCACCCCCAAAGTATTATTTATACTATACAAATATCAAAATAAAAAATAAAATCTGATAATCGTGGCTAAATTGAAGTATTTTACATTCCATTTAAAAAAGGTTATTTAATACATTACATTCTCCCAAAATGATACCATTAAAAATGTATGTCACCCTGCAAAAAACAACAAGCCCTCCCATGGTTACTTCAAGGAGAAGTAAAAAGAAAAAAAAAGCTTTTTGGAATGCAGAGCTAATAAAAAATATAGCCCTTGACCTAAAGGAGTTAATGGAAGAAAAGCAAATAGGCTACATAACATTGTCCAAGATGGTATTACTAATATTTTAATAAGACCTGCAACACACAATGGCAACCTTCATTGCATTGGTATTAAGTAAGGACTATAAATTAAAAGGAATAAACTCCACATCATGGAGCAAGAAGCAACTACAAACAACATAGTACCAAATATAGCCTTCCAAGCCATAGACATTAAAGATTTTGGTAAGGTCCATGAGAGTCTTAAAGAAGTAAGTTTTCCTTCAGATCCACCCATGGCTCTGCAGTGTTGATGTGATCACTTTTCTTGACAAATGACAGCTGACTCGTCTCCAACCAGGGAGTTAGTATAGGAGGAGACGTGAAAATATTGACCTTGGATCCTGTGGTATTATGTAGCCTGCCTCAGTAAGCCAGAACATGACTTTATCTGCCGGAATGTCAACACTCCTGAAATATTCATTATAAAGTAAGAGCTAAAGAAAAAGAAAAACGGTGGAAAGATTTTTTCATGGTGCTCGACAGAGATAATTTATATTCGTTTCAAGTCTTATTAAAATTCTTTGGTGCTCATACGGGTCATTAAATAGTACATATCACTGTTAACTTAGATTAGCTAGTGTAGTGCAGTGGAGAGGTTCTGATGGGGATGGATCATCACTATCTGAAGAAGACCCTTGGCAAACCATTCTCTCTGGTGCTCCAAAAATCCTCCTATGAAATACCCAAATAAAATAGGTATGTGGTAACTACACCAAACAGTACTGCAATGATGCCTTATACAATACCCAGATAGGAATGCTCAGTTCTTGGATTTCCGGCATCATATATGATTCTGAGAAACATGGTTGAGTCTCACAGGCAGTGGAGGTGGTCTTCCTCCTATCTTTCCCTGTTTTGAATGATGTTGGTGAAGTTTATTTGGTAGACTCATTAACAATTCTGTTAAACATGACCTTTCACTGTTTTTTTGAGTGCTTCCTCCAACTGCCACTGTTCCACAGATTCTGTAAATTTAGGTTGATATTTTTTGCATTTATTTGTGAAAATATCGGAATTTTGGGGAAAACTTTGAAAATTTCACAATTTTCAAAATTTTAGTTGTTATGCCTTTAAACCAGATAGTTATATTGCACAAAATAGTTAATAAATAACATTTACTACAAGTCTATTTTACATCAGCATCATTTTTGAAGCATAGCATTTTTCAGGATGTTAGGAGGGTTAAAAGTTGATTAGCAATTTCTAATTTTTCCACCAATATTTTACAAAACCAATTTTTTAGGGACCACATCACATTTGCAGTGACTTTGAGGGGCTGATAAGACAGAAAATATCCAAAAGTGACACTATTTTATAAATGTCAAATCCTCAAAGTGCTTAAAACGTCATTCAGTAAGTTTATTAACCTTTCAATTGCTTCACATGAATTAAAGCAATGTGGAAGGGAAAAAAAATTTTACTTTTTTCCACAAAAATGTTGCTTTAGCCAAAATTTTGCATTTTCAAAAGGATAACAGGAGAAAATAGACCCCAAAATTTATTGTGCAATTTCTCCAGAGTACATTGATACTCCATATGTGGTAGAAGGAGCACCATTTGACTTTTGGAATGCAAAATTGGTTGGAGTAGATAGCGGATGCCATGTCTTGTTTGCAGAGTCTCTGATGTCCCTAAACAATGGAAACTGCCCACAAGTGACCTCATTTCCAAAATTACACCCCTCAATGAATTTATCTAGATGTGTGGTGAGCACCTTAAACTCGCAGGTGCTCCACAGAATTTTATGACATTGAGCTGTGAAAATAAAAGAATACCCTTTTCCCACCAAAATGTTTCTCTAGCCCCAATTTTTTTATTTTCACTTGGGTAAAAAAGAAACTGGACCCGAAAATGTGTTGTGCAATTTCTCCTGGGTATGCCGAGATCCCATATGTGGTGGAAATTACTTTTTTGGGCACATGGCAGGCATAGGAAAGGAAAGAGCACCATTTGACTTTTGAAACATAAAATTGTCTTTAATAGATGGATAGCGGACACCATGTTGCGTTTGCAGAGCCCCTGGTGTGTCTAAAAAGTGGAAACTCCACACAAGTGACCCCATTTTGGAAATTACACCACTCAAGGAATTTATCTAGAGGTGTGGTGAGCACCTTGAACCCACAGGTGCTTCACAGAATGTTATAATGTTGAGCTGTGAAAATGAAAAGTTATATTTTTCCCACTAAAATGTTGCTTTTGCCTCAAATTTTTCATTTTCGCAAGTGTAATAGGAGAAAATGGAGAGCACAATTTGCTGTGAAATTTCTCCACAGTACACTGATACCCCATATGTGGTGGTTCAACTACAGTTTGGGCACACTGCCAAGCTCCAAAAAGATGGAGCGACATTTTGGAGCGCATACTTTGAAAGAAATGTTTGTTTACTCCATATTCCATTTGTAGAACCCCTGAGGTGCCGAAACAGTAAAAATCCCCCACATTGGAAGAGTTAAAACCTTGAACCTACAAATGCGTCACAGAATTCTCAGAGACAATGACTTTGAAAAAGTTGGTTTCTGTGAGGCCGGCAATGACAAATTGGATCACAAAATCAGGAATCTGAGGCTCATAATCTTCAAGTCCATAGCAGGTCACTAATAGTGGGCACTGGCTCCTTTGCTGTCCTGGGGCACCTGTATGGGGGTTTATTACCATTGGTGAAAGAAAAGGAAGGAGCAATGTGTCATCCTCTGCCTATCAGGGTCGGAGACAAGGAAAGAGTTTAAGGAGATGGCAGAGAACCTCATTGCTTCCCCTCTCTCCTGATTGCTTCCCCTCTCTACTGGGTGCTGATCCTGTGCACTTTATACGGTACCCAGATGTTGTACCTGTATCTTAATATTTTACTGTGATGTACTATGTTTGTAATGTATTCTTGTGTGAAGTTACCTTTAAATTGTTCATCTACAGTGGGGAAAAAAAGTATTTAGTCAGTCACAAATAGTGCAAGTTCCACCACTTAAAAAGATGAGAGGCGTCTGTAATTTACATCATAGGTAGACCTCAACTATGGGAGACAAACTGAGAAAAAAAAATCCAGAAAATCACATTGTCTGGTTTTTTTTCATTTTATTTGCATATTATGGTGGAAAATAAGTATTTGGTCAGAAACAAGCAATCAAGATTTCTGGCTCTCACAGACCTGTAACTTCTTCTTTAAGAGTCTCCTCTTTCCTCCACTCATTACCTGTAGTAATGGCACCTGTTTAAACTTGTTATCAGTATAAAAAGACACCTGTGCACACCCTCAAACAGTCTCACTCCAAACTCCACTATGGTGAAGACCAAAGAGCTGTCAAAGGACACCAGAAACAAAATTGTAGCCCTGCACCAGGCTGGGAAGACTGAATCTGCAATAGCCAACCAGCTTGGAGTGAAGAAATCAACTGTGGGAGCAATAATTAGAAAATGGAAGACATACAAGACCACTGATAATCTCCCTTGATCTGGTGCTCCACGCAAAATCCCACCCCGTGGGGTCAGAATGATCACAAGAACGGTGAGCAAAAATCCCAGAACCATGCGGGGGGACCTAGTGAATGAACTGCAGAGAGCTGGGACCAATGTAACAAGGCCTACCATAAGTAACACACTACGCCACCATGGACTCAGATCCTGCAGTGCCAGACGTGTCCCACTGCTTAAGCCTGTACATTTCCGGGCCCGTCTGAAGTTTGCTAGAGAGCATTTGGATGATCCAGAGGAGTTTTGGGAGAATGTCCTATGGTCTGATGAAACCAAACTGGAACTGTTTGGTAGAAACACAACTTGTCGTGTTTGGAGGAAAAAGAATACTGAGTTGCATCCATCAAACACCATACCTACTGTAAAGCATGGTGGTGGAAACATCATGCTTTGGGGCTGTTTCTCTGCAAAGGGGCCAGGACGACTGATCCGGGTACATGAAAGAATGAATGGGGCCATGTATCGTGAGATTTTGAGTGCAAACCTCCTTCCATCAGCAAGGGCATTGAAGATGAAACGTGGCTGGGTCTTTCAACATGACAATGATCCAAAGCACACCGCCAGGGCAACGAAGGAGTGGCTTCGTAAGAAGCATTTCAAGGTCCTGGAGTGGCCTAGCCAGTCTCCAGATCTCAACCCTATAGAAAACCTTTGGAGGGAGTTGAAAGTCCGTGTTGCCAAGCGAAAAGCCAAAAACATCACTGCTCTAGAGGAGATCTGCATGGAGGAATGGGCCAACATACCAACAACAGTGTCTGGCAACCTTGTGAAGACTTACAGAAAACGTTTGACCTCTGTCATTGCCAACAAAGGATATATTACAAAGTATTGAGATGAAATTTTGTTTCTGACCAAATACTTATTTTCCACCATAATATGCAAATAAAATGAAAAAAAAACAGACAATGTGATTTTCTGGATTTTTTTTTCTCAGTTTGTCTCCCATAGTTTAGGTCTACCTATGATGTAAATTACAGACGCCTCTCATCTTTTTAAGTGGTGGAACTTGCACTATTGCTGACTGACTAAATACTTTTTTGCCCCACTGTATATTACATTAGCTTAGGGACAGCAAAGAGTTAAGGTGTAGGCTGGACTAGCAGCCAGGAAAGGCAGCAGGAAGCTCCTGCTTCCAGTCAGTGCCCGGGCATGCCTGCCCAGCGGAAAGAATCAGCAATGACTGGGAACTCCCCGGACCCCTGGAGGGGACAGAGACTCCTGCCCCGGACCCATGGGCAGTGAAGTGAGCACAGGACTGTGTGGTGCTCTGCTAAGGACTATCAGCACTCAGAAGTTGGACTGGCACATGACGGCAAGTTACTATGTGAAACGGTCACCCTGACTACATGGCTATATCGGCCCCACGCTACTCCCCTGTTGAGTTAAATGAAACACGTCGGGAAAAAAGGGGTGTAGAGTTCACCGCTCAATAGCGATGAAAGCATCTATATGATCGAGTTCCCTCCATATGGTGAGACCGTTCCAATTTATTTATTATATGCCTTGTCTTTGTGTCACGGTTGGTCCCCTCCTGTAAGAGGGCAGATGAGGTGTTCACTGTTCAAATGAGGATATTCATGGGTACTGTAATTCCTCTGTGACACCAGTCATAGTATCTGCTGTATAAATTAACCCTTTAAGAACCCGCAGAGGTCTCAAGAATTTAGGGGTTGAGGCATCTAAGGCTAGTTTCACACTTGCTTTTTTTTGCAGCGCGTTTTTCCCGCAAAAAAACGCATTGAAAAAACGCATACATAAGCATACAACTGCTGCGTTTTTTTCAAGCATTTTTATGAGCATGCATGAAAAAAACGCAGCGTTTTTATGCGTTTGTATGCGTTTTTAGTGCGTTTTTACCGCGTTTGCGTTTTTTTCCAACATTTTTAGGTGGCCCCTCACACTACCCAAACCATGACTTTACTAACCCTAACCCTGACCCTAACCCTAACCCTAACCCTGACCCTAACCCTAACCCTAACCCTGACCCTAACCCTTAACCAAATCATACTTAACCCTAACCCAAACCCTAAACCCTAACTAACCCTAACCCTAACCCTGACCCTAACCCTAACCCTAACCCTGACCCTAACCCTAACCCTAACCCTGACCCTAACCCTAACCCTAACCCTGACCCTAACCCTTAACAAAACCATACTTAACCCTAACCCTGACCCTAACCCTAACCCTAACCCTAACCCTGACCCTAACCCTTAACCAAACCATACTTAACCCTAATCCTGACCCTAACCCTGACCCTAACCCTAACCCTAACCCTGACCCTAACCCTTAACAAAACCATACTTAACCCTAACCCTGACCCTAACCCTAACCCTAACCCTGACCCTAACCCTAACCCTAACCCTAACCCTGACCCTAACCCTTAACAAAACCATACTTAACCCTAATCCTGACCCTAACCCTGACCCTAATCCTTAACAAAACCATACTTAACCCTAACCCTGACCCTAACCCTAACCCTGACCCTAACCCTAACCCTAACCCTGACCCTAACCCTAACCCTAACCCTGACCCTAACCCTTAACAAAACCATACTTAACCCTAATCCTGACCCTAACCCTGACCCTAATCCTTAACAAAACCATACTTAACCCTAACCCTGACCCTAACCCTAACCCTGACCCAAACCCCAACCCTAACCCTGACCCTGACCCTAACCCTAACCCTAAACCCCCTTAACTAACCCTAACTCTAACCCAAACCCCTAAATTCCATGGTTAAAAAAAAAAAACGCATATGCAAAAAAACGCATACATGAGCATGCCAGTGCGCACATATGCGCATCCATAGGCTATAATGGCCATTTTTAGCGCAAAACGTGCGCATATGTGCGCATGCGCTTTTTTGCAGGGCCAAAAAATGCAACATGCTGCGTCTGGAAAATACCAACGCACACCCCAAAAAAACGCAGCGCATGAAAATCGCATACATGCGCTTACCAGCGCGCAGGTATGCGCACCCATGTTAAATATAGTGGAAAAAACGCATGCGCAGGTATGCGTTTTTTTCCAGCGCTAAAAAACGCAAATGTGAAACCAGCCTAAGCTGGTATGCAGACTATTGTGTTGTTTTAAAGTCTGTCGCATGGATCAGTGTAGTAGCAATGGTATGTTAGGTCAATTACTAATACAGACCAATTGATATGCTACGCTAGTTACCTAGTATAATACCATGATGTGGCCATAGGCCTGATATTTGTACCATAGTAGTTGTTAATAGACATCTCTGTAGTGACTAGCTAACATAACATTGTGTAACTGACAACGTCCGAGTGGGCAAACTGCAATACCTTGATACCGGGCACCATCTGTTGTTGTTGGAAGAAGCTATATGGTGTAGTCTACATAGACCTGGTGTTTAAATTGCAACATTGCGATACTGGGCACTAGTGTTGGATCCGATTTTGCTGTCACCTGATTGATTTTTATGACAGGTACTTCTAGTTGCAGCTATGTGGACCAATACCTTTTTAATTTCACCAGCTTTTTGTGTTATCTGTTTTTGAGCACCTTGCACTTTAAGTTAAATATCTTGTAAAAATCCCTGATTTTGCCACTTTTTTTCCTTGTGCTGCATCTCTCCACTGCAGATATATACACACTTTTGCTTTCAGAGTGCAGTATGTGAAATCTCTGCTTGCAGACCAACTGAATGTTCTCAGTGGGCATGCACTTTTACTCCTTCCTCACAGATGCTGCTAATCATAGCTCGACAGCTGATCTAGCACTCGAACACTACTGAGTTGTAATTGGCAGCATTTTTGAGGGGAAAGGTGAACGACTCCAGAGAATACTCTGACAAAATGCCCAGATGGACTGCATACAAAGATTTCACATAGTGCACTCTAAATGAAACTAATGTGAATATCTCTGCAATGGAGTGACACAATGCAAATCGAAAAAGAGTGTCAGAATCAGGGGAGCTCATGGGGATTACAAGATATGTAACTAATATTTTTGTAGCAAGTGACAGGTCCTCTTTAACTTCTTCAGTGGACCAACACAACCCATTTATTTAACGTGAACCTATCACATGAAACAACACTATTAACCCACAGATATGAGGTTAATCTCCATGTTAACAGTGTTTTGAACCTGCCCGTCACCAGTACTGAACTTTATTCATCCTGGTAACGTTCGGTTTTCAGTCACAGGGGGTGGCACCGGTGGGTGTTCAGTGTATAAAGAGCAGCGGCTGTAACAGCGCCCCTGCCACTGACTGATAGCTTGCTCAGCATTAACAGGTTAATAGCGTTTTTTTCATGTGGAAAGTTCCCTTTACCAAACAAGGCAAAACTGTATATTGTTTTCCTAAAGTGCAAAATAAAGACTCTGATAAGGTAAGTGGAATTTAGAAGATGTAACTGGCAGAAAACTTTAAAAAAAGAAAAAAATAAGACAAGACTCCCAAGAATTTTTTGGTGCATAATTACTAATAAAGTAACATACCACTGACATCTCTGCAGCAAGCAAACTGCAACGACTGATGGCAAACTCCAATTCTGGATCAGTAAACATGGATGGAAAGAATAAGGACACACAGAAGCAGCATACTTTGGGACAATTTAACAATGAATGCTGTTTTACAAAATTTCATGCATCATTAAACCAGGAAAATATTTTCCTGGAGATGGAATAATACTTTGGAATCTAGAATATGTATCAGTAAATGTGCATGGAAAAAATACTCATTGTAGGGGCTCATACTCATTTACGAGAAAAATAACGATTTGATTTCCAGACCGAAAAACGGACGAGTGCTGTGCGAGTGTCATGCGAGTGTATTGCAATTTCCGTGCGATTTTTCCATGGAACATCCGTATGACATGCGTATGACATGCGTATACAATACCTGTGCAATGCGATTTTAACATGAGCTTTTACATACAGCAGTTCTCTCAATGTTAAATCTCATGTTAAATAGCATTGTAAAAAAAAACTGTGCACATTGTTTCAAAACAAAATAATCTTTAAAACATACACATATATATCTAATATATAAAGCTCAATGTGGGTGTGTATGTATGTATGTATGTCCGGGATTGGCATCCTCACCGTCGTAGCTACAGCCACAAAATCTGGCACAGTCACACATCTGGACCCCGAGAGCGTCATAGGCTATGTTGTGAGGCAAAATTTTAACCCCGCGCGTTCCAATTCACCAAACAATTTTGCCCCTATCTACATAATGGGGAAAAAATGAAAGGAAAAGTGTTGGAGGCAAATTGACAGCTGCCAGATGTGAACAAGGGGGACTTAAAGAGTGACAGCGATGGCGCCAAAGAGTATATACCGTACAGTTGCTAAGGTGGGGCCCTGACATGGGATACTCACCACACACGGGGATATGAACACACGCACAAAATGCGCCACACACTACCACGTGCTTCAACACACATACACCAACCTCAGCACACATTTCACCACACATACACCAACCTCGCCACATAAAAGCCGAAGCACAAAAGTCGCCACTCAAAACTCGCCACGCTGTCCCAGAGCTGTTTGAAAGATGAACAATGAGCTGTGATTGGTTGCTATCAGCAACAGTTTTCTTTGTAGACAGTTGAGGTAACTGAGGCCTATTATTCTTATCATTTCTATGGTGTTATCGTCCTTCTGTAAAGCTGGAAATAACACAATTTATTACCGTGCCAACACAGACCACCCTCTGACACAGACTGCAGGGGGAGTCCAGTATCACACAGGATAGGATTAGATACACAGCTCAGCAGTCAGTATCACACAGGATAGGATTAGATACACGGCTCAGCAGTCAGTATCACACAATAGGATTAGATACACGGCTCAGCAGTCAGTAACACACAGGATAGGATTAGATACACGGCTCAGCAGTCAGTATCACACAATAGGATTAGATACACAGCTCAGCAGTCAGTATCACACAGGATAGGCTTAGATACGCAGCTCAGCAGGCAGTATCACACAGGATAGGATTAGATACACAGCTCAGCAGTCAGTATCACACAGAATAGGATTAGATACAAGGCTCAGCAGTCAGTATCACACAGGATAGGAATAGATACACAGCTCAGCAGTCAGTATCACACAGAATAGGATTAGATACACGGCTCAGCAGACAGTATCACATAGGATAGGATTAGATACACAGCTCAGCAGACAGTATCACACAGGAGAGGATTAGATACACGGCTCTGCAGTCAGTATCACACAGGATAGGATTAGATACACAGCTCAGCAGTCAGTATCACACAGGATAGGATTAGATACACAGCTCAGCAGACAGTATCACACAGGATAGGATTAGATACACAGCTCAGCAGACAGTATCACACAGGATAGTATTAGATACACAGCTCAGCATACAGTATCACACAGGATAGGATTAGATACAAGGCTCAGCAGTCAGTATCACACAGGATAGGATTAGATACACGGCTCAGCAGTCAGTATCACACAGGATAGGATTAGATACACAGCTCAGCATACAGTATCACACAGGATAGGATTAGATACATGGCTCAGCAGGCAGTATCACACAGGATAGGATTAGATACACGGCTCAGCAGTCAGTATCACACAGGATAGGATTAGATACACAGCTCAGCAGACAGTATCACACAGAATAGGATTAGATACAAGGCTCAGCAGTCAGAATCACACAGGATAGGAATAGATACACGGCTCAGCAGTCAGTATCACACAGGATAGGATTAGATACACGGCTCAGCAGTCAGTATCACACAGGATAGGATTAGATACACAGCTCAGCAGTCAGTATCACACAGGAGAGAATTAGACACAAGGCTCAGCAGGCAGTATCACACAGGATAGGATTAGATACACAGCTCAGCAGGCAGTATCACACAGGATAGGATTAGATACACAGACAGCTCAGCAGTCAGTATCACACAGAATTGTATTAGATGCACGGCTCAGCAGACAGTATCACACAGGATAAGATTAGATACACAGCATAGCAGTCAGTATCACACAGGATAGGATTAGATACACGGCTCAGCAGTCAGTATCACACAGGATAGGATTAGATACATGGCTCAGCAGTCAGTATCACACAGGATAGGATTAGATACACAGCTCAGCAGTCAGTATCAAACAGGAGAGAATTAGACACAAGGCTCAGCAGGCAGTATCACACAGGATAGGATTAGATACACAGCTCAGCAGGCAGTATCACACAGGATAGGATTAGATACACAGACAGCTCAGCAGTCAGTATCACACAGAATTGTATTAGATGCACGGCTCAGCAGACAGTATCACACAGGATAAGATTAGATACACAGCATAGCAGTCAGTATCACACAGGATAGGATTAGATACCCGGCTCAGCAGTCAGTATCACACAGGGTAGGAATAGATACATGGCTCAGCAGTCAGTATCACACAGGATAGTATTAGATACCCGGCTCAGCAGACAGCATCACACAGAATAGTATTAGATACACGGCTCAGCAGACAGTATCACACAGGATAGGATTAGATGCACAGTTTTTATGTTCAATATAATCATTATAATTTGTTATAACTAACAGTTGGTTACTATGCCCAGGCAACACCGGGCTCTTCAGCTAGTATATATATATATATACTGTATATAGATAGATATAGTAAAAGCCAGCAGATGCCGCGTACAGTAAAGAATAGAATAGATTTGAATATATGTCACACACACACACACACACATATATATACAGTACAGACCAAAAGTTTGGACACACTTTCTCATTCAAAGAGTTTTCTTTATTTTCATGACTATGAAAATTGTAGATTCACTCTGAAGGCATCAAAACTATGAATTAACGCATGTGGAATTATATAATTAACAAAAAAGTGTGAAACAACTGAAAATATGTCTTATATTGTAGGTTCTTCAAAATAGCCACCTTTTGCTTTGATTACTGCTTTGCACACTCTTGGCATTCTCTTGCCACAGCTCGCATTGATGTGCCATCCTGGATGAGCTGCACTACCTGAGCCACTTGTGTGGGTTGTAGAGTCCGTCTTATGCTACCACGAGTGTGAAAGCACAACCAACATTCAAAAGTGACCAAAACATCAGCCAGAAAGCATTGGTACTGAGATGTGGTCTGTGGTCCCACCTGCAGAACCACTCTTTTATTGAGTGTGTCTTGATAATTGCCAATAATTTCCTTCTGTTGTCTATTCCATTTGCACAACAGCATGTGAAATTGATTGTCAATCAGTGTTGCTTCCTAAGTGGACAGTTTGATTTCACAGAAGTTTGATTTACTTGGATTTATATTCTGCTGTTTAAGTGTTCCCTTTATTTTTTTTGAGCAGTGTATATATACACCTATTCTATGTGTATCGGTTCTAGGCCCCCTCCTCTTCTCCTTGTACACTGCCCCTATTGGTCAAACAATCAGTAGATTTGGTTTCCATTACCATCTCTATGCTGATGACACCCAATTATACGCTTCTTCTCCTGACATCACGCCAGCCTTTCTAGAAAACACTGGCGATTGTCTAAACGCTGTGTCTAATATCATGTCCTCACTATATCTGAAACTGAACCTGTCAAAGACTGAACTCCTTGTGTTTCCTCCCGCTACTAATGTACCTACACCCGACATTGCCATTTCCGTCTGTGGTTCCACTATTACTCCCCAGCAACATGCCCGCTGTCTTGGGGTCATACTTGATTCTGAGCTTTCCTTTGCCCCCCACATTCGATCACTGGCTCGCTCTTGTCATCTGCACCTCAAAAACATTTCTAGAATTCGACCTTTTCTTACTTTTGACTCTGCAAAAACTCTTACTGTTTCTCTTATTCATTCTCGTCTCGACTATTGTAACTCTCTTCTAATCGGTCTCCCTCTTACAAAACTCTCCCCTCTCCAATCTGTCTTGAATGCTGCAGCCAGGATCATATTCCTCACCAATCGTTACACCGATGCCTCTACCTTGTGCCAGTCATTACACTGGCTACCCATCCACTCCAGAATTCAGTATAAACTTATTACCCTCACCCACAAAGCCCTCCATGGCTCAGCACCACCCTACATCTCCTCCCTTGTTTCAGTATACCACCCTACCCGCGCCCTCCGTTCTGCTGATGACCTGAGGTTAGTATCCTCAATAGTCAGAACCTCCCACTCCCGTCTCCAAGACTTTACACGTGCCGCGCCAATTCTTTGGAATGCACTTCCCAGGTCAATACGATTAGTCCCCAATCCCCACAATTTTAAGCGTGTCCTGAAAACGCATTTATTCAGACTGGCCTATCGCCTCAACACATTAACCTAACCTATCCCTGTGTGGCAGAGCCAAAAGTTTTACCATAACCAGGTTGCCAGCATCATGTTCCCACATGCTTTATGCATCCATTAGCCCTCTGTGTCTGTACTGTTACACACTTAACATTATGGCTGGTCCATACAATCAGGGCAACTGTTACCACCCACCTTTCGTGTCTACCTCTTTCCTCATAGACTGTAAGCTTGCGAGCAGGGCCCTCACTCCTCTTGTTATTTGTTATAATCTACTGTATGTGATTATTGTTATGCTGTAATGTCTATTGTCTGTACAAATCCCCTCTGAAATGTAAAGTGCTGCGGAATATGTCGGCGCTATAAAAATAAAATTTATTATTATTATTATTATTATGTGTATACATGTATTCTATCTTTTGTATTATAACATATCAGTCTGATTTTACTGTAGAGCCGCATATGAATTACGGGCTTTTCAAAGGACACCAATGCGTAAAAATCGGACAGCATTCGCATGGTGCGAGTGCTATCTGATTTTTTTCTCGCACCCATAGACTTGCATTGGTGAGTCTTGTCCGAGAATCGCAGCAATACGCAGTATGCTGCGATTTTTTCTCAGTCCGATTTCAGCTGAGAAAAAAACTCGCAACTGAGATGTGACCTATTGAATAACTTTGGTCCGAGTGCAATCCGATTTTTTATCGGATTGCACTCATCCATATTTCTCACAAATGGGTATGAGCCCTAAGGGGACAGATAGACAGTTGAATTTCTCGTGTGATGAATGCATTGAAATCCTCAGGCTGACTGTCAGCTATCCTGATCTAAGCGCGACAGTTGCATAGAAATACATCCCGCTGTCATGCTCAGGTCAGCAGAGGTGCCGAACCAGTCCGTGCAGTGCGATGTGATCATCACATGAGAAATACGGCACTAAAACCTAATGAAGGAAACTATCTTACTATAGTCACCTATAGGTGTCTCTCATTTAAGCTTGACCTGTAGAAAATTAGACTTTACTAGAGTTATCAGGTAAATCAATACATGTCAACTCTCCCAGAATGTTCTGGAGAGTCACAGAAAAAAAAGAGAGCTCTCTCAGACTCCCAAAAGTGGCACCACTGAGCTGACCTTGCTCTCCCTCCCTTCACTGTTGAACTATAGACTTTTGGTTTACTGTATCACATTCTGGGTGAGGCTTTATATAGTATCCCTTCTCTGTACTTCCTTGCTGGCTATATTTCCTGATGGATATACATTTAGAAATTCAAGCTTTTTATCATACCTTGTTGAGTAAACTCACATTGTATTATTGCAGTATGTTGGATTGCTTTCCATCCCAGCACCTTTTCCTTTTATATCTGTTAAGATATTGGGAAGACTTACTGGTTCTTGTTTTTTTTTGGTTCTCCTTAATCTTCAATATTCACACTGCACGAATTGTTGTCTTCAGAAAAACCCATGAAAAAAAGAATAGCACTCACATAAAAAATACTTTAATTAAATAAACACTCTAAGATAATTTTTCTAGTTCACCACTTTATTAAAAAATCCCACACAGGTCCAACATAGTCCAGCAAATCCAGTTGGGTTTGTGTCTTAGGCCTTGGGTCTTCCAGGAAGACAATGGCCCCAAACATAGTTTAAGAAGCCCCCAGAAATGGTTGGAAACAAAGCGCTGGAGAGTTCTGAAGTGGCCAGCAATGGGTCCGGATCTAAATCCCATTGATCACCTGAGGAGAGATCTTAAAATTGCTGTTGTGAGAAGACGCCTTCATATATGAGAGACCTGGAGCAGTTTGTAAAAGATGAGTGATCCAAAATTTCTGTTGAAAAGTGTAAGAAGCTTGTTGATGGTTATAGGACGCGATTGATTGCAGTTATTTATTCCAAATGTGGAACCAAATATTAAGTTGTCGGTGCCAACAATGGTGTTCATCCCATTTTTGGAATTTTGTGTGTAATTATATCCAATTTGCCCATTTTTCCTTTGTTTTTTTGTGTTGTTGCAATAAACACAAAGGAAATAAATGTGTATAATTGCAGTAAGTTTCTGGGAGAAATGCTTCATTTTCTGGAACAATTTCAAGGGTGCCAACACATTTGGCCATGGCTGTATCTGTAGTGAGGGTTATTGCAAACCCCAATAGCAATGTTCTCTGACACAGTACACTGCAACCAAAATAAATGACGCTTTCATGTGATTTTTCCAGATGGGGACAGATCAATCATCAAAAAGAATGAACTCAATGTCGAATAGATAAATAAGTGCAAACTATGAAAACCAAGAGAGCAGAAGAAGCCCATTGACCCTAATACAAGGCTGATTTTCTTTTTCTCGCCTCTACCTATGCCATACCACGCAGCACTCTGCGGATTATTATGACAGTAATGACATTCCTACTATCTCTTTGTTTTTCTTTCCCTATTGGAAAGCACAGACTGTTCTGTACAGCCGTTCCTTGTGGTTCATGGGATTGAGTAAATTAACTTAAGTTGAACAGTTTGCTGTAGCCTTCAGGGTATGACATCTTGCTAGAAAATCTTTCCACAATAGCTGCCCGCATATCATTGCCAGCTAGTTTTAAGTACAGATCTCACAGTATGAGTTTGTGTATGTTGCGGTACGAGCGTGTCGTACTGAACTAATGTGATTATAAATTGGGGTATTAACCAGGTGGGGACATATCATTATTGCCACAAGGGGTCCACTTCTACCTCCAAAGCAGGTGGGGTTGTGCATTATGATGAGTCTTGGAGCAGAGGACCCGTATATCATTAGGGCCTCTTCTGTCTGTGTCCACTAATTTTTCCATGCAGATACTGCTGACTCCTAACAGTTGGTGAATCACCACAAGATACAATTCTTTAGACTTAACCCCGCCACACACACACTGTCTAACGACTATTTTGGGTCCCACTATTTAATTTTTCTGCACTTTTATAATAGTTACGTTTTTACTTTTCTGTGAAAGTTGCCATGTAAAGGCATATTTTTGTACACGCTAGGTGAATTTTCCAACAACATTATTTTGGGGTACATTGAACTAATTAATTAAGCTCTATTATGGCTTTGTGGAAGGATTTGAAAAAATGAAAAATAAAAGCAATTTTGCAATATTCTTTTCAATGTTTACAATTTTGCCATATCTATCATGCAGCTTAAGTGACGTTACCCTTATTCTCTGCATCAGAGAAATTATGATGATATCAAATTTATATACCGCAGCTTTACTGCATTTGTACGATAGATTTACTTTTGAGAAATTAGTTTTTGTGCTACCATGTAATGCTTTTAATTTTTGATTGATAAAGCTACGAGAGAGCTTATTTTTTGCAAGACCAGCTGTAGTTTTCAATGATATCATTACAAAGGGCATTTATCTTTCTGATAACTTTTTATTCCATTTTTGGGGTAAGTAAAATTAACCCCCTTGCAACATCGGGCGTAATACGGTAGTATGTCAGACACCCTCACTTTGGAGTGGGCTCTGGCGGTGAGTCCACATCTTTTCTGGCACATGTCAGCTGTTTTGAACATCTGACATGAGCCCACAACAGCTGCAGGTGGAATCACGATCCACTTCCGGCTGTTAACTAATTAAATGCTGCTGTCAAACTCTGACAGCAGCATTTAACACTCGCTTCAGGTAAGCGAGCTGGAAATCTCGCCCATCGGCACCTGTGTCACATGACCGCAGGTCGCTGAAGGACTTCCTAACACACTTGCTACTGAACTGCCGTTAACTGTACCGTTATACTTCACCTTGCAAAAACCTTTGCCATACATATTGTTTAACCCTTACCTCCCTGCATGGAGTATTCCCCTGTAAATAAATCTGTTAACCCTTGCTCTGCCTGCATTCCATCACTGCATCCCGCATTCCTGCTAGTATCTTACATATTAAATATTTTTAGTGCACAGATGATTCAGAAATTTGTGTAACAATGTTGTTTTAGTCCCAACATAAAGGGGTATTCCCATCTCCAAGGTCCTATCCCAATATGTAATAGGTGTAATAATATTAGCAGATTCCTCCAATTAGAAATGTAATATAGTTTTTCTGATTTGCGGTGTCTCTTTCCTCATGTGCAGGCATTGCAGGACCTTACTGTCACTATATCAGTGACTGTAGCCATGGATACCTAAAGTCCTGCAATGCCTGCACATGAAGAAGAAAACATAGTGAATTAGAAAAACTATACTACATTTCTAATTGGAGGTATTTGCTAATATTATTATTTTTACACCTACTACATATTGGGATGGGAGCTTGAAGATACGAATATCCCTTTAAGTTTCAAAAGGGCTATTAGCTCAAAATGGACGAAAAAATTCTTAAGCAATTTCTCCTGAGCTCACCGATAGCCCATATGTGGCCAGGAACTACTTTTGAGATATAGTGCAAAGCTCAGAAGGGAAGTAGCGACATATTACAGTTCAGATTTTGCTGCACTTGTTTGAGGGTGCTATGTTACATTGGCAGAGCCCCTGAGGTTCCAGAACAGCAGCACCCCCAGAAGTGACCCAATTTTACAAACTACACCTCTCAATGAATCCATCTAGCCGTGCAGTGATTATTTTGACACCACAGGTGGGTCATAGAATTTTATACCATTGGGCAATGAAGAAAAAAACAATTTACATTTTTACCAGAAAATTCCCTCCAAAATACTACTTATTAAAGGGGGAGTCTTTCCTGCACCTTTATTGGGTTCAGATATTAATTATTGACATCGATCTTGACTATTAATAATTAGTATACAAATATTAGTGATGCCTTAACGTTATCTGTGTTTTATACTATATACTGTCTCTCTATATATACTGAGACAAAACAGTGTATCAATAAAGCATATTTATTACACACACATACACAGACAAAGCCAAATTTATCAGCAGATGTCAGGAAGTTTATTATTCTGAGAGTGAAGTCAATCAAAAGCCAAAAAGAGATAGCTATGGAATTCATCTGTTCTCAGAATCAAGTGTCACGTATAATAAAAAAATAAAAAGAAGGTTATGGTACAGCTGACAAACTTAGAAGTGGATGACCATGGAAAACTTCCTCCAAAGTTGATCACATTATTAAGAAAAAGTCAGTATCTGATCTCCATAAAAGTGCCCTAAAGATTTCACACAAAATGAACAAAGAATATCGGGTCAAAGTGAGTCGCCAAACTGTGGGGCAACGGCTAAGAGCAGTAGGGTTGAATGCATGAGTTCCAGTCAAGAAGCCTTTCATCTCCACAAAGAATCGGAAGGTCCGACTTGAGTTTGCAAAGAACACAGCCAATGGAAAAACACACATTGGTCTAAGGTGTTGTGGTCGGATGAATCCAAGTTCAATCTGTTTGGTAGTGATGGCAAGCACTATACATACTGCACAATTGGAAAACGTAATGATGTATGGTACCAAACACCTACAGTGAAACATGGTGGTGGCAATGTCATGGTTTGGGGCTGCTTTTCTGCATCTTCCATTGGCCCTCTGCATAGAATTGATGGAAACATGAATGCTACCATGTGCAAGGATATACTGGAGAATGTAATGCTGCCACATGGTAAAACCAAAGTAGGCAGAAGCTGGAAATTTCAGCAAGACAATAATCTTAAGCACACAGCCAATTTAGCCAAAAATTGGTTAGCAAAGAATAATGTTCACCTGTTGCAATGGCAAAGCCAATTCCCTGATTTACACCCTATAGAGCACCTTTGGGATGCGTTAGGGCGATGACTTGGAGCCTGTACCCAGATCAATAAAGATGAATTGTTTGCAGATTTGCAAATGGAATGGAGCAAGATCCCTCAGGATGTCTTGAATACCCGAGTGGCTTCAATGCCCCATTGATGCAGTAGTTACAGCAAGAGGTTATGCTACAAAATACTAAGTTATGGCATTGTAACAATGGATTATCCTCTTTGTTGTGATGAGTAAATGGTATATGGAAAACTTTAGGCAGTCAGTTTTCTGCCATTAAATGACCATACCTATATTCTAAAGCATTGTGGTTGAAATGAAGGTCTTTTATGATGGCATCTTCATGCACTTTCAGTTCATCACAAGGAAAATGGCATCACAACCACCAGACAGAAGAAATCACACTTTTTAAAAAATTATGTTTCAATTATTCCTGCACCATGAAGGCTGTAAAAACATAACTTAAAAAAAATGCTAGAATTGCAGGGGTTTTTTACCATTTCACGGCACTTGGATTTTTTTTCCTTGTTTGAATAAATTTTAAGGTAAAATGAATAGTGTCATTCATAACAACATTTTTTACTGCAAAAAACAAGCCTGCATATGACTATATAAAAACAATTAAAAGGTCATAACTCTTATAGGAAAAAAATGAAAGAAAAAAAATGAAATTTAGCCAGAGGGAAGGGATTAAAATTAAAAACCTCAATCTTTTTTTGATATGTGCACACGAGAAAAATAGGATTCAATAATGATATTTGTTAACATACTCGATAGGGGGGAATCAAGCTTTAGATAAATAGGAAGATGCATTACTACCTATGATTTGGCACATTCCGCTTTATATACTTCCATCACATTTTAAATCATTTTCTAATGAACATATACTTTTCATAATAACAGCCCAGACGCACAAGCAATTGGTGCAAGATGCTCAGAACTGGTCTGAAGCAAAAAAATGTTAACCACCAGATGTATTATTCAGACTCTTTACCACATCCTTGCATGTCCGTTATATAACGGGAAGCCCATTTCTGGTTTGATCCCTCGCTAATGAGATATTTCACTACCGAGACAGAATGATCTAGAATGATGACCACATGTTATATAACAGCCACTGACAAGCTGGAGTTTAAAAAGCATTGAAGAAAACACAATGGAATAAGAAAAACCAAGCAAGGCAATTCTTAACTGCTCATCCACCACAATCCCTATGTATTACAGACCATTGCTCTTCCCCCATAACCATCCTTTCCAATGCCACTGAAGGAGAGCTTACTCAACTTCTCTCTAAGGCTAAGTTCATATTTGTGTACCGGGGCTCTGCGGACGGCTGCATACTTTCTCCCTGAAGCTCTGCCCACTTCCACACTTCTTCCATTTAGGTCCGTCTACTTCTGCATGTGTCCAGCATACCTATTGTTAATATTGGGTACGCTGGACATGCGGATGCATGCAGATGTATGCGGATGTATGCGGATGCGTCGTTTTGACGCGCCCGCCGACCGCACAGGAAAGCAACTTATTGTATTCCCGTGCAGTCGGCAGGTGCATCAAAACGACGCATCCGCATACATCCGCATGTCCTGCGTACCCAATGTTAAAGACAGGTAAACAGGATGCATGCAGAAGTAAGTGGAAGTAGGCGAGGCTTAAGGAAGGAAGTACGCAGCCCTCCGCAGAGCCCCGTGAACCCGGCCTAAATCTCACCTCACCACCTGTGAACATGATGCTATCCCACCTCACCACCACACTTATTCAGAGCCTAACCCATCTCTTAAACTTATCATTAACTTATGGTACCTTTCCTTCTGCTTTCAAACATGCCACAATCACACATATGCTGAGAAAACCATCCCTCAACCTGACCTCTACGTCCAGCTATTGCACCATATCGCTGCTCCCGTTCATTTCCAAACTCCTTGAACAGCATGTCCATGCTGAACTTTCCTCCCACCTCACATCTAACTCAATCTTTGACACCTACTGTACAGTCTGGTTTGTGTCACCACCACGCCATCAAAGCAGCCCTAACAAAAATTACTATTGACTTACTGCCAGAGCTAACAGACAATTCTCTATAAACTTTCTTATAGACCTGTCCCCTGCCTTTGACACAATCAACTACTACAAATGCTCTCTTCACTTTGCATCAAAGATTTTGTCCTCTCCTGGATCTCCTCATACCTTTCTAACTGCACATTTAGTGTCTCCCATTCCCATACTACCTCTTCATCATGCTGTGTCCCTCAAGGCTCTGGCCTGCGACCCCAACTCTTCACCATCTCTACATTTGTCTGGAACAAAGCATAAAGTGCAAAGGCTTCCAATACCACCTATAAGCTAATTACACTCAGATCTACCTATCTGGCCCAGAAGTCACCTCTCTGCTGTTTAGAATCCCAGAGAGTCTATCAGCCATATTCCTCTTCTTATCACACTTCCTAAAGCTTAATATAACCAAAATTGAACTTATATCTTTCCTCCATCTCACCTAGCTTCCCTACTCGATCTATTTATCACATTAAATTACATCACGCTTTCCTCTGTACCAGAAGTCCGCTTCCTCAGAGTAAATCTCGACTCTGCCATGTCCTTCAAATTGCACATCCAAGCTCTTAACACATTCTGCTTCGTCTAACTCAAAAATATTACCAGAATTCATCCTTTCCTCAACCCTGAATCTACTAAAATGTAAGGATGTGTGCTCATCATCTCCTGCCTCCCACCTCATCATCTCCAGCCTCATCTACATACTGTTAGTATGTGTGGTCATCATCTCCCACGTCGACTACTACTGCGGCCTTTCTGCTAAAACCCTTGCAGCTCTCCAGTCCATCTTTAACTTTGTTGCCCATCTAATCCACCTCCTTCCTCACAACTTCTCCACTTTATCCTCCTCCAAATACTTTCATTGGTTCCAAATTTACCAATCTATCCAATTCAAACTGCTAACATTGACCTACAAAGCCATCCATATTCTGTCCCCTACATATATATTAGAACTAATCACCCAATATTTTCTCCCACGTAACCTTTAGTTCTCCCAGGACCTCCTTATCTCCTCCAGACTTAAATATTCCTCACCCAGTCGACTCCAAAACTTCACCCGGGCATCACCCATCCTCTGAAATTTTGTGCCCCAACACATCCAATTATCCACTATATCCAGAAAAAGGGGCTAACAGATAGAGAAATTGAAGGAACGGTCAGGTCCGGTGGAGGAAGCCTGATTATATGGAATTGTGTTGCAGCCAAAGGCGTTGTATACTTGACCATGATCAATGGTTGTCTCAATGCTGAGCTATATGTGGTATCCTACTAGACAAGTTACTGTGTACCCTCGAGTACTATGGTTATGAAAAGGATGACATAGTGTTCCAGCAGGACAACTACCTGAAGCATACGAGAGATTGACGAACAAATGGTTCAATGACAATGAAGTAGAGGTGCTGGATTGGGGCCGCCACAGTCCCCAGACCGCAACCCAATGAAACACTTGTGGGTAGAGTTGAAGAAAAAGCGGTGCACACCGTAGTGAGTTGACCATTATGCACCAACTTTGGAAACGTGTAGAAGAGACCTGGGATCAGATTTCGGTCAAGACATGCTTGAATCTGATTCAGGATTCAGGCAGTGCTGAAAGCCAAATGTGGATTTACAAAATACTAACCAAATTATTAAAAATTAAACAGTATCAACGCAGTGACATGACAAGAATCTGCATAACTAATCATATGCAAAATAGTTGAAAGTCAAATTTATGTATGAGATAGCCAAGATGATTGTCTATAAAATCATGGTAGTCTCAAGTTCGAAGTAGTAGTGGATGGTGAGATATGGGGCCTGAAAGTTAAAACATTGTTACCCTTTTGCTTATCAGTGTAGTTGCAATAATTTTGCAGTGTAAATGGACCTTAGTCATTCAAACCATGGTTGCCAACTTGGCATTTTACTTTTTCTGGACAGTTTATCAATGAATCACAGACAGACAATATTTTTGGTGCCTTATTTTTACAGACTGTCCTGGAATTCATGAACAGTTGACATACCCTGGATCCAACACCATCTTGGTTTGTGTACTGTGTGTTGCCATCAGAGGGATACCAGAAGAAAGAAATCAAAGTTATACTGTTGTACTTCATTTGAGCCAAAGATAGTGACTTTCCATAAAGAGTGTGATTAAAACTGTATCAGAATTGTTTTTTTTCTCTACATAAGGCCTGCAGTCTACAAGGTGTCAGATCTTGTTAGGGGACATTATCACACACCTGAGCGATGCTGATGACAGTGTAGACATAGTGATCAACTATTCAGAATTCTCTACAATTTCCTGGGCTAGAAGATGATAGGGTTTATGTTAACCTGGTCCAAATGTGGGCATTTAAAGGTAGATTGAGGTTGTTATTGGAGGGGTTTGAAAACTACCAGAAATATTGGCAACTATGTGTAGGCCGAAGAAGGAGGTCTGCAGGTTTAGCAGCTCCTTTTATCATGCGACTGTATTATTACTAAGTCGTGACTGAGTACTTTGGCTAAATTGGGGACAACATTATTGTGGAGAAAGGACACTAGGGCAACAACAAGATGTTCTCAAAAAAGGTTTCTTTATTGGCTACAACATACAAAAATTAAAATGCAATGTTTCGCCCACAAAGTGCCTTATTCAACCAATATACAGTGAAAGGAATATGTGTTCTTGTCACTATATATGGCTTTAAAAAAGCATTTGTGGCGAAAACCTCACTTTTTACTTTAATTATGCTGTAGCCAATAAAGAATCTTTTATGAGGAGAATCTCAGGGGCCTTGGATAACTATGGTCTTGAACTATTTGGCAATATGGTGGAGACATCATGGATCGTTGAGCGGTGCATGGGTTTGTGGCGCCCCTGAGGCTTCAGTCGCCACAGAGGTACTGCACCTTCTCCTAAGGTGTAGTGCCCCACCATCCAGGTAAGGTGGGAACTCCTGACCACGCTCCACACCTGCATTCCACACACAGGATAGTTCAGTGGGGCCACCTAACAGCTTCATGCTGGGGGTTAGCAGAGCACCCCTCGTGGAACCCTGCTTCGTAACACGAGATGTGCTGGGAGGCGGGTGGAGTGAGATGATATAAAAGAGAGGGAAAGTGTAGGATTTCAAGTCAGTCAGACGAGGGTCTGAGAGAGAGAGAGCAGGCTGACAGCAGGTCAGCCTGAGAGGAGCTCAAGCTGGAGGAAGGCAGTCAGTCAGGAGAGGCTGAGGACTTGTCTTAGTGGAACGAGCTCCTCAGGGAAGGAAGAGAAGGAGAAAGAGACGTAGATTGAAAACTACAGATTCCATAAGTGAGATAGAACAGATCGGAACGAAGGAGAATAGAAGGACGGTGGGAAGAAGGTTGAGAAAGAGAGAGCGAACCCTTCCAGTCCAGAAAGCGCAAAGGCCGGGGCCCGGTCCCCGAGGTTGATTGGATCTTTATGTCCAGCAACAGACACTGGAGGAGTAGTGAACCGCTAACGCCTTGCTCCCACCATAGACTTGGGGCACAACAGCAAGTGAATAGAGAGCCGGGACGCAGAGTGGAGTCCCTAAAGCAGGCTACAGCTGTCTGTCATACAAGTAAAGACTAGGAACACCTAGAGAGAGGCATTCCAGGGTAACTAAGTACTGGAGTGCTTCGCACCTAAAGGTGCATTGGCGGAGTCGTTCAGTGAAGGTATATATTGGCGGAGTGTGGAAGGGAGAACCCTATCTGCCTGGAGGTTGGCTGGAGCCCTGACCCAGAGAACACAGTACGGAGGCAGGTGTGTGTGTGAACTACAAACAGTGAGTAAAGCTTTGGAAACGCATACTCGGGTGTCCTCCAGTTATTCCCGCACCACTACACCGGGGTACCAGCCTCCATACCATTCTGCGCCTCTCCTCATCCATTGCACCTACACTGCCCTGGGTGTTATGAATGAGTCACCGTAGGAGGCAAAAACAGAAATGCTAGCTAAGTCCAGAAAACCAGAGAAGTTGGCAGCTATCGGATTGCAGACCCCTGAACCTATCAATACAACTAGCAGTAGCCGTGGGGGTTCCTACGATGCCCTAGACCCCTCGATCACAGCCGGAGGACTATATAGGCTAAAGACAGAAAGGGAAATCTAAACTGCCCCAGAGCAGACCCCAAAGCAAAAGGCAGCCCACAACATATAATGACGGTGAAGCAAGATGAAAGAAAACTAACACAGACAGAAAGATAGACTGAGCAAAGACGGGGCCCAAGCTAACTAGATAGGAAAGTACAGGAAGGCTGCTGTCTGCAATCTGTGAAAAAACCTATGAAAATAAGAGCCAACAAACTGACAGTGAAAAAGGCCCTGAAGACGCTAGGCTTCAAAAAGGCTATGTCAGTACTCAGGAATATTCTGAAGACTGAGCAACCGGCAAAAGGAGATTCAGCTCACCCCAGCAGGGAATGGCAGAATCCAGAAAAGCAAGGCAAACAAAAACAAAACACAAATTCTAACAGGCAAAGCAGAAAACTTAGCTTTAGAGGAGCAGGAATCAGACTGGTCTCCTAGAAGTCCACAGAGAAAACAGCCGCAGGGCAGAAGGGCGTCGGCAGCCTTATATCCAGTCCGTGACTCCACTCAGCCAGTCATCATCATTAGGCTCAGGTGCCTGATAATCAGGCTCATTACCTTCCTTTACCAGAATAGGGAGTTCACCAGACCTCAGTGACGAAGGGGAAAATGAACTCACAACAGTACCTCCCCCTTGAGGAGGGGTCACCGAACCTTCAACCACGCCACCAGGGCGATCAGGGTGAGCCCGATGAAAGGCACGCACCAGTCTTTTGGCATGAATATCAGAGGCAGAGACCCAGGAATTATCCTCCTGACCATAACCCTTCCACTTAACCAAATACTGGAGTCTCCGTCTAGCCAGACGGGAATCCAGTATTTTCTCTACCTCATATTCCATGTTACCTTTAACCAATACAGGGTCCGGAGGTGCCACCCCAGGAACAACTGGTTCAACAAACCTCTTCAACAAGGACTTATGGAACACATTATGGATCTTAAATGTGACAGGAAGAGCCAAACGAAAAGAGACCGGTTAATAATCTCCAAAATCTTGTAAGGTCCAATAAATCTAGGCTTAAACTTAGGAGAAGCCACCTTCATAGCAATATTTTTTGATGATAACTACACCATATCACCAATCTTAAACTGGGGACCAATGGTCCTATGTCGATTGGAAAACCGCTGGGCCTTTTCCTGGGAGAGAGATAACTTATCCACCACTTGGTCCCAGATCTGGTGCATTCTCTCCACCACAGTGTCAACACCTGGGCAGGCAGAAGGCTCCACCTGCCCTGAAGAAAATCGAGGATGAAACCCAAAGTTACAAAAAAAAAGGTGACATCAGAGTGGCAGAACTAGCTCTATTATTTAAAGCAAATTCGGCCAAGGGCAAAAATGAAACCCAATCATCCTGATCAGCGGAAATAAAACATCTCAAATACGACTCCAAGGTCTGGTTTGTTCTCTCTGTCTGCCCATTGGTCTGAGGGTGAAAAGCAGAGGAGAAGGACAACTGAATTCCCAGCTTGGAACAGAAAGTCCTCCAAAATCTAGACACAAACTGAACTCCTCTGTCAGATACAATGTTCTCAGGAATCCCGTGCAAGCGAACCACCTGTTGCAAAAACAGGGGCACCAACTCAGAGGAAGACGGCAACTTAGGGAGTGGTACAAGATGAACCATCTTAGAGAACCTATCACAAATCACCCAAATAACAGTCATTCTTTGAGAGACCGGCATATCAGAGATGAAATCCATTGAAATATGGGTCCATGGCCTCCTGGGGACCGGCAAAGGCATCAACAACCCACTAGAGCGAGAACAAGATTTAGACCGGGAGCAAGTCTCACAGGACTGCACAAAATTCCTGACATCATGAGACAAGGTGGGCCACCAAAAAGAGTGACTCACCAGATCTCTAGTACCAAAAATACCTGGATGACCAGCCAATGCAGAGCAATGAGCTTCAGACATCACTCTCTTCTTCCACTGGTCAGGAACATACAACTTTCCACTGGGACAACGCTCAGGTTTGTCCTCCTGGAACTCTTGCAGAGCAAGTCTCAAATTGGGCGAGATGGCAGAAAGAACTACCCCTTCACCTAAGATGGTAGCAGGCTTGGTCACCACAGGAGAATCAGCAAAGAAGCTCCTAGAGAGGGCGTCTGCCTTGACATTCTTAGTTCCAGGAAGAAAAGAGACCACAAAATCAAAACGTGTAAAAAACAAGGCCCACCTAGCCTGTCTAGGGTTCAAGCGTTTAGCCGACTCTAGGTAAATCAAATTCTTGTGGTCAGTGAGGACCACAACTTGATGTTTAGCTCCCTCCAACCAATGTCTCCACTCCTCAAATGCCCATTTCATGGCCAACAGTTCCCGATTCCCCACATCATAGTTACGTTCAGATGGAGAGAACTTTCGGGAAAAGAAAGCACAGGGATTCATTTTAGATGTTACAGGATCCTTTTGGGACAAAACAGCTCCTGCACCAATCTCAGAAGCATCCACCTCTACCTGGAACGGGAGTGAGACATCAGGTTGCCGCAAAACCGGGGCAGAGGTAAATCTTCGCTTCAGCTCCTGAAAGGAAGCAACAGCCTCCGGAGACCAATTCAACACATCAGCACCCTTCTTAGTCAGATCAGTCAATGGCTTGGCAATACTAGAAGATTTTGCTATAAATTTCCGATAAAAATTAGCAAAACCCAAAAACTTCTGGAGGGCCTTCAAAGAAGTGGGCTGAACCCAATCATCAATGGCCTGTACCTTGGCCGGGTCCATTTCAATAGTTGACGGAGACAAAATAAATCCCAAAAATGAAATCCTCTGTACTCCAAAAAGGCATTTCGATCCTTTGACATACAGGGAATTCTCCCTCAAGATCCGGAACACAGTCCGAATATGTGCCACATGAGAACCCCAATCCTTGGAGAAGATCAAAATATCATCCAGATAGATAATCAAAAATTTATCGACAAAGTCTCGGAAAATATCGTTCATGAAGCACTGGAAGACAGAAGGGGCATTAGTGAGCCCAAAAGGCATCACCAGGTACTCAAAATGTCCCTCCGGAGTATTAAACGCCGTCTTCCATTCATTCCCCTGCTTAATGCGGATAAGATTATACGCCCCCCTGAGGTCAAGCTTGGTAAACCAGCAAGCACCTCTAACTCTAGAGAATAGATCCGAAATCAGGGGTAACGGATGCTGATATTTAATAGTAATTTTGTTGAGGGCACGATAATCAATACAAGGCCTTAAAGAACCATCCTTTTTGGCCACAAAAAAAAAACGGCACCTAAGGGTGAAGAGGATGGTCTAATATGACCCTTCTCCAACGCCTCCTTAATATAGGATCGCATAGCCTCGTGCTCGGGTACAGATAAATTGAAGAGCCGACCCTTGGGAAATTTACACCCCGGGCTCAGTTCAATTGCACAGTCATAGCTCCTATGAGGAGGCAAAGATGCAGACTCATTCTCACTAAATACATCATAAAAGTCCGCCAAATAGTCAGGAACATCATGCGACTGAGGAGAGGTGGAAAAAAACGGAGCCTCACTAAAGGCACAACGACAACCCCAACTCACCACAGACACAGATTTCCAATCCAAAACTGGATTATGAATTTGCAACCAGGGAAACCCCAGAACAACGGCATCATGCAGACCATGCAACACCAAAAATCTGCAATTTTCTTGATGGTCTGGGGCGACCCGCATGACCACCTGGGTCCAAAACTGAGGTTTATTTTTCGCCAAAAGAGTAGCAGCAATCCCCCTCAAAGGGATAGGCGTCTGCAGAGGTGTCATAGGAAATCCACAACGTTTAGCAAAATCCAAGTCCATTAGGTTTAGCGCTGCTCCTGAATCCACAAAAGCCTTGGCGGAAAATGTGGACAGGGAGCAGATCAGAGTAATTGCCAGAAGAAACTTAGGTTGAACACCACCAACAGAAAACGTGTGTGCAAAGCGTTTCTCTCGTTTAGGGCAAACAGAAATAATATGTGAGGCATCTCCACAGAAAAAACACAGCTTATTACGCCTTCTGAACTCCTGACGTTACGCCCTAGACAAAACTCTATCACATTGCATAGGTTCAGACGTCTGTTCAACCTGTGGCAACACCTCTCGTGCAATCCTGCGTTCACGTAAACGCCGATCAATCTGAATGGCTAATGACATAGAATCGTCCAGAACAGAGGGAACAGGAAATCCCACCATAGTATCTTTTACGGCTTCTGACAAACCCTTCCGAAAGAGAGCAGCCAAGGCATTATCATTCCAGGTAGTAAGGACCGCCCACTTTCGGAACTTTTGACAGTACAACTCTGCAGAATCTCGACCCTGGTTCAATGCCAACAGGGTCTTTTCAGCCTGATCAATAGCATTAGGTTCGTCATACAACAACCCCAAGGATTGAAAGAATGCGTTCACATTAGTCAGAATAGGATCATCTGGTTTCAAAGAAAACGCCCAATCCTGGGGATCGCCACGCAGCAAAGAGATGACAATTTTAACCTGCTGCGTGGAGCTCCCTGACGAGTTAGGCTTCAAGGCAAAAAATAATTTACAATTATTTTTGAAACTCAAAAATTTAGATCGATCCCCAAAAAATACATCAGGTGTAGGGATCTTTGGTTCAACAGCATGCGAACGAGCAAGGTAGGCGGAAATTCCCCGCACTTCAGCAGCGAGCTGCTCCACATGATCAGACAATTGCTTTATCTCCATTGAGAGAAAAAAAAAAATTCCCCCTACGGCCTCAGAGATATAGAGGAAAGAATATACACACTTTTTTTTTTTTTTTTTTTAAACACAATTCTTTCCTGCTATTGAGTACCCTAGGATCTGCGGTATGGCGGGTGATTCTGTTATGAATGAGTCGCCGTAGGAGGCAAAAACAGAAATGCTAGCTAAGTCCAGAAAACCAGAGAAGTTGGCAGCTATCGGATTGCAGACCCCTGAACCTATCAACACAACTAGCAGTAGCCGTGGGGGGTTCCTACGATGCCCTAGACCCCTCGATCACAGCCGGAGGACTATATAGGCTAAAGACAGAAAGGGAAATCTAAACTGCCCCAGAGCAGACCCCAAAGCAAAAGGCAGCCCCCAACATATAATGACGGTGAAGCAAGATGAAAGAAAACTAACACAGACAGAAAGATAGACTGAGCAAAGACGGGGCCCAAGCTAACTAGATAGGAAAGGACAGGAAGGCTGCTGTCTGCAATCCATGAAAAACCCTATGAAAATAAGAGCCAACAAACTGACAGTGAAAAAGGCCCTGAAGACGCTAGGCTTCAAAAAGGCTATGTCAGTACTCAGGAATATTCTGAAGACTGAGCAACCGGCAAAAGGAGATTCAGCTCACCCCAGCAGGGAATGGCAGAATCCAGAAAAGCAAGGCAGACAAAAACAATACACAAATGCTAACAGGCAAAGCAGAACACTTAGCTTTAGAGGAGCAGGAATCAGACTGGTCTCCTAGAAGTCCACAGAGAAAACAGCCGCAGGGCAGAAGGGCGTCGGCAGCCTTATATCCAGTCCGTGACTCCACTCAGCCAGTCATCATCATTAGGCTCAGGTGCCTGATAATCAGGCTCATTACCTTCCTTTACCAGAATATGGAGTTCACCAGACCTCAGTGACGAAGGGGAAAATGAACTCACAACACCTGGGACTACAGCTCCACCTGTGGGGAGCTACACCATCTCTGCTGCACCACACCATCAGTCCCAGCGGACCTGCATGCAGCGTTGGCCTAACACCATACTTGCCAAATACCACAGGTGGCGTCACGAACTATCTTAATAAACTCTAACACCATTAACATCACCGCCATTGATATTGGGCGCCCAGGGCCACGGACCGGGTCGCCGTTGCTCTGACACATTCCCGCCTTGACACCGGCCCGGTACCGAGTACCCCGCTGCCCTGGGTGAGCCCTGGGAGGGCGCCCCAGGTTTCCATAATTTTGAACTCTAGGTATGACACCATTATTTCTGAAGTACAGTATTTGGGTTGGATTTTTCTAAACAGAATATACAGAATTTTGGATATCTGAGGCAGTAGCATGATTAGTAATGGATGAAACACCAGGGTGGTTTTGTTAAAGGGTCAGCACTATGCAAAGTATGTTCAGAGACTGGTTAAAAGATGGGAAGGATGATATATGGCGAGAATTAAAAAAAGTATTGACTGTAAGGTCAAAGAAGTCACTGTGGCAGTCTTAGCAGGATAGAGGAGAAAAGGTAAACCATAAGGATAACCTTCAATGGGAGTGCACCTCATGAACACATTGAAAAATGTATGTAAAATTGTCATGGTTAGCCCAATTCACAAGCCACACCAACATTACCTCACACATTCATTTATAGCGAGAATCCAAAAATGTATTGAGAGGAAACTCTGGGGAGACAAGTCATGATCACACGAAGTCACCATAGAGGTCTTGGCCAATTAGAGTAGAAAAGGTAAAAGTGAGCGACTACAATTAATGAATGTGACACGTTGTGTCAGGAACAATGCACCCTGGTATGTTTTAATAAAATGCATTGGGTACAAAGAGTTAAGCTTACTAGCTATTCTTCACCCGGGGAAGTGCTGGGAGCAGGTGAGTGAATCACACCGTCCAGCTGCCAGTTCTTAAGAAACACGTAGAGTTTCCTGGTAAAACGCCAGTCACCTGCCTTTGTGGTTTGAGCAACTACTTTGACTCACGAAGTCTCATTCCAAAAAGGTGTTAAAGGACAACAAGAAAGTAAAAATGTGAGCCCGAAGGTGATGGATATACATCACTAGATGTTGGCCTCACCCAAAATCACAGCTCGCAGGTCAGCTCATTCAGTTGTGACCCAATAGCAAAGATCAAAATAGGTCCTCTGTTATGGTGGTAGGTTTATTATCCAAGACAGAAGAGGGTTCTGCCTCCTCTATGACTCTTTTACCATTTTCCCACATCTCTACCCCGTCTATATAATGGGATAAGGGCTATGACCTGATATTTCAATTGTGCTATAGAATGTCCCACTGAAATACAATGAGCTGGAATGGGTAATAAAGTGCGTCCGCACCTAATCGTAGATTTGTGTTGAGAGATGTGGTCTCGGATATACTAGGTGGTCTCCCCAATATACCTGAAGCCGCATGGACACTTGATGAGGTACACAACATATGAGGATTCGCACGTAAAAAAACCTTTGATAGGGTAGCGATGTAGCCCATTACATAGACGGGGTGGAGATAGGATCAAAACCTTAAAAAAAACAAGAAGCATACTGAATCCACATGCTACAGACCCTTACACCTTTGTGGCTTAATCGTGTATATGAGGTTCAATATTAATTTATAGGTATCCCAGTTGTTGAGCTTCTCCTAGTATTTTCATTTGTGCAAATTAATTTGTTGATTTTTGTATTGATTAATTGTATCTATGGACTTATTTGTTTTTGTTTTTCTTTCCTTTTAGATCCCAGGTTAGAAACAACACCAGGTAGATATTTTATTACAGTTCCCTTTTGGGGCTTAGTCTAACATATTACATTAACATATTAATAGCAGATGGGCCATCAGTAGTTATGTATCTTCTAACCTATTAACATACGTAACTTAACCCATGTTTACTTTATTGGATAAGTGGCTTATCGTCGGATGGTTTGTCACATTTGTGCAACTCTTACGCCATTTATAAGATCTTGTTAACTCAATTGTATTTTTTATCTCATTGTGTTTTTGTGCAAGCATCCCACTTGTCATTTAAGTGAGCAGTCCTCTCCTCCTGGTTTATCAATCAGTTCACTATTCCGTCTTGGCAATTTTCAGACATGCGCATGCACAGTGTTTATTTGGCATTACCCTCCTGACATCGGGCTTTAATAATAATAATAATAATAATAATAATAATATAATAATCTTTATTTATATAGCGCCAACATATTCCGCAGCGCTTTACAGTTTAACAGTTTCAAAACACAAGTCATAAGTAACAACGTTAACAATACAGTAATTAAAGTAAAATAAGACGACCTTGCTCGTGAGAGCTTACAATCTACAATGAGGTGGGGGAGATACAAACTACAGGTGTGTATTTACAATGATGTATTTACAATGATGGTCCAGCCATCTTGAGAAGGTGGGGGACAGGGATAGTGAATGGGCTACATACTCACACTTGCACATAAAATGAGTGATTAGTGAACGTGATAGGCTGCTCTGAATAGATGTTAGATGTGTTTTGAGAGAGCGCCCTAATTTCTTGGAGTAGAGCATTCCAGAGGATTGGCGCAGTGCGGAAAAAGTCTTGGAGTCGGGAGTGGGAGGTGCGGATTAGTGCAGAGGTTAGTCGAAAGTCTTTTGCAGAGCGCAGCAGTCGGCTAGGCCGATAGACAGAAATGAGGGAGGAGATGTAGGGGGGTGCTGCACTGTGGAGAGCTTTGTGGGTGAGAACAAGTACTTTGAATTGGACCCTTTAATGAATGGGCAGCCAATGTAAGGACTGGCGAAGAGCGGACGCTTCTGAGTACCGATTAGCCAGGTAGATGACCCTGGCTGCTGCATTAAGTATAGACTGGAGAGGGGAGAGTCGAGTAGTGGGGAAGCCAATTGATAGAGCATTGCAGTAATCTAGGCGGGAGTGGATCAAAGCTACAGTGAGGGTTTTTGTTGTTTCCATAGTGAGAAAAGGGCGAATTCTGGAGATGTTCTTTAGGTGTAGGCGGCAAGAGCAGGCAAGACATTGTATATGGGATGTGAAGGAGAGGTTGGTGTCAAACATAACACCCAGACAGCGCGCCTGCTGCCGGGATGTTATTGTGGTACCACCCACGGAGAGAGAAATGTCAGATTTAGGGAGGTTAGTAGATGGCGGGAACAGAAGAAGTTCAGTTATTTGAGAGGCTAGGTTTCAAATAGAGAGCGGACAAGACGTTGGAGACTGTGGAAAGACAGTCACTGGCGTTCTGTAGTACAGCGGCGGTAAGGTCGGGGGATGATGTATATAGTTGTGTATCATCAGCATAGAGATGGTACTGAAAGCCAAATCTGCTGATGGTCTGTCCAATTGGGGCCCTGTAGAGAGAGAAGAGAAGGGGGCCAAGGACTGAGCCCTGAGGTACCCCGACAGCGAGAGGAAGAGGAGATGACATGGAGCCAGCGAACAAAACACTGAAGGAGCGGTCAGAGGGATAGGAAGAGAACCAGGAGAGAGCAGTGTCCTTAATGCCTAGTGACTGGAGCCTATGGAGTAGGAGACGGTGGTCAACAGTGTCGAAAGCTGCAGAAAGGTCGAGAAGAATGAGCAGAGAGTGTTCACCGTTACATTTTGCTGTCAGAAGGTCATTGGTCACTTTGATGAGTGCAGTTTAAGTCGAATGTAGGGGGCGGAAGCCGGACTGTCAAGGGTCTAGGAGAGAGTGAGTGGAGAGGTAACGGGTAAGGCGGCAGTAGACTAGGCGCTCCAAGAGTTTAGAGATGAAGGGGAGAATGGAGACTGGTCTGTAGTTGTTTGTGCAGGATGGGTCGAGAGCAGGTTTCTTTAATAATGGAGTAACGATAGAGTGTTTGAAGGAGGATGGGAAAATGCCTGAGGAGAGGGAGAGATTAAAGATTGTAGTTAGGTGAGTTGTAATGACTGGAGAGAGAGAGATTGGAGGAGTTGTGAGGGAATGGGGTCGGTAGTGCATGTAGTTTGGCGAGCAGAAGAGAGGAGTCTGGAAACTTCTTCTTCTGTGATGGGATCAAATGTGGAAAGTGAGCCAGGGGAGATGCAGGAAGGGATGGGAGTCACAGCACTTGGTTGGGAGCGGATTTCCTGACGGATATTATCTATTTTCTCTATAAAATGGGAGGCCAGGTCATTTGCGCAAATGTCTGAGATAAGAGCTTGTGCTTTTGGCCTGAGGAGGGAGTGAAAGGTGTCAAAAAGTTTCTTGGGGCTGTTGGCTAGTGAGGAGATCACGGTGGTGAAGTAGGTCTGTTTGGCGAGGTGAAGGGCAAAGTTGTAGGTTCTTAGCATAAATTTGAAGTGGATGAAGTCTTCTGGTGTGCGGGTTTTTCTCCATCGGCGTTCAGCACTCCTAGAGCATCGCTGGAGAAGTTGAGTTTGCGATGTGAGCCAGGGCTGTTTTACTCTGAGTTTGGAGGCTCTGAGGGTGAGGGGTGCTACCTGGTCAAGGGTGGTTGTAAGAGTGTTGTTGTAGTGATGAAAAGCCATATCAGGACAGGAAAAAGAGGAGATTGGGGACAGGGTATATTGTAGGTAGTCTGAAGGTGTTTGAGGGTTAATGGCTTGTAGATTTCTGAATGTGTGATAGGTGGGAGTGTGCCGGGGTGGGCGAGGATTTGTGAGTGTGAAGGAGAGAATGTTGTGGTCAGAGAGGGGAAGCGGTGAGGCTTTCCCAGCTTCCCTCAGCCATCTCCGTGGGCACGCAAGCGCGATACAGTACTAACACTGTGTCCTGTTATTTTGCTTTGGCAATCCCTGGACATGCGCCTGCGCAGTTGTACACCCATTATATCTCAGTCATCGGGTCTTTTCACCTTTCCTCCATCGGTGCACAGGCATAGTCCTGCACATTCATTTCAGACGGTTAAACCGGAAGTACTTGGCCATCCTGACCCAGGAAACACACCATGTTCCACCGCTCCTAGTGTATAAATAGCAGACCATGTAAGTGTCACGTGGACCCGTCCTGTGTGACGCGACCAGCAGGCCGGTAACCAGAACAACAGGACGCGGCACCTGACATTATCACCAAGCGCAATTTTTTTCCTGCTGAGCCATGGACCCAGTTCAGCCCTTTGCCCAATTGCTGCAGACCCTTACTAATGAGATTAGGGGGCTGCGCGGAGGGTTGGTGCGGCAGCTGCGGCTGTTGGTGGGGTCTGGGGGCTTGGCCCAGGAACAGGCTCGCCAGAACCCAAGATATCCCTTCCTGACAGATTTTCTGGAGGGAGATATCAATTCTTGGTGTTTCAACAAGACCGTAAATTGTATTTCAGGCTGCGCCCTCGTTCATCAGGGAGTGAAGAGCAACGGGTGGGAATCATTATGTCCCTTCTTAAAGGGGATTCCCAATCCTGGGCCTTCTCCCTACCAGACGATTCTCCATCTTTAGAGTCCGTGGACGAGTTCTTTGTGGCTTTGGCGCTTGTGTATGGGGATCCTGATGGCGTCACCCTGGCGGAATCTCGAATCCGTAGGTGTAAACAGGGAGCCCGGGTCGCTGAGGAGTACTGCTCAGAGTTTAGGAGATTGGCCACTAATACTCAGTGGAATGACCCTGCACTTAGGAGTCAATTTGTGCAGGGTTTGTCTCCAAAGTTGCAGGATACTCTGGTGCAGTACGCCGCTCCCAGGTCGCTGGAGGCCGCCATGACCCTTGCCATCCAGGTGGATAGACGCCTTAGGGAAAGACATATACAAAAAGTGCCCCCTGATGTCCTCACTAGGGAGGAGGACCCACCAGTGCGGACAGAGTAACCCAGGCAGCCCGGTGTTGTTGATACAAAAAAGGGGGTGTCTGCGGCTCGTTGTGGTGGGGGATATGCTTTTCCTGTGGGAAGCCGGGCCATTTTATGAGAGCCTGCCCAGTTCATGCCAAGTCTCCTGACGAACCCATGCAAGTAGGAGGAGCTAGTTTGTTTTTGGAGCTGCCTACGGTTCGGGGAGTGGTGTTGGCATGTTTGTACTGTGGGCAGACTGGTCATGTCCTGAAGGCTTGCCCATTGCGCGCCAAATTATCTGTGCCATCTGAGAAGCCGCATTCCCCTGGTCGCTTGGAGGGAGGTGACCAGGGAGTATACATTTCCTCCATTTTGCCCTCCCAAAGTATCATGTCAGCAGAGGTCTTGGCGGGGTACCAGAGGTGATACCGGTGATTGTGGACAGCGGAGCAGGAGTCAGTCTGGTGGATGCTCGCTTTGTTCAGACTCATGGTCTGAGTTGTAGGACGCTAGCTCAGCCTATAAGCGTCCGGGCCATAAACTCTGTTCCACTGAGCCAGGGGAGCTTGACCAAGGCAGTAGAGAATATCTATTTGCGTATAGGACATCATGAGGAGCCCTTGTCATGCTATGTCTTGGAAGGAATGCCAGTACCTATTGTTTTAGGCCTCCCTTGGCTGAAGAGACACAACCCGGTAATAGATTGGCGGGCGAGGGAAGTGGTCAGCTGGGGGCACTCGTGTGAGGACTGCTGCCTAGGAACTACTGTCTCTGCCGTCTCTCTTCAACGGACCCCTTCCTCTCCGGTGAGGGCAGCAGATGTGCTGCAGGAGAGTAGGGGCAAGTCTCAACCCTCGCCATTGGCCAACCCTGGGAGGCGCAGACCTCGTGGTGGAAGGGGTTGGAGGGTGGTGTACCCCTTGGTGAGGTGCGGGGGTGTGAGTGTGGTGACACAGGGGGACACCTCTGTTGTCAATCCCAGAAAGAGTTCTCCAAGTGGTGACAAACGAATGAGTGGCAATAAACGTTCAAGTCCGGATCTGTGTGTGAACGAGCATGTATGGGTGGCCACCAAAGAACATCCAGTGGAAGTGTGTTGTGGAGTGTTGCCAGCTCATACCAAAGATACTCATATACAACCCGTTCCCCAGGTCAGATCTTCAGAGATGTGTATTGCCTCCAGAACATACGTTGCCAATACCGGCAGGCTCGTTTCTCATCAACCTGACATGCAGGTAGTTGCTGGGGTGAACTCTGGGTCTGGGCATCCCCGCTGTAGGTGGTTCCCTGATGGGGAGTGGTCTTGAGGGTCCAGAGGCCCCTCAGTAAGAGGAGGGTACTGTCATGATCCATGCTGGATCAGGACATATAGAAAGCACAGGTAACCTTTTTTTTTCCTAAGCTGTGCTTGAGGTTGGTTTTTGCCCCCGGTGGCCATTTAGGATTATTGCACTGTGGTGTCGTTTGTTCTAAGTTTGCCACCGGTGGTGGTGAGCATCATTGCACTCTAGTTTCTTTAGTTAAGTGCACATGATTATTATGCAGGTGTGATTGCTGGCTCTGCTATAAAAGAGTCACAGGTGTTGCAGTCAGTGTTGGTGATAGTGTTCATTTCAACCATCCTTGGTAGAGGAAGGAGCTGGAGAGTGTTCCTTGCAGCACTGTCTTAGCCTGGTGTGAAAGGAGTCATATGGGATTTCCTTGTAGCTCTGACAGAGCTTGGTGGCAGCGATTCAGGAGGAGACCTGCATGGTGGTGGACTCTGTTGCCAGGAGCAAGTGCAACAGAGTAAAGCTAAGTGGTGTCTCTCTGTTTGTGTTTTTCCTTAGTGTGAATTAGTACAGCGGTGGGGCCAGTACCTGCGCCACCCAGTTCCCTAGCAAGGGATAGGTGTAGGGTGTGCTAGGGCGAGAGGTTCCTGATCGGCGCCGGTGCGGAACCGGCATAGGGAACGTTAGGAGCGTTAGGGACACTGCCTCAGGGGAGTGCAGGAGGTCTCCACGTCCCCTATCCCTATCGCAGGGCCCACCGTTATAATTGTTTCCCTATCCCCTGTGTCTTGTTGTATAAGTTACCGGCCTGCGGGCCGCGTCACACTGGACAATTACACGTGCCGTGTCCTGTTGTATTAGTTACCGGCCTGCTGGCCGTGTCACACAGGACGGGGCACGTGACAGTAAGTCTAGACACCAGGCATCTACTTACCTCTCTGAACCCTTGATGACCCCACAACCTTCCAGGTATACACTTTTTGTTTGCTCTTTATATTTATAGGGGACTGTTTAGTTTCTACTTCATTAAGGAAGCAACTGGGCAACCTTAAATTGGACTACCATGCTTTTGAGTCCTCAGAACATCCTGCTTTACCCTGGATCTATTAGTTTTTTTGTATATATCTGATTTTGTATGTGCATTGAACCTGTATGCATGTGACAACTTGCAAAACTCCTAGAGTGAACCCACTTGGTCGCAGTGACGAACCTCCTCCGGGTGAGCTAACCTAGTGAGGACCGCCCACTATACAAAGAGCGTCAGGGATAGGCCCAGGGTAGACTATCACCGCGACAGCCAGTACTAAGGGATGGCCCATAGGAGACACAAGAGGCAGAACAGGGTAAGGTGACCTAGGGAGAGAGGACGTGACCGGAGAGAGGCAGAGTACAGGATCCAAAATGGAATGGACAGGAAGGACCAAAAAGACCACTCGGAAAAGGTGCGGGGAGCCGGAGGCTGGCAAGGACTGGAGTAGACAGGCACTAGAGGGAACACAAGAACGGAAGGAGTTAAGTAACAAGGAGTATGGTAACATTAGGCACACACAGGGATCAGGGAACCGGGAGGTACGGAGAGACAGGGACCATACAGGGGCCTAAATCACAGGGGTGCACAAGTGATAATCAGGTGCCTCCTACAGGAAGAGGCTGCCTGAGATACCCGATGCATACCACAAAGCTTCCAGGTCACGACCGTCCTCCGGCATAAGGAACCAGAGGCACACTTGGCCGCGGCCTTAGCTGCGTAGTGCGCATGCGCATGTGACGCGATCCCGGAACCGGAAGCGAGGACAATGAGCGGCATGCTCCCGGTCCAGAGACACGTCGGGACGCCGAGACTGGGTAAGTATGGCGAGGAGGTGTGACAATGCATATATGCACTTGTATATATTTTCTATATAATGATATATTTTCCATACAATTTCATATATTTTCTACAATGATATGTTTGAAACAAACTTCAGCTTTATGGTTTTCTTGGTTTTTCTCCTTTTGATCTTAATCATATGCTTTCTTTTGAAGATACTACCTATATATATATATGATGCCCTATATGTTCGCTGTATGTTGTTCCATATATTAACAATCAGTACACAGTATGTCTCCATGCAGATTTGGCTTGACAAAGGCTTAGATAAGCCGAAACGTTGCTTTGGAATTATCTGTATCCACAGGGGTCATTTTTCTTTTCCTTTTAACTCCATGTTTTCTGATTTTTTTGCCTCTGATTCTCAATTTGATTAACCCCTTCCTGACATCTAACGTACTATCCCGTCCAGGTGACCCGGGCCTGTATGACCGTGGACGGGATACTATGTCATCGCAATCAGCTGCGCTCACGGGGGGAGTGCAGCTGATCGTGGCCGGGTGTCAGCTGATTATTACAGCTGACACCCAGCAGTATGTGCCAGGAGTTGTCACGGACCGCTCCCGGCACATTATTCCCCGGCACACTGTGATCAAACATGATCGCAGTGTTCCGGGGAATAGGGAAGAATAACGCAGGGAGGGGGCTCCCTGTGACCCTCAGAACAACGCGATGTGCTCTCGTTGTTCTGAGGGCCTCCTCCCTGAAGGACCCCAGATCCAAGATGGCCACGGGTTCCTTCCGGGTCCTGCAGAGAGGTGGCTTCTCAGTGCCTGCTGAGAGCAGGCGCTGAGAAGCCTCCTGCACTGCCTGTCAGATCGCTTTGCAGTGCAAAGTGTCAGATCAGCAATCTGACACTATATAGTAATGTCCCACACTGGGACAATGTAAAAAAGTGAAAAAAAAACACATGTGTAAAAATAATTTTTTAAAAATTTCTAAATAAAGAAAAAAATATATTCCCCAATAAATTCATTTCTGTATATAAAACAAAACAAAAAAAAGTAAACATATTTAGTATCGACGCGTCCATAACGACCCGCCCTATAAAACTGTCCCACTAGTTAACCCCTTTAGCGAATCCCTTAAAAAAAAAACTAGGCAAAAAACAATGCTTTATCATTATACCGCCGAGCAAAAAGTGGAATAACACGCGATCAAAAAGATGGATATAAATAAACATGGTACCGCTGAAAATGTCACCTTATCCCACAAAAAATGAGCCACCATACAGCATCATCAGTGAAAAAATAAAAAAGTTATAGCTTGCAGAATAAAGCAATGCAAAAATAATTATTTTTTATATAAAATTGTTTTTTATTGTATAAAAGCGCCAAAACATAAAAAATGATATAAATGAGGTATCACTGCAATTGTACTGACGCAAAGAATAAAACCGCTTTATCAATTTTACCACATGCGGAACGGTGTAAATGCACCCCCCCAAAAAAGAATAAATTATGACTTGCTGATTTTTGTTTATTCTGCATTCCAAAAATAGGAATAAAAAGCAATAAAAAAAGTCATGTGCCCGAAACTGGTACCAATAAAAACATCAACTCATCCCGCAAAAAATAAGACCTTACATGACTCTGTGGGTCAAACTATGGAAAAATTATAGCTCTCAAAATGTGGTGATGCAAAAACTATTTTTTGCAATAAAAAGGGTCTTTTAGCATGTGACAGCTGCCAAATCTAAAAACCCACTATAAATAGTAAATCATACCCCCCTTTATCATCCCCTCAATTAGGGAAAAATAATAAAATTTTAAAAAATGTATTTATTTCCATTTTCCCCATTAGGGTTAGGGTTAAAGCTAGGGTTAGGTTTAGGGTTAGCTTTAAGGTTAGGGATAGGGTTATGGCTAGGTTGGGGTTAGGGTTAGGGGTGTGTTGAGGGTTAGGGTTGGAGTTAGAATTGGGGGTTCCCACTGTTCAGGCACATCAGGGGCTCTCCAAATGCGACATGGGAACCGATCTCAATTCCAGCCATTTTTGCGTTGAAAAAGTCAAACGGCGCTCCTTCCCTTCCGTGCTCTGCCATGCGCCCAAACAGTGGTTTTCCCCCACATATGTGGTATCAGCATACTCAGGACAAATTGCACAATAACTTTTGCAGTCCAATTTACCCTTGGTAAAATAAAAAAAATGGACCTGAAGTAATTTTTTTGTGAAAAAAAAGTTAAATGTTCATTTTTTTTAAACATTCAAAAATTTCTTGTGAAGAGCCTGAAGGGTTAATAAACTTCTTGAATGTTGTTTTGAGCACCTTGAGGGGTGCAGTTTTTAGAATTGTGTCACTTTGGGTATTTTCTATCACGTAGACCGCACAAAGTGACTTCAAATGTGATGTGGTCCCTAAAAAAAATGGTGTTGTAAAAATGAGAAATCCCTGGTAAATTTTTAACCCTTATAACTTCCTAACAAAAACAAATTTTGGTTCCAAAATTGTGCTGATGTAAAGTAAACATGTGGGAAATGTTACTTATTAAGTAATGTGTGCCATATCTCTGTGATTTAAGGGCATGAAAATTCAAAGTTGGAAAATTGTGAAATTTTCAAATTTTTGCCAAATTTTTTTCATAAATAAACACAAGTTATATCAACAAAATTTTACCACTAACATGAAGTACAATATGTCACAAGAAAACAATGTCAGAATCACCGGGATCAATGGAAGCGTTCCAGAGTTATTACCTCAAAGGGACAGTGATCTGAATTGTAAAAATTGGCCCTGTCATTAACGTGCAAACCACGCTTGGGGGTTAAGGGGTTAATAAACTTTCAGTTGAGTGCTGAAGCTTTTTGACTATTGTTTGCATGCTATTTTCTTCAGAGCACCAACATCCTTAGGGAACAGTGAGTACCCCTTCATTCTTTTATATTATGTCATCTACTATAGTCATAGGTGATGGGGAAATACACTGAGAGATGGCCCAGCTATTAGGGGTAGAGGAGGAGGCGTTTATTTTCTCTTTAATTTTGCCTTATATACGAGTCATTATACAGGAAAGAATGTTTACTGACATTTTTTCCTGTAAGATCAGTTTTGTCTTCAGTTTTGTTTTATTGTCAGTTAGTTAAAGTGGAGTAATTCTCTGACCACATTGTTTCCAGCTTCAACCTGGGAGTCCGAGATGTGTCCAGGCATCTTCTTCATGCTGTTCCCACTCCATTTGAGCACTGTTTCCATCCATTTCAGCAATTTTCCTGCTCTCCTCCCCCAACCCTCCTGTTACAGTCTTCCAAAAAAAAAGACTTGAGTTTCCCAGTTTCCCATAGAGTTCCATTATACTCGTTACTCTAGTTGAGCTTGTCCGAGCATTCGATCTGCTCAATTCGACTAGCGAGCACTCGAGCACTTTAGTGCTCGCTCATCACTAATCGCAACATTTTATAAACTCCTTTCCGACATTGGGTGTAATAGTACGCCCACGTCGGATTCCCTCCCTTTGATGTGGGCTCCTGCGCTGAGCCCACGTTTCCCGACACATGTCAGTTGTTTTGAACAGCTGACATGCTCCTCTAACAGCTGCGGGTGGAATCATGACATACCCGCGGCTGTTAACCGGTTAAATGCCGGTTTAACTCATGCTTCGGCAAGCACGCCGGAAATTCCAACCATCAGTGACCTCATCACGTGTCTCCAGCAAACCTCTATGGTTTTCATAGCCAGATTGCTATGAGCGTCGCCCCTGTTGTCGGCGCTAATAGCAAGTGAGCATTTCTGCTACATACAGGCGATCTGATCATCACCTGTATGTAGCAGAACCGATTGGACAACAGCAGCTTCTAGTCTCCCATGGAGACTTCAAAAAGTAAAAAAAGGTTTTAAAAATATTAAAAAAATAAAAAAATATAAAGTTCAAATCACCCCCCTTTCTCACCATTCAAAATAAAACGCTAAAAAATAAATCAAACATACACATATTTGGTATTGCCACATTCAGAATCATTCAGTCTATCAAAATTAAGAGAATTAACCCAATCGGTAAACTGCGCAACAAGAAAAAAATTCAAAACACCAGAATTATGTATTTTTGGTCGCCACTCCATTGCAATAAAATGCAATAACGGGTGATCAAAAGATCGTATATACACCAAAATAGTATCAATAAAAAGTCAGTTCGATGCACAAACCAATAAATAAGCCCTCACCCAGCCCAAAATTCCGAAATATGGAGACACTATGGGTCTCAGAAAATGACACTTTTTACCAAAGTTTGGACTTTTTTCACTACTTAAATAAAAAAGAACCTAGACATGTTTGGTGTCTATGAACTTGTAATGACCTGGAGAATCATAATGGCAGGTCAGTTTTAGCATTTAGTGAACATGATAAAAAAAACAAGTGTGGAATTGCACTTTTTTTTACAATTTCACCGCATTTGGAATTTTATCCCGTTTTCCAGTACATGATATGTTAAAAAAACAATCATGTCACTCAAAAGCACAACTTGTCCCACAAAAAACAAGCCCTCCCATGGCCATTTTGACAGAAAAATAAAAAAGTTATGGCTCTGGGAAGAAGAGAAGAAAAAAATGAAAGTGCAAAAATGGAAAATGCCCCGGGGGTTAAAGGGTTAGCATAACCATGTGATATACACATGTAACAATCTTAAAAGATACAATCTTAATAATAATAATAATCTTTATTTATATAGCGCCAACATATTCCGCAGCGCTTTAAAGTTTAACAGTTTCAAAACACAAGTCAAAAGTAACAACGCTAACAATACAATAATTAAAGCAAAATAGGACGAAATAAGACGACCCTGCTCGTGAGAGCTTACAATCTACAATGAGGTGAGGGAGATACAGAGTACAGGTGTGTATTTACAATGGTGTATTTACGATGAAGGTCCAGCCATCTTGCGGGAGTGAAGGATGGATGGAGATAGTGAATGGGCTACACACGCACGCTTACACAGAGAACGACTTTGATTAGTGAATGTGATAGGCCGCTGTGAACAGGTGTGTTTTGAGGGAGCGCCTAAAACTATGCAAATTGTGGGTAGTCCTGATTTCTTGGGGTGGAGCATTCCAGAGGATAGGAGCAGCATGGGAGAAGTCTTGGAGTCGGGAGTGGGAGGTACGGATTAGTGCAGAGGTTAGTCGAAAGACGTTTGCAGAGCGCAGCGATCGGCTAGGCCGATAGACAGAAATGAGAGAAGAGATGTAAGGGGGTGCCGCACTGTGGAGAGCTTTGTGAGTGAGAACAAGTACTTTGAATTGGATCCTATAATGAATGGGCAGCCAATGTAAGGACTGGCGAAGAGCGGACGCGTCCGAGTACCGATTACCCAGATGGACGATCCTGGCCGCTGCATTAAGTATGGACTGGAGAGGTGTAAGCGGCAAGAGCGGGCAAGGGATTGTATATGGGATGTAAAGGAGAGATTGGTGTCAAACATAACACCCAGACAGCGCACCTGCTGCCGGGGTGTTATTGTGGTACCACCCACGGAGAGGGAAATGTCAGATTTAGGGAGGTTAGTAGACGACGGGAGCAGAAGAAGTTCAGTTTTGGAGAGGTTGAGTTTCAGATAGAGAGCGGACATGATATTGGAGACTGCGGACAGACAGTCACTGGCGTTCTGTAGTACAGCGGGGGTAAGGTCGGGGGAAGACGTGTATAGTTGTGTGTCATCAGCATAAAGATGGTACTGAAAGCCAAATCTGCTGATGGTCTGTCCAATTGGGGCCGTGTAGAGAGAGAAAAGAAGGGGGCCAAGGACTGAGCCCTGAGGTACCCCGACAGCAAGAGGAAGAGGAGATGACGTGGAGCCAGAGAACAAAACACTGAAGGAGCGGTCAGAGAGATAGGAAGAGAACCAGGAGAGTGCAGTGTCCTTAATGCCTAGTGACTGGAGCCTAGAGAGTAGGAGATGGTGGTCAACAGTATCGAAAGCTGCAGATAGGTCAAGAAGAATGAGCAGAGAGTGGTCACCGTTACGTTTTGCTGTCAGAAGGTCATTGGTCACTTTGATGAGTGCAGTTTCAGTCGAATGTAGGGGGCGGAAGCCGGACTGTGAAGGGTCTAGAAGGGAGTGAATGGAGAGGTAACGGGTAAGGCGGGAGTAAACTAGGCGTTCCAAAAGTTTAGAGATGAAGGGGAGATTGGAGACTGGTCTGTAGTTGTTTGTGCAGGATGGGTTGAGAGCAGGTTTCTTTAGTAATGGAGTAACGATGGCGTGTTTGAAGGAGGATGGGAAAATGCCCGAGGAGAGGGAGAGATTAAAGATTGTAGTTATGTGGGTTGTGACGACTGGAGAGCGAGACTGGAGGAGATGTGAGGGAATGGGGTCGGTAGTGCATGTAGTCAGACGAGAAGATGAGAGGAGTCTGGAGACTTCTTCTTTTGTGATGGGATCAAATGTGGAGAGTGAGCCAGGGGAGATGTAGGAAGGGATGGGAGTCACAGCACTTGGTGGTTGGGAGCAGATTTCTTGACGGATATTATCTATTTTATTTCCTGCAGCGCATGGTGCCGCTAAGCCCCGCCCCTGCTGGCTCCCTGCCCGCCCCATCCGGTCATCGGCGCCTACTAGCGCACATGGACGCTTGCGATCTGCGCACCCTATCTTTAGCATAGGGTGTGCAGATTGTGTGCTGGCCATGCGCTAGCAGGATTTTGCCATGCGCTGCACACTTTTGAAGGTGCGCCCGTGTGCGCCGAACGCAGCATGTTGCATTTCGGCGCGCACGGCGCACCTTCAAAAGTGCGCAGCGCACGGCAAAATCCTGCTAGCGCACGGCCAGCGCACGATCTGCGCACCCTATGCTAAAGATAGGGTGCGCAGATTGCAAGCGCCCATGTGTGCTAGTAGGCGGCGATGACCGGATGGGGCGGTCAGGTAGCCGGGAGGGGGCGGGGCTTAGCGGCGCCATGCGCTGCAGGAAATAAACGCTAATGTGAAACTAGCCTTACAAGATTGTTACACATAACAGGATCTAACAACAACACAAGAATGCATCACCAAAACACCAACAGTGCAGAAATACATCACTAGAACCCCCATTAATACTAAAACCCAGAATGACCAGGACCACCATTAGCCCCTTTACCCCAAGGGTGGTTTGCACGTTAATGACTGGGCCAATTTTTACAATTTTAACCACTGTCCCTTTATGAAGTAATAACTCTGGAATGCTTCCATGGATCCCGATGATTCTGACATTGTTTTCTCATGACATTTTGTACTTCATGTTAGTGGTAAAATTTAATTGATATAACTTGCGTTTATTTATGAAAAAATGGAAATTTGGCAAAAATTTTGAAAATGTCGCAATTTTGCAAAAATTACTTCAAGTCCAATTTTTTTTATTTTACCAAAGGTAACAGGAGAAATTGGACCCCAAAGGTTAATGTGCAATTTGTCCTAAGTACGCTGATACTCCATAAGTTGGAGTAAACCACTGTTTCTGTGCATGGCAGAGCACGGAAGAGAAGGAGGGCTGTTTGACTTTTTCAACGCAAAATTGGCTGGAATTGAGATCGGATGCCATGTCGCGTTTGGAGAGCCCTTGATGTGCCTAAACAGTGGAAACCCCCCACAAGCGACCCCATTTTGGAAACTAGACCCCCAATGAACTTATCTAGATGTGTGGTGAGCACTTTGAACCCCCAAGTGCTTCACAGAAGTTTATAACGCCCGGGCGTGAAAATGAAAAAATCGTATTTTTTTTTACAGAAATTATCTTTTAGTCCCCAAGGGTAACAGGAGAAATTGGACCCCAAAAGTTGTTGTGCAATTTGTCCTGAGTAGGCTGATACCCCATTCATGGGGCGCATGGCAGAGCTTGGAAGGGAAGGAGCACCATTTGCCTTTTTCAACACAGAATTGGCTGGAATTGAGATCAGACGCCATGTCGCGTTTGGAGAGCCCCTGATGTGCCTGAACAGTGGAAACCTCCCCCTTAGCCCTAATCCCAACCCTAGCCTTAACACTAGCCCTAACCCTAAACCTAACCCTAGCCCTAGCCCTAATGGGAAAATGGAAATGAATACATTTTTTTAAAAATTTTATTATTTTTCCTTACTGAGGGAGTGATAAAGGGGGGTATGATTTACTATTTATAGTGGGGTTTTATGTTTGGCAGCTGTCACACGCTAAAAGACGCTTTTTATTGCAAAAAAATAGTTTTTGCATCACCACATTTTGAGAGCTATAATTTTTCCATATTTTGGCCCACAGAGTCATGTAAGGCCTTATTTTTTGCGGGACGAGTTGACATTTTTATTGGTACCATTTTCATACACATGACATTTTTTGATCGCTTTTTATTCGATTTTTGGGACGCAGAATGAACAAAAACCAGTGAATTTCTTTTTGGAGGGGTTTACACCGTTCCGCGTGTGGTAAAATTCATAAAGCGGTTTTATTCTTCGGGTCAGTACGACTACAGCGATACCTCTTTTATATTTTTTTATGTTTTGGTACTTTTATACAATAAAAACAATTTTATATAAAAAATAATTATTTTTGCATCGCTTTATTCTGTGAGCTATAACTTTTTTACTTTTTCACTGATGATGCTGTATGGCAGCTCGTTTTCTGCAGGCGGTATTCGGCGGTATGATGATAAAGCATTGTTTTTTGCCTTGTTTTTTTTAAGGGGTTCACTAAAGGGGTTAACTAGTGGTACAGTTTTATAGGGCGGGTCGTTACGGATGCGGCGATACTAAATATATGTACTTTTATTGTTTTTTTATTTACGCAAAGAAATGAATTTAGTGAGGAATATTTTATTTTTCTTTATTTAGGAATTTTTTTAAATTATTTTTATACATGTTAGTTTTTTTTTTTACTTTTTTACATTGTCCCACTGTGGGACATTACTATATAGTGTCAGATCGCTGATCTGATAGGCAGCGCAGGAGGCTTCTCAGCGCCTACTCTCAGCAGGCACTGAGAAGCCACCTCCCTGCAGGACCCGGAAGGACTCCGTGGCCATCTTTGATCCGGGGTCCTGCAGGGAGGAGGCACTCAGAACAACGCAAGCACATCGCATTGTTCTGAGGGTCTCAGGGAAGCATGCAGGGAGCCCCCTCCCTGCGCGATGCTTCCCTATGCCCCCGGAACACTGCCATCATGTTTGATCACAGTGTGCTGGGGGTTAATGTGCTGTGAGCAGTCCGTGACCACTCCTGGCACATAGTGCTGGGTGTCAGCTGTGATAATCAGCTGACACCCAGCCGCAATCAGCTGCGCTCCCCCCGTGAGCACAGCTGATCGCAATGACGTACTGTCCCGTCCACGATCATATGGGCCCGGGTCACCTGGACAGGATAGTACGTCAGATGTCAGGAAGGGGTTAGTACATTAATAGGTCATCAGAACTAGAGATGGGTGAACCCAAACAGGAAGTCTACATTATTGTTCGGGTTCGGCACCCCAGACACCAGGTGTTTCTTGCGCTGTCATCTGCATGATAACGCGAGAAACACCAGCTAATCTTAGCAGCAGTCAAAGCACTGCGTCTCCCACACTGTCAGATGACACTGTGAGCCCACAACTGTGAGCGGAGGTAAAAAATGAATACAGGTAATACAGTGAGAGCAGGAGCAGCAGATGGGAGTATTTGTCTCTGTTTGTTATTTTTAAATAAAAAAATAAAAGTGTGTTTTTTTATATCAAATAAAGGACTTTATACTGACTGTGTTTATTTACAATAAAACTATAGTATTAGTATTAGATAGGCATCTACATAGTTAAAAAAAAGCGTGATGACCCCTCTATTCTTGATAACAAACCTTGCTGAAGCTCAGAAGGGTTGCAGCCCGCAGCTGTCAGTTTTGCCTGGCTGGTTATCAAAAGTACAGGGGAACCCATACAGTTTTTTATTTATATATTGTGCACGAATCAATACTCCCATCTGCTGTCACCTGCTCTCGCTGTTATTAGTGGCAGCAGACGTCGGCTAATGGGAGCAGTAGTCCCATGTTTCGATGCCTGTGACAGGAGGTAAACTTTTTACTTTTGGTCACAGTTGCACGCTCATGCTGCCATTTGACAGCGTGGGAGCTGTGGCTCTCTGACCAGCGGTAATGATCTTACCGCCAATCAGATGCAGTGTTTACTGCGCTGTCTTGAACATGACAGCAGGGCAAACAGTGGATGTTCGGCCCCCTATTCATGTGAATGGGATCAGGATTCGGGTACTGTTCTGGTACTTGAACCACCCTTTTTTTTTTCGAATCTGCTGGACTCAGACATCCAGGGTCCACCCATCCCTAATCAGGACCACCATTCGTACATGAACGTAGCACCAGAATCACCATCAGTGTATGGTACATAAAATGTAATGTCAGGTCAGCCAGTTACACATTTGTATCACATGAACTTATAGTTCCCAGTATATCCTTAATAATGGTAATGAGATACTGGGAGTTGTTAACAGCCATCAACAGACTGGAGACCATACAGGAAACACAGGACTGACGAGACATAGGCAGTATGACAAATAAACATTTGCATCCAGGCACCTTATAGATAATGATGTCTCTGATTGGAGGCATTCTCTGTTTTCTTCTTCATCTTGTCCAGACGCTATGATGACTCTTAACATCCACAGCTCATTTCTGCCAACTTCCATCTTCTCCAGTCTTCTGCAGCATATCCCGACGCAGTGCTCTTAAAAACATGCATGCACACTGTGGCAGTTCAACTCACTCAGTGGTATACAGAGGTAGAAAACAGGAACACCATCTCTTTAACCCCTTAGCGACAGAGCCAGTTTGCAGATTAATGACCAGGCCAATTTTTACAATTCTGACCACTGTCAATTTATGAGGTTATAACTCTGGAACGCATTAACGGATCCTGCTGATTCTGAGAATGTTTTTTCGTGACATATTGTACTTCATGTTAGTGGTAAAATTTATTCGATAAGTCTTGTGTTTATTTATGAAAAAAATGGAAATATGGCGAAAATTTTGAAAATTTTGCAATTTTAAAACTTTGAATTTTTATGCCCTTAAATCAGAGAGTTGTGTCACACAAATTTCTTAATAACATTTCCCACATATCTACTTTACATCAGCACAATTTTGGAAGAAAATTTTTTTTTTGTTAGGAAGTTATAAGGGTTAAAAGTTGACCAGTGTTTTCTCATTTTTACAACAAAATTTACAAAACCATTTTTTTTTAGGGACCACATCATATTTAAAGTCATTTTGAGGGGTGTACATGACAGAAAATACAAAAAAATGACACTGTTCTAAAAACTGCACCCCTCAAGGTGCTCAGAACCACATTCAAGAAGTTTATTAACCCTTTACTTGCTTCACAGGAACTAAAGCAATGTGGAAGGAAAAAATTAACATTTAACTTTTTTTGCAAAAAATTTACTTCAGAACCAATTTTTTTTATTTTCACAAGTGTTAAAAGAAAAAAATGAAACACAACATTTGTTGTGCAATTTCTCCTGAATACGATGATACCCAATGTGTGGGGGTAAACATCTTTTTCAGCGCACGGCAGAGCTCGCAAAGGAAGGAGCCCGTTTGACTTTTTCAACACAGAATTGGCTGGAATTGAGATCGAATGCCATGTTGCGTTTGGAGAGCCCCTGATGTTCCTAAACAGTGGAAACCCCCACCAAGTGACCCCATTTTGGAAACTAGACCCCTTAAAGAACTTATCTAGATGTGTGGTGAGCACTTTGAGCCTTCAAGTGCTTCACAGAAGTTTATAACGTAGAGCCGTGACAATTAAAAATAATTTTTTTTCCTCAAAAATGATTTTTTAGCCCATTACTTTTTGTTTTCACAAGGCTAACAGGAGAAATTGGACCACAAAAGGTTTTGTGCAATTTGTCCTGAGTACGCTGATACCCCATATGTGGGGGGAACCACTGTTTGGGTGCATGGGAGAGCTTGGAAGGGAAGGAGTGCCATTTTGGAATGCAGACTTTGATGGAATGGTCTGCGGGCGTCACGTTGTGTTTGCAGAGCCCCTGATGTGACTAAACAGTATAAACCCCCCAAAAGTGATCCCATCTTGGAAACTAGACCCTCGAAGGAGCTGATCTAGATATGTGGTGAGCACTTTGAACCCCCAAGTGCTTCACAGAAGTTTATAAACGTAGAGCCGTGAAAATGAAAAATCATTTTTTTCCTCAAAAATGATTTTTTAGCCCTCTATTTTTTATTTTCTAAGGGTAACAGGAGAAATTGGACCACAAAAGTTGTTGTGCAATTTATCCTGAGTACGCTGATACCCCATATGTGGGGGGAACCACTGTTTGGCCGCATGGGAGAGCTCGGAAGGGAAGGAGTGCCATTTTGGAATGCAGACTTTGATGGAATGGTCTGTGGGCGTCATGTTGTGTTTGCAGAGCCCCTGATGTACCTAAACAGTGGAAACCCCTCACAAGTGACCCCATTTTGGAAACTAGACCCCCCCAAGGAGCTTTTCTAGATGTGTGGTGAGCACTTTGAACCCCCAAGTGCTTCACAGAAGTTTATAAACATAGAGCCGTGAAAATAAAAAATCATTTTTTTCCGTCAAAAATTATTTTTTAGCCCTCTATTTTTTAATTTCCTAAGGGCAAAAGGAGAAATTGGACCACAAAAGTTGTTGTGCAATTTGTCCTGAGTACGCTGATACCCCATATGTGGGGGGAACCACTGTTTGGGCGCATGGGAGAGCTCGGAAGGGAAGGAGTCCCATTTTGGAATGCAGACTTTGATGGAATGGTCTGTGGGCATCATGTTGCATTTGCAGAGCCCTTGATGTACCTAAACAGTGGAAACCCCCCACAAGTGACCCCATTTTGAAAACTAGACCCCCCAAGGAGCTTATCTAGATGTGTGGTGAGCACTTTGAATCCCCAAGTGCTTCACAGAAGTTTATAACGCAGAGCCGTGAAAATAAAAAGTCTTTTTTATTTCCACAAAAGTGATTTTTTTAGCCCCCAATTTTTAGACCCCCAAAGTTGGTAAATAGTGGAAACCCCTCAATTATTGCTCCAACTCTAACGCCAACACACCCCTAACCCTAATCCCAACCCTAATCCCTAATCCTAATTCTAACCCTAATCCTAATTCGCCCTAACCCTAATTCTAACCCTAGCCCTAGCCCTAACCCTAGCCATAACCCTAGCTCTAACCCTAACCCTAGCCCTAACCCTAACCCTAGCCCTAACCCTAGCCCTAACCCTAACCCTAATGGAAAAATGAAAAAAAATATTTTCTTTATTTTATTATGTTTGCCTAACTAAGGGGGTGACAAACAGGGGGTTATTTACTTTTTTTTTATTTTGATCACTATCATAGTTTATCATAGTGATCAAAATGAATGAATGGAATCAGCCAGCCGCAGCCTGCAGATTCCCGGCGGGCGCACTGTGCATGCACCCGCCATTGTCTCTGGATCCAAGATGGCGGCGCCCACTGGAGGACGCCAGCGGGACGCAGTATCACCGGGAGGGGACACTGGAGCACGGAGAGGTACCGGGGGTGGATCGGGGACCCTATTTCTCTCTCCTCTGATGTGCGATCACATCAGAGGAAAGATAATTTAAATGCAAAATCGCGGCTTTTCTTGCGAGGGTTAATAACAGCGATCACAAAAGTGGGGTCGGTTAAAACCAACCAGATTCATGTTCTCTGGGGTCTCGGCTACCCCCTGCAGCCGAGACCCTGGAGAAAATCTGACACTGGGGGCGCTATTTACTTACTCCACAGCGCCGTGAATTCACAGCGCTGTGGTTTAAGTACACTTAATTACCGCCGTTAAAAGGCGTATCGGCGGTCGTTAAGGGGTTAAATCTTCAGTTGGTTTATTATATGGCAGCATAAACCAACAAGAAGGGGAAAGTAAAACTCAGCCCTTCAGGCAAAAACAGGAAAACAACAAAGAAAACAAAAATGCTATACACAATCCATACATTTGTGGGGCGCTGCAGCACCACAGGTTCAGCCTTTCCTCCTCAGTACACAAACCACTGGAGATCTTCTCTCCAGTCATTCTGAACAAAGACGGCCTCTGGAGCCAGGTATTTAAGCCCCAGACTACACCTGGAGAGGAGATAAGGTGTACATCCTCCCACCCACTCTGTGGATGTGCAAATAAAAGCCAGTCTGTTTTAGAAACTAGCTTAACCCCTCTCGACACTTAGTGTGCTGGAGGATAAAACTCTGGGTTTTATATCACTGACACTATTAACCCCTTCACCCCCAAGGGTGGTTTGCACGTTCATGACCGGGCCAATTTTTACAATTCTGACCACTGTACCTTTATGAGGTCATAACTCTGGAACGCTTCCACGGATCCCGGTGATTCTGACATTGTTTTCTCGTGACATATTGTACTTCATGTTAGTGGTAAAATTTCATTCAAATAACTTGCGTTTATTTGTGAAAAAAATGGAAATTTGGCAAAAATTTTGAAAATTTCGCAATTTTCCAACTTTGAAGTTTTATGCCCTTAAATCACAGAGATACGGCACACAAAAAACTTGATAAGTAACATTTCCCACATGTTTACTTTACATCAGCACAATTTTGGAACCAAAATTTTTTTTTGTTAGGAAGTTATAAGGGTTAAAAGTTGACCAGCGATTTCTCATTTTTACAACACCATTTTATTTTTAGGACCACATCACATTTGAAGCCACTTTGAGGGGTCTATATGATAGAAAATACCCAAAAGTGACACCATTCTAAAAACTGCACCCCTTAAGGTGCTCAAAACCACATTCAAGAAGTTTATTAACCCTTTAGGTGCGTCACAGGAATTTTTTTGAATATTTAAAAAAAATGAACATCTAACTTTTTTTCATAAAAAAAATAATTCAGGTTCAATTTTTTTTATTTTACCAAGGGTAACAGGAGAAATTTGACTGCAAAAGTTGTTGTGCAATTTGTCCTGAGTACGCTGATACCCCATATGTGGGGGGAACCACTGTTTGGGCGCATGGGAGAGCTCGGAAGGGAAGGAGTGCCATTTTGGAATGCAGACTTTGATGGAATGGTCTGTGGGCATCATGTTGCATTTGCAGAGCCCTTGATGTACCTAAACAGTGGAAACCCCCCACAAGTGACCCCATTTTGAAAACTAGACCCCCCAAGGAGCTTATCTAGATGTGTGGTGAGCACTTTGAATCCCCAAGTGCTTCACAGAAGTTTATAACGCAGAGCCGTGAAAATAAAAAGTCTTTTTTATTTCCACAAAAGTGATTTTTTTAGCCCCCAATTTTTAGACCCCCAAAGTTGGTAAATAGTGGAAACCCCTCAATTATTGCTCCAACTCTAACGCCAACACACCCCTAACCCTAATCCCAACCCTAATCCCTAATCCTAATTCTAACCCTAATCCTAATTCGCCCTAACCCTAATTCTAACCCTAGCCCTAGCCCTAACCCTAGCCATAACCCTAGCTCTAACCCTAACCCTAGCCCTAACCCTAACCCTAGCCCTAACCCTAGCCCTAACCCTAACCCTAATGGAAAAATGAAAAAAAATATTTTCTTTATTTTATTATGTTTGCCTAACTAAGGGGGTGACAAACAGGGGGTTATTTACTTTTTTTTATTTTGATCACTATCATAGTTTATCATAGTGATCAAAATGAATGAATGGAATCAGCCAGCCGCAGCCTGCAGATTCCCGGCGGGTGCACTGTGCATGCACCCGCCATTGTCTCTGGATCCAAGATGGCGGCGCCCACTGGAGGACGCCAGCGGGACGCAGTATCACCGGGAGGGGACACTGGAGCACGGAGAGGTACCGGGGGTGGATCGGGGACCCTATTTCTCTCTCCTCTGATGTGCGATCACATCAGAGGAAAGATAATTTAAATGCAAAATCGCGGCTTTTCTTGCGAGGGTTAATAACAGCGATCACAAAAGTGGGGTCGGTTAAAACCAACCAGATTCATGTTCTCTGGGGTCTCGGCTACCCCCTGCAGCCGAGACCCTGGAGAAAATCTGACACTGGGGGCGCTATTTACTTACTCCACAGCGCCGTGAATTCACAGCGCTGTGGTTTAAGTACACTTAATTACCGCCGTTAAAAGGCGTATCGGCGGTCGTTAAGGGGTTAAATCTTCAGTTGGTTTATTATATGGCAGCATAAACCAACAAGAAGGGGAAAGTAAAACTCAGCCCTTCAGGCAAAAACAGGAAAACAACAAAGAAAACAAAAATGCTATACACAATCCATACATTTGTGGGGCGCTGCAGCACCACAGGTTCAGCCTTTCCTCCTCAGTACACAAACCACTGGAGATCTTCTCTCCAGTCATTCTGAACAAAGACGGCCTCTGGAGCCAGGTATTTAAGCCCCAGACTACACCTGGAGAGGAGATAAGGTGTACATCCTCCCACCCACTCTGTGGATGTGCAAATAAAAGCCAGTCTGTTTTAGAAACTAGCTTAACCCCTCTCGACACTTAGTGTGCTGGAGGATAAAACTCTGGGTTTTATATCACTGACACTATTAACCCCTTCACCCCCAAGGGTGGTTTGCACGTTCATGACCGGGCCAATTTTTACAATTCTGACCACTGTACCTTTATGAGGTCATAACTCTGGAACGCTTCCACGGATCCCGGTGATTATGACATTGTTTTCTCGTGACATATTGTACTTCATGTTAGTGGTAAAATTTCATTCAAATAACTTGCGTTTATTTGTGAAAAGAATGGAAATTTGGTAAAAATTTTGAAAATTTCGCAATTTTCCAACTTTGAAGTTTTATGCCCTTAAATCACAGAGATACGGCACACAAAAAACTTGATAAGTAACATTTCCCACATGTTTACTTTACATCAGCACAATTTTGGAACCAAAATTTTTTTTTGTTAGGAAGTTATAAGGGTTAAAAGTTGACCAGCGATTTCTCATTTTTACAACACCATTTTATTTTTAGGACCACATCACATTTGAAGCCACTTTGAGGGGTCTATATGATAGAAAATACCCAAAAGTGACACCATTCTAAAAACTGCACCCCTTAAGGTGCTCAAAACCACATTCAAGAAGTTTATTAACCCTTTAGGTGCGTCACAGGAATTTTTTTGAATATTTAAAAAAAATGAACATCTAACTTTTTTTCATAAAAAAAATAATTCAGGTTCAATTTTTTTTATTTTACCAAGGGTAACAGGAGAAATTTGACTGCAAAAGTTATTGTGCAATTTGTCCTGAGTACGCAGATACCTGATATGTGGGGGGGAACGACTGTTTCGGCGCATGGCAGAGCTCAGAATGGAAGGAGCGCCGTTTGACTTTTTCAATGCAAAATTGGCTGGAATTCAGATTGGACGCCATATCACGTTTGGAGAGTCCCTGATGTACCTAAACAGTGGAAACCCCCTACAAGTGACCCCATTTTGGAAACTAGACCCCCTAAGGAACTTATCTAGATGTGTGGTGAGAACTTTGAACCCCCATGGGCTTCACAGAAGTTTGTAACATAAAGCCATACAATTAAAAAATCATATTTTTTCCACAAAAATGATCTTTTCACCCTCAATTCTTATTTTTCCAAGGGTAACAGGACCCTAAAAGTTATTGTGCAATTTGTCCTGAGTACGCTGATACCCCACATGTGGGGGTAAACCACTATTTGGGCGCATGGCAGAGCTCGGAAGGGAAGCAGCGCCATTTGACGTTTTTGGCTGGAATTGAGATCGGACACCATGTCGCGTTTGGAAAACCCCTGATGTACCAAAACAGTGGAAACCCCCCACAAATGACACCATTTTGGAAACTAGACCCCCTAAGGAACTTATCTAGATGTGTGGTGAGAACTTTGAACCCCCATGGGCTTCACAGAAGTTTATAACATAAAGCCATACAATTAAAAAATCATATTTTTTCCACAAAAATGATCTTTTCACCCTCAATTCTTATTTTTCCAAGGGTAACAGGACCCTAAAAGTTATTGTGCAATTTGTCCTGAGTACGCTGATACCCCACATGTGGGGGTAAACCACTATTTGGGCGAATGGCAGAGCTCGGAAGGGAAGCAGCGCCATTTGACGTTTTTGGCTGGAATTGAGATCGGACACCATGTCGCGTTTGGAAAACCCCTGATGTACCAAAACAGTGGAAACTCCCCACAAATGACACCATTTTGGAAACTAGACCCCCCAAGGAACTTATCTAGATGTGTGGTGAGCACTTTGAACCCCCCAGTGCTTCACAGAAGTTTATAACGCCCGGGCGTGAAAATAAAAAATTCGTATTTTTTCCACAAACATGATCTTTTAGTCACCATTTTTTTTATTTTCCCAAGGGTACCAGGAGAAATTGGACCTTAAAAGTTGTTGTCCAATTTGTCCTGAGTATGCTGATACCCCATATGTGGGAGAAAACTACTGTATTGGCACACGTCGGGGCTCGGAAGGGAAGTAGTGACGTTTTGGAATGCAGACTTTGATGGAATGGTCTGCGGGTGTCATGTTGCCTTTGGAGAGCCCCTAATGTACCTAAACAGTGGAAACCCCCCACAAATGACACCATTTTGTAAACTAGACCCCCCAAGGAACTTATCTAGATGTGTGGTGAGCACTTTGAACCCCCCAGTGCTTCACAGAAGTTTATAATGCCCGGGCGTGAAAATAAAAAATTCGTATTTTTTCCACAAACATGATCTTTTAGTCACCATTTTTTTATTTTCCCAAGGGTACCAGGAGAAATTGGACCCCAAAAGTTGTTGTCCAATTTGTCCTGAGTATGCTGATACCCCATATGTGGGAGAAAACTACTGTATGGGCACACGTCGGGGCTCGGAAGGGAAGTAGTGACGTTTTGGAATGCAGACTTTGATGGAATGGTCTGCGGGTGTCATGTTGCCTTTGGAGAGCCCCTAATGTACCTAAACAGTGGAAACCCCCCACAAATGACCCCATTTTGAAAACTAGACCCACTAAGGAACTTATCTAGATGTGAGGTGAGCACTTTGAACCCCCAAGGGCTTCACTGAAGTTTATAATGCCAGGGCATGAAAATAAAAAAATCGTATTTTTTCCAGAAACATGATCAATTAGTCCCCAATTTTTTCATTTTCCCAAGGGTAACAGGAGAAATTGGACCCCAAAAGTTGTTTTCCAATTTGGCCTGAGTACGCTGACACCCCATATGTGGGAGAAAACTACTGTATGGACACACGTCTGGGCTCGGAAGGGAAGCAGTGACGTTTTGGAATGCAGACTTTGATGGAATGGTCTGCGGGTGTCATGTGCGTTTGGAGAGCCCCTGATGTACCTAAACTATTGAAACTCCCCACATGTGACCCCATTTTGGACACTAGACCCCCCACGGAACTTATCTAGATGTGTGGTGAGCACTTTGAACCCCCAAGTGTTTCACAGAAGTTTATAACACTCGGACGTGAAAATAAAAAAATCATTTTTTTCCACAAAAATGATATTTTTGCCCCCAATTTTTTATTTTCCTAAGGGTAACAGGAGAAATTGGACCCCAAAAATTGTTTTGCAATTTGTCCTGAGTAGGCTGATACCCTACATGTGGGGGTAAAACACTGTTTGGGCGCATGGCAGAGCTTGGAAGGGAAGGAGCACCATTTGACTTTTTCAACTCAGAATTGGCTGGAATTGAGATCAGACGCCATGTTGCATTTGGAGAGCCCCTGATGTGCCCAAACAGTGGAAACTCCCAATTATAACTCCAACCCTAACCCCAACACACCCCTAACCCTAATCTGAGCCCTAACCCTAGCCCTAACCCTAGCCCTAACCCTAGCCCTAACCCTAGCCCTAACCCTAACCCTAGCCCTAACCCTAGCCCTAACCCTAGCCCTAACCCTAAGGCTGTGTGCACACGCTGCCGATTTTGCTGCGGTTCCGCAGCAGTTTTGGCCGCTGCGGACCAGCAGCAGTTTTTGCTGCGGTGTACAGTACCATGATTCCCTATGGGAATCAAAAACCGCAGTGCAGACGGTGCGGAATTTTCCGCGCGGATTATCTGCGGTTTTCAATCCGCAGAAAGAATTGACATGTCAATTCTTTCTGCGGATTCTCCTGCGGTTTGCCATCTCCTCTATTGAGGAGATGAAAAACCGCAGGACAAAACCGCAGAGCAATCCGCAGGTAAAACCGCAGGTCTTTTGACCTGCGGTTTCACCTGCGGATTTTACAAAATCTGCGCGGGTGAATCTGCACCTAATCCGCAGCGTGTGCACACAGCCTTACCCTAACGGGAAAATGGAGATAAATACTTTTTTTTTAGTTTTATTATTTTTCCCTAACTAAGGGGGTGATAACGGGGGGTTTGACTTACTATTTATGGCGGTTTTTATGTTTGGCGGCTGTCAGACGCTAAAAGACGCTTTTTATTGTAAAATAGTTTTTGCATCACCACATATTGAGAGCTATAATTTTTCCGTATTTTGACCCACTGAGTCATGTGAGGTCTTATTTTTTGCGGGACGAGTTGACGTTTTTATTGGTTCCATTTTCGGGCACGTGACATTTTTTGATCGCTTTTTATTCCTATTTTTGGGACGCAGAATGAACAAAAACCAGCGTTTCATGAATTTCTTTTGGGGGGGTGCGTTTACACCGTTCCGCGTGCGGTAAAATTGATAAAGCGGTTTTATTCTTCGGGTCAGTACGGTTACAGCGATACCTCATTTATGTCATTTTTTTATGTTTTTGTCGGTTTTATGCAATGAAAACTATTTTATATAAAAAATAATTATTTTTGCATCGCTTTATTCTGTGAGCTATAACTTTTTTATTTTTTCGCTGATGATGCTGTATTGTGGCTCGTTTTTTGCGGGACAAGATGACGTTTTCAGCGGTATCATGGATATTTATATGCGTCTTTTTGATCGCGCGTTATTACACTTTTTGTTTGGCGGTATGATAATAAATCATTATTTTTTGCTTCGTTTTTTATTTTTATTTTTTAAGGGGTTCGCTTAAAGGGTTAACTAATGGGACAGTTTTATAGGGCTGGTCATTACGGACGCGGCGATACCTAATATGTGTACTTTTATTGTTTTTTTTTTTATTATTTCCAAAAAATGGATTTATTGGGGGAATATTTTTTTTTTTTTTTCTAATTTATTTGGCGATTTTTTTTAATTTATTTTTACATTTTTTTTTAATTTTTTTTTTACTTTATTACATAGTCCCAGGTGGGATATCACTGTCCTGTGACAGATCGCTGATCTGTCACATCACAGATCACTGTGACAGATCAGCAATCTGTCACAGGCATTGAAGCAGACTTCCTCTTGCCTGCGCTTTGCAGGCACTGAGGAAGCCAGCTTCCTCAGGTCCCCGAAGGCCCCCGTCGCCATCTTGGATTCGGGGGCCTGGTGGATAGGAGCCCCCCGCAGCAGCGCTGCACATTGCGCTGCCGTGGGGGGCTCAGGGAAGCACGGAGGGAGCCCCCTCCCTCCCGATGCTTCCCTTTAACTCCCGGTACACCGCGATCATGTTTGATCGCGGTGTGCAAGGGGTTAACGTGTCGGGGGCGGTCCGTGACCACCCCTGACACATAGTGCCGGGTGTCAGCTGTGATAATCAGCTGACACCCGGCCGCGATCAGCGGCGCTCACCACGTGGGCGCCGCTGATCGCGGTAGACGTACTATCCCGTCCACGGTCATACGGGCCCGGGTACCGTGGACGGGATAGTACGTCGGATGTCAGGAAGGGGTTAAGCATATGGACACATATCTCCCCTCCAGCACTTTACCAGTGACTTTGTCACAACACACTCAGTAACACACATACACACATGCAGTCATGCAAACACACACAGTAACGCATATTCACACGCAGTCATGCACGCATGTAGTCACGAGCATACACACATGCAGTCATGCACACATGTAGTCATGCACATACACACACGCAGTCAGACACACATGTTGTCATGCACACACACTTGCAGTCATGCACTCATGCAGTAACACACATACACATGCATTTATGCATGCACATGCAGTAACGCACATACACACACGCAGTCATGTACACATGCAGCAATGCACATACACGCAGTCATGTACACATATGCAGTAATGCACATACTCGCACGCAGTCCCGCACACAAACGCAGTAACGCACATTCAAACACGCAGTCATGCACACACCTATTCAGTCATGCACACACATGCAATCATGCACATGTGAGGGGTGTACCGGGACCATGTAATCCCCCACTCCATTTCATAGTGTTGTAACAATGCTGCTATGTACATAATGTAATGTATATAGTTGCTGTTTTGTGTACCTGTTATTAGGGAAAGTGTAGTACCCATTTTTGGACACTAGATGGGGTAGTATAGTAAATGTAATATAGTATAGTTAAACATAGGAGGGGTCAGCTGCAGCTAAGAAAGGGAGAACTTCCTCAAAGTAGTCAGTTGGACCAGGGTGCCCAAACCGCCTGCACGGGCTATAGAGCCCAGAATGATAGCAGTGAACATGCAACATTTGTTAAGGGAGAAGCCCAGCCATCCGCAGCATCAGGCCAGAACAGCAGTTGGCCACAGCAGTCTTGGAGCAGAAGCTTAAGACAGAAACAGTGCCAGTACAGGGACACAGGTGACTCCATAATGTGGCAACTTATCGCATGGGCTGATGCCCTCAGATCCGGGGTAAAACGGCTGAGGGAACCCGCAAATGCAGTGAGTTTGGACCGGGAGGATACTGTGCCACCGCAGGAACAAGTACAACAGGGTAGGTCGCTCACCATGTGGCAGCTGACTTCAGATGCTGATACTCTCATTCTGGAGTGAAACAGACTAGGGAATGTCTAACTGTAGCAGACCTGAACAGGGAGGACGCTGAAGAACCATATGATATGGTCTGACCCAGGTACGTGCTGTGTGACAGAGAGAAAAGTGAGGGGAAAGAGGAAGAAATGTACAATGTGGAACTGGTTCTTAATGCTGTGAAGAATATGAATGTGCTGTGTAAGGAAACCAGTAAAGTGGTTCTTTTGAAAGTTGAAATGGACTGTGTCTCTATTTATAAGGAACCGTCTGTAGAGAGCCTATGCAGGGAGGACCTTGACGGTGCAGAAAGTGAAGCCACAGGTATGCAGAGTAATGGACACTATTTTCATGTGATGGGAAGCCAGGGCACAAATACACCGGTGTCCTCGGCCATGACTACAGCACTGGCCAACCATCACACACATGCAGTCACAAGCATACACGCAGTCACACACAGTCACACAAAGGCCAGGGTCACATTTGCGAGTGCAATGAGAGAAGCTTGCAAGAGTCTTTCGCCCTTTCGCCTCAATACCCGGCACTGCCGTCGGCACTTGTGAACGGAGCGCTCAGCTGCATAGAAATACATGCAGCTGCACACTCCTGTCCGTGAGTCGGCAGCAGTCCCGGGTATTGATGTGAGTAGACTTGCGCGAGTTTCTCGCATTGCACTCGCATATGTGACCCCAGCTACAAAGACAGATACACAGCCTTACACATGCAGTCATATGCATGCAGCAAAACACACACATACATGTAGTCACACACACAGTCACACACACACATGCGGTTATAGATGCAGTCACACACACACATACAGTTACGCGCACACACGCCGTTACGCACTTGCAGTCACACACGCACACAGACACACAAGCAGTCACGCACACACAGTCATGCACACATACCTGCAGTCACACACAAGCACACACGAAGTCACACACATACATCCAATCACGTGCACACATGCAGACATGCGCACATAGCGATTGTAAACATGCGAAAACACAAAAACATATATGCAAAGACACATACACATATTTGCAGACATACACAAAAATACATGTAAAAAGACATATAAATATACACAGACCTAGGCCGGGGTGCCACTAGCGAAATACATTGGATGCTTATGGTCCTCAGCTCCTGCTCTGCTGCGACCGTGAGCCGAGTGTCCGTGCTCTGTGCTCCGAGCCTCTCATATGAGATAATTGCAGCAAAGCTATGGAGGAGCTGGAGAAACGGTCCGTGTAAGAAACCTGACATGCGTGCACCACCATTGAATACAATGGGTGTGCTTGTAATTGTGGTCCTTAAAAAACGGACCTGTGAAGGAGGCCCTAGGTTGCTTTGTTTAATTCCCCTGTATGCCACGTCCCCAATAGCGCAAAATAAAAAGGTCCATATCACTGTAACTGTATGGTGGATCTTAAAAAATAAAAAACTGAATACTCTGAGGAGCATCAGGAACAAAATAAAAGCAAAAACTGGACATTTTTAATCCAGTAAATTGACCCCTTTTAGTAACAGAAATATCTGAGCAGTGCCTAAGGGGTGAGAGAGCTGTCAAGAGACCTCTTGTTCTAAGGTGGTTAAATCATTAGACGGTAACAGTGAAGGTTTTGCTCTTTAAACTAAGACACAATGCCTTGCTGGAAATGAACATTTGTCAGAATTAGCCCCTGGCTAGTAATGTACTTAAACCTGCACATATAAAAATCTTATTAAAATCAACTTTTTTTTTGCATTATTCATCATTGATGCTATTACCAAATGTGCCCTAAAGGGAACAGATGACTAAGACTAGGCTTCTTCATTAATGCTTCTTTATCTTATACAGATATGTCCTTTCCTTAACCTTCCTGTTGGCTCAATCTATCCTGCAAGAGATTAAAAAAAGGATTTTGTGATACTCTGTTGGGAGATGTATATGCTAAGTGTGTGTGCTTGGCCAACCAGTGGTTGTAATGAGCTTCTCCGCTTGTTAAGGAGAAACTGGAGTCCTTAAAAGGGCATTCTCAAATTTGGAAGTTGTCTCCTATCTCTTGGTTAGGGGATAACTTCCTTGATTGCTGTGATCCCCACCCATCCTGAGAACTGGGAACTGAAGAGTCTAGTGTGAATGGAGCAGTGGTCGACCATGTGCATTGCCACTCAATTCATTCAAATGGGAACCCCAAAGACCAGCTGATCTCAGCAATCTTGACTCTTGACTCTTTCTGGTGGTCCCATGGATAGGGAATAATTTTCAAACTTGAGAATACCCCTTTAAATTAATTCATGAAAAAATAAGGGTGGACAGCTTTGTCTCTATAAGACGTTAAGATTTTGTTGCTTTTTCTAGCCCTCTTTAAGGCAATTTAGTGGCTATTTAATGGGCCAGTTTAAGTAAAATGCTTGCATTTATCAAGAAATACCAATTCGGGACCAATTTATTGTTCTTAGAACTTTTAGTTGTACCGTTCCTCTCTTACACCTCTTGGAAACATACAAATAATAGGGCTATCTGTGTATGTATAATATATAAAAGGGGAAACACTCTTTTTATCTTCTCTACCTACTTTCGATTGACGAGGACCCTGAAGAAGAGACGCACCATCTGTAAACTCAAAATAAGGTTTGAAAAAAAGGGGGTTTCTAAAGTGGGCTTCCCCTTTAAGTGATAATTATACTTTATATATAGCATGTCACAGCTTTAAAGCAAGCATAACTCTTTATATGCTGGGTGTCTGTAGCTTCCAGCATTACAATAGAGTTCTGTTGTATACTAATGTTGCCAGAAGGCTATAAAGAATTTCGGGAAGAGGCTGCAATTTTGCATTCTTCTGCTGAGTTATCACCCTTCCCATACATTTTGGATTTGGTTACATAGTAAATTGTGTGGAAATCTCCATTACAAACGTTTTCCTTATTATTTTCCATTGAGCAGATAGTAGAAATGTAATAGGTTACTGCAATGGTACAACCCTTGGCTTCTGAATTGCATTCTTACTGTCAATCCGCTTCCCTGCAGAAAACGCTCATAACCTATCTTGTGTTCCAAAAACTGGACTTGATTAAACAAAAAAAAATCCTTCTGTATTGTGTATAAAGATCCTATGCTAAGATATGTGTTTCCATGGCTACAGGCTACAAACAAACCTCGTGTAGTCTGGTTCTGCAGCCATATCTTCTTCTTTCTGACCTCTATTTTTCAGTGACGTTCTAAACCACCACTGCATAGTAGAGCAGCTTCATGCAGCCATACGGCTGAGGGAGCGGGGAGCCGACTGCCCCTATAGAGAAGGCATAGATGGATTATTACCGTCTCTGCCTTCTCAATCACTGTATAAACAGTGCTCAACAAGTTGTCACGACTGCGACCGCGGACGCGGCCCAGCCGTTGCCCCCATGTCGCCCGACCACGACGACCTGGGGAGAGTGTCCCAGGTAGAGACGGAATGTGGACCCACTTGTCCACATAGGGTAACCTGGACCTACCCGGACTAGGGAAGGGTAACGGGCAGGATCTGTGGCAGTTGAGCATGTGGACAAGGTGGCAGAACTGCATGACACCGCATAATTTCAGGTTGAAGAAACAAAGTTTACTCAAACAGAAACACAGTTCATGAATGAAATATAATTATGCCAGGCTCCGGAATCCGCACATCAGGGAAAGGTACACATCTCAGGATAACAGACGAAGGCATGAGGACATCACGGGTTGATGCAGTACAGGGTCATCTGGCACAGGCACACTAAGACAGCCTCTCTCTCAGGCCTCAGGCGTAGCACAGGCTCAGCAGGAGAACATCAGACACCGACCCAGGACAGACATCAGACGATGGCAAGGGTCATCACGGGTTGATGCGGTCCAGGGTCATCTGGCACGGGCATACTAGGACGGCCTCTTTCTCAAGCCTCAGGCATAACACAGGCTCAGCAGGAGAACATCAGATACCGACCTTGGATAGGCGTCATCACAGAGTGGACCCCAGGGAACCGACAGAACATTGGGACATAGGCAGGACAGGAACAGGAACTCTGTGTAAAGTATAGCGTGGCACTACTACAAGGTGCACAAGTAGGTTGCCCAGACCCAAGTGAATAATAAAGTAACTTGGCACTCAACTGAATGATCCTTTTTGAAAATAAGTTTTTATTGTGGCAGTCACAAAGGACGTTTCGGCCTACAATTGGCCTTCGTCAGTCTGCCGACTGCTGCAGATGATGAAGTTAAAAGTGGAGAATTATATAAGATCCTATTACAAGGCAGTGATTTTGGAGGTTACTGCAATGACCAACTGTCTATAACACGTGTAGTGTTCTGGTGAATCCGGAAGAAATTGGAACAGGCAATGGAGCTTAAGTCTCTAGGGGCTTTATGCCTGTAAGAGTTTATGCCTGGTGGGTATGGGTTAATATCTTTTGATACTTGAACCAATTAATGTTAGAGAAAAAAATAAATTTCTTATAATCCTAAGAGGTTCGTCCGGGGCTAGCAGCGGATACTGCGTCCAGGTCCATACGCCCAGGCACTACACCTGCACGTGTTCATGTAACCTGATCTACTGATACAAGACTGTTAAAGCGTCTCAGGCATTAACCTCTTAGGATTATAAGAAATTTATTTTTTTCTCTAACATTAATTGGTTCAAGTATCAAAAGATATTAACCCATACCCACCAGGCATAAACTCTTACAGGCATAAAGCCCCTAGAGACTTAAGCTCCATTGCCTGTTCCAATTTCTTCCGGATTCACCAGAACACTACACGTGTTATAGACAGTTGGTCATTGCAGTAACCTCCAAAATCACTGCCTTGTAATAGGATCTTATATAATTCTCCACTTTTAACTTCATCACCTGCAGCAGTCGGCAGACTGACGAAGGCCAATTGTAGGCCGAAACGTCCTTTGTGACTGCCACAATAAAAACTTATTTTCAAAAAGGATCATTCAGTTGAGTGCCAAGTTACTTTATTAGGAACAGGAACTCCGGCATGGCAACACAGGTCATCTGCTGGATCCAGGCAGAGCCGTCACCGGGAAACAAGGCTGGGGACTCCCCAGGGACACAGGCAGGACCGACTCTGGAACACAGGCTGGACCACCAGGACCATGCACCTGACATCTGGACACGGGCTGGACAACCAGGACCACGGACCGGACATCGAGACACATCAGGACACAGGCTGGACATCAGGACACAGGCTGGACATCAGGACACAGGCTGGACATAGGAACATCAGGGAACAGGCAGGACATCGGGACACAGGACATCAAGGCACCAGGCAGACATCAGGTAATCAGGAAGGACATCTAGGAATCAGGACATCAAGGCATGAGGCGGACATCAGCACATCAGGTCTCATACAGGACATCTGGACATCAGGACATCAGGTCTCAGGACATCAGGACTCGGATCTCAGATAGAACATCAGAACACTGACATCAGACTCTGGACATCTGGCAGCAATCGACAGGCTCCAGACATCAGGCTGTGGACATCAGGCTCCGGACTTGAGGCCACAGTCATCAGGCTCCGGACCTCTGGCCACAATCGGCAGGCTCCGGATGCAGGGCAGGGAAGCATATGATCCGAACATCTGACGGAGGACATCAGGCACAGCACATCTGGAAGTGGTCATCAGACACCGGACATCGGGCCTCGGTCATCAGGCTCCGGACCAGAGGCCACGGTCATCGGGCTCCGGACATCTGGCAGCAACCTAAAAAGGAATCCAAGCGGTCTGATGCAAGCCCTGCCAGGTTAGACTGAAACTGGCAGGGGATTGCACCGAATAACAAGCTGAGCACAGAGTAGCAGAAACTCAGTGAACACACTGGACTCCTACTTCCAAGATGAACCCAGGTTAGATCACAGAAAGTCAGTTAGCAAAGAGTCACAGTCACTGGGCACATGGTTCAAGACACAGAAGGACCTCAGGAACAAAACACAGAGGAGACAGTTCAGACAGGGTCAGGTATAAGAACAGGTCCAGGATCAAGGATTCAGGAAACATGACACAACAGGAACGGGCCTGGATATGCAGCCTCCAGGAAAGGCGATCTGGGTATTCTGCCCCAGAGCAGGCGGAAAAACAAGACAGGACAAAGGGCATCAGCTCTCCCAGAACTGACAGCAAACAGAGCAGGAGCTAAACACAAACATACATGGTTTAGGAACTCAATGCGAAGCTCTGGCAACACCCCACAGGGCAGGCAAACTTTATATAATAATTGCCTCACAGCAATAGGCTGGAGCAGCAATTCTAGCACACAGCATTTTCTCATAAAAGCAGGGGAGGTGTGGCCATGCGCACCCTAAGCACAGCCAGACACAAATCAGCATTGCAAAGGACACCTGGCTGGAGCTGCAAGCCTGAACACACGTGGTAAGTCATGCACAGTGCAGAGGACCTAGAAACCCGCAGATAGCTTTCCACAGCGGCAGCCAGGGACCGCACAAGCGGGTGGTCATGCAGCGCAGAGGAACCACACATGCATGTACGGCTACGCAGCGAAGCCGGGAACTGAGAAACATCCATATAGGTAACAGACAACAGTATCCCAGCTAATTAGGGGGAAAGGAGCAAAGGGTTAATGCAGAGACATGCAGAGTAACGCTGGGGAAACAAGGTATAAACACACCGTTGTTACACAAGTGATGTGTATATAGTAATGGGAAGTGCTAACGGCGCTTCCTCCTCCAGACCTAGTGGTCTTGAGATCATAGGGTGTAGGGAGAAATCAGGAACTGCTGTGTCCTATGCAGCCAGGAAGTTAAATTTCTCCTGTAACTGGGGTTGATATGCCAGCTTAAGATACAGAGGAAATCAAGTAAAAAATAAAAAAAGGCTTTAATTATTGAAATGCCCCCACCAAAAATGTTTTTTATGACCTTATGAGAGTTAAAATATGTATAATAAATAAAAAAAATAAATAAATAAAAAGTAAATAAAAAATAAAAGAAATATATTTAAAAAGGGAACCCTGAGGGTCAAACTTTAAATTCTATTGTAGTGTCCTCTTGAGGTCTTGAAAAAAAAATTAAAAAGCACACACTTATTTCCTAAATATTCTCAGCAAAAAAAAGGAGAGAGAGTATGAAAATAGCATAAAAATTAAGAATCCAGATTATACAACCAATAAAAATTGGGATATCAACAAAGAAATGGGTCTTCCTTTGTCTTCTCTTTGTTAGTTATATGGGCATGCCCTGCGCAGGACAGGCGTCCCACACACAGAAATGCCTCTACTCACAGCCTTGGCGACTATAAATGAGGTTATTAATGATTGTCTGAGGATTGTTCTTTTACGCTGAATGCACTTGGCAACACAACTAATCAAGATCTGCTGCTGACTGTAACAACCCTGCCGGCATTACTGCATGGCCTCCCATCCCCCACACAACAACTTATTCACTGTTCCAGGCCATACTATGAGTTCTGTCTGCTGCCAGCTCCATGCTTTGTGCCTCTTGCTTCCTGCCTGCTCTCTGCATGCTTCCTGGCTGTGTGCATAGGGGGGCGGCGCCGGCACTCTCTGGTTCTTACGAAATCAGTGTGCACTTGACTAATGTGCTCCCGGCCAATCACCAAGAGGCCTCTAGTATTTAGGGAAGCTCCACCTGGTGGAAGCTACCTGTGCAATGCCTTTAGTCAGTTAGTGTCTTGCTACTGAGTTGCCAGGTCCTGTTCTGTGTTTCACCTTCTCTGGAGGCTTGATTCCTACTCCTGTATCTGTGCCTGTCTTGCCACCCTCCAGGAGGCAGAATATCCTGGTCCGTGTGCTATTGTTTCTAACTTTGTCTTGTACCTGTCCGTCTGTCCTCCAGGAGGCAGAATATCCTGGTCTCTGTGCTATTGCTCCTGACCTTGTCTCATACTTGACCTTGCTTCTCTCCAGGAGACAGTATATCCTGGTCCCTGTGTATTTGCTCCTGTACCTTGTCTCGTATCGTTAACCTTGTCTGAACTTAGTCCTTCCTCTGACTCTCGGTCTCCCTGTCTGTGGCTCCTTTTCCTGCTGTGTCTATCCTTGTGTCCTCTCGCTCTGCTTGTGCTCCGCACTCTTGCAGCTCTGCTTGTGCTCCGCACTATTGCGGCTCTGCTTGTGCTCCTCACTCTTGTGGCTCTGCCTGTGCTTCGCACGCTTGCGGCTCCGCTTAGTTTTGCTTTTTTCTGCTTCTGCTGCTGCAGAACCTCTTCCTGCTAACTGCAGCTCCTCTCCAGTGTGAACAGGTCCAAACCTGTTTCTTCATACCCATCTATATTTCCATCCTTCCCATACCAGTACCTGCACCTCTTGTGTGAACAGGTCTCTACCTATTCCATGCACCACTCCTTCCTGTCTGTGTCACTATGCCTGCCAGCATCTCAGCCGTGCCCAACTGCCAGCGTCTCAGCCGTGCCTGTCGTGCTCATCAGCCTGCCTGTCAGTCGCACCTGTCCTATTCTGTTCCCCAGTGGGATCAGCAGCCACAGCCAGACACCACCCTGGAGTGGCACCTGGCAGGTACCTGCCGCACAAGCCTGACCTAACCATCATAGCCTCCAATGAAGATCGAGGTAGCTGCATTATTTACACCCCTTCCAGGGTAGTCTTGTTTGTGGCACAATGGGTCCACAAACCCTCGCTCGCGCCAATCGGCCAAGGCGCGAGCGTGACACTGACAGCGCTCTTTGCAATTGCCAACTAATAACGTCCTAGATGTGCTTGATAGGAGACAAGTCCAGAGACACTGCAGGCCATGCTAGCATGTTTAGGCCACTTAGGTTCCTCATAGTAGCACACGCAATGTGCAGCTTGCCGCTGTTGTGTTGAAAAACAGTTTTTGGGACACTTTAGAGAAATGGCAGCGCAACTGGTTCCACCATCAATCTTCTCTGTACTAGAAGGAAAATTGGATGTCATATACCAAGCCTAAAGCATCAAGCAGTGTTCACACAAACCATCAACAGGCATTTCCATGAAAGGTGCACCATTCAACTAACATCACCACTTTCAAAGGCCATCAGGAAAAAAAAAAGATGCAAAAAATATTTGAATATGTGAACAAGAAAAAGTTTTATGGCTCTTTAAACCACATGTGCGAAAAAAACAGAAACTACTCTGTACCTCTCCACTGCTGCTCCTGGACTTTGATGACGTGACTGCAGTGAACATGGGCTAAGTGTTCAAATCTGTGTAAATGACACAGCACCACTGAGCCTGGTGATTGGCTGCAGCGATAACAGGCAACCTTTTAACAAAGATCAGTGTAAAAGTGGTGAGACAGCGCTGGTCCATTTCTAAAAGAGGGCACACTAAGCTTTAGAAATGAGTATGGCAGCCAGCCCCCTTCATTCATGACACCAAAACCTGGAGGGGGCGGCACCATTGAATTAAAAAGAAGCTGAGGTACACCACCCAAGACTGGTTAATAGCTGTCCCAGCTCCATACACAGGTTACCTTCAGCCACCACTGGACAAGCAAACAGTTGAAAAATGAGAATGCTTGGAGTTAGACACCCACCAAATACTGATGACCTATTTGAGGGAAAGGTAATAACCTCTTTAATACCTACGTATATAAATATCAGTCCTAATTCAGGAAAATCAGTAAAATCAGTCCCAATTCCAAAATCAGACATAATCAGGACATAGCTGTTGACTTTGGAATTCAGTGGCTCTCAAATACAGGGAACAACCTACTTCAGTGGTGGGTAAAATAACTCTAATCTGGCAAAATTTGATTAAAACAGAACAAAAGAAACCCTAAAACTTCATCACATAAAAAGCTAAGGCTATATGCACATGTAGATTTTTGTCCTGCGGATTTTTCTGCGCGGATTTGTAAAAATCCGCAGGTAAAATCTGAGGTCAAAAGACCTGCGGTTTACCTGCGGATTGGCCTGATGTTTAGCCCTGCGGTTTCACACCTCACAATGGTCAAGGTGTGAAACCGCAGCGGAATCCGCACAAAGAATTGAACCCACAGCAAATCCGCGTGGAAAAATCAACAGCATGTGCACAGCGTTTTTGGTTTTACCATTGCAAACAATGGTACTGTACAACGCAGCAGAATCCGCACCGTGTGCACATAGCCTAAAGGTTTCTACAAAACATGTTTGTAAAAAGGAATGAGGAGTAGGAGGCAAAACTATTAGGTCTATTTTTCTTTCCTCGTTGACATGAAAGCCGGGGATATGTTTTATATCACAGGTAATGACATCATGACAAATGGCTGCATGAAGTAATAGTCTACAAGAGATTAGGGAAGATTAATGTGAATAAGGATTCAGCTCTTGATGTTTTCAGGATTCACAGTTCGCTGTTGAAAACCAAATGTGATACCAATACTGCAAAAAAGGATCAACCCGATAATTCTAACCAACAGTTTTATGTTCATAAAGTTAATGGAGGGTTTTAACCCCTTAACAGGCTGCAAATGGAATTTGCTTTCATCCAAACAGTTTAGAACATTATAAAAACTCATATTGTAGCATTTAACTCCCGAGATGCTGCAACCAATATGTGTCCCTTTAATGGAGAGTTTTCATGAGCATGTAAAAAAATGTCCAATTTTCATCCAGAAAAAATTTGATTTTTCATCTTTATTGTCATCCATTTTATACATCAGTAGCTGCTTAAATTTTGAAGACCAAATACTGTTTTATTGTTAAAGAATCACAATCAGTGGCGGACACTGACAGCATGGGGCCCCTGTGCAAGAAATGTGTCTGGGCCCCCCTCCTTTTATGACTACAAAGCTACATATATATAAATATATATATACAGTGGGGCAAAAAAGTATTTAGTCAGTCAGCAATAGTGCAAGTTCCACCACTTAAAAAGATGAGAGGCGTCTGTAATTTACATCATAGGTAGACCTCAACTATGGGAGACAAACTGAGAAAAAAAAATCCAGAAAATCACATTGTCTGTTTTTTTTTCATTTTATTTGCATATTATGGTGGAAAATAAGTATTTGGTCAGAAAAAAAAATTTCATCTCAATACTTTGTGATATATCCTTTGTTGGCAATGACAGAGGTCAAACGTTTTCTGTAAGTCTTCACAAGGTTGCCGCACACTGTTGTTGGTATGTTGGCCCATTCCTCCATGCAGATCTCCTCTAGAGCAGTGATGTTTTTGGCTTTTCGCTTGGCAACACGGACTTTCAACTCCCTCCAAAGGTTTTCTATAGGGTTGAGATGTGGAGACTGGCTAGGCCACTCCAGGACCTTGAAATGCTTCTTACGAAGCCACTCCTTCGTTGCCCTGGCGGTGTGCTTTGGATCATTGTCATGTTGAAAGACCCAGCCACGTTTCATATTCAATGCCCTTGCTGATGGAAGGAGGTTTGCACTCAAAATCTCACGATACATGGCCCCATTCATTCTTTCATGTACCCGGATCAGTCGTCCTGGCCCCTTTGCAGAGAAACAGCCCCAAAGCATGATGTTTCCACCACCATGCTTTACAGTAGGTATGGTGTTTGATGGATGCAACTCAGTATTCTTTTTCCTCCAAACACGACAAGTTGTGTTTCTACCAAACAGTTCCAGTTTGGTTTCATCAGACCATAGGACATTCTCCCAAAACTCCTCTGGATCATCCAAATGCTCTCTAGCAAACTTCAGATGGGCCCGGACATGTACAGGCTTAAGCAGTGGGACACGTCTGGCACTGCAGGATCTGAGTCCATGGTGGCGTAGTGTGTTACTTATGGTAGGCCTTGTTACATTGGTCCCAGCTCTCTGCAGTTCATTCACTAGGTCCCCCCGCGTGGTTCTGGGATTTTTGCTCACCGTTCTTGTGATCATCCTGACCCCACGGGGTGGGATTTTGTGTGGAGCACCAGATCGAGGGAGATTATCAGTGGTCTTGTATGTCTTCCATTTTCTAATTATTGCTCCCACAGTTGATTTCTTCACTCCAAGCTGGTTGGCTATTGCAGATTCAGTCTTCCCAGCCTGGTGCAGGGCTACAATTTTGTTTCTGGTGTCCTTTGACAGCTCTTTGGTCTTCACCATAGTGGAGTTTGGAGTCAGACTGTTTGAGGGTGTGCACAGGTGTCTTTTTATACTGATAACAAGTTTAAACAGGTGCCATTACTACAGGTAATGAGTGGAGGAAAGAGGAGACTCTTAAAGAAGAAGTTACAGGTCTGTGAGAGCCAGAAATCTTGATTGCTTGTTTCTGACCAAATACTTATTTTCCACCATAATATGCAAATAAAATGAAAAAAAAACAGACAATGTGATTTTCTGGATTTTTTTTTCTCAGTTTGTCTCCCATAGTTGAGGTCTACCTATGATGTAAATTACAGACACCTCTCATCTTTTTAAGTGGTGGAACTTGCACTATTGCTGACTGACTAAATACTTTTTTGCCCCACTGTATATATATATATATATATATATATATATATATATATATAGGTACATAGTCTCCTTTATTATGTATATTGCCATCCCTTATACAGTGGCCTTTCTTGCTATGTACAGCACCGTCCTTTACATATTGTATTATATAGAGCCCTGCTTTTTATTACATACCATCCTCTCTTGTTATATATATAATGCAATGATAGCTGATTGAGCATGAGAAAGCTTCTTTTCTAATGGAGGAGATAATGGACTGGTAGTCTGGTCACCAGCTCCTCCATCAGAAGTCATTTTATATCTAACAAGAGAGCGACCAATGTAATAAAAGAGGGCACTGTGAATAACAAAAAAAACAAGAATACACTATGTAACAGACAGCACTGTACATAACAGCAGGTCAATACGATTAGTCCCCAATCCCTACAATTTTAAGCTTGCTCTGTAAACACATTTATTCAAACTGGCCTACCACCTCAACACATTAACCTAATCTATCCCTGTGTGGCACAGTCAAAAGTTTTACCATAACCAGGTTCCCCACATCATGTTCCCACATGCTTTATGTATCATTAGCCCTCTGTGTCTGTACTGTTACACACTTAACATTATGGCTGGCCCAAACAATCAGGACAATTGTTACCACCCACCTTTCGTGTCTCCCCTTTTTCCTCATAGATTGTAAGCTTGCGAGCAGGGCCCTCATTCCTCTTGGTATCTGTTATGATCTATGTGATTATTGTTATGCTGTAATGTCTATCGTCTGTACATGTCCCCTCTCAAATGTAAAGTGCTGCGGAATATGTCGGCGCTATAGAAATAAAACTTATTATTATAATAAGGGACGGCACTATATATAACTAGAGAGGATGGTATGTAATAAGGGACGGTGTTATACATAACAAAAAAGGAAACTATGTAACTAAGGATGGTGTTATACATAATAAGTGAGTACACTATATACTAAGGGACTGTGCTATACATAAAAAGTGATTACACTTTACACTGAGGGATGGTGATGTACATAATAAGCGAGTACACTATATACTAAGGGACTGTGCTTTACATCAGGGTTCCCCCCAACTCCAGTCCTCAAGGCCACCAACAGGTCATGTTTTCAGGATTTCCCTTGTATTGTACAGGTGATGCAATTATCACCTGGGCAATACTAAGGAAATCCTAAAAACATGACCTGTTGGTGGGCCTTGAGGACTGGAGTTGGGGAACCCTGCTATACATAATAAGTGAATACACTATATACTAAAGGACTGTGTTAAACATAATAAGGTATAACAACGTCTCCTCCACCTCCTCCTGTTCCTATATCCATTATAACTCCTCCTTCCTCCCTTCCCAATCCCCCCACTCCTCATTGTCCTCCTCCCACATCCCATTATTGTCCTCTCCCCCAACCCCATCATTGCCTTCTCCCCCAGGACGCCCATCATTGCCCTTTCCACCACTTCTAGCATTGCTTTCTCTCCCACTACCCCATCACTGCCCATTCCACCACATCAATCATTTCCTCCTACCCCACCACCCCCGTTATTGCCCTTTCCACCACTACAATCATTGTCCTTTCCTCCACCACCATCATTGCTATTTCCCCACCACCCCCATCATTGCCCATTCCACCACTTCCATCATTACTTTCTCCCCCACCATCCTATCATTGCCTTCTTCCCCATCACCTTAATCATTGCCTCCTTCCTCACCACCCCATCAATGTCCTTTCCACTGCCACATCATTGCCTTCTCCCCCACCACCCCGTCATTGACCAATCCAAAACCTCCATCATTTCCTCCTCCCTCACCGTCTCTATCATTGCCCTTTCCACCAGAACCATCATTGCTTTTCCCCCACCACCCCATCATTGCCCATTCCACCATCTCCATCATTTCCCCCTCTCTACCACCTCATTATTGCCCTTGGGACCAACAACATCATTGTTCTTTCCACCACCTCCATCATTGCCTTCTCCCCCACCACCACCATCATTGTCCGTTCCACCACCTCCATCATTTCCTACTCCCCCACCACCCCATTATTGCCCTTTCCTCCACCCCATCATTGTCCTTTCCACCACCTCCATCATTGCTTTCTCCCCCACCACCCCCATAATTACCCTCTCCGTCACCCCCATCATTGCCTTCTCTGCAATCACCCCCATCATTCCCCTCTCCTCCACCTACACACACACAGACACACACAGCACCATTCACCTCTCTGCACATTCCCCTGCAGCGCTACGCACGCAAGCACACACACAAACACACACACCAAAACTCTCCCACAGCCGCAGCATCACCATCGCTGGCAGCTTCCTCTCTCTGGTACGTTCCCCCTAGGGTGCCAACCTCCGCGGTTAGGAAGGTGTAAATAGGTTACCTCAATAGGGACTCCAAGGACATTCCCCACAAATCATTTTAATATATCTACTTTTGGACACTTTTTTTGTTTTGTCTTTTGTGTTCACTTGTGGTGTAACCCTGGTGGGTTTTTTATTAATAAAATATTAGTTTTAGGGTTTGCTATATGATTTCTATTTGAGAAACTTGAGTATTTAAATTGATTTTTGTTTCTTATTCGGAGTTGTAATGGCCAGTTTTCTAGCAGGTCCGTTGAATTCAGATATTTGGTTAGAAGATGCAAATCAAGCATTCAACATTAGTGGTACTCTAGATAAGAGCACCGGCCCGTTGGCACTTAAGAATCTGTTTAATGAAGTCTATATTGGGTATAAAGAATATCTTAAATCCTGGTGGGAGATTAGGACATTAGAAAACTATTTGAAAAATCGGATTGTACCAAGAGGACTTAGGATCAATATTAGTCCTTCTCAAAGAGTTGCGTCGCCTGAGTTTTTGAATATTTGGACGAAGGAATCCATTGAGTCATCAATCAGGTTTATGCAAATCTTATTAATAGAGGAAAAGAAGATTTTTGAGAAAACAAATAGCCAACTTAATAGATTGATCGAGCAGGTACTGAAGCATAAAACCGACTCTGATTTTGGTAGGAGGGAGGGACTTCTACAAACCTCTGTGGAAAGATATCAGGCCCTTTTGAAGGAAAGAAAACATCTTCAGTTTCAGAGGGACCTGAGAGATTTCAGTGAAAACCAAATATTTAATTTTCAAACAGAGAGGCATTCTGAGGCATCATCTTCAGATTTAGAGACCTCTGACACAGAGAGAACTGAAAATACACTATTTTGTGCACCTTTTTCTAGAGGTGCTGTCCCTAAACAGAGATGGCAGGGGGGGAGGGGAGGGAGAAGACGAGGAAGGGGGTCATACAGGGGTGGGATGAGACAACAAGTATCCCATACAGTATCCAGCATACCAGCGGCACCTGTAAGGCCCCCTTCTGTGACTCCCTCTTCTACTACACCCTTATCCTCCTCTTTTTTGGAGCAAGGTGCGAGGGCAGGTTACCAGCTAAGAACTCGGTTCAATTAATCAAAGGTCAGGTTTTAAATCTGTCCTCGCATATTCTGAGTGGAGAGGAATTGAATGTGCTATCAAGGGGCCTTAACTTTGTGCCGACAAATAGCTACAATTGTTTCGAGTGGGTAAAGGATTTGAACCTGTTCTGTAGAAAATTAAAATGGAAGAAATTTTTTAGACACAATGATCGAGAGGAATGCCTCAGGCAGGGTCTCAGTGATGAAGATATCGAGAGTTATCAAGCACTTGTGGGTCTCCTTAGAGAGAATGAGAACATCCCAGATGACGGTAAAGGTCCATTCACTAAATTAAAGAATAAAAGTGAAAAGATGCCACCATTGGGTGACACTAAAAATATTGACATTTTTATGTCACTAGTGGAAAGAGATCTCAAAATGCTCAATAATAAAAAGAAGGGCTGGGATGAAGTAGAAAATTTGACGGTAGGAGAACGTGATGCTCTCTTTGGTCTTAAAAATAATGATCAGGTGGTCATAAAATCATCTGACAAAGGTGGTAATCTTGTGATTATGAACCATCGTGAATATCACAAGATGTGTCAAAATATTCTACAGGACAGGTCAACATATGAGGTCCTTAATATTAATCCAATACCCAAATATAAGGGAGAATTGACTGAAATGGTCGAGGGGGCCTTGCTTGACAAATTAATTTCAAAGACTGAATATGATTTCTTGTTACCTAAGTTTCCGGTAATGGCGACTTTTTATGCACTTCCAAAAGTGCATAAAGGTCTAGATCCACTTAAAGGACGACCCATAGTCTCAGGGGTTGATTCCCTGACACAAAATTGTGGGATCTATGTTGACCAAATTCTACGTCCCTTTGTTGTTTCGATGCCGTCATACCTCAGGGATACATCGGATCTTTTATTGAAACTGGAGGGTATTCACCTTGATGGGGATGCTTGGCTGGCATCGATCGATATTGAAGCACTATACAGTAGCATCCCACATCGGGATGGAATGAGAAGTGTGGAACATTTTCTTCAACAGAGATCAATAGCCTGTAGAAAACACAATGCCTTTGTATTATCTCTTCTTGGTTTCACACTTACACATAATGTGTTTACCTTTGATGGGGAGTACTTCCACCAGCTCAGGGGCACTGCGATGGGGAGTTCTTGTGCCCCTTCGTATGCAAATTTGTTCCTGGGCTGGTGGGAGGAAACCATTGTCTTTGGAGGAGAATTAAAATGGTGGCAGGAATATATCTCTATGTGGTATCGCTATATAGATGATGTTTTTGTGGTATGGACAGGCAGTAAAGGACAATTTGAGACTTTTTTAGGTGAACTCAATTGCAATGATATCAATCTCAGATTTACCCATGAGATCGAGAAACAAGTATTGGTCTTTTTGGATGTTAAAATCAGGAGAGAGTCCTTTGGAACTATATCCACAATCATTCATCGCAAACCCACTAGTACTAACAGTCTGCTTCATTGGCAGAGTCACCATCCTACTCCTCTAAAGAGGGGTATCCCTAAAGGCCAGTTTCTTAGGCTGAGGAGAAATTGTTCGAGGAATGACTATTTCTATAATCAGGCTGGAGACATGTATAACAGATTTAGAGAGAAGGGTTATCCGTTACATGTTCTAGATACAGCATTTAAATTTGCTGAGAAAGCAGATAGGCAACACCTTTTACAAAAACACACTGATAAGGATATGTCAGAAACTCTGAGGATTATAGGTACATTCGATACCAAACATCAAGAAGTTAGAACAATCTTGATGAAACATTGGGACATTTTGAGATTGGACCCCGAGATTGGTGGCCTGATAGACGAACGGCCAAATATCACATTCAGGAAGGGGAAATCTCTGAGGGATATGCTAGTGCATAGCCAGTACAAGAGACCGGCCAAGAAAGGAACTTGGCTTGAGAGGAAACCTGTCGGCTTCTTTAAATGTGGAGACTGCAGTTTATGTAAGTGGATGAAACCTAATAAATCCTTCAACAGTTCGGTGACAGGGAAGGTTTTTTATCAACGAGACTTCTCAAACTGTAAGACCACTGGTGTGGTCTATCTTGCCACATGTTCCTGCCCAAAAGATTATGTAGGTAAAACTAAAAGGGAGTTTAGAAGGAGAGTGGGGGAACATGTGGGAGATATCAGAAATAGAAGGGATACTCCACTTGCTACACATATGCGATGTGCTCACAATAATTCCCTTGCGGATATAAAATTTACGATCATTGAGGTGGTCAACCTAAATCCCCGTGGGGGTAATATAGATAAGACCATCCTCAAAAGAGAGTGTGAGTGGATCTTCAGAATGGAAAGCCTCGAACCATTAGGCCTCAATGAACAACTGTCATTTGCCTGTTTTTTATAGTAGAACAGGCCCCTGGAAATATGTCAGGCTAGGCCTTTATTGTATTTTTTTAGTGTATTTTTTGATTGTAATGTTTGCCATATACTAACCAATGAGAATATATTCTTCTATTTATTATTTTTTATTTTTATTTAGTACCTCTTTTTGAATGCTGGACCTGATTGCAACTCTTGTGGGAGTCTAGACTAAGACCCCTATGGATTTTCCATGTAGATTGTTTTGATATCATTTCCCTCATTTTTCCAGGAGACGTGAGACCCCCTAATCAATAACCATCTAGGTAGATTTAAGAAAATGGTTATTCATCTTTAGTATGTGTTTTTATGCAACTTAGTATTTGAGAAAACTATTGAGGTCTCCAGGATAATTTAAGTGAATTATTGATAAGTTCATATATACATATATTGGGAACTGTATTTCTATTAGTCTGTATCTATCTGCCTTTATGGTTATATACAATGTTTATATTAGGACCTGTGCATGATATTATCTATCTGACGCATGCGACTGTTTAACAAGATGCGTGTCCTGTTTATATATATACTATTGACATTGCGCTATGTGGTCTGAGATCACTATCTTATATGTTAGCGGTTGTTATTTGCGCTGTGTGTCTGGGGTGCGCACCGGATTAATTTATGTTAAGCTATCATGAGACATGCTGCGGGTGCGCACTCGATCGATCTATGTTAAGTTATCACGAGACATACTGCGAGATCTCTGTCTGGAGTTCAGACATGCGCACTGTGGGGAGCTGTGCCGACAGAGCGCCCTGATTATCAGGTGATCTGTGACGCTCCGGCTTGACATGCGCACAGATTCTAGGGGGATTGTCTCCACGCAGCGTTCAGGGCTGGCGTACGCTGTGGTGGCAGATTTAAATGGAGGGATATCGGGACAGTCCGGCCACTTTACCACACTAGGACACTAGTAAGGTTGCTATCGAGCCTCCTGATGATCCCAGAGGGGTGAAACGCGTCGAGGCGTATTCAGGCTATGGGGAGGCTGTTGGAGTATACGATGAGTATCCCATTTCTATTTTGAGCTTTCCACCAATGATATGTTCTATCCGCTTTTTGATAATATGATGAGATCTGAAAACTGATGGTGTGGATATAAGCTCTATATGTGTTTTTCGACCCTGGCTAAGTTTATTAATCATGACCTATGAGGATGTGGTATTTTGGACTATACATATACATGTCTGTGAAGCAATACACATACTGCGATAATTAGGTGGATTGACACATACTGTGTGCAGCTGATGAGTCATGATGTATTGTACTTTTGTCAGTCATATTTATATGCCTGAGCCATGAGTCAGGACAGCACTGTCTCCCCATAGGCCTATCTATTCATGTGTTCCTTTTCATGTTTTACATTTTGTGGGTTCTAGGGTCCCCCTCATCGTAGGTTTGTCTCTGTTATTTGACAGGGGTTCCCTTAGCATCGGGGAAGGGACTTCATTAGTGGTGCTAGGGTACAATAGGGCCCCTAGGGACAGCCATCGTTGAGCGGGGGCGCCACAACGTTCCCCCTAGGGTGCCAACCTCCGCGGTTAGGAAGGTGTAAATAGGTTACCTCAATAGGGACTCCTAGGACATTCCCCACAAATCATTTTAATATATTTACTTTTGGACACTTTTTTTGTTTTGTCTTTTGTGTTCACTTGTGGTGTAACCCTGGTGGGTTTTTTATTAATAAAATATTAGTTTTAGGGTATGCTATATGATTTCCTCTCTCTGGTACAGCCACGGCACTGAATGATGATGCTATCCAGCGGCGCCGCTAACTGCTGTGTGAGGCAAGAAGCACGGGCAGGAGGCAGGATGGATCGCTGCATCTCCGTTGCCATTTTCTATTGTAGGCAGCGGAGCTGCATGGATCTCTCCTTGCCCGCCGCACATGAAAGCAATCTGGCCAGGGGCCTCCTGGAGCCTTGGGGCCGGATAAACAGACCAGATTGCCCTCATTATTAGCCACCCTGCAGGGGCCCCCTAGAACCTCTGGGCCCTGGTGCAGACGCACCTGCTGCACATGCGGTGTGTCCACCCCTGATCACAATATATCTATAAAAATTGGATGCTGTATGGATGACCTGTATGGGATACAATTATTTTGCGCACCCATGGACTTAAATAGGCGAGACTGAGCCAAAATGCGGAAAAGAAGGCATGCTGCGATTCATTTTCACAAATAAATTCAGTCCCTTTAAAAAATAAAATGGTCATCAGAACAACCCTATTGAGTAACATTTTTCTGAGTGCTATTCATGTCAGCTCAGGATTTTTCACACAGCACTTGGACCGAAAATATGGTCGTGTAAACATAGCCATGTAGTGCTGCAAAATAAATCATCTAGGATGGAACACATCAGTGTAGTGCAAGACTTTGGTTTTGCACCCCTCTGCATGGAGGTTGAACGTTGACACATTATAGTGCTATATACACCAATGTCCGCATGGTTGGTATCACCCCAGATTACAGTGCTGTTATCAGCCAGGCTTAAATTGACACAAGGCTCCACCATAAAATGATATGCATAATTGTATATTAAATCTGATTATTTCAAATAAAGTACTTTAAAAAACACCGGGGCTAATTTTTAGACAGCATAAGCTTAAAATGTGCCAAATGTATCAAAATCTTTCATGCTGGTTAATTCCGGTGCATCTTTAGAGCTCATTCAGACAGAGTGTAATTGGTCCATGTGCTATTGTGGCGCCCCTGAGGCTTCAGTTGCCACAGAGGTACTGCACCTCCTCCTGAGGTGTGGTGTCCCACCATCCAGGTAAGGTGGGAACTCCTAACCACGCTCCAACACTCGCATTCCACACAACATGGTAGTTCAGCAAATCCACATTGTGGCTCCTTGCTTAGAGAGTAGCAGAGCACCTTTGGTGGTTCCCTGCTTGGAACACGAAACGTGCTGGGAGGCGGATGGAATTTAGAATACATAAAGAGCGGGAAGAGTCAGTCAGTCAGTCAGTGAGTGGGAGAGAGAGACTCACTCGGAGAGGAGTGAGGATCCCTGGAAGAGGGATGGAGGAGGGAGTGCTGCAGCTGCCTCAGTGATCTGAGCCAGCTGGCACAGGAAAGGAAAGAAGGAGAAAAACATTAGACTGAAACCTGACCTTCTATAAGAGAGAGGGATTAGTACGGAACGAAGGAGTAAAAGGGAACACAGAGGACGTGGGTTAGAGGAAGAACCCTGCCTAGAAGTTCTAAGCGCAAGGTTGGGGCCCGGTCCCCGAGGTTGTATGGATACTGAAGGTCCTGCAGCAGACACCGGTGGAGCAGTGGGCTGTAAATGCATTACTCCCATCTAAGACTTGGGGGCACAACAGCAACTTGGATAGTGAGCCGGGACTCAGGAGTTAAGAGTCCCCGAAGCAGGCTACAGCTGTCTGCCGTACAAGTAGAGTTCGTGGGAACATCTGTCAGGAGGCACTCCGGTGTAACTCAGTACTAGGAGTACTTCACTTAAAGGCGCTATAGAGGAGACGTTCAGAAAGGTACATGTTGGCGGAGTGTTGGAAGGGAGCATCCTATCTTGCCTGGAGGTTGACTGAGCCCAGGACCCGGAGGACACAGCATGGAGGCAGGCATCTGTGTGAACTGCAGACTGTGAGTAAAGCTTTGGAACTACATGCCCTGGTGTCCTCCACTTATTCCCGCATCACTACACCCCGCTGTAATATCCACACGTTATGAAGAATTCAAGGTATTAAACTTTAGATATCTTTTATTCTTCGTCCTCCAGCACACAGCATAACAGTTGCATTACCATGCTACACAGAAGTGAAAACTGAAACTTCCCTTCTCATCCCTCTTGTCTCCACCCCCCAAGTCCCATAAGTCTGGCTTGCTTAAAGAGACAGATCTAATTATTATACATTACATCATCCCCTTTTTTTTTTTTTTTTTAACTATAAATAACCCATATTACTGATAAATGCAACAACATGAAAACGTCCAAAGAAATCATGTGTCCGTTTAGTCTTATTTGTTCAATTCCAAGACCAGAGAAAACAAACAAAAAAAAAACAAAACAAAACTGTAGTTATACTTCTTCAATAAGCCTCGATGGAGCTCTTCTCTCTCGTGTAGGATAACGTCTGGGCTCATTGAGAGGGTTCATTATTGATGGACCAGCTACCTCTTGTTGGTCCTCTCCACCATCGGATACCAAATCTTCCACCAAAGAGAGTTCATTGTCATCATTCTGCGGTATGATTTTAAAATATGAAGAATTTCGCGTTATGGAGTGTCCATCTCGTTCAGCCGTGATCATGCTGCCTTTCCTTTTAGTAACATAATATTTTGCAGGACCATATACAGGTGAGGTCTTGTTGGTTGGTCTTTGACGTACCACCACGACATCCCCTCTTTCGATGGCACTTGACTGTGTCCTTCGCCTTCTGTCTGCATAACGTTTCATGGCTTGTTTGTTGGAGAAATCTGTGGATCTCACTGAGGAGTCACTCGGTCTGGGATGGCTGGTCACATCAGGGAGACGTATACGCAGGGTTCTGCTGAACATTAAATGAGCTGGAGCAGCATTAGTAGTGGAGTGTGGCGTATTGCGGTAATTACGCATGAATTTGTATAATGACTGTATCAGTGGGATGTGCTCCAGACTCGCTGCCTTGATACGTTTCCCCAGAGTGCGCATAAAACGTTCCACAATTCCATCAGCTTGCGGCCAGCAAGGTGTGATTTTCCTGTGATGGAATCCCAAGTATTCAGAAAATTGTGTAAACACATATCCATTGAAGGGAGGTCCATTGTCTGTTTTGACCACTCTTGGAATACCATATGCCGAGAAAATGTCGTCCAGCTCTGGTATGACATTATTAGCAGATGTTGAAGAGATAAATGAAATGACAGGGTATCGAGAATATTTGTCAATTGTTACGAGAATGTATTGGTCATTTGGCAAGGGTCCATATATATATCGACTGCCACTTCCTCCCAGACAGCAGTGGGTAACGGAGACATTTGTAATGGCTCTAAGTTTGATGATGGAGTGATTAATTGACAAGTAGAACAGCGTCTAATCGTTTCTTCCACCAAGTGATCCATATTTGGGAACCACACTTTTTCTCTGAGTAACTTCTTTGTGCCAACAATTCCTAAATGACCTTCATGTGCTATCTGTATGACTAAGTTACGCAAAGTCTTAGGTACAACTAGTTTGGTACCTCGAAGAATGAGGTGTTCTTCAGTGACTGATAATTCCTCACGTACGTTTGAGAATAGTTTTAACTCTTTCAGATCAATCTCAGAATCAGGAAATTTTTCCTTTTGAATTTCATGCCACCTTCGATTTTGGATGATTTGTATTAGGGCACAGAGTGTCTTGTCTTTTGTTGTTTCAGTTATAAATTGATCAAGAGAAAGTGCTTTTGGCACGGCATGATCTGTAACAAAACGTAGGTATTCTTCAATAGAGGAATGCACAGGTATATCATCATTAGTATGATGTCTTGAAAGATAATCAGCCGGATTACTGTATTTTCCAGGTTTGTGAACAATTTTATAGTTGTAGTCCTGTAGACGTAGGCCCCATCGTTCAATTCGTGCAGGCATTTTAGCTCTGGGATTTCCAAAAATTGTAAGAAGTGCTTGATGATCTGTGACAATGGTGAAGGGAGCTCCATAGAGAAATAAGTGAAAGTGTTCACATCCCCAGACAACTGCCAAGCTTTCTTTTTCAGGTTGAGAATATTTTCTTTCAGTGTTTGTTAAGCTCTTACTTGCATAAGAAATGATGTGAGGATTTTGATTGTTATCCTTGTACTGCGCGAGAATAGCACCCAGTCCCACGGGACTGGCGTCCACAATCAGTTCAGTTCGAAGAGCTGGATCAAAATAAGCCATAGTGGTCGTCGAGCAGAGTTCATTTTTAATTGTTTCAAAAGAGGCCTGACAGTCTTGAGACCATTGAAAAATACAACTTTGTTTTGTAAGTTCCCGTAGTGGATTGCTGATTGTTGAAAAATTCGGAATATATCTAGCACAGTAACTTGCCATTCCAAGGAAAGAACGCACTTCACTGGCATCCTGTGGAATTGAGGCTGTTCTGATAGCTTCCACTTTCTTGGGGTCTGGTTGTACTCCTTTTGCCGAGAAGATGTGACCATAAAATTCTAATGAACCCTTGTCCAACTCGCACTTCTCTTTGTTTAAAGTGAGTCCAGCAGAAAGCAGACATTCGAAGATAGCATATAGAGCGCGATTATGCTCAGCTTAAGTTTTACCAAAAACCAATATGTCATCACTGTAATTAAAGGCATTTGGGATGTGTTGAATGACACTCCTTATTGCATCCTGAAAAATTTCTGCTGCTGAGCAGACTCCAAAAGTCAATCTTTTGTATCTTCTGAGGCCCACATGGGTGGAAAATGTGGTCAAGTATCGGGACTCTGGACTCAGTTCTAATTGATGATATCCCTTATTGAGGTCGAGCTTTGAGAAGACGGTGGCTCCATTTAATAAATGAATAATGTCATCAATCGTAGGTGAGATATGTCTTTCCCTCTGGATAGCGGTGTTGGGCAGGCGCATGTCAACACACAGTCTCACTTGATCAGGAGTCTTTGGTTTTGGAACTACCACAAGTGGAGAGACCCACGGAGTGGGACCAGTAACAGTTTCAATAACGTCCTCATCCATGAGCAATTGGAGTTCCTTTTCTACCTTCTGTCTCAGGTGAAATGGAATACGCCTGTGAGGCTGGGCTACTGGACGAACATTGTCATCCACATGAAGGTGTACTTGAGAGTCCTTTAGTTTTCCCAAACCACTAAATAGGGAGGGAAAGCTGTTCACCATAGTTTGTACATCCATATCCGCAGGGTCAGTTATGGCATGAATAATCTGGATGAGCCCTAGCTCCAAGGCAGTGTGATAGCTGAGAAGACAGCCTCCCGATCCTTGTAATGTGTGGAAAGTGGTTTTCTGCCTGTTTTCTTTATATCTAATTTCAGCATCAAATTGTCCCATTATAGCTAGAGGTGTTTTAGATCCATAAGGAAAAATTTTAGTCTGCACTTGTTGTAAGACTGGCCTTGTTTTCAATTGTTCATATGTAGTGCCATCTATGATATCCACTGAAGCTCCTGTATCTATTGTAAAGGTAATGTCAGTGTTGCAGATTGAGAGTGTAACACAGGGAGACTGTACTGAACCAGTGACAGAGGTAGTGAACACATAGTTCTCAGTCGCAGACATTTCTTCTGTGTCCTGATTTATCACTTTTACATCTGCAGATTTTGTCATAGGCAGCGGAGGCTTGTAGTGCGCTGATTTGCAAACAGCTGCAAAATGATTCCCTTTTCCACATTTACTGCAGGTTTGTCCCATAGCTGGACATTTGTTCTGGGTGTGAGGGAAATCCTGTCCACATCTATAACATTTCTTCTGTTTCTGGGCTTGTTTGTCTGGTAAATTTTTTTGTTTGAGATTATGCACATGTAATTTATCCCCATTCTCCATTACGGTAGCCTGATGATCTGCTATTTCTATAGCACGGGCCATTTTGAGCAAATCATGTAGAGAGATATCCTGCTGTAGAGCCTTACGCCTTAGGTTATTAGACGAGCAGGTGACAATTATTTGAGTTAGGATTTCATCATCTACATCTGTAAAGGCACATCCATGTGCTAACTCTTTCAGCCGTGTGACATAAGTGTCTATGGACTCTTCTGGAAGCTGCTTGGCAATCCTGAATTTATATCTTTCATATCTGATGTTCTGTTTGGGGTTGAAGTAGCCAGTGAGAGCTTTAGTGCAGTTGCTGTATGTGTCTGTTTCTGCTGTAGGTAACGTACTGTATATGTCATAGACTCCTGTGCCTGCACAATGCAGGAGCAAAGCTCTCTTTCTTTTCTCCTCCTTTATGTCCATGGCTTCTAGGAAATTCTCAAATCTGTTTAGCCATTTTCTCCAGTTATGGGAGAGATTAATGACATCAGTCATATCAAACTGTGGGAATGTGTGCAAGTAGTCAGCCATGATAGAGTCTCTCAGTGGTGCTGGCGTGTGAAGCGGCAAAATATATTCCGTACTCACAGCAGTAGGTGATTATATCCCATCCTCGTCGCCAGTTGTAATATCCACACGTTATGAAGAATTCAAGGTATTAAACTTTAGATATCTTTTATTCTTCGTCCTCCAGCACACAGCATAACAGTTGCATTACCATGCTACACAGAAGTGAAAACTGAAACTTCCCTTCTCATCCCTCTTGTCTCCACCCCCCAAGTCCCATAAGTCTGGCTTGCTTAAAGAGACAGATCTAATTATTATACATTACACCCGCACTACTACATCTGGGCACCGGCCTCTACACCACCTTTGCCTCTCCTCCATTGCTACATCTACACTGCCCTGGGACTACAGCTCCACCTGTGGGGAGCTTCACCATCTTAGCTGCAACCCACCACCAGTCCCAGAGGATCTGCATGCAGCGTCGGCCTAACCTCACTTGCCGAACACCACAGGTGGTGTCACAAACTATTCATAAACTTCATTTCATTGTTCATTCATCCCCTTTTTGCCATGGAGCCCCAGGGCCAGGACCGGGTCACAGTTTCTGTGACAACTCCCATTGAGATCAACGGGCCTGGTGCCGAGTACCCCGCTAGGCCCTGGTGGGGCGCTCCACTATCCATATGCCTAACTGATGAGCAGCACAAGAACCAATGCAAGTCAACAACTATGAACGTTTTTAGACACAGACCAGTGGTCTACATGTAAAAAAAAATTGCAGTATGCGCTACTTAGATCCATGTTCCAGATCAGGCTAGCCCCTTATAAGTCAACAAGTGCAGAAAAATGGAACACATACAGGTTACCATTATGGATCTACTACAATTATTAAGATAGAAAACTATTTTTGACCTTTTAGAATTTATTATTTTTCATGCAAAAACTGTATGACATACAAATGGATAAAATGGACAGAATGGAACACAGACATAAAAAATTGGATACGCAGAACACAATATGGATGTAAAATCACTTTTTTTTGTGAACGAAAAATGGATGATTTTGCATACGCTCTTGTGAACCTGGCCTTAGAATGTCTATAGTAAGTTTCTTAGTTGTCATAATTTGTCCCAGAAACATTCCGAAAAATGTTGGCACAATTTACTGAAGTAAATTATTACCCCTGTTGTGAAATTTTTAATTGATGAGACATGAAAGTTCACGAAAATCACATTGAACAAATATTTGAATGAATGCATTCTGAATCAGCTGCTGTATCATCATATGTCTTAGACACTTCATGGAGAGTAAGATAATATCCTGAAAGGAGAACATCCTCACAGCTCATAAATATAAAGGAACATATATTGGTAATTTTAGAAAATTGCTGTCTTTGTGTGGAAGCCCATTTTTCTGTGACCACAAATATCCGAGAGACTCGTACATAGTTAAAATGGAACAAGACGTCCTATCTACTTTTTGACTCACGCTAAGATAGAGTGACTTTTCCTAAATACACGTATGGACGACTGATGTTTTTTCCACCCAAATGTTTTATAGTTCTGACATCTGGAATCGGACAATAGCAGATGCCTCTGTATGTTCTTCAATCTGCAGCATATAATGAAGAAGGCTTTACTCTTTTCTGACAATCTATTCGTGATGTGCATGACTTGAACCTCTGACACTAAATGATGGTTAAATAATTACATCAAAATGTGCCCACCCCGTGAGATAATTCCAGCTGTCAATCAAAACATCATTATAGATGTAACATCTGATAAATCATGGCGATAATTAATAACTAACCTATCTCCAATACAGAAATCTCCCACTGATGATCTCTGTCTTCATTTCTGACTTTTTCACTCTTTTGCTCTAGACCAAAACTTGGACAAATTGCAGGCCACATCTGACCCTCGAGCTATTCCAGTCCGGCCCATGAATCAAGAAAGCTGAACGACTGAAGCAGTGCCTCACCGGCCACACCATGTCCTCACCCTTGTCATTTTCGGCCTTGCTAACTATGTTACTATTAGAAGGACGTAGATCTGAGAATTTATTCTGAGAGAATATAGGCTGAACTGGATGTACAAATGTCTTTTTTCATCCTTGCTAACTATGCTACTATGTTACCCGCCGTCCATCCTCCGACGCCCACTGTCACCACTATGCGCATCCTTGGAATGCAGACAGTGGTGAATATATTGTCGGTAGAGATGAGCGACTTTGCCTTTTTTCGGGTCGAGTCGGGTTTCACGAAATCAGCCGATTACTGTGAAAAGTCGAAGTCCAACTGAGACACGAAACCCAATGTAAGTCAATGGGGAAGAAAAGTCGGCAGTGAGTGGAGGACAGGAAACACACCTAGAGTGCCCATTTTAATGCCAAAAACATCAATTCTTATTCCTTAAGCTTGTCAACCTTAATTTAATAATAATAAATAATAATAAATTTTATTTCTATAGCGCCGACATATTCCGCAGCACTTTACATTTCAGAGGGGACTTGTACAGATGATAGACATTACAGCATAACAATAATCACATAGATCATAACAGATACCAAGAGGAATGAGGGCCCTGCTCGCAAGCTTACATTCTATGAGGGAAAAAGGGGAGACACGAAAGGTGGGTGGTAACAATTGCCCTGATTGTTTGGACCAGCCATAATGTTAAGTGTGTAACAGCAGTGCGGACTAGTGTTGAGCGATACCGTTCGATACCCAAAAATATCGTATCAGATGGTATCACCCGATACGAAAAAAATATCGGGTATCGCCGATTCCGATACCGGAAGTCCCATTCAAGTCAATGGGACTTCCGGTATCGGAATTTAAAAAAGCCCTTTATTTCCTTGTTGGCTAATTCTACATAATTGAAAACAAATAAGAATCATGTAGAATGTATTGTGGGAGGTGGAGGAGACATTAAAGGCATAGTGGTTTATTCAAATCACATGGCATAGCATTAATTCCAATTTTTTTTTCAAGACGTTCGGAGTTAAAAAGATATTGACTATGTTAACTTTTTTATATTTAGTCAGATATGTATGTTTCACAACTTCCATGCTCTTCACCTTCTTTTGTACTTCTCCCACACTTTCTCCTTCATGATCCGCAGCAGTAGCATTTTTTTCATCAACTTTTTCTTCACCTTATTCATCTTCTTCTTCTTCATCTTCTTCCCATTAATTTTTTTTTTCCATTCTTCATATTCTTCTTATTCAGCTATTTCTTCATCTTCTTCCTATTCTTCTTTGTCTTCATTTTCTTATGGTGACAGGCATTCCTGTAGTACTTATCTATAAAAGTTATAAGATTACACCTTACCTTCTGCCTGTCACTAAAGATTTACAACAGGATTTGTCCGCGTTCAGTTTGGCCTGCAGTAGCAGGCATTTTCCAGGGGCACCACGAGGAGGAACGGACTCACCCCCATTTACTGCTTAGTCTTCTTATGCTTATAATTTTGATTTCTTCTATGCTGATTTTTAGTCTTATGCTTAATGTTCTTCTGCTTTCTGTTCTTCTGCTTTTGCTTCTTCTGCTTCTTGTTCTTCTGTCTTTTGTTCTGTATCTTGGTGGTTGTCTTCATGTTCTTTGTCCTCTTGGTCTTATTATTTAGGGTCATATTTCTGGTCTTCTTTGGTGTGGTCTTCAGGGTCGTCGTCATCAGGGTCGTCGTCATGGAGATCAATAAGGATTACCAAAGACAATTTCAAAAAGCTTGATCTTGGAAATGTAGCAGAAGGTACAAGAAGGCTGAGAAACTGGCGAGAACCAGCAGACAGTGCTGGCACCCGGATGGGTAGCAGAAGGAACAAGAGCCAATGGCATTACCGAGGACCAACTGACAGTGCTGGACCACGGTTACTAAGCAGAAGGTACCTGTGCTAAAAAGCACTACCAAGGACCAGCTGATGGTGCTGGACCTCGGATACCGAGATGGAGGCACCTAGGCCAAAGGCTGTGGCGAGAACCAGCAGACAGTGCTGGCACCCGGATGGGTAGCAGAAGGAACAAGAGCCAATGGCACTACCGAGGACCAACTGACGGTGCTGGACCACGGTTACTAAGCAGAAGGTACCTGTGCTAAAAAGCACTACCAAGGACCAGCTGACGGTGCTGGACCTCGGATACCGAGATGGAGGCACCTAGGCCAAAGTCTGTGGCGAGAACCAGCAGACAGTGCTGGCACCCGGATGGGTAGCAGAAGGAACAAGAGCCAATGGCACTACCGAGGACCAACTGACGGTGCTGGACCACGGTTACTAAGCAGAATGTACCTGTGCTAAAAAGCACTACCAAGGACCAGCTGACGGTGCTGGACCTCGGATACCGAGATGGAGGCACCTAGGCCAAAGGCTGTGGCGAGAACCAGCAGACAGTGCTGGTACCCGGATGGGTAGCAGAAGGTACCCATTCAAAGCAAAGTAGCCAGGCCGCAAGCCGGCCGCAGTTACCGAAACCCACAGTCCTACAGGGGTCCATGTCCCAATGGCACTACGGATCCAGCCTTCAGTGCCAGTTCCCGCAGCCCACATAGGAGTCACCTAAACTGCAGGCACCGTAGAGTCGGCTAACCCGGCCGCAAGACGACAGGACAACGGATTGGTGGCATAGTGACCTTGACACTACCCGGAAACAGCAGGCGTGCTGAAAACAGGCTGGGCAACAGGGAGTACCCGTGCCAAAGACACTGCCGAGAACCAGCTGACGGTGCTGGAACCCAGATGGGTAGCAAAAGCTACAAGAGCCAATGGCACTACCGAGGAACAGCTGACGGTGCTGGACCACGGTTACTAGGTACCTGTGCTAGAAAGCACTAGGAACAGCTGACGGTGCTGGACTTCGGATACCGAGATGGAGGCACCTAGGCCAAAGGCTCTGGCGAGAACCAGCAGACAGTGCTGGCACCCGGATGGGTAGCAGAAGGTACCCATTCAAAGCAAAGTAGCCAGGCCGCAAGCCGGCCGCAGTTACCAAAACCCACAGTCCTACAGGGGGTCCATGTCCCATTGACACTACGGATCCAGCCTTCAGTGCCAGTTCCCGCAGCCCACATAGGAGTCACTTAAACTGCAGGCACCGTAGAGTCAGCTAACCCGGCCGCAAGACGACAGGACAACGGATTGGTGGCATAGTGACCTTGACACTACCCAGAAACAGCTGGCGTGCTGGAACCAGGCTGGGCAACAGGGAGTACCCGTGCCAAAGACACTGCCGAGCACCAACTGGCGTTGTTGGAGCCCAGGGACAATCATGGTGCAGGCCGAGGCCTACTTGGTGGCAGTTTTTGATTGTTTGTAGGCTACAACAGACTGTCAACGTGCTCCAATTAGGCATCTGTCTCCACTCTGTTTCCAGGATTTCACGTGACCACCAACACCGCCAGTTTATGCGTACAGCAGCCGTCTGCCCAATCCACACGTGTTCCTGTGTTACTGGGGTTCTGTAATGTCAGCAGATCCCCTGATGTGTGTCTGCCACTGTCTCCTGCTCTGTCCACATTCCCACCGCTTGCAGTGGGAAGGTGGACAGCGCAGGAGACAGTGGCGGACACACATTGGGGGATCTGCTCACGTAACAGAACACCAGGAACACAGGAACACGTGTGGAATGCGTGGACGGCAACTGTGAGCAGGAACTGGCGGTGTTGGAGGTCAGGGGAAATCCTAGAGACAGAGTGGAGACAGAGGCCAAATCAGAGAATGTTTAAATCTGAAGTAGTTACAATTTGGAGGCAGCAGCACTTTGCCCTCCACACAGCAGGGGATCAGCTGACGTTACTGACCCCCACTTTCACATGAACAAGTGTGTTTTTCTGTGTGGACAGCACTTCCGAGCACCAACTAGCGTTGTTGGAACCCAGGGACAATCAGGGTGCAGGCCGAGGCCTACTAGGAGCCAGGTGTAAAGCTGAGGTATTTTGACTTTGGAGGGAGCAGGACACTTTGCCCTCCACACAGCAGGGGATCAGCTGACGTTACTGACCCCCACTTTCACATGAACAAATGTGTTTTTCTGTGTGGACAGCACTTCCGAGCACCAACTAGCGTTGTTGGAAGCCAGGGAAAATCAGGTAGTAGACCGAGGCCTACTTGGAGCCAGGTGTAAATCTGAGGTTGTTTGACTGTGGATGGAGCAGGACACTTTGCCGTACACACAGCAGGGGATCAGCTGACGTTACTGACCCCCACTTTCACATGAACAAGTGTGTTTTTCTGTGTGGACAGCGCTTCCGAGCACCAACTAGCGTTGTTGGAAGCCAGGGAAAATCAGGTAGTAGGCCGAGGCCTACTTGGAGCCAGGTGTAAATCTGAGGTTGTTTGAGTGTGGAGGGAGCAGGACACTTTGCCGTACACACAGCAGGGGATCAGCTGACGTTACCGAACCCCACTTACACATGAGCAAGTGTTTTGTCTGTGCGGACAGCACTTCTGAGCACCAACTGGCGGTGTCAGAGCCCAGGGAAAATCAGGTAGTAGGCCGAGGCCTACTTGGTGGCAGTTTGCGATTGTTTCTAGACTACTACTAACTGTCAACGTACTCCAATTAGGCCTCTGTCTTCACTCTGTTTCAAGTATTTCCTCTGGCTTCCAACCATGCCAGTTGCTGCTCTGAAATGCCGTCTGCGCAACCCACACTTGTTCCTGTGTTACTGGGGTTCTGTAACAGCAGCTTCTCCCTAGAGGTGAGTCAGGCAATGTCTCCTGCTCTGTCCACATTTCCACTACAAGTAGTGGGAATGTAGACAAATCAGGAGACATTGCCGTGCTCACCTCTGGAGATGAGCAGATGTTACAGGACCCAGGTAACACAGGAACAAGTGTGGATTGTGCAGACGGCACTTGAGAGCAGAAACAGGCGGTGTTGTAGGCCGGAGGAAATACTCAAAACAGAGTGAAGACAGAGGGCAAATCAGAGAACATATTAAATCAGAGGTAGTCAGAAGTTGTAGGCAGCAGGAGAGTTTGCCGTACACACAGCAGGCGATCAGCTGACATTACCGAACCCCACTTACACATGAGCGAGTGTTTTGTCTGTGCGGACAGCACTTCTGAGCACCAACTGGCGGTGTTGGAGCCCAGGGAAAATCAGGTAGTAGGCCAAGGCCTACTTGGAGCCAGGTGTAAATCTGAGGTTGTTTGACTGTGGAGGGAGCAGGACACTTTGCCGTACACACAGCAGGGGATCAGCTGACGTTACCGAACCCCACTTACACATGAGCGAGTGTTTTGTCTGTGCGGACAGCACTTCTGAGCACCAACTGGCGGTGTCGGAGCCCAGGGAAAATCAGGTAGTAGGCCGAGGCCTACTTGGTGGCAGTTTGCGATTGTTTCTAGACTACTACTAACTGTCAACGTACTCCAATTAGGCCTCTGTCTTCACTCTGTTTCAAGTATTTCCTCTGGCTTCCAACCACGCCAGTTGCTGCTCTGAAATGCCGTCTGCACAACCCACACTTGTTCCTGTGTTACTGGGGTTCTGTAACAGCAGCTTCTCCCTAGAGGTGAGTCAGGCAATGTCTCCTCCTCTGTCCACATTTCCACTACAAGAAGTGGGAATGTAGACAAAGCAGGAGACATTGCCGTGCTCACCTCTGGAGATGAGCAGATGTTACAGGACCCAGGTAACACAGGAACAAGTGTGGATTGTGCAGACGGCACTTGAGAGCAGAAACAGGCGGTGTTGTAGGCCGGAGGAAATACTCAAAACAGAGTGGAGACAGAGGGCAAATCAGAGAACATATTAAATCAGAGGTAGTCAGAAGTTGTAGGCAGCAGGAGAGTTTGCCGTACACACAGCAGGGGATCAGCTGACGTTACCGAACCCCACTTACACATGAGCGAGTGTTTTGTCTGTGTGGACAGCACTTCTGAGCAACAACGGGCGTTGCTTTAGCCCAGGAAATAAAGTTCAGGTCATAGAAACATGAACACAACAGGAGACCTGGATCCTGTTGCCAGCCAATTATTTATTCTGGAAGAGGACTGGCAAATTCAGGTGAGATTCAGGCCTTGTTCATTTTCACAAAAGTAAGCCGGTCAACATTATCGGCGGATAGTCGCGTGCGACGGTCTGTTACCACACCACCTGCAGCACTAAAGACACGTTCCGATAATACACTGGCAGCAGGGCAAGCCAGCACCTCCAATGCATACTGGCTAAGCTCTGGCCATGTATCCAGCTTAGAGACCCAATACTTGAATGGGGAAGAGCCGTCTGGGAGAACACTAACAGGGCACGACAAGTAGTCTGTCACCATCTGACGGAAACGTTGCCTCCTGCTGACTGGAGCCGTCTGTGATGGTGTAGCCATTTGTGGCGGTCCCAAAAAACTTTTCCACATTTGGGCCATACTGGCCTTGCCTTGTCCTGCGGCACTGCCTCTGCTACCTCTTTGTGCAGAGCTTCCTCCACTGCCTCTACCCACATGGCTGCTTTGAAAAGCACTACCAGCAACACTTGCGGGGGGAATGGAGAACATGATGGCCTGCACAAGTGTTTCTTGGTACTCCCGCATTTTTCGCTCCCGGTTCAAGTGTGGTATGAGGCTTTGTAAGTTGTCCCGGTAGCGAGGATCTAGGAGGGTGTACACCCAATAATCAGCCGTGTGGAGAATGTTGGCGATGCGGCGGTCATTTAACAAGCACTGCAGCATGAAATCAACCATGTGCTGCAGACTGCCAACTGGACCAGAAACGCTGTCCCCAGCTTGAGGCAGCATCTCTGCCTGCTCAGCATCACCCCACCCTCGCTGTACACACTGACTACTAGAGCCTTGTGTATCTCCCTCCTCTGGAGAGATGTGTTCCTCCTCCTCCATTGACTCCTCGTCATCCTCCTCACTAAGTGTCCCCTGCCTGGGCCTTTGTGTGGAAGCACGTTGTGCAGACTTGCCAGAAGCAGATGGCATTTCTGACTGCTCATCCTTGACCTCTTCAAAAACCTCCTCACTTAGTGCTTGTAAGGTTTTTTGAAGCAGACAGATGAGGGGGACAGTCATGCTGATTAGTGCATCATCTGCACTGGCCATCCGCGTGGAGTCATCGAAGGCACGCAAAACTTGGCAGATGTCCCTCATAGTGGCCCACTCAGTGGTGGTGAAGTGTGTCCGGCGCACAATGTGACTTGTTTGCGCCTGATGCAGCTGGTACTCCATTACTGCTGCCTGCTGCTCACACAACCGCTCCAACATATGTAATGTTGAATTCCACCTGGTGGGGAGGTCACATATGATGCGATGTTCTGGCAGGCGGGATCGGCGTTGCAGAGATGCAATGCGCGATCTTGCCATGCTGGAACGCCGCAAGTGAGCACACTCTAGGCGAACCTTGTGCAGCAGTGCATCAAGATCCGGATAGTCCCTCAGAAAGCTCTGCACGACCAAATTGAGCACGTGTGCCAGACATGGTATGTGAGTGAGGTTGCCTAGGCCCAGAGCTGCCACTAGATTTCGGCCATTGTCACTCACTACCAAACCTGGCTGGAGATTCGCTGGCGCAAACCACACATCGCTCTCCTGCTTGATGGCATTCCAGAGCTCCTGTGCTGTGTGGCTCCGATTCCCCAAAGAAATTAATTTAAGGACGGCCTGTTGACGTATGGCCACACCTGTGCTCATATCTGGCCTAACAGGCTCACACAGTGCTGATTCCGAGGAACTAGAGTAGGAGGAGGACTCAATATGTACAGACTGCATTCCTGCAATCCTTGGAGTTGGCAGAATACGTACAGAGCCACTCTCCAGATCTGTACCCGGCTCCACAACATTGACCCAATGGGCATTGAGGGAAAGGTATCGTCCCTGTCCATGGCTACTGGTCCACGCATCGGTGGTCAGGTGGACCTTGCTACTGACGGCATTTAGTAGCGCATTTTTAATTTTTCCCTCCACATGCTTTTGCAGGGCTGGGACGGCTTGCCTGCTGAAATAAAAGCGGCTAGGCACATTGTATTGTGGAACTGCCAATGACATAAAGTTCCGGAAGGTGTCAGTCTCCACCAGCCTGAATGACAGCATCTCAAGGGCCAGTAGTTTGGCAATGCCGGCATTCAGAGCCAGTGCTCAGAGATGGTTTGCCGAGTATGGCCGCTTTTTCTCCCATGCCTGTGCTACCGATTGCTGGTGAGTGGCCTGGGAGTGTGATGATGACTGCGAACGTGGTTCAGTGGGTGGAATTTCACTGGGTCTCTGGACAACAGTGGCAGTGGTTCTTCCATGGCGTTCCAGTGAGGAAGCCGAACCAGCTGTGTGTGAGCTGGAGGAAGAGGCCCCAACACGAGCTGAAGAGGTGGTAGGTGCTGCTGAAGGTTGGCCTACATCTTCAGTGTGTCTGTGTAACTCCACCTCGTGCTTGGTACGCACATGTTTCCACATATTTGTGGTATTGAGGTTGCTCACATTTTTCCCTCGTTTCACTTTCTGATGACACAGCTTGCATTTGACAAAGCAAATGTCATCTGCAACTGTGTCAAAAAAAGACCACGCACTGCAAGTCCTGGGAGCGCCCGTTTTGTGTTTTGGAAGAGGATTGCTCCTCACGGGTGCCAAAGTGGAGGCTACAGGCAACCAAGTCTGCCTCCGCCCTCTCCCTCCTCTTTTGGCCATTTGTGGAATCTCTTCCTCAGAGCTGCTCCCACCACCTTCCGCCATGGGTCAAGGACCTCATCATCTCCACTCCCCTCTTCAAGCACCGGCTGGTCCTGGGTTGTCTCGCCAGCACCGTACGCACCAGAAATTGGCAACTGAGTCTCATCATCATCAGATGAGCACTGAGGTGTGCTGACAAATAGGCACTGGCCCACCCGCCTCTTCAGATTCAGAGGGACAAAGCAGTTGCGCATCACTGCATACTCTCTCTTCTTCACGCTCTAGAATGCTGCTTGGCTGGCCACCTCTTTCCAAGCCAACAGATTCTGAGAACAGAAGTAAAGATTGAGATGGCTCCTGTCCAGGGCTCTCAGACTGCCTGGGCAATTTGGCAGGTGGTGAAGAGACAGATGGTTGCTCTTCAGTGCTCTGGCCTTGGGAGGATGTGGAAGTCATTGAAGTGGATGCGTTAGCTGCCATCCATCCGACAATGGCTTCAATTTGTTCGTCACGCAGCAGTGGGGTACGGCGAGGTCCTACAAAGCTGCGCATGAAGGACTGTTGCCTGGTAAAAGTGGGGGATGCCGGGTCACTGGTGGCCGCAGCAGACACCGAATCCCCACGTCCTCTCCCTGCTGAATCCCCCCGTCCTCTCCCTGCTGAAACTCCACGGCCACGACCACGTGCCTTACTCCCTGCCTTCTTCATCTTGGTAGACTGATAAAGATAGGCAGAAAAGTAAAAAAGGGGTGGCTTAGTGTTGTTATTCCTGAACACCTGCTAACCAGTATAAGAAACACTAATTTGGCTAAGAGTGTGTGTACTACACTTTAATATGATCTAATGTGGCCTAGACAACTGTAAAGTGGAGTGTTTGGTGAACTTTATTTCCTTTTTTTGGGGGGGAAGAAAAGGATGTGACCAAAGTTTGAAAGCTATAGTATCACAAACTTTTTGGAGCGATTACAATGCAGGAAGCTAACCTACAATGCAATAGATGAGGCTCCAAAAAATAGGGTGATACTAGTCTGGCTGGCCCTGAAGGGCACAAGCCAGCAAAAAGGCTCTTCTATCTAATCCTATATAGTGTTTGCAACCAACCAATGACAATGGATGCGGATGGAAGCACACTAATGTAGGAACAAAAATCTGGCTAAATTAGCTGCAAAAAAAGGACTATGTATGAGGCAGTGACGCACGCTGAGCGGACTACAGCTAGCGGTGGCTGTAGAACACACTGCAACGTGAGCTGCACTCACACACAGAGAGACCTATCAGACAGCCAAAAACAGTGCAGAGAAATGGGCTATAGCACTGAAAGGCTGCTGAAAGGCTCCGCTGTCCACTCCTTTAGTGTTTGCAACCAACGTATATGGATACGTATGGAAGCACACTATACAGGAGAAAAAAAAAGCAGCAATAAAAGAAAAATGTGTATGAGGCAGAGACACACGCCAGGCGGCCTACAAGCTGACGTGCCTGCAGGACACACTACACAGCGTGGGTCTGCACTCACACAGCCCTTGCAGACAGCTATTAAAACAGCGCTGCTGGGCTACAAAAATGCTACAGTGGTGGATTATGTAGCCTGGGTAGGGCAATAGATATTTTGGATGATCGCTTTTTCTATCTGTCCCTCACAGTCTTCAACAGCAGCCTGTCCCTAACTGAATTCACAGCAGAGTGACCAGAAATGGTGGCTGCAGCGGTTTTTATAGTGCATCATGACATCATTTCAGTAGCCAATCACAGCCATGCCAGTAGTTAACATGCCTACATGCCTAACAGGATGTGCCCACACTTCTGAGGATCCCCATTGGCTGAATCAAATCGAGCGGGCTCCTAGCATCATGGGTACTTCCGATTCCGGTATTCGATGTGAAAAAAGTATAGGAACTAAGTATCGGAATTCCGATACAGCTAATATCGGCCGATACCCGATACTTGCGGTATCGGAATGCTCAACACTAGTGCGGACATAGAGAGCTAATAGATGCATAAAGCATGTGGGAACATGATACGGGGAACCTGGTTATGGTAAAACTTTAGACTGTGCCACACAGGGATAGTTAGGTTAATGTGTTGAGGCGGTAGGCCAGTCTGAATAAATGAGTTTTCAGGGCATGCTTAAAATTGTAGGGATTGGGGACTAATCGTATTGACCTGGGAAGTGCATTCCAAAGAATTGGCGCAGCACGTGTATAGTCTTGGAGACAGGAGTAGGAGGTTCTGATTATCGAGGATGCTAACCTCAGGTCATCAGCAGAACGGAGGGCACGGGTAGGGTGGTAGACTGAAACAAGGGAGGAGATGTAGGGTGGTGCTGAGCCATGGAGTGCTTTGTGGGTGAGGTCAATAAGTTTGGACTGGATTCTGGAGTGGATGGGTAGCCAATGTAAGGACTGGCACAAGGTAGAGGCATCAGTGTAACGATTGGCGAGGAATATGATCCTGGATGCAGCATTCAAGACAGATTGGAGGGGGAAAAGTTTGGTAAGAGGGAGACCGATTAGAAGACAGTTACAGTAGTCCAGACGAGAATGAATAAGAGAGACCGTAAGAATTTTTGCAGAGTCAAAGGTAAGAAAAGGTCGAATTCTAGAAATGTTTTTGAGATGCAGATAACAAGAGCGAGCCAGTGATTGGATGTGGGGGGTGAATGAAAGCTCGGAGTCAGTATGACTCCAAGACAGCGGGCATGTTGCTGGGGAGTAATAGTGGAACCACACACGAAAATGGCAGTGTCGGGTATAGGTGCATTAGTTGAGGGAGGAAACACAAGAACTTCAGTCTTTGACAGGTTCAGTTTCAGATATAGTGAGGACATGATGTTAGAGACAGCATTTAGACAATCGCCGGTGTTTTCTAGAAAGGCTGGCATGATGTCAGGAGAAGAAGCGTATAATTGGGTGTCATCAGCATAGAGATGGTACTGGAAACCAAATATACTGATTGTTTTACCAATAGGGGCAGTGTACAAGGAGAAAAGGAGGGGGCCTAGAACCGATCCTTGAGGAACCCCAACAGTAAGGTGAAGATGAGAGGAGGAGGAGCCAGCAAAAGTTACAGTAAAGGAGCGGTCAGAGAGGTAGGAGGAAAACCAGAAGAGAACGGTGTCTGTTATGAATGGGTCACTGAGGAGGAAAAAACAACACAAGCCAAGTCTCAAAAAACCAGAGAGATTGGTAACTATGCAGATTGCAGATCCCTGATCTTATCACACAACTAGCAGCAGTCGTGGAGCGTACCTACGATGATCCTAGACGCCTCATCACAACCGGAGAGCTACATAAGCCTAAAGCAGGAAAAGAGGAAAACTAACTGCCCCAGAGCAGACCCCAAAGGAAAGACAGCCCCCCACATGTATTGATGGTGAAACAAGATGAAAACACAAACAAAGGCAGAAAAATAGGCTGAGCAAATGATGGGGCCCGACTAACTAGAAAGGACAGGAAAGGAAAGACACTCTGCAATCTGCCAAAAACCCTACCAAAATAATGTCCAACACTTCTGATAGCAAAATTAACCCTGAAGTCACTAGACTTCTCCCACTATATCAGCACTCTGAAATATTCTGAGACAGAGCAAAAAAAGGCCAATCTAATAAGGGACCAAAAGGCAAATACAGATAAATAGGAGTGGAAATTCAGCACAACCCCAGCAGGGGCTGGCTGACCACAAAAAACTGAATTGACCAACAAGAGCAAGTGTGAACAAAAACAAACTTAACTTGAGAAGACTGGAACAGAGCTGAAGTCCAAGACCTGAGAAGCAGACTGAATCACCAGCACCAGGATAGGGCGTCGGCTGTCTTATATCCAGTCTGATACTCCAAAGATCCAATCGTTATCCTCCTCATCAGGTGGCAGATCACTACCAATTAAACCAACCTCACTACCTCCTGTCAACCCCAGAGGGAGAACGGAAGGAGAACTCTCAACTGGTGGAGCAGAAAATGAGTTCACAACAGGTGTCCTTGATGCCGATGGAGCGGAGCATAGTGAGGAGGAGCTGATGATCCACCATGTCGAATGCTGCAGAGAGCTCCAAGAGAATTAGCATGGAGTAGTGACTGCTAGATTTAGCTGTTAGTAGATCATTAGAGACTTTAGTGAGGGCAGTTTCAGTAGAGTGTAGAGAGCGGAAACCGGATTGGAGAGGGTCGAGTAGAGAGTTATCAGAGAGATAGCGGATCAGACGGGAGTGGACCAGGCATTCCAGGAGTTTAGAGATGAAGGGAAGATTAGAGACAAGTCTATAGTTAGCGGCACAGTTTTGGTCGAGGGATGGTTTTTTAAGTAGTGGATGTGTGATGTCATGCTTAACTAAAGAGGGAAATATACCAGAAGAGAGAGAGAGGTTAAATATTTTAGTTAGGTGAGGGGTGACAGCAGGGGAAAGGGACTGGAGCAGATGTGACGGAAATGGGTCACTGGTGCAAGTGGTTGGGCGAGAAGATGCAAGGAGCCTGCTTACTTCTTCTTCTGTGACTGGTTCAAACTCAGAGAGTGAGCTAGATGCAGTGGGGGGGAGGACAGTGCATGGTATGAGATGATTGGGAGATAATTTCCTGTCGGATATGATCAATTTTTTCTTTGAAGTAATTGGCCAGATCGTCAGCTCGAATCTCTGTGGTTGGGGCCTGCACTCTTGGGTTGAGCAGGGAATGAAAATTGTCAAAGAGACGTTTCGGGTTATTGGACAGTGAGGTGATGAGGGTGTTGAAATAGGTTTGTTTTGAGAGGTGAAGGGCAGTATTATATGTTCTAAGCATGAACTTATAATGGATGAAATCTTCGTGTAGATTGGATTTTCTCCATAGACGTTCAGCACACCTGGAGCACCGCTGCAGGAAACGTGTTTGCAGGGTGTGCCAGGCCAGGTGTTGTGAGTTCATTTTCCCCTTCACCATTGAGGTCTGATGAACTCCCTCTTCTGGTGAAGGAAGGTAGTGAGGCTGATTACAAAGCACCTGAGCAGAATGATGATGACTGGGTGACTGGAATTGCTGACTGGATATGAGGCAGCCGACGCCCTTCTGCCTTGCGGGTGATTTCTCTGAGGGATTCTAGGAGATTCCTGCTCCTCAAAAGCTATGTTTTCTGCTCTGCTTTTTGCATTTGTGTTTTGGTTTTGTTTTGCCTTGTTTTTCTGGATTTCTGCCTTCCCCTGCTGGGTGAGCTGAATTCCTTTTTGCTCTGTCTTCAGAAAATACCTGAGTACTGATATAGTCTTTTTGAAGCCTAGCGTCTTCAGGGCTTTTTTCCCTATCAGTCTGTTGGCTCTTGTTTTGAGAGGGTTTTGGCGGATTGCAGACAGCAGCTTTTCTGTCCTGTCCTATTTAGTTAGCTTGGGCCCCATCATTTGCTCAGCCTATCTTTCTATCTGTGTGAGTGTTTTTTCATCTTGCTTCACCGTCATTATATGTTGGGGGCTGCCTATTGCTTTGGGGTCTGCTCTGGGACAGTTTAGATTTCCCTTTGTCTTTAGGCTATGTAGTTCTCCGGCTGTGATCGAGGGGTCTAGGGCACCGATTTTCCTCTATATCTCTGAGGCAATAGGGGGAATTTTTTTTTCTCTCAATGGAGATAAAGCAATTGTCTGATCGTGTGGAGCAGCTCGCTGCGGAAGTGCGGGGAATTTCCGCCTACCTTGCTCATTCACATGCTGCTGAACCAAAGATCCTGATGTGTTTTTTGGGGATCGGTCTAAATTTTTGAATTTCAAAAATAATTGTAAATTATTTTTTGCCTTGAAGCCTAACTCATCAGGGAGCTCTGCGCAGCAGGTTAAAATTGTCATCTCTTTGCTGCGTGGCGATCCCCAGGATTGGGCGTTTTCTTTGAAACCAGATGACCCTATTCTGACTAATGTGAACGCATTTTTTCAAGCCTTGGGGTTGTTGTATGACGAACCTAATGCTATTGATCAGGCTGAAAAGACCCTGTTGGCATTGAACCAGGGTCGAGATTCTGCAGCGTTGTACTGTCAAAAATTCCGAAAGTGGGCGGTCCTTACCACCTGGAATGATAATGCCTTGGCAGCTCTCTTTTGGAAGGGTTTGTCAGAAGCCGTAAAAGATACTATGGTGGGATTTACTGTTCCCTCTGGTCTTGACGATTCTATGTCATTAGCCATTCAGGTTGATCGACGTTTACGTGAACGCAGGACTGCACGAGAGGTGTCACCACCTGTTCAACAAGTGTCTGAACCTATGCAATGTGATAGAGTTTTGTCCAGGGAGCAACGTCAGGAGTTCAGAAGGCGTAATAAGCTGTGTTTTTTTTTGTGGAGATGCCTCGCATATTATTTCTGTCTGTCCTAAACGAGAGAAACGTTTTGCACACACGTTTTCTGTGGGTGGTGTTCAACCTAAGTTTCTTCTGGCAATTACTCTGATCTGCTCCCTGTCCACATTTTCCGCCAAGGCTTTTGTGGATTTGGGAGCAGCCCTGAACCTAATGGACTTGGATTTTGCTAAACGTTGTGGATTTCCTATGACACCTCTGCGGACGCCTATCCCTTTGAGGGGGATTGATGCTACTCCTTTGGCTAAAAATAAACCTCAGTTTTGGACCCAGGTGGTAATGCGGGTCGCCCCAGACCATCAAGAAAATTGCAGATTTTTGGTGTTGCATAATTTGCATGATACCATTGTTCTGGGGTTTCCCTGGTTGCAAATTCATAATCCAGTTTTGGATTGGAAATCTGTGTCTGTGGTGAGTTGGGGTTGTCGGTGTGCCCTTAGTGAGGCTCCGGTTTTTTCCACCTCTCCTCAGTCGCATGATGTTCCTGACTATTTGGCGGACTTTTATGATATATTTAGTGAGAATGAGTCTGCGTCTTTGCCTCCTCATAGGAGTTATGACTGTGCAATTGAACTGAGCCCGGGGCGTAAATTTCCCAAGGGTCGGCTCTTCAATTTATCTGTACCCGAGCACGAGGCTATGCGATCTTATATTAAGGAGGCGTTGGAGAAGGGTCATATTAGACCATCCTCTCCACCCTTAGGTGCCGTTTTTTTTTTCTTGGCCAAAAAGGATGGTTCATTAAGGCCTTGTATTGATTATCGTGCCCTCAAAAAAATTATTATTAAATATCAGTATCCGTTACCTCTGATTTCGGATCTATTCTCCAGAGTTAAAGGTGCTTGTTGGTTTACCAAGCTTGACCTCAGGGGGCGTATAATCTTATCCGCATTAAGCATGGGGATGAATGGAAGACGGCGTTTAATACTCCGGAGGGACATTTTAAGTACCTGGTGATGCCTTTTGGGCTCACTAATGCCCCTTCTGTCTTCCAGTGCTTCATGAACGACATTTTCCGAGACTTTGTGGATACATTTTTGATTATCTATCTGGATGATATTTTGATCTTCTCCAAGGATTGGGATTCTTATGTGGAACATGTTCGGACTGTGTTCCGGATCTTGAGGGAGAATTCCCTGTATGTCAAAGGATCGAAATGCCTTTTTGGGGTACAGAGGATTTCATTTTTAGGATTTATTTTGTCTCCGTCAACTATTGAAATGGACCTTGCCAAGGTACAGGCCATTTATGATTGGGTTCAGCCCACTTCTTTGAAGGCCCTCCAGAAGTTTTTGGGTTTTGTTAATTTTTATCGGAAATTTATAGCAAAATTTTCTAGTATTGCCAAGCCATTGACTGATCTGACTAAGAAGAGTGCTGATGTGTTGAATTGGTCTCCAGAGGCTGTTTCTTCCTTTCAGGAGCTGAAGCGAAGATTCACTTCTGCCCCGGTTTTGCGGCAACCTGATGTCTCACTCCCATTCCAGCTAGAGGTGGACGCTTCTGAGATTGGTGCAGGAGCTCTTTTGTCCCAAAAGGATCCTGTAACATCTAAAAAGAATCCCTGTGCTTTCTTTTCCCGAAAGTTCTCTCCATCTGAACGTAACTATGATGTGGGGAATCGGGAACTGTTAGCCATGAAATGGGCATTTGAGGAGTGGAGACATTGGTTGGAGGGAGCTAAACATCAAGTCGTGGTCCTCACTGACCACAAGAATTTGATTTACTTTTAGTCGGCCAAACGCTTGAACCCTAGACAGGCTAGGTGGGCCTTGTTTTTTACACGTTTTGATTTTGTGGTCCCTTTTCTTCCTGGCACTAAGAAAGTCAAGGCAGACGCCCTCTCTAGGAGCTTCTTTGCTGATTCTCCTGTGGTGACCAAGCCTGCTACCATCCTAGGCGAAGGGGTAGTTCTTTCTGCCATCTCGCCCGATTTGAGACGTGCTCTGGAAGAGTTCCAGGAGGACAAACCTGAGCGTTGTCCCAGTGGAAAGTTGTATGTTCCTGACCAGTGGAAGAAGAGAGTGATGTCTGAAGTTCATTGCTCTGCATTGGCTGGTCATCCAGGTATTTTTGGTACTAGAGATCTGGTGAGTCGGTCTTTTTGGTGGCCCGCCTTGTCTCGTGATGTCAGGAATTTTGTGCAGTCCTGTGGGACTTGCTCCCGGTCTAAACCTTGTTCTCGCTCTAGTGGGTTGTTGATGCCTTTGCCGGTCCCCAGGAGGCCATGGACCCATATTTCAATGGATTTCATCTCTGATATGCCTGTCTCTCAGAGAATGACTGTTATTTGGGTGATTTGTGATAGGTTCTCTAAGATGGTTCATCTTGTACCACTCCCTAAGTTGCCATCTTCCTCTGAGTTGGTGCCCCTGGTTTTGCAACAGGTGGTTCGCTTGCACGGGATTCCTGAGAACATTGTATCTGACAGAGGAGTTCAGTTTGTGTCTAGATTTTGGAGGACTTTCTGTTCCAAGCTGGGAATTCAGTTGTCTTTCTCCTCTGCTTTTTACCCTCAGACCAATGGGCAGACGGAGAGAACAAACCAGACCTTGGAGTCGTATTTGAGATGTTTTATTTCCGCTGATCAGGATGATTGGGTTTCATTTTTGCCCTTGGCCGAATTTGCTTTAAATAATAGAGCTAGTTCTGCCACTTTGATGTCACCTTTTTTTTGTAACTTTGGGTTTCATTCTCGATTTTCTTCAGGGCAGGTGGAGCCTTCTGCCTGCCCAGGTGTTGACACTGTGGTGGAGAGAATGCACCAGATATGGGACCAAGTGGTGGATAAGTTATCCCTCTCCCAGGAAAAGGCCCAGCGGTTTTCCAACCGACATAGGACCATTGGTCGCCAGTTTAAGGTTGGTGATATGGTTTGGTTATCATCAAAAAATATTGCTATGAAGGTGGCTTCTCCTAAGTTTAAGCCTAGATTTATTGGACCTTACAAGATTTTGGAGATTATTAATCCGGTCTCTTTTCGTTTGGCTCTTCCTGTCACATTTAAAATTCATAATGTGTTTCATAAGTCCTTGTTGAAGAGGTTTGTTGAACCAGTTGTTCCTGGGGTGGCACCTCCGGACCCTGTATTAGTTGAAGGTAACATGGAATATGAGGTAGAGAAGATACTGGATTCCCGTCTGGCTAGACGGAGACTCCAGCATTTGGTTAAGTGGAAGGGTTATGGTCAGGAGGATAATTCCTGGGTCTCTGCCTCTGATATTCATGCCAAAAGATTGGTGCGTGCCTTTCATCGGGCTCACCCTGATCGCCCTGGTGGTGTGGATGAGGGTTCGGTGACCCCTCCTCAAGGGGGAGGTACTGTTGTGAGTTCATTTTCCCCTTCACCATTGAGGTCTGATGAACTCCCTCTTCTGGTGAAGGAAGGTAGTGAGGCTGATTACAAAGCACCTGAGCAGAATGATGATGACTGGGTGACTGGAATTGCTGACTGGATATGAGGCAGCCGACGCCCTTCTGCCTTGCGGGTGATTTCTCTGAGGGATTCTAGGAGACCAGTCTGATTCCTGCTCCTCAAAAGCTAAGTTTTCTGCTCTGCTTTTTGCATTTGTGTTTTGGTTTTGTTTTGCCTTGTTTTCTGGATTTCTGCCTTCCCCTGCTGGGTGAGCTGAATTCCTTTTTGCTCTGTCTTCAGAAAATACCTGAGTACTGATATAGTCTTTTTGAAGCCTAGCGTCTTCAGGGCTTTTTTCCCTATCAGTCTGTTGGCTCTTGTTTTGAGAGGGTTTTGGCAGATTGCAGACAGCAACTTTTCTGTCCTGTCTTACTTAGTTAGCTTGGGCCCCATCATTTGCTCAGCCTATCTTTCTATCTGTGTGAGTGTTTTTTCATCTTGCTTCACCGTCATTATATGTTGGGGGCTGCCTATTGTTTTGGGGTCTGCTCTGGGGCAGTTTAGATTTCCCTTTCTGTCTTTAGGCTATGTAGTTCTCCGGCTGTGATCGAGGGGTCTAGGGCACCGTAGGAACCCCCCACGGCTACTGCTAGTTGTTGTTAGGTTCAGGGGTCTGCAATCCGATAGCTGCCAACTTTCTGGTTTTCTGGACTTAGCTAGTATTTCTGTTTTTGCCTCCTACGGTGACTCATTCATAACAGCCAGGGTTGTCGCTGTCTTTGTCATGTTGTTCTATGTATAGGAGGTGCAAAATCATCCAGGGCAGTTTGAAGTGTTTCATTGTAATGCTTCAGTGCAGAATCAGGACATGAGAGGGAGGAGATAGGGGCCAATGAAGACTGCAAGTTCATCATAAGTTTCTGGGTGTTAATGGCCTGTATGTTTCTATAAGTATGGACAATGGGGGTGACCTGAGCGGCCTGGCACTTCTTGATAGAGAATGAAGAAGGTTGTGATCAGAGAGCGGGAGAGGGGAGTTTGCAAAATCATCCACTACACAAAGCCAAGAGAAGACCAAATCGAGGGCGTTTCCGTCTTCATGCGTTGGAGAATTAGTAAGCTGCGAAAGGCCAAACGAGGAGGTTAGAGATAAAAGGTGAGTAGCAGATGGGGAGAGGGGAAGAGCAATGGGGATGTTGAAATCGCCCATGATGAGGGTAGGGATGTCACAGGAGAGAAAATGTGGAAGCCAAGTGTCAAAATGATCCAGGAACTGATGGGAGGGGCCGGGGGGATGATACACTACCACCACTCGCATGGAGAAGGGGGTTTAGAGTCTGACAGCATGGACCTCAAAAGAATGGAAGACTAGTGAGGATACTTGAGGGATAACCTGAAAGGTACATTTTGGTGATAGGAGCAGACCAACGCCTCCACCTGCTCTTTTATCTGATCTTGGGGTATGAGAGAAGTGTAATCCCCCATATGAAAGAGCAGCAGCAGCGGTAGTGTCTGACTGCTGGATCCAGGTTTCAGTAAGAGCCTGGAGGTTAAGAGAATTAGAAAGGAAGAAGTCATGGATGAAGGAGAGTTTATTACACACTGAGCGAGAATTCCAAAGGGCACAATTAAGTGAAACAGATGGCATGCAGGGAATATTAATAAGATTAAAGGGGCTTCTGAGTGTAGCAGTTGGGGCGTTTGACTTTCTATAACATGGGGGAGCAGGGTTGGGAGCAATGTCTCCTGCGACTAGGAGAAGGAGGATAGAAAGAGTGAGCAGATGGTTGAGTGATTTGTGGGAGCGTCTCTTATGTTGAATGGTGGGACTGAATGGATCTGTGCAATTTAACAATGTGAAAAGAGTGTGAGTGCTATACATAGGAGAGGAAAGGAGTGAGGGGCTGATATGGATGGAGTGTGGAGAGTTAATGCCAGGGCAGTAGATGTGTGTGAATGCAGCGGCCAGGAAATAAATTACACAAATGCATATGGTATATATTTGTTGTACTCCAAATGTACAGGGAGTAGATGTATATAAATGTCTTACCTGTCTCCTGCCCTGTCTAACTGCCATGTTATAACTGCCAGTACTTTGATAAACTGTACTTCGATAAAGTGTGCATAAACGCTCCCCCAAGCTATGTCTGAATATATAGGAAACTAAGGCTTAGATTTTTTTTTCTCTCTCTCTTCTCGTTAATCAATCAAACTAAACTAAGACAGCAGGGCACAATAAAGGTAATTATCAGATAAACCAATGTCCAGGCCAACATGCATCATAAACCACTTTGAAAAGTTTCTTGACCTCAGAGCAAAAGGGGACAAGCAGAGTAAGTTGAAATAAATATACATCAGATATAAGCTTGCAGAGTTGAAAAGACATATATAGCATTCAGGATTAACTGCTTGCTGACATTGAATGGAGGAGATGATTCAGAGCAGAGATTGAAAAAGGTGGTTACCAGATATAAGCTTGCAGAGTTGAAAAGACATATATAGCATTCAGGATTAACTGCTTGCTGACATTGAATGGAGGAGTTGATTCAGAGCAGAGATTGAAAAAGGTTTAATTTACTGTAATGTAAAATGTCTGTGAGATCTGTATGTTAAAGTATGATGTTTCTAGAGCTTTCTAGAATCTCCCATTGCTACACATCAAGGAGACGAGCCTGTCATGTAGCTGCAATCCCCCCTCTCTTTCAGCCCCCTCCTTTTGGTCCTTATCAGCTCTGTGCTTGCCAGTATATGGGAAGTATTAAAACAAGTCATATTGTAAAAACCATACGCAGCAGAGATATAAAAAAACCCACATGTTATGAATGGGTCACCGAGGAGAAAAAAGCAAAACAAGCTAAGCCACAGAAAACCAGAGTAGTTGGTAACTATGCAGATTGCAGATCCCTGATCTTACCACACAACTAGCAGTAGCCGTGGAGCGTGCCTACGATGAACCTAGATGCCTCGTCACGGCCAGAGGAGTACATAAGCCTAAAGCAAGAAAAGGGAAAAGTAACTGCTCCAGAGCAGACCCCAAAGGAATAGATAGCCCCCACACATGTATTGACGGTGAAACAAGATGAAGGCACAAACACAGGCAGAAAAATAGGCTGAGCAAACGATGGGGCCCAAACTAACTAGACAGGAAAGGAAAGGCAAGTCACTGTCTGCAACCTGCAAAAAACCCTACAAAATTAATGTCCAACACTTCTGATAGCAAAATTAACCCTGAAGTCACTAGACTTCTCCCATTATATAAGCACTCTGAAATATTCTGAGACAGAGCAAAAAGAGACCGAACTAGTAAGGGACAAAAAGCCAATTGGCAAAATACTGATAAATAAGAGTGGAAATTCAGCTCAGCCCCCAGCCAGGGCTGGCAGACCACACAAAAAACTGAATAGACCAACAAAATCAAGTGTGAACATTAGCAGAAAAAACTTAGCTTTAGATGACTGGAACAGAGCTGAAAACCAAGAGCTGACAAGCCAGAAGGAATCACCAGCAACTGAATAGGGCGTCGGCTGTCTTAAATCCAATCTGAGAATCCTGAGATCCAATCGTCATCCTCATTCTCAGGTGGCAGATCTCCACCGATCAAACCAGCCACACCACCTCCCGTCACCACCAGAGGGAGTCCAGAAGGGGAGCTCACAACTGGTGAACCCGAGAATGAACTCACAACAGTACCACCCCATAGAGGAGGGGTCACCGAACCCTCATCCACGCCACCAGGCCGATCAGGATGGGCCCGGTGAAAAGCACGAACCAATCTATTGGCATGAATATCGGAGGCAGAAACCCAAGAATTATCCTCCTGACCATAACCCTTCCATTTGACCAAATACTGGAGTCTCCGTCTAACCAAACGAGAATCCAATATTTTCTCTACCTCATATTCCACATTGCCTTCGACCAACACAGGGTCAGGGGGTGCTGCCATAGGAACCACTGGCTCAACAAACGACTTCAACAGAGATTTGTGAAATACATCATGGATCTTGAACGTAACTGGAAGAGCCAATCGAAACGAAACAGGATTAAGAATTTCCAAAATCTTATAAGGACCAATAAATCTTGGCTTAAATTTAGGAGATGCAACCTTCATAGGAATATTCTTAGACGTCAACCAAACCATATCACCCACTTTAAACCGGGGACCAATGGTCCTATGCCGGTTGGAAAAATCACTGGGCCTTTTCCTGAGAGAGTGACAACTTATCCACCACTTGGTCCCATATCTGCTGCATTCTCTTAACCACAGTTTCCACACCTGGGCAGGACAAAGATTCCACTTGCCCTGAAGAGAATCGAGGATGAAACCCAAAATTACAGAAAAAGGGTGACATCAAAGTGGCAGAACTAGCTCTATTGTTCAGTGCGAATTCGGCCAAGGGCAAAAAATGAGACCCAATCATCCTGATCAGCAGATATAAAATATCTCAAATAAGACTCCAAGGTCTGGTTTGTTCTCTCAGTCTGTCCATTGGTCTGGGGATGAAACGCGGAGGAGAAGGATAACTGAATTCCCATTGGAACAAAAGGCTTTCCAGAATCTGGAAACAAACTGGACTCCTCTGTCGGACACAATGTTCTCAGGAATCCCATGTAACCGAACCACCTGTTGTAAAAACAAGGGCACCAACTCAGCAGAAGATGGCAACTCTGGGAGTAGTACAAGATGGACCATCTTCGAAAATCTATCACAAATCACCCAGATAACAGTCATTCTCTGAGACAGGAAGATCAGAAATAAAATCCATTGAGATATGGGTCCATGGCCTCTTGGGCATCGGCAAGGGCATCAGCAACCCACTAGAAAGAGAACAGGGTTTAGACCGAGAACAAGTCCCACAGGACTGTACAAAATTCCTGACGTCACGAGATAAGGCAGGCCACCAAAAGGACTGACTTACCAAATCTCTGGTACCAAAAATACCTGGATGACCAGCCAATGTGGAGCGATGAATTTCAGACATCACTCTCTTTCTCCACTGGTCAGGAACATACAATTTTCCCATAGGGCAAAGCTCATGTTTATCCTCCTGAAATTCCTCCAGGGCGTGTCTCAAATCGGGCGAAATGGCAGAAAGAACTACCCCCTCACCTAGGATGGTAGTAGGCTCGGTCACACTAAGAGAATCGGCAAAGAAACTCCTAGAAAGGGCGTCTGCCTTAACATTCTTAGTGTCCGGAAGAAAAGAGACCACAAAATTAAAACGCGTGAAAAACAAGGCCCATCTAGCCTGTCTAGGATTCAAGCGTTTGGCCAACTCCAGATAAATCAAATTCTTGTGATCGGTGAAGACCACAACTTGATGTCTAGCTCCCTCCAACCAATGTCTCCACTCCACAAATGCCCACTTCATGGCCAACAATTCCCGATTCCCCACATCATAGTTGCGTTCAGATGGGGAGAACTTTCGAGAAAAGAAGGCACAGGGATTTATCTTAGAAGTCACAGGGTCTTTTTGGGACAAAACAGCTCCTGCACCAATCTTAGAAGCATCTACCTCCACCTGAAATGGAAGTGAGACATCAGGTTGCCGTAAAACTGGAGCTGAAGTAAATCTCTGCTTAAGCTCCTGAAATGCTGAGATAGCCTTAGGAGACCAATTCAGCACATCAGCGCGCTTCTTGGTCAGATCAGTCAGTGGTTTGACAATACCAGAAAAATTACCTATAAATTTATGATAGAAATTAGCAAAACCCAAAAACTTCTGGAGGGCCTTCAAAGAAGTAGGCTGAACCCAATCATAAATGGCCTGTACCTTGGCCGGGTCCATTTCAATAGTCGATGGAGATAAGATAAATCCCAAAAATGAAATCCTCAGTACACCAAAGAGGCATTTCGATCCCTTAACAAACAGGGAATTCTCCCTCAAAATCTGGAACACAGTCCGGACGTGTTCCACATGAGAATCCCAATCACTAGAAAAGATCAAAATATCATCCAGATAGATGATCAAAAACTTATCCACAAAGTCACGGAAAATATCATTCATAAAGGACTGGAAGACAGAAGGGGCATTAGTGAGCCCAAAAGACATCACCAGGTACTCAAAATGTCCCTCCAGAGTATTAAACGCCGTCTTCCATTCATCCCCGTGCTTGATGCGAATAAGATTATACGCCCCCTGAGGTCAAGCTTAGTAAACCAGCAGGCACTCTTAACTCTGGAGAATAAATCAGACATCAGAGGTAATGGGTAGAGTTGAGCGACTTTTGGTTTTTTAGGGTCGCGTTTCGTTTCGTGAAACCCGACTTTTCCAAAAGTCGGGTCGAGCAAGATCGTCCGATTATAGGGAAAAGTCGGGGTCGTCCCGAAACACGAAACCCAATGTAAGTCAATGGGGAATAAAAGTCAGCAGTGAGAGGAGGACAGGAAACACACCTACAGTGCCCATTTGAATGCCAAAAGCATCAGTTCTTCTTACTTAAGCTTGTCAACCTTAATTAACTTTATAATACAAGTTACGCACTGAAAAATGGGGGTTATTTGGCTAAAGTTGTGGGGGGGAGGGCAGGCTCCAGGTTTTCATGTGCCCTGGGCGAAAGAGCGCCCCTTTAACACATACCACAACTCATCATGCTCCGATACGGCAGAGAAATAGCGGTATAGTACAATGAAAAATACTTCACTTTTTACATCTCATGACGAGGCCCATCTATTTCTCCATACAGAATCATTGGTCCCATATAATGTTTGAAACAGTATATGATGAGCTCCACATAATGCTACAGTATATGTTGGTCCCCATGGATGAAGCTCCACTGTCTTATGGGCCCAAATAATGCTCCAAACATAATGGGCCCCATTTCTAATGCTCTAGTGTATAATGGGCCCTGTAAATGCTGCTCCAGTGTCTGATGTCCACATTTGGAATGTTCCAGTGTATGGTGGGCCCCATCTATCATTCTCCAGAGTAACGTGCTCCCCAAAAATTGCTGTCCCAACATTGAAAACATATACAGTTCCATCTTACACGGTGACAAAGAGGAAGCTGCAGATGAAAGTGCAGGGACTACTATGAGGGACCCTGTGCCAGTGCCCGCGCCCAAGAGTCGGCCTACCCACCTGTCCAGGGCAACGACACTCGCACGGTGTCGTGCGCTAGGTGGTGACCCCGGCCATGGGGGGGGGAGGCAGCACAGTTAGGGAGTTTTAGAAAGTGGCATATGTTGATGTTGGACATTCAGCTGATGCAAAAGGCGAAATAGGTCAAGTCCCAGGAAGAGGTGGACCAAAGCAAGCCATTTTTCTGTCACCCTATGTGTCATCAGGGGAAGGTGGGACAAAATCCTTGGAAACCCATGCATGGTTCATTTTAATGAAGGTTAGATCATCCACATTTTGGGTTGACAGACGGGTCCTTTTTTCTGTCAGGATTGATCCAGCTGCACTGAAGACTCTTTCCGATAGCACACTTGCAGCTGGGCAAGCGAGCTCCTGTAAGGCATATTGTGCCAATTCAGGCCAGGTGTCCAGTTTAGCGGCCCAATAGTCAAAGGGGAATGACCTGTGTGGGAGAACATCGATATGGGAGGAAAAGTAGTTTGTAACCATGGTTGACAACTGCTGTCTCCTGTCACTTTCCATCGATGCAGTATTACCAGTTGTGTGAGCGGTATTTGAAAAATCAGTCCACAACATTGTCATGAAACCCCTGTCTCCAACACCACTTCTGCTGTGTGCACCACGAACACCTCTGCCAAGCTGCCCCCGGCCCGTACGGCTCGTGTGAGAACCATCACCGCTGCTGTGTGCTGGGAATGCCTCAAGCAACCGATTTACCAGAGTTGCTTGTTTATTAGCCAATATTAGGTCAAGGTTCTCCTGTGGCATGATGTTTTGTAATTTGCCTTTATAGCGTGGATCCAGGATGCTGGCCAACCAGTAGTCGTCATCGTTCATCATTTTGGCAATGCGGGGGTCCCTTTTTAGGATCCGCAAGGCATAATCTGACATGTGGGCCAATGTTCCCGGTGTCAATGATGCACTGCGAGTGCTGGTTGGAGGAGCACTTTCTGTCAAATCCACATCCCTCCAGTCACGCACAAACCCTGTACCAGACCTTGCCACGCCAACATTTTCACTTGCCCCACGAGATGCATCCTTCTCCCCTAAGTAATCATCCCCATCATCATCCTCCTCCTCCTCTTCTTCCTCCACCTCGTCCAGGAGAGGTCCCTGAGCAGACAATGGCTGAATGTCATCAAGGATTCCCTCCTCCTCTTCCTCCTCATCAACATTGGCTGCAGACGCCTGCTCCTTAAGGTGCGTCAAAGTTTGCATGAGCAGACGCATAAGTGGGATGCTCATGCTTAGGATGGCGTCGTCTGCGCTTACCAGCCGTGTGCATTCCTCAAAACACTGAAGGACTTTACAGAGGTCTTTCAGCTTCGACCACTGCACACCTGTCAACTCCATGTCTGCTCTCAAAGTGCCTGGCCGTGTATCCTCCCACAAATGCATTATGGCCTGCCTCTGCTCGCACAGCCGCTCCACCATGTGCAGGGTGGAGTTCCACCTTGTTGCAATGTCGATAATGAGGCGGTGGTTGGGAAGGTGGAGCAATCGCTGCAGCTTCTGCATACGAACGGAGTGTACAGGTGACCGGCGGATGTGCGCGCACAGTCTTCGCACCTTCTGGAGCAGGGCTGTTAACTCCGGATAATTTTTGAGGAAGCACTGCACCACCAGGTTCAAGGTGTGAGCCAAGCAAGGTATGTGGCTGAGTTTTGAAAGGGCTATGGCTGCCACAAAATTACGGCCGTTATCACTAACTACCTTGCCTGCCTCAAGATGTACACTGCCCAGCCATGACTCAGTTTGTCGCTTCAAGTACTCGGCCAGCATCTCGGCGGTATGTCTGTCGCCCAAACACATCATCTGCAACACAGCCTGCTGACGCTTTCCACTAGCTGCTCGATAGGGGGACACATCGTGTGCAATAGCGGCAGCTGCAGATGGAGTGCTCGTACGACTGCGCTCTGTGGACGAGCTTTCGCTTCTGGAGGAGGAGGAGGAGGGTGGAACGCCTACAGCCAACTGTTTCCTATACCGTGGGCTAGGCAGCACTGTCCCACCACCGCTGTCCCCTGTGGACCCTGCATCCACCACATTAACCCAGTGCGCAGTGATGGACACATAACGGCCCTGACCATGCCGACTGGACCATGCATCAGTTGTGAGGTGCACCTTTCCGCTCACTGACTGCTTGAGTGCATGGACAATGCGGTCTTTCACATGATGGTGGAGGGCTGGGATGGCTTTGCGAGAGAAGAAGTGGCGACTGGGTAGGTCATAGCGTGGTACTGCATAGGCCATGAGTTCGCGGAAAGCTGTGCTTTCCACCAACCGAAAGGGCATCATCTCAAACGAGATTAGTTTGGCAATGTGGGCGTTCAAACCCAGTATACGCGGATGAGAGACTGAGTACTTTCTTGACCTACTCATAGTGTCTGGGAGGGTGAGCTGGACTTGAGAGCTGCATATGGTGGAAGTAGCGGTGGACAGGGCGGACTGAGAGAGGGTTGATGATGGTGATGGAGTTGGTGTTCTTTCTGATGGCCTAGAATCAGTCTTTCGTTGATATAACAGTGGGATTCCCTGACTGCTGTGGCCTTGCAACGACACCTCAACATTTGCTGCTGTGCTAACCGGTGGGCTTACAGTGGGGGAAACAATGTAGCGTTGATGACTACCTTCGTTGTGATCAGTTGCACATGTGGCACTTGAGGTTTGGTGTTGTGTCCACGCTTGCAAGTGCATGCTGGTTAAATGTCTAAGCATGCAACTGGTATTCAAATTTTTCAGATTTTTCCCTCGGCTAAAGGTCTTTGCGCACTTCTTACAGATAACCTTGGCCTGATCATGAGGATTTTGTTCAAAAAAGTGCCACACTGCACTCTTCCTACTTTGGTAGACATTTTGCGGCCTAGCACGCTGTGATCTTTTGACCCTCTGGACAAGCTGTCCAGCAACTCTTTTGATGTTTGGAACCTGTCTTTGGAGTGCTCCGGGCCTGCCAGATAACAGCTGTTGCGATGTCGATGTCTGCTGTGGATGCTCCTCATCTGAGCTATTGGAAGCAGCACCCTCTTCCCCCAATGGATGCCAATCTGGGTCAACAACTGGGTCATCCATCACCTCCTCTTCTATGTCATGTGCACCTTCCTCTGTGTCACCGTGTATGGTGGTATAGTGTGCGGGAAGGGGCACCTGAGTCTCATCAGGGTCAGAATCTGGCTCTGTACACTGCGAGGACAATGTAGTGCTCTGAGTGAATGTACCAGCAGAATCATCCATCAGCGGCTGTGCATCAGTGCACTCCATGTCAGATTCATCTTGGCCTGGGTAATTCACCATTTGACTTGATAATCCAGGCATGGTATGTGAAAACAGCTCCATGGAGTAATCAGTAGTATGGCCTGCGTCATCCTTCAATCTTGGTTGGGGTGAAGGACACAAGGAAAGGTGTGGTTCATGAACATGAGCCTCCAATGATGACTCAGTGCTTTTACTTTTTACAACTGAAGAAGAGGAGGCGATAGAGCTGGAGGCTGAGTCAGCAATGTAAGACAAAACTTTTTCCTGATGCTCTGGCTTTAAAAGCGGTTTGCCAACTCCTAGAAAACTAAGCGTTCGAGGCCTTATGTAGCCAGACGATGATGCAGGCTCAACACCTCCTGCATTCGGTCCTATTTTGCTCTTGCCACTACCATCAGATCCACCACCAACATCATCATTACCAGCTGCCAACCCCCGCCCAATTCCACGGCCTCTTCCACCAGCCTTCCTCATTTTTGGTAGAAATGTAGACAAAATCCAACAAACTATATAGTATGTAAAACAAGGTACAAGGTGTCTATAGGACAGGGGAGATTTTGAATCTCTGCACACACTTTTGGACACTGGACACTTTTGGATTGTGTGAGGCCCAATGAATATCTGAGCGCTATGTGACAGGCTCGATGGCACAGCTGTGACCTAAGTGACTAGAGGATAAGTGAGATTTTGAATCTCTGCACACACTTTTGGACACTGGACACTTTTGGATTGTGTGAGGCCCAATGAATATCTGAGCGCTATGTGACAGGCTCGATGGCACAGCTTTGACCTAAGTGACTAGAGGATAAGTGAGATTTTGAATCCCTGCACACACTTTTGGACACTGGACACTTTTGGATTGTGTGAGGCCCAATGAATATCTGAGCGCTATGTGACAGGCTCGATGGCACAGCTGTGACCTAAGTGACTAGAGGATAAGTGAGATTTTGAATCTCTGCACACACTTTTGGACACTGGACACTTTTGGATTGTGTGAGGCCCAATGAATATCTGAGCGCTATGTGACAGGCTCGATGGCACAGCTGTGACCTAAGTGACTAGAGGATAAGTGAGATTTTGAATCTCTGCACACACTTTTGGACACTGGACACTTTTGGATTGTGTGAGGCCCAATGAATATCTGAGCGCTATGTGACAGGTTCGATGGCACAGCTGTGACCTAAGTGACTAGAGGATAAGTGAGATTTTGAATCTCTGCACACACTTTTGGACACTGGACACTTTTGGATTGTGTGAGGCCCAATGAATATCTGAGCGCTATGTGACAGGCTCGATGGCACAGCTGTGACCTAAGTGACTAGAGGATAAGTGAGATTTTGAATCTCTGCACACACTTTTGGACACTGGACACTTTTGGATTGTGTGAGGCCCACTGATATCTGAGCGCTATGTGACAGGCTCGATGGCACAGCTGTGACCTAAGTGACTAGAGGATAAGTGAGATTTTGAATCTCTGCACACACTTTTGGACACTGGACACTTTTGGATTGTGTGAGGCCCACTGATATCTGAGCGCTATGTGACAGGCTCGATGGCACAGCTGTGACCTAAGTGACTAGAGGATAAGGGAGATTGGATTGCTTTTAAAAAAGCAGTTTGCGGAGCAGTGGGTAAACAGCAATGCCAGCCTGTCAGGAAGCCTTAAAAGGCAGCCCAACAACCAACACCACTGATACACCACAATATAGCCTCCCCTTGCACTGCACACACAGTGACTGGTGTGTTGTGCAGGCCAAATTGCTATCAGCAGCAGAAGCAGTTTTTTTTTCTTCTCAGCAGGACAAAAAAAAAAAATTGGGATTGCTTTTAAAAAAGCAGTTTGAGGCCCAATGAATATCTGAGCGCTATGTGACAGGCTCGATGGCACAGCTGTGACCAAAGTGACTAGTGGATAAGGGAGATTGGATTGCTTTTAAAAAAGCAGTTTGCGGAGCAGTGGGTAAACAGCAATGCCAGCCTGTCAGGAAGCCTTAGAAGGCAGCCCAACAACCAACACCACTGATACACCACTATATAGCCTCCCCTTGCACTGCACACACAGTGACTGGTGTGTTGTGCAGGCCAAATCGCTAGCAGCAGAAGCAGTTTTTTGGTCTTCTTCCCTGCCTAACGCTCTCCCTACAGAATCAGCAGCAACCTCTCCCTATACTGAGATCGGCAGAAGTAAGATGGCGGTCGGCGTGCACGCCCTTTTATACCCCCTGTGACGCCCACCAAAGCAAGCCAATCACTTGCATGCCCTTCTGAAAGATGGTGGTGACGCGTGCCTATGTCATCACGTTGCCCACAGTGTCCGTGGATCCTGATTGGCTGAAAAAGAGCGCAAAACAAACTTTTGAAACGCGACTTTGGCGCGTAAGTCGCCGACCTCGTGGCCGACCTCATCCTAGGGTCGGGTTTCGTTTCATGAAACCCGACTTTGCCAAAAGTCGGCGACTTTTGAATTTTTTCGACCCGTTTCGCTCAACTCTAGTAATGGGTACTGATATTTAACCGTCATCTTGTTAAGGGAACGATAATCAATACACGGTCTTAATGAACCATCTTTCTTGCCAACAAAAAAAAAAACAGCACCTAAAGGTAACGAGGATGGTCTAATATGACCCTTCTCCAATGGCTCCTTAATATAGGATCGCATAGCATCATGTTCGGGTACTGATAAGTTGAAATGCCGAGCCTTGGGAAATTTACACTCAGGCATCAACTCAATTGCACAGTCATAACTCCTATGAGGAGGCAAAGATGCAGACTTGCTCTCACTAAATACATCAGAAAAATCGCCTAGATAATCAGGAATATCGTGAGACTGAGGAGATTTGGAGAAAACAGGAGCGTCTCTAAGACCACACTGACAACCCCAACTCACCACAGACCCAGATTTCCAATCCAAAACTGGATTATAAGTTTGCAACCAAGGAAAACCCAGAACAATAGTATCATGCAGAATATGCAGCACCAAAAATTTACAATTTTCTTGGTGGTCTGGGGCAACCCGCATCGTCACCTGGGTCCAAAACTGAGGTTTATTCTCCGCCAGAGGAGTAGCATCAATACCCCTGAACGGAATAGGCGTCCGCAAAGGCGTCATGGAAAAATCACAACTTTTAGCAAAGTCCAAATCCATCAGATTCAACGCTGCTCCTGAATCCACAAAAGTCTTCGTGGAAAATGTGGATAAGGAGCAGATCAGAGTAAGGCTACTTTCACACATCAGTTTTTGTGCATCAGGTGCGATGCGGCGAAAAGTGTAAAAACCGGATCCGGCGCCTGTTGCCACCGGATCCGTTTTTTTCCCCATAGAGTTTCATTAATGCCGCATTGCGCCGGATGCCTATGCGGCGTATCCGGTTTTTGCTGGATCCGGCAAAAACAGCCGGTCCGGCGTCTGGAAAAAACGTTACATGTAATGTTTTTTGTCTGCGGTAAAAAACCGGATGACCCTGGATCCGGCGACATGCGTTTTTTTTTTATAATGGTAGTCTATGGCCGCCGGATCCGGCGGTATCCGGTTTTTGCACTGAGCATGCTCCAAAAAGTATCAAATTTGGGGAAAAACACCTGCCAATCTCCACCCACCCTATAAGAAAGGTAGAGAGAGGGCATTCATCACCCTGAATGCAGAGGAGAAAGAGCTACTGGAGGCACACACAGCCACTGGATTCTGCCACATATACACCAGCCAGCCAGACATCCAGCAACCAACTGGAGAGGAGAAAGAGCTACTGGAGACACACACAGCCACTGGATTCTGCCACATATACACCAGCCAGCCAGACATCCAGCAACCAACTGGATTTTTGACAGCCATCCACTATTGGACCTCCTGCGAGCAGGAGTTTGAGTGTGAGTATAAAAATTTTCTTGCAAGCATAGGTTTTCGTTTTGTCTGTGTGACTGCCGATGCCTGCGCACCCATCCCCGTCACAGCCAGCGACTGTGTCTTGCCGCCTTTCCAGCTAAACTTGTCACCACCATGACCCCCACAACCGCCACTGGAACCCTTTGCCGCAGAACCCCCATCACTGCTGTCACTGCTAGCCACCACGCTGGAGTCCCATGCTGTACCTGCTGCTGCCTGCCCAGCATGTATATGTATATATACACACACACACATGTATGTTGTTCATACATTGTACTATTGTTTTTAAAAAGTTTCAGGTGTGGTCATCAGTGTGGGGAGGGATTTTAATTATGAAGGACAGTGTGAAGTAGTTTGCGTGGGTGGGTGTGTGTATTTATGTGTAAATACTGTAGGGGGAGGTACTGTATATACTCGTGTATACGCCAAGATGTTACGCCCATTTTTGGGGCTAAAAGTCCCCCTCTTGGCTTATACACGGGTCATCTCCCTGTGGGTCAGAGGGGGAGCAGGGGTGTCACAGATCATCCTGCTGTCATATCTGTAGCCTTGCTCGCTTCTCCACTGTCTCCCTTCCTGTCTTCAGTGGTAACGTTACCATTCCTGAATCTGTGCGTTGCAAGCATAGTGATATCCACCTTTCCTGGGTCCATTGCTGCTCACTGCGGTCTCTGCTGCATCCTCAGTGGGTGCGTTGATGTGATAAGTGCGTGTCCCCCTCTGCTGGATGAACAGTCACTGACACAAGAAGTGGCAGACAGGGGCGATGGACCCACAATAGGTTTTTTTTTTTTGGCATCATATGGGGGCATATTCTATGGAACAACATATGGGGCCATAGTGTATGGCTTACACACTGGGCTTATGTGTTCCCAATTTTTGGGCCGTTGCTGCTTATACACGAGTATATACATAGTAATTTTGCGATGGTTTGTTGTTTTGTTTGATTGTAAAAATAAATGTTGCACACAACACAAATCTAAACTACATCGTGCTTTTTTCATGCAGGAACTTGCCCAGGACACTACTGCAAAATCCTAATTTGCAACCCATATTGTAAGTATACAGGCCTGAAAGCTTTGAATATGGTTAGTGTTGTAGGTAACAATTGTTTTCATTACAGAATTTCAGCCAGACATGTCTTCTTCTGGGAGCCCTCCCTCACATCGCCAGCGAAATGAGGTTTTTTTTTTTTTTTTTTGCCAGAACATTCTTGGTACACATAACCCTATATATGCATTCTTGTTTAATAGGAAGCTGAACCAGAGGGTCTCTCAGAAGGAGACGGACGTAGCGGAGAAATGCCTGGAGTGGGCTCCCCGCATGTAAGTATCTTTGCATTAATTGCACTAAAACATGTTCTTACACATCACTGTACCTAAAAACAAGATCAACATAACAGCATTTAATTTTCCTTTTCTTCTTTTTTTTTCATTATAGGCTTCTGAATCTGTGGCTCGTCCGAGAGTTCCTCAAAGTGCCTCCCAGAGTCGTCGGCAACCACGCCGGGGCGGTCGCCATAGAGTAAGAATTTTTTTTTACAACTTTTATAAGGTTCGTACTTAATGCTGTGATTGTTATGTTTACCTTTTTTGTCTTTAAACAGGCTTCACAGCGTGCTCACGATTCCGACAGTGAGGATGTGGCTATTGATGTGGACCTCTTAATTGATATGGTGAGAGATCGTGAGCCGCTCTGGAATATGGCGGACCGCTTCCATGCAGATGCTAGTGTTACTAGACGACTCTGGGAGGAAGTGTGCCATGCTGTGGTATCTAACTGGGAGGAACTCCATTCTCGGGCACAGAAAGAACAGCGTAAGTATTCACATTTCAGTAATGTTTCCGGATGTATTGTGCTTGATCCTAATCATTTTGTGTTTTCAATTTTCAGGGGAAAGAGTTCAGTTGCGGTGACGGTCAATGCGGGATCGCTTCAAGAAGGAGTTCAACAAAGAGATGCAGGCTCCCAGCGGATCAAGAGGACGCAGGAGCCGCTATAAGTATTCTGAGGCCCTGTCATTCCTGAGATCAACTATGGTGACAAGAAAGTAAACAATCCAACCAGGAGTGACTAAATAAAAATTGGTCAAATGTGTAATCTTTTTTTTGCAGCTAGGGCTAATGAATATCATGATATTAATGTCTATTTTTTTCTACTTTTTTCAACAGCACCTTCAGCAGCACGCGGGAGCCTGCATTGAACCCTTCTGGAGCGATCCCCCAGGAGGCCGTCACCATGGACCACAACATACCCAACCCCTCTGCACCCTCCCTGCCTTCCCTTGTGTGTGATCCCTCAGCCCCATCCACCTCTGCTGGAGCATCTGTGCAGGCTTCATTACATGAAGCTGCTGTTGACGAGGTAGGCTTTCCTTTACCTCAACCCTCTGACACAGCTGCCCTCCATAGAACACCTTTGAGTTTTGGGCGGCTGCGTCAGCGGGGTCAGGAAAGGCAGTTTGCTGCAGAGTTTTTGAATCTACATGCATCCTTTCAAAATGCTATGAAAGTCATGACCCAGCAAATGTCTGCTGGGTTCAATCTTGTTACTAGAGAGGTGCTTGATTTAGGCACGCGTGTTGAAAGGATGCATCTAGATGCAAATAAAGCGCCGCATCATTCTTTTTTCAAAGCTGTGATTGAGCGGCTGGACAACCTAACTCCTGAACAGCAGCTGCATGTAATGCAAGCCTGCCAGGTGGCCTTAGCACAGGTGACATCAGCAGTCCCTCCAACCGGCCCAGTAGTTGCTCCAGGCCCGGTCCTTCCTACCCCTCCTGTACCATACCATTTTCCCCAGTACCAACCTCCTGCCCCTTTCCAGTCTGCTTCCCCGTACCAGTTCCCAACTGCATCCGTGCCTCCACTCCCTTCCCAACCTACACTCCCTTCCCAACCTACACTCCCTTCCCAATACATCCAGTCTCCTTCCACATCCCAAATTCAAGCGTCCTTCACCCACAGTTTAGTTCCCCCCCGTCTATTGTTTTCTCCACCCCTTCATCAGCTTTATCCACCCCTTCACCTTCTTTCTCCATTCCTATACCTTGTCCTTTGCTATCTGACCCCTCACAAACTACATCCTCCCACAACACCCCTGTTGAAGTGGTCCAAACTGAGAGCCCCTCCAATACTATTTCCACTACACATTACACCAATCTTTAATGTGTTTTGTTGTTACCAATAAAAACGTTTTATTACAAAAATATAAAAGAAAAAATTTCAGCTAAAGCTGATAAAAAATAAAAAAAAAAATTCAGTCAATCAAATGTTTTTGTTTCTTTTACTGTTAATATAACATGTCGATGTATAAAACTCAATGAGTGTGTGTGTGTGAATATGTGAGTGTGAGTGATTGTGTGAGAGTAGGTGTGTGTGAGTATGTGAATGTATGGGAGTGTGTGTACAAGAACATGTATGAGTAACGTACGTGTGTGGCAGTGGGGGGAGGCCTGCTGGTGGGCAGTACTGTGGAAGGTCCTTGGATACCGCTTTATAGCCCCTATATTATTTACTACACACCACACTACATGATTTAATAGAAAGTTTTTTACTAAATGATGATTTTTGTTCAATTTTAAAAGAGCTTTGTCAGGAATTTACAAATTGTGAATATTTTGGTACAAAAAATAGGTAGTAAAACAATATAGAATACTGATACAAAGGTACTAATACTTTACCAAAATTGAAGCTAACAAGGTACAGTATTTAAACCACAGAAATGGTTTGGTACAACAAGGTAAAAAATTGGTTTTAACATCTCAAACCATGTCTTCCTGCCATTCAACTCTACCTTCAGGTGACATAAAGTACTCGGCAAATGTGTCCCTCATTCTGGACACTGCTAGAGTACTTTGCACATTAACACTGCGATAATCATGCAATGTGGTTTCAACATCATTGTCTTCGATGGCAATCTGTTCCTTAGTAATAACCAAATTGTGTAGCACAACACATGCTTTTACCACCTCATCCACATTTTCTGTTTTCAAGTTAATTGCGGTCAACAGTACTCTCCAATTAGCGGTAAGAATTCCAAACGAACACTCCACCATCCGCCGTGCTCGTGTCAGGCGATAGTTGAACACTTTTTTTGTTGGTGTCAAGTCTCTGCTTGCGTACGGCTTGAGCAGGTGTTCTGACAGTTGAAACGCTTCATCACCTACGCAGACAAATGGCATTGGTGGCCCAGAAGTTTGAGGAAACGGTCTTGGAGGTGGGAATTGGAATGTGTTTCCGTACAAGTTACGTCCCATTGCTGAAATTTTAAAAACTTGTGAGTCATTGGAGCGTCCATAGGCCCCAATATCCACCGCAATGAATTTGTACTTGGTGTCTGCAATCGCCATCAGGACTATTGAGAAATATTTTTTTGAATTAAAAAACTGAGATCCCGATCCTGCTGGTTTAGTGATCCTGATGTGCTTGCCATCAACTGCACCCAGGCAATTCGGAAACTGACAGATGCTGTAAAATTGGTCAGCTATTTCGAGCCACCTCTCTGTTGTGGGCTGTGGGATAAACTCTTCATGTAGACTGTTCCACAATGCGCGGCATGTGTACTTGATGATACCTGATAATGTTGAAATCCCAATCCTATACTGGTACTGTAGCGACGAAAGAGATTCGCCTGTTGCAAGGAATCTGTGTAAAAAGTTAAAAAAATAATTAATGCAAAATAACTGCAACAACAGGAGGAGACACATTTCCAGTATACTGAAGTCTGCTTTGAAGGATAAAGAATAACAATTGCTTACCGGAGAGTGACCATCAAACGCTCCGGTGGTGAGATGGAGAAGCGGCAGTAGGTGTCACGTCTCCGGATCAGTTCTCCAACCCTGTCCAGCAAAAAATCAAAAGTTTCCACTTTCATCCTCGTATAATGAAAAAACTTCTATGGATTTCCTCGCAACGACAGATATAACGTTGCAAACACTCCCAGTGTCAGCCTCTGTGCAGTTATAGGGTGAATCCAGAAACGACGTCAGCGCAGACACATGATACGCTGCCTTTGTCGCTCCTTCGCCATGACAATTGCTGCCAAAGAATTGGCCTCAAAAGTGAAATCAATGTAAGCCTGAGCGATGTTCCCAATAATGGCTTCCATCTTGCTCCAAAACAACAACCTCTCAACAGGGTGTATACCAAGGTATATATAGGATTTTCTGTAAATGCCAGAAGCCAATGGTGGCTTTTGGGCATTTTTTAAAAACCGGATTCGGCAAAAAAACGGACAAAACGGATGAAAAAACTGATGCACCGGTTCCGGTTTTTTGCCGGATCCGGCATAATCCGTTGGCCGGATCCGGCAAAAAAACGGAACCGGTGCATCAGTTTTTTCACATGTTATGCCGGATCTGGCAATGCGGCACGGCGCCGCATCGCGCCTGATGCACAAAAACTGATGTGTGAAAGTAGCCTAATTGCCAAAAGAAACTTAGGTTGTATACTGCCCACAGCAAATGTGTGTGCAAAACGTTTCTCTCATTTGGGCAGACAGAAATAATATGAGAGACGTCTCCACAGAAAAAAGACAGCTTATTATGCCTTCTAAACTCCTGACATTGTGCCCTAGACAAAACTCTATCACATTGCATAGGTTCAGACATTTGTCCAAAAGGTGGCAACTCCTCTCGTGTAGTTTTGCGTTCACGTAAACACTGATTAATTTGAATGGCTAATGACATAGAATCGTCAAGACCAGAGGGAACAGGAAATCCCACCATAGTATCTTTTACGGTTTCTGACAAACCCTTCCGAAAGAGAGCTGCCAAGGCACCATCATTCCAGGTAGTAAGGACCGCCCACTTTTGGAATTTTTGACAGTATAACTCTGCAGAATCCTGACCCCGGTTCAATGTCAATAGGGCTTTCTCAGCTTGATCAATAGCATTAGGTTCATCATGCAACAACCCCAAGGCTTGGAAAAATGCATCCACATTAGTCAGAATAGGATCTTCAGGTGTCAAAGAAAACGCCTAATCCTGGGGATCGCCGCGCAGCAAAGAGATGACAATTTTAACCTGCTGCGCAGAGCTCCCTGATGAATTAGGCTTCAAGGCAAGAAATAATTTGCAATTATTCTTAAAATTCAAAAATTTAGACCGATCCCCCAAAAAAACACATCAGGAGTAGGGATCCTTGGTTCAGCAGCATGTGAATGAGCGGGATAGGCAGAAATTCCCCGCACTTCAGCAGTGAGCTGCTCCACACAATCAGACAATTGCTTAATCTCCATTAAAAAAAAATCCTCCTAATGCCCCAAAGAAAAAGAGGAAAAAATATACATATAAAAAAAAAAATTTCTGACACCTTTTTGTTTTGTTTTTTTTTTAACAATTCTTTCCTGCTTTTGAGTACCCTAGAATCTGCGGTATGGCTGGTGATTCTGTTATGAATGGGTCACTGAGGAGAAAAAAGCAAAACAAGCTAAGCCACAAAAAACCAGAGTAGTTGGTAACTATGCAGATTGCAGATCCCTGATCTTACCACACAACTAGCAGTAGCCGTGGAGCGTGCCTACGATGAACCTAGATGCCTCGTCACAGCCGGAGGACTACATAAGCCGAAAGCAAGAAAAGGGAAAACTAACTGCCCCAGAGCAGACCCCAAAGGAATAGATAGCCCCCACACATGTATTGACGGTGAAACAAGATGAAGGTACAAACACATTCAGAAAAATAGGCTGAGCAAATGATGGGGCTCAAACTAACTAGACAGGAAAGGAAAGAGAAGACACTGTCTGCAACCTGCAAAAAACCCTACAAAAATAATGTCCAACACTTCTGATAGCAAAATTAACCCTGAAGTCACTAGACTTCTCCCACTATATCAGCACTCTGAAATATTCTGAGACAGAGCAAAAAGAGACCGAACTAGTAAGGGACAAAAAGCCAATTGGCAAAATACTGATAAATAAGAGTGGAAATTCAGCTCAGCCCCCAGCCGGGGCTGGCAGACCACACAAAAAACTGAATAGACCAACAAAATCAAGTGTGAACATAGAGCGTCGGCTGTCTTAAATCCAATCTGAGAATCCTGAGATCCAATCGTCATCCTCACTCTCAGGTGGCAGATCTCCACCGATCAAACCAGCCGCACCACCTCCCGTCACCACTAGAGGGAGTCCAGAAGGGGAACTCACAACTGGTGATCCCGAGAATGAACTCACAACACCCACATTTCTGCGAAAGGCATGAAGCCAGCTTATTAATTCCTAATTTTCACAGTTATATCCTCTCCAGAAACTGATATATGGAATGCTCCCAAATGGAGGGTCCTAAGTATAGCATGCTTGGTGTCTTCGGATTCTATTCAGTAAATCGCAAACAATGATGCCCTATGTGTGTTGGTACGGGTTTTTCTCTATAGCTATTCTAAGTTTTGCAGCCAAATCCACACTTGGACAGAGGGAGGTTGGACCTCTCCAGACCGCCCATTTCATGAGGTCACAGACCCAAATCTATAGTTATCCCCTAGCAAGTGCCAGTCAGTTAAGCTGGAGTTCTGATGCTGAACAGACCTTCCCCATGTCTTGGGACGTTTGGCTGCTGCCCATCCCCCAAGCCGCATGGTCCGCCTGATACCGACTGAACACATGTGAGTGTTACTTTCTGTTCTTTCATCTACTTTGTTTTATATTTGCATTTGTACATATTTAATGTCTCAACTTTATAGCAACTTTTATCTGTATAATCACTGCCCTTTTGGGAATAAATTTTAAAATTATCATTTTGTCTCCATGCTCTAAGAAACGAACTATGCGCCTCTTTTAGATGATCGCTACTGATTTCAGGGGTTTGCCACGGACCCTCTTAATTTAACTCTGTGAATTAAGAAAAGCGTGGATGGTGGCAGCATGGTGTGTGCGATTGATTAGGCTAGTTGGCCGGACAGAAGGGTCTTATATTGCTAAAGGGGGGCTGCGGCCACGGCATTGATAATTCCCTTACTGCGGTAGCCTAATTGTCCGTGCACAACAAGCAGCCCGTCCGGCGACTAATTATCCTAGGTGCAGTTCCCTGACTGACCTGAAGGTAAGGGGGGCGCCGGAGAGCAGCGAGTTCCAAAGTGGAACTGAGAAAGTGGGATATACATAAATCCCCGCAGTTTTTGGAAGGTTGTTAGCAGTGGTGGGGCATCCTGTGGTAAATTGCTAGAGCAAGGTTAGCTTGCTGCATTTTTGTCACATGATGCCAGTGGTGGGATAACTAAGATAAGCCCCCACTGTGCCTGTGATAGCCATGTTCCGGCAGTGTGTTGCGTCCCTCCGCCCACTGATACACCCGTGTCAATGGTGGGATTGTGACATATTGGTGACACAGGGTCCGCTGTCCGTCGCGTTTTGGTGGCAGCGGGACCCCCATTTGTCACATATACTTTATAATAATAGTTAGGCATTGAAATGGGGGTTATTTGGCTAAAGTTGTAGGGGGGGTAGTGTTGGCTCCAGATTTTCGTGGGCCCAGGGCCAAAGAGTGTCACTGGGCTCTTTTAACATATGACACAATTCATGATCCTTTGATACGGCAGAGAAATAGCGGTACAGTACAATGAAAAATACTTCAATTCTTACATCACATGACTGACATCCATTTTAAGTTCTGCAATAGCTCCAAAACAGACAGTATATTCCTCCATACAGTATTATGGCCACCGCATAGTGCGCCATACAGAGTAATGAAGCCCATATATTTCTCCATACAGAATCATTGGTCCCATATAATGTTCCATACAGTATATGATGAGCTCCACATAATGCTACAGTATATGTTGTTCACCATGGATGAAGCTCCAGTGTCTTATGGGCCCAAATAATGGTCCATATATAATGGGCCCCATTTCTAATGCTGCTCCAGTGTATAATGGGCCCTGTAAATGCTGCTCCAGTGACTGATGTCCATCTTTGGAATGCTCCAGTGTATGGTGGGCCCGAGAGAGAGAGAGAGAGTTTGGGGATAATTCAGTGTCTGGAGGATCCGCTGGCCAAAAAACGTTGCAAGCTCCGTTTGGAAATCTTTGAGGATGTTGACGGACACTAACATTGTGGCGGATCCTCAAAAAAACGGATGCAATGGACGGCAATCAGTCAGGATCCTCCAATAATGAAAGTCAATGGGGAAAAAAACGGATCCGCAAAGAAAAATGGCGGATCCGTTTTTTTTCAAAATTGGCGGATCTTGACTGATTGTCAAAAACGGAAGTGTGAAAGAGACCTAACACCGCCCAAAACAGCTAGAATTTGAACTTGGCCAACAGTTCCACTCAAACACCACTCATCTGTAATCAGGAGGCAGACTCAGACGGTCTTAGGTACAGTATGAGTTCGACAAGATTGCAGAAAGTTGAGAAAGGGTACAGTATCACCGGATAACAGGTATATATAGCATAGTTAAAACATTTAAAATCTCCATGTTTATTTCCGGAGTCCAACAAAGACACTCACAGCCTCAGTATGGATTAGACAACAATCTAAAAAGTAGAAAAAAGGAAATGTTTTTGAAGCGTACACCAGTATACACTGTTGGGGTATTTTTAAATCTTCATATATATTTCTGTCTCAGTAAGACAGTCCAGACTCTCCGAAAGAGGAAACGAGATGGATAAAAGTACAGAAATTAAGTCGAGTGATTGCAGAAATTTAGGAATTACTAATCACGGGAAAAACTCCCGGGAGAATTCTCAGAGGCGATGCTGACCCTCATTTACTTTGTGAGTGGAGACAGCGAAAACAGTTCTTTGTGAAGAAAGGGTTGCTGTATCGCAGTACCGTTAATCCCATCACCGTTACTCATCTCCATCAAATTTTGATCACAGAAAGAGATGTAGACATGGTCCTCACTGCCTATCATGATATGTCAAGTAAGTTTGGAGTGCAAAAGACAGAAGCCACAGGCTGTAGGCAATTCTATTGGATTAGCATGAGAGGGCACATTTAAAAATGTGGGCAGGAATGTCACACGTCTGTGAGTAGGAAAACTGTGAAAGCTGATGATAAACCACCACTGCATCTCATTGTGAGTCGACGTCCATAAGAAATGGAAGCCATTGATCATCTGAAGCTAGAGCCCGGCCAGCAGGACAGGGCATAGCTATGTTTTAACCATCATCTATCAGTTCACCAAATTTGTAGTGGCAGTCCCAGGGAAGGATTTGACAGCCCAGACTACACAGCGGAAGAGCAGGGAGAGGTAAATATTGCAAATGCTGGGGGCCTGCCCAAGCAAGGGGGGCCCACTCGTGGGCGTCGGTACTGGCACTGGGCCCCTCATAGTACGCCGGTGTGTCTGACGGCAGGTGTGCACCCCCACTGTCAGAGACACGTGATTGCACTATGAGGGAACCTGTGCCAGTGCCGGCGCCCAAGATTCGGCCCACCCACCTGTCCAGAGCAATGGCACTCGCACGGTTGCATGCGCTAGGTGGTGACCCCGGCCATGGGGGGGAGGCAGCCCAGTTAGGGAGGTTTAAAAAATGGCATATGTTGATGTTGGACATTCAGCAGCTGCAAATGGAGGAATTGGAGAAGTCCGAGGAAGAGGAGGACAAAAGTGAGCCATTTTTCTGGCAACCTATGTGTCATCAGGGGAAGGTTGGACAAAATCCTTTGAAACCCATGCATGGTTCATTTTAATGAAGGTTAGATCATCAACCTTTTGGGTCGACAGACTGGTCCTTTTTTCTCTCAGGATTGAGCCAGCAGCACTGAAGACTCTTTCCGATAGCACACTAGCAGCAGGGCAAATGAGCTCCTGTAAGGCATATTGTGCCAATTCAGGCCAGGCGTCCAGTTTAGAGGCCCAATAGTCAAAGGGGAATGACCTGTGAGGGAGAACATCAATATGGGACGAGAAGTAGTTTGTAACCATAGTTGACAACTGCTGTCTCCTGTCACTTTCAATCGATGCAGTATTACCTGTCGTGTGAGCGGGACTTGAAAAATCAGTCCACAACATGGTCATGAAACACCTGTCTCCAACGCCACTTCTGATGTGTGCACCACGAACACCTCTTCCATGTTGCCCCCTACGGCTCATTGGAGAACCATCACCGTTGCTGTGTGCTGGGAATGCCTCAAACAAACGGTTTACCAGAGTTGCTTGTTTGTTAGCCAATATTAGGTCAAGGTTCTCCTGTGGCATGATGTTTTGTAATTTGCCTTTATAGTGTGGATCCAGGATGCTGGCCAACTAGTAGTCGTCATCGTTCATCATTTTGGCAATGTGGGGGTCCCTTTTTAGGATCTGCAAGGCATAATTTGACATGTGGGCCAATGTTCCAGGTCTCAATGATGCACTGCGAGTGCTGGGTGGAGGAGCTCTTTCTGGCAAATCTACATCCCTCCAGTCATGCACAAACCCTGTACCAGACCTTGCCACGCCAACATTTTCTCTTGCCCAACGAGAAGCATCCTCCCCTAAATAATCATCCCCATCATCATCCTCCTCTTCCTCTTCTTCCTCCACCTCATCCAGGAGAGGTCCCGGAGCAGACAATGGCTGACTGTCATCAAGGCTTCCCTCCTCCTCTTGCTCATCCTCCTCTGCTGCAGACGCCTGCTCCTTAATGTGCATCAAAGTTTTCATGAGCAGACGCATAAGTGGGATGCTCATGCTTACGATGGTGTCATCTGCGCTTACCAGTCATGTGCATTCCTCAAAGCACTGAAGGTCTTTACAGAGGTCTTTCAGCTTCGACCACTGCATACCCGACAACTCCATGTCTGCCCTCAAAGTGCCTGGCCATGTATCCTCCCACAAATGCATTACAGCCTGCCTCTGTTCGCACAGCCTCTCAACCATGTGCAGGGTGGAGTTCCACCTTGCTGCAATGTCAATAATTAGGCGGTGCTTGGGAAGTTGGAGCAATCGCTGCAGCTTCTGCATACGACTGGAGTGCACGGGCGACTGGCGGATGTGCGAGCACAGTCTTCAGACCTTCTGTAGCAGGCCTGTTAACTCCGGATAATTATTGAGGAAGCACTGCACCACCAGGTTCAAGGTGTGAGCCAGGCAAGGTATGTGTCGGAGTTTTGAAAGGGCTATGGCTGCCACAAAATTCCGGGCGTTATCACTAACTACCTTGCCTGCCTCAAGATGTAGACTGCCCAGCCATGACTCAGTTTGTCGCTGCAAGTAGTCGGCCAGTACCTCCGCGGTGTGTCTGTTGTCGCCCAAACACATCATCTTCAACACAGCCTGCAGACGCTTACCACTAGCTGTTCGATAGTGGGACACCTTGTGTGCAACAGTGGCAGCTGCGGATGGAGTGCTCGTGCGACTGCGCTCTGTGGATGAGCTTTTGCTTCTGGAGGAGGAGGGTCGAACGCCTACAGCCAACTGTTTCCTATACCATGGGCTAGGCAGCACTGTCCCACCGCCGCTGTCCCCTGTGGACCCTGCATCCACCACAATAACCCAGTGCGCAGTGATGGACACGTAACGGCCCTGGCCATGCCTACTGGACCATGCATCTGTTGTGAGGTGCACCTTTTCACTCACTGATTGCTTGAGTGCATGGACAATGCGGTCTTTCACATGAAGGTGGAGGGTTGGGATTTCTTTGCGAGAAAAGAAGTGCTGGGTAGGTCATAGCGTGGTACTGCGTAGGCCATGAGTTTGCGGAAAGCTTCGCTTTCAACCAACCGGTAGGGCATCATCTCTAACGAGATTAGTTTGGCAATGTGGGCGTTCAAACCCAGTGTACGCGGATGAGAGGATGAGTACTTTCTTGTCCTACTCATAGTCTCTGGTAGGGTGAGCTGGACTTGAGAGCTGCATATGGTGGAATTAGCAGTGGACATGGCGGACTGAGAGAGGGTTGATGATGGTGATGGAGTTGGTGTTCTTTCTGAAGGCCTAGATTCAGTCTTTCGTAGCAATAACATTTTGATTCCCTGACTGCTTTGGCCTTGCAACGACACCTCAACATTTGCTGCTGGTGGTGTTCTAACCGGTGGGCTTACAGTGGGGGAAACGATGTAGCGTTGCTGACTACCTTCATTGGGAGCAGTTGCACATGTGGTACGTGAGGTTTGGTAGTCCGTCCACGCTTGCAAGTGCATGGTGGTTAAATGTCTAAGCATGCAACAGGTATTCAAATTTCTCAGATTTTTCCCTCGGCTAAAGGTCTTTGCGCACTTCTTACAGATAACCTTTGCCTGATCATTAGGATTTTGTTGAAAAAAGTGCCACACTGCACTCTTCCTATTATGGAAGACATTTTGAGGCCTTGCACGCTGTGCTAATTTGACCATCTGGCCTAGCTGTCCAGCAACTTTTTTGGTTTTTGTAACCTATTTTTGGACTGCTCCGGGCCTGCCAGATAACAGCTGTTGCGATGTCTATGCCTGCTGCGGATGCTCCTCCTCCTCTTCTGAGCTATTGGCAGTGGCACCCTCTTCCCCCAATGGATGCATATCTGGGTCAACAACTGGGTCATCCATCACCTCCTCTGCAATGTCATGTGCACCTTCCTCTGTGTCACCATGTAAGGTGGCATAGTATGCGGGAAGGGGCACCTGAGTTTCATCAGGGTCAGCTTCTGGCTCAGTACACTGCGAGGACAATGTAGTGCTCTGAGTGAATGTACCAGCAGACAAATCTAGCAGTGGCTGTGCATCAGTGCACTCCATATCAGATTCTTCTTGGACTGGGTATTTCACGATTTGACTTGATAACCCAGGCATGGTATGTGAAAAGAGCTCCATGCAGTAATCTGTAGTGTGGCCTGCCGCATCCTTTACTTTTGGTAGGGGTGAAGGACACAAGGAATGGTGTGGTTCCTGACCATGAGCCTCCAATGACGACTCAGTGCTTTTATTTTTTGAAAGTTCAGAAGAGGAGGCGATAGAGCTGGAGGCTGTGTCAGCAATGTAAGCCAAAACTTGTTCCTGAAGCTACAGCTTTAAAAGCTGTTTACCTACTCCCATAAAAGGGAGCCTTCAAGGCCTTGTTGAGCCAGACAATGACGCAGGCTCAACACCTCCTGCATTAGGTGCTATTGTGCTTTTGCCACTACCAGCAGATCCACCACCACCACCAACACCATCATTACCAGCTGGCAACCCCCGCCCACTTCCACAGCCTCTTCCAACACACTTCCTCATTTTTGGGAAAATGTACCCTAAATACCACCAGCAATATGGTACTGTAAAATACGGTACAAGGTGTATATAGTTTTGGGTAGAATTTGAATCTCCCTACAGACTTGAGGACACTGAACTAATATCTCAGGCCCAGTGTAGATTACACCTCAATATAACAGGCTGAAATTGAATGGTGTATAAAATGTCTATATAGGACTGGGGAGAATTTGAATCTCCCTACAAACTTGAGGACACCGAACTAATATCTCAGGCCCAGTGTAGATTACACTTCAATATAACAGGCTGAAATTGGATGGTGTATAAAATGTCTATATAGGACTGGGGAGAATTTGAATCTCCCTACAGACTTGAGGTCACTGAACTATTATCTCAGCCCCAGTGTAGATTACACCTCAATATAAGAGGCTGAAATTGGATGGTGTATAAAATGTCTATATAGGACTGGGGATAATTTGAATCTTCCTACTGCCTTGAGGACACTGAACTATTATCTCAGGCCCAGTGTAGATTACACCTCAATATAACAGGCTGAAATTGGATGGTGTATATGTGGTGCCCCTGAGGCTCAGTCGCCACAGAGGTACTGCACCTTCTCCTAAGGTGTAGTGCCCCACCAACTAGGTAAGTTGGGAACTCCTTTCCACACTTCAACACCTGCACCCACACACAGGATAGTTCAGCAATGGACCAGATTGCGGCTCCATGCTTAGAGGTTAGCAGAGCACCTTTCGTGGGTCCTTGCTTCGTAACACGAGATGTGCTGGGAGGTGGGTGGAGTTGGATATAAAAGAGTGGGAAGGTTTAGAATTGGAGTCAGTTCAGTCTGGAGGAGAGGCAGAGAGCAGGCTAACAGGAGGTCAGCCTGAGGGGAGCTCAAGGCGGAGGAAGACAGTCAGTCAGGCAAGGCTGAGGACTGGTCTTAGTGGAACGAGCTCCCTATGAAAGGAACAGAAGGAGAAAGATGTAGAACTGCAACCTAAGCTTCCATAAGAGAGAGAAGGAACAGCGTGGAACGAAGGAGTAGGAGAACAGAGAGGAGTTGTGGGTTGGAAGAGGAACCCTGCCTATAGGTTCTCAGCGCAATGCCGGGGCCTGGTCCCCAAGATTGTATGGACACTTATGGTTCTGCAGCAGACACCGGTGGAGTAGTTGGCTGTAAATGCACTACTCCCATCCAAGACTTGGGACACAACAGCAACACAGATAGAGAGCCGGGATCCAGGAGGTCCCTGATCAGGCTACAGCTGTCTGTCATACAAGTAGAGTTGTTAGGAACATTTGACAGGAGGAACTTCAGAGTAACCACGGTACTGGAGCTCTTCACACTAAATGGCGCAATAGCGGAGTCGTTCAGGAAAGGTACATGTTGGCGGAGTGTTGGAGAGGAGAAGCCTAACTTGCCCGGGAGGTTGATTAAGTCTCTGCCCCGGAGGACACGGCATGGAAGCGGGCACCAGTGGTTACCAAGAACTGTGAGTAAAGCGTTGAAACTGCAAGCCCTGGTGTCCTCCATTCCTTCTTGCGTCCGCCAGCATCGCTACATTCCCTGCGCCGGACACTACACCATCAAGGTGTCCCCACATCTACACTGCCCTGGGACAACAGCCCTTCCTGTGGAGGGCTATACCACCATTGCTGCATCCCACCATCTGTCCCAGAGGATCTGTCTGCAGCGTCGGCTTAACATCTCCCTTGCCGAACACCGCAGGTGGCGTCACAAACTATTCAATTCCGTTAACCACACACCACCATTGACATTGGGCGCCCAGGGCCACGGACCGGGTCACAGCTGCTGTGATACTTTCCCCCTGACTCCGTCCCGGTACCGAGTACCCCACAGCCCTGGGAGGGCGACCCAATTTTGGCATCACGAACAGGATGACGAGACCCGATGCCATCGGGTTCTGTGCGCCAGAAATTTGTGAGACTTTGTACTTTTGAAAATGTGCAGAAGACCTGATTTAATAGACTGTAAAATGGACATTAGAAATGGCCGCTGGCATGGAGAAGAAGGGCGTGAAGATATGGGAGGTCCTAGGAAAAGACCACGAAGAGTATTGGGCCTTCCCTGCCTGAATTACTATGTGACAGTGACATGACACCCCCCCGAGGGGTTCGTATACTGGCTTGGAAGGAGGGGCAGAAGAAGCCAGTGGCGGGAAAGGGGCCGAGGTAGGAAGAAGAACGCCAGAACGCCATTTTGGAGAGTGAGGGAAGGAGGCCTGCGGAGCGTGGGGAAACGGATCTCCCTGGCGCCATGGCTGACGGCTCGAACCCGAGCTCCGGAATGAACCGCCAGCAGCTAGAAGATGAAATTGCTGAACTGACCACCCGTCTGCAGCAGAGGCAGGAGGCCTTGGAGCAGCTGAGACGGCAGCGCATCACTGAGAGGCCCATGCCTGCGGTACCCGCTCCAGAGGTACCTGCTACCGCTGCACCGGACTGTTCCCCGGCAGCATTGATTTTCACTTCCACGCTGTTCATGCGGCTGAGTGCTGCTTGCCCGAAGAAGTCACCGGAGGACCCTGGAGCTGAGACCGTGATCCCGTCCGGACTGGTTGCGGCTGCGCAGATCCCGACCGAGGCCCCCGCAGACCCAGAGTCGCCACCGGCATCACCACCGCCGGCACCCGGACCGACCATCCCGGTGGTCCAGCCTGCACCGGATCAGAGGCCGCACTGTTGTGAGTTCATTCTCTGGTTCACCAGTTGTGAGTTCCCCTTCTGGACTCCCTCTGATGGTGACGGGAGGTGGTGTGGCTGGTTAGATTGGTGGAGATCTGCCACCTGAGAATTAGGATGACGATTGGATCTCAGGATTCTTAAATTGGATTTAGGCTTATGTAGTCCTCCGGCCATGACGAGGTGTCTAGGTTCATCGTAGGCACACTCCACGGCTACTGCTAGTTGTGTGGTAAGATCAGGGATCTGCAATCTGCATAGTTACCAACCACTCTGGTTTTCTGTGGCTTAGCTTGTTTTGCCTTTTTCTCCTCAGTGACCCATTCACAACAGAATCACGAGCCATATCGCAGATTCTAGGGTTTTCAAAAGCAGGAAAGAATTGTAAAAAAAAAAAAAAAGTGTCAGAATTTATTTTTTTTAATATGTATATTTTTTCCTCTTTTTCTCTGGGGCTGTAGGAGGATTTTTTTTTTAAATGGAGATTGAGAAATTGTCTGATCGTTTGGAGCAGCTCACTGCTGAAGTGCGGGGAATTTCCGCCTATCTCGCTCATTCACATGCTGCTGAACCAAGAATCCCCACTCCTGATGTGTTTTTTGGGGATCGGTCTAAATTTTTGAATTTTAAGAATAGTTGTAAATTATTTCTTGCCTTGAAGCCTAATTCATCGGGGAGCTCTGCGCAGCAGGTTAAAATTGTCATCTCTTTGCTGCGCGGCGATCCCCAGGATTGGGCGTTTTCTTTGACACCTGAAGATCCTATTCTGACTAATGTGGATGCATTTTTTCAAGCCTTGGGGTTGTTGTATGATGAACCTAATGCTATTGATCAAGCTGAGAAAGCTCTATTGGCATTGAGCCAGGGTCAGGATTCTGCAGAGTTATACTGTCAAAAATTCCGAAAGTCCTTACTACCTGGAATGAAGGTGCCTTGGCAGCTCTCTTTCGGAAGGGTTTATCAGAAACCATAAAAGATACTATGGTGGGATTTCCTGTTCCCTCTGGTCTTGACGATTCTATGTCTTTAGCCATTCAAATTGGTCGGCGTTTACGTGAACGCAAAACTACACGAGAGGAGTTGCCACCTTTTGGACAAATGTCTGAACCTATGCAATGTGATAGAGTTTTGTCTAGGGTGCAAGGTCAGGAGTTTAGAAGGCGTAATAAGCTGTGTTTTTTCTGTGGAGACATCTCACATATTATTTCTGTCTGCCCAAAACGAGAGAAACGCTTTGCACACACATTTGCTGTGGTCAGTATACAACCTAAGCTTCTTTTGGCAATTACACTGATCTGCTCCTTATCCACATTTTCCACGACGGCTTTTGTGGATTCAGGAGCAGTGTTGAATCTGATGGATTTGGACTTTGCTAAACTTTGTGGTTTTACCATGACGCCTCTGAGGACGCCTATCCCTTTGAGGGGTATTGATGCTACTCCTTTGGCGGAGAATAAACCTCAGTTTTGGACCCAGGTGACAATGCGGGTTGCCCCAGACCACCAAGAAAATTGTAAATTTTTGGTGCTGCATAATTTGCATGACACTATTGTTCTGGGTTTTCCTTGGTTGCAAACTTATAATCCAGTTTTGGATTGGAAATCTGGGTCTGTGGTGAGTTGGGGTTGTCAGTGTGTTCTTTGGGACGCTCCTGATTTCTCCACCTCTCCTCAGTCTCATGATATTCCTGATTATCTAGCCGATTTTTCTGATGTATTTAGTGAGAGCAAGTCTGCGTCTTTGCCTCCTCATAGGAGTTATGACTTTGCAATTGAGTTGATGCCTGGGTGTAAATTTCCCAAGGGTTGGCTTTTCAACTTATCAGTACCCGAACTTGATGCTATGCGATCCTACAATATATTAAGGAGTCATTGGAGAAGGGTCATATTAGACCATCCTCGTAACCTTTAGGTGCTGTTTTTTTCTTTGTGGCCAAGAGAGATGGTTCATTAAGACCATGTATTGATTATCGTTCCCTTAACAAGATGATGGTTAAATATCAGTACCCGTTACCTCTGATGTCTGATTTATTCTCCAGAGTTAAGAGTGCCTGCTGGTTTACTAAGCTTGACCTCAGGGGGACATATAATCTTATTCGCATCAAGCATGGGGATGAATGGAAAACGGCGTTTAATACTCCGGAGGGACATTTTGAGTACCTGGTGATGCCTTTTGGGCTCACTAATGCCCCTTCTGTCTTCCAGTCCTTTATGAATGATATTTTCCGTGACTTTGTGGATAAGTTTTTGATCATCTATCTGGATGATATTTTGATCTTTTCAAGTGATTGGGATTCTCATGTGGAACACGTCCGGACTGTGTTCCGGATTTTGAGAGAGAATTCCCTGTTTGTTAAGGGATCAAAATGCCTCTTTGGTGTACAGAGGATTTCATTTTTGGGATTTATCTTATCTCCATCGACTATTGAAATGGACCCGGCCAAGGTACAGGCCATTTATGATTGGGTTCAGCCTACTTCTTTGAAGGCCCTCCAGAAGTTTTTGGGTTTTGCTAATTTCTATCATAAATTTATAGGTAATTTTTCTGGTATTGTCAAACCACTGACTGATCTAACCAAGAAGGGCGATGATGTGCTGAATTGGTCTCCTGAGGCTATCTCAGCATTTCAGGAGCTTAAGCAGAGATTTACTTCAGCTCCAGTTTTACGGCAACCTGATGTCTCTCTTCCATTTCAGGTGGAGGTAGATGCTTCTCAGATTGGTGCAGGAGCTGTTTTGTCCCAAAAAGACCCTGTGACTTCTAAGATGAATCCCTGTGCCTTCTTTTCTCGAAAGTTCTCCCCATCTGAACGCAACTATGACGTGGGGAATCGGGAATTGTTGGCCATGAAGTGGGCATTTGAGGAGTGGAGACATTGGTTGGAGGGAGCTAGACATCAAGTTGTAGTCCTCACCGATCACAAGAATTTGATTTATCTGGAGTCGGCCAAACGCTTGAATCCTAGACAGGCTAGATGGGCCTTGTTTTTCACACGTTTTAATTTTGTGGTCTCTTTCCTTCCGGGCACTAAGAATGTTAAGGCAGACGCCCTTTCTAGGAGTTTCTTTGCCGATTCTCTTAGTGTGACCGAGCCTACTACCATCCTAGGTGAGTGGGTAGTTCTTTCTGCCATTTCACCCCAATTGAGACGCGCCGTGGAGGAATTTCAGGAGGATAAACCTGAGCGTTGCCCTATGGGAAAATTGTATGTTCCTGACCAGTGGAGAAAGAGAGTGATGTCTGAAATTCATTGCTCCGCATTGGCTGGTCATCCAGGTATTTTTGGTACCAGAGATTTGGTGAGTCGGTCCTTTTGGTGGCCTGCCTTATCTCGTGACGTCAGGAATTTTGTACAGTCCTGTGGGACTTGTTCTCGGTCTAAACCCTGTTCTCATTCTAGTGGGTTGCTGATGCCCTTGCCGCTGCCCAAGAGGCCATGGACCCATATCTCAATGGATTTTATTTCTGATCTTCCTGTCTCTCAGAGAATGACTGTTATCTGGGTGATTTGTGATAGATTTTTGAAGATAGTCCATCTTGTACCACTCCCAAAGTTGCCATCTTCTGCTGAGTTGGTGCCCTTGTTTTTACAACAGGTGGTTAGGTTACATGGGATTCCTGAGAACATTGTGTCTGACAGAGGAGTCCAGTTTGTTTCCAGATTCTGGAAAGCCTTTTGTTCCAATGGGAATTCAGTTATCCTTCTCCTCCGCGTTTCATCCCCATACCAATGGGCAGACTGAGAGAATAAACCAGACCTTGGAGTCTTTTTTGAGATGTTTTATATCTGCTGATCAGGATGATTGGGTCTCATTTTTGCTCTTGGCCGAATTCGCACTGAACAATAGAGCAAGTTCTGTCACTTTGATGTCATCCTTTTTCTGTAATTTTGGGTTTCATCCTCGATTCTCTTCAGGGCAAGTGGAATCTTCGTCCTGCCCAGGTGTGGACACTGTGGTTAAGAGAATGCAGCAGATATGGGACCAAGTGGTGGATAATTTGTCACTCTCTCAGGAAAACGCCCAGCGATTTTCCAACCGGCATAGGACCATTGGTCCCCGGTTTAAAGTGGGTGATATGGTTTGGTTGTCATCTAAGAATATTCCTATGAAGGTTGCATCTCCTAAATTTAAGCCAAGATTTATTGGTCCTTATAAGATTTTGGAAATTCTTAATTCTGTTTCGTTTCGATTGGCTCTTCCAGTTACGTTCAAGATCCATAACGTATTTCACAAATCTCTGTTGAAGAGGTTTGTTGAGCCAGTGGTTCCTATGGCAGCACCTCCTGACTCTGTGTTGGTCGAAGGCAATGTGGAATATGAGAAAATATTGGATTCTCATTTGGTTAGACGGAGACTCCAGTATTTGGTCAAATGGAAGGGTTATGGTCAGGAGGATAATTCTTGGGTTTCTGCCTCCGATATTCATGCCAATAGATTGGCTCGTGCTTTTCACCGGGCCCATCCTGATCGGCCTGGTGGCGTGGATGAGGGTTCGGTGACCCCTCCTCAAGGGGGGGTACTGTTGTGAGTTCATTCTCTGGTTCACCAGTTGTGAGTTCCCCTTCTGGACTCCCTCTGGTGGTGACGGGATGTGGTGCGGCTGGTTTGATCGGTGGAGATCTGCCACCTGAGAATGAGGCTGACGATTGGATCTCAGGATTCTCAGATTGGATTTAAGACAGTCGACGCCCTATTCAGGTGCTGGTGATTCCTTCTGGCTTGTCAGCTCTTGGTTTTCAGCTCTTTTCCAGTCATCTAAAGCTAAGTTTTTCTGCTAATGTTCACACTTGATTTTGTTGGTCTATTCAGTTTTTTGTGTGGTCTGCCAGCCCCGGCTGGGGGCTGAGCTAAATTTCCACTCTTATCAGTATTTTCCCAATTGGCTTTTTGTCCCTTACTAGCTCGGTCTCTTTTTGCTCTGTCTCAGAATATTTCAGAGTGCTGATATAGTGGGAGAAGTCTAGTGACTTCAGGGTTAATTTTGCTATCAGAAGTGTTGGACATTATTTTTGTAGGGTTTTTTTGCAGGTTGCAGACAGTGTCTTCTCTTTCCTTTCCTGTCTAGTTAGTTTGGGCCCCATCATTTGCTCAGCCTATTTTCCTGCCTGTGTTTGTGCCTTCATCTTGTTTCACCGTCAATACATGTGTGGGGGCTATCTATTCCTTTGGGGTCTGCTCTGGGGCAGTTAGTTTTCCCTTTTCTTGCTTTAGGCTTATGTAGTCCTCCGGCCGTGACGAGGCGTCTAGGTTCATCGTAGGCACGCTCCACGGCTACTGCTAGTTGTGTGGTAAGATCAGGAAACTGCAATCTGCATAGTTACCAACCACTCTGGTTTTCTGTGGCTTAGCTTGTTTTGCCTTTTTCTCCTCGGTGACCCATTCATAACAACGCACCGCCAGGAGGCCCCAGGTACGTCGGATGTCCCTCCACCTTGGAAGGCCCCGGGGTGCACTGCAGTTGCAGCGGCTGGCCAGGTCGTACTGGATCTGGTCTGGGACCGGGATGCTAGTTCTGTGGGTGAGAGCAGGTCCCAGGAAGAGCGGGAGGATGAAGACAACTGGGCAGGAGGCCGGGCCACCATCCGACAGCTGGCAGCGGAATACCGGGAGAGAGAGCAGAGAAAGAAGGCTGTGCTGGGCCCGGATCTGGCCTGGAAGGAGAGGGCCCGTGCAGGTCATTATGGCCCCCGGGATGCAGCTGGATGGGGGCAAGTGCTGAATGTGAAGAAAGAGAGGGGTTTTGGATTTATTGCGGACCCCAAGCGAATTAGTGACTTGTTCTTCAACCGGAGGGATGTTGAGCCACATGTGAGAAAGGGACATCCTGATAGAGACCTGCAGCTGGGGGGAGTATGCGACATTCACCCGGCATGAGGGGCTCAGGGGGTGGTATGCCCTGAATGTACGGCGTATCCCAGAAGAGTTGATTGAGAGGTACAAGCCGAAGCGACCAGTTGCTGCTCTTCCACCCACCGTTGCCACCCAGACTGTACAGGTACCTGCTTCCAGGAACCAGGCTGTTCTTGCATCAGCTCCAGTGCGGCAGCCCAGACCAAAGATCCCTGGCTTGACCCCTTGGGAAGAGGAGTACTTAAAGATTGCCAACGACTACTTTGAATCTGGTAGCAGTTCCAGTTCAGCTTCCAGAACCCCAGGAGGGGACCAGCACTAAAAGTTTGTATCAGTAACTCTCGTTACCCAGGAGGGTTTGTTTGCAACAGTTGTGCCTTGTTTTGCTATCATGTTTTTGTTTTTCTGGTAGCACTTTTGTTGCCCTGTTTTGATTGGCAGCGTTCTTCAATTTTGAACTAGAGATCATGAACTTGGAGTGATCCAAAAACTTTTATTGTAATTAGTTGCACCTCTTTAGGTGCCCTTTCTTGGTTTTACATAAAAAGACACTTTGCGAAGATAATGTTTTTGCATGGACACTTTTCGAAGATGATGTCTGTTAGCGCGGGTGGTCAGGAGCGGGAACTCCGAGAGTGGACCCTCTGGACTGTGGCACCGAGGGACCCCGGGCGAGCTGCCAGGTGGAACCGACCCCTATACAGGGACCGTTAGGAGCAGGCCCAGGGGTTCCAGTACCACGGTAGCCGGTACCGAGAGGGGCGGCTCAGGATGGACCGGAGTAAGACTGAGACTGGAGTAGGACGGCAGGGGCACTGAAGGCAGGACTGGAGTAGGACGACAGGAACACTGAAGGCAGGACTGGAGTAGGACGGCAGGAACACTGAAGGCAGGACTGGAGTAGGTAACCAGGAACACGGGTAGCAGGACTGAGAAGCTGCTGTGAGGAGCAGCCGAGACAGGAACTGCAGGAGCAGAGTGTGCACGCTGGAGCGAGGCCAGAGTGTCAGGAAACACAACGATCAGGCGCCTCCCTCAGGGGGAAGCGGCCTGATATGGCCCCGTCTGGTCAGCCATTGGTCCAAAGGTGCTTCCGGGTCAGGGCACAGCCGGAGCATAAAAAGCAGGAAGGAGGCGCGGCCGCGGCCTATGGCGCATGCGCATAGCATGCAGGGAAGGCATCGGTCGCGAGCCTGTCTCAGGTGACCGCCGCGGCCGTCGGGTGGAGAGAGGCTGCGGTGTGGGAGCGGAGGGCGACTGCGGCGTGGGAGCGGAGGCCGGGTGAGTATGGCGGAGCGGTGTAACAGTACCCCCTCCCCTAAGCCGCCCCCCCCAGAGGTTAACAAGAAACCTCTTGAGGATACGGGGAGCATTAATATTCTCCCGAGGCTCCCAGGATCTCTCCTCAGGACCAAAGCCCTTCCAATCAACGAGAAAGAAAGTCCTACCTCTAACCCTTTTCACAGCGAGGATGTCCTGCACTTCAAAAATGTTGTTGGCACCCACCGGCTGAGGACCAAGATCAAGCGAGGAATGGAAACGATTCAGCACCACAGGCTTCAGGAGAGAGACGTGAAAGGTGTTCGGGATCCGGAGCGAAGCAGGCAACCTCAATTTGTAGGCAACTTCGTTAATACGTCCCAGAATTTCAAACGGACCAATGTAGCGTGGACCCAACTTGTAGGAGGGCAGTTTTAGTCGGACAAATTTGGAGGAGAGCCAGACCTTGTCGCCAACACGATACGGAGGAGAATCCAACCTCTTTTTGTCTGCATAGTTCTTCATCTGATCAGCGGATCTCTTGAGTGATGTGTTGGTCTCAGCCCAAATCTTAGAAAATTCCGAGGACAAGGCATTGGCCGCGGGTACCTCAGAGGCAGGGGTTATCGGAAGAGGAACACCAGGATGTCTGCAAAAAACAATGAAAAACGGAGACTTGGCCTTCCTCTGGATCAACATGTTAGGGCAAGTTAGGATAGGATATGGGTTGAACTAGATGGACTTAGATGGACTTAAAGTCTCCCTTCAACCTTAATAACTATGTTACTATGTTACTATGACTCACCAGCATGGTTGTTATAAGCGAACTCTGCCCAGGGGAGTAAGTTGACCCAATCGTTCTGGTGGGCGTTAGAGAAGTGGCGTAAGTATCCCGTAAGCGTCTGGTTGGCACGCTCTACTTGTCCGTTGGACTGTGGATGGTAGGCCGAGGAGAAGTCGAGGGAAACGTTCATGAGCTTACAAAGCGAACGCCAGAACTTGGAGGTAAACTGAACCCCTCGGTCAGACACAATGCGTCGAGGTAGTCCATGAAGCCTGAAGACTTGATGAATGAAGATTTCGGCCAGCTCTGGCGCTGAGGGAAGACCGGGCAGAGGGATGAAGTGAGCCATATTGGAAAAACGATCCACCACCACCAGGATGACTGTGCAGCCCGCAGAGCAGGGTAGGTCGGTGATGAAATCCATGGCGATGTTCTCCCAAGGAACCGTAGGGACAGGCAACGGAAGCAACAAGCCGGACGGAGATCTCCGTGGCACCTTGTTTTTTGCACAGGATGGACAAGAAGCCACAAAGTCGAGTACATCTTGGCGAGGTGAGGGCCACCAGTAGTGACGTTTGATAAGGTCAAGGTTCTTCTTAGTTCCGGCATGGCCGGCCAGTTTGGAGGAGTGCCCCCATAGAAGAACCTTTTGCTTGAGATTCTCTGGCACAAGCGTCTTGCCAGGCGGAGGAGTAAGTCAGTTCACTGGAGCCATGGTGATGATCCTAGTGGGATCAATGATATGTGACGGTTCCTCCGTGGATTCGTGTGGTTGGAAGACCCTGGACAGGGCGTCGGCTTTGGAATTCTTGTTGCTGGGACGGAATCGGAGCTTGAAATCAAATCGGGCAAAAAATAAAGACCATCTGGCCTGGCGAGGGTTTAGTCTCTGGGCAGACTGGAGATAGGCCAGATTCTTGTGGTCCGAGAAGATGACAAAAGGATGGACAGCTCCTTCCAGGAGGTGGCGCCATTCCTCCAAGGCCAACTTGATGGCCAAAAGTTCCCGGTCACCGATCGAGTAGTTACACTCGGATGGAGAAAAGGCCTTCGAGAAGAAGCCACAAGGGTGCAGGCGACCGGAGGCGGTTCTCTGGGACAGCACCGCCCCGGCACCAGTCGAGGAAGCATCCACCTCAAGTACAAAAGGTTGATCGCTCTCAGGGCGATGCAGGACCGGAGCCGTGGAGAAAGCCCGTTTTAGGGTCAGAAAGGTCTCCTCTGCCTCAGGAGACCAATCCTTGGAAGTAGACCCTTTACGGGTGAGCACAGAAATGGGTCTTGTGATCGTGGAGAAGTGGGAGACAAATTGCCTGTAATACTTGGCGAACCCGAGGAATCGTTGTATCGCCTTTAATCCGACGGGGCGAGGCCATTTGAGGATGGCAGACAACTTCTCGGGATCCATCCTTAGACCAGCGTCGGAGATAATCTATCCCAGAAATGGCAGAGAGGTCTGTTCGTAGAGACATTTCTCGATCTTTGCATACAGACGGTTCTCCCGAAGACGCTGAAGCACCAGGCGGACACTCTTTCTGTGGGACGAGAGGTCCGGCGAGAAGACGAGGATGTCGTCTAAGTACACGACCACACAGGAGTACAAGAGATCCCGGAAGATCTCATTGACGAACTCTTGAAAGACTGCAGGAGCATTGCAAAGACCGAAGGGCATGACCAGGTACTCGTAATGGCCATCTCGAGTGTTGAAAGCGGTCTTCCACTCGTCGCCTGCACGGATACGGACCAGATTGTAGGCTCCTCTGAGGTCCAGCTTGGTAAAGACCCGAGCCCCTCTGAGACGGTCAAACAGTTCTGGAATGAGTGGAAGAGGGTACCTGTTCTTGATGGTAATCTCATTCAAGCCCCTATAGTGAATGCATGGCCGTAGAGTCCCGTCCTTATTTTTGACGAAGAAGAACCCGGCTCCCACGGGCGAAGAGGATTTCCATATAAAGCCTTTGGCGAGGTTCTCTTGGACGTAATCAGACATGGTGGTGGTCTCCGCGGGAGACAGAGGGTAGATTCTGCCCCTTGGGGGGGTTGAACCAGAAACAAGTTCAATTGGGCAGTCAAACGGCCGGTGTGGAGGGAGGACCTCCGCTTCCTTCTTATCAAAAACATCGGCGTAGGAGTTGTAAGCTGGAGGAAGACCTGGGAGGTCTGGATGTGACCGTGGAGCGGCCGCCAGGCGGACAGGAGTCAGACAGCGAGCTTGGCACGGGTGCCCCCAGCGGAGTATCTCCTCAGAAGACCAGTCAAGAACAGGCTGATGAGTCCTTAACCATGGAAGACCGAGTAGAATGGCATGAGAGAGCTTAGGTAAAACGTAAAAGGCTATCTTCTCTCGATGTAAGGCTCCGATTTGCAATTCCACCTCTTCAGTGACCAAGGTGACGGTCTCCTGTAGCGGTTTGCCATCCACGGTGGCAATCTGAATTGGGTTAGATAGAGTGACTACAGGAATTTGGTATTTGTCTACCTCTTCCGGCCGAATGAAGTTACCCACTGAGCCCGAATCCACGTAGGCCACCTCGGAACCATGCCTCCCTCCTGAAACCAAAAGCACAGAAATCGTAAGGGGTTGAGAGGAATCATCATCATCACCTAGGAAGGCCTCTCTTACCTGACCTAGGTGGAGTCGTTTCCCTGTCTCTTAGGACAGGTGCGGATATAGTGTGACGAATGACCGCAATAGAGGAACAGACCTTGTGCCCGTCTCTCTCTCTGATGTAACTCGGCCAACCTGAGATGATCTATCTGCATGGGCTCACCCGAAAGAGAGGGAAGAAAATCCGACTGAACGAGAGCTGGCCGACTGAGTGAAAGGAGAAACTGACCTGGAGGAGCGCCTGTCTCTCACTGACTCCCGAGCGCGCTCCAGGAAGCGCAGGTCAATGCGGGTAGCCAGCGAGATAAGGTCCTCTAAGGTGGACGGGGTATCTCGACCTGCGAGTTCATCCTTTATTTTACTAGAAAGACCGCGCCAGAATGCCCCCACCAAAGCTGCGTTATTCCAGCCGAGCTCGGAGGAAATAGTGCAAAAGCAAATAGCATACTGTCCGACCGTGAGAGAGCCCTGGTGTAAGTTAAAGAGTGACTCAGTGAGAGAGGCTAACCGGCCCGGCTCATCGAAAACCTTACGAAACGTATCCAGGAAAACCGGGAGACTCGAAACGACCGGGTCGTCACGTTCCCAGAGCGGGTTTACCCAAGAAAGGGCCTCTCCCTCCAGATGGGACATGATGAAGGCCACTTTGGCCCGGTCCGAGGGATATTGCTGCGGCAGCCGTTCAAAGTGGAGACTACACTGATTTAAGAACCCCCTACAGAGCTTGGGATCCCCGGTGAAACGAGGCGGCGAGGCGGGGCGTCGGAGGAGCAGTAGACGCAGGGGGAGGAGTCGGCACTGCAGCGGCAGCCTGGAGGGCCGACAAGCGACTATCAAAGGAGGCCATGTAGGACAAAATGTGGGTTTGAGTATCTTGCTGCTGACCCAGCTCCTGTTGGAGACTGGCCAGCTGAGTGGCATTTCCAGGATCGGCCACCTGTAAGGCCGACAAACGGGTGTCCATCGACTTCATGATTGACATAATGCGCCCCTGATTCTCCCGTAGGAATAGCAACTCTTTCTGGGTAGCAGCCGGCGGAGTCCATGGCCTGATCGTACTGTTAGCGCGGGTGGTCAGGAGCTGGAACTCCGAGAGTGGACCCTCTGGACCGTGGCACCGAGGGACCCAGGGCGAGCTGCCAGGTGGAACCGACCCCTATACAGGGACCGTTAGGAGCAGGCCCAGGGGTTCGAGTACCACGGTAGCCGGTACCGAGAGGGGCGGCTCAGGATGGACCGGAGTAAGACTGAGACTGGAGTAGGACGGCAGGGGCACTGAAGACAGGACTGGAGTAGGACGACAGGAACACTGAAGGCAGGACTGGAGTAGGACGGCAGGAACACTGAAGGTAGGACGGCAGGAACACTGAAGGCAGGACTGGAGTAGGTAACCAGGAACACGGGTAGCAGGACTGAGAAGCTGCTGTGAGGAGCAGCCAAGACAGGAACTGCAGGAGCAGAGTGTGCACGCTGGAGCGAGGCCAGAGTGTCAGGAAACACAACGATCAGGCGCCTCCCTCAGGGGGAAGCGGCCTGATATGGCCCCGTCTGGTCAGCCATTGGTCCAAAGGTGCTTCCGGGTCAGGGCACAGCCGGAGCATAAGAAGCAGGAAGGAGGCGCGGCCGCAGCCTATGGCGCATGCGCATAGCATGCAGGGGAGGTATCGGTCGCGAGCCTGTCTCAGGTGACCGCCGCGGCCATCGGGTGGAGAGAGGCTGCGGCGTGGGAGCGGAGGGCGACTGCGGCGTGGGAGCGGAGGCCGGGTGAGTATGGCGGAGCGGTGTAACAATGTCTACCTCAAAGGACACTGCAAGAAATCCCGGCTGGGAGTGGTGTCCAGCACTTACAAGAATAACTGTTGAATGTTTTACTGTAAAGTATTTGATAATGTGTTTTATAAGAATATTAGTAACTAAGAAATGGCTTTTATAGAAGAATTAGGAATGTCTGATCTAGAGATGAGTGATGTGAATAAAGAATTGAAAGTAGACAGGTGACGGACCAGGTACTTGCGGTCAGTGTCTTGCATCTAGAAGAGACAGTTAAAGTAGAAAAATAAAAGTGTACTAGAGAAGGAAAATGAGAGAAAAATGTGTTACAGAGAATAGCACTTTGAATTGAGAATTGCACTTAGAATTAAAAATTTTAGATAGAATGTAAGATAGAATTGTTTGTAACGTTCAAGATGAGTACCTCCTATACTAGGAAGATTAGTATAAGAAATGTTTATGCGGCATTATAAAAATTTGTATGTTTCTTTGCTGTCTACTTTGTTGTCTTGCAGCCCACGAACATGCTGTGTTTAACAGGGGGTATGTGGCGCCCCTGAGGCTCATTCGCCACAGAGGTACTGCACCTTCTCGTAAGGTGTAGTGCCCCACCAACTAGGTAAGTTGGGAACTCCTTTCCACACTCCAACACCTGCACCCAGACACAGGATAGTTCAGCAATGGACCATATTGCGGCTCCATGCTTAGAGGTTAGCAGAGCACCATTCGTGGGTCCTTGCTTCGTAACACGAGATGTGCTGGGAGGTGGGTGGAGTTGGATATAAATGATTGGGAAGGTTTAGAATTGGAGTCAGTTCAGTCTGGAGGAGAGGCAGAGAGCAGGCTAGCAGGAGGTCAGCCTGAGGGGAGCTCAAGGCAGAGGAAGACAGTCAGTCAGGCGAGGCTGAGGACTGGTCTTAGTGGAACGAGCTGCCTAGGAAAGGAACAGAAGGAGAAAGACGTAGAACTGCAACCTAAGCTTCCATAAGAGAGAGAAGGAACAGTGTGGAACGAAGGAGTAGAAGAACAGAGAGGAGTTGTGGGTTGGAAGAGGAACCCTGCCTATAGGTTCTCAGCGCAAGGCGGGGCCCGGTCCCCAAGGTTGTATGGACACTTATGTGTTATGATTGAGTCACCGTAGGAGGCAAAAACAGAAATGCTAGTTAAGTCCAGAAAACCAGAGAAGTTGGCAGCTATCGGATTGCAGACCCCTGAACCTATCAACACAACTAGCAGTAGCCGTGGGGGGTTCCTACGATGCCCTAGACCCCTCGATCACAGCCGGAGAATTAAATAGGCCTAAAGAAAGAAAGGGGAAATCTAAACTGCCCCAGAGCAGACCCCAAAGCAATAGGCAGCCCCCAACATATAATGACGGTGAAGCAAGATGAAAATACTAACACAGACAGAAAGATAGACTGAGCAAAGACGGGGCCCAAGCTAACTAGATAGAAAAGGACAGGAAGGCTGCTGTCTGCAATCCGTGAAAAACCCTATGAAAATAAGAGCCAACAGACTGACAGTGAAAAAGGCCCTGAAGACGCTAGGCTTCAAAAAAGCCATGTCAGTACTCAGGAATATTCTGAAGACAGAGCTACAGGCAAAAGGAGATTCAGCTCACCCCAGCAGGGAATGGCAGAATACAGAAAAGCAAGGAAAACAAAAAACAAAACAAAAATGCTAACAGGCAAAACAGAAAACTTAGCTTTAGAGGAGCAGGAATCAGACTGGTGTCCTAGAAGTCCACAGAGAAATCACCCGCAGGGCAGAAGGGCGTTGGCAGCCTTATATCCAGTCCGTGACTCCACTCAGCCAGTCATCCTCATTAGGCTCCGGTGCCTGATAATCAGGCTCATTACCTTCCTTTACCAGAATAGGGAGTTCACCAGACCTCAGTGACGAAAGGGAAAATGAACTCACAACAGTACCTCCGCCTTGAGGAGGGGTCACCGAACCCTCAACCTCGCCACCAGGGCGATCAGGGTGAGCCCGATGAAATGCACGCACCAATCTTTTGGCATGAATATCAGAGGCAGAGACCCAGGAATTATCCTCCTGACCATAACCCTTCCACTTAACCAAATACTGGAGTCTCCGTCTAGCCAGACGGGAATCCAGTATTTTCTCTACCTCATATTCCATGTTACCTTCAACCAATACAGGGTCTGGAGGTGCCACCCCAGGAACAACTGGTTCAACAAACCTCTTCAACAAGGACTTATGGAACACATTATGGATTTTAAATGTGACAGGAAGAGCCAAACGAAAAGAGACCGGATTAATAATCTCCAAAATCTTGTAAGGTCCAATAAATCTAGGCTTAAACTTAGGAGAAGCCACCTTCATAGCAATATTTTTTGATGATAACCACACCATATCACCAATCTTAAACTGGGGACCAATGGTCCTATGTCGATTGGAAAACCGCTGGGCCTTTTCCTGGGAGAGAGATAACTTATCCACCACTTGGTCCCAGATCTGGTGCATTCTCTCCACCACAGTGTCAACACCTGGGCCGGCAGAAGGCTCCACCTGCCCTGAAGAAAATCGAGGATGAAACCCAAAGTTGCAAAAAAAAGGTGACATCAAAGTGGCAGAACTAGCTCTATTATTTAAAGCAAATTCGGCCAAGGGCAAAAATGAAACCCAATCATCCTGATCAGCGGAAATAAAACATCTCAAATACGACTCCAAGGTCTGGTTTGTTCTCTCTGTCTGCCCATTGGTCTGAGGGTGAAAAGCAGAGGAGAAGGACAACTGAATTCCCAGCTTGGAACAGAAAGTCCTCCAAAATCTAGACACAAACTGAACTCCTCTGTCAGATACAATGTTCTCAGGAATCCCGTGTAAGCGAACCACCTGTTGCAAAAACAGGGGCACCAACTCAGAGGAAGATGGCAACTTAGGGAGTGGTACAAGATGAACCATTTTAGAGAACCTATCACAAATCACCCAAATAACAGTCATTCTTTGAGAGACCGGCATATCAGAGATGAAATCCATTGAAATATGGGTCCATGGCCTCCTGGGGACCGGCAAAGGCATCAACAACCCACTAGAGCGAGAACAAGATTTAGACCGGGAGCAAGTCCCACAGGACTGCACAAAATTCCTGACATCATGAGACAAGGTGGGCCACCAAAAAGAGCGACTCACCAGATCTCTAGTACCAAAAATACCTGGATGACCAGCCAATGCAGAGCAATGAACTTCAGACATCACTGTCTTCTTCCACTGGTCAGGAACATACAACTTTCCACTGGGACAACTCTCAGGTTTGTCCTCCTGGAACTCTTGCAGAGCAAGTCTCAAATCGGGCGAGATGGCAGAAAGAACTACGCCTTCGCCTAAGATGGTAGCAGGCTTGGTCACCACAGGAGAATCAGCAAAGAAACTCCTAGAGAGGGCGTCTGCCTTGACATTCTTAGTTCCAGGAAGAAAAGAGACCACAAAATCAAAACGTGTAAAAAACAAGGCCCTCCTAGCCTGTCTAGGGTTCAAGCGTTTAGCCGACTCTAGGTAAATCAAATTCTTGTGGTCAGTGAGGACCACAACTTGATGTTTAGCTCCCTCCAAGCAATGTCTCCACTCCTCAAATGCCCATTTCATGGCCAACAGTTCCCGATTCCCCACATCATAGTTACGTTCAGATGGAGAGAATTTTCGGGAAAAGAAAGCACAGGGATTCTTTTTAGATGTTACAGGATCCTTTTGGGACAAAACAGCTCCTGCACCAATCTCAGAAGCATCCACCTCTACCTGGAACGGGAGTGAGACATCAGGTTGCCGCAAAACCGGGGCGGAGGTAAATCTTCGCTTCAGCTCCTGAAAGGAAGCAACAGCCTCAGGAGACCAATTCAACACATCAGCACCCTTCTTAGTCAGATCAGTCAATGGCTTGGCAATATTAGAAAATTTTGCTATAAATTTCCTATAAAAATTAGCAAAACCCAAAAACTTCTGGAGGGCCTTCAAAGAAGTGGGCTGAACCCAATCATAAATGGCCTGTACCTTGGCCGGGTCCATTTCAATAGTTGACGGAGACAAAATAAATCCCAAAAATGAAATCCTCTGTACTCCAAAAAAAGCATTTCGATCCTTTGACATACAGGGAATTCTCCCTCAAGATCCGGAACACAGTCCGAATATGTTCCACATGAGAATCCCAATCCTTGGAGAAGATCAAAATATCATCCAGATAGATAATCAAAAATTTATCGACAAAGTCTCGGAAAATATCGTTCATGAAGCACTGGAAGACAGAAGGGGCATTAGTGAGCCCAAAAGGCATCACCAGGTACTCAAAATATCCCTCCGGAGTATTAAACGCCGTCTTCCATTCATCCCCCTGCTTAATGCGGATAAGATTATACGCCCCCCTGAGGTCAAGCTTGGTAAACCAGCAAGCACCTCTAACTCTAGAGAATAGATCCGAAATCAGGGGTAATGGATATTGATATTTAATAGTAATTTTATTGAGGGCATGATAATCAATACAAGGCCTTAAAGAACCATCCTTTTTGGCCACAAAAAAAAAATGGCACCTAAGGGTGAAGAGAATGGTCTAATATGACCCTTCTCCAATGCCTCCTTAATATAGGACCACATAGCCTCGTGCTCGGGTACAGATAAATTGAAGAGCCGACCCTTGGGAAATTTACACCCCGGGCTTAGTTCAATTGCACAGTCATAACTCCTATGAGGAGGCAAGGACGCAGACTCATTCTCACTAAATACATCATAAAAGTCCGCCAAATAGTCAGGAACATCATGCGACTGAGGAGAGGTGGAAAAAACCGGAGCCTCACTAAAGGCACACCGACAACCCCAACTCACCACAGACACAGATTTCCAATCCAAAACTGGATTATGAATTTGCAACCAGGGAAACCCCAGAACAACGGCATCATGCAGACCATGCAATACCGAAAATATGCAATTTTCTTGATGGTCTGGGGAGACCCGCATGACCACCTGGGTCCAAAACTGAGGTTTATTTTTAGCCAAAGGAGTAGCATCAATCCCCCTCAAAGGGATAGGCGTCTGCAGAGGTGTCATCGGAAATCCACAACGTTTAGCAAAATCCAAGTCCATTAGGTTTAGCGCTGCTCCCGAATCCACAAAAGCCTTGGCTGAAAATGTGGACAGGGAGCAGATCAGAGTAATTGCCAGAAGAAACTTAGGTTGAACACCACCAACAGAAAACATGTGTGCAAAGCGTTTCTCTCATTTAGGACAAACAGAAATAATATGCGAGGCATCTCCACAGAAAAAACTCAGCTTATTACGCCTTCTGAACTCCTGACGTTGCGCCTTAGACAAAACTCTATCACATTGCATAGGTTCAGACGTCTGTTCAACCGGTGGCAACACCTCTCGTGCAATCCTGCGTTCACGTAAACGCCGATCAACCTGAATGGCTAATGACATAGAATCGTCCAGACCAAAGGGAACAGGAAATCCCACCATAGTATCTTTTACGGCTTCTGACAAACCCTTCCGAAAGAGAGCAGCCAAGGCATTATCATTCCAGGTAGTAAGGACCGCCCACTTTCGGAATTTTTGACAGTACAACTCTGCAGAATCTCGACCCTGGTTCAATGCCAACAGGGTCTTTTCAGCCTGATCAATAGCATTAGGTTCGTCATACAACAACCCCAAAGCTTGAAAGAATGCATTCACATTAGTCAGAATAGGATCATCTTGTTTCAAAGAAAACGCCCAATCCTGGGGATCGCCACGCAGCAAAGAGATGACAATTTTAACCTGCTGCGCGGAGCTCCCTGACGAGTTAGGCTTCAAGGCAAAAAATAATTTACAATTATTTTTGAAACTCAAAAATTTAGATCGATCCCCAAAAAATACATCAGGTGTAGGGATCTTTGGTTCAACAGCATGCGAACGAGCAAGGTAGGCGGAAATTCCCCGCACTTCCGCAGCGAGCTGCTCCACACGATCAGACAATTGCTTTATCTCCATTGAGAGAGAAAAAAAAATTCCCCCTACGGCCTCAGAGATATAGAGGAAAGAATATACACACACCTTTTTTTTTCTTTTAACACAATTCTTTCCTGCTATTGAGTACCCTAGGATCTGCGGTATGGCGGGTGATTCTGTTATGATTAAGTCACCGTAGGAGGCAAAAACAGAAATGCTAGCTAAGTCCAGAAAACCAGAGAAGTTGGCAGCTATCGGATTGCAGACCCCTGAACCTATCAACACAACTAGCAGTAGCCGTGGGGGGTTCCTACGATGCCCTAGACCCCTCGATCACAGCCGAAGAATTAAATAGGCCTAAAGAAAGAAAGGGGAAATCTAAACTGCCCCAGAGCAGACCCCAAAGCAATAGGCAGCCCCCAACATATAATTACGGTGAAGCAAGATGAAAATACTAACACAGACAGAAAGATAGACTAAGCAAAGACGGGGCCCAAGCTAACTAGATAGAAAAGGACAGGAAGGCTGCTGTCTGCAATCCGTGAAAAACCCTATGAAAATAAGAGCTAACAGACTGACAGTGAAAAAGGCCCTGAAGACGCTAGGCTTCAAAAAAGCTATGTCAGTACTCAGGAATATTCTGAAGACAGAGCTACAGGCAAAAGGAGATTCAGCTCACCCCAGCAGGGAATGGCAGAATACAGAAAAGCAAGGAAAACAAAAAACAAAACAAAAATGCTAACAGGCAAAACAGAAAACTTAGCTTTAGAGGAGCAGGAATCAGACTGGTGTCCTAGAAGTCCACAGAGAAATCACCCGCAGGGCAGAAGGGCGTTGGCAGCCTTATATCCAGTCCGTGTCTCCACTCAGCCAGTCATCCTCATTAGGCTCAGGTGCCTGATAATCAGGCGCATTACCTTCCTTTACCAGAATAGGGAGTTCACCAGACCTCAGTGACGAAGGGGAAAATTAATTCACAACACTTATGGTTCTGCAGCAGACACCGGTGGAGTAGTTGGCTGTAAATGCACTACTCCCATCCAAGACTTGGGACACAAAAGCAACACAGATAGAGAGCCGGGATCCAGGAGGTCCGTGATCAGGCTACAGCTGTCTGTCATACAAGTAGAGTTGTTAGGAACATCTGACAGGAGGAACTTCAGAGTAACCATGGTACTGGAGCTCTTCACACTAAAAGGCGCAATAGCGGAGTCATTCAGGAAAGGTACATGTTGGCGGAGTAGTGGAGAGGAGAAGCTAACTTGCCTGGGAGGTTGATTGAGTCTCTGCCCCGGAGGACACGGCATGGAAGCGGAACTGTAAGTAAAGCGTTGAAACTGCAAGCCCTGGTGTCCTCCATTCCTTCTTGCATCCGCCAGCACCGCTACATTCCCTGCGCCGGACACTACACCATCAAGGTGTCCCCACATCTACACTGCCCTGGGACAACAGCCCTTCCTGTGGAGGGCTATACCACCATTGCTGCATCCCACCATGTGTCCCAGAGGATCTGTCTGCAGCGTCGGCTTAAGATCTCCCTTGCCGAACACGACAGGTGGCGTCATGAACTATTCAATTCCATTAACCACCCACCACCATTGACATTGGGCGCCCAGGGCCACGGACCGGGTCACAGCTGCCGTGATACTTTCCCCCATGACACCGGCCCGGTACCGAGTACCCTACAGCCCTGGGAGGGCGACCCATATAAAATGTCTATATAGGACTGGGGAGAATTTGAATCTCCCTACAGACTTGAGGATACTGAACTAATATCTCAGGCCCAGTGTAGATTACACCTCAAAATAACAGGCTGAAATTGGATAATGTATAAAATGTCTATATAGGACTAGGGAGAATTTGAATCTCCCTACAGACTTGAGGACACTGAACTATTATCTCAGGCCCAGTGTAGATTACACCTCAATATACCAGGCTTTATTTGGATGGTGTATAAAATGTCTATATAGGACTGGGGAGAATTTGAATCTCCCTACAGACTTGAGGACACTGAACTAATATCTCAGGCCCAGTGTAGATTACACCTCAATATAACAGGCTGAAATTGGATGGTGTATAAAATGTCTATATAGGACTGGGGAGAATTTGAATCTCCCTACAGACTTGAGGACACTGAACTAATATCTCAGGCCCAGTGTAGATTACACCTCAATATAACAGGCTGAAATTGGATGATGTATAAAATGTCTATATAGGATTGGGGAGAATTTAAATCTCCCTTGAGATTTTAGAAAGCTGACAATGATGCTCTCAGTCCCAAGTATGGCAGCAGGCAGAATAATAAGCAGGACTGCTGCACACAAAAGTATGGAAAAATGAATGCTTGGTAACTGGGCAAAAAAGAGGATGAAAAGTATTTTTGCTTTTAAAAAAGCAGTTTGCACAGCAGTGTGAAAACAGCAATGCAGCTATCAAGGAGCCTTATAAGACAGCCTAATAACCAACAGAGCTGATGCACCAAAATATAGCCTCCCCTTGCACTGCACACAAAGTGTTGTGTTGTAAGTGGAAATCGCTAGCAGCAGAAGCAGTTTTTTGTATCTTCTTCCCTGCTTAACGCTCTCCCTACAGAATCAGCAGCAGCAGCTCTCCCTATTCTGAGATCAGCAGAAGTAAGATGGCGGTCAGTGTGCACGCCCTTTTATAGCCCCTGTGACGCCACACAAAGCAAGACAATCACTTGCATGCCCTTCTCAAAGATGGTGGAGACCGCTGCCTATGTCATCTCGTTGCCCACAGTGTGCGTCCTCCATCATTGGCTGAAAGAGGGCGATGAAGCATCAATTGAAATACGACTTTGGCGCCATGGTCGCTGACCTCGTGGCCGACCTCACGCTATGGTCGGCTTTCGTTTCATGAAATTTTGAAATTAACCGACCCGTTTCGCTCAACTCTAATTGTCGGAGGTCAGTGCCGCTGCCTACTTCTTCCACCATTAAGCATATGCAACTGAGACAAGAGACGCGCTGATTTCACTTCATCACGTCCGCTGTATGGAGAGTCAGTGCACAGGAGGCAGGAGAAAAAAATATTTTTTGTGGTGGAATGGTAAAAAATAATAGTTCATCAATTGTATTTTTGGTTGTTTTTTACGACGTTCATTGTGCAGTAAAATTATCAAGTTAGGATAGTTTCACACTAGCGTTCGGCAGGGCTGCGGATGGCAGCCTACTTCCTCCTTTTGTCCTGCATGTGTCCTGCATACCCTATCTTAACATTGGGTACACAGGTCATGTGGATGTATGCTGACACATGCACATGCGTCGTTTTGACGCGTCCGCTGACCGGACGCATGCATATGCGTCAACATACATCCACATGGCCTGCGTACCCAATGTTAAGATAGGGTATGCAGGACGCATGCAGACGTAGGCGGAGCTGAATGAAGAGGTGCGGCAGTGGGCGAGGCTTAACGGAGGACAGAAGAAGGAAGTAGACTGCCATCAGCAGCGCTACAAAATGCTAGTGTGAAGCCAGCCTTTATGTTGATCTTCGGTTTGTCGTGCGGTATAAGTGGTATATTAGGCAACTTTATTCTTCGGGTAGGTGCAATTACAGCGATACCAGATTTATATCGGGTTTTTATGTTTGACTTCAGTCACACACTAAAAGACGATTTTTAGCATCTCAAAGTTTTCATAGTTTTTCCATATTTTGGAGACCGAGTCATGTGACGGTTTGTTTATTACAAGATGAGTTAACTTTTTTATTGGTAGTATTTTAAGGCAAGTTACATTTTTTATTCTTTTTATTCTGATTTTTGGGAGGCAGAATGAACAAAAGCCAGCAATTCAGGAATTGGGTTTTTTTTGTGCTTATTTTAAGCCGTTCTGCGTGTGGTAAAATTGGTAAGGCAGCTTTATTCTCCCGGTCAGTACGATTACACGATACCATATTTATAATTTTTTATGTTTTGAACACAATAAAAACCATTTTAAAGAAAAAATAATTATTTTTGCATCACTTTATTCTAAGCTATAATATTTTTATTTTTCCGATGACAGAATTGTATGATGGCTTGTTTTTTGCAGGACAAGATGATGTTTTCAGAGATACCATATTTATGTATATTTGACTTTTCAATTGCATTTTAGCCCACTTTATGTTCAGCAGTATGATGGTAAAGCATTATTTTTTTACTTGCTTTTATTTATTTTTTTTACGGTGTTAAGTGAAGGCATTATCTAGTGGGACAGTTTTATAGGTCTGGTCATATCGGACACAACGATATCAAATATGCATACTTTTTTTATTTTTGTTTTTACATAAATAAATGTACAGGGTCGGCCATTTATATGGATACACCTAAATAAAATTGGAATGGTTGGTGAATTTGCAAAATGGGCAGAACAAAAATTGGAACAGGACCCTCAGTTTACACAGAACATTATGTTCAGTGATGAGGTAAACTTTTTGGGGTGGGCCATTTATATGGATACACCTAAATAAAATGGGAATAGTGACCGTTTTCTTGCGTAGAGTGTCTTGCATTGAAATCTGCTGCAATGACCGGTACTGTGTTCACCAGACATCAACCCAATTTCTATCCGCTCCTCATGTGTTAACCTCTGCGACATGTCAATGGCTGTAAACAAAGAGAAACTTGTAAATAACTCATAAAAGAATAAAGTTATGCTAAAACCAAGCACACCATTGTTTTTCTTGTGAAATTCTCAATAAATTTGATGTGTCACATGACCCTTTTCCCATTGCAAAATATAAAGTTCAATCCAAAATGGCTGACTTCAAAATGGCTGCCGTGGTCACCACCCATCTGGAAGAGTTTTCCCCCTCCCTGTCACAAACAGGAAGTTGATATCTCCAAACATTCCCATTTTATTTAGGTGTTTCCATAAAAATGGCCCACCCTGTATTTATTGGATTAATATTTTTTCATTGCCATTGTTCTTTATTTTGTGATTTTTTAAAAAAAATAGGATCATTGTCTCTGTACCAGAAGAATCTTAGGAAGTTCCTGTCTCTCTCTCATAAGGAAACAATGGAACATTTGCTGGATGTCAGCGATGAAGGCAATGGAATCCTTACGGAAGCACATAAGTACTCCCAGCAGTTTGTTATTGAGGTCTGGTCCTGTAAGTAGAACATCATTCAGGGAGATATCATCAAACTTAGCACTGGAGTCAAACACCACTCTAATCTGGCCCGGTTTCTTAGGGCGGTATACTCCAAACATGGGTAGGAACCAGCATTCTTCAGAGTCTTTGAGAGTGGGAGCTAGTTCTGCATGGCAGTCCTCAAAAATCTTTGACATGAAGGAGAAAAAGTGATCTTTCATCTCTGGCTTCTTTTGCAGATTATGTTTGAGAGAGGAGAAACGTTTTAATGCCTGATTTCTGTTGTTCGATAGACGTGGTCTGTGGGTTCTGAACGGAAGAGGTGCGACCCAGCTGTTGGTCTCATCCTTTACAAGTCCCTTGTCCATTACCTCTAAGAACAACTTGTCCTCTACCGACACTGCTACTTGGTTGTCTTGCTTAGTTCTCTGGAAGACTGTGCACCCCAACTGATCCTCATAGCTTCCTGACACCATACCAATGTCATGAGTAAAGTCTATTAAATGATTGGATAGTTGGATGCTGTGTGGTAGTTCCTTGACATGGAACTCATTGTTGGAAGGTTGAAACAGAGATGGGCGTCCTTTCTCCAATGTATTTGTTAGCATACTTGTCACAGAAGATGGGGCGTGCATATGTCCCAAGCATTTGTTTCCTATTATGGCCCATCCTAGGCCTAGTCTTTGGGCATAGGGAGCATTGTGGAGTCCATTGATGTGACTTTTCACTTTATGAACCTGTAGGATATCTCTTCCCATCAACAGTATTATCTTTGCCTGATGGTCGAGTTCCGGTATAAGGTGTGCTATGCGTTTCAAGTGAGCAAGATGGATTGCCACATCTAGTGTGGGATTTCAGATCTGTTGTCTGGGATCTGATTACACTCGATGATTGTAGATAGTGATAGGCAGAATTGTCCGTCTAAGGACTCAATTTGGTAGTCAGTGGCTTTCCTGCCAGCTGTTGTCACAGTACCTGCACATGTCTTTAATGAGTAGGGTGTGCTTGGCCCTTTGATGTTGAATAGATCAAAGAATGTTGATCTAGCCAAGGATCGATTACTTTGTTACTTTGATCATCCAAGGTAGCATACAGTCGTACAGCTTTGTCTCTATGGCCCTTTGGGTAGACTTTGACGAGGTATATTTTTGAACAAGACCAACTGTCTATTGTCCCTTTACTGACTTCAGTACATTGTGAAGTGATCTCTGGCATAGCTGCATCAGTGTTCCTTTCCTCCCCGCCATGCTCACTGTCAGCTGGCATGTTTTGTGCCCTGCATGGAGCTGGGCCAGGGTGTAGAGCAGTGTTATGATCTGTGGTGACACATTCTGTGTATTTTACGCTGACCTTACAATCCTGGGCGAGATGAGTTGTGGATGAGCAGCACTTGTAGCAGATATTGTTCTCTTTCAGGAAGCTTCTGCGATCTGGCAAAGATTTTCCCCTGAAGGCTCTGCATTTCAGGAGAGGGTGAGCGGACACCGCTTATCAAGGTCCTGTACCTTTATCTCTGATTGAGAACGGCCAGCAGACCTGTAATTGGAACTTGGAGAAGAAACATAAGTCTTGTGCACTGTCACAGATGTTCTGCGTGGATTTGCAGCTGGTGACGGTGTGGCAAATGACATTGCAAAATCAAAGCTGGGATCATTTCTGATTGTCGCTTGTTCGTGTATAAAGTCTACAAAAACAGAGAAGGGAGGGAATGGGACACTGTGTTTGTATTTGTATGTGGAACTACGTGAGAGCCACCTCTCCTGTAGATTGTAGGGCAACTTTTGGACTATAGGGTTAACACCTTTGGCTATGTCAAAGAATGCAAGTCCTTGTAGGTCACCTTCACATTTGGCAAATAGGACTTCTTTTAGCAGGTCACCTAGTTCTCTAAGTTTCTGGAGACCTTTGTTAGATATTTTAGGAAAGTCATCGATTCTTCTATTACCACTGGTGAGCCGTAACACCTATCCAGCCTCTTCCAGATCTCTTTGAGGCCAATTTGAGGGTGGTTTATATTAATGTCTTTGATCCTTACTGCGTGTTTGACTGACTCTTCTCCTAGGTATTTGACTAAGAGGTCTATCTCTTCCCTGTGTTGTAGCCCCAAGTCTCTACTGACATTTTGGAAGGAAGCTTTCCAAGCTCTGTAACCTTCAGTGTGGTCAGTGAAATTCATGAGTCCCTTGGCAACCAGTTCACGTCGTGTGATCAATTTAGCAAATTCTGTTGTGAACCGGTTGTCAGCAGAGTATACTGGTGATGCACAACATAAAGAAGGATTTTTCCAGCATCTCCAGGAGATAAAATAATAATTGCTTTATTGAGAATATAAAATCTTCATACCATCAGGTAAAAACGACATAAAGAGGCGTATGGAGGGGAGCAATTTGAGGAAATTGCTCCCCTCCATACGCCTCTTTATGTCGTTTTTACCTGATGGTATGAAGATTTTATATTCTCAATAAAGCAATTATTATTTTATCTCCTGGAGACGCTGGAAAAATCCTTCTTTATATTGTGCATGCACTATACACCCAGGTCAGGGTGTTTCCGTGCGTCGGAGGTGTGATCAGGAGTGAAGAGGGGTGAGCTGAATACTTCTTGTTACTATACTGGTGATGGGTCACCCTGATAGTGATGTGAGGTGCGTTCATACCTGCTAGTATCCTCAGGGTGGTGCCAGCCGATGTCATATTGCTTCGGTCTGACGTGCGGTATGTCAGCAAGGTGATTCACATTGGTTACCTGGTGAGGGGCAAGGTAGTCATTAGCAGAATTGTTTTGCTCCACGCTTTCCTGGAGCTGAGCCTCATGATGACTCTCACTCGCTTCACTAGATATGTCGTGTTCTTAGTTATAGTTTGGATGAGGAAGTTCATTAACATAATGAGATGTGCGTTGTGGCGAATATTGCAGTGGCAATTTCAGACTTGACTTACTGCTTCGGCTATGCAGCTCAGGGCTGTGCACGGCTTCTAGTGATTCTGTTTCGGCTAGTGCTGCGGCAGCTTCTCTTTTTACTGCTAGGCTCTCTAAGGCGGCATCAACGCATGCCTTCTCTAACTGCATCTTTCTCTCTTCCTCATCTCTCTCTAAGCGTGACCTTTTCTCTTGGTCATCCAGGCTTGCTCTCTGTAATTTAAGTTGCATCTCTTCTTCAGCATAACTTGCTTGCATTTTGGCAGCTTCAGAATTTGCGCGTGCAATCACGACCTTGCTGCTGATGGACATAGTCTTTGAGGAGACAGATGTAACAGATTTTGTCCTGTGTGATTTGTGGGACATGGTGTCTTGGAATAATGCTTGGCTGTGCAGAAATTGCTGTAGCTGTATTAATCTCTGTGTAGCCGGTGACTTGAATCTCACTAGGTGGGTGAGTGCAGTTTCATTCCTGCAAGCTGGATGAAGGGGTGTCTTTTCCCTGAATTCCACTAGCTGGATGGCCGGTGTTTTACTGGCAGCCCTGCAGGATGGAAGACTCTTCTCTCTGAATTCCCACTAGCTGGATGGCCACTGTTTCACTGTTCTGTCCTCACTAAATGAAGCAGAATTCATGTAGCTTATACAGGCAGCTAAACCGCTATAACAGGGTCCAATAAAGAGACTGTAGTTGAATCTGTGCTTTATTGAACGCGATGGTATATTAGTGTGGTGAAACTACAATACAAACATATATCCACTCAGTCAGTACGGGGTGCATAGGAATATATAATATACAGTACATAATACATTACAAATCAACATTTTCACTAATAGCTAACCAGGGGAAGGACTGATCAACCAGGCTGATATGGAACAGGAATTATATACAGGAAGGATGATTACATACTAGCGATGCTGTCACAAGGGGAGAAGAGAAATGAGATGCTTCCAGGATGCAAGCTGAGAGAAAATGGGGGCTGGATTAACCATAACCCTTTGCAAAAGCTTACCAGAATGCACTGTGAATGGAGGGAAATGGGAAAATGAAAGTAAAACACACAATAACACTGCGGTTATGACTCTGGTCACTAGTTGGAGCCAGAAAACACTGAAAACATTTAACAAGCAGATAATCAGGGACTCTGAATTAAATGTCAGAGACAGAACAGTAGGTGTTGCTGCAGGGTGTCATATAGAGCTGACACCCACATTTGATCACTGCGGTGCTCAGTTTGAGCATGTGCTATAGTCAGGAATAGTAATAATAATAATTTAATTTCTATAGCGCCAACATATTCCGCAGAACTTTACATTTTTGAGGGGACTTGTACAGACAATAGACATTGCAGCATAACAATAAACACATAGATCAAAACAGATACCAAGAAGAATGAGGGCCTAGCTCGCAAGCTTACAATCTATGAGGAAAAAGGGGAGACACGAAAGGTGGATGGTAACAATTGTTTTTATTGTTCGGACCAGCCATAGTGTAAGAATTGGGTGTTCATATAATGCTGCATGAACTGGTTATCAGCCTAAGTATCTAACAGTACAGACATAGAGGGCTATTGAATGCATAAAGCATGTGATATGAGGAATCTGGCTCTGGTAAAAATGTTGAATGGGCAACACAGGGATAGTTAGGTTATTGTGTTGAGGCGGTAGGCCAGTCTGAACATATGCGATTTTAGGGCAAACTGTGGGGATTAATTGTATTAACCTGAATAGTGCATTCCAAAAAAACTGGGGCAGCACATGAAAAGTCTTGGAGATGGGAGTGGGAGGTTCTCATTATTAAGGATGTTAATGGGTCGCCCTCCCAGGGCTGTGGGGTACTCGGTACCGGGCTGGTGTCAGGGGGATGTGTCACAGCAGCGGTGACCCGGTCCGTGGCCCTGGGCGCCCAAGCAATGGGGAGATGTAGTTAATGGTAGAATAGTTCGTGACGCCACCCGTGGTGTTTGGCAAATATGGTGTTAGGCCAACGCTGCATACAGATCCGCTGGGACTGATGGTATGTGCAGCTTAGATGGTAAAGCTCCCCACAGGTGGAGCTGTAGTCCCAGGGCAGTGTAGATGTAGCTGGCACGGGGATGTAGCAGTGCCGGAAGCGTAGGGCACAGACAAGACAGAGCGGTTGTAGTTTCTGTACCTTTACTGAGTATATGCAGTCCAGGGTCCTGATTACAGATGGTATGGAGCAGGTTAGTCTGGAAGCAATTCAGGGTTCTCTCTCACAGATGGGTTGTGCAGTCTCCTTTCCTAGTGCTTTATAGTGTGAAGCACTCCAGTACTTAGTTACTCTGAAATGCCTCTCATCAGGTGTTCCTAGAACGTTACTTGTATGACAGACAGCTGTAGCGTCTCTCGGGGACTCCTCTCCTGAGTCCTGGCTCTCTATTCGATTACTGTTGTGTCCCAAGTCTTTGATGGGAGCAGGGCATTTACAGCCTCCTACTCCTCTGGTATCTGTGGTAGGACCGTCAGTATCCGTACCACCGTGGAGACCAGGCTCCAGTTCTGTGCGCTCTCAAGCTGAGGGAGCTCGCCTACTGCAGCTCGACCTCTCAGCTTCGTTCTCTCCGTCTGCACACTTCACCCTCCGCAGACTATCTGACCACTCCTCCCTCTCGGCCCTCAGAGGACACCCTTCCCCTACATCCTGGTTCAGAGTTCCCCCTGCTGGCCTGGAGTGGAACTGTGTTGCATGTATGGATTGATTATGAGAGAGACCCATCATTGCCTCCAAGCCTGGCATTGCCCTCCCCTGGAGGAAGGCAAAGCCAGTGTGGCGACCATACTCCTGGGGGCGCCACATTAACCTCAGGTCATCAGCAGAATGGAGGGCACAGGTAGGGGGGTAGACTGAGACGAGGGAGGAGATGTAGGGTGGTGCTGAGCCGTGGAGTGCTTTGTGGGTGAGGGTAACAAGTTTGTACTAGATTCTGGAGTGGATGGGTAACCAGTGTAATGACTGGCACAAGGTGGCGGCATCAGAGTAATGATTGGTGAGAAATATGATCATGGCTGCAGCATTCAAGACAGATTGGAGAGGGGAGAGTTTGGTAAGAGTGAGACTGATTAGTGGAAAGATATAATAGTCCAGACGAGAATGAGTAAGAGAAACAGTAAGAGTCGAAAGTAAGAAAGGGTCGAATTCTAGAAATGTTTTTGAGGTGCAAATAACAAGATCGAGCCAGTGATCGGATATGGGGGGTGAATGAAAATTAAGAGTCAAGTATGACCCCAAGACAGCAGGCATGTTGCTGTGGAGTAATGGTGGAACCACACACGGAAATGGCAAAGTCGGGCATATGTAGGTTAGTAGAGGGAGGAAGCTCAAGGAGTTCAGTTTTTGACAGGTTCAGTTTCAGATAGAGGGAGGACATGATGTTAGAGACAGCGGTAAGACAATCACTGGTGTTTTCTAAAAAGGCAGGCGTGATATCAGAAGAAGAAGTGTATAACTGGGTGTCATCAGCACAGAGATAGCACTAGAAATCAAATCTACTGATTGTTTCTTCAATAGGGGCAGTATACAAAGAGAAGAGGAGGGGGGTTAGAACTGATTCTTGAGGAATCCCAACAGTAAGGGGAAGATGAGAGGAGGTCAACCCCCCAGGAAGTATATGTACAGAGGTTAGCGGGAACGCAGCTCCCACTGTGCATTACATACACTGTGGATGTCGGGAAGGGGTTAAAAGTTTGGATTTTTATTAATGCAGCAACGCTGCTCATTTTTAATTTTTTTTATGTATGACAAAATGGGAGTTGCTTTTTGTAATAGCACAAAACTCTGCAATTTGGCCCCCAGCTTCAGTGACAATCCATCAGGACCCTATTATCAATTTGGGCTTTAGAGTGACAAAGAGGGTCCCCTTTGTCTAACTGCTTAAACGTTGTGGTCGCTGCCTACTGCGCCAAGAAAAGACATAGCACAGAGTGGAAATCTCATCTACTTATCGTAAAAATGGGGTAGGGGAGTATTTTTTGTTTTTATTTGCCAGTTATGCACAGATGACATTGCGCGAACCTTGGCTTATCAAAAGCCACATTGAGAATCCCAGAAGGTAGGAGATTCATGAGCTTACCATCAAATGGCCAGAGTCTATTGACCTGACCGATGGATTAGAGTCCTTGGAATCAATCCACCCATCTTTAGTTGTCACAAGAAAATTCTCCTATGCTAAAGGAGCATATTACCCAAAGAATTACAAGGAATTTTTTTCAGTAATAAAAAAGCAAATAAACAACTACATTATGACAGGCAGAATTATAAGACTAGCACCACAATTCCAGAGAACGAGAAAGGTTTACATGAAGGATGGCGGACATCTGCCAGGAGTCCAGATCCATAATCTATGTATCAGTGTTCTACTGAGTAATTTGGAAGCTTTGCCAAGAATGATCTCAGCATGTTTCGAGAACACGGAATCAGACCTTTAATGATAAATGCATTGGCTCTAAAGCGTTTCCTACATGTACCTGTGAACTTGGAGACTGGTTTCTAGGGCAAATATCTCTTTTCCCATTAGTTGCCAGGGCATTGAGAAATACATAATGTAATCGTATAAATTCTACAAAAAGAGGACATTGTCCAGGTCTGATGTTACTTATGATTTGGATCTTCAGGACCTAAATGTTATAATGGTATGGAGTTATGACTGAGCCATGCAGAGTACATATTGTACAGATTGATCTGTTCTTAAATTTCCTGTAATCATATTACTGGGTGTTCTCTGGAAACTAAATACAGAAAATCAAGTAAATATGAAAATTGACTTTTATAGATTATAATGAAATTGGGGTTCCAAACTGAAATTAAGTTCATAAGGTCAAATCGAGACTTTTCTTCATCTAAGGCAAAGATACAGATCTAGATAGAGGATCATGGTGGAGTTATGGCTGGTGTTGCCCCTCCTGCCACCCATCTTACCTTTTGCCCATTCATACTTTTGCCACATGGACGTAGTCGATAAATAAAATAGATAAAACTTGAAACAATATTTGCAGGCAGGTCCATAAAGACATGATTAGCAAAGATTGGTGCAGAAAAACATGACCAGACGAACAGACCCTAGGTCTTAACCCCATCCAACACCTTTGGGATGACCTAGAACAGAGATTGGGAGCCCGATCTCTCCTCCAACATTAGTGTTTGACCTCACAAATGCTCTTCTGGATGAAGAGGCAAAAATTCTCACAGATCCTCCAAAAGACTTCACCATAAGTGCTCCTGTCGGTATTACGTGGAGGTTTAATTCTTTTGTCCATTCAGTCTGTTTACTTCTCCTGACCATAAGTTGCATTCGCTTCTTCTGGACCTGCCTTGGGGTTTAAATTTTTCTGGCACCATGCTCGGGCATCCTCTATATGCAACCTGTGACCTCTACTAGCCTGAAAACAGTACCTATGGGCACACATTAAACATAGAGAACAGATCCTGCATTTCATACATCTGTCAGCCAAAATTATGGACACAGCTGCTAGATCTCCAGATCTCCTTCAACAAGCCATATTTTTTGCATGTCTCAATCGGTGCAAAGATTGACTATAGATGCAATTTAGGTTTCATACTGTGGGTATTTATAATGAAATGTTCCAGCACATTTGTCACATTAGCCATCTGATTTATGATTCACTGCAGAATCCTTCAAACTTTATTTGATTGTTATCCAATTTTCCTTTACTACTGTGCTGAGCAAACATAATAATAATATAAGCCAGAACATCCTAAATGAAAAACAATGCCCACTGTGCGGAGGCAATCGGAGAAGAATTACAGGCTCCTGGGACTGGAAGAACAAGTCCACTGTGTCATTTAGTGCAAATGTTTTTACAAGAAGTGAGGCCCATTAAGCTGAAAAGATATCCGATATGGTGCATTCATGAAGCGGTAGGACATTTATAGGCCAATTAATATTACAGTTAACTTACTGTGCTGTAACAGCTTGAACCAGACACTGAAAGTATACAAATATAAATGGTAGAGTACAGATTTTAGAAAATTTGTTTTGTACAAATTTTCAGACTAGTCTAAAAATCTGCATACCACAATTACAATAAAGATTTTGGTGACATGAAGAAGGCGTCAGAGAGCCTTTAAGGGGACCTGTCACTGGGTCAGAAACGGCCAGATTTTGGCTTTTATTTTATTCCCGCTATTCCCCTGGCTATATTATTTTTTATTTTTCCTAAATCCACCAGATGGCTCCCGAAATATGTTTTTTTTTTTTATTTAGTGCTACTTTTTATGGTCTTTACCAAGTGAGTATTGCTCACAGGATCCTCTGGGGTGTGATTTTAGGTTGCTCTTTATTATTACAATGTGAGCCACACCCCCTTTGAAAAAGGCCATAAAAACTTGTGCTAAATAAAAAAACATACCTGGAACAGCATGGTGGATTGTAATAAAAAAAAAAAAAGCAAAGTACTCAGAGGAGCAGGGGGATAAAATAAGAGTAAAAACTGGCCCCTTTTGACTTAGTTGTCTAGACCCCTTTAAACTGCAATCACTGTTAATCACTGTTCTTAGCAACTATTGCTGTCTACATCAGCTGAAGTGGTGAGTTCAGATGATGTCACTATCTTAGGCTAAGAAATAAGCATGCTTGAATGACATTCTACTATATTTTTGCCATTCTACTATATTTAGCTAATGCTGTATATTCCATTAGGAGCCTGTATTTGATGTCATTCCACAATGCTATAGCGGAAGTTGTCTTCATTACTCAATTTTGTGATACATCATACAGAGGTCTATGGTTTGGGCCATTCAGTACCTTACTTTAAATTATCAGCTATTAGATCAGATATTATCAATCAAATTCTATATTTTCTAGTGTACTTATATTTTGTTGATATAGCAGCGTGGTAATATTGATGCTGTGGTGTCCCCCTGACTGGGCACTCTTTTAGAATTTTTTATCTAATTTTTTAGTGTGTTTTTTTTATAAAGAGTTGATTGCTTTTATTTAATAGTTCTCTCCTTCACTCTGGAAATGGACATTTGGTCCAGAGTATGGGTTTCCACACTTGGGTATAGTCTGATTGTTTATTGTCAATGATTTTCAGAGTAAGGCTAGTTTCACATTTGTGTATGGAGGAACTGCGGACTTCCTCTGTGAAGCTCCGCCCCCACCACGTCTCCTCCGGTCAGCTGCGCCTTTGGCCGCATACTTCTGCATGCGGCCTGCGTACCCTATTTTTAGCATTAGGTACGCAGGCTGTGCCACAGTATGCAGATGCCTCCACATGCATCATTTTGATGGTGCGGAGAACAAAACAAATTCCAACATGCTGCGTTCGGCGCAGGTCGCTGCACCGTCAAAACGACGCATGCGGAGGCATCTGCATACTGCAGCACAGCCTACGTACTCAATGCTAAAGATAGGATATGCAGGCTGCATGCTGAAGTATGCGGCCATAGGCGGAGCTGACCGAAGGAGGCGCGGCAGGGGGCGGAGCTTCACGGAGTAAGTATGCAGCCCTCCGCAGCTCCTCCATCCACAAATGTGAAACCAACCTAACACAGACTCCTTTCTCAGGACAACCTCTTGTCATATATGGTTGTTCTGAAGGAGTTGGTGTGACTTTGAAACGTGTTGACAACAAACCATCAGAGTATATACAAATGTGGATATCATTCTTCCAGCAAGCGCAGATTACTTCCATTTACCTGGCAATCTCAATTCTGATATTTTATGGAAGCTGTAGCATCTGGTCTTTCAGTGATTGTGTCACACACAACCTTGTAAGGTGAACGTATCTTACTCATACCTGTTTTTGGTTATATTACGATAAGATCCTATTGCGCTCTTGTTTTTTTAGCAAGATTTCTGGCATGGTGCACAGAGGTGCACACTACTCATCAGACACTCTTAATTAATGAAGAGACGTGCATCTTCTCAATAAGCAGGAGCGTCTGATGCCAACACGCACTCATTCATACTGGTGTAAAAATCACCGTTCTTGATGAAATGGGCACCTGTATACATAGAATTGGTACTGGAGAAAAGTACCAATAATCCCATGCAACACGTCGTTTACTAACTGTTCACCATTTTTGTGTCTAGAAAAATGTCCGAAAAAGTTAGCGGAAGGTCCAGCATAAACAAGGTCCCCTTGGTTCATAAGCACCAATGGAATATAGCTAAGGTTTGACCTGTTACAAACTATTGACTTGTTCACTGACTTTTTGCTCTTAATAAATAATGTAGCATTCTTCAGATTCCAGAGGTCCGCTTCACAGCTCCCTCCTTTTTATAACAAGTGACTCATTTAGCTGTCTGCTCTCGGGAAGCCAGGAAGCCCGTGTTTGCCTCTCTCCACCACAGAAGCTGCAGCTGTGATCTTCTCCATATAAGGCTGGTGGAGAAAAATAGTCCAAAACAGACATTTTAGAACATAATATTGGAAAAAGCTAAGCTAAAAATATACATCGGAAAATACATATGTTATGTCATAGTAAAAAAACATTGTTTAGATTTATTATCAAAACTCCTTCATAAATAATAACCACAGTTATAGTCAGTGACATAACTTGAGTCTGATGTGCATCGATGCAAGATTTGGACCGGGCCCCCCCCCAATTCTGGTATATATATGGCTTCCATCCTGGTATATGTCTCTGATCCTGACCCTATCCAGCTATATAAATAGTTCACCATTCCTGGTATATATGTTCCCTTTCCTAGCCTTATACTGGTATATACTGTACATATATACAGGTGCTTCTCACAAAATTAGAATATCATCAAAAAGTTAATTTATTTTCAGTTCTTCAATACAAAAAGTGAAAGAGTCATATAGAGTCATTACAAACAGAGTGATCTATTTCACCCGTTTATTTCTGTTAATAGTGATGATTATGGCTTACAGCCAATGAAAACCCAAAAGTCATTATCTCAGTAAATTAGTCGGTGCTCCTTCTGCATCACTTACTGCATCAATGTGGTGTGGCATGGAGCTGATCAGCCTGTGGCACTGCTGAGGTGTTATAGGAGTCCAGGTTGCTTTGATAGCAGCCTTCAGCTCGTCTGCATTGTTGGGTCTGGTGTCTCTCATCTTCCTCTTGACAATACACCATAGATTCTCTATGAGGTTAAGGTCAGGCGAGTTTGCTGGCCAATCAAGCACAGTGATGCTGTTGTTTGTAAACCAGGTATTGGTACTTTTGGCAGTGTGGACAGGTGCCAAGTCCTGCTGGAGAATGGAATTTTCGTCTCCAAAAAGCTTGTCGGCAGAGGGAAACATGAAGTGCTCTAAAATATCCTGGTAGATGGCTGCACTGACTGTGGTCTTGATAAAAAACAGTGGACCTACACCAGCAGATGACATGGCTCCCCAAACCATCACTGATTGTGGAAACTTCACACTAGACCTCAAGCAGCTTGGATTGTGGCCTCTCCACTCTTCCTCCAGACTCTGGGACCTTGATTTCCAAATGAAATGCAAAATTTACTTTCCTTGTGGAGTGTGTCAATGACTGCCTTCTGGACATCTGTCAAGTCAGCAGTCGTCCCCATGATTGTGGAACCTATTTAAACAAACTATTGGACCTTTATAAATGCTTAAAAAGCCTTTGCAGGTGTTTTTGTTACTTATTCTAAGTTAAGGAGATAATAACTTTTGGGTTTTCATTAGCTGTAAGCCATAATCATCAACATTAACAGAAATAAACACTTGAAATAAATCATTCTATTTGCCATGACTCTATATAATATGTGAGTTTCACTTTTTTATTGAAGAACTGAAATAAATTAACTTTTCTAATTTTGTGAGAAGCACCTGTATATGTATGTACACATATGTCCTCCATCCTTGTATATACAGCTCTGGCAAAAATTTAGAGACCACTTTCAAATGTTCAGTTTGTCTGATTTGTCTCTTTATAGGTATATTTTTGAGTAAAATGTAAATTCTTCTTTTAGTCTATAAATTTCTGACAACATGTCTCCGAACTTCCAAGCACTAAATTTTGTAATTTTTTCTGACAAAGAAAAATTGTCAAAATTAAAAAAAAAACAGTGCTTTCAGACCTCAAATAATGCAAAGAAAACAAGTTCATAATCATTTAGAAACAACAATACTAATGTTTTAACTCAGGAAGAGTTCTGAAATCAATATTTTGTTCAATAACCATGATTTTTAATCACAGCTTTCATGCGTCTTGGCATGTTTTCCACCAGTCATTCACACTGCTTCTGGTGCAAACATTTAAGCAGTTCTTCTTTGTTTGATAGCTTGTGACTTTCCAGAGGTTTTCAATGGGGTTCAGGTTGTCACGTCGTTCTGTCTGTACCTGGTTGTCGGCGTGACAATGCATGTCTTTGCTTTAACCCTTTGCTCCTTTCCCCCCTAATTGAGCTGGGATACTGATGGCTGTTACCTCTATGGAGCCTGCTCAGTTCCCTGCTCTGCTGCATAGCCGTACATGTGTTGCTAGGTCTTTGCTCTGCTGCTTGACCATCTGCATATGCGGTCCCTGGTTGCTGCTGTGGAAGCTGTCCGCGGGTTGCGAGGTCATTTGCAGCTGCTGCATAACTTTCCACGTGTGTCTAGGCTACCAGACGATGCCAGATGCTCTAAGCCTCAGTTCCTGCACTGACTGTGCTGTAATGGTTTCTGTTTGTGCTTAGGGCATGCGCGGCCACACCTCCCCTGCTTTTATCAGGGTTAGTGTGTGTACGTGAAATGCTGTCCCCAGCCTATTGCTGAGGAGCAGCTCCTAAATAAACTTCTCCTTCCTTGCTGGGCTTTGCCAGAGCTACTCACAAAGCTCCTGAACCTTTCCAAGTGTGTTTTGTGACTGTGTCCCTGGACCTCTCCTGTCTATGTTTTGGTACCAAAGTCCCTGCCTTGATTCCTGCTTTGTCCTGTTCCTGCGCCCTGCCCTGGAAGCGGTATATCCAGGCCTGAATCCTTGATCCTGTACCTGTTCTGTATCTGACCCTGTCTGAACTGTGTCTGCTATGTTTTGGTACCAAAGTCCCTGCCTTGATTCCTGCTTTTTCCTGTTCCTGCGCCCTGCCCTGGAAGCGGTATATCCAGGCCTGAATCCTTGATCCTGTACCTGTCCTGTACCTGACCCTGTCTGAACTGTGTCTGCTGTTATGTTTCTGGAATCCCTCTGTGTTTGGAGCCTCACACCAAGTGACTGAGTCTTTTTGTAACCGGTGTTCCTGCTGAGCATCTACTACCCTGTGCTCTGACTACCATGCAGTGCTAGCTCCATGCAGGCCCAGCAATCCTGCAGTTCTAGCACCATCACGTTTGAGTTCGTTCCTAGGCCCAATGCCCTGAGCCTGATGACTGCAGTCTGGAACCTGATGACTGCTGTCTGGATCCTGGAGCTTTATGACTGCATTGGTGCCTGTAGGTCATGTCGGATGTCCGGAACCGAGCGACTCCTGTCTGATGTCTGCCGGTGACTCTGATGCCCTGTGGGTGACCCTGATGTCCAGCCTGTGTCCTGATGTCCAGCCTGTGTCCTGATGTCCTGATGTATAGCCTGTGTACTGATGTCCTGATGTCCAGCCTGTGTACTGATGTCCTGATGTCCAGCCTACGTACTGATGTCCTGATGTCCAACCTACGTACTGATGTCCTGATGTCCAGCCTGTGTCCTGATGTCCTCATGTACCCTTATGTCTTGCCTGCATCCTGATGGCCCGCCTATGTGTGCCTCAGTGATCTGTTGGTGCCTTGGGGTCCACTGGGTGGTACCCTTCTGAGAGGTGTGGAATCAGGAGCCTGGCATAGCCCTGTTTTGTCTATGTACTGTGTAACTTTACTTTAAGTAAACTTTATGTTCTTTATACCTGAAGTTGTGCGGTGTTATCAAGTCCTACATGTCTTCTCTTTGTCCACATGCTCAGCTGCCACAGAACCCCAGTCACTGCCATTCCCTAGTCTGGGTAGGCTCGGGCGCCCCTCTGTGGTATAGAGGGTCCATACGCCCGCCCCTCGCCGTCAGTGTGGAGGCGCGTGCTGGGCCGCGTCCGCGGCCTCAGTTATGACACAGGTCTGGAGAATGGGCTGCCCATGACAAGGTTTTGATTTGGTGGTCTCTTACTTTTTTCAAGAGATGTATGTTCCCTTTCCTGGTCCCACCCTGATATATACAGTCATGGCTGAAAGTGTTCTCACAAAACCTCCAAATGTGGGTTGGACAAAATTGGCACCTTTGCAAAATTGTGAGTAATCAACTTTGATTCAAGCATGTGATGATCACTCAAACTCACCTGTCGCAAATAACAGATGTGGGCAATATGAAAATCATACCTGAATCCAGATAAAAATGGGAGAAGTTGACTCAATCTTTGCATTGTGTGTCTGTGTGTGCCATACAAAGGATGGAGGACTGAAAGAGGAGAAGAGAACTGTCTGAGGACTTGAGAAACAAAATTGTTGAAACATATCAACAATACAATACAAGTTCATCTCCAGAGATCTTGATGTACTTTTGTTCATAGTGCGCAGCATAATCAATTAGTTTACAACTAGAGTTGAGCGATACCGTCCGATACTTCAAAGTATCGTATCGGATGGTATCGGCCGATCTTTAAAAAAAGTATCGGTATCGCCGATTCCGATACCGGAAGTCCCATTCAAGTCTATGGGACTTCCGGTATCGGAATAAGAAAAACCCTTTCCTGCCCTTGTACAGCCTCTCTGGGGTCTGTACGGGCCTTTCGGGGGGCTGTGCCGGCCTGCCAGGGGGTCTGTGCAGGCTCCGGTGGTCTGTGCCGGCCTGCCGGTGGTCTGTGCAGGCTCCGGGGGGCTGTGCCGGCCTGCCGGGGGGCTGTGCCGGCCTGCCGGGGGGCTGTGCCGGCCTGCCGGGGGGCTGTGCAGGCTCCGGGGGGCTGTGCCGGCCTGCCGGGGGGCTGTGCCGGCCTGCCGGGGGGCTGTGCCGGCCTGCCGGGGGGCTGTGCAGGCTCCGGGGGTCTGTGCAGGCATCATCCGATGGGACTACAAGTCCCATCGGGCGATGCCTGCTACCATGACAGTGATTGACACATTAGCCAATGATGGGACAGTAGTAGTCCCATCATCCGGCTAATGTGTTAAATGTAAAAAAAAAAAAAAATTACATGCTACATACATACAACATGCATACTACATACATGCTACATTCATACTACATACTACATACATGCTACATTCATACTACATAAATACTACATGCAACATACATACTACATATATACTACATGCATGCTACATACATACTGCATGCTACATACATACCACATATATACTACATACATACTACATGCATGCTACATGCATGCTACATGCTACATACATAACACATATATACTACATGCATGCTACATACATACTACATGCTACATACTACATATATACTACATGCATGCTACATACTACATGCTACATACATACTACATATATACTACATGCATGCTACATACATACTGCATGCTACATGCATGCTACATACATACTACATACATACTACATGCTACATACATACTACATATATACTACATACATACTACATACATACTACATGCCTGCTACATGCATGCTACATACATACCACATACATAACACATATATACTACATGCATGCTACATACATACTACATGCTACATACATACCATATACATACTACATGCATGCTACATACATACTACATGCATGCTACATACATACTACATGCTACATACATACTACATATATACTACATGCATGCTACATACATACTACATGCTACATGCATGCTACATACATACTACATACATACTACATGCTACATACATACCACATATATACTACATACATACAATACATTCATACAATACATACATAGACATACAGTACATATAACATAGAGTAACATACTTACCAATACTTGTCACATTGTTCCCCGAAGCCATTGTCTTTTCCGGAATAAATATTAACATAACAAACCACAAAAATACTCACCCACGATCCGAAGCAGTCCACGAGTGTGTCCCACGACGATCTTGGGTAGAGAACTGCAGCATCAGATGATGCTGCCGTTCTCTACGGGCTGCAGGAATCCAATGACGGAAGGTAGGTATCCTTCCGCACTGTATTCCTCCGCCACTTAAAAAAAAAAAAAGTCCCTAGTCTCACTTTATGCCATTGCTGTGTGGGAAATTCCCACACAGCAATGGCATAAAGTGAGACTAGGGACTTTTTTTTTTTTTAAGTGGCGGAGGAATACAGTGCGGAAGGATACCTACCTTCCGTCATTGGATTCCTGCAGCCCGTAGAGAACGGCAGCATCATCTGATGCTGCAGTTCTCTACCCAAGATCGTCGTGGGACACACTCGTGGACTGCTTCGGATCGTGGGTGAGTATTTTTGTGGTTTGTTATGTTAATATTTATTCCGGAAAAGACAATGGCTTCGGGGAACAATGTGACAAGTATTGGTAAGTATGTTACTCTATGTTATATGTACTGTATGTCTATGTATGTATTGTATGAATGTATTGTATGTATGTAGTATATATGTGGTATGTATGTAGCATGTAGTATGTATGTAGTATGTATGTAGCATGCATGTAGCATGTAGTATGTATGTAGCATGCATGTAGTATATATGTAGTATGTATGTAGCATGTAGTATGTATGTAGCATGCATGTAGTATGTATGTAGCATGCATGTAGTATGTATATGGTATGTATGTAGCATGTAGTATGTATGTAGCATGCATGTAGTATATATGTGTTATGTATGTGGTATGTATGTAGCATGCATGTAGCATGCATGTAGTATGTATGTAGTATGTATGTAGTATATATGTAGTATGTATGTAGCATGTAGTATGTATGTAGTATGTATGTAGCATGCATGTAGCATGCAGTATGTATGTAGCATGCATGTAGTATATATGTAGTATGTATGTAGCATGTAGTATGTAGCATGCATGTAGTATATATGTAGTATGTAGCATGTAGTATGTATGTAGCATGCATGTAGTATATATGTGTTATGTATGTGGTATGTATGTAGCATGCATGTAGCATGCATGTAGTATGTATGTAGTATGTATGTAGTATATATGTAGTATGTATGTAGCATGTAGTATGTATGTAGTATGTATGTAGCATGCATGTAGCATGCAGTATGTATGTAGCATGCATGTAGTATATATGTAGTATGTATGTAGCATGTAGTATGTAGCATGCATGTAGTATATATGTAGTATGTAGCATGTAGTATGTATGTAGCATGCATGTAGTATATATGTGTTATGTATGTGGTATGTATGTAGCATGCATGTAGCATGCATGTAGTATGTATGTAGTATGTATGTAGTATATATGTAGTATGTATGTAGCATGTAGTATGTATGTAGTATGTATGTAGCATGCATGTAGCATGCAGTATGTATGTAGCATGCATGTAGTATATATGTAGTATGTATGTAGCATGTAGTATGTAGCATGCATGTAGTATATATGTAGTATGTAGCATGTAGTATGTATGTAGCATGCATGTAGTATATATGTGTTATGTATGTAGCATGTAGCATGCATGTAGCATGCATGTAGTATGTATGTAGTATATATGTGGTATGTATGTAGCATGCAGTATGTATGTAGCATGCATGTAGTATATATGTAGTATGTATGTTGCATGTAGTATTTATGTAGTATGAATGTAGCATGTATGTAGTATGTAGTATGAATGTAGCATGTATGTAGTATGCATGTTGTATGTATGTAGCATGTAATTTTTTTTTAATTTTTTTTTTTTACATTTAACACATTAGCCGGATGATGGGACTACTACTGTCCCATCATTGGCTAATGTGTCAATCACTGTCATGGTAGCAGGCATCGCCCGATGGGACTTGTAGTCCCATCGGACGATGCTTGCACAGACCCCCGGACATCAGCACAGACCCCCGGCAGGCCGGCACAGCCCCCCGGCAGGCCGGTACAGACCCCCACAGGGTGCACAGACCACCGGCAGGCCGGCACAGCCCCCCGGCAGGCCGGTACAGACCCTGGGCAGTCCACACAGCCCCCCGGCAGGCCGGCACAGCCCCCCGGCAGGCCGGCAGAGACCCCCCGGAAGGCCCGAAATGACGGCGCATCATGATGCGCACACACCGCGCATCATGATGACGTCAGGCCGTCAATCAACTGAACTTCCGATTCCGATGCCGAATTCCGATATTGAAAAAATATCGGAAGTCGGTATCGGAATTCCGATACAGCAAGTATCGGCCGATACCCGATACTTGCGGTATCGGAATGCTCAACACTATTTACAACCCATAGCAATGTAGCTAATTTGATTGGCCTGCACTGTGTATGGTCACACATGGACCCGACGGCTTTCTGCACCACAATACACTTCAGCTCAGCTGAATGTGCATCTGAGGATGCACATCCAGTTGAAGTTTATACTGGCGTTAGCGGGCAACCACCTGCATTGGCCCATTTGCAGTTGTAACCTCTGCAACCACTGTTACGCCACTGATTAAAGCCTATATTCTACTTAGCTGCATTATAGTTAAGGGTCCAACAGTCTTAGTAGTGTCATATAGGTTGTGGCTATTTGTTATGAAGCAGCAATATTAGAACTTTACATCACTGCCATGATCGGACTGAGTTTTGAGACAGTCACCAGTTCCAAGGTCAAGGAATCAATATTCCAAATTTGAAAAACCCCTTTAAAATTAGTTTTAAATGTAACTTCCCCACACAAGCTTAATGCTCCCACAATGCTTTACTGTGTAGTACAATGTTTCCTAAGATTTAGGATGCATTTATAACAGAATTAGAGTCAAATACATGTTTACAGCTATTAAAACTGTAGGGATGAAGATTTCCACAGAAGATCCTGGATGGGTCTGAATGAGCTTAAATTATTGAAATTAGACAGAACTAGACATTTTCCAGTTTCCTACCCAAATCCCTTTTGCGTTCTATTCCAGTACTTAATGTCAAAAAGGATTAAAACAAATTCAGATTCCCAGAAGGATGGACTCATAAAGACAACCATTTTTCATCTGACCTTCTTAGAACATATGATCATCATCGTAGATGGACCAACTTGAGTCACATCAAAGAGCCATCAACTGGGTTGACTCATCCCATTTTTGTGTTAGTAGAATGCCAATCCACTTTCATGGCCATCATGCAATACAACAGAGGCCGCTGCAAATTCCTGAGTCATGTCATTGCAGACAATGGGGCAGATTTAATAGAATTGTCTGATTTTAAAAAACTTTGACTCAACAAGCTGAAAATGCACAAATGTAATACTGTGACCTATGTTGCATATTACGATTCGTTTATTTTTAGACTGTCTAGTCTAAATTTCCAACACTTATAAGTTAGCTTACTTCGTGCCAAAAATTTTGCTATACACTGTCACATATCGGTTCATATCCTTGTGCAATTAAGCTAAATCCATTTCCCGCTTAGCCATATTCTCTTGTCAAATTAGTTGAAAAAAGGTTTTAAAACAAATAATAAATTAAAAAAGACCTTTCAACAGTTCAAAAGTGGCTAGTTTTTGCTCTTTTTATAGTCTCTGTGCTAGACTGAATTTGTTGTTTTTATTAAAAAAAAATCTGCCATACTGTTTCAAGATACAAGCTTTTTTAATTTTGCAGTAATTTCTATAGCCTTTACAATCGGGTGTGGCTCACAGGATCCTCTGGGGCATGTCTTTGGGTTGTTTTACATTATTACTCTGTGAGCCACATCTTATTGTAAAGATCATGAAAAAATATCCATGGCCCCTTACCAGCCTGAGAATACTAGCCCCCAGCTGTCTGCTTTAGCTTCGTTGGTTGTGAACAGTGGGGGGGGGACCCCACACTGTTTTTTTAAATTATTTATTTAAGTAATTTAAAAAAAATAGCCTCCAGCTGTCAGTCTTGCCTGGCTGGTTTTCTATAATGCAGGGGAACCCATGCATTTTTTTAAATTATTTATTTAGAGCGCAGGCACTGGCTAATGAATACTCCCATTTGCAGATGCCTGCTCTCACTGTTATTAGTGGCAGCAGTCATATGCTGATTGCAGCAGTAGTCCCATCAGCCGAAGCCAGTGACCAGAGGTAAACTTTTTACCTCCGCTCACAGCTGTGGACTCACGATGTGATTTTACCGTTGATCAGAAGCAGTGTTTGCCGCACATGACAGCGTGGCAAACACTGGATGTTCGGTCACCCCATTCAAGCGAATGGGGTCTGTGTCTAGGTACTGTTCTAGTACCTGAACCCGAACTTTTTTTAACTGTTTGGCCGAACCCCCTGGACCCGAACATTCATCTCTAATCATTAGTGAGCAAAGTGTACTACTTGTGAGTTATGAGGTCCCCTGTGGCCAGTCTCCTGAACTTGTGTGGGGAGGAGGACCCCCATACAGTGATTGGGCTGGAACCAGGGGGACCGCCATCAGGGTTGTTGAAGAAACCACATCAGGGGGATTACAAAGGGAGACATGCGACTGAAGTTGTCAGGGCAACAGGGGGCGGGGCGAGGGTAAAAGGAGCAGGGGACGCGCTGAGGTGGCAGTTGGCAGAGAGCCTGACAGGAGAGAGGAAGCCGTGCGGCAGAGAGAGGACTGTGGCAACTGACGGTGTGGAAAAGAGAGACAGGCAGGAGATTGAAAAAGGGAAATTTGAGACTGACCGAAGGTTGACGCGTAAGAGACTCTCCCCGGGAGTTTCCCCCCGCAAAGATTCAGATAAAGTGACGGCCGCTGATTCCCTCCGTGGTGTGACAGGACCGGGATCTCAGGCGACCGCTGCGACGACACAGCAATCCGGTACAGTGGCCAGGACACTGCCCCCCTGTCTTCTCCCACAGCTGCGGCCCCGTCATCACCGACCTCAGGGGACGTCACCTCGCTACAGGCGGCCGCAGAGCCCGTCCCGGTTACTGAGGGGACACTGAGCAGAATTTGTTAACGTTTATGTCTTTTTTTGAAACTGCGTCATGACTTGGCTGGGGAACGAGCGCCTCTAAACGGACGCCTGGGAGATTGACCCCCTGAACAGTTTCTTCAGGGCCTGTTGTGCCCCCACCGACCCCACTTCTTCAGGGCCCGTTGTGCCCCACCGTGCCAGCTTCTTCAGGGCCCGTTGTGCCCCACCGACCCCATTTCTTCAGGGCCTGTTGTGCCCCACCGTGCCAGCTTCTTCAGGGCCCGTTGTGCCCCACCGACCCCATTTCTTCAGGGCCCGTTGCGCCCCACCGCCCAGTTTCTTCAGGGCCTGTTGTGCCCCATCGTTCCGGTTTCTTCGGGGCTGGACAAGCACAAGTCCTTCCGGGAAGTCGTGGATTACAAGGCAGCCACATCTGCAACCCCTGAGTGGTCGTGAACTCGAGCGACGCCCGGAAGGCTAAGTGTATTATAGAGAAAATAAGGACCCTTTTTGTTTTTTTTATGTTGTGTTACGAGTCCCTGCGAGGACAAATAAGTGTTTCCCGTTTTGTCTGATTTAAGCAGTTTTAGCCCTTGCGGCTTTAAAACTTATAAAAGTTTATTTCACCCCACATTCAGTCTCGTGTCTCGTCACTGCATCCTGTGAGCCTGCTCGACCCCTACACTTGGCGTAGTCGGCAGGATGCAGTCTCCGAGCGCGGACAGTGGTAGCCCCGAACATGGGGGAGCTGTAAGCTCTGTAAATAATGAGGGTCCCCGTACCAGCATCTCATTGGGGGCCATGTTGAACAACCTGCCTAGATTCTCTGGCTCAAATACTATGCTATGGAGCTGGACAGAGCGGATGAGGGGGCTTTTTCGGATGCACCCAATGACCCCTGACCTGGAAGCTGAAGTGGCACTCATGGCCCTAGACGGGGAGGTGCGGAGGTCAGTGATGTTGAAACCCCCGGGGCACCGCAACACTTTTGAAAAGGTGTTGCAGATAGTGGAACAGACCCACGGGGATCCCACTAATGTGGGAGAGTTAAGGACCCGACTGTTTAGCCGGATGCAGGCAGAGGGGGAGACGATTACTCAGTATATGAATGTACTCCAAGAGTTGCATACGGCTATTGAAAGAAAAGATGGGGTAGGGGTAGGACCTGTTGACATAACCCTACGTGACCTACTGGTGACTGGACTGCGAGATCCACTGATAAAGCAGGCTTTAAGGGAACGGATCAGAATGAATCCCCAAATCGACTTTTCAGAAGTGGGAAGTCAGGCACGGGTTCAGGAGCAAGAGCAGGGGATGGCGGTCCCCGTGGGGAAGGTCCGAGGTGTGGAGGCCTCCTCGAACACAGTTGAGGAACCTCAATGGGTGGAGGAGATGAAGCGTGAATTGAAAAATATAAAGAGCGAGTTGGCTGAAGTAAAGAGAAGAACCGAACCGGAGACTGGACGACCCAGTGCTAATCCCGGTCCCTGGGGGTCACGCTCTCCGCGAGGTGGTCAATCTCTACCGGCCCGGTGTTATGAGTGTGGAGAACCAGGCCACTTCGCCCGAGAGTGTCCGCGGCGTGGGAGATACCCACCCCGGCGGCCATTAAACTAAAGGGCTCCGGGCTGGGGGGACGCCGCTCGGAGCCGAAAACCACAACTAGGGGTGGTGGAAGTCCCGAAGATTTGGTAGCAAAGTGTCCTGAAGTTTGGGCAGAAGTAGAGGGCCGGGCCGTCCGGTGTCTGGTGGACACTGGGTCACAAGTAACCACTATGCCCGCAGCGTACTTTCAACAAAACTTTCCGGAGGCAGCAAGGCCTCAGTGGGGGCCCATGATTAGACTAGTAGCCGCCAACCAACTGCCGGTTCCGGTTGCCGGGGTAGTGTGGGTGCAGGTGACGTTGTGCGGTAAACCCCTCGGCCGCAGAGGGGTGGTGCTGACTCAAGGAGAAGCTGATCAACGACACCCCGTCACCCTAGGCATGAATATTTTAAAAGAGTTTGGTAACCTGTTGCTTAATGATCCCACACAAAGGACACTGAAGCAGTGGGGTTCTCGCACAGCTCAGGGACAGGTATTCCAGCAGCTGGTGCGAGGTGCGCGGGTGCATCGGGACTGCCAGGAGGGTGAGGCTCTGGGCAAGGTCATCGCGACAGCGGCACCCCTGCTTGTGCTGCCTCCTGGACAGACAGTGGTGGCCCTGCCAATTCGGGCCCCGATACCTTTGGAAGGCGTAGAGGTGCAGGTGGAGCCGTGTCACTCAGAGCACTTACCTCCTGGCATACTGGTGGCCCGTTCCCTCGCTAGGGTGCGAAAAGGAACCGCCCTGGTCCGCTGCGTTAACCTTGAAGACCGAGATATCATTCTGAAAGCACGGACTGTACTGGCCAAACTAGTAAAGCCTCTAGAAGAAGTGCTGCCCGCTGCTGCGGTTCAATTACGAGTACACCCCGAGGATCCTGGGGAGGTAACAATACGAACCCTACAGGCCCACGAAGTCTCGACACAAGAGAAGGGCCGAAATATTTTGGAGCAGATGCGGGCCGAGCTTTCTGGACTAACTGCGGCCCAACTTTCACAAGTAAAAGCATTGCTGGGACAGTACCATGAAGTATTTGCTAGTCATGAGGACGACTTTGGGTGTACCACCGCCATCACTCATGAGATCCCCACAGCAGGAGCGGCCCCTATCTGAGAACGATATCGACAGATCCCGCCACAACTCTATCAGGAGGTGAAAACTTTGCTGGCTCAGATGCTACAAAAAGGGGTGATACGGGAAAGTCAAAGCCCTTGGGCGGCCCCCATCGTGTTGGTCCGGAAGAAAGATGGTACACTACGATTCTGTGTTGATTATCGTAAATTGAATGCTTGCACTATTAAAGACTCATACCCACTGCCCCGCATAGAAGAATCTCTGTCTGCATTGGGTAAAGCAACATATTTTTCGACCCTGGACTTGGCCAGTGGGTACTGGCAGGTGCCTATGTCAGAAGAGGACAGAGCTAAGACGGCGTTCATAGTGCCCATGGGACTGTTTGAGTTTAATCGAATGCCATTCGGGCTGGCCAACGCCCCCGGGACATTTCAGCGATTGATGGAGCGATGTCTAGGGGATCTCAATTTTGAGGCCACGTTGATCTACCTGGACGACATCATCGTCTATGCCGCCTCCTTCGAGGACCACCTGAAGCGGTTGGGACAGGTACTCAGCCGGCTGCAAAAGTACGGGTTGAAGGTGAAGCCTCAGAAATGTCACCTATTTCGCTCTCAGATTGAGTATCTGGGTCATGTCGTTTCGGCAGAAGGTGTGAGGCCATCCCGGGAGAAGATTGCTGCTATCCAGGAATGGCCTACCCCCGAGACGGTGAAAGACGTGCGGGCTTTTCTGGGGTTAGCTGGATATTACCGTCGTTTCGTAAAGAATTTTGCATGTCGAGCTCGAGCCCTACATGACCTGCTGAAGGGGGCTCCCGCTGGGGCCAATGGGCGAAAAATCCAGTGGCAACACCCTCAGGAAGAGGCCTTCCGAGATCTCAAGGCTGCACTCTCGGATGCCCCAGTGTTGGCTTATGCGGATTTTTCTCAGCCGTTCATCCTGCACACTGACGGGAGTCTTCACGGGCTAGGAGCTGTGTTGTCACAAGTTCAGGATGGCCGGGAAAGGGTGATCGCATATGGAAGCCGTTCACTCCATGACTCCGAGCGTAACCCTGACAATTACAGCTCTTTTAAGCTCGAGCTCCTCGCAGTGGTGTGGGCTATGACGGAGAGATTCGCAGAGTACCTAGCGGGCTCCGAGGTGGTAGTGCAAACTGACAATAACCCACTGGCTCATTTGGAAAACGCCAAGTTGGGGGCTTTGGAGCAGCGATGGGTGGCCCGAATGGCGAAGTACAATTACAAGATTATTTACAAAAGAGGGGCCGAGAATGTTCATGCAGATGCTCTCTCTAGGATTCGACATACAACTCCTGGACAGAATCGAGACGAAGAATTAGAAGGAGAGGAAATACCGTTCGCTCTTACCGCTGCCGTGCTCACCAATGTTGGTGCAAAAGTATCTTCCCCAGAGGCCCACAGGGGCATCCTGGAACAATCTCGTAATAAGTGGATACAACAGCAACAAGAAGATGAAGAAGTTGGACTTCTCCGGACATGGGTCGCCGCTGGTCAATTACCCACTGATACTCAACGACAAGCTTTGACCCAAGACCTGTCGCTGATGCTGCGACAATGGGAGAGACTGATTATCCGAAGGGGATTACTGTACCGTAAGATCACTTCGCAAACAACCTCAACGACTGTTTGGCAGGTGGTTACGCCCGGAGCTCAACTACACGAACTGGCTCGAGAGGCTCACGAAAAAGGGGCCCACTTTGGAGTCAAAAAGACTTTGCAATGGTTACAACAGAAAGTTTATCACCCACGCTTGTCGGCTGTTGTGGACGAAGTTTGTCGTACTTGCCGCTTATGTGAATTGGCCAAACCGCCTGCTCAGAGGGCCGCAACACAGACGATTGTGACTTCAGAACCCTTGGAGCTCTTGACGGTGGATTATCTGCACATTGGTCCCGCATTCCAGGGATACGAACACTGCCTCGTCATGGTGGATCATTTCACTAAATTCGCTGTGGTCACCCCTACTCGAGACCAGACCGCGGAGTCAGCCGCCTCCGCAATTTGCAGAAATTTTATACAAGTGTACGGCTGTCCTCAACGCATACATTCCGACCAGGGAGCATGTTTTTTGGGGAAAGTTATGGAGGAACTACATCATCTTTATGGGATTGATAAATCCCGGACCACACCATATCACCCGCAAGGGAATGGGGCTTGTGAGCGATTTAATCGGACATTGATTCAAATGCTACGCACTCTGGAGAGTGACAAGAAAGCTCGTTGGCCTGAATATGTTTCTGAATTAGTGTGGGTTTATAATAATCGGGTACATCGAGTAACGGGCTATACTCCTTATTTCCTGCTGTTCGGACGAGAGGGTAAAGGGATCACGGAGGTAGAGTTGGACCCCGAAGAGCCTCGGCCCTGGACCGGAGTGTCGTCTTGGGTCCGAAATCATCGCCACAGGTTGCAAACTCTTCACCGAATTGTACATACCAAACTTCAAGACTGGGAACACCCCGGGAAGAATACAACCTCCCCTCCCCATCTCCAAAGCGGGGACCGTGTGCTTGTACTAGATCAACGCCCCCAGAATAAACTGGAGTCACGTTGGGAAGAGAGTCCTTATCGGGTACTACGCCGTATCCATTCAGAAGGACCTGTGTACGAAATACAGCCCGAGCAGGATGAAACACTGCCTACTCGCATTGTGCATCGTAATATGTTACGCCTGTGTATTTCTTCCGACCCGAAGCAACTGGAACCCGTCCCGAAGACATCCGAACCGGAGTCCATATGCTGGGACTCAGACGACGAGGATTTTCCTCCAGTTCCCAAGGGCCCTCCACCCAATAATGAGCCAGTTGACACAATTAACCCACCGGCATCTTGCAGCTCACCGACGTCCACCACCCCAGAAGATTCCACCCCAGTCGAACTTAGACGCTCCGAGCGGTCAACAGCCGGCAAACCCCCCGAACGGTATGAACAAGACCAGTTCGTATGGCAACAAATATTGACACCTTTACAGACCAATCTCAATAGACTAACACCCTCGCCCGAGGACTGGCGAGCTTACAGGGTGGGGGAATGTGGGGAGGAGGACCCCCATACAGTGATTGGGCTGGAACCAGGGGGACCGCCATCAGGGTTGTTGAAGAAACCACATCAGGGGGATTACAAAGGGAGACATGCGACTGAAGTTGTCAGGGCAACAGGGGGCGGGGCGAGGGTAAAAGGAGCAGGGGACGCGCTGAGGTGGCAGTTGGCAGAGAGCCTGACAGGAGAGAGGAAGCCGTGCGGCAGAGAGAGGACTGTGGCAACTGACGGTGTGGAAAAGAGAGACAGGCAGGAGATTGAAAAAGGGAAATTTGAGACTGACCGAAGGTTGACGCGTAAGAGACTCTCCCCGGGAGTTTCCCCCCGCAAAGATTCAGATAAAGTGACGGCCGCTGATTCCCTCCGTGGTGTGACAGGACCGGGATCTCAGCCGACCGCTGCGACGACACAGCAATCCGGTACAGTGGCCAGGACACTGCCCCCCTGTCTTCTCCCACAGCTGCGGCCCCGTCATCACCGACCTCAGGGGACGTCACCTCGCTACAGGCGGCCGCAGAGCCCGTCCCGGTTACTGAGGGGACACTGAGCAGAATTTGTTAACGTTTATGTCTTTTTTTGAAACTGCGTCATGACTTGGCTGGGGAACGAGCGCCTCTAAACGGACGCCTGGGAGATTGACCCCCTGAACAGTTTCTTCAGGGCCTGTTGTGCCCCCACCGACCCCACTTCTTCAGGGCCCGTTGTGCCCCACCGTGCCAGCTTCTTCAGGGCCCGTTGTGCCCCACCGACCCCATTTCTTCAGGGCCTGTTGTGCCCCACCGTGCCAGCTTCTTCAGGGCCCGTTGTGCCCCACCGACCCCATTTCTTCAGGGCCCGTTGCGCCCCACCGCCCAGTTTCTTCAGGGCCTGTTGTGCCCCATCGTTCCGGTTTCTTCGGGGCTGGACAAGCACAAGTCCTTCCGGGAAGTCGTGGATTACAAGGCAGCCACATCTGCAACCCCTGAGTGGTCGTGAACTCGAGCGACGCCCGGAAGGCTAAGTGTATTATAGAGAAAATAAGGACCCTTTTTGTTTTTTTTATGTTGTGTTACGAGTCCCTGCGAGGACAAATAAGTGTTTCCCGTTTTGTCTGATTTAAGCAGTTTTAGCCCTTGCGGCTTTAAAACTTATAAAAGTTTATTTCACCCCACATTCAGTCTCGTGTCTCGTCACTGCATCCTGTGAGCCTGCTCGACCCCTACACTTGTATCCCTGTTCCGAATGCGGAAAGAGTCCTGAACTTAAATCACTGGTCCCAATGCAGCCAGGGTCCTGAATGTTGTCCCCTGGTCCCAGGGCGGCCAGTCCTGTTCCTAAAGTCCCCTGGTCCGGGTGCAGTCAATTCCTGAAAGTTGTCCCCTGGTCCTGGAGTGGCCAGTCCTAAATATAAAGTCCCCTGGTCCTGGAGTGGCCAGTCCTAAATTCAAAGTGTCCTGGTCCTGGAGTTGCCAGTCCTAAATCCAAAGTCCCTTGGTCCTTTTGTGGCTAGTCACAGTCCTGAACTCTCCTGGTCCCGTTGCAGCCCATCCTGAACATTGTCCCCTGTTCCTGGAGTCGCCAGTCATGAATCTGAAGTTCCCTGGTCCTGGTGCGGCCAGTCCTGTTCCTGAAGTTCCCTGGTCCCAGTGCGGCCAGTGCCTGAACATTGTCCTCTCTATCATGTGCGGTCAGTCCCTTTTCCAATATCCAAGATCGGTGTGTCTGAACATTGCCGTAGCCCAAAACAGTGTCAGTGTACCTGACCCCTGGGGTCAGCAGCTGCAGTACCAGGCAGTTGCCTGCTGCCCAGTCTGACTCCCCCATAAGGAACTCCAGTGAACACTAGGTAGCTGCTTAGCTACATCCCTTCCTAGGCAGGCCTGGTCTCGTGGCCCAGTGGGTCCACAAACCCACATGCACCACAACTGGGTGTAACAGTAAGACAGAGATGTCAAACTCAAATACACAGAGGGACAAAATTAAAAGCTTGGATGAAGTTATGAGTCAGCCTTGATATTTATTTAAAAAATGTCTACAATTGAGGAAGTTTTTTCTTATCATCAAATATAACGATGAACCTTTTAATATGGAAACAAACTTAAAGGGGTTGTCCCACAAACAAAGTACATTTTAATTAATAGATCTTAGAATAAAACATTGGAATAATATAGCATGTTATGTAAGAGCAGTAAAAAGCATATGGCCCAATAGCCTAATTTGGATAAGTAATACAAACAATTATAAAAAAAAAGCCTTGAATAATGCAGACAGTAAAGTATGTTGCCAACAAAAGTGCCTCCCAAACACAGTAAGACATAAGAATTTAGGAATTTAGATATTGTTACCTACGCTATTCACACCTATAGGACATCCAGGCAAAGAGATACATGTGAAGAAACATATACAGTATATACTCGAGTATAAGCCAAGATTTTCAGCCCATTTTTTTAGGCTGAAAGTGCCCCTCTCAGCTTATACTCAAGTCATTGTCTCGGGGGTCGGTGGGGAGGGGGAGCGCAGCTGTCAGATCATACTCACCCCCTCCTGACGTGGTCTCTGCAGTCCCTGCTTCTCAGATGGTCTCCGGCACTGCAGCTCTTCATGTGTTCAGCGGTCACGTGGTACCGCTCATTGAAGTAATGAATATGCACATATTCATTACTTTAATGAGCGGTACCACATGACCGCTGAACATTGGAAGGAGCTGCGGAGCCGGAGACCATCTGAGAGGCAGGGACTGCAGAGACTGTGCCAGGAGGTGAGTATGACGGGGAGCTATGCGATATTCTCCTGTCCCTGTTCCACCGCCACACGCCGCTCTGTCTTCCATGTCTTCTGGCTGTGATGTTCAGGTCAGAGGGCACGATGACGTGGTTAGTGCACTCCCTCTGCCTGGACAGTCACTGCAGAGACCCAGAAGACAGAGCAGGGCGGCTGTGGAATGGGGACAGGTGAATATCGCAGGTGCCGGGGCCCTGAGCCAGCGGTGACACCGACATCTGGCCCCCATAGCACACTGGTGTCCCCGCCTGCTTAGGATACCAACACCTGGCCCCCAGCGACAAGAGGTGAGTATGTCATTTTTTTTATTGCAGCAGCATATGGGGCATATATATCTATGGAGCATCTTATGGGGCCATCAACCTTTATGCAGCATTATATGGGGCATATATATCTATGGGGCATCTTATGGGGCCATCAACCTTTATGGAGCAGCATATGGGGCATATTATTCTATGGAGTATCTTATGGGGCCATTATTATCCTTTGTGCAGCATTATATGGGGCATATTTTTTGTATGGAACATATTATGGGGCCCATCATGAACTTTATGGAGCATTATATGGGGCATATCTTGTATGGAGCATCTTATGGGGTCCATCATGAACTGTATGGATCATTATATGGGGCTCCTGATTCAATATGGATATTCAAAAACATTTAACCTACTGATGTCTCAATTAATTTTACTTTTATTGTTATCTATTTTTATTTTTGAAATTTACCAGTAGCTGCTGCATTTCCCACCCTTTGCTTATACTTGAGTCAATAAGTTTTCCCAGTTTTTTGTGGCAAAATTAGGGGCCTCGGCTTATTCTCGGGTTGGCTTATACTCGAGTATATACAGTATTTAAAACGCTGCACAAGACAAAAAAACACCCCTGGTAGTGAATTACTAATGAGATTAAAATGAAAATGAAAAAACGTCTCCGCGTCTGTGTTATATAGTGAGAACATGTGCAGTATTTAAGCCCCCGTTACACACTGCGATATTGCTAGCAATATCGCTGTAAAGTCACCGATTTTGTGACGTTGCAGCGATATTGCTAGCGATATCGCTGCATGTGATACTTACCTCCAACCGGCTCCCCCGCTGGTTATCGCTGATCGCGCGAGAAGCTCCTGGACCATTCCTCGTCGGTCACTTCCTGCTGTGACGATGAGCGACACGTGGAGCCGGGCGGGAGGACGCAGGATCGCCGCGTCTGACAGGTAAGTAGCAATCCCCGTCCCCAGCGATGTCGCTAGTGAGATCTGCCTGTGTGGCAGTTCACTAGCGACCACCTAGCGATGCACCAGCGATCCTGACCGCGTCATATCGCTGGTCGGGATCGCAGGTGAGTCGCTAGGTGTAAAGGTACCATTAGTCCTATAAGATACCATCCACACTAATCCCCATAGATTGTTCAAATACCTGCTTGATAAACTTGAATTGTTAGTCACATATAGCAAATTGCAATAAAAAAGGATGCATTCAAAACAACTAGCACGTGTAGTTAAACATCATACACCATGGAATAAAAATTTGTTATCCAATAGCCGTGGTTGATAAAGTGAATACCACGGTTGGTAGCCAAAGTTCGTTATTTAATAAGACCAATGGATAATAGAGTTGCCCATATAATAATTTTTGTTGCTTTCAGTTAAGCCCTTTATAGGGACAATTCTTTAATAGTTATTACAGTAGCTGCAGCTGATAGACACAGTTCAATAGTTGTCCACAGTTTTGATCTTCATGTTGAATTAGCCACAGGACAACAAAATAAAGTAGCATTTACCGAAATCTTGTCTCAGTTCTATGCAGCAGACTATAAAAGTCATGTGTCGGTTGCTTTACAATGATGCTTGCAAATAATGAGGCACAGTGTTAAACTTCTAACACAAATAGGTATCCTTGTGGTAAATGCCTTACATCCACATTTCCACTAGTATAGAGAAGATACTAGCACGGGTTGGTGGAAAGAAGTCTCAAACGTTTGCTGCAGTACACCTCAAAACAGGCAGTCCCAGCCGGTGACTCACCAAATGTGGTTCATGCCGCTTGTAGGAGCAGTCAGCATGTGACGTCACTCGGTGCTCATGCACAGAGTCCCAAAGGGTCGTACTTTCCCTTACACATTACGGAGATACTGCTGTCTCCTTCAGCAGAGGGTAGCAGAGGATTAGTGTTAGGAATTAGTGTGGATGGTATCTTATAGGACTAAATACCACACATGTTCACACTATATAGCGCAAAGACGTTTTTTCACAGTGACATAACCACAGTGAATTCCTCCACAGTACCCTCCACATGCATTGTATGATGACCCTACTGTACCATCCCCCTTCAAACTGCGATGTCAAAGTATGGTGACCCCATCACACTATGATTCTCCACCTGTAATCCCCACACAGCCTTCTACACAATTTAATGGACCCAACATAGACCTCAATACAGTATAAGGGGCCCCTCATAGTCTCCATGCAATATAATGGGCCCTGCATTGCCTTCTATGCAACAAAACAACCCCACATACTCCTCCATACAGTATAATGGACCCTCCATTGCCTTCCATGTAGTAAAATAGCCTCACATACAGCTCCATACAGTATAATGGCCTTACAGTGCTCCATACAGTATAATTTCCCCACATAGTGCTCCATATAGTATAATGGCCTCACATAGTGCTCCATACAGTATAATGACCCCACGTAGTGTTCCATACAGTACAATGGCCCCACATAGTGCTCCGTACAATATAAAGGACACAACATAGTTCTCCATACAGTAAAATGGGTCAAACATAGTCTGTCATATTGTATAATGGGCCCTGCATTGCCTTCCATACTGTACTATGTCCCCAAATAGTGTTCCATACAGTATAATGGCCCCATATAAAGTCATCCATACAGTATAATGGCCTCATATAGTGCTTCATAGAGTATAATTTGACCCACTTTAAAAAAAAAGTAAATAAATAAATGCTCACCTATCCTTGTTTCCTTGCTGCTTCAGTCTCTGCAGAGCAGCTTCTTATCCTTTGCACTGCTTGGTGCAACAGTGGACGCATTGTAACTTGTAATGAAGTCAATGCACTCGCTGTGATGAGATGTCAAAAAAAGAGGGAGAATGATGGCGGAGGGAATGTCATCCATCATTGTTTTCAACTGTATTCTGCAAGCATGATACCTATACAGATGAAAGTGCGATGCCGGGCGGGAGGGCTCACCCAATGTCACGGCCTCACCTGGTGTTGGAGGTCAAACATACTCACCCTGTAGGCCAGATTTGGCCAGCGGGCCATTGTTTGTCATGTGTGATGTAAGACTTCTGGCATAAGCATAAATTGCAATTTTAATGATTTTTGAGGAGAATTATATCTGCAGTTGGAATATTTCCTAATCATATATTATTTTATATAAAATTATAGAATTTTGTTTTTAACTTTATTATGGACTGAGATTAATATATGCAAAAAGAAAAACACCAGAACAATAAACCCATGGAAATTATAAAATAATTTGGCAACATTGTGATCTGAAAACAAACTAAACCCTCTCTAAAAATATCATGTTGTCCTTGAACTTCTGCTTATCAGTGACGAGAGTTCTGTTTAGTTTCAGGAGGTTATCCAAGGCCACTGCTGTCATCTTAAAGTTTCAAGTCCTCATATCTTGTGTTTAATATATAAATATATACAGTCATGGCTGAAAGTTTTTCTCCTGGAAAATTATTGCAATTATACATGTTTTGTTATACACATGTTTATTGCTTTGTGTGTATTGGAACAGCACAAAAAACACAGGAAAAAAAGGCAAATTAGCCATTATTGCACACAAAACCACAAAAATTGGCCTACAAAATTGTTGGCACCTTTCCAAAATTGTGGCTAAACAATTTTAGTTTATGCATGTGATGCTTATTCAAACTCACCTGTGGCAAGTAACAGGTGTGGGATATATGAAAATCACACTTGAAATCAGATAACAAGGGGAGAAAATGACTCAATCTTTGCACTGTGTCTTTATGTGCCACACTAAGCATGGAGAATAAAAAGGAGAAGAGAATTGTCTGAGGACTTTAGACCCAAACTTTGGGGAAAAAAATCAACAATCTCAAAGTTACAAATCTATCTCCAGAGATTTTGATGTTCCTTTGTCTACGGTGCACAACAAAATCAATTAGTTTACAACCCATCACACTGCAGCTGATCTCCCTGGAAATGGATGGCAGACAAAAATTGATGAAGGGTTCGAATGCAGGATAGTCCAGATGGTGACTACGCAGCCCCAATCAAGCTATTGATGAACCCTTCCAGAGAGTGGCTGTCGATATCATAGGGCCACTTGCAATCCCTAGCAACTCTGGCAAAAAGTACATCCTCACAGTGGTGGACTATGCTACACAATATCCGGAAGCTGTGACACTGTCCTCTATCCGAGCAGACAAAGTGGCAGATGCATTACTGACTCTTTTCTCCTGTGTGGTTTTCCCCAGGGAAATGTTAACCGATCAGGGAATCCAATTCATGTCTGATATGATGGAAAGCCTCTGCGAAATAATACAAGTACAGCATTTTGTGGCCAGCGCCTATCATCCCCAAACCAACGGACTCTGCGAGCGTTTTAACGGAACACTAAAACAGATGCTCAAAATGTTGGTGGAGACTGAAGGAAGGGACTGGGAGTGGTACCTCCCTCATCTGTTAGTTGCGTACAGAGAGGTACCCCAGGCATCTATAGGATTCTCCCCTTTGACCTGGTTTATGGGAGGAGGGTCAGGGGGCCACTTGATTTGATTAAGGACTGTTGGGAGGGCGACCCCAAAACTACGGGTGTCTCGGTGGTTGAACATGTACTGCGGCTCAGAGAAAGAATGCAAAAACTGAGCAACCTGGCCCATGAGAATGTGACCCAGGCCGAAATCAACCAAAAGGCCTGGTACGACCGTAATGCCAGAATGAGGGCCTATGAGGAGGGGCAGAAGGTTTGGGTGTTGGTCCCTATGTTACAGAATAAATTACAGGCCGCATGGGAGGGACCATACACTGTACACAAGCGGCTAAATGAAGTTAATTATGTGGTGACCCTAGATGAGCATGCAAAGCTTCAGAAAGTATTCCATGTAAATATTTTGAAGGCTCATCATGACCGGGAAGTCTGTGTGTTACCTGTCTGTAGCCTGCCTGAAGAGGGGGAGGCTGATCCGTTACTAGATGTGCGTCCTGGGACTCAGTATATGGAGTCCCTGGAGTCAGCAGTGTTTAACCCTGAGCTATCCCACAGTCAGAGGTCTGAGCTGATAGGGGTGCTCAGCAAGTTCACAGAAGTCTTCACAGGGAAGCCTGGGAGGAGTCACTTAGCAACTCACCATGTAGACACTAGTACCAATCCCCCAGTAAGACAGTCTGCATACTGGGTGTCAGCAGAAGTGAAGGCACACATGAAGGAACAGGTAGAGGAGATGCTGAACCTGAAGGTAATACAAAAATCCCAGAGCGCATAGGCCTCGCCTGTGGTTCTTGTCCCGAAAAAGGACCGGACCACCCGGCTCTGTGCAGACTATAGAATATTATCTACAGACTACTTGTGAGTTCTACCCTATGCCAAGGATAGACGAGCTGTTAGAGCAGCTAGTTAATACATCGTACCTCAATATCATGGAATTAAGTAAGGGATATTGGAAGATATCCCTAACCAAAGAAGCTCAGGAGAGGTCTGCCTTATAACGCCATTTGGGCTGTTTGAGTTCCTTGTGATGCCATTTGGTATGAAAAACGCCCCTGTCACCTTCCAGAGGTTGGTTAATCACTTGTTGGAAGGATTTGATGGTTTTGCCATTGCTTATCTTGATGATATGGCCATTTTCAGTAATTCTTGGCAGGAACACCTTGTACATCTTTCTCAGGTTTTGCAAAGGCTTAACACTGCAGGTTTTACTGTTAAGCCGGGAAAGTGTCAGGTAGCCATGCGTGAAGTACAACACCTAGGACACCACCTGAGCCAGAAAAGGTAGAGGCCATTACAGCCTGGCCCACCCCATGAACCAAGAAGCAAGTACTGACCTTTATGGGTACAGCTGGCTACTATAGGAGATTTGTACCAAACTACAGCACTCTGGCCAAGCCGTTAACTGATCTGACCAAGAGGAAGCTTCCCCAGATTATTTCCTTGACTCCTCAGTGTGAGGAATCATTTTCTGCCCTAAAGTCAGCATTGGTTAGCTTACCTGTCCTTCAGGCCCCAGATTTCACTTACCATTTTGTAGTGCAGACAGATGCCAGCACCTATGGGCTAGACGCGGTTCTCAGCCAAGTGAACCAGCAAGGTGAGGAGCACCTAATTCTCTACCTAAGCAGGAAACTTCTACCCAGAGAAGTGGCTTATGCCACCATTGAAAAGGAATATTTGGCAATTGTGTGGGCTCTGCAGAAACTGCAACCATACCTCTATGGGTGCAACTTGACCGTGATAACAGATCATAACCCATTGAGTTGGCTCAGCAGAGTAGTTGGGGACAATGGAAAATTGCTTAGATGGAGCCTAATATTACAGCAATGTGATTTCACAATTCAACATAAGAAATGAGTCGATCATGGCAATGCTGATGGCCTGTCTCACCAAGGTGGGGCAGAACCAGATACGCGCTCGGGATCTGACCTGTAAGTCAACCCCCATGCACGTTCATAAGGAGGGAGGTGTAGTGAAATATGTATATGTATGCATGTATGACCAGCAGTAAATTAACATCTGTCCTTACACTGCAGCTCTCCACACAGGTCATGACCTCTTGTTATCCTGAGAAGGCAGTCTCCTGTCTCCAATCTCACCAGGGGCTTTTACTGAGAATCACACAGTGTTAACATTTCACACCTTCCAGCTCTTTTGATGGAGAAGCAAATTGCAGCCTGACACTATCTGTCTATGAGAAAGGTCACACAAATAGTGTTCAAAGAAAATAATGTATTCATTGGTAAAATAGCCATGGTCCAGTCACAAACCAAGCATTAGAATATTAACATGAGAGGCTGGTCTGGAAATCCGATCTCCAAGTTAGTCTATAAATTAGGCCTGTACACATAGAAACATGTTCACAGTGGGGGGCAGCCTAGCTGTTGTGCTCCATTTCATATCCCCCCCTCCCTCGGGTACAGAATGCCATAATGCAAAGTTTGATATTTCTGTAAGTTTTCTACCTTTTATTTTATCAATGTTTTTGCATATTTGTATGTCAGTTTTTATTTCTATTTTTATATCCATTTTAAGGTAAGCACTGTACCTTTTATATTAAAGCTTAAAACTTTAGTAAGTCTGAACCTTGTTGCTCTAAAGAATCCATAGCCTTAGAGTGTGTGCTCCTGGTGATTGGCACATAGTAGTAGTAGCATCTCCAGGACTCATTGCCCGTGTGTTTGGTGAGTGGTGGCAGCGTGTATGAGTGGGGTGTGTGGTCTGTAGCATAGAAGCATAGAACAGAGGTTGAATGCTGGACTGAGTGAGAGGAGATAGATTAACCCTTATAGGCGCATCCCCAAGTCACATGCTGAGAAGCCGGTACGTGTCAGAGGGTAAAACAGTGTAGCAATACTTTATTGAACCACAAAATGGGCAAATAACACATAAAACAGTCCCGGAAATATATCCAAGATTATGCAAGATTACAGCATTTCATCCTTCCGCTGGTTCACCGGGATTAAAACCAGCTGTGACCTCCAGGGCCAACTACCCCCACCTGTGGCACTCACAAAGAGGAGGTACGACAAGCTTAGGAAGCTGACAGTCCATTGAGGTACAAGGCCAGGTGACTGAAGGATCACAACCTGGCTTCTATGAGCATCTCTATGGAGCCAGATGATCGGTGGGTCCCAATCCTGGCTTGCCCAAACGAATTCATGGAACTTAGATGACTGGTGGGTCAAAATCCTGACATCCCCAAATGTATTTAGTGATGGTCAATGTAGCAGATCTTTATTCTTTCAGCAGGGGCCCTGTCCCCTATGCTGGCATCCTGTAGAATGTCAAATCTGTGTCTCTCATCAAGGAGTCATGTGATTCTGGCAGCTGTCTACCTTGTGGAATGTTCCTGGTGGTGGTTTTGTAAAGAGTTTCTGGTTCTCTGTGTTTTCAAGTCAACAAACTAACTGGTCTGGACAATGTGTAATCAACATATATCAAACATCTATTGTTCAGTTACCCTGTGTCTCTATCATCCAGGATAAAAGCACAATATTTTACAACAAACGTCAACTTAAAAGTCAATATTACAGGCTTAAACGAACAAAAGTCTGTGTTTTCTTGACCAGCCAAAGACACATACAATGAAATGTCAACATATAGATAACAGTCTGTGCCTCCTGGCTTACTGAAAATAGACGTCTGGATAAGTAAGATTAAATGCTACGTCATCACAATGACTGAATACTAAAATAGCATCTGTACAACTGTCCAATGGTCTTTGTGCTCTTTAAATGGTTAATGAGTATGACTCACATTTTGTAATAAGTCATTAAGCAAAGTATGAGGCCGCCATAAGATCTGATCCCACGTCACGCTAGGCAGACACCGGCTGTGTTACATAGTGCTCTTTAATCGCTATAGTTTAACTACTTAAATGCCATTGTCCATTTCTGACAGTGGCATTTTAATGACACCAGCAATCAAGATTAACCGATGGATAACCATGACCTCCCTGTCATCAGACCCTACTGTGAAGCTCACCCTCACGCTGGGCTTCATAGGTGGTCTGCTACTCACTATTTTCTGCAATACCATAGTCAAATGATCAAAGGTTCAATTCCCCTGAGGGGACTAAAATAATGAAAAAGTAAAAATGATAAAAAACATTTAAAAAAAAATACAGAAACAACAGATCAGAGTTACTTTCCTGTAAGACTGTTAAAAAACCTCACTTATAGGTTTTCAGTTAACTGACTCTGCATCCAGCACTAGACATTGCAACACAGAGAATGTAGACGGCAAGTTGTGCCACATTTTTAATGAAACCCAAGTGCACACATGATTTTTTTTACTCTCAAACACATACATTTAAGTAAAAAAGTCTCCAATGGTGGAAAACTCTTGAGTCGAAAGTAGAACTTTGTAGTGGATGACTTTCAGGGACTGTGCCCTTGGTGCTAGATATCATGACAATATAACATTCCAACTGATGCTTGTCAACTCTTCTAGAATGAATGAAGACTACAGGGACAAACTTGAGAAGTAAACAAACCTCCTCTGTCGCCATGAGCACGCTTGACACCTCCAGAAGGTCTCTTCATTCAGGGAGGTGTGGAAAAGCAGGGAATGGGTGTGACTTAACAAATGGCTAGCATTGGTTGAAACTTTTGATTGAGTTTGCTGCAAATGCCTTCCACCCCTGAATGCTGCCAATGAATTGGTAAATATGTTCTAGGTTTTGAGAAAAACTATCAAAATTGGGCCAATATATGTACAAAGCTTAATACGCTTCATGCTGAGGTTCTTTTTTAATCTTTTTTTCAAACCTTTAGCTCCAATTATTTTTTGGGATAACACTAATGAAAGTTTCCAAGGTTAAGCTAAAATGTGTCTAAAACAAAATTAACATAAAAAGAATTAAAAATAGTGACTGCTTATTTTGCTTAAAAGACAAAGTATAGTTAAATATGTATTTTTCACAGTTTTTTGGGGTGCAAAACTTCCGAACTGAATCTCTAGCAACCAGCTGTTTTTGGATAATACGAGATAACTTGCAATAACATTGAGCGATGAGACCCATTTATCTTAAAAGTGCGGTAAACATATGGAATGGTGATGTTCTCTCCCCATCTATAAATCACCATGTAATTATCTGTGTATATACATACTGTATATCTCAATGCATCTCTAAAATTAATTTTTAACTATAAATATTCTATCTATCTATCTATATCTTTTCTCCCAGAAAATTATTACAATTACACGTGTTTTTCTTATACACATGTTTATTTAATTTGTGTGTATTAGAACAACACAAAAAAAACAGAAAAAAATGCAGATTGGACATCATTTCACACAAATCCCCAAAAATGGGCCAGACAAAATTGTTGTCACCTTCAACTTAATACATATTTGGCTACACACCCTCTGGAATAAATAACTGCAATCAATCGCTTCCTATAACCATCAACAAGCTTCTTACACCTCTCAACTAGAATTTTGGAGCTCTCTTCTTTTTGAAACTGTTTCAGGTCTCTTATATCGTGGCATGTTAAAGTTTGGGCACCCCTGGTCTAAATTACTGTCACTGTGAAGAGTTATGCAAGTTGAAGATGAAATGATCTCTCCAAGTCCTGAAGTTAAAGATGACACATTGCCTTTGTATTTTAGGCAAAAAAATATATATACATATGAAACCAGAAGTTTCCATACACTATATAAAAAGACACATGCATGTTTGTCTCAATAACTGAGATGAAATCAGAATAAACCTTTCCTGTTTTAGGTCAATTAGGATTACCATAATTATTAATATTTGCCAAATGCCAGAATAATGAGAGAGAGAATGTTTTAAGGCATTTTTATTACTTACTGCAAAGTCAAAAGTTTACATACACTAAGATTACTATGCCTTTAAACAGATCTGGACTGCCCATGTGATGATGTCATGTGTTTGGAAGCTTGTTTTTGGCAACATCTGAGTTAATTAGAGACACACATGGCTTTTAATATAATGAATGTAAACTTCTGGCTTCAACAGTATATTTAGTTTCATCTTTTACATTTTCAAAATTACAAAAAGGTTAATGGGCCAATGCAAAAGTTTATGCACCCTTGGAGATTTGCGTGCTCAGATAACATTGACAAAGGTTTCAGACCTTAATTAGCTTGTTAGTGTTATGGCTCTTTCACTGTCATCATTAAGAAAGGCCAGGTGATGCAAATTTCCAAGCTTTATAAAATCCCAGCCTCCTCGTACCTTTTGCCAAAAAACAGCAGCCAAGGGTTCTTTTAAGCAGCAGCCTAGCAAAAAATAAAATGGTAGTGGCCCACAAAGCAGGAGAAAGCTATAAAAAAGATAGCAAAGCGTTATCAAGTTCCTTTTCCTCAGTTCGAAATGTAATTAAGAGATGGCAGTTAACAGGAATAGTGAAGGTCAAGATAAGGTCCAGAAGATCAAGCAAAATTTTCTCTTTGGTGTCTCCATACAGATGAATGCCCCACAGCTCCTCCCACCGTAGTTATATGTATCAACACGTTTAAACTAACCACCCCCTTAATACCTCCTCCTTAAACTTTTGAACCCACTACCCCACATACAAGCAGAGTACTAAACCCCTTGTCGGCCCTACAAAGCCAAGTCATGGGTTGCTATGCTCATAGCTTTGCTGGAGCTCCATTTAATTCTTTTCCTGAAATTCTGTGCAATTTTTTCTCCACATATTCCTTTGCTCATTGTGTCCAAAGAAACTGGTGGGGAAAGAAACCTCCAGCGATGAAATCAAGAAGGAAATTTATCTTTTTTGTAAAAAAATATGAAAAAACTTTTATTTAGTACAGTAGTACATTAAAAAAGACATGGATCCTGGTCACCACAACCTGGGATGAACAGATGATGGTTGTTCATTCCAGGTTGTGGTGACCAGGATCCATGTCTTTTTTAATGTACTACTGTACCAAATAAAAGTTATTTCATTTTTTTACAAAAAAGATAACTTTCCTTCTTGATTTCAACGCTGGAGGTTTCTTCCCCCACCATTTTCTATTTCACCGATGTCCAAGACTGAGACGGTTATAAGTTCCAGCATTTCTGAATATCTTTACATTAACCATCCTATCATAGCAATTTACCACACTCTCCCATGTGATGTACAGTACATGGGGATTCTATGGGGGTGACGTGCAGCACATGAGGATTCTATGGGGGTGACGTGCAGCACATGGGGATTCTATGGGGGTGACGTGCAGCACATGAGGATTCTATGGGGGTGACGTGCAGCACATGGGGATTCTATGGGGTTGACATGCAGCACATGGGGAGACTATGGGGGTGACGTGCAGCACATGAGGAGGCTATGAGAAGGCTGTATACTGTCATGTAGTATATGGGAGGGCAGTGTGGGGCTCATGCAGTATATAGGGGGGCCGTTTGGGGTTCATACAATATATGGGGAGGCTGTGTGGGGCTCAATCAGTATATGGGGATGCTATGGGGGCCTCATGCAGTATATGGGAGGCTGTGTGGGGCCTAATTCAGTTTGTGGAGAGACTGTAGGGCTCATGCTGTATATAAGAAGGCTGTGTGGGGCCCATGCAGTATATGTGGAGGCTGTGTGGAGCCTCATGCAGTATATGGGGAAACTGGGGCTCATGCTGTACATAGGGAGGCTGTGGGGGCCTCATACAGTATATGGGAGGCTGTGTGGGGTCTCATTCAGTATGTGGCGAGACTGTAGGACTCATGCTGTATATAAGAAGGCTGTGTGGGGCTCATGCAGTTTATGGGCAGGCTGTGTGGGGCCTCATGCAGTATATTGTGAAACTGGGGCTCATGCAGTACATGGGGAGGCTATGTGGGGCTCATGGTGTACATGGGGAGGCTGTGTGGGGCTCATGCTGTACATAGGGAGGCTGTGTAGGGCTTATGCTGTACATGGGGAGGCTGTGTGGGGCTCATGCTGTACATCAGGAGGCTGTGTCGGGCTCATGCTGTACATGGGGAGGCTGTGTGGGGCTCATTCTTTATATAAGGAGGCTCTGTGGGGCTCATGCTGTATATAAGGAGGTTGTATGGAGCTCATGCCGTATTTAGGGAGGCTGTGTGGTGCTCATGACGTATATAGGGAGGCTGTACGGGGCTCATGCTGTATATAGAGAGGCTGTGTGGTGCTCATGCTGTATATGGGGAGGCTTTGTGAGGCTCATGCCGCATATGGGGGATGCTGTGTGGGGCTCATGCCGCATATGGGGGAGGCTGTGTAGGGCTTATGCTGCATATGGGGGAGGCTGTGTGGAGCTCATGCCGCATATGTAGTAGGCTGTGTGAGGCTCATGAGGCTCATACTGTATATAAGGGGCTGTGGGGAGTTTAAAGATATATAAGGGGTGTCAGCATACTTAATTCTGCTCAATATTAAATGATACAATTAATATTAATAAATTAATATATAGTAGAATTATTTTCAAGCTATTGGTTCGGCCCTCCACAAGAGTCATGGTCTCTCATGCAGCCCCACTGGTAAATTAATTGCCCACCCCTGCTTTAAACCCATTATTGCTAGCATTTGAGCTTTTGGAGAAAGACTAGGAGAATGGGTGGATCTATAACTTCAGCCATTTGTGAGAGCACTGCCAGGTTTCATCAGAGACACCAACATGCTCATTACTACACTGGATAAATATCCCTGGTGATCCTCTCACAAGTGGCTGAGCTGTGATGTTGTCAGTCTATACACCTCTATACCACACAATGTGGCTATCACTAGCCTGAGATTTTCTCTTGACAAATATAGTTCATACAAAAAAGAGATTCAGGAATTTTTAGTACTAGCAGTCTCATTTTTGTTTACTCGTAACTATTTTTCATTTGCAGGTACTTTATTCAAACCAAAGGAGTTAGCATGGGAGATAAATTCTCACCCTCCCTTGCTAACCTAGTGGTCGCAGTTTGGGAGGAAAATTTTTTGTTTTCTGAAAAAAATGTTTTTCACAACTTGATTAATTTTTAGTCGTTATATAGACAATGTCATTATTATTTGGATGAGTTCTGAGATATAAGCTTACAGTATAACTTCATCACATTCATCAATGACAATTCATTTAATTTATCTTTCACTTGCAAATGGTGATGGGTGAACCCCCCGATGTTCGGGATCAGCGGGTTCACCTGAGTTTTTTTGCAAAGTTTGAGTTCAGGGCCGGAGATGACATGAATTGGGCGGGGCGAGCTGTAAAAAAAGCAGAAAATTAATAATAAACATTATAATCAAACTTACCTGCCAGCCGCATCTGCCTCCGGGGCCGCTCATTAACTTCTGCCGGTATTCACTGCACTCAGCAGTCTTCGGCTTTTTCCGGCAGTGTTCGTGCAGTGACGTCAAGATCTCCAAACGCGACATGGCACCACCATTGATTCCAGCCAATTTTGCGTTCAAAAGTCAAACGGTGCTCCCTTTCTTCTCAGCTCTGCCATGCGCCCAAACAGTGGTTTACCCCCACATATAGGGCATCAACGTCCTCAGGACAAATTGCACAACAACTTTGGGGGTCTAATTTATCCTGTTACTCTCGGGAAAATAAAAAATTGAGGGCTAAAAAAATCATTTTTGTGGAAAAATAAAGATTTTTTTATTTTCACGGCTCTACGTTATAAACTTCTGTGAAACACTTGAGGGTTCAAAGTTCTCACAACACATCTAGATAAGTTCTTTGGGGGTCTATTTTTCAAAATGGGGTCACTTGTGGGGGGTTTCTACTGTTTAGGTACATCAGGGGCTCTGCAAGCGCAACATGACGACCGCAGACCATTCCATCAATGTCTGCATTCCAAAGCGGTGCTCCTTTCCTTCCAACCTCTGCCATGCACCAAAACAGTGGTTCCCACTTACATATGGGGTATCATCATACTCATTGCAAATTGCACAACAACTTTTGTGGTCCAATTTCTCTTGTTACCCTTGTAAAAGTAAAACTTTGGGGGCTAAAAGATCATTTTGTGGAAAAAATGTGATTTTTTATTTTCACGGCTCTATGTTATGAACTTCTGTGAATATAGGAAGGAGAGAAGTCCGGCTTTCAGGATCGCGCTGTTCCAGTCCAAAGTACACAAGGAGTTAATCCAAGGACCAAGCAGTAATTATAACTTTCTTTTTATTCCATAAACTCTACGCATTTCGTGTACACACTGTACACTTCCTCAGGAGCAAAAGTAACTTTTGCTCCTGAGGAAGTGTACAGTGTGTACACGAAACGCGTAGAGTTTATGGAATAAAAAGAAAGTTATAATTACTGCTTGGTCCTTGGATTAACTCCTTGTGTACTTTGGACTGGAACAGCACGATCCTGAAAGCCGGACTTCTCTCCTTCCTATATATGCAATTCTAGTGACCGGCTGATTGCTGCAGTTCATCGGATCCTACCCATTTGTGCTTATGGTTGTTGTGTTCCACACAACTGAACCAGGTGAGTGGATCCATATCTGTGAAACGTTTATATCATTGGATAAGACCCTATTGTGCACTTCTGTCTCCCCCTTTTTTATGAACTTCTGTGAAGCATTTGGGGGTTCAAAGTGCTCACCACATATCTAGTCGAGCTCCTTGAGGGGGTCTAGGTTAAAAAATGGGGTCACTTGGGGGGGTTTCTACTGCTTAGGCACATCAGGAGCTCTGCAAACGCAAAATGATGCCTGCAGACCATTCCATCAAAGTCTGCATTTCAAAACATCACTACTTCCCTTCCGAGCCCCAACGTGTGCCCAAACAGTGGTTCCCCCAACATATGGGGAATCACTGTTCTCAGGACAAACTAGACAACAACTTTTGGGGTCCAATTTCTCCTCTTACCCTTGTTAAAATAAAAAATTGCGGGCTAAAAAAATCATTTTTGAGGAAAAAAAGATTTTTTATGTTCACGGCTCTGCGTTATAAACTTCTGTGAAGTACTTGGGGGTTCAAGGTGCTCGTCACACATCTAGATAAGCTCCTTAAGGGGTCTAGTTTCCAAAATAGTGTCACTTATGGGGGGTTTCCACTGTTTAAGCACATCAGGGGCTCAACAAATGTGACATAGCATCTGATCTCAATTCCAGTCAATTCTGCATTGAAAAAGTCAAACGGCGCTCCTTCCCTTCCAGTCTCTGCCGTGTTCCCAAACAGTGGTCTACCCCCACATATGGGGTATCAGCGTATTCAGGAGAAATTGCACAACAAATTTTGTGGCTCATTTTCTCTTTTTTTACACTTGTGAAAATAAAAAAAATGGTTCTGAAGTAAAATATTTGTAAAAAAAAGTTAAATGTTAATTATTTCCTTCCCCATTGCTTCAGTTCCTGTGAAGCACGCAAAGGGTTAATAAACTTCTTGAATGTAGTTTTGAGCATCTTGACGGGTGCAGTTTTTAGAATGGTGTCACTTTTGCGTATTTTCTGTCATGTACCCCCCTCAAAGTGACTTTAAATGTGATTTGGTCCCAAAAAAAATGGTTTTGTAAATTTTGTTGTAAAAATGAGAAATTGCTGGTCAACTAAATTGTGCTGATGTAAACATATGGGAAATGTTATTTATTAATTATTTTATGTGACATATCTCTCTGATTTAAAGGCATAAATATTAAAAGTTTAAAAATTGCAAAATTTTAAAAATTTTCACCATTTTTTTCATAAATAAACACAAGTCATATCAAATAAATTTTACCACTAACATTAAGTACAATATGTCACGAAAAAACACTCTCAGAATCAGTGGGATCCATTGAAGAGTTCCGAAGTTATTACCTCATAAAGGGACAGTGGTCAGAATAGTAAAAATTCTGGTCAATAAGCTGCAAATTGGCTGTCACTAAGGGGTTAAGAGGCTCCTCTGTCCTCCACTCATTACCTGTAGTAATGGTGTGGCGCCCCTGCGAGTCCAGTAGCCACAGAGGTACTGCACCTCATCCAGTGGGGTGGTATCTCACGACCAGGTAAGATGGGGGCACCCGACCAGACTCCAACACTCACATCCCGCACACACGAGCATAGCAGCGCATCCTTTATGGTCCCTGCTTAGAGCACGAAGAGTGCTGGGAGGTGGGCGGAGCTTAGGAAAAGAGCGGGAGATTTGTAGTCAGTTGAAGAGTTCCCTCAGAGGGAGGGCAAGTGACAAGATGTGTCTGGCGCAGCTCCTGTCAGGAGGGCTGCTGGATGGATTGTTTTCTAAGAAAGGCTCCCTGAAGGAAAGAGTGGTTCTTCTAGAGGCACGGGTGGAGAGTGCTCCCCGTGGGGCTTGACTCACGCTGACAGCCATCAAGTGGGGGAAGAATCCAGGTCGCAGGAGGGTCTCAGCCCCTAGCCTAGTGGAGTGGACAATCGTGACTTAACTAGCCAGCTGACAGCTGTGGTTACTTTATGGGCCATAGCGAATTTAAACTCGATTGTGAGAAGCTGAAAGGAAGGAAAGAAAAAAATCAGCATAGTGTGAGGAGACGGCTAAGAAAGGTACAAACTGACAGGGAGTGCTGGAGGGGTGTACTTCATTTTGCCTGAAAGTTGACTGGACCCCTTTGCCTGGAGGACTCAGCACTGAAGTGGGCATCTGTGTGCACCAGACTGTGAGTAAAGCCCCTTGGAACTGCATTCAACTGAGTCCTTTGTCTCCTTTCTGCACCTAGCACTGCTACATCTTCTACTCCACCTGACTTCATCACCCCTAAAAGCAACTCTCAACGGCCCTGGGACTATTGCTCTACCTGTGGAGAGCCATTTCCACCTCAGCTGCGACAGACCAACAGTCTCAGGTGAACAACATAGCATCGCTGGTCGCCTCTGACCAGAATACCACAGGTGGCGTCACGTATTCATATATAAACTTTATTCTCATTTTACTACACTCCAACACTTTCATCCCCCACTGAAGTTAACGGGCTTGGTACCGAGTATCCCACGGCCCCTCGAGCGCGTCAATGGCACCTGTTTGAACTTGTTATCAGTATAAAAGACACCTGTCCACATCCTCAAACAGTCACACTCCAAACTCCACTATGATGAAGAAGACCAAAAAGCTGTCGAAGGACACCAGAAACAAAATTATAGCCCTGCACCAGGCTGGGAAGTCTGAATCTGCAGTAGACAAGCAGCTTGGCGTGGATAAAATCAACTGTGGGAGCAATAATAAGAAAATGGAACATATACAAGACCACTGATAATCTCCCTTGATCTGGGTCTCCACGCAAGATCTCACCCCGTGGGGTTAAAATGATCACAAGAATGGTGAGCAAAAATCCCAAAACCACACGGTGGGACCTAGTGAATGACCTGCATAGAGCTGGGACCATGGCAACAAAGACTACCATCAGTAAAACACTATACCGCCAGGGACTCAGATCCTGCAGTGCCAGACATGTCTCCCTGCTTAAGCCAGTACATGTCCAGGCCCGTCTGAAGTTTGTTAGAGAGCATTTGGATTATCCAGAAGAGTATTGGGATAATGTCATATGGTCTAATGAAACCAAAGTAGAACTGTTTGGTAGAAACAAAACTAGTTGTGTTTGGAGGAGACAGAATGCTGAGTTGCATCCAAAGAACACCATACCTACTGTGAAGCATGGGGGTTGGAACATCATGCTTTGGAGCTGTTTCTCTGCAAAGGGACCAGGACGACTTATCCGTGTACATGAAAGAATGAATGGGGCCACGTATCTGTCAGGAACACTGCACTGAACTTGCTCACTGAGCCAGTGCGCGTGTCCTGAGTAAAGCGAACTGTGCTCAAAGATACCTGTGGAGCGGGTAGCAGCCGATCTGAAGCACGTGACTGCTAGGGGCGTGGCCTAAACCCCAGGGGGCTAGGAGCTGCAAGAGAACTCCTAGCAGGGTAACTGTGAGACAAAGTTACCAAGGGGCATAGACAGGTAGAATAGTCAGGACGTAGCCAATGAGTCACACACAGAGATAGCTGCAAGGTACAAGAGGGGCGAGCAGAGAGTAGTCAGGTCACAGGCAAAGAGTCATACACAGAGATAATAACGCAGTACAGAATCAACAGGCAAACTCACAACGGGAAACAACCGGGTCAGAACCATATAAACAAGCTATAGCAACAAACAGGCACAGGCACACAGGGGTCAGCACACTAGACCAAAGGCAAAAGTATAATTGGCAGGGATTGAAGCTTCCCAGGGGTTTAAGAAGCTCTCCCAGAACCAGAAAGAGGCCACAATCATTAACCCAGGTGTGCAGGTCAAAACCTGCACTGAGCTCCAGACATTAACCCCTGACGTGCAGCTCAAAAACCTGCAATGGGATCATGACAGTATCTTAAGATTTTGAGTGCAAACCTCTCTCCATCAGCAAGGGCATTGAAGATGAAACGTGGATGGGTCTTTCAGCTTGATAATGATCCCAAGCACACCACCAAGGCAACAAAGGAGTGGCTTCGTAAGAAGCATATGAAGGTCCTGGAGTGGCCTAGCTAGTCTCCAGATCTCAACCCCATCAAAAACCTTTGGAGGGATTTGAAAGTCTGTGTTGCCCAGCGACAGTCCCAAAACATCACTGCTCTAGAGGAGATCTGCATGGAGGAATGGGCCAACATACCACCAACAGTGTGTGCCAACCTTGTAAAGACTTACAGAAAACGTTTGACATCTGTCATTGTTAACAAAGGATATATAGCAAAATATTGAGATGAACTTTTGCTAATGACCAAATAAATATTTTCCACCATAATTTGAAAAATAAATCTTGACAAATCAGGCAAGGTGATTTTCTGGATGTTTTCTCATTTTGACTCTCACAGTTGTGGTCTACCTATGATGTCAATTACAGGCCTCTCTCATCTTTTTAAGTGGGAGAACTTGCACAATTGGTGGCTGACTAAATACTTTTTTTCTCCACTGTATATCAGAAACCCATTCAGCCCAGGGTGTTACATACATACATACTTCCACCCCGGCTGCCTCTAAACTTCTATTGCTCACGGCTTCCCTCGGTCTCACTCAATGGTCCTCTGCGGCCACTCACAAAGATGGTCACATGCTGGACTTTATCTTCACCCGTCTCTGCTCCCTCACTAATCTCAATAACTCACCCCTCGCCCTGTGTGACCACAACCTACTGACATTCTCTTCCCTCTCCTCTCCTACTGCGCAACCCCCGCTCCATAATCTCGCTCACCCTCGCAGGAATCTCAAACACCTCAATTTACAATAACTCTTTGAATTCCTTCTCTGTTATGAGCTCATTTTCTGTTCCACCAGTTGAGAGTTCTCCTTCCACTCTCAATCTGGTGGTGACAGGAGGTAGTGAGGTTGGTTTAATAGGTAGTGATCTGCCACTTGGTGAGGAGGATAACGATTGGATCTCTGGAGTATCAGACTGGATCTAAGACAGCCGACGCCCTATCCTTGTGCTGGTGATTCAGTCTGCTTCTCAGGTCTTGGACTCAGCTCTGTTCCAGTCTTCTCAAGTTAAGTTTGTTTTTGCTAATGTTCACACTTGCTCTTGTTGGTCAATTCAGTTTTTTGTGTGGTCAGCCAGCCCGGTTGGGCTGTGCTGAATTTCCACTCTTACCTATCTGTATTTGCTAATTTGCTTTTTTTTGTCCCTTATTAGATTGGCCTCTTTTTGCTCTGTCTCAAAATATTTCAGAGTGCTGATATAGTGGGAGAAGTTGAGTGACTTAAGGGTTAATTTTGCTATCAGATGTGTTGGACATTATTTTTGGTAGGGTGTTTGGCAGATTGCAGACAGTGGCTTTCCTTTCCTGTCCTTTCTAGTTAGTTTGGCCCCATTGTTTGCTCAGCCTACTTTCCTGCCTTTGTATTTGTTTTCATCTTGTTTCACCGTCAATACATGTGGGGACTGTCTTTCCTTTGGGGTCTGCTCTGGGGCAGTTAGTTTTCCTCTTTTCCTGCTTTAGGCTTATTTAGCTCTCTGGTTGTGAGGAGGCGTCTAGGACCAACGTAGGAACACTCCACGACTGCTGCTAGTTGCGTGTTAGAATCAGGGATCTGCAGTCTGCATAGTTACCAACCTCTCTGGTTTTCTGAGACTTAGCTTGTGTTGTTTTTTTTTCCTCGGCGACCCATTCATAACACTTCTCCCTCTTACAGACATAGCTTCCCTTCATGACACAGATGCTGCTGCCACTTTTTCTAACACCACAATAACAGCAACACTTGATTCGGCCGCCCCCCTCATGCAGAGCAAAACTCGAACAAGCAACAGGCAGCCCTGGCTGACAAGCCTGACCAAAGAACTGCGACGGGTTTCCAGGGCCGCTGAGCGGAGATGGAAGAGAACCCATTCTACTGAGCACTTCAATGCATACAAGCAGTCCCTTGCCAGCTTTAAGTCCACGCTCTCTGCCGCAAAACAAACTTACTTCGCATCTCTCATATCCTCCCTGTCTCATAACCCTAAACGGCTCTTCAACACTTTCAATTCTCTACTCCGTCCCACAGCACCTCCTCCCCCTCCTCTCATCTCTGCTGAAGACTTTGCCTCCTTCTTTAAGCAGAAGATCGACACGATCAGACAAAACTTTGGCCCGCAGCCCCCAATGCCCCTCTTAGCCGCTCAGCCCTGTTCTGCAAAAGCCAGCTTCTCCACCATGACAGAAGATCAGCTCTCCACCCTTCTGTCAAGATCACACCTCACCACTTGTGCCCTCGACCCACTCCCATCCCACCTCATCCCTAACTTGGCCACAGTCCTCATCCCATCTCTAACACACATTTTCAACCTTTCACTTACAAACGGTGTCTTTCTCTCATCCTTCAAACATGCCTCAATCACGCAACCTTCGATCATCTCATGATCTCCTTCTCTACTCCCCCCTTATCTCTTCTTCCCACAACCGCATACAAGACTTCTCCCGTGCTTCCCCCATACTCTGGAACTCCCTGCCGCAACACATCAGACTCTCACCATCAACGGAAACCTTCAAGAAGAACCTGAAGACCCACCTGTTCCGACAAGCCTACAGCCTGCAATGATCCTCGGTCTACTGAACCACCGCACGACCTGCTCTACCGCCTCCTACTGTATCCTCACCCATCCCTATAGACTGTGAGCCCTCACGGGCAGGGTCCCCTCTCCTTATGTACTTGTGTGTCCCTTGTCTTACAATTGTTTATTATTCTTGTATATATTACACTTGTCTATAATTCCCCTTTTGACATGTAAAGCGCCATGGAATAAATGGCGCTATATAAATGCATAATAATAAATAACATGATTAAGGCTCTTAGCTGAAACATGTTAGGTTGTTCATTCCAGGTTGTGGTGAACAGGATCCATGTCTTTTTTAATCTACTACTGTACCAAATAAAAGTTTTTTCATGTTTTTTAGCAAGAAAGATAACGTTCCTTTTTGATTTCATCGCTGGAGGTTTCTTTCCCCACCTTTTTCTATTTCGTCGACGGCACCCAGTACCGTAGACAGAAAAAACAACCCCAAAACATGTTTGAACCTCCACCATATTTGTCTGTAGGTACTGTGTTCTTAGGCCTCATTCCATTTTCGGAAAGCAGTAAAATGATGTACAATAGTAAAAGCTCTATCTTGTTCTCATCTGTCCCATAAGATGTTTTCCCAGAAGGATTTTGGCTCATTTACGAACATTTTGGCAAACTGCAGACTAGTCTTTTTTATGCCTCTGTGTCAGCAGTGATGTCCTCCTGGGTCTCCTGACATAGCGTTATATTTGATTTGATGTTGATGGATAGTTCATACTGATATGATGCACCATGAACCTGCAGGACAGCTTGAATTTCTTGACCTTTCTCATAGATAGATAGTGTCAGGCTGCAATTGGCCTCTCCATCAAAAGAGCTGGAAGGTGTGAAATGTTACCACTGTGGTTTTCAGTAAAACCCCCTGGTGAGATTGGAGACAGGAGACTGCCTTCTCAGGATAACATGAGGTCATGACCTGTATGGAGAGCTGCAGCGTAAGGACAGATGTTAATTTACTGCTGGTCATACATGCATACATATATATATATTTCACTACACCCTCACCCTGTTTTGTCTGAGTAGTATTATGCCCACGGTAAAAGGAGAGGAGTTGTTCAGTGGGATGATCCTTGGTCCATGTGGTCTTGAGTCAGCAGACTAGAGCACCAGCTAACCCCTATGTCTCCACAGTCAAGAATTTTATTTTTAACACTACTTCAAAGGACTTTCCAGGTGAAACCCCACAGCTCGAATGCAGGCTGCTCCAGTGCTTTTGGCCATGAACAAAAATTATTGAGCCCTGTTCTTTAGTCAAACTGTCCATGATTTACTATGAGCCAAAAAACTGATAGGCAGGTAGTTCCTAACAGAGGTAACTACCTGCCTGATCTACATTGCATTGGCTCTTCTTCTTCCTGGCTGCTCTGTTGATGGGTCAGGACTGCCACTGTCATGCTGATTGACAGCTGGTTCCTTGTAGTTAGGTAGCGGTAAGTTGGCTATGAATTGCCATGACATCGGCAATCAAGCCCCGTCCAGGGCTGCCACTTGGAATTTCGGGGCTCCATACTGGCAAAATGTTCAGGGCCCCCTTGAGACTCCGCCCAGGCTCCACCCCAGTCCCGCCTCCACCCCTCAAACTGTTCACAGTCCCACCGCTCTCTTGGAAAACTCCACTTCTCACCAATCACACATTAACAGTTCCCATCACCAGATCACACTTATAGCCAGCAGCTTTTGTTCTGGCTAAAAGATTTTTTTTTAATCTGCCACCACAACAAGGTAGACTCCTCTGGTCGGGCCCTACTCTACTCTAACCTATTAAAAATTTGTTAAAGTATCCAATGCAATTTAGGTATGTTTTTATTTATTTTCAATTTTTAAAATGACCAATAATATCACATCGAAAGAGACAAATACCACATCACCATGTCCAGATCACATATTATCACTACATGGTGACCAGTAATACCACATACAAGGAACAAATACCACCACACCATGACCAGACCTCATACTACCAACACATAGTGACTGAATACTACAATACTTATCATTAATAAAACAACAACACAATACTATCACCATAAGTGCCATTATACACAGGAGATCTGTACTTAGTATGCAGTGTCTATGTACAGGTAATACAGTGATCACCAGTGACATTATATACAGGAGCTCTGTATATAGTGTCAGTGTAAAGGTAATACAGTGATCACTGGTGACATTGTACACAGGAACTCTGTTTATAGTGTATAGTGTCAGTGTACAGGTAACACACTGACTCACCAGTGACATCTCTAGGTGAAGTCCTTCATCTTTGCTTTTCATCTTTCATCCAGCACAGACCGCCATCACTTCTTCCAGCCAGGGCTCATCTCTGCAGGAAATAACACCGTTATCTAGAGCACCGCTTGCAGAACACATTACTTAATTTTTTCCCGACTTCTACATTATACCACATGAAGAAAGAAAGGCGACATATTGTCACTCTGCACAGTAACAGGACCGCCCCCCCATTTAAAACCGTATCCTCAAAAAAATAAAATACATCACTGCAGTAATAATATCCCTTAATCAACCCCTATGGTAATAATAGCCTCCATCCTGGCCCCGTGTGTCTCATTCCTGGCTCCAGCCATATGGTCTCCCATCCTGCCCTCATGAGTATCCATTCTGCCACCATTTGATCTCCCCATCCTGCCCCATCTGTCCCATGATCCTGCCCCATCTGTCTCCACATCCTGCCCCATCTGTCTCCACATGCTGCCCCATCTGTCTCCACATGCTGCCCCATCTGTCTCCACATTCTTCCCCATCTGTCTCCACATTCTGCCCCATTTGTCTCTACATGCTGCCTCATCTGTCTCCACATCCTGCCCCATCTGTCTCCACTTCCTGCCCTGTGTCTCCACATGCTGCCCCATGCCTCCACATGCTGCCCCGGGCCCGATGACCAGAAGAGATGGGGCCCAATGCGGGCCCCTTCTGGTCATCAGGCCCCATACGCCAGTCAGGACAGTGATGCTCTGATAGCGGTGGCAGAGTGGAATAGAAGTTGCTGCTCTGTTCACTTGGCTGCACAATCACTGGAGGAGCTGTATGTGACCACTTTGTGCTGGCAGAGATCCAAGCTGGGCAGAAAAGGTAGGTAGTTAGAAAATACCTGCCTGTTTGTTCTTAAGCCCAAAGTAAACAAATTAATATAGTTCTGAATAACCCCTTTAACCGCATGTCTTGGAATTTTTCTTTAAACTGGACAACCCCTTTAACACCATTGCATCAGATGGGTTTTTCTCCACTGGAGTGGTGCTTTAAACATAAGTCCCCTGCTTCTGGTTGTATACTCACCATCCTGAATCTTCACCGCTCTGGTCCTGCGGCGCCATCTTGGCCAGAAGTCAGAAGTTACATCACAAGCTCTCAATGCAAGTCTATGGGAGCCAAAACAAGGCCAGAATGAGGCTCTCATAGACTTACATTGATTAGTGCCCTCTGGATGGAAACACATTTGCAGCTGGCTTTTCACAAACTGCAGGAGATGGAACAGAGCAGTGGTGAAAACAGATGAAAATGCTGGAAAGTGAGTATCAGACAGGGGGCAGGGGATTTGGATTTTCAGCACCACTCTAGCTTTGAATTAAAAAGAAAAGCTGAAGTGGTCCTTTAAGGAGAAAAAGTCCTGCAGCTCCTTCGATGTTCTAAATTCTTTTGCGACTTTTTGGGTGATATGTATATAGATTTCAATACCCTGACCCTCACACATACTTGACTCTAGTTCTGAGAATTTCTTTGTGGTTATTCCACCAGCGTAAAATTAGAAAATATGTCGTCCACTTGTCAGCTGTTTTATTTTTCTTGCTTCATACCAAAAAAATAAAATCCACGTTTTTACTTTCCGTGTTAATGTGAACGTTCTTATTTTTCCAATGAAAGAAAGGAATGTGAGCGCTATATATTGCTGTTCAAAGTTTGGAACAACTGTGTGCTTCCCAACTTCTATAAAAGTTTACTTTTATGGTATCCCAGCAAGTTAGTAGCAGAATAACATGCTATTTTGCACAGGGAATAGCTGTCGGCTGGCATATAGTCAGACACAAGTAGAAACACCAGAGACTAATCCGTACCATTCTCTGTAAATATAAAGAACATTTTTTTTAACAGTTTGTTTTCCAACAATGGGACATATCGTAGGAACTTTGGGCCGACTAAAGCTCACAGAATGCCGCATACATAAGGTCACAAATATTGGCACAAAATTCTTAAAAAATTAATTAATCTAAAGCAAATATAATCTTAATGTATGTAATCTTAAACAAAATAGTTTGCATAACAAATGATCAGATGATGCCATTCTCTGCAAATATTGAATCAAGCACTTCTCAATAGCACTCCTTCACAGTGGCCTACCAATGAATTTACCTGCTCTCCGATAGGACAGTCCGGGTCTGCTAACATGTAACAGAATGGCTGGTGGGAAAACGTCCCTGATTTCCAGTGTGGTCCCATAACATAAGCCACTGGTATAGCATCAATTCATGACATTTCAAAAGAAGATCTGGCAATGGAAGGAGGCGGTTTCCAAGGATTCCTTACAGCAGCCATTGATTACTGACCTGGCAGCTGCATCAGGGCTCTACAATTTATTAATTTATCCGTAGAAATCTGGCCAGCAGAGTGATTACATTTGGCCTGCGACGCCGCCATCACCCTCCCTCATCGTCTCAGTGCAGTGGGTGAGATGACTTCACTGTTTTGCACCCTCTGTACTGAGCAATGAAGAGCTTCAGAATGCGTACTGCTGAGACTGGAGCAGAGGGAAAATGGGGAGAGGTGAGTATTGATTTATTAGTATTTATTAATTATTATTATTTAATGTGGGCTCATTATTCTGTATGGAGGACTATGTGGAGGCCATTATTCTGTATGGAGGACTATGAAGGGCCAATTATTCTGTAAAGAGAACTATGTGGGGTCCATTATACTGTATAGAGGACTATGTGAGGCCCATCTAATTGTATGGAGGACTATGTGGGGCCCATTATACTGTATGGATGACTATGTGGGGCCCATTATTCTTTATGAATAACTGTAAGGGGCACATTATTCTGTACTAGATGGAGGCCCGATGCTATTGCATCGGGAGGGCACAGTGCTCTGCATGCAGGATTTCCATTACAAACAGAGAGATATACTCACCTTCCGACGGCCCCCAATCTCCTCTCCACGCTCCCGGCATCTTCCAGTCCCAGTAATGCTTAGCGCGAAGGACCGGACCGCCGCAGATCTCCCGACGATAGCGGTGGCGTGCGTTGTTCGAATGCCACGCCAATTCGCAGCCGGACTGCCAGTCAGCGACGCTGGATTTCCGTTACAGACAGACAGACAGAATTACATGATTATATAGTAGATGAAAGATTATGTGGGGCTCATTATACTGTCTGAAGGACTATGTGAGCCCATTTAATTTGTATGAAGGACAATGTGCGGCCCATTATACAGTATGGAGGACTATGTTGGGCTCATTATTCTTTATGGAGAACTGTATGGAGCCCATTATTCTGTATGCATGACCAGGTAGGGGGCCATTATATTTTAAGGAGGACCATGTTGGACCCACTATACTGTATGAAGAGCTATTTGGGGCCATTATGCTTTATGGAGGACTATGTGGGGCCCATTATACTGTATGGATGTCTATGTGGGGCCCATTGTTCTTTATGGAAAACTGTAAGGGGCCCATTATTCTGTATGAAGGATTATGTTGGGCCCATTATACTGTATGGAAGACTATGTTGGGCCCCATTTAATTGTATGAAGGACTATGTGGGGCCCATTACACTGTATGGAGGACTAAGTGGGGCTCATTATTCTTTATGGAGAATTGTGTGGAGCCCATTATTCTGTATGCAGGACTATGTGAGGCCCATTATACTTTATGGAGGACCGTGTGGGGCCCAATATATTGCATGAAGGGCTATTTGGGGACATTATACTGTATGTAGCACTATGTGGGGCTGTTATACTGTATGGAAGACTATATGGGCCCATTATACTGTACAGAGAATTATGTTGACTCATTATACTGTTTGGAGGACTATGTTGGGCACAGTATACTGTATAGAGGACTATGTGGGACCCATTATTCTGTATGGAAGACTATGTGGGACCCATTATACTGTGTGGAGTGCTGTGTAAGGATCACAGTTGTGGCATCACACTCTCTTGGGGTCACAATACTTTGATGAGGGGTACAGTAGGGTCGTCATTATGTGCATGTGAAGTGTACTATAGAGGAATTCACTGTGGGGGTATCATACTGTTTTTGGGCCACTTTTGGTGACATGATACTTTATTAATTCAAGGCTTTGTTTCCTTTTGGTAGTACATATTTAATCCCTTCACACCGCAGCCCATTTTCATTTTTTTGCTTCCGTTTTTTTCCTCCCCTTCTTCCTAGAAACATAACTCTTATTTTTCTTTCCACATAGGTTTATGAGGGCTTGTTTTTTGTGGTACTAGTTGTATTTTTGAATTACACCATGAATTTTACCATATAGTGTACTCAAAAAAGGAAAAATAAATTTCAAGTGTGGTGAAATTGACAATTAAAAAAAACAATTCTGTCATTTTTTTGGGGAATTATCTTTACGGTGTAACATTTTGTGGTAAAATTGTCCATGGAATATGATTCTCCTCATCAATACGATTATGGTGATACCAAACATGTCCATTTTTTTATAATTTTAGTGATGAAAAGAAATCTGAAGTTTGCAAAAAGAATTTTAGAGTTGTGTCGATATCCGTAACATTTTTATTTTTCTTCCGATTGAGCTGTATGATAGCTTATTTTTAGCAGGATGATACATCATCTTTAAAGAGGTTGTCCACTACTTTAGCATGTTGACCTATTCCTAGGATAGGTCATCCATGCTTGATCGATCAGAGTCCGACACCCGGCACCACCGTGGGTCAACTGCTTTCGGTACTGGCAGCCATCTTTTGATACTGGCTGCTGCAGGTTACTATACATCCGACTTTTACTGATTTGAGGAGGATGTGTAGTACTCTGCAGTGGCAGTTATCAGGACATTTATACTCTGATGAATGAGGCTATCTCTGTTAATTCAGAATTACCTAAAGCCTACTCATAATATCACCCAAAACCAGTATAGGCTTTGTGACCATAGTCATTGCCCATGGTCGGACAAGCCATGAGGCAGAGTAGTCAAACGTTTCGGGGTCAGATGCCAAGAGAGCACATACTAAGCTAAAATGGAAAGACAAAGGCAAAGTCTGTCATTTTCCGAGGTCAGAATACCAGGAAGATAGCGGATCAGAACAAAGTGATTAGGCAATTGGATGGTCAACAAACTGAGCACAGGAATTCAAGGCAAACAACCAAGCAAATGCTATGCCTGTCAGAGATCGGAGACTGACAGCTTAGCTAAGTAGCCGCGTAATCATTTGGAACAGGAAACATCTGAAGGAAGCTCAGCACCTTCCAGTCTCATATTAGATGGCTGAGCTGCCAAACAAAATACTGACAGCTCAGCACATCCCTGCTCAAGATTGGAAGATTGAGCTGTCCGTCACTGTGCCCAAGATACACTGAGAGGAGAAATCATGACAGGCGTGACCTTGATGACCAGGAACTGTCCAAATTGCCATGACCTATGACTTTTTTATTCATTATTTTAGAGCAGATCGTACCTCATTATCAGCATACTGCTAGTACTATAAGTGCGGGTACTTCCTTTATCTTAGCACAACAACAATACACACATTAATACTTTGTGTAAGAAAATTCCATAGTATGAGTAATGTTCAAGGGCAGAAAATGTTTTCTTCTTGTCAGAATAAGACATTCCGCTACTTCTCCTGTGGTATGTTCTTGTACGGTAATTTAATTTTCATGAATAACGACTCTTTTTACTCAAGTTGCCCTCTTCTGCAAACGATTCATCATTGTCTTCTGACTCCAGGACAAGATAATAAGCATATTTTCTAAAACTGTTCAAAGAAATGTTCTGATTAATATTGTGATTCTTTAAGCAAACACCACGTACTTCTACTGGATTTCACTTTTTCCAAGCTATTGAAAGCGAATGAGGATGTGCAGAAAATAACTGGTGTTATGGCGTCCGGACATGAAGTATCTAAGCCCAAATTCAATTTTATTGCTGATACCACATATCAAATTATAAAATTTGGGTTATTCCCAAAATTTACAATTATGGAATAAGTACCTTATAGATAAACGATAAATGTGTCTCTTCACAACATAGAGAACCATCAGAAAGTGCCATACTATTAACATTTATTACATATACTATGGATATGCCACAAGTGTTCAAGGTCGCAATACTCCATTAATAATGTCAAAAAATATTTTTATGTTTCTCTTGAAAAAACAAAATGTAACAAAAAATAGCAGATAGACAACTCAAGACTGCTGATTCATGCCTACTACCATGTAACATACCCACAGACAATAACTATTTCCTGCATCTGGACTTTCTAAAACAACACAACAAATATATTTTATCATTTTAAAGCATATGCATTAAGAATAAGTGCATATTCACACATCAACCAGGCATTCGATATAGAGCAAAGAAATGATAGAAAATAAAAATAAATTGCTGCATTTTCTGCTTCCTGAAAAAAATATATTAATTGTTCCGTGACTTAAATATTTCAATTTCATGAATTGAGAAATAATTTGTTACAGCACCCTGAAAAAAGGATAAAGCAAGACCTTAGCTGGAATTTGGGAAATATGTAACTCACACGCATTAGCATCTCATGGCTCAGTACGGTACATAAAAACATATATACAGACTAACATAAAAAGTTGCCAAACGAAGAGATCCAGTGAATAAATAGAATATCAATGCTTTATTAATAATTATTAAAGTAAAAAATACATCTTCAAAATAAATTAAAAACACATGTGACATGCACAAGTGTGAACAAGTCGGTAAGACAACGTTCACACCACCCACTAAGGCCGGAGTCACACTGGGGAGGAATACGGGTGAGTGAGAGGTGCTAAAAGCACGCATTAGACACGGACAAATGATTTTCTATGGGGTCCCTCGCACCAGGCGTATATTTCTCCTCCGTATCCTACGCTGCGTGCCACTCGCAGCATGCTGCGATTGTCAGCGTACTACGCCCGTAGTACGCCAATGCAAGTCTATGGGTGCGCAAAAAATACAGATTACACACGGAACACACGTGTGACCTGCGAGCAATACGCAGGTCTTTTGGCTGGTGACAGGAAATGGGCCAATCCATCATCAGGAAGCCTAGACATGCAAATGAGCTCAAAAAGCGCTCCAGACATCCAGGAAGTCAGCCTCCACGGAGTACAGCAGCAGCATGGCGTCCACGTACATTAAAGTTGCCCTGGTGCAGGAGCGGCCCGAAATATGGGACCCACGCGATGCAAATTATGCTAACCGGACAAGAAAGGAGGCGTCATGGAGGCGCATCTGTCGCCAGATGTACCATGACTTTGGTGACAGACCACATGATGAGCAGCATAAAATTCGTAAGTGCAACCATAAAAACATCATTAACCTTAGCGCGCGCTAAAAAATGAATCTACAATCAGCACCCCCCTTCCTGTGCATGTACTTTTATTAGCCTCATGAGGCCGTTACATTTGGATATGACACGTGGCTTCACACAGCCATAATTAGGGGTTAGGCCACAAGCTCCTCATCCTCCTAGCCAATAAAATTAGTTTACGTGTAGCTAATGAGACCCTGTGTATCGGCCCAATTACATATGCCACCATGGGTATAACGCACACCCCAGAAGGCCCCATGCCTAGACTACTGTTAGAAAATGTGACCTCTCAAATATATGATTTTGACAATATTTCCTGTCACATTGCAGTGGAAGAAGTGATGAAACGCTGGCGAAGTATCCGGGACCAGTTCCGCCGGGAACGCCAGCAGCGGTCCAGGAGTAGGGATGCTGGACATGTGAAAAGAAAATACATATACTATGACCGGCTGAACTTCCTCGCCCCAATTCTGGATCTGAGACCGTAAGTACATACCTCACACCACATTACACAAATACATTACACAAATACTTTACAGGGACAAAAATATTGATGTATTTTTGCCTCTGTTCTATTTCATAACAGAACTCAATCCAACCTTACGGATCAAGGAACGGCCTCAGAGACAGAGCCCTTTATAGATCCTGTAGGGGATGAGGTGGCTGGCCCATCTTCTCCCCCTACAAGAAGGATGGCTGAAGATGAGGCATCACAAGACCACACAATGGCTGGCCTACACACAACACCACCAGGACGGTCTGCTGCTGCCACCTCACCCATCCTGGAAGAGCCGGGCAACTTGAGCAGCAGCCCAACTGCCCAGATCAGGTCCTCCCCACAGACTGCTCTAACATCACGGCGAACAAGAAGAAGGCGCCAGGTCACTATTCAAGAGAGCAGGACCAATGTGGACACAGGGGTGCTCAATTATTTGTCGAGAGTAACTACAGATGATGGGGAGGAGGCCTATGCATGTAGCCTCACCCTTTACCTCCGTGCCCTTACCCGTGAGGTCCGGCTCCGTATTAGGGGATGTATTCAGATCCTGCTTGATGCAAGCACCCCCCCAATACCCCATATGAGGTATATGAATTTCTGGAGAGGTGGCAGCTCTCACCACGTAATTTAATGCGCATGAGACCATTCACACAGATGCTTGCTCAAGCAGGGTCTGAACAGCCCCTAATACGTGGGCCAACACCTCAACCCCTTCCTCCCCCTACTCAACCTTCTATTCCGCAGCCCCAAATGTCTTCCTCAAGCCAACCCCACCAATATGGCCACTTGTACCCACCCAGTGTTGGAGGCTGGTCCCAACCTGGTTGGGGACGATCTGACTATCTTGGTGGGTATGAGCCACGTGCCTACCAGAGCCAACAAGAAGCCCCTCACCATCATCATTACTCTGGCCAGTATCCCCAACAGTCCCAGGAGGCAGGACAATTCCAGCATTATGGGCAACAGTATTGCCCCACACAGGGCAATGTTGGCCACAATGTCCAGCAGCACCCACAGGCTGTTCTTCCACATTCCCCTTCCCCAACATATGAGGATTTATGATTCTGATGGGTGGAGATATCCAGTGAGATTTAACTGGTGCTCCTAATAGAAATGAAAAAAACAGGTGTTCTCCATCACCAACATTTAGAACATAATTTAACATTCACATTTTTAAACAATGTTTTCCAAACATATGAAACAATCCATCATGACAGGCAACGCTACCTCACGCCTTTCATACAGATATTACATGTGTGTAGAAAAGCGAATATTTAAATGCGCTATACTGTAAAATGAAAGGATGAGAATACACTACTCACTTGCTAACGCCTAGGAAAGGCGTGCTCGCCTTAGTTAAGTAGTCACCTTTTTTGTTAGCAATCTCTAGTAAAAAAAAATTCAAGGTGACCAGCATTCAGAATATCACGCTCTCTCTATGTCTTAACAAGTGAATTTTGTATTTTCATCCTTTCCAGTATAGCATGCTTAAATATTGTCTGTTCTACAGACAGGTAATATCTGTGTGAAAGCTGTGAGGTAGCCTTGCCTGTCATGTTGGAATCTTTCTATGATTGGATAACATTATGAGGAAATGTGAGTGTTATCTTGTTGCCTTTATTTTGGTGATGGAGCTCACCTTTTGTTGGCAAATCTAGTTTAATCTAGTCATGCAGCAATGTTGTTATTGCCTAATGTTTGTTGCTGTTTTGTTATGTAATGTTAATTTTACAACAAGTTAAAGAAGGCACAAAGGGTCATTTTGGCCATTGCCAAATTTGTCTTATGGCAATATTATGTTTGCCTTTAAGCAAAACAAAAAAAAAAGGCAAAACTAAAAATTTGTCTACTCTAGTTAACGTCTTTGTGTGATTTTTCACAATCCCTCACAACATACTAACAGACACCAACCAATGCAATGAAACACTCATAGAATCATAAAGGCTTGAGTAATATATATTTAGACATACTTAAAGAAACAAATTATAACATAGACACAGCATGCTCTTGCCAAGAAGTTGCCCCCTCAGGTGAGATAAAGTAATTAGTGAAAATATCACGCACTTTTAGGCCAGAGAGTGGTCTACGTTGAGGGTTCATAGGTGGTCTCACCCTGCGCACATTGTCCGGCCTACGCACAACACCATCAGAGGAGAAACAATCATGTATCCTGGTGAAGCTATGCAGAACAACACAGGCTTTCACAACTTCATTCACATTTTGCTCACTCAACTGAATGGCAGACTGGAGTACCCGCCATTTGGCACAAAGAATCCCAAAGGAACACTCCACCAGTCGCCTAGCACGTGATAGGCGCAAGTTAAAAATTCTGGGCCTGTGGTCAAGGTTGCACCGGGGATATGGCCTCATGACATTGCGCGATAACTGAAAGGCCTCATCTGCCACAAGGACATAAGGGACTGATTGTTCGGGGGAGCCTGGTAGCTGGCGTGGTGGTGGTAGATCCAACTGGTTGGTGCGTAGCCGCCGAGCCATTATGGAAGTATTGAAGACTCTAGAATCTCCCGTCCTTCCATAGGCCCCAATGTCAACAATTATAAACTTGTATTGAGGGTCTACCAGAGCCAACAATACAACAGAAAAGTATTGTTTATAATTGAAGAATTGGGAGCCTGAGTTCGGCGGCTTACGCACCCTGATATGTTTGCCATCCAGGGCCCCAATGCAATTTGGAAACTGGCAGTCCTCCTCAAAGTCCCTTGATATCCTTAACCAGTCTTCCATCCTGGGCTCGGGCATGACCACTTGATGGAGTCTTGTCCAGATTTCTGCACATGTAGACCTCACTATGCCTGAAATGTTTGACTTTCCAATGAGAAACTCATGGTGGAGGGCGGCATAAGACAGGCCAGTGGACAGGAAGCAGTAGAACAACAGAAATAGTAAAGTTTACAATGACTAAAGTAAAAAAAAAAAAATCAGTAACATGCCGACCAAACTTGGTAGGAAATGAGAGAGAAGAACACACACATATTTGGTGGCACAATGACTAAGTGATATGCATATTAGATGTAACATTCTGCTGTGTCAGGTGAAACATATTTGGAGTAAGATGAGGGCATTAAACTTTGTCCAAGAAGGCCAAAAAACATAATTTAGCACACACATTATGAACATAGAGAATGTGGTTGTGTAGTACATACCGTATTGTGAGTAGAAGTCGCTCCTCTGCAGATATGGCTTTGCGCATCCTTGTGTCCTGAAAGGTTATTCCAGGGCGCACTGTCTCCAAGAGTCGATCAAATGTGGAAATGCTCATGCGACAGTACTGGTAAAATTTATCCGGATGCTCCCGCAGAGAAGAATAGAGGCGGTGAAAATGACCTCTTGTGAGTCGTTGCCTCAAAAGTGGATGGACCCACATGCGTCTCCTCCTCCGTGGATCCACTATCACAGGATATGGTTGCCCAAAGCGCCGTGACAAAAGCCAGGTAAAGAGAACCTGCTCTGTTGTATCGAATCGCAGACCCTCTGCCATGCTGCACAAAGAACACCAACACACCTCGTGAAAGCAAGGTGACAAATGTACAGAATGTAGGCATCCACCTGTTTCTGAGTGTCTAAATAGGGTGTAGGCTAATGATTTAAATTGTTTGCAGGCCTCAAAACCGTTAAATGTCCATTTTGCAAGGCTGCAAGAAAATCTCGCCATACGGATTGCATACGGATGCCACACGGATTACATACGGATGCAGACATGCGCAAAATACGTGACCTCACCTTGCTTACGGATGACCTATGGAGCACTATTTAGTGGTCATTCATCCGTATTACGCAAGTAAACTACGGACCGTATTTTGCGCAGGTTAGTGTGACTCCGGCCTAAGTGAGACACAACAAGAAAACAGATTTGCAAAAATACTCTGCAGTAAAATATATGACAGTAATCAGCAAGTGCTGGATAACAAATACAGGGTATTTAGTTGATACGTTTTTTGCAAAAAAAATGTATAACAAGCTGCTTCACCGCGTCAAGGTAACCCGTATTGAAGCGGTCCCCATCTAATGTAATTAAAACCTGAACATCTGAACAGTGTCTAAAATGAACAGGATTCGGACAGGCGCTTCTTAGTATGGGCTTGTGGTGCAAGACAACTCTTTTGTGCATGCCACACAAGAGAGGGGTGGGGGTCTCTCAAACCATGCTAGGCAAGGAAAAAACGGATTAAAAACACATGTGACATGCACAAGTGTGAACAAGTCGGTAAGACATCGTTCACACCACCCACTAACCGAGACACAACAAGAAAACAGATTTGCAAAAATACTCTGCAGTAAAATATATGACAGTAATCAGCAAGTGCTGGATAACAAATACAGGGTATTTAGTCGATACGTTTTTTTGCAAAAAAATGTATACCAAGCTGCTTCACCACGTCAAGGTAACCCGTATTGAAGCAGTCCCTATCTAATGTATTTAATACCTGAACATCTGAACAGTGTCTAAAATGAACTGGATTCAGACAGGCGCTTCTTAGTATGGGCTTGTGGTGCAAGACAACTCTTTTGTGCATGCCACACAAGAGAGGGGTGGGGTCTCTCAAACCATGCTAGGCAAGGAAAAAACGGACTAAAAACACATGCGACATGCACAAGTGTGAACAAGTCGGTAAGACAACGTTCACACCACCCACTAACTGAGACACAACAAGAAAACACAGTGTATTTAGTCGATCCTGTTCATTTTAGACACTGTTCAGATGTTCAGGTTTTAAATACATTAGATAGGGACTGCTTCAATATGGGTTACCTTGACGCGGTGAAGCAGCTTGGTATACATTTTTTTGCAAAAAAAGTATCGACTAAATACCCTGTATTTGTTATCCAGCACTTGCTGATTACTGTCATATGTTTTACTGCAGAGTATTTTTGCAAATCTGTTTTCTTGTTGTATCTTCAAAATAAAGTAGCAGAAAACAGGAGTGTCCTAACTAGGGGGACGTTGGGCTGCATCACAAAATCCACTATGTATAAGGTCAAAAGCATATGGATATGCACGGACTATAGCTAAACATCTCTGTCATGATCCAGGATGGGGTTTGCCTTTGGCCCGTCCTGGTCAGACAGGGGTTAATTGTTTCTGCCTCTCTCTGGCTGAGGGCGGCTATTTAATGCTCACTCGACCTAGGTCCGGTGTGAGTTATACTCCTGCCCTTGGCTGAGTTAGTTGACCTCGTGCGCACGTGTGCCTTGTGCCTGATAACTTGCTGCTTGTTTGGTTTTGATCCGGTTCTGTCCCTGTTACGAGTTCTGCCTGTCCCTCTTGTACTGCGCTACCCCTCTGTGTATGACCCTCTGCCTGTGACTTGACTATTCTCTGCTCGTCCCTCTGGTACCGCACAGGCCTCTCCGTGTACGACCCTCGCTTGTCTGACCTGCATTTTCCTCTCCTCTACAACAGTTGCCCTGCAGTAGGTACATTACACCATTTGCAGCAGTAGGACACTAACTCCCGCCCCCTGCAGTCACATGATCGTAGGTCCTGGGACTCCTTACTATTTTCAGTGCCGCAGGTCCTGTCTTCTTGAACCATCACTACAGTATTGGACCCCGTGCTCTCCCATAGTGTGGGTAAGTCACCCTGCTCTGCATGGCAGTGTGCTGACGTTGACAGGGTCCTGACGTTAGAGTCCTGACAGCCTCTAGATCAAGTCAAGTGACATACTATAAGAGTTAATAAGTATCCACAATTCATAGACTGCCAGATAAGATAAAAACTATAGTGGCACAAAAATATAGGAAGTATAGACAGTACATATTACGGGGACAGGAGACCAGTGGCGTGGAATGCAGCCCCAAGGAGATCACAGCGTCCCTCCTCACCACGACGCATGTTTCACATCCAGCTTCTTCCACGGGCGTGTTTGGGGTGGATAGATGTGGGAGTTTATAGTAAACTGGCACCAATAGAAAATTAGAAAGGTGTGACCATAAGTGTGGAGCTGGCTGGAACGCTGGATGCTATTGGCACATGAACACTCCCCCCTACTCCCCTTGAACAACGTCATTTCTGGAAATGCCCTTCCCGGAACGCAAGCGGTCCGGTGGTGGAGCGCATCTGGAAGTATGTAGGAGAGGGGAAGAGCGAATGAGCACTATCCGGGACCAGGTCGATTGAAGATGGATAGACGTGAAGACAGGAAAGAAGATGGTAAGCAGCCGAATATAAGAGTTCAAAACCAGGCAAAATGTAAAAGGGCCCACCAATGAGCGGAAATCTTAATCAGAGAATTCAATATCTATACATGCCAAAGCTCGAAAAAGTTAATAAAGTGCATTAACTATTAGAATACGAGTGCAGATGTGTTATTTCATTACATAGTAATTGTAACGTGCTCTGCAACTAAACATATAATGGTGAAAATACATATTATATTGAAGTAAGATAATTGTACCATAACTACAACAATCACCACAGACACCTACAATATTAAAGAGACACTGTGCAAGGTGAATAAATGTACAGTTTATTGTGAAAATTTATAATAAAAATGGTGCTATATCAGGAAGATTATATATATTTCATGCTGTGGAAAAAGGAGAGTATACATTAGAGAAGAGATGAATGGTGCTTATATCAATAGAGTATATTATCTAAGATATAATATTTGTATCAGTAAGGTATATTGTAAGGAAAAATATTATATCACTAGGGATGAGCGATATTGCCCGATATCGTATCGGAATTCCGATTTCTGATATTGAAAAAATATCGGATATCGGAATTTCCGATTTCCGATATCAATGCAAGTCAATGGGAGAAAAAAATCGGAATTACAAAATGACTAATAGAGTGCTATATAATGGATAAAATGGAGGGGAAACACCTGAGGATAATGGGGAAGGAGTTTGCAGAGGCAGAGGAGCAAAAAAATCGCTAGAAAAATGCACAGAGCGAAAGCTGTAGCAGGAAAACTGGTCACCATCTTCTTAACAGCGGTGTTTTTTTCTTTGGGTTAGGATTAGTTGGGGTAGGGTTAGGGTTTATGGTTAGTAGGGTAAGGTTTAGGGTTTAGGGTTAGGGTTAGTTAGGGTTAAGGTTAGGGTTAGTAGGGTTAGGGTAAGGGTTAGGGGTTAGGGTTAGTTAGGGTTAGGGTTATGCTTATGGATAGTAGGGTTTGGGTTAGGGGTTAGAGTTTAGGGTTAGAGTTAGGGGTTAGGGTTAGCTAGGGTTAGGGTTATGCTTATGGTTAGTAGGGTTAGGGGTTAGGGCTAGTTAGGGTTATGGTTAGTGTTAGTAGGGTTAGGGTAAGGGTTAGGGGTTAGGGTTAGTTAGGGTTAGGGTTATGCTTATGGATAGTAGGGTTAGGGTTAGGGGTTAGGGTTTAGGGTTAGGGTTATGCTTATGGTTAGTATGGTTAGGGGTTAGGGTTTAGGGTTAGGGTTATGCTTATGGTTAGTAGGGTTAGGGTTAGTAGGGTTAGGGTTAGGGGTTAGGGTTTAGGGTTAGGGTTAGAGTTAGGGTTAGGGTTAGTAGGGTTAGGGATAGGGGTTAGGGTTTAGGGTTAGGGTTAGTTAGGGTTAGGGTTATGCTTATGGTTAGTAGGGTTAGGATTAGTAGGGTTAGGGTTAGGGTTAGAGTTAGGGTTATGGTTAGGGTTAGTAGGGTTAGGATTTGGGTAAGGGTTAGGGGTTATGGTTAGTTAGGGTTAGGGTTAGTGGTAAGGGTTAAGGGTTAGGGGTTAGGGATAGTTAGGGTTAGGGTTAGTGATTTTACATTATTAAATTAAAACTGCCAGTGGTGATGTCAATATGCCCTTTGACTGACATGTGTCTGCGTTCAGCTCACCTTGCTTTGCAGGGAGTTTCCAGGAGCACCACGTGGAGGAACGGATACACTCCCTTTAAACCATGCTTAGTCTTCTTCTGCTTTCCGATTTCCGATGTGAAAAAAATATCGGAATCGGAAATCGGAATTCCGATATCGCAAATATCGGGACGATTTCCAATATTTCAATATCGGAAAGCTCATCCCTAGATATCACCTGTATCAACAGGGTATATGATGCCAAATATATAATGGTCATAATACCAAAGAATATTATGGTAGGCATCAATATCCAAACAAATTCCCCAAAATAAACTAAATATTATGAGACATAAATTTACCCCAATAAATAACATATTTTTTTAAATATTAAAAGGCTGGATGTACTCAAAAATAATTAAATACAAAAAAATTACATAATGATGAAGTCTATTAAGACAAAAGTGACAAGTGCTTTCAATTATTGTAGCCCTTATAACAAAAGGAGTCCCTACAATAAAAAATGACATAATTGAAAAAATAATATCAATCAAATAAATATGTAAACCCTCATGAAGAAATCAAGACATGTTAATTAGTAGGTTACCCATACAAAAAGTGAAACGTACATAGGGGTGCCTCTTATAGAGAAAAGGAAAAAATAGCTAAAAAAGAAAAAAAAAGGGTCTCTAAACGATATAATATAACCATAAACATATTGCTTCAATAGGAACATAAAAAAAATAATATGCAGAGAAAAAATGTACCATCCATGTATAGAGTTCCAGGGTACATCCAATTATGAACAGATAGAAAATAAAAAATAAATAAAACATAACAATAAAATAAAAAATAAATAATAAAGTCCAAATGTGTTGAGCCGAATCCAGCATATAAAAATAAAGTCCAAACAGAAAAAGACCACCGCTCTTCATGGAACCATAAAAGTGTCCCTCCTAAAGGTGGTATCATCCCCATAGTCCTCCTCGTCCAGCCAAGTTAAAAGAATGCTACACTCCTCCATATAGGTCATAGGATACTAAATGAAGAAATAAAAAAAGAATCAATAAGAAAATCCATTTGAGTAATATATAAAAAAACAGAAAAATAAAAAATTCATGGGGGAAAAAACCCTACTCAACCACTAAAACATGTCTATAAGGAAAAATGGGCAAGAAGACAAGGAAAAGAAAACTACAATTGATGCTAGAAAAAAGAAGCAAATCCCAAATTCTCATTAAGACCTTATGGGGTCATTGTGCCCAACCTATAAATTAATCTGCTTGCAAGCTGGGCCAATATCTTACCCATATCTCCACCACATAGGGCCAAGGTTACTTGGTCGAAGTCCTTAATTATCAAGCTCCTGGCATGGCTATTGTGATATTTCTTAAAATGCCTGGGTAACGTCTTGAGCATAGTTTCATCTTCAATGGTCTTAGCCTTGTTAATATCTAATTTTAAGTTCCCTAGTCGTCAGGCCAATATACACCTTGCCACATGGGCATTGGGCATGGTAGATAACCCCTCGTGAGGAGCAGCTAAGATGTCTTCTGATGTCATATACCTTGGATTCGTCAAAGTTCGTGAAAGTAGTTGATTTGGTAAGGTTAAGACAACCCTTGCAAAAGCCACATAGAAAGAAGCCTTTACGATCACTAAGTGAAGGCTCTGCCGGTCCAAGAGTAGGAGATTCATAGTGGCTCTGTACCAGAATGTCCTCAAAGTTGGCCATATTGTACTGTGTTTTTGTTACTACTGCAGGAAGTGCCCTGTTAGTTTTGTTACTCTTGATAAATATACTTATTTGCATCAACTTTGGTGTCAGTGTCATATTATCCCACGCAATCACATTCCGTAGTACCCATATAATTGTTACAAAGTGCTTGCCATTGGCAGATATACTTGGAGATGAATCATACCTGATTATCATCATTCCGATTATCTACATGCCGCTGACCATTCAAAAGTTGGTCACGAGTGGTCTTCTTGGCTCTTATATAGCCTCTTTTAATGCATCGGGCACTGTATCCTCTGGCTACAAATCAACGAGATAAGTCCGCAGCTTGAGTTTCAAATCAGTTCTTATGTGAGCAAATCCTTTTAGCCCTTAAAAATTGCCCAAAGGGAATGCCCCTAGTGGAGGATCTGGGATGAGACAAATTAGCTTGGAGAAAAAAATTTATCGCTGTCGGCTTTCTGAAGACATCAGTATGTAGTCGACCATCTGAAGATGCAGTGATGTTGAGGTCCAAAATCTCCAGACTTCTGCAGGAACCAAAGGTAAGTTTAACATTAATGTTGTTGTCATTGAGGATGTTCATGAAGTTGTCCAATCCCTCCATTGTGCCTTCCCAAAAAAAGAAAATATCATCAATATAACTCATCCAGTTGTGAACATTGTTCACATCCTAAATGAGGTCCCCTTGAAAAATACTCCTCTCCCATGCTCTTAGAAAAAGTTTGGCATACGGCGGAGCACAGGAGGCCCTATTGCTGTACTTTGTAACTGGAGAAAAATCTGGTTGTTAAATGTAAATACATTATGATGGAGAATAAATTCCGGTAGTGTCAGAACTAGATCAGCAAGGGGGGGTCGATGTTACTGGATAGCAAAAACCATTTGATGGCTGCCAGACCATCTGAGTGTCGGATGGAAGTATAAAGCACCTTTTTTTTTTTTTTAAAGTGTTATGAATGGGTCACTGAGGAGGAGAGCAGGACCAGGTTAAGCCACAGAAAACCAGAGAGGTTGGTACCTAAGCAGATTGCAGACCCCTGATCCTATCCACACAACTAGCAGAAGCCGTGGAGCGTACCTACGATGATCCTAGACGCTTTGGCACAGCCGGAGAGCAAACTAAGCCTAGAGCAAGAAAGGGGAAATCTAAACTGCCCCAGAGCAGACCCCAAAGGAATAGTGTTATGAGCTCATTTTCTGCTCCACCACTTGAGAGTTCTCCTTCCGTTGTCCCTCTGGTGGTGACAGGAGGTAGTGAGGTTGGTTTAATTGGTAGTGATCTGCCACCTGGTGAGGAAGATAACGATTGGATCTCTGGAGTATCAGACTGGATATAAGACAGCCAACGCCCTATCCTGGTGCTGGTGATTCAGTCTGCTTCTCAGGTCTTGGACTCAGCTCTGTTCCAGTCTTCTCAAGTTAAGTTTGTTTTTGCTAATGTTCACACTTGCTCTTGTTGGTCAATTCAGTTTTTTGTGTGGTCAGCCAGCCCGGCTAGGCTGTGCTGAATTTCCACTCTTATTTATCTGTATTTGCCAATTTGCCTTTTTTGTCCCTTATTAGATTGGCCTCTTTTTGCTCTGTCTCAGAATATTTCAGAGTGCTGATATAGTGGGAGAAGTCTAGTGACTTCAGGGTTAATTTTGCTATCAGTTGTGTTGGACATTATTTTTGGTAGGGTTTTTGGCAGATTGCAGACAGTGGCTTTCCTTTCCTGTCCTTTCTAGTTAGTTTGGCCCCATCGTTTGCTCAGCCTATTTTCCTGCCTTTATTTGTGTTTCATCTTCTTTCACCGTCAATACATGTGGGGGGCTGTCTTTCCTTTGGGGTCTGCTCTTGGACAGTTAGTTTTCCTCTTTTCCTGCTTTAGGCATATTTAGCTCTCCGGTTGTGACGAGGCGTCTAGGACCACCGTAGGAACGCTCCACGACTGCTGCTAGTTGCATGTTAGGAACAGGGATCTGCAGTCTGCATAGTTACCAACCTCTTTGGTTTTCTGAGACTTAGCTTGTGTTGTTTTATATTTCCTCCTTGGCGACTTTTTCATAACAGAATCACCAGCCATACCGCAGATTCTAGGGTACTCAAAAGCAGGAAGAAGTTGTTAAAAAAAAAAAAGGGAAAAAAAGTCAGAATTTTTTTAATTTTTTTATTTTTTCCTCTTTTTTTTTCTGGGGCCGTAGGAGGATTTTTTTTTTCCTAATGGAGATTAAGCAATTGTCTGATCGTGTGGAGCAACTTGCTGCTGAAGTACAGGGAATTTCCACCTACCTCATTCAGTCACATGCTGCTGAACCTAAGATCCCTACTCCTGATGTGTTTTTTGGGGATCGGTCTAAATTTCTGAATTTTAATAATAATTGTAAATTATTTCTTGCCTTGAAGCCTAACTCATCGGGGAGCTCTGTGCAGCAGGTTAAAATTGTCATCACCTTGCTGCGCGGCGATCTAGGATTGGGCGGATTCTTTGACACCTGAAAATCCTATTCTGACTAATGTGGATGCATTTTTTCAGGCCTTGGGGTTGTTGTATGATGAACGTAATGCCGTTGATCAAGCTGAGAGAACCCTGTTGGCATTAAACCAGGGTCAGGATCCTGCAGAGTTATACTGTCAAAAATTCCGAAAGTGGGCGGTCCTTACTACATGGAATGATAGTGCATTGGCAGCTCTCTTTCGGAAGGGTTTATCAGAGACCGTAAAAGATGTTATGGTGGGATTTCCTGTTCCCTCTGGTCTGGATGATTACATGTCATTAGCCATTCAAGTTGATCGGCGTTTACATGAACGTAAAACTATACGGGAGGTGCTACCACCTTTTGAACAAATGTCAGAACCTATGCAATGTGATGGGGTTTTGTCTAGGGCGCAACGTCAGGAGTTTAGAAGGCGTAATAAGCTGTGTTTTTTCTGTGGAGACGCCTCTCATACTATTTGTCTGCCCTAAACGAGAGAAACGTTTTGCACACACATTTGCTGTGGGCAGTGTACAACCTAAGTTCCTTTTGGCAATTACTCTGATCTGCTCCTTGTCCACGTTTTCCACAAAGGCTTTTGTGGATTCAGGAGCAGCTCTGAATCTGATGGATTTGGACTTTGCTAAATGTTGTGGTTTGTCCATGACACCTCTGCAGACGCCTATTCCTTTGAGGGGTATTGATGCTACTCCTTTAGTGGAGAATAAACCTCAGTTTTGGACCCAGGTGATAATGCGAGTTGCCCCAGACCACCAAAAAAATTGTAAATTTTTGGTGCTGCATAATTTGCATGATACTATTGTTCTGGGTTTCCCCTGGTTGCAAACTCATAACCCAATTTTGGATTGGAGATCTGTGTCTGTGGTGAGTTGGGGTTGTCAGTGTGTTCTTAGGGACGCTCCCGTTTTCTCCACCTCTCCTCAGTCTCAAGATATTCCTGATTATCTGGCTGATTTCTCTGATGTATTTAGTGAGAGTAAGTCTGCGTCTTTGCCCCCTCATAGGAGTTATGACTGTGCAATTGAGTTGATGCCTGGGTGTAAATTTCCCAAGGGTCAGCTTTTCAACTTATCTGTACCCGAACATGATACTGTGCGATCCTATATTAAGGAGTCATTGGAGAAGGGTCATATTAGACCATCCTCGTCATCTTTAGGTGCTGGGGTTTTTTTTGTGGCCAAGAAAGATGGTTCATTAAGACCGTGTATTGATTATGGTTTCCTTAACAAGATGACGGTTAAATATCAGTACCCGTTACCTCGTCTGATTTATTCTCCAGAGTTAAGAGTGCCTGCTGGTTTACTAAGCTTGACCTCAGGGGGGCGTATAATTTTATTCGTATCAAGCACGGGGATGAATGGAAGACGGCGTTTAATACTCCGGAGGGACATTTTGAGTACCTGGTGGTGCCTTTTGGGCTCTCTAATGCCCCATCTGTCTTCCAGTCCTTTATGAATTATATTCTCCGAGACTTTGTGGATAAGTTTTTGATCATCTATCTGGATGATATTTTGATCTTTTCTAGTGATTGGGATTCCCATGTGGAACATGTCCGGACTGTGTTCCGGATTTTGAGGGAGAATTACCTGTTTGTTAAGGGATCGAAATGTCTCTTTGGTGTACAGAGGATTTCATTTTTGAGATTTATCTTAACTCCATCGACTATTGAAATGGACCCGGCCAAGGTACAGGCCATTTATGATTGGGTTCAGCCTACTTCTTTGAAGGCTCTTCAGAAGTTTTTGGGTTCTGCTAATTTCTATCGTAAATTTATAGGTAATTTTTCTAGTATTGTCAAACCACTGACTGATCTGACCAAGAAGGGAGTAGAGTTGAGCGACTTTTGGTTTTTTAGGGTCGAGTTTCGTTTCGTGAAACCCGACTTTTCCAAAAGTCGGGTCGAGCAAGATCGGCCGATTATAGGGAAAAGTCGGGGTCGTCCCGAAACACGAAACCCAATGTAAGTCAATGGGGAATAAAAGTTGGCAGTGAGAGGAGGACAGGAAACACACCTACAGTGCCCATTTGAATGCCAAAAGCATCAATTCTTCTTACTTAAGCTTGTCAACCTTAATTAACTTCATAATACAAGTTACGCACTGAAAAATGGGGGTTATTTGGCTAAAGTTGTGGGGGGGTAGGGCTGGCTCCAGGTTTTCATGTGCCCTGGGCGAAAGAGCGCCCCTTTAACACATACCACAACTCATCATGCTCCGATACGGCAGAGAAATAGCGGTATAGTACAATGAAAAATACTTCACTTTTTACATCTCATGACGAGGCCCATCTATTTCTCCATACAGAATCATTGGTCCCATATAATGTTTGAAACAGTATATGATGAGCTCCACATAATGCTACAGTATATGTTGGTCCCCATGGATGAAGCTCCACTGTCTTATGGGCCCAAATAATGCTCCAAACATAATGGGCCCCATTTCTAATGCTCTAGTGTATAATGGGCCCTGTAAATGCTGCTCCAGTGTCTGATGTCCACCTTTGGAATGTTCCAGTGTATGGTGGGCCCCATCTATCATTCTCCAGAGTATAGTGCTCCCCAAAAATTGCTGTCCCAACATTGAAAACAATCAAATAAGTCTCCTCGCTAGGGCATCCCTGTACTAGTCTGGACTCCTCGTCGTCCCCATCTTCCATCTCACTGCACAGTACTTCAACCTTGCAAGTGCTGTGATCCTGAGCAAGCAGGGGGGGCCCACTCGTTGGCGATGGCACTGGCACAGGGCCCCTGATAGTACGGTGGTGTGTCTGATGGCGGGTGGGCCGAACCTGCACTTTCATCTGCAGCTTCCTCTTTGTCACCGTGTAAGATGGAACTGTATATGGGAAGGGTAACCTGAGTTTCATCAGGGTCAGATTCAGGCCGTGTAGCGTGCGAGGGGAATGTAGTGGTCTGGGTCAATGTACCAGCAGATTCATCGAGCAGTGGCTGGGCATCAGTGCACTTGTGTCGCCCCCAGGAGTACGGTCGCCACAGTGGCATTACCTTCCTCCTAGGGAGTGTGATGTCATGCTTGGGAGCAACGAAGGATCTCTCTAGCAGGTTAACTGATTGGGCGGCGTTATTCCCACGAGTCATGACCCTCCAAACAGCGTTCATGAAGGCAAAGTGTTTGTTTTACGTGGGCAGTATGGTTGCAAAGCTGAACCTTAAAGGAATGTCCAGAAGGGCACCACCAGGAGTGGAGCCTACGGTTAAATTCGACTCCACCTGGGAAACCTCAACCATGCCAGCTACAGAAAAGATGCACACATTGCAAGCTTAATTCCGTTAACGAACGAGACTCCGTCATGCCCCGCGGTCCGAGTCCGGCTTACTAGAGGGACACGTGAGGCTCTGGCACATGAGATTGGCCAATAACTGGTGTGTCATGCCCTTACATGTCCGTGGCTGCATGTGCGCTACACTGAAAAGGCCAGCATTTGTCGCTTACAGGTGCAGATAACCCGCTGAACAACGTTAGTGATGGGGATCACTGATTACAATTATTAACCGCGAACGATGATTTCCCAGTAAGTGCAAGTCAACCACAGTTCCGGAATTAGGCCTAACCGTCATTCCTGAAAAAATGAAAAACTTACGTGTGCAAACCACAGGTGCTATAGCTTGCTTAACAGCTCGCCAGCCGTTCTCACGCCCAGTATGGATTACACGTGATTGCACAAAGGTGAGAAAGGGTACCGTATCCCCGGATAACATGTATGGATAGCGTACACATTCAAAATATATGTCTATACATCAGGAGGCAGGCTCAGACGGTGTTAGGCCCAGTATGGCTTGCACGTGATTGCACAAAGGTGAGAAAGGGTACCGTATCCCTGGATAACATGTATGGATAGCGTACACATTCAAAATATATGTCTATACATCAGGAGGCAGGCTCAGACGGTGTTAGGCCCAGTATGGATTGCACGTGATTGCACAAAGGTGAGAAAGGGTACCGTATCCCCGGATAACATGTATGGATAGCGTACACATTCAAAATATATGTCTATACATCAGGAGGTAGGCTCAGACGGTGTTAGGCCCAGCATGGATTGCACGTGATTGCACAAAGGTGAGAAAGGGTACCGTATCCCCGGATAACATGTATGGATAGCGTACACATTCAAAATATATGTCTATACATCAGGAGGCAGGCTCAGACGGTGTTAGGCCCAGTATGGATTGCACGTGATTGCACAAAGGTGAGAAAGGGTACCGTATCCCCTGATAACATGTATGGATAGCGTACACATTCAAAATATATGTCTATACATCAGGAGGCAGGCTTAGACGGTGTCAGGCACAGTATGGATTTGATGGCCCAGACTACACAGTGGAGGAGCAGGGAGAGGTAAAGATTGCAAATGCTGGGGCCCTGCCCAAGCAAGGGGGGCCCACTCATGGGCGTCGGTACTGGCACTGGGCCCCTCATAGTACGGCGGTGTGGCTGACGGCGGGTGTGCACCACCACCGTCAGAGACACTTGATTGCACTATGAGGGACCCTGTGCCAGTGCCTGCGCCCAAGAGTCGGCCTACCCACCTGTCCAGGGCAACGGCACTTGCACGGTGTCATGCGCTAGGTGGTGACCCCGGCCATGGGGGGGAGGCAGCACAGTTAGGGAGTTTTAGAAAGTGGCATATGTTGATGTTGGACATTCAGCTGATGCAAAAGGCGAAATAGGTCAAGTCCCAGGAAGAGGTGGACCAAAGCAAGCCATTTTTCTGTCACCCTATGTGTCATCATGGGATGGTGGCACAAAATCCTTGGAAACCCATGCATGGTTCATTTTATTGAAGGTTAGATCATCCACATTTTGGGTTGACAGACGGGTCCTTTTTTCTGTCAGGATTGATCCAGCTGCACTGAAGACTCTTTCCGATAGCACACTTGCAGCTGGGCAAGCGAGCTCCTGTAAGGCATATTGTGCCAATTCAGGCCAGGTGTCCAGTTTAGCGGCCCAATAGTCAAAGGGGAATGACCTGTGTGGGAGAACATCGATATGGGAGGAAAAGTAGTTTGTAACCATAGTTGACAACTGCTGTCTCCTGTCACTTTCCATCGATGCAGTATTACCAGTTGTGTGAGCGGTACTTGAAAAATCAGTCCACAACATTGTCTTGAAACCCCTGTCTCCAACGCCACTTCTGCTGTGTGCACCATGAACACCTCTACCAAGCTGCCCCCGGCCCGTACGGCTCGTGTCAGAACCATCACCGCTGCTGTGTGCTGGGAATGCCTCAAGCAACCGATTTACCAGAGTTGCTTGTTTATTAGCCAATATTAGGTCAAGGTTCTCCTGTGGCATGATGTTTTGTAATTTGCCTTTATAGCGTGGATCCAGGATGCTGGCCAACCAGTAGTCGTCATCGTTCATCATTTTGGCAATGCGGGGGTCCCTTTTTAGGATCTGCAAGGCATAATCTGACATGTGGGCCAATGTTCCCGGTGTCAATGATGCACTGTGAGTGCTGGTTGGAGGAGCACTTTCTGGCAAATCCACATCCCTCCAGTCACGCACAAACCCTGTACCAGACCTTGCCACGCCAACATTTTCACTTGCCCCACGAGATGCATCCTCCTCCCCTAAGTAATCATCCCCATCATCATCCTCCTCCTCCTCTTCTTCCTCCACCTCGTCCAGGAGAGGGCCCTGAGCAGACAATGGCTGAATGTCATCAAGGATTCTCTCCTCCTCTTCCGCCTCATCAACATTGGCTGCAGACGCCTGCTCCTTAAGGTGCGTCAAAGTTTGCATGAGCAGACGCATAAGTGGGATGCTCATGCTTAGGATGGCGTCGTCTGCGCTTACCAGCCGTGTGCATTCCTCAAAACACTGAAGGACTTTACAGAGGTCTTTCAGCTTCGACCACTGCACACCTGTCAACTCCATGTCTGCTCTCAAAGTGCCTGGCCGTGTATCCTCCCACAAATGCATTATGGCCTGCCTCTGCTCGCACAGCCACTCCACCATGTGCAGGGTGGAGTTCCACTTTGTTGCAATGTCGATAATGAGGCGGTGGTTGGGAAGGTGGAGCAATCGCTGCAGCTTCTGCATACGAACGGAGTGTACAGGCGACCGGCGGATGTGCGCGCACAGTCTTCGCACCTTCTGGAGCAGGGCTGTTAACTCCGGATAATTTTTGAGGAAGCACTGCACCACCAGGTTCAAGGTGTGAGCCAAGCAAGGTATGTGGCTGAGTTTTGAAAGGGCTATGGCTGCCACAAAATTACGGCCGTTATCACTAACTACCTTGCCTGCCTCAAAATGTACACTGCCCAGCCATGACTCAGTTTGTCGCTTCAAGTACTCGGCCAACACCTCGGCGGTGTGTCTGTCGCCCAAACACATCATCTGCAACACAGTCTGCTGACGCTTTCCACTAGCTGCTCGATAGGGGGACACCTCGTGTGCAACAGTGGCAGCTGCAGATGGAGTGCTCGTACGACTGCGCTCTGTGGACGAGCTTTCGCTTCTGGAGGAGGAGGAGGAGGAGGGTCGAACGCCTACAGCCAACTGTTTCCTATACCGTGGGCTAGGCAGCACTGTCCCACCACCGCTGTCCCCTGTGGACCCTGCATCCACCACATTAACCCAGTGCGCAGTGATGGACACGTAACGGCCCTGGCCATGCCGACTGGACCATGCATCAGTTGTGAGGTGCACCTTTCCACTCACTGACTGCTTGAGTGCATGGACAATGCGGTCTTTTACATGATGGTGGAGGGCTGGGATGGCTTTGCGAGAGAAGAAGTGGCGACTGGGTAGGTCATAGCGTGGTACTGCATAGGCCATGAGTTCGCGGAAAGCTGCGCTTTCCACCAACCGATAGGGCATCATCTCAAACGAGATTAGTTTGGCAATGTGGGCGTTCAAACCCAGTGTACGCGGATGAGAGACTGAGTACTTTCTTGACCTACTCATAGTGTCTGGGAGGGTGAGCTGGACTTGAGAGCTGCATATGGTGGAAGTAGCGGTGGACAGGGCGGACTGAGAGAGGGTTGATGATGGTGATGGAGTTGGTGTTCTTTCTGATGGCCTAGATTCAGTATTTCGTTGATATAACAGTGGGATTCCCTGACTGCTGTGGCCTTGCAACGACACCTCAACATTTGCTGCTGTGCTAACCGGTGGGCTTACAGTGGGGGAAACAATGTAGCGTTGCTGACTACCTTCTTTGTGATCAGTTGCACATGTGGCACTTGAGGTTTGGTGTTGTGTCCACGCTTGCAAGTGCATGGTGGTTAAATGTCTAAGCATGCAACTGGTATTCAAATTTTTCAGATTTTTCCCTCGGCTAAAGGTCTTTGCGCACTTCTTACAGATAACCTTGGCCTGATCATGAGGATTTTGGTCAAAAAAGTGCCACACTGCACTCTTCCTACTTTGGCAGACATTTTGCGGCCTAGCACGCTGTGATCTTTTGACCCTCTGGACAAGCTGTCCAGCAACTCTTTTGATTTTTGGAACCTGTCTTTGGAGTGCTCCGGGCCTGCCAGATAACAGCTGTTGCGATGTCGATGTCTGCTGTGGATGCTCCTCATCTGAGCTATTGGAAGCAGCACCCTCTTCCCCCAATGGATGCCAATCTGGGTCAACAACTGGGTCATCCATCACCTCCTCTTCAATGTCATGTGCACCTTCCTCTGTGTCACCGTGTATGGTGGTATAGTGTGCGGGAAGGGGCACCTGAGTCTCATCAGGGTCAGAATCTGGCTCTGTACACTGCGAGGACAATGTAGTGCTCTGAGTGAATGTACCAGCAGAATCATCTATCAGCGGCTGTGCCTCAGTGCACTCCATGTCAGATTCATCTTGGCCTGGGTAATTCACCATTTCACTTGATAATCCAGGCATGGTGTGTGAAAACAGCTCCATGGAGTAATCAGTAGTATGGCCAGCGTCATCCTTCAATCTTGGTTGGGGTGAAGGACACAAGGAAAGGTGTGGTTCATGAACATGAGCCTCCAATGACGACTCAGTGCTTTTACTTTTTACAACTTCAGAAGAGGAGGCGATAGAGCTGGAGGTTGAGTCAGCAAAGTAAGACAAAACTTTTTCCTGATGCTCTGGCTTTAAAAGCGGTTTGCCAACTCCTAGAAAACTAAGCCTTCGAAGCCTTATGGAGCCAGACGATGACGCAGGCTCAACACCTCCTGCATTCGGTCCTATTTTTCTCTTGCCACTACCATCAGATCCACCACCAACACCATCATTACCAGCTGCCAACCCCCGCCCAATTCCACGGCCTCTTCCACCAGCCTTCCTCATTTTTTGTAGAAATGTAGACAAAATCCAACAAACTATATAGTAATGTAAAACAAGGTACAAAGGTGTCTATAGGACAGGGGAGATTTTGAATTTCTGCACACACTTGTGGACACTGGACACTTATGGATTGTATGAGGCCCACTGAATATCAGAGCGCTATGTCACAGGCTCGATGGCACAGGTGTGAAAAAAGTGACTACAGGATAAGGGAGATTTTGAATTTCTGCACACACTAGTGGACACTGGACACTTTTGGATTGTGTGAGGCCCACTGAATATCAGAGCGCTATGTCACAGGCTCGATGGCACAGGTGTGAAAAAAGTGATTACAGGATCACAGAGATTTTGAATTTCTGCACACACTAGTGGACACTGGACACTTTTGGATTGTGTGAGGCCCACTGAATATCAGAGCGCTATGTCACCGGCTCGATGGCACAGGTGTGAAAAAAGTGACTACAGGATAAGGGAGATTTTGAATTTCTGCACACACTAGTGGACACTGGACACTTTTGGATTGTGTGAGGCCCACTGAATATCAGAGCACTATGTCACAGGCTCGATGGCACAGGTGTGAAAAAAGTGACTACAGGATAAGGGAGATTTTGAATTTCTGCACACACTAGTGGACACTGGACACTTTTGAATTGTGTGAGGCCCACTGAATATCAGAGCGCTATGTCACAGGCTCGATGGCACAGGTGTGAAAAAAGTGACTACAGGATAAGGGAGATTTTGAATTTCTGCACACACTAGTGGACACTGGACACTTTTGGATTGTGTGAGGCCCACTGAATATCAGAGCGCTATGTCACAGGCTCGATGGCACAGGTGTGAAAAAAGTGACTACAGGATAAGGGAGATTTTGAATTTCTGCACACACTAGTGGACACTGGACACTTTTGAATTGTGTGAGGCCCACTGAATATCAGAGCGCTATGTCACAGGCTCGATGGCACAGGTGTGAAAAAAGTGACTACAGGATAAGGGAGATTTTGAATTTCTGCACACACTAGTGGACACTGGACACTTTTGAATTGTGTGAGGCCCACTGAATATCAGAGCGCTATGTCACAGGCTCGATGGCACAGGTGTGAAAAAAGTGACTACAGGATCACAGAGATTTTGAATTTCTGCACACACTTGTGGACAGTGGACACTTATGGATTGTGTGAGGCCCACTGAATATCACAGCGCTATGTCACAGGCTCGATGGCACAGGTGTGAAAAAAGTGACTACAGGATAAGGGAGATTTTGAATTTCTGCACACACTAGTGGACACTTCTGGATTGTGTGAGGCCCACTGAATATAAGAGCGCTATGTCACAGGCAGAAATTGGCTAGTGTATCACAAACTACAAGGTGTATGTAGAATTGGGCAGAATAGGAATCTCCCTAGAGTGTAGGTCTGTAAGAACGGAACAAGTCCTCCAGTTATTCTTCCACAGTGACACACAGATAGCTTCACTGTGGCCGTGATAACAGCCGTTACATGGTACTGAGAGGAGCGTGCACGTACACGGCTGTCTGGTGTACGTAAAATTGTCAAGCTCCGTGTTTTTTAAGTATACGGACTGACACACGCTGTCTCTCTATAGTTTTGAATGTGATCAAACAGCAAATATATTTAACTGTTTGAAAGCTAGACAAAACTAGTAGGTGCAGGTCTGTAAGAACGGAACATGTCCTCGACTTATTCTCACAGAGTGACTCACTGATAGCTTCACTGTGGCTGTGATAACAGCCGTTACACGGTACTGTGTGAGGAGCGTACACCGCTGTATGGTGTGAAAAAATGCACGCTCAGTACCTCAGCAGGACAAAAAAAAAATTGGGATTGCTTTTAAAAAAGCAGTTTGCAGAGCTGTGGGTAAACAGCAATGCAGCTGTCAGGAAGCCTTAGAGGGCAGCCTAACAACCAACACCGCTGATCCACCACAATATAGCCTCCCCTTGCACTGCACACACAGTGACTGGTGTGTTGTACAGGCAAAATCGCTAGCAGCAGAAGCAGTTTTTTTTTCTTCTTCCCTGCCTAACGCTCTCCCTACAGAATCAGCAGCAGCAACCTCTCCCTATGCTAAGATCGGCAGAAGTGAGATGGTGGTCGGCGTGTACACCCTTTTATAACCCCTGTGACGCCCACCAAAGCAAGCCAATCACTTGCATGCCCTTCTGAAAGATGGTGGTGACCCCTGCCTATGTCATCACGTTGCCCACAGTGTCCGTGGATCCTGATTGGCTGAAAAAGGGCGCAAAACAAACTTTTGAAACGCGACTTTGGCGCGTAAGTCGCCGACCTCGTGGCCGACCTCATCCTAGGGTCGGGTTTCGTTTCATGAAACCCGACTTTGCCAAAAGTCGGGGACTTTTGAAATTTTTTGACCCGTTTCGCTCAACTCTAGAAGGGAGCTGATGTGCTGAATTGGTCTCCTGAGGCTGTCTCAGCATTTCATGAGCTTAAGCGGAGATCTACTTCAGCTCCAGTTTTACGGCAACCTGATGTCTCACTTCCATTTCAAGTGGAGGTAGACGCTTCTGAGATTGGTGCAGGAGCTGTTTTGTCCCAAAAAGACCCTGTGACTTCTAAGATGAATCCCTGTGCCTTCTTTTCTCGAAAGTTCTCCCCATCTGAACGCAACTATGACGTGGGGAATCGAGAATTGTTGGCCATGAAATGGGCATTTGAGGAGTGGAGACATTGGTTGGAGGGAGCTAGACATCAATTTGTGGTCCTCACGATCACAAGAATCTGACTTATCTGAAATCCTAGACAGGCCAGATGGGCCTTGTTTTTCACACGTTTTAATTTTGTAGTCTCTTTTCTTCCGGGCACTAAGAATGTTAAGGCAGACGCCCTTTCTAGGAGTTTCTTTCCAGATTCTCTTAATGTGACCGAGCCGACTACTATCCTAGGTGAGTGGGTAGTTCTTTCTGCCATTTCGCCCGATTTGAGACGTGCCCTGGAGGAATTTCAGGAGGATAAACCTGAACGTTGCCCTATGGGAAGATTGTATGTTCCTGACCAGTGGAGAAAGAGAGTGATGTCTGAAGTCCATTGCTCCGCATTGGCTGGTCATCCAGGTATTTTTGGTACCAGAGATTTGGTGAGTCGGTCGTTTTGGTGGCCTGCCTTATCTCGTGATGTCAGGAATTTTGTACAGTCCTGTGGGACTTGTTCTCGGTCTAAACCCTGTTCTCGTTCTAGTGGGTTGCTGATGCCCCTGCCGGTACCCAAGAGGCCGTGGACCCATATCTCAATGGATTTTATTTCTGATCTTCCTGTCTCTCAGAGAATGACTGTTATCTGGGTAATTTGTGATAGATTTTCGAAGATGGTCCATCTTGTACCACTCCCAAAGTTGCCATCTTCCGCTGAGTTGGTACCCTTGTTTTTACAACAGGTGGTTTGGTTACACTGGATTCCTGAGAACATTGTGTCCGACAGAGGGGTCCAGTTTGTTTCCAGATTTTGGAAAGCCTTTTGTTCCAATCTGGGAATTCAGTTATCCTTCTCCTCCGCGCTTCATCCCCAGACCAATGGGCAGACTGAGAGAACAAACCAGACCCTGGAGTCTTATTGAAGATGTTTTATATCTGCTGATCAAGATGATTGGGTCTCATTTTTGCCCTTGGCCGAATTTGCGCTGAACAATAGAGCTAGTTCTGCCACTTTGATATCACCCTTTTTCTGTAATTTTGGGTTTCATCCTCGATTCTCTTCAGGGCAAGTGGAATCTTCATCCTGCCCAGGTGTGGACACTGTGGTTGTGAGAATGCAGCAGATATGGGACCAAATGGTGGATAAATTGTCACTCTCTCAGGAAAAGGCCCAGCATTTTTCCAACCGGCATAGGACCATTGGTCCCCGGTATAAAGTGGGTGATATGGTTTGGTTGTCGTCTAAGAATATTCCTATGAAGGTTGCATCTCCAAGATTTAAGCCAAGATTTATTGGACCTTATAGGATTTTGGAGATTCTTAATCCTGTTTCTTTTCGATTGGCTCTTCCAGTTACGTTCAAAATCCATAACGTATTTCACAAATCACTGATGAAGAGGTTTGTTGAGCCAGTAGTTCCTGTGGTGGCACCTCCTGACCCTGTATTGGTTAAAGGCAATATGGAATATGAGGTAGAGAAAATATTGTATTCTCGTTTGGTTAGACGGAGACTCCAGTATTTGATCAAATGGAAGGGTTATGGCCAGGAGGATAATTCTTGGGTCTCTGCCTCTGATATTCATGCCAATAAATTGGTTCGTGCTTTGCACCGGGCCCATCGTGATCGGCCTGGTGGCATGGATGAGGGTTTGGTGACCCCTCCTCAAGGGGGGGTACTGTTATGAGCTCATTTTCTGCTCCACCAGTAGAGAGTTCTCCTTCCGTTCTCCCTCTGGTGGTGACAGGAGGTAGTGAGGTTGGTTTAATTGATAGTGATCTGCCACCTGGTGAGGAAGATAACGATTGGATCTCTGGAGTATCAGACTGGATATAAGAAAGCCGACGCCCTATCCTGGTGCTGGTGATTCAGTCTGCTTCTCAGGTCTTGTACTCAGCTCTGTTCCAGTCTTCTCAAGTTAAGTTTGTTTTTGCTAATGTTCACACTTGCTCTTGTTGGTCAATTCAGTTTTTTGTGTGGTCAGCCAGCCCAGCTAGGCTGTGCTGAATTTCCACTCTTTTTTATCTGTATTTGCCAATTTGCCTTTTTTGTCCCTTATTAGATTGGCCTCTTTTTGCTCTGTCTCAGAATATTTCAGAGTGCTGATATAGTGGGAGAAGTCTAGTGACTTCAGGGTTAATTTTGCTATCAGTTGTGTTGGACATTATTTTTTATAGGGTTTTTGGCAGATTGCAGACAGTGGCTTTCCTTTCCTGTCCTTTCTAGTTAGTTTGGCCCCATCGTTTGCTCAGCCTATTTTCCTGCCTTTGTTTGTGTTTTCATCTTGTTTCACTGTCAATACATGTGGGGGGCTGTCTTTCCTTTGGGGTCTGCTCTTGGGCAGTTAGTTTTCCTCTTTTCCTGCTTTAGGTTTATTTAGCTCTCCGGTTGTGACAAGGCGTCTAAGACCACCGTAGGAACGCTCCACGACTGCTGCTAGTTGCGTGTTAGGATCAGGGATCTGCAGTCTGCATAGTTACCAACCTCTTTGGTTTTCTGAGACTTAGTTTGTGTTGCTTTTTATTTCCTCCTTGGCGACTTTTTCATAACAGAATAGATAGCCCCCAAACATATATTGTCGGTGAGACAAGATGAAAACACAAACGCAGGCAGAAAAATAGACTGAGCAAATGATGGGGCCCACATTGACTAGACAGGACAGGAAAGCAAAGACACTGTCTGCAATCACGCAAAAAACCCTGCAAAAAGTCCAATACGTCTGATGCAAAAAACACTTGTCACGGTCACTGTGTGTCTGGACGCAGATGTTACCGCAAGGCGAACCCATAACACACGTGACCCTGGATACACCGCCTCCAGTGGGGCGCATTTAAATAATAAAACGTGCAGGTGGATACGCCGCCTCCACCTGGCGAATTTAGGAATTACACGTTATACATACAATCTGGAAACCCCGCCTCCAGTAAGGCAACTTTAAATAATAAAGGGGGAACCTGGGAAACTTTAACAATGGTGGGCCCTGCGATAGGGAATGGGGGACGTGGAGATCTCCTAAGCTCCCCTGAGCCAGTGTCCCTGCACTCCTTACGTTCCCTATACAGGCTCCGCACCTGTCGCCGCATGCGTACCTTAAAACCCTTGCTCACCCTGACCCTAAACCCTCACTAGGGAATAGGTCGGTGCGGAGACTAATCCCACCACTGCACTAACAACACACATGAGGAAAGAAGACAATACAGGGGAAACACCACTTAGCTTTGCTCTGTTGCGTACACTCCTAGCAACAGAGCCCACCACCTGCGTGCATCTTCTCCTCCACCTGGATCCATCACCATAACAGGATCCTTCACCTTAGTGCAGCCTTGGAGCAGAGACCACCACCAGTTGCTGCTGCTTAGTAACAGAGTCCCCAAGATGAGTCCAGCTTCTGCCACGAAGTCAAGCATGCTTGAGTCCAGCTCAGCAGCCAAGTCCCACATGGTGAGTGCCACTCTCCATAGTCGCCACTCCACCAGTCCATGCAGACACTTCCCGCCGACACCATCACTGCGACCCCACCACGCCATGCCAGCCCTTCGTCCAGACACCATAGCTGAAACACGTCCCCCCTGGCTAAGCTGCGCAGGACTCCTCTCCAGCTCCATCCTTCGACCAGGCTCTCAAACTCAGAGTGAACACAATCTCACAATATCACAGGCAGTGATTGCACACCCTAGCACACCTTTATAGGGTGTCACACCTGATCCCTAATTACGTGCACAAAAAACCTAAAGTGCGATACCACTAACCACCACCGGGGACAGTCAAGACACCTTGGAACTTTCCAAAGTAAAAAAAGTTCACCCAGTGCAATTTAAAACTGTCAGATCATGACAGTACCCCCTCCTTAATGAGGGGCCTCTGGACCCTCAAGACCACCCCTCATTAGGGAAACACCTACAGCGGGGACGCCCAGACCCTGAGTTCACCCCACCATTACCTGACACTTCAGGTTTATGACAAACGCACCGCTGGTATTGGCAATATATGTTCATTTTGGAGGCACCACTCATCTCCACAGCGCCGACCTGGGGAATGAGCTTATGTATGTGAATGTTTGTTATGAGCTGATCAGACTCCACAACACATTTCCACAAGATGTTTTTTGGTGGCCACCCATACATGCTCGTTCACACACAGGTCCGGACCTGAACGTTTATTGCACACATTCGTTTGTCATAAATTTGGTGAACTCATTCTGGACTCGACAACAGAGGCGTCCCCCTGTGTCACCACACTCACACCCCCGCTATTCACCAAGGGACACCACCCTCCAACCCTTTCACCATGAGGTCTGCGCCTCCGAGGGTTGGTCAATGGCGAGGGTTGAGATTTGTCCCTACTCCCCCGCAGCACACCTGCTGCACACACCAGGAGGAGAAGGGGACGGGAAATGGAGGAAATATACACTCGCTGGTCGCCTCCACACAACCAGGAGGGCGGCTTCTTCGATGGTATAGAAGATTTGGCGTAAAACCCGCGGACTATCACACCAGTCAGCTCACCACAGGGGCGTACCCCTTCACCTCGGGGAATACCAGGCAGCTCCGTGGGGCACCATTCCTCCCACCTGCCTGGGTGCGCCCGCATGCATGAACCAGTCCCGCTCCCCAGCAGCGACTCTAGGGGGCTTTAGTACCAGAGCTGCAGGAATATGGAGGAAAATATATACACTCGCTGGTTGCCTCCACACGACCAGGAGGGGCGGCTTCTTCGATAGTATGGAAGATTTGGCATGAGCCCCGTGGACTATCACACCAGTCAGCTCACCACAGGGGCATACCCCTTCACCTCGGGGAATACCAGGCAGCTCCGTGGGGCACCATTCCTCCCACCTGCCTGGGTGCGCCCGCATGCATGAACCAGTCCCGCTCCCCAGCAGCGACTCTAGGCGGCTTTTAGCCAGACCGCAGCCGCCATTTTTTTTTTATTTTCTGGTTAGCTGAGCAGAGGCCCCAGACCCTGATAACTGCTGCTGCAGCGGCACTAACACACCTTGCCGCTCCCCACACCTCAGTGAGGCCCGGCAGCAAATACCATAGGTCTCCACATGGCCAAGGCTCACCAGAAAAAAAAACTGTAGGGCCTGTGATAATGTCACGGTCACTGTGTGTCTGGACACAGATGTTACCGCAAGGCGAACCCATAACACACGTGACCCTGGATACACCGCCTCCAGTGGGGCGCATTTAAATAATAAAACGTGCAGGTGGATACGCCGCCTCCACCCGGCGAATTTAGGAATTACACGTTATACATACAATTTGGAAACCCCGCCTCCAGTAAGGCAAATTTAAATAATAAAGGGGGAACCTGGGAAACTTTAACAATGGTGGGCCCTGCGATAGGGAATGGGGGACGTGGAGACCTCCTAAGCTCCCCTGAGCCAGTGTCCCTGCACTCCTTACGTTCCCTATACAGGCTCCGCACCTGTCGCCGCACGCGTACCTTAAAACCCTTGCTCACCCTGACCCTAAACCCTCACTAGGGAATAGGTCGGTGCGGAGACTAATCCCACCACTGCACTAACAACACACATGAGGAAAGAAGACAATACAGGGGAAACACCACTTAGCTTTGCTCTGTTGCGTACGCTCCTAACAACAGAGCCCACCACCTGCGTGCATCTTCTCCTCCACCTGGATCCATCACCATAACAGGATCCTTCACCTTAGTGCAGCCTTGGAGCAGAGTCCACCACCAGTTGCTGCTGCTTAGTAACAGAGTCCCCAAGATGAGTCCAGCTTCTGCCACGAAGTCAAGCATGCTTGAGTCCAGCTCAGCAGCCAAGTCCCACATGGTGAGTGCCACTCTCCATAGTCGCCACTCCACCAGTCCATGCAGACACTTCCCGCCGACACCATCACTGCGACCCCACCACACCATGCCAGCCCTTCGTCTAGACACCATAGCTTAAACACGTCCCCCCTGGCTAAGCTGCGCAGGACTCCTCTCCAGCTCCATCCTTCGACCAGGCTCTCAAACTCAGAGTGAACACAATCTCACAATATCACAGGCAGTGATTGCACACCCCTAGCACACCTTTATAGGGTGTCACACCTGATCCCTAATTACGTGCACAAAAAACCTAAAGTGCGATACCACTAACCACCACCGGGGACAGTCAAGACACCTTGGAACTTTCCAAAGTAAAAAAAGTTCACCCAGTGCAATTTAAAACTGTCAGATCATGACAACACTGAAGTTACACGACTTCGCCCCCCACTATTTCAGCACTCTGGTATATTCTGAAAGCAGAGCAAAAAGAGATAGGGGATAAAACAAACTGGCACATTCAGTAACATATGGGCGGTGATTCAGCACAGCCCCAGCCAGAGCTGGCTAACCCGCACCAAGAAGAGATAGACAAAACCAGATCAAATGCAAGCAGAATAGCAAATAAACCACTTAGCTGAACATGCAGGGACAGAACTGGAGAAATCAGACCTCAGGAGGAACAGGAAGCAAATCACCAGCAGGGATAGAGGGAGTCGGCTGTCTTAAATCCCAGTCTGAAACCCCAGATCTCCAATATCCTCATCATTATCAGGTGGCAAGCCTCTGTCAATCAGATCAGCTCCATTATCTCCAGTAACCACCAGAGGGAGCCAAGAAAGAGAACTCACAACCCCTCTGTCGATCTGACCAGCTCCACTGCCTTCAGTAATAACCGGTGGGAGGCAAGAAAACGAATTCACAACAGGAACGATATAGAACGTAGGCAATTTCGGATGGAGATTTTTAATGTTGTCCAACAATTTTTTGAAGATTATGCCTTCAGCAAAAGACCTGTAAAGGATGTTAATTAGCATGGTCTGAAATGATGATGAAGGACTGAAGGTTAATTTGCGACAACAAGCCGAGTCACTTAACAACTTGTTGGCCTGTTTTTCATACATTTGAAATGGCCAAATAACCAAGATGCCGCCCTTGTCGGCCAGTTTGTACACCACATCTTTCTAAGATTTGATTTCGTTCAATGCCATTCGCTCATTTTTTATGAGATTGGAAGAATTTTTGCAATTCGTGGATAAATGCTCTATATCATTAGTGACCAGTTTAGAGAACACCTCAACAGCCGGACACAATCCCAGAGAAGGGATTTTCTTAGATATATTGTACAAATGACTAGGGATATTACTTACCTCCATAGGTGTATTCTCTTCTTCCAAGGATGTAAGGATCTCTAGTAGTGATGAGCGAGTATACTCGTTGCTTGGGTTTTCCCGAGCATGCTTGGGTGACCTCCGAGTATTTTGGCGTGCTTGGAGAGTTTTTGTGATAGTAGCTGCATGATTTACAGCTGCTAGACAGCCTGAATATATGTGGGGATTCCCTAACAAACAGGCATTCCTCACATGTATTCAGCCTGTCCAACAGCCACAAATTATGCAGCTGCGTCAACACAAACTAAATTTCCGAGCACGCCAAAATACACGGAGGACACCCGAGCATGCTCGGGAAAACCTGAACAATGAGTATATTCGCTCATCACTAATCTCTAGTGCTTCAATCTCTTCAGGGGCAGTGAAAAATTCTGTACTTTGAGTTTTATGTGGTCATTTTTTCTAAATAATCTTCCTACAGAAGAGATGAGTGTCTTTTATAGCTACGAATGCATCTAGACGGAAGGAATGAGAGAAGGTTAGTCCCGTTTCAAGTACTTCAAGCTGAGTAGGTGTTAATTTGTGGTGTGATAAATTCACTACCATAAACTCATCTTTACTCTTATGACACTTGTGTGTTTCATTGAACATATCCCGAAATTGTCTTTTGCGAATCTTGTTCCTCAGATTGAAGTCCCTCCGATCCTCATGATCACTAATGGAGGCATGACTCTCCGTGCCAGATATGCTAGAAATTTCAGAGGGCTTCCTTGATTTGGATTTGTTAGGAACATTTTTCTTCTTTTGCTGCCGTTTATATACCTTGTCTGTATCATAATCATTCATGTCACGTTGAATTTTTTTAATTTTACCCTGACTCACCTCTTCTTCCCATTTAACAGTCTCGGGTTCAAGTTCCTTGAGCCATTTATCCAGAAGATCCTTAGGTGCATCTTTTTCCAGATAAATAAGAATTATTATTAATATTGTTTATTTATATAGCACCATTGATTCCATGGTGCTGTACATGAGAAGGGGTTACATACAAATTATAGATATCACTTACAGTAAACAAACTAACAATGACAGACTGATACAGAGTGGAGAGAGGACCCTGCCCTTTCGGGCTTATATGCTACAGGATGGTGGGGAAGGAGACAGTAGGTTGGTGGGTTGCAGCAGTTCCGGTGTTGGTTGAGGTGATATCACTGGTAGTGGTGAGAGAGAAGGAGGTAGCGGGGTCATTGCAGGCTGTAGGCTTTCTTGAAGAGGTGGGTTTTCAGGTTCCGTCTGAAGGATCCAAATGTGGTTGATAGTCAGACTTGTTGGGGCAAAGAATTCCAGAGAATAGGGGCTATTCGGGAGAAGTCTTGGAGGCGGTTGGGTGAGGAGCGAATAAGTGTGGAGGAGAGAAGGAGGTCTTGGGAGGACCGGAGATTACGTGAGGGAAGGTATTGGGAGATTAGTTCAGAGACATATGGGGGAGACAGGTTATAGATGGCCTTGTAGGTCAGTATTAGTAATTTGAACTGGATACGCTGAGGGAATGGGAGCCAGTGAAGAGATTTGCAGAGGGGAGAAGAGGAGGAGTAGCGAGGAGAGAAATGAATTAGTCAGGCGGCAGAGTTAAGGATGGACTGGAGAGGTACCAGGGTGTTAGCAGGGAGACCACAGAAAAGGATGTTGCAGTAGTCGAGGCGGGAGATGATGAGGGCATGCACAAGCATTTTAGTAGATTGAGGTTGAGGAAAGGACGGATTCTGGAAATATTTTTGAGCTTGAATAAATTCAAGTTCTTTATCAATTTCATCAAAGGAAAAGAGTATTTTTGTCAATTACAATTTGGATAAACTATAAAGAGCATGTAGATGCTGCTGTAGTCCACCTTTTAGTCAGATCTTCCTCTTGTAATTCAAAAGTGGGGTACAACTGAACTGTAAGAGTATAGGGTATAATTTTTTTGGAAAGATAATTTGCAATAGAGGTACAATTCCCCCAAAGTTTAGTTTTACGGTAAAGAGCATTTCTGCATAGTTTCCTTATAATCCTTAGGGACATCTTGTGAAACAGTTGGGGTGCTCTATTTAAAAATATCAGAAGCTTTTGTACGCAAAGAGCTCTCTTTGGCTTTTAAACCCATTTCAATGGACAACCTGTTCAAGAAACAGTAAATCTCTATACATAAATCTGAATGTGTGTGTGTGTGTGTGTGTGTGTATCACCAACCAATCACGAAGCAACTTTCATTTCAACAGAGCTGTTCAAAAGAAGCTGAGCTGTGATTGGTTGCTATGAGCAACAGTTTTCCTTGAAACAAATCACTGAGCATCTCTCATTTCACCAGAGCTGGTTAAAAGAAACTGAGCTGTGATTGGTTGCTATGAGCAAGTTTTCCCACTTGACAACACCTCAGCAGTCACTGACTCGGTGGGAGAAATCTGGCATCCCTGGGAACATAAGCTCCCAGCCATTGTCTGCCCCCCAAAAAGGAGCAGAGCACATGACAGAAATGAATCCCCCCTCCCTGCCCATATCCCCATCACACATCCTCCATCCCATAGGCACATCTTCCCTCTTAAAGGTATCATTGGTATGGAAGTTAGGGAAAATCCATCCAGCGCTTTGGTTTTGACCCCAGGCCTCTCTTAAAGGGATCCCTGGTATGGAAGTTAGGAGCGTTCAACTCAGCTCTGTGGTTCTGACCCCAGTTTCTCTTAAATGGATCATTGGTATGGAAGTTAGGGCAAATCCACTCTGTGCTTTGGTACTGACCCCAGGCCTCTCTTAAAGGGATCTCCGATATGGAAGTTAGGGTAAATCCCTCAGCGCTCTGATTCTCACCCCAGGCTTCTATTAAAGGGATCAATGGTATGGAAGTCAGGGCAAATCCACTCAGCGCTCTGGTTCTGACATCAGGCATCTCTTAAAGGGATCCCAGGGTATGGAAGTTAGGACCATTCCGCTCTGGTTCTGACCATAGGCTGACGGGATGATGTGGGATATTAGGGGTAGTTGTCCATGGGCTCTTGCAGACGGGATGATCTGGAATATTAGTGGTAGTAGTCTGATGGCTCTGGCTGACTGGATGATGTGGGATATTAGTGGTAGTTGTCCAGTGGCTCTGGCTGACGGAATGATGTGTGATATTATAGTGAATGTGGCTATGCGGAGTGGGCGGGGCTCTACACTCAGCTTTACTTTACAACCGCATTACTCAGGAAGTATTGCACCCAAAATCTGCTCAAGTTTGTGCTGCTATCTGTTTTTTCTATTTAGTTTTAAATATATATATATATATATATATATAAATATAATCACTATAATTTGTAATAACTAACCGTAGTTAGTTACTATGCCCGGGTAGCGCCGGGCTCTTCAGCTAGTACAAAAGGTGTCTAAATATTACAACAATAACTGGCACTTCACATCAAATAAACACATATTCAGAGTAACACCAAAAGTTGACAAACGAAGAGATCCAGTGAATAAATAAAATATCAATGCTTTATTAATAATTATTAAAAAGTCAAAAATACATCTTCATAATAAGAAAAAACAAAAAACTGAACTAGAGTAGAATTGAATGACATGCATGATGCAAAAGCATGATCACACTGGCCATAAAAGCAAGCAAAACTAAAAGGAAAAAACAATGTGTGTATATACCCTATTGAAAATAAATAAGTAAAAAAGCAAATGCATTGACTAACATAGGGTACTTGGTAAACACTATTTTGATCAAAAAAGAATATAGCTGTCCCACCACGGCAAGGTGTACCCATTTGAGACAGAAACTACACTAACGGTTAAAACCTACCTAGTGTGAATAGTGGCAGAGTCTCTGGGTCCCAAACGGAAACCCAGCTTCAGAGGGACTATAAGTGAACTACACAGCTCAGTAGAAAGGAGGCCAACCCTATTTGTACTGAATACAAAAATGCTGAAGAAAAAACAAAAAAACTGAACTAGAGTAGAATTGAATGACATGCATGATGTAAAAGCATGTTCACACTGGCCATAAAAGCAAGCAAAACCAAAGGAAAAAACAATGTGTGTATATACCCTAGTAAAAATAAATAAGAAAAAAAGCAAGTGCATTAAATAACATAGGGTACTTGGTAAACACTATTTTGATCAAAAAAGTATAAAGCTGTCCCACCATGGCAAGGTGTACCCATTTGAGACAGTAACTACACTTTGGCGCCCCCAGGAGTATGGTCGCCACAGTGGTTTTGCCTTCCTCCAGGGGAGGGTAATGCCAGGCTTGGAGGCAATGATGGGTCTCTCTCGCAGTCAATCCATACATGCAACACAGTTCCACTCCAGGCCACCAGGGGGGAACTCTGAACCAGGAGTAAGGGGAGAAGTGCTCTCTGAGGGCCAAGAGGAAGGAGTGGTCAGTTAGTCTGCGGAGGGTGAAGTGTGCAGATGTGTAGAGAGAAGCTGGAGGTTGAGCTAGGAAACGAGAGCTCCCTCACAGTGAGCGCATGAACTGGAGCCTGTACGGATACTCACGGTCCTGCAACAGACACCAGAGGAGTAGGAGGCTGTAAATGCCCTACTCCCATCTAAGACTTGAGGCACAACAGCAGCTTGAATAGAGAGCCAGGACTCAAGAGAGAGGAGTCCCCGAGAGAGGCTACAGCTGTCTGCCGTGCAAGTAAGGTTCTTGGGATCATCTGACAGGAGGAACTTCAGAGTAACTTAGTACTGGAGTACTTCATTCAAACGAGCGCTAGGAAGGAGACTGCACAGCCCGTCTGCTGAGAGAGAATCCCTGAATTGCTTTCAGGCTAGCCTGCTCTGTTACCATCTGTAATCAGGACCCTGGACTGCAGTTACCAAGTAAAGGTACAGAAATTGCACCCGCTGTGTCTTGTCTACTTCCTACCCTTATGGCACTGCTACATCCCCGTGCCAACCACCGCTACACTGCCCTGGGACTATAGCTTCACCTGTGGGGAGCTTTTACATCCTTGCTGCACCCTACCATCAGTCCCAGCGGATCTGCATGCAGTGTCGGCTTAACACCTCCCTTGCCGAGCACCACAGGTGGCGTCACGAACTATTCCATTCCATTAACTACATTCCCCCATTACTTGGGTGCCCAGGGCCACGGACCGGGTCACCGCTGCTGTGACACATTTCCCTGACACCGGCCAGGTACCGAGTACCCCACAGCCCTGGGAGGGTGACCCAATTTGGTGTCATGAACAGCATTACGGAGACCGGTACCCCTCGTGTCCTGTGTGCTATAGACTGTGTTTGTGCAAAAGACTGTGTGAAATTGGCGCCAGTTGCTGCCATTACCGCGCTGCTTGGCGGGTGCGGGAAGAAAGAGGTGGGCCTTTGTGGGCTGAACCTGCCACAGAGCATGAAGAAGTGAAGTGCCGCACGGGAAGAGAGGACAGCGTGCAAGAGAAGGAGGAGCTGAGGCCTACAGCCCGGAGCGTCGGACCTGTGAAGTGGCCGCCGGTGAGCTCACATAACCCCCGGCCCTGGCTAACGTTAACTAGGGGGGGAGGAGAATGTCCGCGCCAAACGGCGATGCAGCGGCAGGCGCCGCTGCCAACCCCGCAGCACCGCCAGGAGGGGCGCCCGCCACAGCAGTCTCCATAATGCCGCTGTCTATGCCCTATATACCAGGAGCGGCCTGGCTACCGCAGTACTCGGGTGAGTTGCATACCCTGAGTGAATTTAAAGAGAGACTGTGCAGTTTGTTTAAAGTATACCCTCTGTCTGAAAGTCAGAAAGTGAATATCCTGATTGGACAGCTAATGGGTGCAGCACAGAGAGAAGTGAAAGCCTGGCAGGACACTGATAAAGAGACTGTTGCAAAGATCCTGGCTAAGCTGAGAAGCACCTTTGACACCCGCACTGCAGCTGAAATCAAGATGAGGTTCTTTGGCTGTAAACAGAGGGCGCAGGACAGTATAAGGGATTATGCTCTTAACCTGCAGGAGGCGCTGCGAGCAGTTAAGCAAGTTGATCCTGATAGTGTGAAGGACGAGGATAAGCTGTTAAAGGAGCAGTTCATTGAAGGACTCCTATCCAGTACCCACAGAGGACAGTTGCGTTTTATAACCCTGCAAAACCCTGATCTGGACTTTGCTGATTTTAAGGACAGGGCTATTCGGGTACTGCAGGAATCTACTGTCAGCCATCCAGCGCCCCCTAGGCGCCCAGCGTTCACCTACCCTCAGGAAGCAACATCTTTCCCTTCCATCCCTGTGGAGGCTGATGCACAGACTCTGGATAAAGATCCAACAGAGGAGCTGCGTCTTCAGGTCCAGGACTTGACCAAAGGGATGGCTGCACTTACCAAGACGGTGCAGTCCCTGCAGGTGTCCTCCAAGGAAAAGATCCAGCTTTCTTGCAGTCCAGAGGATGTCCTGTGGCTTCGGAGGAGGAGGAGAGTCCCACCACTTCGAGGGAGGAACAACGATTGCTGTGACCAGGACAGACGTCCCATCTGTCGTCGCTGCTACAAGGCCGGTCATCTTGCAAGATATTGTCCTTTAAACGAGCAACCCCTGGGGTAGAGGGCCAACCCCCAGGAATAGGATCCCCAGGCCCAAAGAACTGGAGAGCCAAGTATGTGGGAGGGAGACCAATCCTTCCTGTGGTGATTGACGGTATCCCCATGAACGCTTTGCTGGACATTGGCTCCCAGGTGACCATGATGCCGTACATTCTGTACAAGAGGTATTGGGCTGATTCAGAACTTACCCGTGGCCCAACTGATGAACTGACAGTAGTTGCTAGTAATGGTCAGTCTTTACCGCAGATAGGATGTAAAGAAATTACTGTCAAAGTGGGGCAGGTAGAGCTAAAATCTCAGGGTCTGATAGTTGTTGATATTGATCAACGTGAATGTAATCCCATGATGACTCTTGGTACAAATGTAATTGAAAACTGTCTGTCCAAGGTTATTGTCTTGTTGCAACAGGTGGCTGAGACTGCTGGTTCCAGTGAACAACGAGTCTTGCAGAAGGAGATCCGAGCCCTGATGCAAAGGCAACAGGTAAAACTCTCTGGTGGAGAAATTGGCAGTGTCAGAGTGAGTGACCCCTTCCCCATTGCAATATCCCCCAGATGTGAAATGTTGGTTTGGTGTCGGGCAGCCATAGGTCTTAGAGGGAGAGATTACCAGGCGTTGGTAGAACCAGTATACTCTGAGAGCAGGCCCACTGTCCTGACAGCCAGAGGGGTGGTTGACGTACGAAAGGGGAGAGTACCTGTACACCTTTTGAATTGTGGGGAAGAGGAGGCCACGATACCTAGGTACGCCACAGTTGCCAAGCTGCTCACTGTCAATAACAACTCTTTGCAGGCAGCAGAGCCCTTGGTCTCATCCGATCAGGTGGAGGACAATGGCTCTGTGAAGCAGCCGGAGGAGTGGTGCCAGCAACTGCAGGTGGGGACTGACTCTACACCTTCATACCAGAAAAATTGGGTTTACAGAGTGACAGAAGAGTATGAGCGGGTATTCAGCAAACACCCACTAGATTTTGGGCAGGCAAAAGGGGTTCAACATCATATCCCCACTGGAGACCATCCACCCATAAAGGAGAGGTACAGACCTATACCCGCAACACAATACCAGTGTGCTAAGAGTATGTTGAGAGAGATGAAGGAGGCAGAGGTCATCAGAGACAGTTGTAGCCCCTGGGCAGCTCCAATAGTGTTTGTAAAGAAAAAGCATGGTACCATGAGAATGTGTGTTGATTACAGGAAAATTAACAGCATTACACATAAAGATGCCTACCCATTACCTAGAATTGAGGAATCATTGGCAGCACTTAAAACTGCTAATTACTTTTCCACCTTAGATCTCACTAGTGGGTATTGGCAGGTTCCCGTGGCAGAGGCAGACAAGGAGAAAACAGCATTTACCACTCCAATGGGTCTCTGTGAGTTCAAACATATGCCATTTGGGCTCTGCACTGCTCCAGGAACATTTCAACGGCTGATGGAGTGCTGCTTGGGACACATGAACTTTGAGACGGTCCTGTTGTACCTGGATGATGTCATTGTTTTCTCCAAAACCTATGAAGATCATCTGGAGCACCTGGCTGAAGTGTTTGAAGCTTTGTCCAATTTTGGCCTGAAGTTGAAGCCCTCCAAGTGCCACCTCCTGAAGCCCAAGGTGCAGTACCTCGGTCATGCGGTCAGTGCAGAAGGTATGGCACCAGACCCTGATAAGGTCACAGTCATCCGGGACTGGCCGAAGCCCAGCAACCTTCATGAAGTGCGCCAATTCCTTGGACTGGTAGGCTACTACCGAAGATTCATCAAAGGCTTTACTGAAATAGCCACCCCTATGCAAAATCTTCTGGTGGGGCAGTCCAGGAAGACCAATCAGAAAAATTCCACCTTTGAATGAACTGAAGAGTTGGAAAGGTCCTTCACCAGACTGAAGATGGCTCTCACAGGAGACGAAGTTCTGACCTACCGAGATTATGACAAACCCTTTGTGCTGGTACACAGATGCCAGCAACATGGGACTAGGAGCAGTACTGTCGCAGGTACAGAATGGGAAAGAAAGAGTGATCTCCTATGCCAGCAGGAAGCTGCGCCCCACTGAAAGGAACCCTGATAATTACAGTTCTTTCCAGCTGGAGTTCCTTGCCATAGTCTGGGCTGTCACCGAAAGGTTCAAACATTACCTAGCCTCTGCCAAGTTCACTATCTTCACGGACAACAACCCGTTGACACATTTGGACACTGCAAAACTAGGTGCACTGGAACAGCGATGGATGGCTCGGCTATCGAATTATGAGTTTACCATCAAGTACCGGGCAGGGCACAAGAATGCCAATGCTGATGCGCTGTCCAGAATGCCTAACCTACCAGATGCTGGAGAAGACCCTGAGGCTCTTGAAGAGATAGAGCTACCTCCCTTCCACCGGCCACTTGCTGCCCAACGTGCTCAAGGAGTGAGGAACCGACGGTCTGGCTTGAAGGAGGTCACCCTGAATCCATTGCCCCATCATGACTGGGCAGAAACGCAAGATAGTGACCCTGCAGTCCGCCTGGTGAAGGAGCTGCTGACACGAGCTGACTCACGTCCAGAGTCGGATGCTCCTGGAGAAACTCAGCAGTTGTGGAAGGAGAGAGGCCGGCTGTTCATTTATGAAGGGAAGCTGTGTCGGAGAAGTATCAATGCCCGCACTCATGAGCTGGGTTGGCAGGTGATAGTCCCAAAGAGAGAGGCATCAATGGTCCTGGAAGCATACCACAATGGAGCTGGACACTATGGATGGAAGAAGTTGGAAGTATTGCTCCGAGAGAGGTTCTACTGGGCTGGTTTGAGGAAAGCCATTGAGAGGTGGTGCCGGGAGTGTGGACAATGTAACATGTGCAGAAAGGAACGGGGCAGTCAGAGAGCTCCCCTACAGCCAATTATCACCAAACAGCCCCTTGAGTTGGTAGCCCTGGACCATGTGAAGCTGGTTCCAAGCCGGTCAAGCTACATCTATGCACTTACCATTGTGGACCACTACTCAAGATTCCTGGTAGTTGTGCCTGTCAAAGATCAGACAGCCAGGACAGCAGCCAGAGCATTCCAACAGCACTTCTGTAGACCACAAGGGTATCCTGAAAGAGTGCTTACGGATCAAGATCCAGCTTTCGAGGCAGAAGTGTTCCACAAATTCTGTAACCTGTATGATTGTAAGAAGATCAGGACAACACCGTACCACCCACAGTCCAATGGCATGTGCAAGAAGATGAACCAGGTAGTGATGGACCTCCTGAAGACTTTGCCCTTGGAAGAGAGGAATCTGTGGACAGAGAAGTTGCCCGATCTGGTGGATCTCTACAACCATATCCCAATGAACTCCACCAACTGTACCCCAGCCTATTTAATGAGTGCCAGACCTGTTAAGCTGCCTATTGACTTAGACATGGGAGTCCTGACACCTGAAGTAGCGTCACCAGATGCTGATTGGGACACGGAGAGGCAGCAACAGTACCGGAGAGTTCAAGAATGCTTGGAGAGGAGTCTGGCTCAGGCAAGACAAAAGCAGGAGAAGCTTTACAATCAAAATGCACCTGCTGATCCTTTGTCGCCGGGAGGCAAGTCTTGAAAAGGAAGAGAAGATTGCACAAATTGGATGATCAACGGAAGCTGAACCTTATACCATTCTGCCCTCGAACTTTGATAATACTAAGGTATGCCTTGTTAGTAAAGATGGAGGAGAGCCCTCGGCAGCGGTATCGAGAGATCATTTGAAGTTATGTCCTGACCAGTTAAAAGAAAGGAAAGAAGAACCAGATAACATCCAACCCATAGTGGAAGAAGAGATGGTCAGCAAAGTGCTTGGAGAATTCCCTGCAAATTGGACTAAAGTGAACGATGCTATAGTGGTGCCAGTGTTGCTGTTTCCCCAATTGGTAGCACAGGAAGATGTGACTCAAGGAAATCCTGAGGATCAGGAAAATCAGGCAGCAGAAGCCACACCAGCAGTGGAACCAGAGAACCCTGGTCCTGCCAGTGGTGAACCTGCTATGCCCCTGGTGAGTCTAGGAATTCACAGACAATCTAGTATCCCTGTGTTACATAGAACCCCCAGTAGTGTATCCAGTACATTACCCATTACAGCAGTCTTACGCAGGTCTACCCGCACGACACAAGGTATACCACCCCTTAGATATCGTATATAGCAAAATGAATGTAAATGTTGAAATTGTAAGTGTAAATATGTAACTGTTTTTCAAGTTTTGTGCCTACAGGTAACCTGCAAGAGTTTCCTTTTGAATTTGTTTTATGGACACTTAACCACAGTACTTGTGTGTGGTCAAAAACTTTCCCCATTTGCCCAGGAATGGACCATGGACATTGGTGCCTGGACTTATCATCATAGGACCATTTTTGAAGCACTTGGTTTTTGTACATTTTTCATTTTTAAATCTCGTACAAATAATATTGTTTAACTGTTTATATGTTCATGTTTTCTTTTGTTCAGCCCAGGAGTGCTGACTTGCACTAGGGGGGAATGTGGCGCCCCCAGGAGTATGGTCGCCACAGTGGCCTTGCCTTCCTCCAGGGGAGGGTAATGCCAGGCTTGGAGGCAATGATGGGTCTCTCTTGCAGTCAATCCATACATGCAACACATTTCCACTCCAGGCCAGCAGGGGGGAACTCTGAACCAGGAGTAAGGGGATTAGTGCTCTCTGAGGGCCAAGAGGAAGGAGTGGTCAGTTAGTCTGCGGAGGGTGAAGTGTGCAGACATGTAGAGAGAAGCTGGAGGTTGAGCTAGGAAAGGAGAGCTCCCTCACAGTGAGCGCATGAACTGGAGCCTGGTCTCTACGGTTGTACGGATACTCACGGTCCTGCAACAGACACCAGAGGAGTAGGAGGCTGTAAGTGCCCTACTCCCATCTAAGACTTGAGGCACAACAGCAGCTTGAATAGAGAGCCAGGACTCAAGAGAGAGGAGTCCCCGAGAGAGGCTACAGCTGTTGTGAGTTCATTTTCCCCTCCGTCACTAAGGCCTGGTGAACTCCCTATTCTGGTGAAGGAAGGTAGTGAGCCTGATTATCAGGCACCTGGGACTAATGAAGATGATTGGCTGAGTGGAGTCACTGACTGGATTTACGGCAGCCTACGCCCTTTCTGCCCTGCGGGTGATTTCTCTGTGGACTCTTGGACACCAGTCTGATTCCTGCTCTCCTAAAGCTAAGTTTTCTGTTTTGCCTTTTTGCATTTAAGATTTGTTTTTGTTTTTCTTGCTTTTTGGATTCTGCCACTCCCTGCTGGAGTGTGCAGTGTTCCGTTAGCTCTGTCTTCTGAAAGTACCTGAGTGCTGATTTAGTTTTTGAAGCTTAGTTGCTTCAGGGCCATTTTTATATCAGCTTGTTGGCTTTTGTCTCTTATAGGGTTTTGGCAGATTGCAGACAGCAGCCTTCCTATCCGTTCCTATCTAGGTAGTTTTTGGGCCCCGTCTTTGCTCAGTCTGTCTTTCTGTCTGTGTAAGTGTTTTCATCTTGCTTCACCGTCATTATATGTGGGGGGCTGCCTATTGCTTTGGGGTCTGCTCTGGGGCAGTTAGATTTCCCCTTTCCTTCTTTAGGCCTATGTATCTCTCCGGCTGTGATCGAGGGGTCTAGGTCATTGTAGGAACCCCCCACGGCTACTGCTAGTTGTGTTGATAGGTTCAGAGGTCTGCAATCTGATAGTTGCCAACTTCTCTGGTTTTCTGCACTTAGCTAGCATTTCTGTTTTTGCCTCCTACGGTGACTCAATCATAACAGAATCACTCGCCTAACCGCAGATTCTTGGGTACTCAATAGCTGGAAAGAATTGTGTTTAAAAAAAAAAAAAAAAAGTGTGTATATTCTTTCCTCTATATCTCTGAGGCCGTAGGGGGAATTTTTTTTTTTCTCTCAATGGAGATAAAGCAAGTGTCTGATCGTGTGGAGCAGCTCGCTGCGGAAGTGCGAGGAATTTCCGCCTATCTTGCTCGTTCACATGCTGTTGAACCAAAGATCCCCACACCTGATGTATTTTTTGGGAATCGATCTAAATTTTTGAGTCTCAAAAATAATTGTAAATTATTTTTTGCTTTGAAGCCTAACTCGTCAGGGAGCCCCGCGCAGCAGGTTAAAATTGTCATCTCTTTGCTGCGCGACAATCCCCAGGATTGGGCGTTTTCTTTGAAACCAGATGACCCTATTCTGACTAATGTGAACGCATTTTTTCAAGCCTTGGGGTTGCTGTACGACGAATCTAATGCTATTGATCAGGCTGAAAAGACCCTGTTAGCATTGAACCAGGGTCGAGAATCTGCAGAATTGTACTGTCAAAAGTTCCGAAAGTGGGCGGTCCTTACTACCTGGAATGATAGTGCCTTGGCTGCTCTCTTTCGGAAGGGTTTGTCAGAAGCCGTAAAAGATACTATGGTGGGATTTCCTGTTCCCTCTGGTCTGGACGATTCTATGTCTTTAGCCATTCAGGTTGATCGGCGTTTACGTGAACGCATGATTACACGAGAGGTGTTGCCACCGGTTGAACAGACGTCTGAACCTATGCAATGTGATAGAGTTTTGTCTAAGGCGCAACATCAGGAATTCAGAAGGCGTAATAAGCTGTGTTTTTTCTGTGGAGATGCCTCACATATTATTTCTGTTTGTCCTAAACGTGAGAAACGCTTTGCACACACGTTTTCTGTTGGTGGGGTTCAGCCTAAGTTTCTTTTGGCGATTACTCTGATCTGTTCCCTGTTCACATTTTCCGCCAAGGCTTTTGTGGATTCGGGAGCAGCGCGAAACCTAATGGACTTGGATTTTGCTAAACGTTGTGGATTTCCGTTGACACCTCTGCAGATGCCTATCCCTTTGAGGGGGATTGATGCTACCCCTCTGGCTAAAAATAAACCTCAGTTTTGGACCCAGTTGGTCATGCAGGTCGCCCCAGACCACCAAGAAAATTGCAGATTTTTGGTGTTGCATGGTCTGCATGATGCCGTTGTTCTGGGGTTTCCCTGGTTGCAGATTCATAATCCAGTTTTGGATTGGAAGTCTGTGTCTGTGGTGAGTTGGGGTTGCCGGTGTACCTTTAGTGAGGCTCCGGTTTTTTCCACCTCTCCTCAGTCGCATGAGGTTCCTGACTATTTGGCGGACTTCTATGATGTATTTAGTGAGAATGAGTCTGCGTCCTTGCCTCCTCATAGGAGTTATGACTGTGCAATTGAACTAAGCCCGGGGTGTAAATTTCCTAAGGGTCGGCTCTTCAATTTATCTGTACCCGAGCACGAGGCTATGCGGTCCTATATTAAGGAGGCGTTGGAGAAGGGTCATATTAGACCATCCTCTTCACCCTTAGGTGCCTGGTTTTTTTTTGTGGCCAAGAAGGATGGTTCTTTAAGGCCTTGTATTGATTATCGTGCCCTCAATAAAATTACTATTAAATATCAGTATCCGTTACCCCTGATTTCGGATCTATTCTCTAGAGTCAGAGGTGCTTGCTGGTTTACCAAGCTTGACCTCAGGGGGGCGTATAATCTTATCCGCATTAAGCAGGGGGATGAATGGAAGATGGCGTTTAATACTCCGGAGGGACATTTTGAGTACCTGGTGATGCCTTTTGGGCTCACTAATGCCCCTTCTGTCTTCCAGTGCTTCATGAACGATATTTTCCGAGACTTTGTCGATAAATTTTTGATTATCTATCTGGATGATATTTTGATCTTCTCCAAGGATTGGGATGCTCATGTGGAACATATTCGGACTGTGTTCCGGATCTTGAGAGAGAATTCTCTGTACGTCAAAGGATCAAAATGCCTTTTTGGAGTACAGAGGATTTCTTTTTTGGGATTTATTTTGTCTCCGTCAACTATTGAAATGGACCCGGCCAAGGTACAGGCCATTTATGATTGGGTTCAGCCCACTTCTTTGAAGGCCCTCCAGAAGTTTTTGGGTTTTGCTAATTTTTATCGGAAATTTATAGCAAAATTTTCTAGTATTGCCAAACCATTGACTGACCTGACCAGGAAGGGTGCGGATGTGTTGAATTGGTCTCCGGAGGCGGTTGCTTCCTTTCAGGAGCTGAAGCGTAGATTTACCTCCGCCCCGGTTCTGCGGCAACCTGATGTCTCACTCCCGTTTCAGGTAGAGGTGGATGCTTCTGAGATTGGTGCAGGAGCGGTGTTGTCCCAAAAGGATCCGGTAACATCTAAAATGAATCCCTGTGCTTTCTTTTCCCGAAAGTTCTCTTCATCTGAACGTAACTATGATGTGGGGAATCGGGAACTGTTGGCCATGAAATGGGCATTTGAGGAGTGGAGACATTGGTTGGAGGGAGCCAAACATCAAGTTGTGGTCCTCACTGACCACAAAAATTTGATTTACCTAGAGTCGGCTAAACGCTTGAACCCTAGACAGGCTAGGTGGGCCTTGTTTTTTACACGTTTTGATTTTGTGGTCTCTTTCCTTCCTGGAACTAAGAATGTCAAGGCAGATGCCCTCTCTAGGAGTTTCTTTGCTGATTCTCCTGTGGTGACCAAGCCTGCTACCATCTTAGGCGAAGGGGTAGTTCTTTCTGCCATCTCGCCCGATTTGAGACTTGCTCTGCAAGAGTTCCAGGAGGACAAACCTGTGCGTTGCCCCAGTGGAAAGATGTATGTTCCTGACCAGTGGAAGAAGAGAGTGATGTCTGAAGTTCATTGCTCTGCATTGGCTGGTCATTCTGGTATTTTTGGTACTAGAGATCTGGTGAGTCGCTCTATTTGGTGGCCCACCTTGTCTCATGATGTCAGGTATTTTGTGCAGTCCTGTGGGACTTGCTCCCGGTCTAAATCTTGTTCTCGCTCTAGTGGGTTGTTGATGCCTTTGCCGGTCCCCAGGAGGCCATGGACCCATATTTCAATGGATTTCATCTCTGATATGCCGGTCTCTCAAAGAATGACTGTTATTTGGGTGATTTGTGATAGGTTCTCTAAGATGGTTCATCTTGTACCACTCCCTAAGTTGCCATCTTCCTCTGAGTTGGTGCCCCTGTTTTTGCAACAGGTGGTTCGCTTGCACGGGATTCCTGTGAACATTGTATCTGACAGAGGAGTTCAATTTGTGTCTAAATTTTGGAGGACGTTCTGTTCCAAGTTGGGAATTCAGTTGTCCTTCTCCTCTGCTTTTCACCCTCAGACCAATGGGCAGACAGAGAGATCAAACCAGACCTTGGAATCGTATTTGAGATGTTTTATTTCCACTGATCAGGATGATTGGGTTTCATTTTTGCCCTTGGCCGAATTTGCTTTAAATAATAGAGCTAGTTCTGCCACTTTGATGTCACCTTTTTTTCGTAACTTTGGGTTTCATCCTCGATTTTCTTCAGGGCAGGTGGAGCCCTCTGCCTGCCCAGGTGTTGACACTGTGGTGGAGAGAATGCACCAGATCTGGGACCAAGTGGTGGATAAGTTATCTCTCTCCCAGGAAAAGGCCCAGAGGTTTTCCAATCGACTTAGGACCATTGGTCGCCAGTTTAAGATTGGTGACATGGTGTGGTTATCATCAAAAAATATTGCTATGAAGGTGGCTTCTCCTAAGTTTAAGCCTAGATTTATTGGACCTTACAAGATTTTGGAGATTATTAATCCGGTCTCTTTTCGTTTGGCTCTTCCTGTCACATTTAAGATCCATAATGTGTTCCATAAGTCCTTGTTGAAGAGGTTTGTTGAGCCAGTTGTGCCTGAGGTGGCACCTCCGGACCCTGTATTGGTTGAAGGTAACTTGGAATATGAGGTAGAGAAAATTCTGGATTCCCGTCTGGCTAGATGGAGACTCCAGTATTTGGTTAAGTGGAAGGGTTATGGTCAGGAGGATAATTCCTGGGTCTCTGCCTCTGATATTCATGCCAAAAGATTGGTGCGTGCCTTTCATCGGGCTCACCTTGATCGCCCTGGTAGCGTTGTTGAGGGTTCGGTGACCCCTCCTCAAGGGGGGGTACTGTTGTGAGTTCATTTTCCCCTCCGTCACTAAGGCCTGGTGAACTCCCTATTCTGGTGAAGGAAGGTAGTGAGCCTGATTATCAGGCACCTGGGACTAATGAAGACGATTGGCTGAGTGGAGTCACTGACTGGATTTAAGGCAGCCTACGCCCTTTCTGCCCTGCGGGTGATTTCTCTGTGGACTCTTGGACACCAGTCTGATTCCTGCTCTCCTAAAACTAAGTTTTCTGTTTTGCCTTTTTGCATTTAAGATTTGTTTTTGTTTTTCTTGCTTTTTGGATTCTGCCACTCCCTGCTGGAGTGTGCAGTGTTCCGTTAGCTCTGTCTTCTGAAAGTACCTGAGTGCTGATTTAGTTTTTGAAGCTTAGTTGCTTCAGGGCCATTTTTATATCAGCTTGTTGGCTTTTGTCTCTTATAGGGTTTTGGCAGATTGCAGACAGCAGCCTTCCTATCCATTCCTATCTAGGTAGTTTTTGGGCCCCGTCTTTGCTCAGTCTGTCTTTCTGTCTGTGTAAGTGTTTTCATCTTGCTTCACCGTCATTATATGTGGGGGGCTGCCTATTGCTTTGGGGTCTGCTCTGGGGCAGTTAGATTTCCCCTTTCATTCTTTAGGCCTATGTAGCTCTCTGGCTGTGATCGAGGGGTCTAGGTTATCGTAGGAACCCCCCACGGCTACTGCTAGTTGTGTTGATAGGTTCAGGGGTCTGCAATCTGATAGTTGCCAACTTCTCTGGTTTTCTGGACTTAGCTAGCATTTCTGTTTTTGCCTCCTACGGTGACTCAATCATAACATACAGCTGTCTGCCATGCAAGTAAGGTTCTTGGGAACATCTGACAGGAGGAACTTCAGAGTAACTTAGTACTGGAGTACTTCATTCAAACCAGCACTAGGAAGGAGACTGCACAGCCCGTCTGCTGAGAGAGAATCCCTGAATTGCTTCCAGGCTAACCTGCTCCGTTACCATCTGTAATCAGGACCCTGGACTGCAGTTACCAAGTAAAGGTACAGAAATTGCACCCCGCTTTGTCTTGTCTGCTTCCTACCCTTACGGCACTGCTACATCCCCGTGCCAACCACTGCTACACTGCCCTGTGACTATAGCTTCACCTGTGGGGAGCTTTTACATCCTTGCTGCACCCTACCATCAGTCCCAGCGGATCTGCATGCAGCGTCGGCTTAACACCTCCCTTGCCGAGCACCACAGGTGGCGTCACGAACTATTCCATTCCATTAACTACATTCCCCCATTACTTGGGCGCCCAGGGCCACGGACCGGGTCACCGCTGCTGTGACACATTCCCCTGACACCGGCCCGTTACCGAGTACCCCACAGCCCTGGGAGGGCGACCCAACACTAACGGTTAAAACCTACCTAGTGTGAATAGTGGCAGAGTTTCTGGGTCCCAAACGGACACCCAGCTTCAGAGGGACAATAACTGAACTACACAGCTCAGTAGAAAGGAGGCCACACCCTATTTGTACTGAATACAAAAATGCTGAAGAAAAAACAAAAAAACTGAACTAGAGTAGAATTGAATGACATGCATGATGTAAAAGCATGTTCACACTGGCCATAAAAGCAAGCAAAACCAAAAGGAAAAAACAATGTGTGTATATACCCTAATGAAAATAAATAAGTAAAAAAGCAAGTACATTAAATAACATAGGGTACTTGGTAAACACTATTTTGATCAAAAAAGTATAAAGCTGTCCCACCACGGCAAGGAGTACCCATTTGAGACAGTAACTACACTAACGGTTAAAACCTACCTAGTGTGAATAGTGGCAGAGTCTCAGTCCCTATTTGTACTGAATACAAAAATTCTGAAGAATGCTGTTTTTTCTTCAGCATTTTTGTATTCAGTACAAATAGGGTGTGGCCTCCTTTCTACTGAGCTGTGTAGTTCACTTATAGTCCCTCTGAAGCTGGGTGTCCGTTTGGGACCCAGAGACTCTGCCACTATTCACACTAGGTAGGTTTTAACTGTTAGTGTAGTTACTGTCTCAAATGGGTACACCTTGCCGTGGTGGGACAGCTTTATACTTTTTTGATCAAAATAGTGTTTACCAAGTACCCTATGTTATTTAATGCACTTGCATTTTTACTTATTTATTTTCATTAGGGTAAATACACACATTGTTTTTTCCTTTTCGTCTTGCTTGCTTTTATGGCCAGTGTGAACATGCTTTTACATCATGCATGTCATTCAATTCTACTCTAGTTCAGTTTTTTTGTTTTTTCTTCAGCACAAATAGGGTGTGGCCTCCTGTCTACTGAGCTGTGTAGTTCACTTATAGTCCCTCTGAAGCTGGGTTTCCGTTTGGGACCCAGAGACTCTGCCACTATTCACACTAGGTAGGTTTTAACCGTTAGTGTAGTTACTGTCTCAAATGGGTACACCTTGCCGTGGTGGGACAGCTTTATACTTTTTTGATCAAAATAGTGTTTACCAAGTACCCTATGCTATTTAATGCACTTGCTTTTTTACTTATTTATTTTCATTAGGGTATATACACACATTGTTTTTTCCTTTTGGTTTATCTTCAAAATAAGGTAGCAGAAAATAGGAGCGCCCTAACCATATGCACGTAGCTAAACATCTCTAGGTCAAGTCAAGTGACAGACTTTTAGAGTTAATAAGTGTCCACAATCCATAGACTGCCAAATAAGATAAAAACTATAGTAACACACAATTATAGGAAGTATAAACAAAGAAGTTATGTTGCTCAAGGTGAGTAGGCAGGAGCGTTCAGGCGACAATAGCATCCGGCATTCCAGTCAGCTCCACACTTATGGTCACACCTTTATAATTTTCTATTAGTGCCATCTTACTATAAACTCCCACATCTATCCACACCAAACACGCCTCTGGAAGAAGTTGGATGTGAAACGTGCGTCGGGGTGAGAAGGGACTCTGTTGTCTCCTTGGGGCTGCATTCCACACCACTAGTCTGCTATCTCGGTAATATGTACTGTTTATACTTCCTATAATTGTATGCCACTATAGTTTTTATCTTATTTGGAAGTCTATGCATCGTGGATACTTATTAACTCTAATAGTATGTCACTTGTTTAGTTACGTGCATATCCATATGCTTTTGACCTTATATATAGTGGATTTTGTGATGCAGCCCAGCATCCCCCCTAGTTGGGGCACTCCTGTTTTCTGCTACCTTATTTTAAAGATGTATTTTTGACTTTTTAATAATTATTAATAAAGCATTGATATTTATTTGTTCACAGGATCTCTTCATTCGGCAACTTTTTGTTAGTCCGAATATATGTGTTTTTTTGATGTGAAGTGCCAGTTATTGCTGTAATATTTGGACACCTTTTGGACTTATTCAGTACGATACATGTAGTGCAGGCAGAAATATGTGAAGTACAAATAAAATGCATAAGGATAGTGCAGTGCATATAGATGAAGTGGGTCGCCCTCCCAGGGCTGTGGGGTATTCGGTACCGAGCCGATGTCAGGGGGAAAGATGTCACAGCGGCAGTGACCCGGTCCGTGGCCCTGGGCGCCCAAATCAATGGTGGTTTGTGATATAGTTTATGTGATAGTTCGTGAGGCCACCTGTGGTGTTTGGCAAGCAAGATGTTAAGCCAACACTGCGTGCAGATCCTCTGGGGCTGATGGTGTGTTGCAGCATAGATGGTGTAGCTCACCACAGGTGAAGCTGTATCCCCAGGGCAGTGTAATGGCAATAGATGAGAATAGGCGCAGGCGGTGTGAGGAATGCTGGTACCCAGATGTAGCAGTGCTGACTGTGTTAGCGCACAAATGAATGGAAGACACCAGGGCTTGTAGTTCCAAAGCTTTACTCACAGTCCGTGGTACACACTGGTGCCTGCCTTCGTGCCGTGTCCTCTGGGGCAGAGACTCAATCAACCTCCCGGGCAAGTCAGGATTCTCCTCTCCAACACTCCGCCAACATGTACCTCTCCTGAACGACTCCTCTATTGCGCCTTAAGGTGTGAAGAGCTCCAGTACCGTAGTACTCTGGAGTTCCTCCTTTCAGATGTTCCTAACAACTCTACTTGTATGGCAGACAGCTGTAGCCTCTCTCAGGGACTCCCTTCTCCGGAGTCCTGGCTCTCTATTCAGTCGCTGTTGTGCCCCAAGTCTTAGATGGAAGTAGTGCATTTACAGCCAACTACTCCACCGGTGTCTGCTGCAGAACCATAAGCGTCCATACAACCTCGGGGACCGGGCCCCGGCCTTGCGCTGAGAACCTATAGGCAGTGTTCCTCTTCCGACCCACAACTCCTCTCTGTTCTCTCTACTCCTCTTTCCTATGGAAGCTTAGGTTGCAGTTCTACGTCTTTCTCCTTCTGTTCCTCTCCCATGCCAGCTGGCTCAGATCACTGAGGCAGCTGCAGCACTCCTTCTTCTCTCCCTCTTGTAGGGATCTCCTTCCTCTCGTACACGTCCTCAGACTCTCCTGACTGACTGTCCAGACTAAAACTGTAATTCTAAACCTTCCCAACCTTTTGTATGGATCTAAACTCCACCCACCTCCCAGCACATCCAGTGTTCCATGCAGGGAACCACCAAGACACTCCTAATGTCTAGGAGGAGAGAGACACCTCTATGTGGCTGTGCAGAATTACCCTGTTGTGTGGGGTGCAAGTGTTGGAGTGTGGAAAGGAGTTCCCAACTTACCTAGGTGGTGGGGCACTACACCTTAGGAGAAGGTGCAGTACCTCTGTGGCGACTGAGCCTCAGGGGCGCCACAGAAGCAACGAGTCATACAACACATTTAGAGATCAGTACATGTAAAGATTAATATATAGGTAAAGAACAGTATGTAGCAGAGGCGTAGCTAGGGTTTCGGCTCGGGGGGGGGCAAAACTTCTGAGTGGGCCCCTAACTAGGTAACTTTATTTACAACTCGGTGACGCACCCTAATAGTGGATGTAGTAGATGACTGCGCTGTTACTGAAAATAATCCCTATATAAAGACCAACATGGATATTACCGCCATATGGTCAGTGGTAAATACTAGTCCTACAGAACATATAAGTGATTACTGCCCAGGTATAGTTGGTGATTTACCGCCGACATTCTTTCTGATGGAATCATTCACTTTTCACGTCTTTTCCATCTGGCCCAGACCGATAATGACAATTCTCCAGCCAGGATTCGGCTGCAGAGAATACAACAAAGACACGTTTCACTTCTCATATTCCAGCACCATCACCATCTATCTCCAACCTGCACAAACCCCTCATCCTGCTGATATCCCAATGCGGAGCCGCTGCTGCCGTATGTGTCCCTATTACTACACCTGATACCCCAATACTGAGCCGCTGCTGCTGCCGTATATGTCCCTATTACTGCACCTGATACCCCAATGCTGAGCCGCTGCTGCCGTATGTGTCCCTATTACTGCACCTGATATCCCAATGCTGAGCCGGTGTTGCCATATGTGTCCCTATTACTGCTCTTGATACCCCAATACTGAGCCTCTGCTGCCGTATGTGTCCCTATTACTGCACCTGATACCCAAATACTGAGCCGCTGCTGCCGTATGTGTCCTTATTACTGCAATTGATACCCCAATGCGGAGCCACTACTGCCGTATGTGTCCCTATTACTGCACCTGATAACCCAATACTGAGCCTCTGCTGCCGTATGTGTCCCTATTACTGCACCTGATACCCCAATACTGAGCCGCTGCTGCCATATGTGTCCCTATTACTACACCTGATACCCCAATACTGAGCCGCTGCTGCTGCCGTATATGTCCCTATTACTGCACCTCATACCCCAATGCTGAGCTGCTGCTGCCATATGTGTCCCTATTACTGCACCTGATATCCCAACGCTGAGCCGCTGTTGCCATATGTGTCCCTATTACTGCTCTTGAAACCCCAATACTGAGCCTCTGCTGCCATATGTGTCCCTATTATTGCACCTGATACCCCAATACTAAGCCTCTGCTGCCGTATGTGTCCCTATTACTGCACTTGATACCCCAAAGGTAAGCCTCTGCTGCCGTGTGTGTCCTTATTACTGCACTTGATACCCCAATGCTGAGCCACTGCTGCCGTATGTGTCCCTATTACTGCACCTGATACCCCAATATTGAGCCTCTGCTGCCGTATGTGTCCCTATAACTGCACCTGATACCCCAAAGCTGAGCCTCTGCTGCCGTGTGTGTCCCTATTACTGCACTTGACACCCCAATGCTGAGCCACTGCTGCCGTATGTGTCCCTATTACTGCACCTGATACCCCAATAGTGAGCCTCTGCTGCCGTATGTGTCCCTATTACTGCACCTGATACCCCAATACTGAGCCGCTGCTGCCGTATGTGTCCCTATTACTGCACCTGATACCCCAATACTGAGCCGCTGCTGCCATATGTGTACCTATTACTGCACCTGATATCCAAACGCTGAGCCGCTGTTGCCATATGTGTCCCTATTACTGCTCTTGAAACCCCAATACTGAGCATCTGCTGCTGTATGTGTTCCTATTACTGCACCTGATACCCCAATACTGAGCCTCTGCTGCCGTATGTGTCCCAATTACTGCACTTGATACCCCAAAGCTGAGCCTCTGCTGCCGTGTGTGTCCTTATTACTGCACTTGATACCCCAATGCTGAGCCACTGCTGCCGTATGTGTCCCTATTACTGCACCTGATACCCCAATACTGAGCCGCTGCTGCCGTATGTGTCCCTAGTTTTGCACCTGATACCCCAATACTGAGCTGCTGCTGCCGTATGTGTCCTTATTACTGCACTCGATACCCCAATGCTGAGCCATTGCTGCCATATGTGTCCCTATTACTGCACCTGATACCCCTATACTGAGCCGCTGCTGCCGTATGTGTCCCTATTACTGCACCTGATACCCTAATGCTGAGCCACTGCTGCCGTATGTGTCCCTATTACTGCACCTGATATCCCAACGCTGAGCCGCTGTTGCCATATGTGTCCCTATTACTGCTCTTGAAACCCCAATACTGAGCCTCTGCTGCTGTATGTGTCCCTATTACTCTACCTGATACCCCAATACTGAGCCTCTGCTGCTGTATGTGTCCCTATTACTGCACTTGATACCCCAAAGCTGAGCCTCTGCTGCCATGTGTGTCCTTATTACTGCACTTGATACCCCAATGCTGAGCCACTGCTGCCGTATGTGTCCCTATTACTGCACCTGATACCCCAATACTGAGCCTCTGCTGTCGTATGTGTCCCTATTACTGCACCTGATACCCCAATACTGAGCCTCTGCTGCCGTATGTGTCCCTATTACTGCACCTGATACCCAATACTGAGCCACTGCTGCCATATGTGTCCTTATTACTGCACGCGATACCCCAATGCTGAGCCACTGCTGCCGTATGTGTCCCTATTACTGCACCTGATACTCCAATACTGAGCCTCTGCTGCCGTATGTGTCCCTATTACTGCACCTGATACCCCAATACTGAGCCGCTGCTGCCGTATGTGTCCCTATTACTGCACCTGATACCCCAATAGTGAGCCGCTACTGCCGTATGTGTCCCTATTACTGCACCTGATACCCCAATACTGAGCTGCTGCTGCCGTATGTGTCCTTATTACTGCACTCGATACCCCAATGCTGAGCCATTGCTGCCGTATGTGTCCCTATTACTGCACCTGATACCCCTATACTGAGCCGCTGCTGCCGTATGTGTCCCTATTACTGCACCTGATACCCTAATGCTGAGCCGCTGCTGCCGTATGTGTCCCTATTACTGCACCTGATATCCCAACGCTGAGCTGCTGTTGCCATATGTGTCCTTATTACTGCACTCGATACCCCAATGCTGAGCCACTGCTGCCGTATGTGTCACTATTACTGCACCTGATACCCCTATACTGAGCCGCTGCTGCCGTATGTGTCCCTATTACTGCACCTGATACCCCAATGCTGAGCCGCTGCTGCCGTATGTGTCCCTATTACTGCACCTGATACCCCAATACTGAGCCGCTGCTGTCGTATGTGTCCGTATTACTGCACTTGATACCCCAATGCTGAGCCGCTGCTGCCGTATGTGTCCCTATTACTGCACCTGATACCCCAATGCTGAGCCGCTGCTGCCGTATGTGTCCTTATTACTGCACTTGATACCCTAATGCTGAGCCACTGCTGCCGTATGTGTCCATATTACTGCACTTGGTACCCCAATGCTGAGCCACTGCTGATGTATGTGTCCCTATTACTGCACCTGATACCCCAATACTGTCAAACACAAGAGAAAGATGTGTGTGCAAAAGGCGCAATCAACCCCAAAATCAACATAATATAATAATACCAAAAAAATATACTGAAGAAATAACAATAATACATTTTATTAGCATATGCAAAGACACATTTTAAAGTGACAAATCCAAATAAAAACAATTAAAAAGCCAAAAAAAAATGGCCATGAAAAACACTCCATAGACAAAAGATCCTATAATGGGGATCTGTTGCTCACCTCCTCAAAAATGCTAGGCAAAAATTACATGAAATAGAACCATACAATATATAAATACATGTAAAAGGTAGGACCTGAATAAAGCTTATAGTGAACAAAAAATATATCACTTAATGAAAAAACAAGGCAATATACACATAAAGTTGAAAAAACATGATAAATAGAGTCTGGAGTCTGATGAAAATGAGCTTGATGTGGATACACAAGAAGCCTGAGGCCTTTATAATAATGCATGAAAGGTGGACCAGATGATATATATATCATACAATGGTTCACTACAGTGGCATTTAAACGTTTGGGCACCCCTGGTCAAAATTACTGCTATTGTGACCAGTTATGCAAGTTGAAGATGGAATGATCTCTAAATGGGCTAAAGTTAAAGATGCCACATTTTCTCTGTATTTTAGGCCAAAAAAATTTATATATTGTCATTTTTTAGATTTTAAAAATTACAATAAGGAAAATAGGCCAATGCAAAAGTTTGGGCACCCTGCATAGTTAGCACCTAGTAGCACTCCCTTTTAAAAATATCACAGCTTGTAAACGCTTTTAGTATCTAGCCAAGAGTCTTTCAATTCTTGTTTGATGGATTTTCATCCATTCTTCCTTGGAAAATTCTTCCATTTCTGTGAGATTCCTGGATCGTCTTGCATGCACTGCTATTTTGAGGACTAGCCACAGATTTTCAATGATGATCGAATCGGGGGACTGTGAGGGCCATTGAAAAACCTCTTAACTAGAGTTGAGCGATACCGTCCGATACTTCAAAGTATCGGATCGGAATGGATCGGCCGATCTTAAAAAAAAGAATTTCCCACGCAGCAATGGCATAAAGTGAGACTAGGGACTTTTTTTTTTTTTAAGTGGCGGAGGAATACAGTGCGGAAGGATACCTACCTTCCATCATTGGATTCCTGCAGCCCGTAGAGAATGGCAGCATCAGCTGATGCTGCAGTTCTCTACCCAAGATCGTCGTAGGACACACTCGTGGACTGCTTCGGATCGTGGGTGAGTATTTTTGTGGTTTGTTATGTTAATATTTATTCCGTAAAAGACAATGGCTTCGGGGAACAATGTGACAAGTATTGGTAAGTATGTTACTCTATGTTATATGTACTGTATGTCTATGTATGTATTGTATGAATGTATTGTATGTAGTATGTATGTAGTATATATGTGGTATGTATGTAGCATGTAGTATGTATGTAGTATGTATGTAGCATGCATGTAGCATGCAGTATGTATGTAGCATGCATGTAGTATATATGTAGTATGTATGTAGCATGTAGTATGTATGTAGTATGTATGTGGTATGTATGTAGCATGTAGTATCTATGTAGCATGCATGTAGTATGTATGTAGTATATATGTAGTATGTATGTAGCATGTAGTATGTATGTAGCATGCATGTAGTATATATGTAGTATGTATGTAGCATGTAGTATGTATGTAGCATGCATGTAGTATGTATGTAGTATATATGTAGTATGTATGTAGCATGTAGTATGTATGTAGCATGCATGTAGTATATATGTAGTATGTATGTAGCATGTAGTATGTATGTAGTATATATGTAGTATGTATGTAGCATGTAGTATGTATGTAGCATGCATGTAGTATATATGTGTTATGTATGTAGCATGCATGTAGTATGTATGTAGTATGTATGTAGTATGTATGTAGCATGCATGTAGTATGTATGTAGTATATATGTGGTATGTATGTAGTATGTATGTAGTATGTATGTAGCATGCATGTAGTATGTATGTAGTATATATGTGGTATGTATGTAGTATGTATGTAGCATGCATGTAGTATATATGTAGTATGTATGTAGCATGTAGTATGTATGTAGCATGCATGTAGTATGTATGTAGCATGTAGTATGTATGTAGCATGCATGTAGTATGTATGTAGTATTTTTTTTATTTTATTTTTTTTTTTAACATTTAACACATTAGCCGGATGATGGGACTACTACTGTCCCATCATTGGCTAATGTGTCAATCACTGTCATGGTAGCAGGCATCGCCAGATGGGACTTATAGTCCCATCGGACGATGCTTGCACAGACCCCCGGACATCAGCACAGCCCCCCGGCAGGCCGGCACAGCCCCCCGGTAGGCCGGTACAGACCCCCACAGGGTGCACAGACCACCGGCAGGTCGGCACAGCCCCCCGGCAGGCCGGTACAGACCCCCACAGGGTGCACAGACCACCGGCAGGCCGGCACAGCCCCCCGGCAGGCCGGTACAGACCCCCACAGGGTGCACAGACCACCGGCAGGCCGGCACAGCCCCCCGGCAGGCCGGTACAGACCCCGGGCAGTCCACACAGCCCCCCGGCAGGCCGGCACAGCCCCCCGGCAGGCCGGCAGACACCCCCGGAAGGCCCGAAATGACGGCGCATCATGATGCGCACACACCGCGCATCATGATGACGTCATTTCGGCTGTCAATCAACTTTGAACTTCAACTTCCGATTCCGATGCCGACTTCCGATATTGAAAAAATATCGGAAGTCGGTATCGGAATTCCGATACAGCAAGTATCGGCCGATACCCGATACTTGCGGTATCGGAATGCTCAACACTACTCTTAACACCTTTTGAGGTAGTCTATTGTGGATTTTGATGTGTGTGATCATTATCCATTTGTAGAAACCATCCTGTTTTCAAATTCAGCTTTTTTACACATGGTGTTATGTTTGCATCAAGAATTTGTTGAAATTTCATTGACTCCATTCTTCCCTCTACCAGTGAAATGTTCCCTGTGCCATTGTCTGCAACACAACTCCAAAGCATGATTGATCCATCCCCATGCTTAATGGTTGGAGAGATGTTCTTTTCCTGAAATTCTATGCAATTTTTTCTCTGCACATACCTTTGATCATTGCGACCAACGAGTTTTATTTTAACTTCAACGATTCACAGGACTTGTTTCTAAAATGCATTGGGCTTGTTTAGATGTTCTTTTGCATACCTCTGATGCTAAATTTTATGGTGAGGGTGCAGGAGAGGTTTTCTTCTGATGACTCTTCCATGAAGGCCAAATTTGATAAGTTGTCTCTGAACAGTAGAACAACTACCACAACTCCAGAATCTGCTAAATCTTTCTGAAGGTCTTTTGCAGTCAAGTGGGGGTTCTGATATGACTTTCTAGCAATCCTACAAGCAGCTCTCTCTGAAAATTTTCTTGGCCTTCCAGTCCTTATCTTGACCTCCACTGTTCCTGTAAACTGCTATTTCTGAATTACATCTTGAACTGAGGAAAGGACAACTTGAAAACGCTTTGCTATCTTCTTATAGCCTTCTCCTGCTTTGTGGGCCTCCACCATTTTCATTTTCAGAGTGCTAGGCAGCTGCTTAAAAGAACCCATGGTGGCTGTTTTTTCGCACAAGGTTAGAGGAGGCTATGTGTTTCTAAACCTGTGGAATCTGCATCAGCTGGCCTTTCCAAACATTGAGGGTGAACAAGCCATATCCCTTACAGGCTAATTAAGGTCTGAAACCTTGGTCAAAGTTATCTGAGCACACAAATCTCCAAAGGTGCCCAAACTTTAGCATCGGACCATTTTTCTTTTTGTAATTTTTAAAATGTGAAAAAAATGACAATGTGTATTACTTTTTAGCCTAAAATACGAAACAAATGTGTCATCTTTAACTTTAGGCCTTTTAGAGATCATTTTATCTTCAGCTTGCTTAACTGTTCACAATAACAGTAATTTTGACCAGGGGTGCCTAAACTTTTGCATGCCACTGTATATCAATTATGCTGACAGGCTGAGATAGCAAATAAGCTTATATCAATGCAAATTAGCATGAGGAATAAACCCCTATTTAGGCAAACATGATAGAATATCACAATGAATGAATAAACACCCTATACAGAGTATAAGTAGGATGAAGCCCCTCAAAAACAAATAAGCCTCAGGTTATAATATAATCAAAGTGTAGCACATTCCTGTAAGTGTACTACTAAAGCTGCAGATGGCAAGACAAGGAAATCTCCAGGAAAACAAAAAGATGATAATGCCTGAATAATATGGAACAAAATCAAGACATACAAGTCCTAACAAAATCCTAATACCCGCATAATATATCAGGAGGAGGTGGGTGGAAACCCCATGCGTATCGCCGCCATAGCGTGGCTTCCTTATATATGCCATTAAATCCATAGAAATTACTCACATATGGGGCTCGTTCAGCATACGGCGTGCCAGCATCCGGAAGTGGTAACGGCGCTTGCGTCGTAAAGCGCTCGGTATAGGCTGGTAGTAGAAGTCAATCAAAACCATCACGCGCATGCGCGGAATCAGCGTACCTCAGGTCGGCGACCAGAAATAGTCACGGCGCCTGCATCGTAAAGCGCTCAATGTTGAATGGTAAAAGAAGTCAGTCAGAAGAATCTCGCGCATGCGCTGATTCAACATATGCCGGGCCAACGTCCGGACTACTCATATATGAAGCTGGTTTAAATAAACAGCAAACAGGCAAACAGTCATAATAGCAGCGCCTAGGTCTCAAAACAGTCAGTGTAGGCTAATAATAAGGGGAAATCAAAGAAACCTCACACATATGATAATTTTACATACCCCAGGCCAATGTACGAAAGTAATAGCGGTGCTTGTGTCTCAAAACAATGAAAGTAGACTGGTGATAAAAAGCAATCACAGAAGCCTCATGCATATACAATACATCTCATATGTGCTGTAAACAATTATATATAGTGCAAATTGCCATACATAAGGCTAATTTTAGCAAGCAGAGAATCGGCGTCCATGAACATTAAATGCGCATGCGCAGTTCTACCAAGCTTCATGGAGCACCCAGTTTAAGGCTGAAAAAAGAGCTTCATGCATACATAATGAATAACTATTAAACCTGGGTTATCATATATGAAGCTATTCAGCGTACACCCAAAGAAAGCACACATAAGTGCCCAGGCGCAGTTAGAACGTTAGTTAATAATACAAAGCAATTAAAGTATTGGCGCATGCGAAGTATTCTATAGTTGTCCAACACGCGCAGCTGTCAAATTGTGAAAAATTATGTGTGCACATAATGAAAATCAAAAATATATAGAAGCACAAACGCAATTAAAACATTGGAATACAAGATAATTAGAGTATTGACGCACGCGCAGTATAATACAAATATCAAGTAAACGCAGCTATTAATTTGCAATGAAATATCCATATGATGGTAATCAAATAGAGCAAATGCGCCAATACCCATGCAAAAGTGATTACCAAAGTCACAATAAACGTGACCTAAGTGAGGATGAATACGTAAATGAAACAGTATATGATAGATGTGTCAGGCGGCGCAAGAAAGAAGGGAGTGGCAAGGCTGGAAATAAAAATAAAAAATACATGAATACAAGAACGTATTGTTATGCCAACACCTGTCATCAACAAAGAAACAAGGCCTAAAATTATTTAGGCACTTGTGTATAATACCACTTATCAAATAATTAACGCCACAAAAGATGACTTGTCTCAAAGACACATTATTTCAAGAGAACCCCTCATGACAATTGGATAAGTAATATCCAGACCTTAACCCCTTCCTGACATGAGACGTACTATCCCGTCCACGGTACCCGGGCCCGTATGACCGGGGACGGGATAGTACGTCTACCGCGATCAGCGGCGCCCACGTGGTGAGCGCCGCTGATCGCGGCCGGGTGTCAGCTGATTATCACAGCTGACACCCGGCACAATGTGTCAGGGGCGGTCACGGACCGCCCCCGACACATTAACCCCTTGCACACCGCGATCAAACGCGATCGCGGTGTACCGGGAGTTAAAGGGAAGCATCGGCAGGGAGGGGGCTCCCTCCGTGCTTCCCTGAGCCCCCCACGGCAGCGCAATGTGCAGCGCTGCTGCGGGGGACTCCTATCCTCCAGGCCCCCGAATCCAAGATGGCGACGGGGGCCTTCGGGGGCCTGGGGAAGCTGGCTTCCTCAGTGCCTGCAAAGCGCAGGCATGAGGAAGCCTTGTGCACTGCCTGTGACAGATTGCTGATCTGTCACAGTGATCTGTGATGTGACAGATCAGCGATCTGTCACAGGACAGTGATGTCCCACCTGGGACTATGTAATAAAGTAAAAAAAAATTTAAAAAAAAGTGTAAAAATAAATTAAAAAAAATCGCCAAATAAATTAGTAAAAAAAAAAAAAAATATTCCCCAATAAATTCATTTTTTTAAAATAATAAAAAAAAAAAACAATAAATGTACACATATTAGGTATCGCCGCGTCCGTAACGACCTGCCCTATAAAACTGTCCCATTAGTTAACCCCTTTAGCGAACCCCTTAAAAAATAAAAATAAAAAACGAAGCAAAAAATAATGATTTATTATCATACCGCCAAACAAAAAGTGCAATAACGCGAGATCAAAAAGACGCATATAAATATCCATGGTACCGCTGAAAACGTCATCTTGTCCCGCAAAAAACAAGCCGCCACACAGCATCATCAGCAAAAAAATAAAAAAGTTATAACTCGCAGAATAAAGCGATGCAAAAATAATTATTTTTTATATAAAATAGTTTTCATTGCATAAAACCGACAAAAACATAAAAAAACGACCTAAATGAGGTATCGCTGTAACCGTACTGACCCGAAGAATAAAAGCGCTTTATCAATTTTACCGCACGCGGAACGGTGTAAACGCACCCCCCCCAAAAGAAATTCATGAAACGCTGGTTTTTGTTCATTCTGCGTCCCAAAAATCGGAATAAAAAGCGATCAAAAAATTTCACGTGCCCGAAAATGGTACCAATAAAAACGTCAACTTGTCCCGCAAAAAATAAGACCTCACATGACTCGGTGGGTCAAAATACGGAAAAATTATAGCTCTCAATATGTGGTGATGCAAAAACTATTTTTACAATAAAAAGCGTCTTTTAGCGTGCGACAGCCGCCAAACATAAAAACCGCCATAAATAGTAAATCAAACCCCCCGTTATCACCCCTTTAGTTAGGGAAAAATAATAAAATAAAAAAAATGTATTTATTTCCATTTTTCCATTAGGGTTAGGGCTAGGGTTAGGGCTAGGGGTGTGTTGGGGTAGGGTTAGGTTAGGGTTAGGGCTAGGGTTAGGGTTAGGGCTAGGGTTAGGGTTAGGGCTAGGGCTAGGGTTAGGGCTAGGGTTAGGGCTAGGGTTAGGGCTAGGGTTAGGGGCGTGTTGGGGTTCGGGTTGGAGTTAGAATTGGGGGTTTCCACTGTTTGGGCACATCAGGGGCTCTCCAAATGCAACATGGCGTCTGATCTCAATTCCAGCCAATTCTGAGTTGAAAAAGTCAAATGGTGCTCCTTCCCTTCCAAGCTCTGCTATGCGCCCAAACAGTGTTTTACCCCCTCATGTAGGGTATCAGCCTACTCAGGACAAATTGCAAAACAATTTTTGGGGTCCAATTTCTCCTGTTACCCTTAGGAAAATAAAAAATTGGGGGCAAAAATATCATTTTTGTGGAAAAAAAATGATTTTTTTATTTTCACGTCCGAGTGTTATAAACTTCTGTGAAGCACTTGGGGGTTCAAAGTGCTCACCACACATCTAGATAAGTTCCGTGGGGGGTCTAGTGTCCAAAATGGGGTCACTTGTGGGGAGTTTCAATAGTTTAGGTACATCAGGGGCTCTCCAAACGCACATGACAACCGCAGACCATTCCATCAAAGTCTGCGTTCCAAAACGTCACTGCTTCCCTTCCGAGCCCCGACGTGTGTCCATACAGTAGTTTTCTCCCACATATGGGGTGTCAGCGTACTCAGGACAAATTGGACAACAACTTTTGGGGTCCAATTTCTCCTGGTACCCTTGGGAAAATAAAAAAAATGGTGACTAAAAGATCATGTTTGTGGAAAAAATACGAATTTTTTATTTTCACGCCCGGGCGTTGTAAACTTCTGTGAAGCACTGGGGGGGTCAAAGTGCTCACCACACATCTAGATAAGTTCCTTGGGGGGTCTAGTTTACAAAATGGTGTCATTTGTGGGGGGTTTCCACTGTTTAGGTACATTAGGGGCTCTCCAAAGGCAACATGACACCCGCAGACCATTCCATCAAAGTCTGCATTCCAAAACGTCACTACTTCCCTTCCGAGCCCTGACGTGTGCCCATACAGTAGTTTTCTCCCACATATGGGGTAGCAGCGTACTCAGGACAAATTGGAAAACAACTTTTGGGGTCCAATTTCTCCTGGTACCCTTGGGAAAATAAAAAAAATGGTGACTAAAAGATCATGTTTGTGGAAAAAATACGAATTTTTTATTTTCACGCCCGGGCGTTGTAAACTTCTGTGAAGCACTGGGGGGGTCAAAGTGCTCACCACACATCTAGATAAGTTCCTTGGGGGGTCTAGTTTACAAAATGGTGTCATTTGTGGGGGGTTTCCACTGTTTAGGTACATTAGGGGCTCTCCAAAGGCAACATGACACCCGCAGACCATTCCATCAAAGTCTGCATTCCAAAACGTCACTACTTCCCTTCCGAGCCCTGATGTGTGCCCATACAGTAGTTTTCTCCCACATATGGGGTAGCAGCGTACTCAGGACAAATTGGAAAACAACTTTTGGGGTCCAATTTCTCCTGGTACCCTTGGGAAAATAAAAAAATGGTGACTAAAAGATCATGTTTGTGGAAAAAATACGAATTTTTTATTTTCACGCCCGGGCGTTGTAAACTTCTGTGAAGCACTGGGGGGGTCAAAGTGCTCACCACACATCTAGATAAGTTCCTTGGGGGGTCTAGTTTACAAAATGGTGTCATTTGTGGGGGGTTTCCACTGTTTAGGTACATTAGGGGCTCTCCAAAGGCAACATGACACCCGCAGACCATTCCATCAAAGTCTGCATTCCAAAACGTCACTACTTCCCTTCCGAGCCCTGACGTGTGCCCATACAGTAGTTTTCTCCCACATATGGGGTAGCAGCGTACTCAGGACAAATTGGAAAACAACTTTTGGGGTCCAATTTCTCCTGGTACCCTTGGGAAAATAAAAAAATGGTGACTAAAAGATCATGTTTGTGGAAAAAATACGAATTTTTTATTTTCACGCCCGGGCGTTGTAAACTTCTGTGAAGCACTGGGGGGGTCAAAGTGCTCACCACACATCTAGATAAGTTCCTTGGGGGGTCTAGTTTACAAAATGGTGTCATTTGTGGGGGGTTTCCACTGTTTAGGTACATTAGGGGCTCTCCAAAGGCAATATCACACCCGCAGACCATTCCATCAAAGTCTGCATTCCAAAACGTCACTACTTCCCTTCCGAGCCCCGACGTGTGCCCATACAGTAGTTTTCTCCCACATATGGGGTATCAGCATACTCAGGACAAATTGGACAACAACTTTTGGGGTCCAATTTCTCCTGGTACCCTTGGGAAAATAAAAAAATGGTGACTAAAAAATCATGTTTGTGGAAAAAATACGAATTTTTTATTTTCACGCCCGGGCGTTGTAAACTTCTGTGAAGCACTGGGGGGGTCAAAGTGCTCACCACACATCTAGATAAGTTCCTTAGGGGGTCTAGTTTCCAAAATGGTGTCATTTGTGGGGGGTTCCACTGTTTTGGTACATCAGGAGTTTTCCAAACGCGACATGGTGTCCGATCTCAATTCCAGCCAAAAACGTCAAATGGCGCTGCTTCCCTTCCGAGCTCTGCCATGCCCCCAAATAGTGGTTTACCCCCACATGTGGGGTATCAGCGTACTCAGGACAAATTGCACAATAACTTTTAGGGTCCTGTTACCCTTGGAAAAATAAGAATTGAGGGTGAAAAGATCATTTTTGTGGAAAAAATATGATTTTTTAATTGTATGGCTTTATGTTATAAACTTCTGTGAAGCCCATGGGGGTTCAAAGTTCTCACCACACATCTAGATAAGTTCCTTAGGGTGTCTAGTTTCCAAAATGGTGTCATTTGTGGGGGGTTTCCACTGTTTTGGTACATCAGGGGTTTTCCAAACGTGACATGGTGTCCGATCTCAATTCCAGCCAAAAACGTCAAATGGCGCTGCTTCCCTTCCGAGCTCTGCCATGCGCCCAAATAGTGGTTTACCCCCACATGTGGGGTATCAGCGTACTCAGGACAAATTGCACAATAACTTTTAGGGTCCTGTTACCCTTGGAAAAATAAGAATTGAGGGTGAAAAGATCATTTTTGTTTAAAAAATATGATTTTTTAATTGTATGGCTTTATGTTATAAACTTCTGTGAAGCCCATGGGGGTTCAAAGTTCTCACCACACATCTAGATAAGTTCCTTAGGGGGTCTAGTTTCCAAAATGGTGTCATTTGTGGGGGGTTTCCACTGTTTTGGTACATCAGGGGTTTTCCAAACGCGACATGGTGTCCGATCTCAATTCCAGCCAAAAACGTCAAATGGCGCTGCTTCCCTTCCGAGCTCTGCCATGCGCCCAAATAGTGGTTTACCCCCACATGTGGGGTATCAGCGTACTCAGGACAAATTGCACAATAACTTTTAGGGTCCTGTTACCCTTGGGAAAATAAAAATTGGGGTGAAAAGATCATTTTTGTGGAAAAAATATGATTTTTTAATTGTACCGCTGTACGTTATAAACTTCTGTAAAGCCCTTGTGGGTTCAAAGTTCTCACCACATATCTAGATAAGTTCCTTGGGGGGTCTAGTTTCCAAAATGGGGTCACTTGTAGGGGGTTTCCACTGTTTAGGTACATCAGGGACTCTCCAAACGTGACATGGCGTCCAATCTGAATTCCAGCCAATTTTGCATTGAAAAAGTCAAACGGCGCTCCTTCCATTCTGAGCTCTGCCATGCGCCGAAACAGTCGTTCCCCCCCACATATCAGGTATCTGCGTACTCAGGACAAATTGCACAATAACTTTTGCAGTTCAATTTCTCCTGTTACCCTTGGTAAAATAAAAAAAATTGAACCTGAAGTATTTTTTTTATGAAAAAAAGTTAGATGTTCATTTTTTTTTAAATATTCAAAAAAATTCCTGTGACGCACCTAAAGGGTTAATAAACTTCTTGAATGTGGTTTTGAGCACCTTAAGGGGTGCAGTTTTTAAAATGGTGTCACTTTTGTGTATTTTCTATCATATAGACCCCTCAAAGTGGCTTCAAATGTGATGTGGTCCTAAAAATAAAATGGTGTTGTAAAAATGAGAAATCGCTGGTCAACTTTTAACCCTTATAACTTCCTAACAAAAAAAAATTTTGGTTCCAAAATTGTGCTGATGTAAAGTAAACATGTGGGAAATGTTAGTTATCAAGTTTTTTGTGTGCCTTATCTCTGTGATTTAAGGGCATAAAAATTCAAAGTTGGAAAATTGCGAAATTTTCAAAATTTTCGCCAAATTTCCGTTTTTCTCACAAATAAACGCAAGTTATTTGAATGAAATTTTACCACTAACATGAAGTACAATATGTCACGAGAAAACAATGTCAGAATCACCGGGATCCATGGAAGCGTTCGAGAGTTATGACCTCATAAAGGTACAGTGGTCAGAATTGTAAAAATTGGCCCGGTCATGAACGTGCAAACCACCCTTGGGGGTGAAGGGGTTAAATAAGAAAAAAGAACAAAAAAAAAAGGAGGAAAAAAGAGGAATATTAAATGGATGGAACCATCCCAATAATAATCCTACCTAGGATGTAAAGAAACATGCCTGACGGGGGCGTGGCCTGGGCTCTGAGCATGTAGGAGGCAAGAGCTCTAATCTCTCACAGTCACACACTAAAGCAACAAAAAAGCGTGCAAAGGGTTAACAAAAAAAACCCATACTGGACCCTATTCTATTCCTGAAACTCTGGTGCACATTCTGAGCCTAAAACTAGGACCCTGGTCCAAAGGAGACCGAAGATATGAACTTTTAAAAGTTTGGGACAGTAGTGGTGTAGGAGAAACAGAGGGACATCACCCTCCCACCATCTGCCTTCCTGGAAGTGACTGGAGTGCTACTGTGGGCTGTATATAAGCCAGGACTGATCTGGAGGCTCATCGCCAGTTATAAGGACAAAAAGGACTTTATTTGGAATCCTCCCGGTAAGGCACAACGTGATTCTAACTGCCTGCAATGTTTTTGCCTGTGGGGTGTAGAGGATAATGGCACTGCTGCGGCGGAGGGATACGGAACTATGCACAATCTCCCCTCTGGATTTCTGACTGAGTGCCGCCGAAATCAGGAAGTTCCACGGCCAAGGTGAGGAGAGCGGGGGCAGAGGAGCTGATCTGGACCCTTTCTGGACTGTCACACCAAGGATATAAGCAGAGGACACCGGGGGGGACTACTTTCTTGTCACAGAGCAGAGGGGCGGAGGGATACCACTGGACCCACTGAACAGACATCAGAACGGCTAAGAACAGTGTTCCACAGCCACACTGAGGACCGGACAGGGGGCGACAAGCACAGGGGGAGCCTCTGAAGACAGCAGAGGTGAAGCACATCCGAGTTTGGGCCACTAGAACCGGCTGCTGATTGGTGCTCACAGCCGCAATAGACTTTAATGGGAAGTAGATCCGACCGCTCCCAGCTTCCAGCCTGTCAGCACTGAGCAGACCTGACGTCACAGGCCCTGCAGCGTTCAGTCAGCGGTCTCCCTTGTGACAGGCACAGATACTCCCACGAACTGTACAACACAGCAGAGACTTAACCACAGGGGTACTGGGGAAAGGACACAGGCATCTGGGAGGCACTCTTTATCCCCATATAGCATCCCTAGGGATTGTTCACTGGCTGCTTTCAGCATATGAGCGGCGCAGGCATACAATATAACAGAGTCCGCAGTTCATGGCTGGTGGTCCCGGTGCCTGGTATCCATCTGACCAGTGAATTATAACAGAAGATTACCTTTATTTCAACTGAGGATCAGAGATATAGTGGGCTGCCGGTATTGATACTGCAGAATTGTGTGACTTTACTCGCTCTCACTGAGGGTCTCTCAGTTAACTCCTTTGGGAAACTTGCTTTTTGACCATTTTTCTTAACTTGTTTGATTGAATAATTTAAAGGGATCATAGATCTGATGTCTGGGAAGGGTTTGTGGCAAACCAAGATGCAGTCAGGTAGGGGCAGAGCTTCCAATAGCTCACACAGGGTCACGAGGCACAATTTTGGGGCACACTCTAAATCCTACAACGATATCCCTAATTTGTTAAGCTCAATAAAATCTAGGTCACCCCTGAAAGGAGACGAGCCAAAAACGCCTTATCTAAAAAAAATCTCAGAACCCTGCATCTGTCAAAGTTGCAAAAGGGGGATCAGGTACTAATAGCTCATTGACCAAAACACTATCTAAAACACAACCTGAAACGCCTCAAAAAAATAAAAATTTAGGGGGCAACATTAAACCCTCCCCTCTAATTGAGACTCTTACGGAGGAAATGGACACTTCCAAATCAAACAAAAGGAAGGGACCAGGCGATCAGGAAAACACTGGGAGTCTCTCATCTGAGGACTCCGACAGTCTCAGCTGACTATACTCCAAACACAAGCCCTGAAAGGCAGAAGCCTAGGAGGGATAATCGGGGTCCATTCCCTTCGTTTGAGGTTCCTCTTCCATCCATTAATGTGGGGGAATACAAGGGGTCCAACAAACAAGCCACTGAAGGATTCATGGCGGATCTCTTCCAGTCCTTCAGTGATGCCCTAAAAATAGGGTTTGAGACTCAGGCCAAGGCCCTACAGGAAACTTGCAGAAATCTTAGCCAAAAGGTTGAGAAAAATGAGGTAAAGATGGTACAAGCGGAGAGGGATATAGTCTACCTCTCAAAGGAGAATTCACTCCTCAAAAAGGAGGTTATTTCCCTTAAAAACAAATTGACGGATCTGGAAGACCGAAGCAGGAGAAATAACTTAAAGATACGAGGTATCCCTGAGTCAGTCTCCCAGGCAGATCTCTCTGATTACACCAAAAATTTGTTTAAAAAATTATCGCCAAATTTGACAGAATTAGAAGTCAATATCGATCGTATACACCGCCTCCCACGTCCCAAAGGGGTCCCACAGGAAAAGCCCAGGGACACTATCCTCATGGTCCATTTCTTTGAAACCAAGGAGAAGATTTTAAAATCTTTGCGAGAGAGAGGTTCACCCCCTGAGCCTTATAAGGATCTTAAGATTTTCCAAGACTTTTCCAAAGAGACTATGGATGCAAGAAGTTCCTTCAGAGATCTGACCTCTAAACTTAGGGAACTTAGAGTGTCATATAGATGGGGTTTCCCTACCAAGCTTTTAGTCTGGTATAAAGATAAACACTACCCCATCTATACTCCCACGAGGCTCAGAGGTTTCTTACATTCCTGATGGATGAGCCATCCTTTAGAGATAGGGATTAGGGAACTTGCCGCTTAATTTTTTTCTCGTTTTCCCCCCGATCTAAGGTGAGACACCAACCAGCTTGGAGTCCTCCAGGAGAACTCTCAAGTTCTTAATTTTTTTTTTTCTGTATTTCATTGTTCTATTTGTTTCCCTTTCCTGTTTTGATATTGCACTCTAACGATGAAAATGTTATCGTACAATGTTAGGGGGCTCCGAATAAGAGGTATGCGGTATGGAAGGAGATCAACCAAACCCGGGCCGAATTGGTTTGCTTTCAGGAGGTTAAACCGGCTTCCAATCGACACCCGGTCTTCCAGCACAAGAACTTTCCACACATGTACAAGTCACTCTCCACAAAGAAAAAGGCTGGGGTCATTACATTGGTAGGTGGCACCGTTCCTTTTCAGCTCATCAAAGAAATACCAGACTCCTTCGGCAGGTTTCATATACTCATATGTTTACTCCATGAAAGGCTATGCACAATAGTGAATGTATACACACCCAACAAGGGACACATTCGTTTCTTGAACAAGCTTATCAAAAAAATCGACAAAGTTAAAACAGGCGAACTCATCTTATTGGGCGACTTTAATATTGTCCCAGATAGCAGCATTGATTCATCCTCTTTAGTTCGCTACAAGGTTCCAGCTTTAAAAAACTGGTTAATTCAAAATGACCTTTATGATGCTTTCCGCTGCTTGAATACATCGTCACGTGAGTATTCTCACTTTTCAGATGTACATAAGACAGCTTCCAGCTTCTTCTACTTACTAACATATTCACTCTGTCCAAAATTAAGGACATTCGCTTCATGCAGAAGTCCATCTCGGATCATACCCCGGTTCTCATTGACTTGCTTGTGGGTCCTCCCCCTGACAAACCATTCCGCTGGAAGCTTAACTCAGCTTTGCTATATATACCAGAGTACAAACAAGAGATAGAAAACGCTCTCTTAAACTACTTCAAGGAAAACGTACCTGGTGAAGTAGATCAGTTCACGGTCTGGAACGCCCATAAAGCGGTCCTGAGGGGGTGTCTTATGCAAATTCTTTCTATACATAAGAAGAGAAATAGGGAAAATATTACAAACCTACAGGCCCAAATTAATGATCTAGAGAAAAAACAAACAAGCTTAAAAGTTCCTTCCCAGACCGTCCAGGCTGAGATTTTGAGACTTAGACAGAGTTTGAGATCTGAAATCTACCAGGAATATGATGCAGTCATCAAAGCATCTAGGTACAAATCGTATGCGTCTCTTAACAAGCCTACCAGGTTTATGATGAGGAAATTAAAAAGAGAAAGAATTAAAAGGAGAATAAATAAGATAGTATCTCCCTCGGGTGACCCCAAAACTCACCCTAGGGACATTGTCAACTCGTTTGCAGAATTCTTTAAAAATCTCTATAACCTGAAAGATGACCCCCAAACACCGGTGGTTAACTCGAATTTTGTAGAATCTTTTCTACAGAGTATCGATCTACCAAGAGTCGATGAGCTGGACTTGAATTATGTCAATAGCCCCCTTACAGAGAGAGAAATTGTTGACGTTATCAAGAAACTGCAGTCCCAAAAATCACCAGGGCCGGATGGCTTCTCTGGAGACTACTATAAATCCTTTTCAAAAGTTCTGGCTCCACAGCTGGCTTCCGTCTTTGATCTGGCATCCTCTCGGGGTTCCTTCCCAAAGGAGATGTTAGAGGCAACAATTATCATGATTCCAAAGGAGGGGGGGGACCCCGAGAGGATACAGAGCTATAGGCCAATATCGCTTATAAACAGCGATTTTAAAATCTACTCAAAGATCATTGCAAACCGAATCAAAAACATTCTTCCACGTCTGTTGGCGGATGATCAAACAGGCTTTACAGAGGGCCGCCAGGCCTCAGACAGAACTAGAAGGGTGTTGAATCTGATAAATTTAGCGAACATCCTGAGAACCCAAACTGCTTTTCTGGCACTGGACGCCGAGAAGGCATTTGATAGACTAAACTGGCTTTACTTAAAAGCAACTCTCGCTAGATTTGGCTTTGACGAGAAGTTTCTATCAACAGTCTTCGCCTTGTACTCGGGTCCTAGTGCCAGGATTTATGCAAACAATTTCCTCTCCGACCCCTTCAACATTACCAATGGCACGAGACAGGGGTGCCCCTTGTCCCCCCTTCTATTTGTGCTTGCCATAGAGCCCCTACCCGTAAAATTAAGAATAAACAATGATATTAAAGGCTTTGAACTGCCATCACAAAATTTTAAAATTGGATTATTCGCAGATGATCTATTCCTCACACTACTGGATCCTGAAAACTCCATTAAAGCCCTTTCAGTTGAACTAGAAAAATTCTCTAGAGCATCTTATTTTAAGATAAACCCAAACAAATCAAAATTATAACTCTAAACATGAAACAATCTGAAATTAATGAAATAAAGGCCCAAACCCAGTTCATTTGGGAGGAGAAAGAGATTGTCTATCTAGGGATTAGAATAGCTGGATCAATCCAAGCCACAGGTAGGGCCAATTTAGACAGCATTATAAAGACTATTACAGGCGATCTATCCTTTTTGGCTCAGCTAGAGACTTCCATCTTTGGGAAGATTCTGGCAGTCAAAACTTTTATCCTTCCCAAAATTTTATACATATTTAGGACTTTGCCAGTTAGCTTTCCGCGCCAAACCATTGATAATGCTCAAGAGCTCATTCGACTATTTATTTGGAAAGGTAAAAAAGCAAGAATATCTGCAGACTTGATGTACAAAAATAAAAAACATGGGGGCGCAGGACTGCCCAACATATACGCTTATTATCAGGCCTCGCTCGTCAAACAGAGCTGGCACTGGTTTACTGAAAACATGACGCATCCAGCTTGGTATGGCTTGGAGAGGGATGCTAGTGATAGAGGTTCCATGCAAAAGCTTTTCTTTCACTTCCTTCTGCAAAAGCCCAGTACGAACTCATCTCATCTTATATTCCGGCCGATAATCTCAGCCTGGAGGGATCTCATTAAGCCGACTAAAAATGTTAAAAAATCAGAGTAAATCTTAAAGATGACTCTATCTTCATTGGCACTGATGGATGATCTCCCGATACCGGAGGTTTGGGGGGAATCTGGAATTAAAAGGGTGGGGGATGTTTTTAGTGGAGTGGAGTTCCTGAAATTCGGTGAGATCAGGATTAAATACAATTTACCGTCATCTGAGCTAGTCTTTTACACCATGTTGAAAGACAGAATTTGGAAATCCATAAAAGGGAAGACTTTGAATTATGAAATGTTATCTTCACTATTGTGCAACCTTAAAAATAAAAACCTCTGGAGTCTGTGTAATTTGTATAGATCTGTTGTCAAAGACCTAACGAGCCACAAAAACATATACATGAAGAGATGGGAGTCCGATTTTGGTGCTGATATCCGTCTCGAGAACTGGAACGATGCCATCAAAAACACTTACAATTCCAACATATCAATGGGTCTTCATGTGAGTTATTTCAATTTGTTAAATAGGTGGTACTATACCCCGACGAGGTTATCGCATTTTAACACAGAGCTATCTTCCTTGTGCTGAAGAGATTGTGGACACCAAGGGAACCTCTACCATATTTTCTGCGGTTGTTCAAAATTTAAAAACCTCTGGCTTCAAGTCACACAGCACATTAACCTCATTGCTAAGGACTTCACAATTACACCCGAAAGAGCACTTCTTTCATTAGACATGGAACAATTTGATGATTCGGTAAGACACATTATCATACACATCCTCTTAGTGACCAAGACCATGTTAGCACAATGGTGGAAGAAAGCAGAGGTTCCCAAGTTTTCAGACATACTTGACAAGATAGGCCAACACAGCGATTTAGAACGCAGATTTGCGATTAACAACAATCACATTCACAAATATTCAAAAAAATGGAAGACCTGGAACAACAAATTTCATATCAAATAGACTTAACAAGAGGCACTATATTTTGAAATTTAAACTTGGGCGCTTTAGTACTGGGATGCTGTATCTCCTTCCAAGAATGTTACCCCATAATAAGGATTGTTGATTTTTTTTTTCTTTTATGTTGTTATTCGATATATGTTATTCTATGCCTATTTGTGGGTTCTCTAGTTTTTAAATTTTTTCCATACCTGTACAAGGTTGTTTATTCCCCACTCCCTTCCCTCCCTTCCTACCTTCCTTTCCCTACCCTGCTTATTTCTAAAAAAACAATAAAAATATTTGAAAGAAACATGCCTGGCAACATAGAGCACAGTGAGCACTCTAAATGCTGTAAATTGATCGCTAACATTAAAGAAAGAGGACAAAAAACACATACCCTGATAGCATCAGAGTCATTAAGATGGACATATAGCAACATTTATTTATTTGCTGATACCCCAATACTGAGCCGCTGCTGCCGTATGTGTCCCTATTACTGCACCTGATACCCCAATACTGAGCTGCTGCTGCCGTATGTGTCCTTATTACTGCACCTGATAACCCAATGCTGAGCCGCTGCTGCCGTATGTGTCCCTATTACTGCACCTGATACACCAATACTGAGCTGCTGCTGCCGTATGTGTCCCTATTACTGCACCTGATACCCCAATGCTGAGCCGCTGCTGCCATATGTGTCCCCTATTACTGCACCTGATACCCCAATGCTGAGCCACTGCTGCCATTTGTGTCCCTATTACTGCACCTGATATCCCCTATACACACACGGCTCTGCTCCACACCCCCTATACACACACGGCTCTGTTCCGTACACCTTGTACACACGCTATACACATGCGCCTCTGCTACGTACACGCTGTACACACACGCCTCTGCTACGTACATGCTGTACACACGCGCCTCTGCTACATACACGCTGTACACATGCGCCTCTGCTATGTACATGCTGTACAAACGCGGCTCTGCTCCGTACACCTTGCACACACCTGGCTCCGCGCACTTGTACACATGCGGCTCTGCTCCATACACCTTGTATACACACGGCTCTGCTCCCTACACCCCGTACACACGCGGCTCTGCTCCGTACATGCTGTACACATGCGGCTCCGCTCTGTACACCTTGTACACACCTGGCTTTGCTCTGTACGCCTTGTACACACACAACTCTGCACCGCACACCACGTACACACGTGGCTTCACACCATACACTTCGTACATATACAGCTCCAATCCGTACACCTTGCACACATGGCTCCACTCCGTACACCCCGCACACACATGGCTCTGCTCCGTACACACACGGCTCTTCTCTGTATACCCCGTAAACACTTGGCTCCACTCTATACACAAACGGCTCTGCTCACCCCATACACTTGCGGCCCTGCTCCTCTGTACACCTCATGCATGCATATCTCTGCTCTGTACACCTTCTACACACACGGCTCCACTCTGTACACCTCATACACACACAGTTCTGCTACATCCACCCTGTAGAGCCCTCCTGACCCCACACAGAAACTTACTTCACCTCATCCAGCACTATGACAACCAGCACAGCAGAGCCTTGCAGCCGCTGAAGCCCCTGATCATGTGACCCCCTGAATCCGCCCCTCCAGTGACCTCATCACAGGTCCTGTGCACACAGAATAGCCCAGGATGACATTGCTGGCTGTGAGGTGGGGGACCCACTGCTGGCACCAGGGTCCCTCACCGCCTTCTCAGGGGCCCATAGCGGCTGGGCGGCAGAGTAGGGAGATCGATTCTCCCTGCTCTGCCACAGAGTGTAACTGTATGGGCGTGCTGTGCACACCAATACAGTTACAGTAGCATAGCTTGGTGGCCCCCTCAGAGCTCGGGGCCCGGGGCGACCAAGCACCTGATCCACCTGGTTCAGGAGCGTGTTCCATTGTGGGACAGCCGTGATGAGCTGCACAAGGACAATGTGGTGACCCGGCGGCTATGGAATGAGGTGGCCGCAGCGTTGATGGATGGCTGGGACAGCGCCTCTGCACCCTCCAAAATGGCGTTTCATAAGTATTTCCCTGCTCTGTGATGCCACAGTGACTATTGTCCTTGATGACACAGTTGTGTTTCCTGCTAGATATATTCTAGCAGTAAACACAACAGTGTCCTCAGGATCAACAGTGACTGCATTGTGTATTGTACTGCTGTATTAATCCTGCGATCACTCTTGCTCCTGATCATACTGGTGTGTTTCCTGCTAAATATAATCTAGCAGTAAACACAACAGTGTCCTCAGGATCAACAGTGACTGCTTTGGGTATTGCATTGCTGAATTGTGCTGCATAGACTATTTTTACTGATAGCATTGTTGTGTTTACTGCTAGATATATTAACAACATCCTCTATTCAGTGTTTGTTGAATAAACTGAGGAAATGATGGGTAAAATACACGGCATATGTACAATACCCAGGCCTAGTATCATAACTATATATCAAAACTGGGCTGGTGAATAGACATATGATTTTTCAACAGTAGCGTCGCTTCAGTCGGAATATATTTCACGCAGACTGTAGCGATGCTGTAGTTTAACTCCTGTGTATTTACTTGCCCAGGTGTGATAACATTCTGAAGTAAGAATGCGTTATTTTGGACGTCCTCACTTCAGCATGACACTAAGCCTGGGGATTATAGAAGTTGTATAAACTTTATTATCTCTCCAGTCTCAGTTCAAACTCAAGGCACAGTGGTGATCTTACAAATAATATTTAGAGTCACATGGTCAGGTGTCATAAAGAATGACGGATGCTAGTCCATACCCAACTCACAATTTTTAACTTCAGGTCATGTGACACAAATATTATTTGCATTATCCACCATCGCTGCAAACTGTAGAGTTGATAAAGGTCATACAAATTGTGTGCATGTATACCCACCTAGTCAGGAGTGCTAGTAAATTCATGATGCACAAAACACAGCAACATGAATTCACAGGTATACCTGGGCAGTTGATTATTGTATTGGAGTGTAAAAAGACATAGTGCACTTGGTACAGGTATCAAAACAGGTTTTTTTTATTAACATACACACAAGAAAATATTTTTACACCATTTGCTCTTGCCATTCCACCCATCCTACATCTGAGATGAAGTAGGTCACAAATTGGTCCCTCATTTGGCCAACTTCAACGGATGACCGGAGAGGGTGCTGAGTGAATTCAGGCAATGGGTTAGGAGCAGCAGCTTCAAGTTCAAATGTCGGGTGCTCTTTAGCCATTACAAAATTATTAATCACAATTTAATGCCCAATTTTAAATATCACCATAAACAATCTGGGTGTGTACCAACAAGGTTATACAATTAATCACAATTTTGGACCCATGAAGTAAAAAAGAGGCTCCAAAGAAATGATGGTACTAATAAAAAATACATTTTATTTAAACAATGTTAAACACATATAATCCAAGAGATGTGCATATCAAAATATGAGGGATACGAATCACCAATAGGGTATATCACATCAGTTCCAACCCAAGACCAATAAACAAAGTGAACATATGAATTACGTCCAGTATGTAGCTGCAATGTAAAAAAGCCCGCCACTACTCAAAATGCAAAACAATGCATAAAATTCATGATATGGCTCAATTTTTATCCACTAGAAAAATTACCAATAACGTGTAAAGCAATAGTAAAGTTCATAATATAGCTAACTAGTTGTTAACAAAAACTAAAATCCCGGTGATTATATGTGTCCGATTCATCAGTCCCGGCATGCTATCAGGTGGCTGCTTAAGCAATCCCTGCAAACAAGGTACTTGCCCCCGTGCATGAACCATCACACATAAATCCTCAGTGAGGGTAAAGGCATAATAAATGTAACAGGCAATCATGAAGTAATTCATACCATGAGGTTGGCGTGAAGTCCCCTAGGTGTCCCTCCTCCCTGACACACGTTTCGCTGTCGCTTCTACCGGAGACGCCTCAGACTGACTAAACTAATTCCACCCCCAGCCCTGAACTTGCTGGAAAGCTCCCCTGAAACTGGGTTTAGAGCTCCCCCTTCTGGTCTGGAGTAGGAAAGTGTTGTATGCTGTTGTACCTGGCCAGTGAATCCCTCATTGCTTTCAGGTATGACATCACCCCCCGGGAGGGATACAATGCCACTGTGGCAACCGGACTCCTGGGGTGCCACAGAGGCATCATACTGTATGGTGAATGGGGGGCTCAGTACAGGCATTATATTATCTATGGAGGAAACTATACTGTGTTCGGAGCACTTTGGGGGCATCATATTATATGGAGAGGCACCATGCTCAATTGGAGCCATGATAGAGGTATAAGGGTATGTGCAGACGATCAGTAAATGCTGCGTTTTGAAAGCTCCATACTTGTGCAGCAGCCTTGATGCTACAGCATAGTGGATAGGATTTTAAGAAAACCCATGCCCACTATACATCCACAGATGCCCGTGGCTCACCCGCGAAGACGGACATGCAGTTCAGTGAACATATGCGGATTCACCTGCGTTCAATAGACAGCAGTGCTTTGGATGCAGCAGACACAAGCGTTTTGCAAGCATTTTTAACCTTCAGAATGCTTGCGCTTTCCAAGCGATTTGAAGCATCGCTTGGAAAAGTGATTGACAAGTTGGTCGCACGTGTCAAGCATAGTGCTTGACAAGTGTGACCAACTTTTTACTATTGATGCTGCCTATGCAGCATCAATAGTAAAAGATAAAATGTTAAAAAGAATAAAAAGTATAAAAAATATGGTTATTCTCACCTTCTGACGGCCCCCCATGTCCTTAGCGGCGCTCCCGGTACGTTCCGTTCCCAGGGATGCATTGTGCGAAGGACCTTTGTGACATCATGCTCGCGAGACCGCGATGTCATCTCAGGTGATTCACGCAATGCATCCCTGGGAACAGAAGATGCTGGCAGCGTGGCTGAGAGGCGGGAGGACTCCAGGGGCCAACAGAGGGTGAGTATATCACTATTTTTTATTTTAATTCTATTTTTTACAGGGATATGGTACCCAGGTCATGGAGGAGAGATTCCTCTCCTCCCTACCCTGGGTACCATCCGCACATGAAGCACTCACTTTACGCATGGTGGGCATAGCCACATGCGTAAAGTGAGCGTTTCAATGCAATCCTATGGTGGCAGAATCGCCGCGATTCCGCAGAAACAATGGACATGCTGCGGATTTTACCGCTATGCGATTCCGCAGTTGGAAAATCCGCAGCATGGGCACAGCAACTGCAGAATCCCATAGGATTGCATGGGAATGAGTTTTTTAAGCGTATCCGCTGCGGGAAAAACGTGAAACGTGGCGGAAACGCTTAAAAAACGCAACGTGGGCACAGCCTAAAGGTCTTCATTTCTATTCTATGTGGTCTGCAACATGAACTTGGTGGGATAAGGGGTGTGGCACAACCATCATAATGGATCTTGTGATTTCATTACAGAGGCAGCACAGAGAGAAGGGTCCATTTTGCATATTCAGCAGCACAGTCTGCAGCTCTTACGTCACAGTGCATTTCCGCTTTAAATAAAATAGGCTCAGAATATCTTTGGGATATTTTCCACTTTGGTAATGCTTTATAAGAATGTACACGTCTTACCCAGAAAACATTCGACTCCCTGGGATGTTTTAGTCTAAACAGTTCACTGACCTTGCATTTTTCATTAATATGGAGGCAGTGATCTCATGGAAGATGGAATTATTTTACATACTGTAACATAGCAAATCACTCAGAGGCCATGGCCTGATGAATCTAAAACCAAGGAAAAAAGAATCTTCACAATAACGAGGGTTTGCGCGTCTCATTGCGTCATAGATCTGCAGGGCTAGGTAATATTTTCCTGGAGCCTTTTACCCAGGATAAGGAAATAGTAATCCGGTATGACAGATTTCTGCTCTATAGTCTCCACTTCTTACATAAGGTTCCAATTAAATCATTTAAAGATAAAATATACAAAAATCCTATTTTTAGCATATAGGACCCGGGACAATGTATTGTGGCAGATGGCTCACTCAGCAATGAAGAAAGGTCCAACCCCAGTAATGAGGACTGGAATAAATAAATATATGGAATTACATCTGTCCTAACAAGATGTATATGTCTAGTTACCTCATTGTGTTGCAGATTTAACCCCTTTATAGTCTTTACAGGTTGGCTAAAAGAGAGGTATCATAAATGTATGGTGCATTGACCTCACACAAGAGGTTCTTTGTGAGTGTCCTTAAAGGCGTTCTCCAGCAATAGAAAAAAAAATAACTAACGGAAAAAAGGCATAAAAAAAATTCCTACATATATTTAATTAGCGAATTGTAATTGTTCTGTCTAGTGAGGTTATCAATGTAGAAATAAAATGGCTGCCATCTTGTTACACTGTAAAAACTTGTCCTGGAATGTTAGGACAGATGCCTAAGAGCAGAGCTGGTCAAACTGTGACCGAGACAGTCAAAGGGCTGAAACAGTAGCCCACGGGCTGCTCCATGCCCTAGCCCTTATCCACCATCCGTCTGCCGCCTGCTGTCACCACTATCCACATCCTTGGGATGCAGATAGTGGTGAATAAATATTGGTGGAGCATGGAGCCGTCCGCTCCTTCTTCCACCAATCAGCGTGAGCGATTAAGACAGCAGACGTGATAACGTCATTACATTGCGTCTGCTGTGCAGAGGGTCAGTGCACCGGAAACAGGAGCTGAGTGTCACGGAAAGGGATTGAGGTATTTAGTTTTTTCATATGTATATGAGATATTTGCATGTAAATTCAAGTTATGTGCAGGCTCATACTGTATATTGGAGGCTATATCGGGGCTTGTACGGTATATAGAAATGCTATATGGGGCTCATACTGTTTATAGGAGGCTATGGGAGGGCTCATATTATATATAGGAGGCTATGTGCAGGCTCATACTGTATATAGGAGGTATTCTGTCCCGAGGGCCTGTGGCTGCAAATATAGCTCTGTGAGATGCTGGATCTCTTCACCTTACTTACAATTGGTGACGGTCGCAGATGGCTTAACTCAGCTGCAAGCACACATGTTATGAAGAATCCAGAAGAGACTTTGATTTTTTTAAGAATTCTTGTTGAATGCATGCAAACAGCAGCAGGTAAAAAAGACTTTCTTCAGACATGCTGAAAACACATGTGCTTCTAATGAAGCCAAGATGGAGACTGAGACACAGGGAGAAGAAAGACGTTACATCACACCAGAAGAGGGAGACAGGGAGACAGAAGGAACAAACTTCATGGAAAGGGAGGATTTCAGCTATGCAAAACACAGGAACACATAGCAACAATAAAACAATATGAGTGTCTGCAATACAGCATGTAAAATGTACAAGATAGTCTGTAAAATGTCTCATTCATGGGACATAACACTCCCTCTCTGAAATCTACAGATTTCATAATTTTTATGATGTCCTCTAAAGTTGTCACTGTAGACCTGAAAAACAAAAGTAAAACAAACATGCAAGTAATAACAACAACAACAGTTGTTGTCCAATTGGCAAGGTCAATCTTCAGTTGGAGGCATGAAGTTCTCAACAGCGGAATAGTCCGAGTCCAAACGTAAAGCCATCTTCAGATTGGGGAAGCCACAACGTACAAACACTTCAACCAACCCAAACAATCCGCTGGAGAAATTTCAAATGTTCGAATGTTCCAACGCAGCTTTGCCATTTGTTGATGTTGTTGTTTTCCTCTTAATTTTTGACATTTGATGCATATATGGAGCACTGAGGAGACACATCTCTTCATCCCCATGATCCATAGGCCAGCGGACCTTATAGCACCTTCGGCAAACTGTCTTCCTTGGTGCTGCACTCGTTCATGATTGTGACGGACCAACAGCGTAGGAATGTAGTGCCGACCCGGGATGATGATAGGATTCTGCTCCTTATCACATAGGTCAATCTTCTCTATACGACCACCCACCTTTAACAATCCGTGATGATCGATCACTGGGTTCAATTCAAACAGAGAACTGTTATGAATGAGTCACCGTAGGAGGCAAAAACAGAAATACTAGCTAAGTCCAGAAAACCAGAGAAGTTGGCAGCTATCGGATTACAGACCCCTGAACCTATCAACAACAACTAGCAGTAGCCGTGGGGGGTTCCTACGGTGCCCTAGACCCCTCAATCACAGCCGGAGAACTACATAGCCTAAAGACAGAAAGGGAAATCTAAACTGCCCCAGAGCAGACCCCAAAGCAATAGGCAGCCCCCAACAAATAATGACGGTGAAGCAAGATGAAAAAACACTCACACAGAAAGAAAGATAGGCTGAGCAAACGATGGGGCCCAAGCTAACTACATAGGACAGGATAGAAAAGCTGCTGTCTGTAATCCGCCAAAACCCTATCAAAACAAGAGCCAACAGCTGATAGGGAAAAAAGCCCTGAAGACGCTAGGCTTCAAAAAGACTATATCAGTACTCAGGTATTTTGTGAAGACAGAGCAAAAAGGAATTCAGCACACCCCAGCAGGGAATGGCAGAAATCCAGAAAAACAAGGAAAAACAAAACCAAAACACAAATGCAAAAAACAGAGCAGAAAACTTAGCTTTTGAGGAGCAGGAATCAGACTGGTCTCCTAGAATCCCTCAGAGAGATCACCAGCAAGGCAGAAGGGCGTTTGCTGCCTTATATCCAGTCAGCAATTCCCGTCACCCAGTTATCATCTTCCTGCCCAGATGCTTGGTAATCAGCCTCACTACCTTCCTTCACCAGAAGAGGGAGTTCATCAGACCTCAATGGTGAAGGGGAAAATGAACTCACAACTGTTCTTAGACATGCTAGTACCCCTTATAATACTGTCAATTTCGTGACCATATTCTTCAAATGATGAATTGCTCGGCATGTCTAATATCAGCAATGGTAGGGTGTCCTCTACACATATGCCAACCACACCACTCTGATGTCTTGTTACCGGTAAAGGAATGGGTGATGTGAGTTAGACGAGCTATGGCCCGCACGACAGCTGACCATCATGAGAAGCGCTCAAAGCAGAGAGACCTCAGTTTCAATTTTGGCATCACAGAAGTGTAGTGGGTAGAAAGGATTGGTCTGATCTCTTTGTCAGACTCTGGATCCACCAGCTCGTAAATGTTGTTGAAGTCCCTTGAACTGGAATCCTCGCACAAGAACCTTGGAGGTGGCACCCATATGTTGTCATTGAGTTTAGACGCGGCGGTGAGTCTCGTCCCTTGGTCAGCTGGATTCATGTCAGTAGGGACGTAGTACCACTGGTCGGGGGTAGAAAAGCTTCTGATACACTCTACTCTATTGCTGATGTAGACATAAAATTGTTTTGTGTGGTTGTAGATGTAACCAAGTACCACTTTACTGTCTGTGTAGAAGGTAAATGAATTAATAGCAATGTCCATTTCGTCCTTTATAGCTTCAGCTAACTCCACTGCCAGAACGGCGGCACAAAGTTCGAGTCTTGGAACAGAGTGAGCAGGTTTCGGGGTTAGTTTTGCCTTACCGAGGATGAATCCATAATGCACCTTGTTATCTTCTTCCAAGGCCTTCAGGTAGGCTACGGCAGCTATAGCCTCTGTAGAAGCGTCGGAGAAAATGTGGACTTCTCTTCTAATGGTGGCTGAAAGGGTGCCTGGGGAGTAGCAACGTGGGACTTGGAAATGCTATAGGACATTCACAGACTTTTTCCACGCCTCCCACCTTTGTTGTTTCTGGGATGGTAGCGGAGTGTCCCAATCCGTACTCTCGGCGGTCATCTGTCTCAACAGTATCTTGCCTTGAATGGTGATGGGTGCGATAAACCCGAGAGGATCATAGATGCTGTTCATAACAGATAGAACTCCTCATTTAGTGAAAGGTTTATCACAAGCTGACACCTGGAAAGTGAACGTGTCCTGCTTAATATCCCAAAGCAGACCAAGGCTGCGTTGCAGGGGAGGAACGTCATAACCCAGAACAAGATCCCTTACACCAGCAGCGTGATCCTCAGAAGGAAATGCTTTCATTACTTGGAGATAATCTTGTGGAGTCTAAGGTTTGCTGTTGACAGCATTTCCTGAGTCCTAGAGCGCAGATCGATTGTCTCTTCACTTGTGGGAAGAGACTTAAGCCCATCATCTACGTAGAAGTTTCTTTCCACAAATAGACGAGCATCAGACCCATACTCTCTCTCACCTTCCTGTGCTGTCCGTCTTAGTCCTTAGATGGCCACTGTGGGTGAGGGGCTGTTCCCAAAGGCATGCACCTTCATCCTGTAGTCTATGACCTTGTTGCGGACGTCGTTGTCTTTGTGCCATAGGAATCTGCGGTAGTTTCTGCAATTTTCTCTCATGATAAAACAATGAAACATTTGTTGAATGTCGGCCATTACTGCAACGGGTTCTTGTCTGAAGCGAATCAGTACTCCTATAAGGCTGTTGTTTAGATTAGGCCCAGTGAGGAGCAGGCTATTTAGGGAAATGCCTTCATACTGAGCACTGGAGTCAAACACCACTCTAATTTGGTCGGGTTTGCGAGGATGGTAGACATCAAAGGATGGGAGATACCAGCATTCTTCACCTTCTTTTAGCAGGGGTGCGTGTTCTGCGTGACCTCTGTCGAAGATATTCTGCATGAAGTCGACAAAATGTTTCTCCATCTCTGGCCTTCTCTTTAAGGTGCGTTTTAGGGATGAAAACCTTGCCGTTGCTTGTTGCAGATTATCAGGTAGCCTTGTTCTTGGAGAACAAAAAGTAAAGGTGCCAACCAGCTATTTGAATCATCTTGGGCGAATTCCTTTACCATAATCTTTATGAATTCTTTGTCCTCCCTTGCAGGTGCTAGCTGGTTGTCATCTCTTGTAGAGTTGAATACTGTTGGCCCGAGGTCATCATTACAGGACAGGAATATGTTCGTGTCGTCAGAGGTTTCTTTCTTCCACTTGTCGCTTATATTCTCTTTCACCCAGTAATGATGTGGGCATGGTTGAAAGTAATTGCTGCGACCATTTGGTAGGACGTGAGTCTTAAATGAGGAAATCCTCATGGGTCTCTTCATCTTTCTTATACAGACATTGCCTATGATAACCCAGCCTAGGTCAAGGCATTGAGCAAATGGAGCGTTGTGTGGCCTGTTGATTTGCGGATGTACCTTGTGAAGTCGCAGAATGTCTCTGCCAAGCAGGATCAGGATGTTTGCGCTATTGTCGAAAGCTGGTATCTTGCCTGCCAAAGTCCTTAGATGAGGGTGATGGAGTGCAGCCTCTGGAGTTGGGATTTCCTCTCTGTTGGACGGTATCTGCTTGCATTTGACCAGAGTTGGTAAGGGTATCTCCACATTGTTCTCAAGAGAAGACACCATGAGTCCATTGGCTCTTCTCCCAGAGACCTCCATAACACCGCTGCAGGTGCCCAGAGTATAGGGGTGAGAGTTTCCCTTTAAGTCAAACATGTCAAAGAGTTCTGACCTTGCAAGTGACCGGTTGCTCTGATCGTCCAGGATAACATACACACTTGCGGTTTTCATTGGCCGACCCTTGGGATACACATTCACCAGGCGTATCTTCACCCATGACTTGTCCCAGAGACCTTCTCCGTAGACTTCTGTGCATGAAGAAGATATTGTGATAGAACTCACTGTTTTAACAGCATCCTCCCCGCCTTGCCTCGTGGTGGGAGAAGACGTAAGCTGTGCAGTATTAGATTGGGTTGGATGGAGCGCTTGCACATGCTCTTCACTGTCTTCTCCAGAAGAGGGAGACAGGTAGACAGAAGGAACAAACTTCATGGAAAGGGAGGATTTCAGCTATGCAAAACACAAGAACACATAGCAACAATAAAACAATATGAGAGACTGCAATATAGCATGTAAAATGTACAAGACAGTCTGTAAAATGTCTCATTCATGGGACATAACAGGAGGCTGTGGGAGGGCTCATATTGTATATAGGAGGCTATGTCAGGGCTCATACTGTATATAGGGGCTATGTGAGGGCTCATACTGTATATAGGAAGCTATGTAGTGGCTCATACTGTATCTAGGGGGCTATGTGAGGGCTCAAACTGTATATAGGAGGCTATGTCAGGGCTTATACTTGATATAGGAGGCTATAGGAGGGCTCATATTGTGTATAGGAGGCTATGTCAGGGCTCATTGTCGATATAGGAGGCTATGTGTGGGCTCATATTGTGTATAGGAGGCTATGTGGGGGCTCATACTGTATATAGGGGCCATGTGAGGGTTCAAACTGTATATAGCGGGCTATGTGGGGGCTCATACTTTATCTAGGGAGCTATGTGGGGCTCACACTATATTTAGGAGGCTATGTGAGGGCTTATATTGTATATAGGAGACTATGTGGGGGCTCATACTATATATAGGAGGCTATGTGTGGGCTGATACTGTACATAGGGGCTATGTGGGGGCTCACACTGTATATAGGGGTTTTGCGGAGGTCTCATACAGTATATAGAGAGGCTTTTGGGGACTCATACTGTATATAAAAGGCTATGGAAGAGCTTAACTGCATACACTGGGCTATGTGAGCATTCGTATATACAAAAGCTATGTGGGGGCTCATAATGTAAATAGGGGGTTATGTTGGGTCTCATACTGTGTACAGGGGACTATGTGGAGGTTCATACTGTATATGGAGAGGCTATGTAGGGGCTCCTGCTGTATGTAGATGGGCTATGTGAGGGCTTATAATTGATGTAGGGTGCTCTGATGACCTTATACGCTATATAGGGGGTTGTGTGTGGGTTTAGATGGCAAATAGGGGGCTGTGTAGAGGCTGATACTGCTTATAGGGGAATGTCAGCATATTTAATTCTGCTCAATATTAAGTGATAAAATTAATATTAATAAAAAATAAATATAATTAATATGTTAATATTAATATTGAGCAAAATTAATTTAAGCCTATTGGTTTGGCCTCCACAACAGTCATAGTCTCACATGTGGCCCCTTGGGAAAATTAATTGCCCACCATGTCTAAGAGCATGTGTATAGGAAGATCGGTTACAGCCTTTCATAAGCAGGAAGATGTAATCTCAGTAGATATTCTGATCTAAAGCTGGGGATACCAGGAGTGCTGAGATAAAAGGATACTCACACTGCTGTCCATTCTGTCTATCTGTTCCAAGACTGGAAATACCAAGATTCCACCCTATCTGTCTGATGTAATACTGGAGATATCAGGAATGCTGAGGTAAGAAGATGTTGCTCAGACTGCTGTCCAAAATGTCTATGTGATCTAATAGAAGAGATATCACGAGTGCTGAGGCAAGAAGCTGCTCACTATGCTGTCGATCCTGGCTTATTCTAATACTGAAGAAACTAGGGGTGCTGAGGCAAGAAAAGGCTGCTCACATTGATGTTTACCTTTTCTATCTGAACTAATACTGGAGATACCAGGAGTGCTGAGGTAAGATGAGGCCATTCACACTGCTGTCCACCCTGTCTATTTGATCTAATACTGGAGATACCAGGATACTGAGATATGAAAAGGCTGCTCACACTGTTGTCCATCATGTCTATCTGATCTAATATTGGAGATATCCAGAGTGCTGATGTAGCAAAATGCTGCTTATACTGATGTCCATCATGTATATAGATCTAATACTTGACATACCAGGTATGTTGAGATAAGTAGAAGCTGCTTACACTGCTTCACAACCTGTCTATCTAATCTAATATTGGAGATACCTGGAGTGCTGAGGTAAGAAGAGGCTGTTCACATTGCTTTACACCATGTCTGATCTATTACTGGAGATACCAGGGGTACCAAGGTAAGAAGAGGCTGCTCACACTGCTGTCATCCTTTCTATCTAATCTAATACTGGAGATACCAGGAGTGCTGAAGTAAGAAGGTGCTGCTCATAGTGCTATTCACCTTTTGTATCTGATGTGATACTGGAGATATCCAGAGCGCAGAGGTAAGAAAAGACTGCTCACACTGAAGTTCACAATGTCTACAGATCTAATGCTGGAGATATCAGGGATGTTGCAGTAAGAAGAAGCTGCTTACACTGCTGTACACCCTGTTTATCTGGTGTATTGCTTTAGATATCAGGGATACTGAGGTAAGCAGAGGCTGCTCACACTGCAGTGCATCCTGTCTATGTGTACTAATACTGTAGATACCAGGAGTGCTGAGGTATGAAGAGGCTGCTCACTCTGCTCTAAAACCTGTCTATCTGATCTAATACTGTAGATACCAGGAGTGCTGAGTTAAGAAGAAGCTTCTCACACTGATATTCACCCTATATGCCTGATCCAATACTGGAGATAGCAGGAGGGCTGAGGTAAGAAGATGTTACTCATACTGCTTTTCCACCCTGTCAATTTGATCTAACATTGAAGATACCAGGATTGCTGATGTAAGAAGATGCTGTTCACATTGTGTTTGCTGTATCTTTCTGAATGTTATTGTTGTCTTTAAATTACAGTACTGTTTAGAAACAGGGACATTAAAATAACACAACAGTGTGTGGTTCTTTTCTGAACTCACTGGTGGTGGCTGCAGGCAGCTAGAAATTATAAGTTTATTCTATGATTTTGCAGTGCATTGGAGCTCTCTATCAAGAAAACTAATCTCTCGCTGCTGTAAAAAGAAATTTAGAAATTAGAGGGGATTTCCAGCACTTATACATGATCATCCTTAGGATGTAGCGGTCATCAATGTTTTATCACAAGTGGTTCAGTATCTGGGAAGACAATTCCTAGGAATACCTATTGTAGGGATTCTGGCTTGACTCTCTCTTTAGCGCTAACACAAATCATGTTTGGTCAGCTGCAATGCTGAGTCACTTCTCATGGACAAGCCATGAGTTGGGATAGTGGTCAAAAGCCAGGAGGGTATGTCATAAAGAGAAGGACGAGACAAAGGCGTAGTCAGGTAATGGTCGAATGTCAAGATACCATGAGGGTGGACGATCAGAGCAAAGGGGTTTAACAGAAGGATGGTCAGAATGAGGGCCAAGGTCATGCAATGAAAGATCAACAAATGAACACAAGGCACAGAGAAACAAATAACAGCAAAGCTGAATGTACATTTGGTAGAGGTCTGGGACTAAAAGCCCAGTTAAGTAGCCTGGCAATCACCTAGGAATGAATACATAGAAACAGCCAGTGTCTCCCAGTCTCAGACTGCATAGCCAATCTGTAAATCAAAACACTGACAGCACGCCCCTGCATCAGACTGGATGACTGAGTTGTCAATCAAAGTGCTGACATCTTCAGCACGCCCCTATACCAGATTGGACAGCTAAGCCATCAGTAATTTCATCCCAGACACACTGAGAGGTGGAATCATGACAGTACCCCTTGTTCTAGGGGGGCATCAGATCCCCAGGCTTCCAAGGAAATTTTAGATTAAGTCTCTGATTAACCGCTCGGCCTTCACATCTAAAACTTGGACCTAGGATTTCTCTTCTGGCCGTATACCCTCCAGTGGATGAGGTATTGAAGAAGATTTTGTGCCCTACAAGAATCCACAACTTTCTGAACCTCACACTCCAAATCATCATTGACCAGGAGGCGGGGGTGAGGGAGACACTGCTAAAGGAACAAAATCCTTTAATAAGGATTTATGGAACACGTTAGGGATGCGAAGGGATGGCGGAAGCTTTAATCTGAATGGATCTCATATGGACCAATACACTTTGGACCAAATTTCACCAACTGCACTTTAGGTTTAATATTCCTGGATGACAACCAAAACGTATTCCCAATCTTAAAAACAGAACCCACCGAACATCTTCCATCTGCCTTCCGTTTTTGGTGAATTTGAGCAGTCCCAATATTCTTTTGAACTTCCCTCCAGACATCCAAAAGTCTTGGCGCGGCAACCTTTACCACAGGACATTCAGTACTAATTCAGTACTAACCCTAGAAAATTCACTAAAATGGGGAAGAAAACCATAATTATAGAAAAACGGTGAGGTTCCCATAGACTGGTTTACTCGTCTGTTAAAGGTAAACTCAGCGAGAGGTAAAAACGAAGATCAGCCCTACTGCCGAGCTGCCACAAAGTATCTTAGAATTTGTTCTAAAGATTGATTTGTCCTCTCAGTCTGGCAGTTAGTTTAAGGGTGGTAAGCTGATGAAAATGACAAGTCAATCTGGAGTTTACTACAAATAGCTCTCCAGAATTTAGAGACATACTGTAATCCCCCTTCAGACATAATGTTAAGTGTCAGCCCAGCAGCGAAATTATCCAAAACAGGCGATGGAGTCACAATTGAGCTCTCCCATATTGAGAGTGAAGTCAGGGCTAGCGTCACAACCCGGTGCACAAGGGCACCGGCACACTATGGTGCCCATGAGTCAACACGCTTTAAACTGTTTGAAATACTCACCTTTCCTCGCTCCCTTCTGGCCGCAGGTCCATTCTTTTCCGCGTCTCCTGACTCTCTGGCGTCAGTGGGTGTGATGATGGCACTATAGTGCGCCCTTTGCCCTAAGCAATGCAGAGAAGCCAGAATAGGCTGAAGACACCGGAACTGCAGAGCTGCAGCCAGCAGGGAATGGGGAGAGGTAAATATTTGATTATTTATTTTTTAGGTATGCAGCACATTCTTTATGGAGCATTGTATGGGGTCAATTCTGTTTGGAGCATTGTATGGGGTATAATATTCTATATGGAGCATTATATGGCGCCCATTATTCTGTATGGAGCATTATATGGGCTCCATTATGCTGTATGGAGCAATATATGAGGCCCATTTTTCTGTATGAAGCAATATATGGGGCTCATTATACTGTATGGAGCAATGTATGGGGCTAATAATAGTGTATAAATGATTATGTGGTGCCCATAATACTGTATGGAGGACTATGTGGTGCCCATATTACTGTGTGGAGGACTATACTGTATTTTGAATCCCCTCAGGGCACGCACTGTGCGCTGCGAGGATTTACCTGTTTTTGAGCTGTTGTAGAATTTACAATAGATATCACCCATGTAATGTAAGAAATAAGTGAAATCTTTGGCATTGTACTATACTTATATTTCTCTGCTGTATCTGTGCATCATGAATCATGGTATGACTTAAAGGGGACTCTTTTGCCCGGGACCCATGAAGACCTGTAGCCGGCCTTGCAAAGGATCCACCGTTACCTTCTTGACCAAATTCCGGGCTAACAGTGTCTTGTCAAGGGCAAACATTTGAATGGGGCTTTCTAAACTAACTGTCCCTAACGATAACTTCAGAACCAGTCCTGAATCAATAAAGTTAGCAGCAGACCAGCAGTCAGTGAACGCCAATGTTAATAACACCTGGGTCTTGAAGGATATCACCGTATTTATCAGTATTATATCAGGGGAAAAAAAAGTACCTGGGAGACTGGGTGACCTTCTCGGCCAACACCCATACTCAGACATTCTCCCAATTGATTTTAGCCTGAAGAAGAGTTGGGCAATTCTTCAGAAAATGTCCAGAAAGACCACAGCGCAGACAGAGTCTGAGATCTTGGCTACGTCTTTTCTCCACAATAAGATGACTGGCAATTCTAATCTCCATGGCTCCACCTCCGGTAAATGGACCTGCTCCGGGAAATTATAACAGACAGCCTGCTGTTCACCAAGTTTTACACGGATTCTGCGGTCCATTCTTATAGCCTGGGTCATGGTTTTCACCAGCGAGCAAGGTTTGTCAAGAAAGAACAGAGTTTTGAAACGGCCTTTGTGGAATTGGCACCTGAGAGCTGCATCATTCCACAGAACTTCAGTGGACCACTGCCAGAACTCAGTACAGTAATCCTCAATTGTGCGGCCCCCTGTGTCAGGTTCATGATATTAACCTCAGCGACCTGGATCCTGTTGGGATTGTCATAGATGAGACTTAAACTGTCAAAAAAGACGTCAACAGAAGACAGTTCTGGAGCTTGCGGAGACAAGGAAAATGCTCACATCTGAGGATCTGAGGACCCTATTGCAGTAGGGACATGATTATTTTTACTCGCTGGAACTCATCCCCTGACGACCGGGGGCACAGGGTAAAAAATAACCTACAGCTCTCACTGAATACCCTAAACTGGCCTTTCTCTCCCAAAAATGTATTAGGGAGGGCCATTACAGGTTCGCGAAAGATCAACTGTACATCAGAGGGTACTGACATCACAGCCACTGCCGGCATTGGAGAGCTATAGGAGGTATTCATAAAATGAATTATCTGAACCTGCAACTGATATTGTGATGACTCCAGACTCTGGCATTCCTTAGCCAGATCCTGATTCATCTGTGTCAAATTCGCCACTTGGTCACTAATCGTTTAAAGAGGATCCATACTGGCGAAAAAGAAAAACATATGAGCCAGGCGTAATATGATGCTAAGTCACTCCTCATGGTCAAGCAGTGATAGTCAAGGAGTCCATGGTCAAAAGTCAGGAGGGTACACAGAAGGAAGAGACAAAGGCATAGTCAGGTAACAGTCAGAGGTCAAAATAACAGGAGGACAGCAGATCAAAGCAAAGGGGTTACACAGAAGGATGGTCAGAATGAAGTTCAAGATCAAGCAAAGGAAGATCAACAAACAGAACACAAGGCGAAGAGAGCTGAATGTACATCTGGCAGAGGTCTGGGACTAAAAGACCATTTAAGTAGCCTGGCAATAACCTGGGAATGAACACCTGGAAACAGCCAGCACCTCCGTTTTGGATTGGATGGCCGAGCTGTCCATCAAAACACAGACATCTCAGCTACGCCAATGCACCAGACTGGACTGAGCTATCAACCAAAGTACTGACAGCTTCAGCATGTTCCTGTACAAGACTGGACGGCTGAGCCATCAGTAATTGCATCCTAGACACACTGAGGGGTGGAATCATGACATCAGCTTCCCCCAGCTGACTAAAGTGAACACCTAGCCTAGTTATATGCAGAGCCATCCAGGTGCAACTAATCATAGCCTTTAGAGCTAGAATATTCCCTAGTCTACCTGTCTTTGCTATATACCCCCCTATGCCCAAAGCCAGAGACTGGGCACCATTTCTCAACATCCAACAAGTCTTTAAATTGACCCAAATGTGAGGCTCATGCTTGATGACATGAGGGTGGTCTAGTATCCCCAAGAACGTGTCCCTATTTTTGGTTATCGATTTTTGGTCATGCTGATTTTTGGCAGGTGGCAAAGTTCCTGCCACTCTAACACCCAAAAAGTTGGCTTCTAACAGGGCCAAACAGCGGGGGGTTTTGAATGAGTCCCTAGCCTTCCAGGATTTTAGTAGGTAGCCATGACATATGGGAAAGGACTTCCTTTTCTCTAATCAGTGTACTTTATAGTTGACCTCTTCCACCTCTTCCACCACCCTATAAAGTATTTGCCACTGGTTAAAGAACTTTTTCTCCACTGTGGGCACTAAATCAAGTTTCCAATCCCATGACACAACCGATCATTTTGCATAGCCCCTTGTGAAAACCTATCATTGGCTCCCATCTCCTGGAGAACAACATTTAACACACTTACATTTTCCAGAGTACTTTTTACTGTTAAGGCCAAAAGCTGGGCAGCCCCATAGTTGTTCTGAGACTTGGCTTCAGTGAATGCTTCCTCCTCCACCTTTCTAGCCAGTGTAGAAAATGGAAATTCACTATTTACTTCATGTGACTTTGCTGGTGCCACTGATGACACCTGGAGGCAAACCGGACTACTGTGTGCTACAGCTTTAGCCCATAAGTCACAGAACAAATAAAAATATGACCAATAACAGTAGCATGCAACATTAATTTTCCACTCCCACTAGGTGGGACATGGAAACACAGTTTGTGCGTATGTTGACCTGGACAATGGGATAGCTCTTGGTATCTCTATCGATAAACCTTACACCCACCCCCTTCCCAGCAGCTAGCACATGCAGAAGTGTGTCCCTCACAAGAGTCACCAAACTCCCTGAGTCAAAAAGTCCAGTGTCTTGGACAATGCTCAAAGATACCTGGCATTCTTGAGGCCTCGTGCCGGGATGAGGAACAGCAATGCAGGCAGGGTGGGTGAAGTAGGAGCACCGCCAGCCTATGGTGCATGCCATTGACTCCCAGGTAAATGGACAATTTGATGATATGACTTGGTGAACGACACCTCCAACAGACAATATTACAAGATGTACCCTTGAACCCGGCTCTGACCTCTCCTGGGATCTCGATTGTCCCTCAGAGGTGATCTTGGGCTCCCTCTTTTGGGTATCCCTAAAAGGTGACTTTGGGCTCCTTTGACTGCATGGGGCTTTTCCCACAGCCAAGTATCTTTCCACCAGGCTCACTAGGTCATCTGCGTTCTGGGGATGTCCCTGGGAAACCCAGTTTTGTACGGATCTAGGTAGTGAGCGCATAAGTCTTTCCAGTACCACTCTTTCCACCATTTGTTCCTTAACGCATATCTCAGGCTACAGCCATTTCTATACGAAGTGTAACAAGTTAAACATCCGGGACTGGGGAGGCTTGTCCCTTTGTTAGTGCCAGAGGTGCACCCGTTGCACCCTGATGTAATGGGTTACACCTAAATGTGTCAGAATCTTTATCTTCAGCTTGCCGTACTCCTTGGTATCCTGCAGGGCAGGGCTGTAGTGTGCATTCTGTGGTCCCCTAGAAAGGTATGGAGTAATAAGTTAACCTCTATCCATTGCTCTGTCCATGATAGCAGTATTTAAGTTCTCAGTAATTAGCCATTTGTTAACAGGCATTAGGGTAATAATAATAATAATCTTTATTTATATAGCGCCAACATATTCCGCAGCGCTTTACAGTTTGAATTTCAAAACACAAGTCATAAGTAACAACATTAACAATACAGTAATTAAAGTAAAGTAAGACGACCCTGCTCATGAGAGCTTACAATATACAATGAGGTGGGGGAGATACAAAGTACAGGTGTGTATTTACAATGATGTATTAACAATGATGGTCCAGCCATCTTGAGAAGGTGGGGGACAGAGATAGTGAATGGGCTACATACTCACACTTGCACATAGAATGACTGATTAGTGAACGTGATAGGCTACTCTGAATAGATGTGTTTTGAGAGAGCGCCTGAAACTGTGCAAATTGTGGATAGTCCTAATTTCTTGGGGTAGAGCATTCCAGAGGATTGGCGCAGCACGGGAAAAGTCTTGGAGTCAGGAGTGGGAGGTGCGGATTAGGGCAGAGGTTAGTCGAATGTAGTTTGCAGAGCGCAGCGGTCGGCTAGGCCGATAGACATAAATGAGGGAGGAGATGTAGGGGGGTGCCGCACTGTGGAGAGCTTGTGGGTGAGAACAAGTACTTTGAATTGGACCCTGTAATGAATGGGCAGCCAATGTAAGGACTGGCGAAGAGCGGACGTGTCCGAGTTCCGATTAGCCAGATAGATGACCCTGGCTGCTGCATTAAGTATGGACTGGAGAGGGGAAAGTCGAGTAGCGGGGAGGCCAATTAATAGGGCATTGCAGTAGTCCAGGCGGGAGTGGATCAATGCGACAGTGAGGGGTTTTGTTGCTTCCATGGTGAGAAAAGGGCGAATTCTGGAGATGTTCTTTAGGTGTAGGTGGCAAGAGCGGGCAAGAGATTGTATATGGGATGTGAAGGAGAGATTGGTGTCAAACATAACACCAAGACAGCGTGCCTGCTGCCGGGGTGTTATTATGGTGCCACCCACGGAGAGGGAAATGTCAGATTTAGGGAGGTTAGTAGATGGCGGGAGCAGAACTTCAGTTTTTGAGAGGTTAAGTTTCAGATAGAGAGCGGACATGACGTTGGAGACTGCGGACAGACAGTCACTGGCATTCTGTAGTACAGCCGGGGTAAGGTAAGGGGATGATGTATATAGTTGTGTGTCATCAGTATAAAGATGGTACTGAAAGCCAAATCTGCTGATGGTCTGTCCAATTGGGGCTGTGTAGAGAGAGAAGAGAAGGGGGCCAAGGGCTGAGCCCTGAGGTACCCCGACAGCGAGAGGAAGAGGAGATGACGTGACGCCAGCGAACAAAACACTGAAGGAGCGGTCAGAGAGATAGGAAGAGAACCAGGACAGAGCGATGTCCTTAGTGCCCAGTGACTGGAGCCTAGAGAGTAGGAGACGGTGGTCAACAGTGTCGAAAGCTGCAGAAAGGTCGAGAAGAATGAGCAGAGAGTGGTCACCGTTACGTTTTGCTGTTTCAGTCGAATGTAGGGGTCGGAAGCCGGACTGTGAAGGGTCTAGGAGGGAGTGAGTGGAGAGGTAATGGGTAAGGCGGGAGTAAACTAGGTGCTCCAAAAGTTTAGAGATGAAGGGGAGATTGGAGACTGGTCTGTAATTGTTTGTGCAGGATGGGTCGAGAGCGGGTTTCTTTAATAATGGAGTAATGATAGAGTGTTTGAAGGAGGATGGGAAGATGCCTGAGGAGAGTGAGAGATTAAAGATTGTAGTTAGGTGAGTTGTGATGACTGGAGAGAGAGACTGGAGGAGTTGTGAGGGAATGGGGTCGGTAGTGCATGTAGTTGGTGTCATGCTCGCCATGTCTGTTATGTTCGCCATGTCTGTTTTGCCTCATGACCCTGGAGCGGTGTGCACGCACATCTCATGTCTGCTATCCTGCTTGTTCCCTAGATCAGTGTGCACACTCACCTCATATCTGCTGAGCTGCAAGATGCCTGCGTTTCTGCTTTGCCTTCTGTGATCTTCTCGTCATGTCTAGAATCCCTGACCATGTGTCTTTCCTAGGATCCTGCACTGTCTGGCTCTGCAATCATCTCGTCATGTCTGAAACCTTGATCATGTGACGTTTCCTAAGATCCTGCACTGTCTGGTTCTGCAATCATCTCGTCATGTCTGAAACTCTGATCATGTGACCTTTCCTAGGATCCTGCACTGTCTGGTTCTACAATCATCTCGTCATGTCTAGAATCTCTGATCATGTGTCCTTCCTAGGATCCTGCACTGTCTGATTCTGTGATCTTCTCGTCATGTCTGAAACCCTTATCATGTGACTGCGCTCTGTGATCCTGGAGCATCTGAACTAGGAAGTTCTCCCCTGGTCCTGACCCGGAAGAGGAGGTGCTATGCCCTATATTAGACCGCCCCTTCCTATGCTCAGGGCCTGAGTATTGTGTTGCTTCTCTGCATGGCTGTTTGGTCTGTGGGGTTGCTCCCTCTATTCTGTGCCCTTGCACTTTGCTCTGTCGTGCGTCTCCTCACACGCTCCGTGCTCGTACTCTGTCCCTTGTCTCGTGTCTTGTCTTATGTTTGTCCGTTGTGCCTTGTTCGTCTTTGACCTGCTTGGACTTGTAGTCCTTCTGTTATTCTCTGCCTTGCCTGTTTTTGCCATGTCTTGCCTTCGCTATACTCTGCCTTGTTCCTCCCTATGGTCTCTGTCTTTGCTTGCTCTGCTTCGCTCTCTCCTATGGTGCTCTGTATTGCTCCCTGGCACACGCACCATTCCTCCTCTCTTTCCTTTTGTGCTCTTTTCCGTGTCTAGTACCAAGGCTCTCCTTGGCCCGGCTCTGGGCTTCGGCCTACGCTCCGCTGCTAGACTCATTCCTATTGTGCTATTGTGCACGTTTCCTGGCTAGTCCCAAGGCTCTCCCTTGGCCCGGCTCTGGGCTTCGGCCTATGCTCCGCTGCTAGCTCTGTTCTTGCCCTGTTCCTGTTCCGTGTTTCTGCCTATGCTTCTGTTCCTGGTTCCGTACTCTGTCTAAGCTCTGCCTGGTTTCTTGTCTTGTCTTCCTTTGCTGCTTCGTATGCTCTTTGCATGCGCCTGGCCTTCCTGGCATCCTGTTTGTGCCTCAGCCGTGCCCGTCCTAGCCGTGCCCGCCTGCTTGTGCCTCAGTCGTGCTCGTCGGTCAGTGTCAACTGTGTCGCCTGCCATGCCTCGGTTGGGTTCACTGGAGTCTTGCCCGTCTGTCAGTGCCGCAGCCCGATCAGCTAGCCAGTGCCCCAGTCGTGCCCTCTGTGCTCCCTTGCACCTCACGCTGTTTCTGCACTGTGCTCTACGTGCTCTCTATAGCACGCGCAGGCCTCGCCTGCCCATGGCATACCTCCCCGTGCTTCTTTAAAAGTGCCCGCAGGCTTTGCCATGTCCCCTGTTGTGTCCTCTTGCACGCTCAGTCCCTAACCCTGTCTTGGAACCCTTACCCTGGCGTGCCTCTCTGCATGCGCAGGACTCTGCCTCGCCTGACCCTAGCGTGCCTCTCTGCACGCGCAGGACTCTGCCTCGCCTGACCCTGGTGTGCCTCTTTGCACGCTCAGGACTCTGCTTTGTTAACTTGTGCCTTGGTGTGTCTCTACACACGCATTCTGTCTTACCTTGTGCTTTGGCGTGTCTCTACACATGCACCGTCTCGTTTTGTGAACCCTGGCGTGTCCCCAACACACGCACCTTGCCTTGCACCTAGCCTTGAACCCTGGCGTGTCCCCTACACACGCACCTAGCCTTGGACCTTGCCGTGTTCCCTAACATGCACCATGCCTGGATATCTGACGTGCCTCCTTGCCTGAACCCTGGTTTGCCTGCCGGATGCCCGAACCTGCCGAACGCTGCCAGAGATCGTAAGATGGATGACTGCGGCCTGATGTCCGGAGCTGATGTCCGCAGCCTGATGCCTTGATCATGTCGATCGTTGTCAGCGGTCCGGAGTCCGATGCCATTGTGCCTGTACCTAGGTGTGCCACCTGGCACGTACTATGCTATGGACCTTGGCATGCCCACGCGCACACCTTGCATGTTTTGCTTGTTTTCATGTTTGCACTGAATGTGATCCTGAAGGTCTTAATGAAGATACCTTGCACTTACCTTTTGTCTTGTCTTGTTTCCTGCCTGTCCCTGGTCGTCAGACACTCCCGTAGTGTTCCCCTGAGCCGGCCGTCTGGTCCCAGCAGTCGTGGTGGCTCACCCCCTTGGTCTTGCCCCTGACACTCCCTGTACAGGGGGTGGGTTCTCACTAGGTCAGCTCACCCTAGGTGGGTGGGTGCCATGGCCCAGAGGGTCCACTCTAAAAAGGAAAATGGGCTCAGAAGAAGCTGAGTCCGTCACAGTTGGGCGAGAAGAAGAGAGGAGTCTGGAGATTTCTTCTTCTGTGATGGGATCAAATGTGGAAAGTGAGCCAGGGGAAATGCAGGTAGGAATGGGAGTCACAGCACTTGGTGGTTGGGAGCTAATTTCCTGACGGATGTTATCTATTTTCTCTATAAAATGGGAGGCCAGGTCATTTGCACAAATGTCTGAGATAGGAGCTTGTGCTTTTGGCCTGAGGAGGGAGTGAAAGGTGTCAAAAAGTTTCTTGGGGTTGTTGGCTAGTGAGATCAGAGTGGTGAAGTAGGTCTGTTTGGTGAGGTGAAGGGCAGAGTTGTAGGTTCTTAGCATAAATTTGAAGTGGATGAAGTCTTCCGGTGTGCGAGTTTTTCTCCATCGCCATTCAGCACTCCTAGAGCATCGCTGGAGAAATTGAGTTTGCGATGTGAGCCAGGGCTGTTTTACTCTGTGTTTGGAGATTCTGAGGGTGAGGGGTGCTACCTGGTCAAGGGTGGTTGTAAGAGTGTTGTTGTAGTGATGAACAGCCAGATCAGGACAAGAAAAAGAGGAGATTGGGGACAGGGAAGATTGTAGGGAGTCTGAAAGTGTCTGAGGGTAAATGGCTTGTAGATTTCTGAATGTGTGATAGGTAGGAGTGTGCTGGGGTGGGCGAGGATTTGTGAGCGTGAAGGAGAGAAATGTTGTGGTCAGAGAGGGGAAGCAGTAAGTTATTTAGGTAGGAGATTGAGCAATGCCGGACAAAGACCAGGTCAAGGGTGTTACTCTCTTTTTGTGTCTCATAGGTTGAGAGCTGTGAGTGGCCGAGAGAGGTGGTTAGTGATTGAATCTGGGATGCAGATGTGGAAGTAGGGCTGTTGATGGGGGTGTTGAAGTCTCCCAGGAAAAGAGTTGGAAGTTCTGAGGACATGAAGTGCGGCAGCCAGGCTGAAAAGTGGTCAAGGAAGTGGGTGGGTGAGCCTGGGGGCCGGTATATGACCGCTACTCTGAGGGAGAGGGGACGGAAGAGCTTGATGGTATGGACCTCAAAAGAAGGGAATGAGAGTGATGGAACTGGGGGGGATGACCTGGAAAGTGCATTGTGGGGACAGGAGTATGCCGACTCCACCACCAGGTTTGTTTGTGGGTCTCAGGGAATGAGTGAATTGTAAGCCACCATAGGAAATGGCAGCAGGAGAGACCGTGTCGGAATCCTGAATCCAGGTTTCTGTGAGGGCCAACAGGTTAAGAGAGTTGTTCAGGAAGTAGTTATGCAGGAAAGGAAGCTTGTTACATACAGACCGTGGATTCCAGAGGGCACAATTGAAAGAAAGAGATGAAGGACTGCAAGTAATATTAATTAGATTATTTTGGTTTTGATATGGGGTAGGGTAGGGGTTGAGGTTGGAGGATGGTGGACCAGGGTTGGGGGAGATGTCCCCTGAAATCAGTAGGAGTAAGAACATAAAGAGCAAGTAGTTATTTGAAATGTTAGCAGTTTTTTTGAATGTGTTTGGGCAAGATGGACTGAGGTTTTTCAGGAAGGTGAGAAGTGCATGGGAGCTGTACATGGGAGAGGAAAGTGTTATGAATGAGTCACCGTAGGAGGCAAAAACAGTAATACTAGCTAAGTCCAGAAAACCAGAGAAGTTGGCAGCTATCGGTTTGCAGACCCCTGAACCTATCAACAACAACTAGCAGTAGCCATGGGGGGTTCCTACGGTGCCCTAGACCCCTCGATCACAGCCAGAGAACTACATAGTCTAAAGACAGAAAGGGAAATCTAAACTGCCCCAGAGCAGACCCCAAAGCAATAGGCAGCCCCCAACATATAATGACGGTGAAGCAAGATGAAAAAACACTCACACAGATAGAAAGATAGGCTGAGCAAATGATGGGGCCCAAGCTAACTAAATAGGACAGAATAGGAAAGCTGTCTGCAATCCGCCAAAAACCCTATCAAAACAAGGGCCAACAGGCTGATAGGGAAAAAGGCCCTGAAGATGCTAGGCTTCAAAAAGACTATATCAGCACTCAGGTATTTTCTGAAGACAGAGCAAAAAGGAATTCAACTCACCCCAGGAGGGAATGGCAGAAATTCAGAAAAACAAGGCAAAACAAAACAAAACAAAACACAAATGCAAAAAGCAGTGCAGAAAACTTAGCTTTTGAGGAGCAGGAATCAGACTGGTCTCCTAGAATCCCTCAGAGACATCACCAGCAAGGCAGAAGGGCGTCGGCTGCTTTATATCCAGTCAGCAATTCCCGTCACCCAGTCATCATCATCATACCCAGGTGCTTGGTAATCAGCCTCACTACCTTCCTTCACCAGAAGAGGGAGTTCATCAGACCTCAATGATGAAGGGGAAAATGAACTCACAACAGGAAAGTATAGAGGGGCTGATGTGTGGGAGTGGTGATGGGGCGGTGAATGTGGATGGCAAGGGAACACAGGAGGATAGAAATAAAGCACATGGCTAAAAAGACAGCAAAGTGTGGGTTACCTGACTCCTGTCCTGACTAACTGTCATGGTGTAACTGTCTTGCTAGATGCTTAGTTAATGCGATGCTTTGCTTAATGCGTGCTGACCCCTCACCTCAGGGTATTGATCCTGTGACCTAGGACAGGTCATTGTTTCCCAACCTCAAGAAGGAATTTTTCTCCTGTAACATAAATTGACTGAATGTGTAAGTTTTTGCCTTCTTTTGTATCAACAATGTTATGAATCAGGAGGATCTAATTGTGGTAGCATGAAAAGAATAAGACATGAGCAATAGGTGGCGCAAGAGTTCAAGTCCTCGTCGTCTCTGAAGAGGCTATTTGTCTATGAGAAATATTAGTAATAATATCTAGTAATAAAGAGAGAGTTCTGATAATTTTTAAGAATAAAAATAGTATAGTAGCATAACGATAGTAAAATAATAATTTAATTTTGTTCAATTTTCAGCGGTGTTAATAATAGCACTAGAGTAATTCTAGTAACAATAGATATATTAATATGATAATTGAAGTGTTAGTATAGAGATGACGAGAAATAATAGGAATAGTATAATTTAGAACACAATAATTAGGTAAGTTGTTAGTCGAGGGCCCCATCTGATGAGGTCGCCTTGTCGTTGATAGATGGGCCTGCACAATGAAAATGTACATGAAGAACCTCAAATGTAGTAAACTGTTTTAAAAATGGTAGTGCTATAATTCCCAAGTATCCATATACAGTCATATGTAAAAGTTTGGGCACCCCTATTAATGTTAACCTTTTTTCTTTATAACAATTTTGGTTTTTGCAACAGCTATTTCAGTTTCATATATCTAATTACTGATGGACTCAGTTATATTTCTGGATTCAAATGAGGTTTATTGTACTAACAGAAAATGTGCAATATGCATTTAAACAAAATTTGACCGGTGCAAAAGTATGGGCACCTCAACATAAAAGTGACATTAATATTTTGTAGATCCTCTTTTTGCAAAAATAACAGCCTCTAGTCGCTTCCTGTAGCTATTAATGAGTTCCTGGATCCTGGATGAAGGTATTTGTGACCATTCCTGTTTACAAAACAATTCCAGTTCAGTTAAGTTTGATGGTCGCCGAGCATGGACAGCCCGCTTCAACTCATCCCACAGATGTTCAATGATATTCAGGTCTGGGGACTGGGATGGCCATTCCAGAACATTGCAATTGTTTCTCTGCATGAATGCCTGAGTAGATTTGGAGCGGTGTTTTGGATCATTGTCTTGCTGAAATATCCATCCCCTGCATAACTTCAACTTCGTCACTGATTCTTGCACATTATTGTCAAGAATCTGCTGATACTGAGTTGAATCCATGCGACCCTCAACTTTAACAAAATTCCTGGTGCCGGCATTGGCCACACAGCCCAAAAGCATGATGGAACCTCCACCAAATTTTACTTTGGGTAGCAAGTGTTTTTCTTGGAATGCTGTGTTTTTTAGCCTCCATGCATAACACCTTTTTGTATGACCAAACAACTCAATCTTTGTTTCATCAGTCCACAGGACCTTCTTCCAAAATGTAACTGGCTTGACCAAATGTGCTTTTGCATACCTCAGGCGACTCTGTTTGTGGCGTGCTTGCAGAAACGGCTTCTTTCGCATCACTCTCCCATACAGCTTCTCCTTGTGCAACGTGCGCTGTATTGTTGACCGATGCACAGTGACACCATCTGCAGCAAGATGATGCTGCAGGTCTTTGGAGGTGGTCTGTGGATTGTCCTTGACTGTTCTCACCATTCTTCTTCTCTGCCTTTCTGATATTTTTCTTGGCCTGCCACTTCTGGGCTTAACAAGAACTGTACCTGTGTTCTTCCATTTCCTTACTATGTTCCTCACAGTGGAAACTGACTGGTTAAATCTCTGAGACAACTTTTTGTATCCTTACCCTGAAAAGCTATGTTGAATAATCTTTGTTTTCAGATCATTTGAGAGTTGTTTTGAGGAGCCCATGATGCCACTCTTCATAGGAGAATCAAATAGGAGAACTACTTGCAAGTGGCCACCTTAAATACCTTTTCTCATGATTTGATACACCTAGCTATGAAGTTCAAAGCTCAATGAGGTTGCAAAAGCAATTTAGTGCTTCAGGAAGTCAGTAAAAAGTAGTTAGGAGTGTTCAAATCAAGAAAATGATAAGGGTGCCCATACTTTTGCACCGGACAAATTTTGTTTAAATGCAGATTGCACATTTTCTGTTAGTACTATAAACCTCATTTGAATCCAGAAATATAACTGAGTCCATCAGCAATTAGATATATGAAACTGAAATAGCTGTTGTAAAAACCAAAATTGTTATAAAGAAAAAAGGTTAACATTAATAGGGGTGCCCAAACTTTTACATATGACTGTATATATAATGTGTACAAAGGTTGTTGTGTTTGCAGTGCTTCTGGATGTTTGTTTTCTCAGTGCTTGCAGTGCTGCTGCATCTTTTCCCATTGCTTGCAGTGTTGCTGGATCTTTTCCCATTGCTTGCAGTGCTGCTGCATCTTTTCCCATTGCTTGCAGTGCTGCTGCATCTTTTCCCATTGCTTGCAGTGCTGCTGCATCTTTTCCCATTGCCTGCAGTGCTGCTGGATCTTTTCCCAGTGCTTGCAGTGCTGCTACATCTTTTCCCAGTGCTTGCAGTGCTGCTGGGTCTTTTCCCATTGCCTGCAGTGCTGCTGGATCTTTTCCCATTGCTTGCAGTGCTGCTGCATCTTTTCCCAGTGCTTGCAGTGCTACTGCATATTTTCCCATTGCCTGCAGTGCTGCTGTATCTTTTCCCAGTGCTGCTGCATCTTTTCCCATTGCTTGCAGTGCTGCTGCATCTTTTCCCAGTGCTTGCAGTGCTGCTGCATCTTTTCTCAGTGCTTGCAGTGCTGCTGCATCTTTTTCCATTGCTTGCAGTGCTGCTGCATTTTTTCCCAGTGCTTGCAGTGCTGCTGCATCTTTTCCCAGTGCTTGCAGTGCTGCTGCATCTTTTCCCATTGCTTGCAGTGCTGCTGCATCTTTTCCCATTGCCTGCAGTGCTGATGGATCTTATCCCATTGCCTGCAGTGCTGCTGAATCTTTTCTCAGCGCTTACATTGCATTACTTCTTTTTCCATTCTTGTGTGTCAGTCTTTACTGCACCTTTGACATTCCATTCATGAATCATAAGGTTTAGAGTCAGTGCTTGTTACCTAGAATCATTGCTGCAGTACACAACATGATAATAAATAAGCTGTGTATTTGTGTTTATTATCATGTCTTTTCCATTACTACAGTCAATATGGATTTACTGTAAAAAATATATATATAATGAATTGAATCTTAAATGAATTGTGTGTTATTATTATAGATGTAATCATATACAGGATTAGGGGCATACGTCTGAATATTAGAAATGTATTCAAGCCACAGAATCCGCACTAGAATGGGCTCTGTGTATTCCAGCAATCCTCCACGTATCATTCAGTTTGTTCAGCTGCGAGGAGCAGCGCCGCATCAGAAGGCTCTTTATATTCAGGCTGGAGCAAGGAAAAGACACATCAAAACCAAAGCAAAGGAAATGTCCTTCCCCAGCCAAAGCTGGTCATACAAAATTAACAGGAGTTCTCTTGGGCTGTTTTTTTTTTTTTTTTATTTCCACGGAATTGTACGGTTTACATAAAAATCTAGGAAATTCTTTAGACTATTTGCAATTATTTATACCTTTCCTACATCCCAACACAAGACGAAGTAGACAAGTTTATAGGAGGAAAAGTCTATAGAATTAAAAAAATATATTTGTCCCCAAACATATTTTTAAAAACCCCAACAGCAAAACTATATTCACCCCATCCCACCAGGGCAATTTTTCGTTTTTGCTCTTCCTTGTTTCTAAGAGATATATCTTTTTCATTTTTCCATTGACGAGCTGTACGAGGGCTTGCTCTTTGTATAGCATAGTTTGCAATGACACCATTCATTTTACCATATAATCTGTTGAAAAACTGGTTAAAAAAAATCCAGGTGGGAAGAAATGGTGAAAAAAAGCAATCCCGCCATGTGAATTTTTTTTTTTAAGTTCATTTTGCGGTAAAAATGATTTGGGGAAAATGATTCTTCAGCTCAGTAGATTACAGTGACACCAAACTTGTACTGTTCATTTATCAATTTATTTTATCATGTTTATTACTTAGTGATTAGAGTTTGTTCACGAATAAGAGCAATTTTTAATTTTTTTACATTGTTTACCATGTGGGTTGAATCATGTTATAGTTTGATAGAATTGACTCTTATGCTTATTTTTTTTTAATTAACTTAATTATTTTTAGATGGGGGAGGAATGTGGTGTGATTGCAGACTTTATGCTTTTTTACTTTTTCTCATCATTTTTAAAACTTCCTTTTATACTTTTCACTTTATTTTTTAGTCCTTTTAGGGGACTTGAGCCTGAGATCATTTTCATGTTCTATATACTGCAAAACTGTAATATTTCAGTATATAGTGAAAATCACAGTCTCCAATGAAGCCCAGTTTATGGCCGACATTCACATGATCACCGGGATGCCGGTGACGACTATGGCACTCCGTGATCTAAAAGCCAGATAGAACTGCTCCTGAGCCCAGTACAAAATCCGGCACCCTCTCCATGAAGTCATGTCATGTGGTGGAAAAAGGGCTCATTTTGCTTCCTTTAAGAGTCATACATTGTTTTTTTTATGCTTATGAATCATGACTTTGTGCCATTTACCTATCTATGAAAATAATTGGCTACTTAGCAAAGTTATTAATTAATTGGCACGTAATAGAAAAGATTAATTTTCAAGTGGTGTTATTGATCTAGGGGTGAGATATCCAAGGCTATGAGATACACATTACTCCCTGTGAAGTATGGTGTCCAAGCCCTAAATACAAAGCATCTACCATGAGCATATACCCACAACATGCAGAAATGTCCGCCTTGTACGAGTTGCATAGTAAAATCATAAATAGGATATTCAGGAACTAAGATACAAATATGCAAATTGCCTCTTCAGAGAGAAAGAGGACTTTTACTACCTATTGGTAGTAGCGGTCCTACAAGTCACAATCAACCCTTTAACGAGTCTTGTAATATGACTTTGACTCCAGCCTCTAACATAATTCTCAGAGATGCTGTTAAAGGGAATTCATCAACAGGTTTTTGCTGTTTAAGCTGAGAGCAACATCATGTAGGGGAAGAGACCCTGATTCCAGCGACGTGTCACTTACTGGGCTCGTAGATTCAATAAAATCAGTGTTTTATCAGCAGCAGATTATCACTACATGACAAGTTGTCTCTTGTCATGTAGTCCCCTCCTGCTCTGTACAGTCTCACCCTCCTCACTGATTAGCAGCTTTCTGCAGTATACACCGAAATTTGCCAATCAGTGGTGTGGGAGGGGTTATGAAGAGCTCAGCATTTAGAGCACTGCTAGATCTGCAGCAGAGAAAACAGGATTTTATCAAACTTGCACCAAGTAGTCCAGTAAGTGACGCATCATAGGAATCAACATTTCCGGACCTAAATCGTGCTAATTTGCAAAACCTTGATAACAGACACACCAAAAGCTGCTGCACTTAAAGAGTATTTGTGAGTGTGCTCTGTAAACTGTGCAGAAGTCAATGTGCAGAGAGGGAGAGGAGGTGAGCAGTGTCCATTTTCTATTGTGTGAATGGTGCATCCCAGACTAATGTATATACAGCGGCAGCGGCAGCAACATGATAGGATTACCAGTAATCCTATCACTTTGGGGGCAGCATTACGGTATTTGGGCCACCATTCACTGTGCAGCATTTATGGGGGCATATGTTGTGCAGCGTTATTTGGGCCACCATTCACTGTGCAGCATTTTGGGGGCATACTGTATGTTGTGCAGCATTATTTGGGCCAGCATTCACTGTGCAGCATTTTGGGGGCATACTGTATGTTGTGCAGCATTATTTGGGCCAGCATTCACTGTGCAGCATTTTGGGGGCATACTGTATGTTGTGCAGCATTATTTGGGCCAGCATTCACTGTGCAGCATTTTGGGGGCATACTGTATGTTGTGCAGCATTATTTGGGCCAGCATTCACTGTGCAGCATTTTGGGGGCATACTGTATGTTGTGCAGCATTAAATTTACCAGTATCTTCGGCAATTCCCACCCTAGACTTATACTCGGGTCAATAAGTTTTCCCAGGTTTTTGAGGCAAATTTAGGGGGGTCGACTTATACTCGGATCGACTTATACTCGAGTATATACGGTATATATATACTGCTCAAAAAAATAAAGGGAACACTAAAACACAACATCCTATGTTATAGTGTTCCCTTTATACAGTATATATATTTATATGATACCTTTTTCTATAATCAAGTATCCTCCCGATAGTATGCTTTTTTAGGAACACATGGGTCACTTTCATCTGAAAAATCTCCCAGACACATATTTAGTGGTTTCCAACCTGCATTTCCTCAGCTTATACCACTAATTATTACATAAAGATATGAATAAAAGTATGTAAAGAGTGAACAAAAACTACATTTCGGACCCTTTCAATGAAAGCTGTTGGTATTTTCAAGGAGCAGAAGGAAATCCGACGGGTTTGTTTCCTTAAAGAAAAAGTGGAGGCATATTAATAGTATTCATTTTATAGTAGTTGACATTGCTAGGAAACCTAAGCATAGTATATTTAGACTAAATGTTTCGTTTACCACCGCTATGCATTCGCTGAGTGGATCTCTGTTCGTGGTCTCTGGTGACCTTGCTCCATGAATGAGCCTTTGTGATACATCGATTATAAAAATGTCTAAAATGCACAAACACGATGCAACATCGCAGCGCCTGGAAAGGGAGCTATATCCAGGCCACATCACTGCAAAGGAAAAGAATGTGCTCATAGCCTCATATCTCAAGCAACACTTGTAAAAACATAGCTTCTTAGCCACCGGAATGAGCTACTGGGATACACAAAGCAGCTGATTGGCTGACCTCCTGGATTCTTAAAAAAAAATTGGTTTTCTGCTGCCTTTGCCTTTGAGTAAAACGTGCATCCGTGCTCGCTGACAATTTATATAGTTGCATAGGTGATTAAAAAAAATGAGATTGATGTTTGCGTTTGCATGTGTAGCACTAGACTTCAGAGATCAGTGACTGGCTGCAGCGGTCACATGGATGTAAGTGACACCATCATTGCAAAACAAATATACAAAGACTTGTGTGCTGGGTCCTAAGTGATATCTGACGTAGATTAACGGTGGATGTGACTATGGAGCTGAGCCCACTTCATACAGCTAGGACGCCAATAGCTTGTTTCAATTGCAACAGTTTAACCTCTTAGATGCTGCTGTTAATCATGTCAGTAGCATTTAGGAGGTTAATAATTTTAGTTTCTCTTCCACCCCTCTTTACCACCTGAGAATCGTTAATGGGTTGTTATGGAAGTCAGGGGTCTACTGGAAGCACATGGGTTGCCTTGGCCTTTACTCTTTAACCCCTATGCAAGGATCTGGACTTGAACTGTGTCACCTGGGCTGAGTCCATGGAATTAGCTGTTGTAAAGAGTTGCAGGAGTGGTCAGGTAGTTGGGTCAAAACTAAGAAGGCATTAAAGGTACAAAATGGTCTGGCAAGAGAAGTGTCAATAAACAAGCCGAGAGCAAAACAGGAAAGCACAAATTACATACAAGCAGAAAACACAGAACACAAAGTTATATCTGGCTGCTTCCAGCAGTAAGCTGGTGCTCTTCAATTGGCTGAAGCAAGGAGCTGATAACTTCAGCTGGACAGCACACAGGCTGATACTGCCAGACTAGACAGCACTGCAGCTCGCATCCACCCCAACCTTAGTAGCTGGACAGGGCCTGTGAAGTCCAGAGCTTCTGGTTCCAACATCGCTTCTATCGTCAGCTCCACCTGCAGAGTGAATACGGCAGCACCTCGCGAATGAAGCAGACATCAGGGGAGCAGGTGCTGGTGGAGATAGAACACATACCTTATCCATAAATCAAATAGCGATATCTAAAATATAACATTTTTGTTACACCTGGTTGACAAACATGCCGTAACCCAAAGTTGTTAACTTGTCAGTTGGAGTTATTTAGTTGTTGTTACTTTTTTGCATTTGTAAAAAAGATGTTATTGGATAATATTAAATTTGGAGTTTTGGACAACTCCTTACTCCCCAGAAGGGACACCCAAAAAAGCACTGCACCATGAGAAATGCTGTACATGTGCACCTCGTCCATAAGTTATTGTCACCATGTGTCCATTTGTCATGTATCCACAGAGGACGAAGCTCTTGGCGAGAGGTGTTCAATCCCATTTGGTCACCATATTACTTTTCACATTTCAGCCTCATACAAATACATCTAAAGAATGTAAAATTCAGATGTTTTGCTTATTTTCACCTCTGATCTGTTTTCAGAAGCTACGATATAAAACCCAAACATTCCTTATAGAAGCAGTCATTGACAGTGATGGATACAAAGAGTCACTGAGCGGAAAGGAAACATATCATTTTTAATCCTAGCTGTAATGGTATAAGGCAAAAACATAGAGAAATTCTTCCGTAGATGGATAGTTATGAGTGCCAGGGGGTAAGGATAGACAATGCAAAATGAAATCCATGTAATAACGTAAGATACCTGAAAGATATATACAAAGAAAGCCTTTTCCAGGTTCTTACTGGAATCATATCTCTTTCGTGCCAAATTAACATATCCAAATCATGATGTTAGAGTATTGAGGCTCATGGATTTAGAGCCCTGGATTATCAAGGAAAGGTAAGAGATCACTACTTGTGTCCAGAAGCACAATATTTTCCAAGATTGTATCCATATAGACTTTATTTATGCTTCTTAGAATGTAATGAGTGTCTTATGGTAATGTCTTAATTGTTCCTTTATTAATGACCATATATGTCTACATGGCCTTAGCAGCTCAAAAATGCAGAATGACCATGCCATGGCACCTGACTTTGTTTTCCTTAAATTGAAGGACCACCCATTTCGGTCGCAGGGACCTAAAAATGTGTTCTTTTTAATGACAAGCTGTCAAGCCTCATAAACCAGTACTAAAACACTTTAGATTTCTCATTTTTTCTGGTAACATCTTTGTTGTCCAAGGCTAACAGTTATATCTGTGCTGGTCGCCATATGAAAATGACCAAGGACTAGTCTGGTGGACATCGCATTCCCTAGCATCAATACCTGAAAACACGCCCACCGTTATGATTGATGTACCTACCTTTGTCCAAAATATTCCAGTACAGTTGTAAATCTTGAACAGAAATGAAATGTCCTCTCCGATCTTTTCTTTCTAAAAAAGCTCAGTGCAGCCAAATGCACTCTCCCAACTCATCAGTGAACTGTGCATGTCCTGAAGGTCATAGGAAGGCCAAAGCAGATGCTCTTGAGAGGATGTCGCGCACATATGTGTGATTTGCCAAAATAACTTACACATGTCCATCAGATAAAAAAAAGGAACAGGAAATTATAAAGGGAAAGGTATATGTTCAACCATGATGCATGATCTGGTCCACCTCAAAGAGCTAATCTTTCCCTCCTGATCCCAAATGTCCATGTACTGGACCAAATATTGAGAAAGCAACTGTACACATTGAGTAGCAGGGAAGGACATTAATTTTGCACAAAGAGGAGGGGTGATTACAGATAATTGGATTGGACTAGTCAGGGGGAAGCGACGGTCTACCAATCTAGTCCTACGATGTTTCTATATGACTACTGCAGAGACAAAAGTTGTTTTGGCAAACATATAAAAGTTGGCTTGGACAACATCAAAGTAGTAGTGCTTTTGGAGGCTTGGGATTTGACAGGTTCCCTTGAAAACACATCTAAATAAGCAGATCAAATATTAAAAAATGGTGAACTATGTAGAGAAGGGTCGCAATGTAACAATACAAAAATTTAAAAACAAATGAAGACCTATAAAAATATAAATAGTCCTAAAAATTGGCTGGAGAATGCCTTTTACTTTGAGATTGCAAATTCTAAATCTAACAACCCGGTAACACTTCTATAGGAAAAGAGGAAAGGAGTTTGGAAGAGAAGGGTGATGCTTGCATAGTAGGTAAGGCAGAAGTTACTCAATGACCATCACTATTTCCTTAATTGTTGCTCATGAAGATCAAGAAGGTAATTGATAAAAAGGAGATCTTTAATTTCACTGCATTCAAGGGAAGTTCTTACCACATCCAGAACCGGTGTAATATCAACAGCTTGGACAAGGTAATTTTAAAAAATCTTAGTACCATTAAAGATGCCCAAGGTGGCCATTTTCTCTAAAGACCCTTTGTCTTAAGTATGGCAAGGCTCAGGATCCACACATTGCACATTGTAGGTAAATCGATTTTTTTGCTGACAAATCTCATAAAATTGAGAGAAATTTGTTTTAATTAAAGTGATTTGTAGACTTTTGTATGGTATTTATATTGACTTCTAGGCAAAAAATGACAAGTCAAATTCTGCAAATCTTTCCTACTAGAACAATGAATTTCATCTCAAAATTTAGTATCTCAAGTCACAGGGCTATAAATTACGACAAGATTTTTCTTTACTAATGATACATTGGTCAACAGAATTATTGTTGAGCTTGGTCTTTAGAATTATCGTGGCCTTGAGGGACAGCAGAAGATGGACAAATGCATCATTTTACAAACCCTTCTGGTAATTCCCTTAAGTCAGCTCAGGTTTTTAGCACAGCCTGTTATTGTAAGACTTCAGAGTGCTTTCACATTTTTTTGTCTTTTTAGGTCTCGGGTTTCCTGGCTCTAGCTCAGAAATCCTCCAAACTGTCTGTAAACTCAATCACATCTCTGAGAGGTTCACTGCTTACCGACACCACGTCGCAGTCATGTGCGTCTTCAAAATAAGAAGTTGTCTATGGAGAAGGTCTAAATTAGGTCAAAAGTAAAAAAAAAAAAAAAAAAAAAAAGAAAAGTAAATATTTTAATATTGTCATTTTTTTAGGTCCTCGTTTTTTGTTTTTTTTTAAACAAGCCCCCTAAAAGACAAAGATGACAAAGTTTTCTCAATAAAAGCTTCAAACGGATCATTTATTTTTATGGGGCCCCTCAGATTTGGTCTTGATTTCATCCATTGTTTGTGTACACTGGCATTATTTATTATTCCTTTAGCTATCAACAGTGTGGAAAGAAGGAAAAGCAGGTAGAAAAAGAGAAAATTACAGAGACTTAAGATAAATCTAGCACAGGCAAAAATTTTGGATTAGTGCTACCACGGTTAATCTCCAAGATTCCACATTTGGACAGTTATTTATTAGCGCCACCAATCTCTCGTGTTCTGAGGGTGCATTTTAGCCAAGAGTTGCAATCACAATTCTGCCAAATGCAAAGTCTTTACAGACCTAGGCTCTGTTCACACTTGCTTATTGCTAGTCAATACATACCTATTATAAGTCTATCAGGGTTTCTTGACTCATGATAGTGTCTTTTGGGTTTGTTACTATCTGATCAAAACTAAATCAGACTTATCAGTCAGTTGACATGAGGCCAAAATGCTAGATGTGTTGTATTTTTAGGTAGTAGTGGGCCTGGCTTGGACTAAATGTAGGAATGTGGGGACACTGAGACTTCTTGTTATTTAATGTTCAACTCTTGGAAAAGAATCTGGAGTTCGCTGAAGAGTAGAGATGAGCTAAATGTTTTTTCGCTACCCTGGTCCGGCGTCGAGTCGGATCCTCAATAATAGCCAGACACAGGCAGTGTTCCCTTCTGGGTCGGCAATCCTCTTCAGTATGCTATGCACCTCTGCCAACTATTAGTAACTAGATCTCATGATGTTATGGAGGCTCTCAAGAGATGCCAAAGAGAGGAGTGCAGGTTTGTAAGAAGATGAGCCGGGACAGTCAGCGGTTTCCGGTTGACTTTGGGGCTGGAACTATTGGGACTGTCACCACTGTTGCCAGGGGACGGTTCTTCTGGGAGGGGAGGATCTTTGTACTGGACAACAGGGGGCACGGGGGAGATAAAAGGGTCTGTGTTGTGAGTTCATTTTCCCCTCCGTCACTGAGGCCTGGTGAACTCCCTATTCTAGTGAAGGAAGGTAGTGAGCCTGATTATCAGGCACCTGGGACTAATGAAGACGATTGGCTGAGTGGAGTCACTGACTGGATTTAAAGCAGCCTACACCCTTTCTGCCCTGCGGGTGATTTCTCTGTGGACTCTTGGACACCAGTCTGATTCCTGCTCTCCTAAAGCTACGTTTTCTGTTTTGCCTTTTTGCATCTAAGATTTGTTTTTGTTTTTCTTGCTTTTTGGATTCTGCCACTCCCTGCTGGAGTGTGCAGTGTTCCTTGAGCTCTGTCTTCTGAAAGTACCTGAGTGCTGATTTAGTTTTTGAAGCTTAGTTGCTTCAGGGCCATTTTTATATCAGCTTGTTGGCTTTTGTCTCTGATAGGGTTTTGGCAGATTGCAGACAGCAGCCTTCCTGTCCATTCCTATCTAGGTAGTTTTTGGGCCCCGTCTTTGCTCAGCCTGTCTTTCTGTCTGTGTAAGTGTTTTCATCTTGCTTCACCGTCATTATATGTGGGGGGCTGCCTATTGCTTTGGGGTCTGCTCTGGGGCAGTTAGATTTCCCCTTTCCTTCTTTAGGCCTATGTATCTCTCCGGCTGTGATCGAGGGGTCTAGGTCATCGTAGGAACCCCCACGGCTACAGCTAGTTGTGTTGATAGGTTCAGGGGTCTGCAATCTGATAGTTGCCAACTTCTCTGGTTTTCAGGACTTAGCTAGCATTTCTGTTTTTGCCTCCTACGGTGACTCAATCATAACAGGTCTGAGCGTGGGAACGAGGGAAATTTGGCAGGAAGGCAACAGGAGAACAAGGAGAAGGTTGACTCCTTCCTCACTGTTCCGGCTGCTAACTCAACATCATCCATCCCGCAGCGTGCTGACTTGCAAACTGACTGTGACACTGCTGAGCTGTCCTCGGACCCTTCTTTGCTGGATGGCTCTTTCCCACTCTCAGTGAAAGGCAATCTGACTTGTTCCGTTCTTAGAGACTACTTCAGAGGTTTGCATGCTGCCGCGGCGCGCGAGTGTGCAGGCGATTCGTGTTCAGCGCCATTCCAGAGGAATCCACAAAAAAAGACTGTTTCTACCTTCCAGCGCACTCAAGCCAAGCGGGACAGAATACATCGGCACGGTCGGGAGACGGTGCTTTTCGTTCCTCCGTAACAGAGCCAGAGACATTTTCCACGATCTACGTTGCTGGCGGGATTTATTCCAGCCTTTTCCCAACAAGAACTGCAAGCAATAAATTATCTTTTTCGTACAGATTCTTCTCAAATATTGTGTTTGTGTGCAAATCCTGTTGTTGCCGTTACTGATCTTGACTCCCCGTGTGGAGTATTCCTTGTATGATAATAACCTGTTCAAGTGAAACCTGTTAACCCCTTCTCTGCCTTTGGCTCTTCACTGCATCAAACAAATCTTACAGGTGCAGAAGTGACCAATGCCCTGGTTCGGCTGCAATGAGATCCTGTTCTTCAAGTAGATGCAGTATGATCAACTTCTATGGGACATTTATGGCAAACCGACAGGATGTCCTAGATGGGAATAACTCTTTAAGTATCCTTCATCAGACGAATATTGGGTGAAGAAGATAAACTAGGGTGTGAGCTAGCCCTTTAAGAGGTAAACTTTCTCTTTGTGGAGAGTGGCATTTCTGACATGCCAGTGTAAGGATACTTATAGGCCATGCGATGCTCCTCTGGGAAATTAAATATTTCATGGCCTTTAAGTCTCCTTACACTTTCAAGGTACCCTACACAAGGAGAGACCATACCCCTTAGACCCGAGCCAGAGGTCTCTCATACAGTCAAATTAGATCTGATGCTTTGCACTCAGGAGGGGCAAAAACTACAAAACAGATGTCTGCAAATACATTATTTGGTTTGGCTTTTATCATAAGTCATGCGGTAAGGCTGGTTAAAGGGTTGATATTGAATTTTAGGTTTGCTACTTCCAATAAAGTTCTAGATCTCCTCCTCTCTGCAGAGTCAATTTGCATACTAGCCCACCATAGAGACAGTGTGGCACCCCCAGGAGTATGGTCGCCGCAGTGGCATTACCTTCCTCCTAGGGAGTGTGATGTCATGCTTGGAAGCAATAAAGGGTCTCTCTGTCAGGTAAATTCAACACACAGCATGGTTCCCACTCCAGGCCAGCAGAGGCATCTCTGAACCAAAGCTGGGGGAGGAGCTGATCTCTGGGGGCCGGGAAGGGGAAGTTAGTTAGTTCGTGTGAGGAGGGCGAAGTGCGTGGATGAGAGAAGAGCTGGATGGTTGAGCAGAGTTCAGGCTCACTTCTAGGGTAGCGCATGGTCCGGAGTCCAGTCTCCGAGGTTGTATGGATGCTGATGTTCCTGCAGCAGAAACCGGAGGAGCAGGAGGCTGTAAATGCTCTATTTCCACATAAGACTCAGAGGCACAACAGCAACGTGTGAGCCAGAAGAAGGAGGCTACAGCTGTCTGCCATACGAGGGGGTTCTAAAAGAGAGCTAGCAAGAGGAACTTCAGTGTAACTCAGTACTGCATGTACCTCAGATAAGAGCTAGAAAGGAGACAACACAACCCATCTGCATAGAGAGATTCCCAAGTTGCTTCCAGGCTGGCCAACTCCTGTTCCATCTGTAATCTGGATCCTGGACTGCACTTGCAAAGCAAAGTAAAGGTAACAGAAACTGCACCCTGTTGTGTCATTGCCTTCTTCCTGCAACCCCTTCAGCACTGCTACATCTCTGTGCCTAACACTGCACCCTCTTCCTCAACACCTATTACTACTGCCCTGGGACTACAGCTCTACCTATTGAGAGCTATTACATCTTGCTGCCTTATACCATCTGTCCCAGAGGATCTGCGTGCAGCAATGGCTTAACCCCTTAACTGCCGAGCACCACAGGTGGCGTAACGTATCATCCACTTATAAACTTTAATCACCCCTTTTACATGGACACCCAGGGCCACGGACCGGGTCACCACTACTGTGACACTTCCCTTTGAGATACCGGCCCGGTACCGAGTACCCACTGCCCTGGTGGGCGATCCATTTTGGTGTCACGAACAGGGTTTACGAAGCCTGCTGCCACCGGGTCCTGTGTGCCAGAGACTGTGTTGTGTGCCGTGAACTTATTGTGCATTTGCCACCATTGCCGTCGCTTGGTGTGCACAGGAAGTCAAAGGGGCGGACCGTCGTGGGCAGAGCCTGCCAGAGAGCGCAGAAAGTGAAGTGCTGCATGGGAGGGGACCAGCACACGGGAAGTGAGAAGCAGAGGCCTGCAGTCCCGGCGTCCCCCGATCATCCAGCCTGCGGAGTGGCAACCGGTAAGCCAGCGCAACCCAGGGCCTAGCCAACGTTAACTAGGGGGAGGAGAATGTCTGAGGCAAGAGAAGATGCAGCAGTGAACGCCACCGCACCCCCCACAGCGCCGCAAGATGCAGGGGCCAGCGCAGCTGTGGCCGTAATGGCACTGCAGAATCCAGCGGCCAGCGCTGCTTCCTGAGCGCAGTAGGAACAAGCGCCCATCACAACAGTCCCCATAATGCCGCTGTCCATGCCCTATATACCGGGAGCAGCCGGGTTACCGCAGTACTCAGGGGAGTCACATACCCTGAGTGAATTTAAAGAGAGACTATGCAGTTTGTTTGAGGTGTATCCGCTGTCTGAAAGCCAGAAAGTGAACATCCTTATTGGGCAGCTAACTGGTGCATCGCAAAGGGAAGTAAAAGCCTGGCAGGACACTCATAAAGAGACTGTTAAAAAGATTCTGGCTAAGCTAAGAAGCACCTTTGACACTCGCACTACAGCTGAAATAAAAATGAGATTCTTTAGGTGTAAGCAGAGAGAGCAGGACAGTATATGGGACTATGCTCTTAACCTGCAGGAGGAGCTGCGAGCCATAAAGCAGATTGACCCAGACAGTGTGAATGATGGAGACAGACTGATAAAGTAGCAATTTATTAAGGGACTCCTATCCATTACCCACAGAGCACAGCTGCGCATCATAGCCCTACAAAACCCTGACCTAGACTTTGCAGACTTCAAAGACAGGGCTATCCGGGTGCTGCATGAACCAAATGTCAGCTGTCCAGCGCCCCCTAGGTGCCCAGCGATCACATACCACCAGGAAGCAGCATCTTTCCCTCCCAGCCCTGTGGGGGCTGATGCACAGACTCTGGATAATGATCCATCTACAGAACTGCACCTTCAGGTCCAAGAGCTGGCCAAAAGTATGGCTGCACTTGCCAAAACTGTGCAGTCCATGCAAGTGTCCTCAAAGGAGAAGATCCAGCTGGCCTCCAGTCCAGAGAATGTCCCGTGGCTACGGAAGAAGAGGATCCCGCCACTCCGAGGGAGAAACAACGATCGCTATGACCAGGACGGACGTCCCATCTGTCGTCACTGCCACAAGGCAGGCCACATCACAAGATTCTGTTATTTAAACGAGCAAACCCTGGGGCAGAGGGCCAACCCCCAGGAGTAGGACCACAAGGCCCAAAGAACTGGCGAGCCAAGTATGTTGGAGGGCGACCGGTCCTCCCAGTGGTGATTGATGGCATCCCCATGAACGTTTTGCTGGACACTGGCTCTCAGGTGACAACTATGCCATATATCCTTTACAAGCGGTATTGGGCTAACTCTGAACTTAATCGTGGCCCGAGTGATGAACTGACAGTAGTTGCCAGCAATGGTCAGTCCTTGCCGCAAGTAGGATGTAAAGAGATTACCATTAAAGTGGGGCGAGTAGAGTTAAAATCTCAAGGTCTGATAGTTGTAGACATTGATCGGAAAGAATGTAACCCAATGAAGACATTAGGTACTAATGTGATTGAAAATTGTCTTGCTGAGGTTATTTTTTGTTGCAACAGGTAGCCGAGACTGCTGGTTCCAGTGAACAACATGTCCTGCAGAAGGAGATCAAGGCCCTGATGCAAAGACAGGAGGTAGAACTGTCTGGTGGAGAAATTGTGATACCCCCTGATGTGAAATGTTAATTTGGTGTCGGGCAGCCATAGGCCTCACAGGAAAAGATTACCAAGCCTTGGTAGAGCCAATGTACTCTGATAGCAGGCCCACTGTCCTGACAGCCAGAGGGGTAGTTGATGTTTGCAAAGGGAGAGTACCTGTACGCCTCTTGAATTGTGGGGAAGAGGAGGCCACAATACCTCGGTATGCCACAGATGCCAAGCTGTTTACTGTCAGTAACAATGCAATACAGGAAGCAGAGCCCTTGGTCTCATCCAACCAGGTGGAGGACAATGGCTCCGTAAAGCAGCTGGAGGAGTGGTGTCAGCAGCTGCATGTGGGGACTGACTCCACCCCTTCATACCAAAAGAATGGGATTTACTGAGTGGCTCAGGAGAATGATCGGGTATTCAGTAAACACCCTCTAGACTTTGGGAAGGCAAAAGGGGTTCAACACCATATCCCCACTGGAGATCATCCACCCATTTAAAAAAGGTACCGGCCTATACCCCAACACAATATCAATGTGCCAAAAGTATGTTGCGGGAAATGAAGGAAGCTGGGGTGATCAGAGACAGTTGTAGCCCCAGGTGTTATGATGAGTCACCAAAGGAGGAAAAAACAAAATACCAGCTAAGTCCAGAAAAACCAGAGAGGTTGGCAGCTATCGGATTGCATACCCCTGAACCTATCCACAACAACTAGCAGTAGCCGTGGGGGGTTCCTACGGTGCCCTAGACCCCTCGATCACAGCCGGAGAACTACAAAGCCTAAAGACAGAAAGGGGAAAAACTAAACTGCCCCAGAGCAGACCCCAAAGCAGTAGGCAGCCCCCAACATATAATGATGGTGAAGCAAGATGAAAACACTAACACAGATAGAAAGATAGGTTGAGCAAAAGATGGGGCCCAAGCTAACTACATAGGACAGGATAGGAAAGCTGCTGTCTGCCATCCGCAAAAACCATATCAAAAAGAGCCAACCGACTGATAGGAAAAACAGGCCCTGAAGTCGCTAGGCTTCAAAAGACTATATCAGCACTCAGGTATATTCTGAAGACAGAGCAAAAGATCAACAGATCAGAGACAAAAATGGAATTCAGCTCACCCCCGGCCGGGGATGGCAGAATTCCCAAAAAACAAGGCAAAACAAAAACAAAACTGAAGAGTACAAAGCAGAGCAGAAAAACTTAGCTTTGAGACGCAGGAATCAGACTGGACTCCAAGAATCCAGCAGGAAAATCACTAGCCAGGAAGAAGGGCGTCGGCAGCCTTATATCCAGTCCTCAATTCCAGCCACCCAGTCATCATCTAGCTGCCCAGGTGTTTGGTAATCAGCCTCACTACCTTCCTTTACCAGAGGAGGGAGTTCATCAGACCTCAATGGTGAAGGGAAAAATGAACTCACAACACCCAGGGCAGCCCCAATAGTTTTTGTGAAAAAGAAAGATGGTACCATGAGAATGTGTGTTGATTACAGAAAAATTAACAGCACTACACATAAGGATGCCTACCCATTACCCAGAAATGAGGAGTCATTAGCTGCACTTAAAACTGCTAACTATTTTTCCACCTTAGATCTCACTAGTGGGTATTGGCAGGTTCCCGTGGCAGAGGCAGACAAGGAGAAAACAGCGTTTACCACACCAATGGGTCTCTGCGAGTTCAACTACATGCCATTCGGGCTCTGCACCGCCCCAGGGACATTTCAATGGCTAATGGAGTGCTGTCTTGGACACAAGAACTTCGAGACAGTCCTGTTGTACCTTGATGATGTCATTGCTTTCTCCAAGACTTATGAAGACCATCTGAAGCACCTGGCTGATGTGTTTGAAGCCTTGTTCAACTTTGGCCTGAAAGTGAAGCCATCCAAATGCCACCTCCTGAAGCCCAAGGTACAGTACCTCTGTCATGTAGTGAGTGCAGAAGGTGTGGCACCGGATCCTGGCAAAGTCACTGTCATCCGGGACTGGCAGAAGCCCAGCAACTTCCATGAGGTGCGTCACTTCCTCGGGTTGGTAGGCCACTACCGAAGGTTCATCAAAGGCTTCACTGAGATAGCCACGCCTATGCAAAATCTTCTGGTGGGCCAGCCCAAGAAAGCCAGGAAGAAGAGTCCTACATTTGAATGGAATGAGGAACTGGAGAGGTCCTTCACTCGACTAAAGATGGTTCTCACAGGAGATGAAGTTCTGGCCTACCCAGATTATGACCAACCATTTGTTTTGTATACTGATGCCAGCAACGTGCGACTGGGAGCAGTACTGTCACAGGTACAGAATGGCAAAGAAAGAGTGATCTCCTACACCAGCAGGAAGCTTCGTCCCACTGAAAGGAACCCTGACAACTACAGTTCCTTCAAACTGGAGTTCCTCGCCATAGTCTGGGCTGTGACTGAATGATTCAAGCATTACCTAGCTTCAGCCAAGTTTACCATCTTCACGGACAACAACCCGTTGACTCACTTGGAAACTGCCAATCTAGGTGCACTGGAGCAGCGATGGATGGCCCGGCTGTCTAATTATGAATTCACCATCAAGTACCGAGCGGGACACAAGAATGCCAATGCTGATGCGCTGTCCAGAATGCCCAATCTGCCAGATGCAGGAAAAGATCCTGAGGCACTCGAAGAAATAGACGACCTATCATGAAAGAGGCCACCCTAAATCCATTGCCTCATCATGACTGGGCAGAAACGCAGGATAACAATCCCGCAGTCCGCCTGATAAAGGAGCTACTGTCACAAGCTGACTCACGCCCAAGTCCAGATGCTCCTGAAGAAGCCCAGCAGTTGTGGAAGGAAAGAGGCAGGCTGTTCATCTATGAGGGAAAGCTTTGTCGGAGGAGTGTCAATGCCCACACTAATGAGTTAGTCTGGCAGGTGGTAGTCCCAAAGAGGGAGGCATCGATGGTCTTGGACGCGTACCACAATGGAGCAGGACACTTTGGATGGAAGAGGTTGGAGGCCTTGCTCCGAGAGATATTCTACTGGGCTGGTATAAGGAAGGCCATTGAAAATTGGTGCCAGGAGTGTGGACAATGTAACCTGTGCAGGAAGGACCATAACAGCCAGCGAGCTCCTTTGCAGCCAATAATAACTAAACAGCCACTCGAGTTGGTAGCCCTGGACCATGTGAAGCTGGTCCCAAGCTGTTCAGGCTACGTTTATGCTCTTACCATCGTTGACCACTACTCTAGATTCCTGGTAGTCGTGCTTGTCAAGGATCAAACAGCCAGGACAGCAGCCAGAGCATTCCAACAGAACGTTTGTCGACCACACGGATATCCCGAGCGAATGCTTACAGATCAAGGTCCAGCCTTTGAGGCAGAAGTGTTCCAGGAATTCTGTAACTTGTATGGTTGCAAGAAGATCAGGGCAACACCGTACCATCCACAGACCAATGGCATGTGTGAAAAGATGAATCAAGTGGTGATCGATCTACTGAAGACCTTGCCTTTGCAAGAGAGGAATCTGTGGCCAGAGAAGTTGCCAGATCTGGTAGACGTCTACAATCACATTCCTGTGAATTCCACCAACTGCACTCCAGCCTACCTGATGAGAGCGAGGCCCGGCAAGTTGCCTATTGATTTGGATATGGGAGTCCTTACACCTGAGGTGACATCACCAGATGCTGACTGGGATACAGAGTGGCAGCTGCAATACCGAAGAGTACAAGAGTGCGTGGAAAAGAGTGTAGCACAGGCAAGACAAAAGCAGGAAAAGAACTACAATCAACATGCACCTGCAGTTCCCTTGTCACCAGGAGAACAGGTCCTAAAGAGGAAAAGGAGGATGCATAAATTGGATGACCAATGGGAAGCTGAACCCTACACGGTCCTACCATCAAACTTTGACAACACCAAAGTGTGCATTATCAGTAAGGATGGAGGAGAAACCTCATCAGCTGTATCGAGGGATCATCTGAAACTGTGCCCTGACCAACTAAAGGACAGGATGGAAGAGCAAAACAACCTTCAGCCCATAGAGGAAGAAGAAGAAAAGGTCAGCACTGTACTCGGAGAATTCCCTGCAAATTGAACTAGAGCGAATCAAGCCATAGTGGTGCCAGTTTTGATCTTTCCCCAACGGGTAGTGCAAGAAGAAGTGACTCATGACCACCCTGAAAACCAGCAAGTACAGGCAGCAGATACCACACCAGCAGTGGAACAAGAGAATTCTCACCCTGCCAGTGGTGAATCTGTCATGCCCATGTGGGTAAGGTGACCTGACGGACCAACTTGTCTGGAAGAAGAAGGGATGGTTTGTGCACTTTAGACAGATGTTAGTTATGACAGAAGGGAAACAGCTGGGAAAAGTGTAGATTGAGTGCAGTACCTTGGGTTGACCACAAGATGGCAGGGGGGGAGCGTGAGTTCAGGACTTGACAGCAGCTTATGGCTAGAGAAACCGTTGGTCATGGGGGCGGAGTTACAGGGAACCGGGAAGGTTACAAAAAGGACAGGAGTCTTCCAGAAAGTTCCAGTCCTGGGAGGAGCTCTGAGGAGAGGAGTCAGTGAAGGAGTACATGCTGTGAGGGGAGCTCAACTAGGAGACTGAGGAAAAAGGAAGTCAGGGGGGTGGCCCTGACACGAAAAACTGCATTACAGACGAGGCCCCGGGGGAAACATACCAAATTGACGATGATCTCTGACCGGTAAAGTGCTGTTGGTGAACAGGCCTATGGCAGCCACAGTGACCGAGCTGGGAGGAACGTCACGACGCTAAAAGTACGGCGTATGTACTCGGGCCTGGAAACGGACGGCTGTGGAAGAATTGTGGTGTACTCCTGAGGTCGTCAGGTGGACGACTAAATAAACATGGACCTGTTGTACTCGAAATCTGCCTCCATCTTGTGTCTGTGACGTCTGTGCATGGTAAATGAGGGACCACCCCCCAGTGCGGCCACCCCTACTACATTTGGCGTAGTCGGCAGGATAGCCGCCACCAATACTTCAACTTCAACTTCAGTGGCAAGCCTGCGACAGAGGAAGATAAAAAGACTTGGGCTGCCTTGCTTGTGGATTACAAATTTGGGACTCGGTTTCTGCCATCAGAGGAACCGGAGCAGTATAAGAACTGAAAAAATGGCTGTGGTGATTTGGCATCAAAAGAAAGAGACACAGGCGTTTACAACTGAACTGGATGATCCGGGGCTATATCAAATCCGCCCCTGGGGGGAGTGGTGTTCATCTGGATAGAACCGCCTCCTCATGTTGGATCCTGGAAGATGGGTGGAGAAACCCACCACCGCACCACCCAAGAACGGGAGTCGCCCGGGTGGAGAGACCTGCTGCGGTTGTTTGGTGCCATTCAGCTACTGGACCCCGGATGGAATGAGATGCTGCAGCTGTCGGGGTATCGGACGCCTGGAATGGCGGTGGTGCCAGGAAATGGAGACTCATCGGAAGACCTGCCCAGGGAGCCTCCCCGCGGAACTGTCGGGCCTGGAGGCCGGTCCTGCTGGACGGTGGGGTGAAAACCAACGGCCGGGAAAGGAGCGGTGGGAAAGCCTGCTGGGAGCCGCGGCGGCTGGGAAGGTGAGCATGTCCCCAGGCAAACTCCGTCCCCACGTTCCATATATCAGACAGACCTCGGGGCCCCGACACCGGCCCTCGGCCTCCCCGCCCGACTCCTTATGCTGTGGTGCCTCCCACTCTGGATGATGGCGTGGCCCCCGCCAAGCTGACTGTCGCTACATCGGTCCCACTCCCGGTCACTGCTGTAATCGGGCCATCAGCTGCTCTGGTTGACTCACCGGCAATTGCGGTCGCTGCCTGCGGTTGATCTGCCAGAGCCCGTGGCCGCCTTGGTACGCGGCCACGCCGACTTCACTGTCAAAGTCGGCTGCGGCCTACTCACCACTAGAGCCTGTGGCCGCTTCTACCCCGCCCTCGACCTCGACCGCGGCACGCCCACCGGACTCTGCGGTCTATACCAGACCCTCCGCTTGGGTTGCGGAGGTCATCAAGAAAAAGAAGGCCAGAGAGTGGGAGATCTGGGGGCTGCTTCATGAAAAAGGAGAGGCTGGCATGGCGGTTCCACGTTCCATCGGGAGGCTGGTTTACACAAATGTGGAAAAGAGTTATGGATTCATCCAGGACCTCACCACTGGTGAAAAAGTATATTTAAATGTGACTTCCATCCGTCACGGCTGGGCTCTACAGGAGGGAGACTTAGTCTCTTACTATAAGGAGTACTGCCCCCCCGCGGCTACTACGCCATTGCAGTGATCGCTCGTCCTGAAGACTACGTGCCCCCGTAAAGGGACTCATAGAGACACCCCAAGAATCCCGGGACTTCACGGCTGTGGAGTCCCTTGCTGAGTTGGCGGAACACCGGCCGTCAGGAGATGGCCTGGACGACCGGGAATTTAATGCACCGTTGTGCAGTTCACAGAACAGTTCTATGTCCATGTTAATAGAAATTTTTTTTATGTTTGTTGAAAGATGTTTTCTCCTGACACAGCGGGGATGCATACGGGGAAGTACTTATGTCAAAGGAAGGGGGAGTATGCCTGTTTTGTTTTTATGTTGGTTTAAAGGAAAAGTAAAAAACACAAAAAAAGGGGGTTACTTGTGCTATTATAAAGTTGGTTTAATGTATAATATGTATAAGAAGAATGCAACAGGTCCCGGGTATGGGGGTCTGTGTGACAGAGGGTCTGTGTGACAAAGGGTCTGTGTGACAGAGGGTCTGGGTGACAGAGGGTCCGACCATGACTTGTTTTAAAGTGAAGGATAAAGAGACAGAAGATATGGAATCAGACAGTGGTCCCAAGCCAGGTCCCTGACACCACGGACACCCCAGGAGAATAGGCGGACGCTGACAGTGACCTGGTAGGCGTAAGGCCTCGGTCATGTCGTTCCGGACAGTTGAGGGTGACAGAAGGGGAGAGTAGGGGAAGGTACACGCCTTAGAGAAATCCGGGTGTACCTAGCCCAACTTGAAAGAAGTTGTCATGTGGCGTGGCGCCGGCCAGTAGCAGTAGGCTGCTCGGAGCATGGTGCTCCCGGTTTGGTTCGGCCGCCGTGTATGGTGGGTTTGGCCCAACAACCGGTCCGACACCAGACAGTAGGAAAGCTTCAGAACGACGAAGGTAGGGAATACGATTGTCGGGGACGACAATGGACAAAGGAAGGGGGAATGTGGGGAAGGTGACCTGATGGACGGACTTGTCAGGAAGAAGAAGGGATGGTTTGTGCACTTTAGACAGATGTTAGTTATGACAGAAGGGAAACAGCTGGGAAAAGTGTAGATTGAGTGCAGTACCTTGGGTTGACAACAAGATGGCAGGGGGAGCGTGAGTTCTGGACTTGAAAGCAGTTTATGGCTAGAGAAACCGTTGGTCATGGGGGGCGGAGTTACAGGGAACGGGGAAAGTAATAAAAAGGACAGGAGGGTTCCAGAAAGTTCCAGTCCCGGGAAGAACTCTGAGGAGAGGAGTCAGTGAAGGAGTATGTGCTGTGAGGTGAGCTCAACTTGGGGACTGAGGAGAAAGGAAGTCAGGGGGGTGGCCCCGACACGAAGAACCGCAGTACAGACGAGGCCCCGGGGGAAACATACCAAATTGACGACGATCTCTGACCGGTAAAGTGCTGTTGGTGAACAGGCCTAAGGCGGCCACAGTGACCGAGCTGGGAGGAACATCACTGCACTAAAAGTATGGTGTATATATCCGGGCCAGGAAACGGAGGGCTGTGGATGAATTGCGGTGTACTGCTGAGGTCGTCAGGCGGACGACTAAATAAACTTGGACCTGTTGTACCCGAAATCTGCCTCCATCTTGTGTTTGTGACGTCTGTGCACGGCAAATGAGGGACCACCCCCCAGTGCGGCCACCCCTACTACACCCACAGTGAGTAGAAGTAGTCCTAGGAAATCTAGTATCCCTATGCTACGCAGAACCACCAGTAGTATAGCCAGTACAACACACACTACACCAGTAGTTAACACAAGGCATCCAGTAAGGTCCCCAACAACACCAATTCTACGTAGGTCTGTCCGTAGTACCCAAGGTATACCAACCATAAGGTTTCATATATAAATAAATTATGTGAATGGTAAACTGTAAATATGCAACCTTTTCAAGCTTATGAACCTTTTGGAAATATCAGTTTGTTTTTGATGGACAATTGGGCCACAGGACTATGTGTGGCCAAAACTATCTTGTATATAGTTTACCAACTGCTCAGGAATTGGACCATGGACATTGACGCATGGACTAATCATCATCAGGACTATTTTTGAGCTTTGGTTTTTGCAATTTTTCATTTTTGAAATCTTGTTACATTTACAATTGTTCATTTGTTAATATGTTTTACATGTTTTCTTCAGTCCGGGAGTACTGAATTGCACTAGGGGGGAATGTGGCGCCCCCAGGAGTATGGTCGCCACAGTGGCATTACCTTTCTCCTAGGGAGTGTGATGTCATGCTTAGAAGCAATAAAGGGTATCTCTGTCAGGTAAATTCAACACACAGCATGGTTCCCACGCCAGGCCAGCAGAGGGAGCTCTGAACCAAAGCTGGGGGAGGAGCTGCTCTCTGGGGGCCGGGAAGGGGAAGTTAGTTAGTTTGTGTGAGGAGGGCGAAGTGTGTGGATGAGAGAAGAAGAGTTGGAGGATTGAGCAGAGTTCAGGCTCCCTTCTAGCGTAGTGCATGGTCCGGAGTCCGGTCTCCGAGGTTGTATGGATGCTGATGTTCCTGCAGCAGAAACCGGAGGAGCAGGAGGCTGTAAATGCTCTGTTTCCACATAAGACTTGGAGGCACAACAGCAATGTGTGAGCCAGAAGAAGGAGGCTACAGCTGTCTGCCATACGAGGGGGTTCTAAAAGAGAACAAGCAAGGGGAACTTCAGTGTAACTCAGTACTGCATGTACCTCAGATAAGCGCTAGAAAGGAGACAACACAACCCATCTGCATAGAGAGATTCCTAAGTTGCTTCCAGGCTGGCCAACTCCTGTTCCATCTGTAATCTGGATCCTGGACTGCACTTGCAAAGCAAAGTAAAGGTAACAAAAACTGCACCCTGTTGTGTCATTGCCTTCTTCCTGCAACCCCTTCAGCACTGCTACATCTCTGTGCCTAACACTGCACCATCTTCCTCAACACCTATTACTACTGCCCTGGGACGACAGCTCCACCTGTGGGGAGCTATTACATCTTGCTGCCTTATACCATCTGTCCCAGAGGATCTGCCTGCAGCGTCGGCTTAACCCCTTAATTGCTGAGCACCACAGGTGGCGTCACGTATCATCCACTTATAAACTTTAATCACCCCTTTTACATGGACGCCCAGGGCCACGGACCGGGTCACCGCTACTGTGACACTTCCCTCTGAGATACCGGCCAGGTACCGAGTACCCCACTGCCCTGGCGGGCGATCCAACAGTACCTGAAGCACCACCTAGAGGAGTATGTGACGGCTGGAGGAGAGCGGGGGACAGCAATAAAGTAGCATGATTTCATGGCTCTGTTACAAAATGAAAGGCACAAATGAAATGGCCTCAAAGTAACGTGTGACATATTTTTAATGGCTCTTATTGTTATTTTGAATCCAGGTCATGTAAAAAAGAAGCATTGACTTGCCTCTGACATTATTTTGCAAGCATCTCATTAATAGTTGTGCCTTGTAGATTTGGCAGATAATGCTGGGAGTTTGCAGCTCTGAAGTCTGCACCAGTGGTGAATGCAGCTTTGATATTTATGTAGGCTATAAAGATATGAATCAGTAAGAGTTAAATAAACCATTGGATTTGGAGAAGTACTCTGCTTTTGAAGTATTATTTAGGATTGTATATAGGGGCTCAGATCAGGACACTGTTAGTCCCCTCCGCTCACACTAATCGCTGCCATCTGGTGAAGGTGAAATGCTGAGATTTATTTGCGTTAAGCTTGTGATATTAACTAGAGAGCATTGGTAACATATTCCCGTCATATTATCTGGCTCTGACTATTACCGTTTGAACCAGACAGCACTATTGTAGAATTACGCAATGTACGGTACTATTATACAATGTAAAACCACACTATTATAAAGTTATCCATCTGGGGGGTCATCGTTTTATGCAGTATAGAAAGTTATTAAACTTTGCAAATCACTTTATTATGGGATTTGTTTTTATTCCTGTAAAATAAATAGTATTTAACAAATGGCTTCCAGACCCTGGCTTTTCCCAAGTCTGTTTCCTGCCTTCAGCCCTATCTTAGAAGTTGCTCACACAAGTGTATAACTCGGATAAGTGCTATCCTATGTTTTATCGGACGGCACTTGGCCCAGCGTTATACTCTGGGGCAGTGCAGATCTGCAACTATTTTCTCATGCTGATTCAGATCCCATGCACTTATACAAGTCTATGGATGCGAGTGAAATAGTGGACTGCACTCAGATGTCATTCAAGTGCAGTACGATGTACGCTCACAGAGGCAATGCGGAAGATGAAGAAATTAAAGTTCTCTGTCTTTTCTGTACCTGTGCTGTGATTATCTCATGGGGAAGTATCGGATCACACTCAGATGACACTCAAGATGACACTCGCATCCCACTCAGATGACACACGAATCACACTCAGATCACACTAGGATAACATTCATGTGACACTTTAATCACATTCAGATGATACTCTGATCACATTTAGAAGGCAGGAACATAGAAGAAAAGCTGGGGGCTGGTAGCCACTTACAGTGGGTACGGAAAGTACGGAATTCAAACCTCTTTAAATTTTTCACTCTTTGTTTCATTGCAGCAATTTGGTAAATCAGTGAAATCATCGCTAGTCACTGATGCTGCGCAGACTCGGTAGCATGGGAAAATGAACTGTCACTTTCCTACGCTCAAGAGTTCACGGCAGTTTCTCAATCATTCTTCGGTGGTTTACAGTCGGGACGGAAGCATTAGCACCCATCCCAGTTGTAAACTATTTAACCCCCAGATATGGATTACTGCATGGTACTTTTCACGGGACAGGTATGGTATATTGTTGTTTTATTATTTTTTTATTTTTTACAGGAGATTGAGGGCATTGTTCGGATTTAGCAGAAGAACAAAGATGGCAAAACTGTGTGTTCTTTCATTTTATTAAAATACTTTATTTAAAAACTTATGGATTATAAAAGGATAGGTGTCTTATTGACACCTCTCCATTACTAAGCCAGGCTTAATGTAACCTTACAATACAAAGGTGACATTAACCCTTATTACCCCATATGCCACCTGCTACAGGGCAGTGGGAAGAGAGAGGCTAAGTGCCGGAATTGGCGCATCTTATAGATGCTCCTTTTCTGGGGTGGCTGGGGCAGATGCTTTTTAGCAAGGGGGGCCAATAACCATGGTCCCTTTCTAGGCTATTAATATCTGCCCTCAGTCACTCACTTTCCCTCTCTGGCACAGAAAATTGCACGGGAGCACACGACAATTTTTTTTGTTAATACATTCTTTTAGTAAACACATACAGGTCCCAAATTTTACACACACAGTACTAACAGTATTAGACACTGACATATATAAATCTAACTGGTCTGCATTGGTTTACTGTATGTAAACCATGTCTCCTATCCTGTCGGGTTCTGCAATGATTTTACAGAAGCCGACAAATGAATTATTGGCTATTCTGCTATCTATCTCTCTATGAAATGTAAAGATATATATATGTGTGTGTGTTACTCACATATATATACCTATACTATGTGTATATATCTATTCTATCTACTCTATTGTAAGCTGTCAGTGTACACAGCACATGAATTGCCGGCTTTTCAAAGGACACTGGTATTTCTCGCAAGTCACACTGATGGTCCGTGTGTAATCTGTTTTTTTTCTCGCACCCATAGACTTGCATTGGCGAGTCTCGACCGATATACGGTGCAAATCGCAGCAAGCTGCGATTTCACTTGCATGTATAATACAGCCGAGAAAAAAAAGGATGACAGGAGCTGCCCCATAGATTAACAGTGGTCCGAGTTCTATGCGATTTTTTTTGCATAGCACTCATCCGTATTCCGCTCTAGTGTGATGCCTAAGGATGAGTACCACTTACTTAGCAGGATTTTATCACCTCTCCTGCTTAGTAACCATTTTTTTAATTCTTGGAGGACAACCCCTTTAAAGCAAACCTGTCAGCAGGATTGTCCACAGTAACCTACACACAGTGTAAGGTCAGTGCCATTATACTGATTAAAATGATACCTTGGTTGAGGAATTCCGTCTTGTGGTTGTTGTTTAATCTTCCTATAAATGCTACTGCGGCACCACTTTGCTAGAGAAAAAAAATTGGCCACAGTAAAATGGCGCTGGTGGTGGTGCATGTGCAGTACCTTCTATTGCGTTCTGATAGCTGCTACTGTACTGGTGCTGGCGCCATTTTGCTAGAAAAAAAATTGGATGCAGTAAATTGGCATCGGTGGCTATTGCACTTGCACAGTAGCATCTATAGTAATGCGATAGATGCTACTGCGCATGCGCCCCCGCCAGCACCATTTTGATGAATGTAATTTTTTTAACCTTTTTGACCAATATTATAAGCAAAATGCTTTATATGCTAGTCCGCCATTTAAACACACCCTAGTATATGCAGTTTGTAAAATAGGGGGCAGTACAGTGAAGGATCAGTGACCTGTCATTAGCCCATATAGATGCATTTTAAACCAGAGCACCACATATAGGCCCCACCCACAACCCCACCCACAGTCCCACCAAAGAGCATAAGAATATCATTAACTGAAAACTACAAATAAAGATTAAGCAACAACCGCAAGACAGATTTCATCACCAGGTATCATTTTAATCAATGTTTACGGTGCACAATCCTGCTGACAGATTCCCTGTGAATGCTGTAGTACCAAGCACAACCACAAGCATGAGTGGCGCTGTCTTTGTAAGCAGTGAAGGGTGCCATTGTTCAGCTGACTTGGACAGAAGTTGGACCCTGTCAAATGCTGTAATACCTAAAAAAAAACTAGCGTGACACATACAATAATATTATTCAAAGTAAAGAGTTATTGAAGGCTCTTGGGACTTACTGAATATTTTTCGAATGACCGTATCATATTTTCCCAGGAAAGGCCACTTTATTTATGGAGTACGATATTTGCAGTTCCTAGTGTTAATGCAAATGTAGTAAGATGTTTTTTCCATTCTTCTGGAACGACATACGAGGCATTTAAGGTAAACAACAATCTTTTTGGGAACTCTATTCTGAGCCAAGAGCTTACCAAACATTTCCATTGGATTCTTAGGTCAGAAAGTGCATTGCTAGAAAAGAAAACAGCTGCATCACATAAGATCAATTCTTAGTAAAGTGCCTGCCTTAAAAAAAAATCACTCCCCAGGCAGGTGTAGATGTACATGCACATATAAGAAAGCTAGAAATGTCGTATAAAGTGGCATGTAAAAGTTTGGACGCCCCTGGTCAAAATTACTGTTATTGTGAATGGTTAAGCAACTGGAGATGAAATGACCTCTAAACGACCTAAAGTTAAAGATGACACATTTCCTTTGTATTTTAGTCAAATATACTGTATATATGTTATCATTTTTTACATTATGAAAATTAGAAAAAGGGCTGATGCAAAAGTTTTCGCACCATTGGAGATTTGTGGGCTCAGTTAACTTTGACCAAGGTTTCAGACCTTAATTAGCCTGCTAGGGTTATATGACTTGTTCACTATCATCGTTAGGAAAGGCCAGGTGATGCAAATTTCCCAGTTTTATAAAAACCCAGTCTCCTCTAACCTTGTGCCAAAAAATTAGCAGCCATGGGGTCTTAGCACTCTGAAAATGAAAATGGTGACATCTGCAAATCATTACCGCCAGTCCGACAGCTGCAGCTGTGATCGGAGGTAAAATGTTTACCTAAGGACATTGGAGTCAGCTGAGGGGACAACAATTCCCATCAGCCTACTCCTGCTGCTGCTGCTATTAACATGGAATATTCATCAGCCAGCTCCTGCGTTCTAAATAAATACGGTAATTAAAGAAAAACGGAGTGGGTTCCCATGGATTTTTGATAACCAGCCAGGCAAAACTGATAGCTGCAGGCTGCAATCCTCAGCTGTTAGTGTTAATAAGGTTGGCTATCAAGAATAGAGGAGTCCACAATTTTTAAAAATTATAATGTACCAGCTGAAGAGCCTGGCCCTGCCCAGGCATAGTAACTAACTATGGTTAGTTATAACAAATTATGATGATTATATATATATATATATATATATATATATATATATATATAAAGCTGAGTGTAGAGCCCCGCCCATTCCGCATAGCCACATTCACTATAATATCCCACATCATCCTGTCAGCCAGAGCTACCGGACTACTACCCATAATATCCCACATCATCCCGTCAGCCAGAGCCACTGGACTACTACCCATAATATCCCACATCATCCTATCAGCCAGAGCCACTGGACTACTACCCCTAATATCCCACATCATCATCACACAGCCAGAGCCACCGGACATCTACCACTAATATCCCACATCATCCCATCTGCCAGAACTGCCGGACTTTTACCCATAATATCCCACATCGTCCCATCAGCCAGAGCCTCTGGACTACTACTCCTAATATCCCACATCATCCCATCAGCCAGAGCCACCGGACTACTACCCCTAATATCCCACATCATCCCATCAGCCAGAGCCACCGGACTACTACCCATAATATCCCATATTATCCCGTCAGCCTGGAGTCAGAACAAGAGCACTGAGTGGAACGGTCCTAACTTCCATACTGGGGATCCCTTTAAGAGAGGCCTGGCATCAGAACCAGAGCACTGGGTGAATTTGCCCTGACTTCCATACCAATGATCCCTTTAATAGAAGCCTGGGGTGAGAATCAGAGCGCTGAGGGATTTACCCTAACTTCCATACCGGGGATCCCTTTAAGAGAGGCCTGGGGTCAGTACCAAAGCGCAGAGTGGATTTTCCCTCACTTCCATACCGAGGATCCCTTTAAGAGGGGACTTGGGTCAGAACCAGAGTGCTGAGTGGATTTACTCTAACTTCCATACCGGGGATCCCTTTAAGAGAGCCTGGGATCAGAATCAGAGCGCCAAGGGATTTGCCCTAACTTCCATACAGGATATGCCATTAAGGCTGTGTGCACACGCTGCGGATTTTGCTGCGGTTCCGCAGCGGTTTTGGCCGCTGCGGACCCGCAGCAATTTTTGGTGCGGTGTACAGTAGCATGATTCCCTATGGGAATCAAAAACCGCAGTGCAGATGGTGCGGAATTTTCCGCGCGGATTATCTGCGGTTTTCAATCCGCAGAAAGAATTGACATGTCAATTCTTTCTGCGGATTCCCCTGCGGTTTGCCATCTCCTCCATTGAGGAGATGAAAAACCGCAGGGCAAAACCGCAGAGAATACGCAGGTAAAACCGCAGGTCTTTTGACCTGCGGTTTCACCTGCGGATTTTACAAAATCCACGCGGATGAATCCGCACCTAATCCGCAGCGTGTGCACACAGCCTAAGAGAGCCTGGGGTCAGTACCAGAGCATTTGAAGGCAATTGCCCTGACTTCCATATCGGGGATCCCTTTTTTAAGAGAGGCCTGGGGTCAGAATTAAAGCGCTGGATGGATTTGCCCTGACTTCCATACCGGAGATCCCTTTAAGAAGGGCCTGGGGTCAGTACCAAAGCGCAGAGTGGATTTGCCCTAAATTCCATACCAATGATCCCTTTAAGAGATCCTGTGGTCAGAACCACAGAGCTGAGTGGAACGGTCCTAACTTCCATACCGGGGATCCCTTTAACCCCTTCACTACCAAGGGTGGTTTGCACGTTAACTCCCGGGCCAATTTTTACAATTCTGACCACTGTACCTTTATGAGGTCATAACTCTGGAACGCTTCCATGGATCCCGGTGATTCTGACATTGTTTTCTCATGACATATTGTACTTCATGTTAGTGGTAAAATTGCATTCAAATAACTTGCGTTTATTTGTGAAAAAAACGGAAATTTGGCGAAAATTTTGAAAATTTTGCAATTTTCCAACTTTGAATTTTTATGCCCTTAAATCACAGCGATACGGCACACAAAAAACTTAATACATAACATTTCCCACATGTTTACTTTACATCAGCACAATTTTGGAACCAACATTTTTTTTGTTAGGAAGTTATAAGGGTTAAAAATTGACCAGCCATTTCTCATTTTTGCAACACCATTTTATTTTTAGGGACCACATCACATTTGAAGCCACTTTGAGGGGTCTATATGATAGAAAATACCCAAAAGTGACACCATTCTAAAAACTGCACCCCTTAAGGTGCTTAAAACCACATTCAAGAAGTTTATTAACCCTTTAGGTGCATCACAGGAATTTTTTGAATATTAAAAAAAAATGAACATTTAACTTTTTTTCACAAAAAAAATACTTCAGGTTCAATTTTCTTTATTTTACCAAGGGTAACAGGAGAAATTGGACTGCAAAAGTTATTGTGCAATTTGTCCTGAGTACGCTGATACCTGATATGTGGGGGGGGAACCACTGTTTCGGCGCATGGCAGACCTCAGTAGGGAAGGAGCGCCGTTTGACTTTTTCAATGCAAAATTGGCTGGAATTGAGATCGGACGCCATGTTGCGTTTGGAGAGCCCCTGATGTACCTAAACAGTGGAAACCCCCCCAAGTGACCCCATTTTGGAAACTAGACCCCCCAAGGAACTTATCTAGATATGTGGTGAGAACTTTGAACCCACAAGGGCTTCACAGAAGTTTATAACGTACAGCGGTACAATTAAAAAATCAAATTTTTTCCACAAAAATGATCTTTTCACCCTCAATTTTTATTTTTCCAAGGGTAACAGGACCCTAAAAGTTATTGTGCAATTTGTCCTGAGTACGCTGATACCCCATATGTGGGTGTAAATGACTATTTGGGCGCATAGCAGAGCTCGGAAGGGAAGCAGCGCCATTTGACGTTTTTGGCTAGAATTGAGATCGGACACCATGTCGCGATTGGAAAACCCCTGATGTACCAAAACAGTGGAAACCCCCTACAAATGACACCATTTTGGAATCTAGACCCCCCCAAGGAACTTATCTAGATGTGTGGTGAGAACTTTGAACCCACAAGGGCTTCACAGAAGTTTATAACGTACAGCAGTACAATTAAAAAATCATATTTTTTCCACAAAAATGATCTTTTCACCCTCAATTCTTATTTTTCCAAAAGTAACAGGACCCTAAAAGATATTGTGCAATTTATCCTGAGTACGCTGATACCCCATATGTGGGTGTAAACCACTATTTGGGCGCATGGCAGAGCTCGGAAGGGAAGCAGCGCCATTTGACGTTTTTGGCTGGAATTGAGATCGGACACCATGTCGCGTTAGGAAAGCCCCTGATGTACCAAAACAGTGGAAACCCCCCACAAATGACACCATTTTGGAAACTAGACCCCCCAAGGAACTTATCTAGATGTGTGGTGAGCACTTTGAACACCCCAGTGCTTCACTGAAGTTTATAACGTCCGGGCGTGAAAATAAAAAAATCGTATTTTTTCCACAAACATCATCTTTTAGTCCCCATTTTTTTATTTTCCCAAGGGTAACAGGAGAAATTGGACCCCAAAAGTTGTTGTCCAATTTGTCCTGAGTATGCTGACACCCCATATGTGGGAGAAAACTACTGTATGGGGACACGTCGGGGCTCGGAAGGGAAGTAGTGACGTTTTGGAATGCAGACTTTGATGGAATGGTCTGCGGGTGTCATGTTGCCTTTGGAGAGCCCCTAATGTACCTAAACAGTGGAAACCCCCCACAAATGATCCCATTTTGGAAACTAGACCCCCTGAGGAACTTATCTAGATGTGTGGTGAGCACTTTGAACCCCCAAGGGCTTCACAGAAGTTTATAATGCCCAGGCATGAAAATAAAAAAATCGTATTTTTTCCACAAACATGATCAATTAGTCTCCAATTTTTTTATTTTCCCAAGGGTAACAGGAGAAATTGGACCCCAAAAGTTGTTGTCCAATTTGTCATGAGTACGCTAATACCTCATATGTGGGAGAAAACTACTGTATGGGCACACGTCGGGGCTCGGAAGGGAAGTAGTGACGTTTTGTAATGCAGACTTTGATGGCATGGTCTGCGGGTGTCATGTTGCTTTTGGAGAGCCCCTGATGTACCTAAACAGTGGAAACCCCCCACAAGTGACCCCTTTTTTGAAACTTGACCCCCTAATGAACTTATCTAGATGTGTGGTGAGCAGTTTGAACCCTCCAGTGCTTCACAGAAGTTTATAACGACCGGGCGTGAAAATAAAAATATCGTATTTTTTCAACAAACATCATCTTTTAGTCCCCATTTTTTTTATTTTCCCAAGGGTAACAGGAGAAATTGGACCCCAAAAGTTGTTGTCCAATTTGTCCTGAGTACGCTGATACCTCATATGTGGGAGAAAACTACTGTATGGGCACACGTCGGGGCTCGGAAGGGAAGTAGTGACGTTTTGGAATGCAGACTTTGATGGATTGGTCTGCGGGTGTCATGTGCGTTTGGAGAGCCCCTGATGTACCTAAACTATTGAAACTCCCCACAAGTGACCCCATTTTAGAAACTAGACCCCCCACGGAGCTTATCTAGATGTGTGGAGAGCACTTTGAACCCCCAAGTGCTTCACAGAAGTTTATAACGCCTGGGCGTGAAAATAAAAAAAACATTTTTTTCCGCAAAATTATATTTTTGCCCCCAATTTTTTATTTTCCTAAGGGTAACAGGAGAAATTGGACCCCAAAAGTTGTTTTGTAATTTGTTCTGAGTAGGCTGATACCCTACATGTGGGGGTAAAACACTGTTTGGGCGCATGGCAGAGCTTGGAAGGGAAGGAGCACCATTTGACTTTTTCAACGCAGAATTGGCTGGAATTGAGATCAGACGCCATGTTGCCTTTGGAGAGCACCTGATGTGCCCAAACAGTGGAAACCCCCCAATTATAACTCCAACCCTAACCTCAACACACCCCTAACCCTAATCTGAGCCCTAGCCCTAACCCTAGCCCTAACCCTAGCCCTAACCCTAACCCTAGCCCTAACCCTAACCCTAGCCCTAACCCTAACCCTAGCGGGAAAATGGAAATAAATACATTTTCTTTTAGTTTTATTATTTTTCCCTAACTAAGGGGGTGATAACGGGGGGTTTGATTTACTATTTATGGCGTTTTTTATGTTTGGCGGCTGTCACACGCTAAAAGACGCTTTTTATTGTAAAAATAGTTTTGCATCACCACATATTGAGAGCTATAATTTTTCCGTATTTTGACCCACCGAATCATGTGAGGTCTTATTTTTTGCGGGACGAGGTGACGTTTTTATTGGTACCATTTTCGGGCACGTGACATTTTTTGATCGCTTTTTATTCTGATTTTTGGGACGCAGAATGAACAAAAACCAGCGTTTCATGAATTTCTTTTGGGGGGTGCGTTTACACCGTTCCGCGTGCGGTAAAATTGATAAAGCGCTTTTATTCTTCGGGTCAGTACGGTTACAGCGATACCTCATTTAGGTCTTTTTTTATGTTTTGTCGGTTTTTTGCAATGAAAACAATTTTATATAAAAAATAATTATTTTTGTATCGCTTTATTCTGCGAGCTATAAATTTTTTATTTTTTTGCGGATGATGCTGTATGGCGGCTCGTTTTTGCGGGACAAGATGACGTTTTCAGCAGTACCATGGATATTTATATGCGTCTTTTTGATCACGCGTTATTGCACTTTTTGTTCGGTGGTATGATAATAAATCATTATTTTTTGCTTCGTTTTTTATTTTTATTTTTTAAGGGGTTCACTAAAGGGGTTAACTAATGGGACAGTTTTATAGGGCAGGTCATTACGGACGCGGCGATACCAAATATGTGTACTTTTATTGTTTTTGTTTTTTTTTATTTTGAAAAAATGGATTTATTGGGGAATATTTTTTTTTTTTTTTACTAATTTATTTAGCGATTTTTTTTAATTATTTTTAACACTTTTTTTTTTTTTTTACTTTATTACCTTGTCCCAGGTGGGACATCACTGTCCTGTGACAGATCGCTGATCTGTCACATCACAGATCACTGTGACAGATCAGCGATCTGTCACAGGCACTGCTGCAGACTTCCTCATGCCTGCGCTTTGCAGGCAGTGAGGAAGTCAGCTCTCTACAGGCCCCCGGATCCAGGGGCCTGTAGGGAAAGAGCCCCCGCAGCAGCGCTGCACATTGCGCTGCCGTGGGGGGCTCAGGGAAGCACGGAGGGAGCCCCCTCCCTGCCGATGCTTCCCTTTAACCCCCGGTACACCGCGATCGCGTTTGATCGCGGTGTACAAGGGGTTAACGTGTCGGGGGCGGTCCGTGACTGCCCCTGACACATTGTTCCGGGTGTCAGCTATGATAATTAGCTGACACCCAGCCGCGATCAGCGGCGCTCACCACGTGGGCGCCGCTGATCGCTGGGACGTAATATTCCGTCCATGGTAGTTAGGTCCAGGGTCACATGGATGGAATATTACGTCCTTTGTAGGTAAGGGGTTAAGAGAGGCCTGGGGTCAAAACCAAAGCGCTGGATGGATTTGCTCTGACTTCCATACCAATGATCCCTTTAAGATGGAAGATGTGCCTATGGGATGGAGGATGTATGATGTGTATATAGGCAAGCGAGGGGGGATTCAGTTCCCTGGGCGGAGCTACCGGTGGGGCGCGGCAGAGGGCGGGGCTTAGCGGCGGCCGTGCGCAGGCCGTCGCTGCGCTCATAAACGCTAGTGTGAAACTAGCCTTAGACACGGACCAATGATTCTCTATGGGATCCCTCGCACCAGCCGTATATTTCTCATCCGTATTCTAGGCTCCGTGCCAATCGCGGCATGCTGCGATTGTCAGTGTACTACGGCCGTAATACGCCAATGCAAGTCTATGGGTGCGCAAAAAATACGCATTACACACGGACCACACATGTGTGACTTGCGAGAAATACGCACCCGGTGTCTTTTAGCAAAAGCCGGCAATTCAGTGCGCTATACAGTAAACTCACACTGACAGGTTTAATAAAGAAAGAAAGAATAGATATAGACACATAGAATACATACATATCTATATATATACAGTATATGCATTCTATGTGTCTATATCTATTCTTTGGTTTCTGTTAGAAACCCTGTCATTGGGCTCCATTATATGTCCATTTTGTAAGCCTGCGAGAAAATCTCGCCATACGGATGCCATACGGATTACATACGGATGCTGACATGCGCAAAATACGCGACCACACCTTGATTACGGATGACATACGGAGCACTGTTTAGGGGTCTGTCATCCGTATTACGCATGTAAAATACTGACCGTATTTTGCGTCGGTTAGTGTGACCCCGGCCTTACAGTATCCATCTTGTTCTGACAGCCATGTTGTAATTCAGCTCAGCTATTCTATGCTCAGTTCTGCTATGCAAACAGCAGGTAGCATGATCAAGCACTGTAGAGCCCCATGATCTAACAATATAATGTTGAGTTTGTAAATGGTAATTAATATTGGTCAAATAGTGGGTCACAGTTTCTGTGTGCAAAACTATCAATCTTCAACTCCTCAATAGAGATAAAAATTGCCCATATTGAGATCTATATCTATCTCTATCAGGAAAGACACAGTAGGGGCTCATACCCATTTGCGAGTAAAAAAAAGGTCCGATTTCAGGACCAAAAAAACAGCCGAGTGCTATGCAAGTGTCATGCGACTGTAATGCAATTTCCGTGCAATTTTTCCATATGACATGCATATGCAATCCATATGCAATGCGATTTTAACATGAGGTTGTACCTACAGAAGTTTTCTCCATGTAAAAACTCGTGTTAAAATAGCATTGTAAACTAACACTGCACACATCGTTTTAAAAAAAACAAACCGATGCGCCTTTTCTGGGGTGGCTGGAGGCACATTTTTTTTATCCGGCGGGGGCTAAAACAATGGTCCCTCTCTAGGCTAATAAAATATGCCCTCAATCACTAGCTTTCCCTCTCTGGTTGCGAAATTTGCGCAGGAGCCCACGCATTTTTTTCTGGGAATTAACCCTTGAATTTAAGAGCTACAGCTCACAAATTTGAAACATATACACTACTAACATTTTTAGTCAGAGACATATAAAAAAATAGGGATATGCAGTGGTTTACCATATGTAAACCATGTCTCATATCCTGTCGGGTTCTGAAATGAATTGACAGAAGCCGGCAAATGAATTACCTGCTTTTGTTCTATCTTACTGTGCCAAATAAATAAATAAATAAAAAATAAATATATATATATAATGAAATATAATTATATATATAGATATATAGATATATAGATATATATAGATATATATACTGTAGATATATATATAATATAATTCTATAATTATATATCTATAATAATAAATGCCCTAAGCAGCTTACGGTTGTATCAACTTCCGTCCAGTTGTAACCGGTGACGTCACCGCACACCTCTTTCCATGTTAACCCTCAACACACCACTCCTCCTCAACACACACACTCCTCAACACACACTCCTCTCACCTTTCACCATCTCCACTCACGTCCACTCACTCTTTCACTCCACCTACGACCCCTTCTCTCACTCCGTCTCTCATACTCACGCCGTCATCGCCGCTGATCCACGATCCCCTACATGTTCTTCCGCCGGCGCCATCCTGGATCCAGACGTCCTCCACGCCGGCGACATGTTCTTGCGGCGACGCCATCTTGAGTATCATGAAATCCCGTGATACTCAAGATGGCGTCGCCGCAAGAGCATGTCGCCAGCGTGGATGCCGTCGGCATCCAAAATGGCGTCGGCGAAATCTCGCGAGATTTCGCCGACGCCATTTTCGATCCCGACGGCATCCACGCCGGCGACATGTTCTTGCGGCGACGCCATTTTGGATCTGTGAAATCCCGCGATACTCAAGATGGCGTCGCCGCAAGAACATGTTGCCGGCGAGGACGACATCGGGATCCAAAGTGGCGTCGGCGAAAACTCACGAGATTTCGCCGACGCCATTTTGGACACCGACGTCATCCACGCCGGCGACATGTTCTTCCGGCGACGCCATCTTGAGTATCGCGGGATTTCACGATACTCAAGATGGCGTCGCCGCAAGAACATGTCGCCGGCGTGGAAGGACGTCTGGATCCAGTATGGCGCCGGCGGAAGAAGATGTCGGGGATCGTGGAGCAGCGGCGATGACGGCGTGAGTATGAGAGACGGAGTGAGAGAAGGGGTCGCATGTGGAGTGAAGGAGTGAGTGGACGTGAGTGGAGATGGTGAAAGGTGAGAGGAGTGTGTGTTGAGGAGTGTGTGTGATGAGGGTTAACATGGCAAGAGGTGTGATGCTATCGCATCCTCCCGATGCGATAGCATCGGGCCATAATCTAGTATAAAATATAATTATATATATAATATAATTATATATATATTATATTAAATATAATTTTATATATATAATATACATACAAATCATATATAAAAGATATATAATATATATACAGTACATATAGTATATATATTTAAGTTACACATATTAAATATATATTGTAAATATATATATATATAAAGAGAGCGAGAGATGTCAGTGACAGTTAGTATAGAGTGTTGCTGTCTATAAATTATAGGGGGACCCCACGCCATTTTTTTCCCTGAAAAAATCATTTGTTAATTAATTACATGTACACAATTTAGAAACAACACTAGACTAATTGTATTTGTCACTAACATATATATATATATTTGATATATATTATATTTTGATTATATTTATATTATATTTATATGTATATATATAATATATTTATATATTAAATATATAATATCTATTATATATAATATATTAGATATATATTATATGTATATATATATATATCTATGTCTTCAATACAATATATTATATATATATATATATATTATTTTATGCATATGTATATATATATATAATAGCTGAAGAGCCCGGCATTGCCTGGGCATAGTAACCAACTGTGGTTAGTTATAACAAATTATATTGATTATATTGCACATAACAACCGTGCATCTAATCCTATCCTGTGTGATACTGACTGCTGAGCCATGTATCTAATCCTGTGTGATACTGACTACTGAGCCGTGTATCTAATCCTATTCTGTGTGATACTGTCTGCTGAGCCGTGTATCTAATACTATTCTGTGTGATACTGTGTGCTGAGCTGAGTATCTAATCCTATCCTGTGTGATACTGTCTGCTGAGCCGTGTATCTAATCCTATCCTGTGTGATACTGTCTGCTGAGCTGTGTATCTAATCCTATCCTGTGTGATACTGACTGCTGAGCTGTGTATCTAATCCTATCCTGTGTGATACTGACTGCTGAGCTGTGTATCTAATCATATCCTGTGTGATACTGTCTGCTGAGCTGTGTATCTAATCCTATCCTGTGTGATACTGACTGCTGAGCTGTGTATCTAATCCTATCCTGTGTGATACTGTCTGCTGAGCCGTGTATCTATTCCTATCCTGTGTGATACTGTCTGCTGAGCTGTGTATCTAATCCTATCCTGTGTGATACTGACTGCTGAGCTGTGTATCTAATCCTATCCTGTGTGATACTGCCTGCTGAGCCATGTGTCTAATCCTATCCTGTGTGATACTGACTGCTGAACTGTGTATCTAATCCTATCCTGTGTGATACTGACTGCTGAACTGTGTATCTAATCCTATCCTGTGTGATACTGACTGCTGAGCCGTGTATCTAATCCTATCCTGTGTGATACTGACTGCTGAGCCGTGTATCTAATCCTATCCTGTGTGATACTGACTGCTGAACTGTGTATCTAATCCTATCCTGTGTGATACTGTCTGCTGAGCCGTGTATCTAATCCTATCCTGTGTGATACTGACTGCTGAGCTGTGTATCTAATCCTATCCTGTGTGATACTGACTGCTGAGCCGTGTATCTAATCCTATCCTGTGTGATACTGGGCTCCCCCTACAGTCTGTGTCAGAGGGTGGTCTGTGTTGGCACGGTAATAAATTGTGTTATTTCCAGCTTTACAGAAGGACGATAACACCATAGAAATGATAAGAATAATAGGCCTCAGTTACCTCAACTGTCTACAAAGAAAACTGTTGCTGATAGCAACCAATCACAGCTCATTTTTCATCTTTTAAACAGCTCTGGGACAGCCTGGCAAGTTTTGAGTGGCGACTTTTGTGTTTTGACTTTTATGTGGCGAGGTTGGTGTATGTGTGGTGAAATGTGTGCTGAGAGTGGTATATGTGTTGAAGCACGTGGTAGTGTGTGGCGCATTTTGTGTGTGTTCATATCCCCATGTGTGGTGAGTATACCATGTCAGGGCCCCACCTTAGCAACTGTACAGTATATACTCTTTGGTGCCCTTGTTCACATCTGGCAGCTGTCAATTTGCCTCCAACACTTTTCCTTTCACTTTTTCCCCATTATGTAGATAGGGGCAAAATTGTTTGGTGAATTGGAACACACGGGGTTAAAATTTCACCTCACAGCAAAGCTTATGACGCTCTCGGGGTCCAGACGTGTGACTGTGCAAAATTTTGTGGCTGTAGCTACGACGGTGCAGATGCCAATACATACACTTTTTTCACATTATGTAGATTATGTAGATAGGGGCAAAATAGTTTGGTGAATTGGAACATGTGGGGTTAAAATTTTGCCTCACAACATAGCCTATGACGCTCTCGGGGTCCAGACGTGTGACTGTGCCAAATTTTGTGGCTGTAGCTGCGACGGAGCGGATTCCAATCCCGGACATACACACATACATACATACACACCCACATTGAGCTTTATATATTAGATATCTTATGTATATTCATTCTCTCTCTCTCTCTCTATATATATATATATATATATATATATATATATATATTATGGATATATATATTATATATATATATTACATATAATATATATATTATTTTATGTGTATATATATTATTTACATATATCTTTGAAATATATTACATATTATTATTACTATTATTTATTTCTATAGCACCATTGATTCCATGGTGCTGTACATGAGAAGGGGTAACATACAAAGTACAGTAAACAGAGTAACAATTACAGACTGCTATAGAGGGGAGAGAGGACCCCGCCCTTTCGGGTTTACATGCTACAGGATGGTGGGGAAGGAGACAGTAGGTTGGGGGGTTGCAGCAGTTCCAGTGATGGATGAGGTGATATCTCCAGTAGTGGTGAGGGGGCAGCAAGGATCATTGCAGGCTGTAGGCTTTCTTGAAGAGGTGGGTTTTCAGGTTCCGTCTGAAGGATCCGATTGTGGTTGATAGTCGGACGTGTTTGGGCAAAGAATTCCAGAGGATGGGGGCTATTCGGGAGAAGTCTTGGAGGCGGTTGGGTGAGGAGCAAATAAGTGTGGAGGATAGAAGGAGGTCTTGAAAGGACTGGATATTACGTGAGGGAAGGTATCGGGAGATTAGCTCAAAGACATATGGAGGAGACAGGTTATAGATGGCCTTGTAGGTCAGTATTAGTAATTTGAATTGGATACGCTGAGGGAATGGGAACCAGTGAAGAGATTTGCAGAGGGGAGAAGCGGAGGAGTAGCGAGGAGAGAGATGAATTAGTTGGGTGGCAGGGTTCAGGATGGACTGGAGAGGTGCGAGGGTGTTAGCAGGGAGGCCACAGAAAAGGATGTTGCAATAGTCGAGGCGGGAGATGATGAGGGCATGTACAAGCATTTTAGTAGAATGAGGGTTGAGAAAGGGACAGATTCTGGAAATATTTTTGAGCTGGAGAGGGCTTGGATGTGCGGTTTGAAGGACAGGGCAGAGTCAAGAGTTACTCCGAGGCAGAGGACCTCTGGTACGGGGGAAAGTGTGATGTTGTAAATTGTTATAGATAAGTCGGGTAAGGAAGATCTTTGAGATGGGGGAAAGATGATCAGTTCAAATTTGCCTACATTCAGTTTGAGGAAGCGAGAGGAGAAGAAGGAGGATATGGCTGATAGACACTCTGGGATTCTGAACAGCAGAGAGGTGACATCTGGGCCAGAGAGGTAGATCTGAGTATCATCGGCATAAAGGTGGTACTGGAATCCATGGGACTTTAGGCTATGTGCACACGGTGCGGTTTCTGCTGCGTTTCCGCAGCGGTTTTGCCGCTGTGGAAACGCAGCAGTTCCGCTGACCAAGTACAGTACAATGAAACCCTATGGGGTTTCAAAAACGCTGTGCTGACGGTGCGGTTCTTTCCGCGCGGTTTTGCTGCGGTTTACAAACCGCAGCATGTCAATTGTTTGTGCGGTTTCCGCAGCGGTTTCATACCTCTACCATAGGTCACTTTACCTGCGGTTTTACCTGCGTTTCCGCGCGGAAAAAACCGCAGCGGAATCCGCAACGTGTGCACATAGCCTTATGAGTTGTACCAGGCCAAGTGTATAGATTGAGAAGAGTAGGGGTCCTAGAACAGAGCCTTGGGGGACTCCAACAGAGAGCGGGTGAGATGAGGAGGTAGTGTGGGAGTGGGAGATGCTGAATGTGCGGTTGGAAAGGTGTGAGGAGGTCCAGGATAGGGCAAGGTCTTTGATGCAAAAGAAGGAGAGGATCTGTAGTAGGAGGCAGTGGTCAACTGTGTCGAAAGCAGAGGACAGGTCTAGAAGGAGGAGTATAGAGTATTGTCCGTTAGATTTGGCTGTAAGTAGGTCATTGGTAATTTTGGTCAGGGCTGTCTCAGTGGAATGATGGAGATGGAAACCAGATCGTAGATTGTCAAAGAGCAAGTTAGATGAGAGGTGGGAGGAAAGGTCACCGTGGACATGCTGTTCCAGGAGTTTAGAAGCGAATGGGGCAGCGATATTTGGCGATAGCTGGACATGGCTGTTGGGTCAAGAGTTGGCTTTTTAAGGATAGGCGTGATTGTGGTGTGGCGCCCCTGAGGGTCCAGTCACCACAGAGGTACTGCATTTCATCCAGAGGTGTGGTACCCCACGACCAGGTAAGGTGAGTGCACCCGACCAGATTACAACACCCACATCCCACACACCAGTAGTGTAGCAGAGCACCCTTTATGGCTCCCTGCTTGGAACACGAAAAGTGCTGGGAGGTGGGCGGAGCGTAGCTTAGAGCGGGAGCAGGATAGAAAGAGAGATCAGATCCCTCTGAGGGAGGGAAAGCAGAAGGACGTGTCTGCAGCAGCTCTACTGCCTAAAGGCTGCTGGACAGATTGGAATACAAGGGAAGCTCCCTAGGAAAGAAGGTTCTTCTGGAACACGGCTGAAGCGAACTCCCCGTGGAACCCTTATCCATGCTGACTACAGGTCAGGTGGAGGGAGAAACTGGTCACAAAGGGAACGGCCCCTAGCCTAGATCGCATTCTTCAGGGTGCCACTAGCAAGCCGATAGCTTTGGTTACTTTATGGACTATCGCCCCTACCTCAGTTAGTCCGACTGGAAAGGCACTATATAGAATCACAGAAATGGTGAGGCATTGTCTGAACAGGATTCGCAGATGCTGGCCCAGAACAATAACTGTGAAGTGCTGGAGTGGAAGGAAGGAGTTTTAGTAGCAAATTGTTTGGTAACGACCAGGAAAGGCACACACTGACTGGGAAAGCTGGAAAGGTGCATTTTATCTTATCTGAAAGTTGGCTGGACCCCTCACCTGGAGGACACAGAACTGAAGCGGGCATCTGTGTGTACAGCAGAACTGTGAGTAAAGCCCATTGAACTACATGCCAATGTGTCCTCCGCATTCTTTCTGCGCCACTCATCCAGCCCTGCTACATCTTCCTCTCTACACTACCTCGCCATCTACCCACTCATCTTTTTTGCCCTGGGACTACAGCTCTACCTGTGGAGGGCTTCAACATCTCAGCTGCACCCAACATCTGTCCCAGAGAAGCAACACTACAGCGCTGGTCAATCTGACCAGAAACCACAAGTGGCGTCATGAATCACTTCATAGACTTTATCCCCATTCAATTCAACCCCTTTTACATGACCGCCTGAGGCCACGGACCGGGTCACAGCCACTGTGACATTTCCTATTGAAGTCAATGGGCCCGGCGCCGAGTATCCCACGGACTCTGGGGCGCGTCAGTGGCATTTTTGAAAGCAGAAGGGAAAGTGCCGGAAGTAAATGATAGGTTGAAGAGGTGGGTTAATATATTTATTATACGTATATATATTCTTTATATATTACATATTTATTATATGTATCCATATACTGTATATATTTTATATATATATCATATATTATATATATTACATATATTATATGTATAATGTACAGCATATATTATATATTAGATATATATATGTGTGTGTGTCACTGACATATGAATGTATTCTATGTGTATATATCTAGTGTTTTGTGAGCTGTCAGTGTGATTTTACAAAACAAATCAATTATCACCTAATCTACTACTGTATGTATCTCTCTATTAAATATAAATATACAGTATATATGTGTGTCTCATTGATATATATATTATATATATACACATCTATTCTATGTGTATACATGTATTATATCTTTTGCATTCTAATAGGTCAGTGGGATTTTACTGTATAGCCGCATATGAATTACCAGCTTTTCTGTCTATCTATCTATCTATCTATCTATCTATCTATCTATCTAATATAAATAGATATATATGTGTGTGTCACTGACATGTATATATATATATATGTATTTTATGTGTATATATCTATTCTTTCTATTCTTTTCTCAGCTGTCAGTGTGATTATACAGTAGCCGCATATGAATTCCCAGCTTTTCAAAGGACACTGGTGCATATAAATCAGACAGCACTCGCATGGTGCAAGTGCTGTCAGATTTTTACACACACCCATTGACTTGCATTGGCAATTTTCACCCAAAAATCACAGCAAATCGCAGCATGCTGCAATTTTTTTCTCAGTACGATTTCAGCTGAGAAAAAAATCGCAAATGAGATGCCACACATTGAAAAGCATTGGTCAGAGTGCAATCCGATTTTCGCATCAGTGAGTAGGAGCCCTAAGTCAGAGAAAGGGGCCTGCAGCACTGAAGAGAAGCAGGGTGCTACTGGGAAATGTATTTTTAGCAGATAATAGGACTGCCCATTCAGCTTTGTGAAACTGGATGCACAGAGATGCAGAAGGAGATGAAAAAAGATACAAAAGTACAAGAAATAAACATTACACTGATATTGTACTGTACATTAATATTAGCCATGCAGATACTGTGATTTCTAAAAAAAAAAATTGTCTTTGTGAAAATAACTCTTTAACCCCTTTCCGACATCGGGCGTACATTTATGTCTATGTCAGACTCCCTCCCTTTGATGTTGACTCTGGGGGTGAGCCCACATCATTCCCGGCACATGTAAGTTGTTTTGAACAGCTGACAAGTACTCGGAACAGCCACGGGTGGAATTGTGATCCACAGCGGCATTTAATGCACGCTTCCGGCCATTGAGCCGGAAATCCGCCCATCGGTAACCCCCGTCACATGACCGCCGGTCACCAATAGGTTGGCATGACAACCAGAGGTCTCCTCCTGGAGACCTCTATGATTGTCACTGCCGGATTGCTATGAGCGCCGCCAGGTGCTCAGTGCTCATAGCAGGTAAGCAAATCTTCTACATACAGGTGATCTGATCATCACCTGTATGTAGCTGGGCCGATCAGGTTATGGCAGCTTCTAGTCTCCCCTGGAGGCTACTGAAGCATGCCAAAAGTAAAAAAAATGTTTTTAAAAATATTAAAAAATAAAAAAATAAATAAAAGTTCAAATCACCCCCCTGTCGCCCCATTCAACATAAAACAATAAAGAAAAATAAAACATATACGTATTTGGTATCACCGCGTTCAGAATCGCCTGATCTTTCAATAATAAAATGATTAACCCAATCGCTAAACGTCATAGCAAGAAAAAAAATCAAAATGCCAGAATTACTTTTTTTGGTCGCCGCAACATTGCATTAATATGCAATAGCGGGCGATCAAAAGATCATATCTGCACCAAAATGGGATCATTAAAAATATTAGCTTGGTACCCATAAATAAAGCCCTCACCAAAACTTAGATCACGAAAAATGGAGACGCTATGGGTATCGGAAAATGGCGCAAATATTTTTTTTTTTTAACAAAGTTTGGAATTTTTTTTTCACCACTTAGATAAAAAAGAACCTAAACATGTTTGGTGTCTATGAACTCGTAATGACCTGGAGAATCATAATGACAGGTCAGTTTTAGCATTTAGTGAAAATGGTGAAAAAAAAAGTACACCACATGGTAAAACCAATGGTGTTGTTCAAAAGTACTACTCGTCCCACAGAAAACAAACCCTCACATGGCCGTTTTGACCAAAAACTAAAAAAGTTATGGCTCTGGAAAGAAGGGGAACTAAAAATGAACATGCAAAACCAAAAATACCTCAAATACCTCTGGTCGTTAAGGGGTTGTCCACTAGTCAGAGATCCTCTTCTCAATGACTAGATTTCCCCGATGTAAAATAATAACAACCTACTGTATACACATCACTTGTGCAGGCATCGTTCCAGCAATGTTGACACTTTTGCTCTCACCTTTTTCAGATGTAATAGACATCCGGAGAAAGTCAGAGAACAGCAGAAGCTTTCATTTCTTCCAGGTGTCAGATTTGTCAAAAGGAAGTGACTGCTGATTGGCTGCAGGGCTCATGTGAAATAGCAATCTGAAACAGCATGGGGAAATGTCTAGAAAAATGTGATGGAGCCTTTTTGATAGACCTGCCAATTCTCTTAGAATGACCTACATCTCACTCCTTGCTGGTGGCCATTGCAAGCCTTGAACCTGGTGATGCATCCTCTCCAGGCACTCCATGTGGTCTCAGCCACACACACACAATTTTTCTGCCTCACAGCTCTTTTTATAATCTATGGCCCTTGAGTGGCATCTAGTGATCACAAGTAACATTGTTGGTATCTGAGGTGGGGAAGACGACACTTTCCCCCAATGTGACATATATGGTACCACAAAAAATATAAAAATCAGCCAGGTATATTTCAAGTTAAAAGCATTAGCATGATATGTGCCACATGTGACTGACCGCAGATTGTCCCCAGATAAGTCGGCAGAGGTCCAGCTTCATTAATCCCGCAGTATACAGAAGAAAGGGGGCACAGAATAATAGTATAGACTTATAGGCTGCCTGGTGATGACTACTGATGTAAACGTAGGGGTTACCAAGAGAAATGAAATATTAGTTGTGAATGGTTGCATTGAGTGGTTGTGTACACTGGCAGCTACAAAGCTGTCTGCTTGCCTTAAAATGTCACCAAAGAAACAGAGCTCTGTGCTCATTCATTAAGGTGTTTTATTAATTACCACAGCTTGGCAGTAATGACAGTTAAACTGCTTTTGGCCTGAAGAAAAATAACAAGTTGGTAGTCAGATAATGTGATCTAACAGGGGTCTATTTTCTGTCTGATGCCTGGTGCACCACGCGTCCGGATATCAGACCTCCCGCTCGGTGTTCTGGCTTCACCGAACTTGGCACTCACCCATTGTTAGAAAGCCAATCGACATTTAGCATAATTACCAATCCAGGCAAAACTAGGGACATGATGTGACCCAAAAATTCTCTATATGCATGTGGGCGTTATATGGAAATCTGTAAAAATGTTGGATCACAAAAATACCGTAGATTACAGCTTTGATTGATCCTTTGTGTAGAAGGGTGTCTAAATCCAAGGTCGGTTCTTAGAAGACTTTTACAGTCAGAAGAGACCACATACAGAGCACTGACGAGCTAAGGCTATGTGGACACGGTGTCTTTTTGCTGAGTTTTTGGAGAATAAACTGGCTATGTGCACATAGCGTCTTTTTCAAGTGTTTTTGTCACAGAAGCCACCTGAAAACCTATCAAAAAACGTTCAGAAGAATGAACATATTTAAGTCTATGGAAAAACGACACTGCTGGTGTAAAAGTGATGGACCGTACTGCTGTGTTCCTACCTCTGTAGACAACTGCACTCACTATGTGTACTGCCACGTGGTGTTACTTGTAATGTGAATAATGCCGTTCATCTTTTATAAACGGGTCGCCCTCCCAGGGCTATGGGGTACTCGGTACTGGGCCGGTGTCAGCAGGATGTGTCACAGCGGCGGTGACGCAGTCAGTGGCTCTGGGTGCCCATTGTAAAAAGGGGAGATTGAATGGTCGAATGTAGTTAATGGAATAGTTCGTGACGCCACCTGTGGTGTTCGGCAAGTGAGATGTTAGGCCGACGCTGCATGCAGGTCCTCTGGGGCTGGTGGTGTGTTGCAGCCAAGATGGTGAAGTTCCCCACAGGTGGAGCTGTAGCCCCAGGGCAGTGTAGATGTCGGGGTAGAGGAGAGGCACAAGCGGTGTAGAAGCTGGTACCCAGATGTAGCGTTGCTGGGTGCGTTGGCGCGAGAATGAATGGAGGACACCAGGGCTTGTAGTTCCAAAGCTTTACTCACAGTCTGTAGTACACACAGGTGCCTGCCTCCGTGCCGTGTCCTCCGGGTCAGGGACTCAGTCAACCTCCAGGCCAGATGGAATGCTCCCTTCCAACACTCCGCCAACATGTGCCTTTCTGAACGTCTCCTCTTATAGCGCCTTTAAGTGTGAAGTACTCCTAGTACTGAGTTACACTGGAGTGCCTCCTGACAGATGTTCCCAAGAACTCTACTTGTACGGCAGACAGCTGTAGCCTGCTTCGGGGACTCCTCACTCTTGAGTCACGGCTCACTATCAATGTTGCTGTTGTGCCCCCAAGTCTTAGATGGGAGTAGTGCATTTACAGCCCACTACTCCACCGGTGTCTGCTGTAGAACCATTAGTGTCCATACAACCTCGGGGACCAGGCCACGGCCTTGCGCTTAGAACTTCTAGGCAGGGTTCTTCCTCTAACCCACGTCCTCTGTTCCCTTTTACTCCTACGTTCCGTACTAGTCTTTCCTTCTTATGGAAGATCAGGTTTCGGTTCAACTTCTTTCTCCTTCTTTCCTTTCTCATGCCAGCAGACCCAGGTCACTGAGATCTGCTGCAGCACCTCCTTCCCCCATCCCTCTTCCAGGGATCTTCTTTCCTCACTCCTCTCTGAGTGACTCTCTGACTGACTGACCTCGAACTGACTGAAATTCTAAACCTTCCCACTCTTTTATGTATTCTAACTCCACCCGCCTCCCAGCACGTTTAGTGTTCCAAGCAAGGAGCCACCAAAGGTGCTCTGCTATTCTCCAAGCAGGGAGCCGCAATGTGGCTTTGCTGAACTACTCTGTTGTGTGGGATACAGGTGTTGGAGCGTGGTCAGGAGCCTCCAACTTACCTGGATGGTGGGGTACCACACCTCAGGAGGAGGTGCAGTACCTCTGTGGCGACTGAGCCTCAGGGGCGCCACATAAAGTGTGATGGTAATGTGCAGCATATAAGTAATTTAAAATGTTAGCGTACAATGTGAGTAGTGCCTAGTGCACGGTAAGCACAGGATTAGACTTGGGATAGAAGCAGCCCAGAGGGGTGGGTGGGGACTAGTGTTAGTAAAAAATGGGCAGTTCCTGGTAAAGCCTTAAATAGAGAAGCGCAGTGACCAAGTACAGTGGGCTGCTGGGGCCAGCACGTACTAATCATTCCTGCAGTGTCTGGAGAGTAGGGCTCAGTCCAGGTACTAGTAGAGTGGCTTGCCTTCTGACATACAGAAGTCATGTCAGTGGACGCAGAACCGCATGAAGAGCAGATGGCTGGTCCCAGGTGCACTGCTGAAGTGGACAGGAAATTCCTGAGGCTGACGGAGTCAGTGGGCTTAGGAATAGTCCAGGACAAATGAGTGGTAGGGCTGAAGATGCATTGTATTACAGAAAAATATTAAGATTTGAGAGTCCTCAGTGGTTTATACCTTTCAATGGCTAACTGAAAAGATGGTAACAAATTGGAATCTTTTGAGACTACTAGGGTCTTTTTATCAGAAATAGAGTTAGCCATTAAAAGGTATCAACCACTGAGGACTCTCAAATCTTAATATTTTTCTGTCTAGTGACTAACATGGTACAAAGATATACATCTTTTTTTGGTCTCGAGAAGTAAGAAATATGAAGTGCTGTGCCCTATCCCATGATGGAGGCCTGGAGACAGTGGAGGGCTGCAGCCTACATGTGAGTGTGATGTCCCCCACAGCTGACAGCACACTGGGACACAGGTTTCATGCAAAGTGCCAGAGCATAACCGGACAGCAGCTCAGTCATGACTACCGCACTTGCCCACTTTACACTGGCGCATGTTCTGCCTTTTTGTTTCTTCTCTTAACGTCTACAGGGTTCGGAAACCCTGGAGTAGTTAAAAGAAGTATCATGCTCAGTTTTTATTAGAGATATAGTAAAACGATGACAGCAGCAGAGCCGTTTTGAAGACAACAGTAAGAATGCTGGCGAAGAAGCATTAGGAAAAGAGCAGCTGGATTTTTGCTTAATCGGCATTGAGAAAGAAAACTCCATGTGCACGTAGCCACTGAGCAGAAACTCCAAGTTTTTGAGGAATTTTGAGATTTGAAGGAGATTTTGGAGAGTTTCTACACAGTGGCTAGGTGCACACGGATTCTTTTGAGGAGTTTGTGGAGCAGAGATAGCCTTTTTGCACACATCATCTTTTTCAGGCAGATTTTGCTGCTGAAACTACCTGAAAAACCTATTTAGAAAAACACTCAAAATGCACCTCAACATTTCTATCTAGAATCGACTTGCAGTACATATATTCATGCTTTTAAACGCCTTTGAACCACTTCAAGTTTCTAAAACTGCAATAAAAGTGACATGTCCTTCTGCTGTCATTTTCTCCTCTGAAGAGGCTTTGAACCTTACAACACAAGTCAACTGGAAAGTGCCAAAGATGTCCAGATGCTTATGGAACCATCAAGACACCGTTTTTGCTTTAAATAAAACAATAGCACTATTCATTATTCAATTGAGTAAAAAAAATGATAAAACCATGGTAAAAATTTTAAAAAACGCTGTTTGCAAGAACTTTTCGAAAAATGCTCAGGAAACAACTGAGAGAACAAGACAAAAGATGTTTCATGAAGCATCTTCTGCCATAAAAACTCATTGGTTTCTCCTGAGTTTAAAAGACATCATGTGCACATAGCCACTAAGCGGAAACTCTCCAAATCCTCCTCAAAAATGCAAAACTTCTCATAATCTTCTTGCTCAGTGGCCATATGCATTCAGAGTTTTTCAAGGAGTTTTTGATGCAGAAACAGAGCATAAACTGAAGGGAAACTCTCTAAATTGTCCTTCAAATCTCCAAACTCAAAAATGTGGACGTTCCATTCAGTTTATGCTCCAAAATCACTATATTAAGGCTCATCATGTACGTAGCCTTAGAAATGAAAACCTCCTCCAAAAAATGAGCATTTTCTAAAGTGATTTCCACTAGAAAACATCTAAAATATGGAATGATCAGAAATGGAGACCAGGATCAGCGTTGTTTTCTGTTGCCTCGATTGAATCGAGGACGGTGTCTTTTTGATTGCTTCAATGAGCATTTATTTAAAAATAAAAGGTTATTAAAACACTAGCTTATACAACGCGTTTTGCTGCTTACAGCATTCAACAGGTGTCAGGTGTTATGTGTCATGACACCTGGTGAAGGCTGTAAGCAACGAAACGAGTTGTGTAAGCTAGTATTTTAATGATCTTTTATTTTTAAATAAATGCTCATTGAAGAAATCAAAAACACACCTGAAGACAGCAGTGATCCTGTTTTCCATTTCTGATTCTTCCACCGTGGGGAAACTCCTGAAAGTGGTTTCCCCTGTCTTTCCGAGAATAGCTGCAGTCTATCACTTTTGATTCCAACCCAAAACGAGAGTTGTGCCTCAGGCAAATGAACTACATTACCGTTCAAAATTTTGGGGTCACCCATACAATTTTGTGTTTTCCATGAAACCTCATACTTTTATTAATCAAATGAATTTAAAATCTAGTCCAGACATTGACAAGGTTCGAAAAAAAGATTTTTATTTGAAATAATAATCTTCTGCTTCAAACATTGCTTTCGTCAAAGAATGCTCCCTTTGCAGCAATTACAGCCTTGCAGACCTTTGGCATTCTTGATGGGCACTTTTTGCGTACCATACGGTCAAGCTGCTCCCACAACAGCTAAATGGGGTTGAGATCTGGTGACTGCGCTGGCCACTCCATTACAGATAGAATACCAGCTGCCTGCTTCTTCCCTAAATAGTTCTTGCATAATCTGGAATTGTGCTTTGGGTCATTGTCCTGTTGTAGGATGAAATTGGCTCCAATCAAGCGCTGCCCACAGGGTATGGCATGGCGTTGCAAAATGGAGTGATAGCCTTCCTTATTCTAAATCCCTTTTACCTTGTACAAATCTCCCACTTTACCAGCACCAAAGCAACCACAGACTATCACATTACCTCCACCATGCTTGACAGATGGCGTCAGGCACTCTTCCAGCATCTTTTCAGTTGTTCTGCGTCTCACAAATGTTCTTCTGTGTGATCCAAACACCTCAAACTTGGATTCGTCTGTCCATAACACTTTTTTCCAATCTTCCTCTGTCCAATGTCTGTGTTCTTTTGCCCATATTAATCTTTTCCTTTTATTAGCCAGTCTCAGATATGGCTTTTTCTTTGCCACTCTGACCTGAAGGCCAGCATCCATCACTGTAGACGTTGACACTGGAGTTTTGCGTGTACTATTTAATGAAGCTGCCAGTTGAGGACTTGTGAGGCGTCAATTTCTCAAACAAAAGACTCTAATGTACTTGTCTTGTTGATCAGTTGTGCAGCGGGGCCTCCCATTTCTCTTTCTACTCTAGTTAGAGCCTGTTTGTGCTCTCCTCTGAAGAGAATAGTACACACCGTTGTAGGAAATCTTCATTTTATTGGCAATTTCTCGCATGGAATAGCCTACATTTCTAAGAACAAGAATAGACTGTCGAGTTTCACATGAAAGTTCTTTTTTTCTGGCCATTTTTAGAGTTTAATGGAACCAACAAATGTAATGCTCCAGATTCTCAAATAGCTCAAAGGAAGGTCAGGTTTATATCTTCTCTATTCAGCCAAACTGTTTTCAGCTGTACTAACATCAAGTATGTTAGTACAGCTGAAAACACAAGGGTTTTCAAGGGTATTCTAGCCATCCATTAGTCTTCTTAGACAGTTAGCGAACACAAAGTACCATAAGAACACTGGAGTGAAGGTTGTTGGAAATGGTCCTCTATACACCTATGAAGATATTGCATTACAAACCAGACGTTTGCAGCTAGAATAGTCATTTACCACATTAACAATGTATAGAGTGTATTTCTGAATCATTTAATGTTAGCTTCATTGGAAAAAAACTGTGTTTTTCTTTCAAAAATAAGGAAATTTCTAAGTGACCCTAAACTTTTGAATGGTAGTGTATATCAGGTGAGCAAGTTTCCTTATACAAATAACCATTTATAACTAGACATAAACACTTACTACACTTAGATAGCGCTACATGGTTTCTTTTCTTTTAGGATAGTCCATACAAATAGTGAAATCTGGAATGTTTCCCTGCGTAGTGTTTAAATCCGAAAAAGCGTCCGCCTTCTCTAACTTCCAGAGAACACAGAACTCAAGATCAGTGCTTAGGATGTTAGCGGAGCAGCTTGTTTATATCACCAGAGAACTGAACCATTCTTCCTCCTGGAAGCGGAGTCCTGACAATATCAAGGGTCTTAGCAATATTAAGTGGAAGCCAGAAACACACAGTTGGCCAGATGGATCGGATCAACAATTTGTGACTTTTACCAGAAACAAACACTTCTCTAAGCAAAAGATTTAGTTTTACACAGTCAACAACATGTTTAACGGACGTAGCTTGTCCCTTGCACCAGATTTGGAAAACTAGTGCTGTAATGATTGATGACCCAGGAAACATTGCGATCTCTGATGATCAGATCCAGCTTTATCCACTATGCTGATCAGTGACATAGTGAGAGTGGCGGCAAGCGATGGGTTGCCCAAATTCTATGGGGAGGCAAAATATCAAGGCTCGCTGCTCCTACTGTCAAATGATCTGAAAGCTTGCTTCTTCTTCTTTGCACAAGTGCAGTGATTTAGTTAAAGAGCCACTGCACTTTCATCTCCATCACTCCAGTCAGATCCTATGCCGAACGCAGCAGTGGAGATGACTATGTGATCAGCTACTGTGGTGACTGTGATGACAAAGTTCTCAGTATAATGACATGAGCTTTGTCACATAGGTGGTGGCCTATGCAGAGGACAGCAGCAGATGACAAACTCATTTTCTGCTGTTGCACTCTGGACAGCCAGTAACCTATATGAGGGAGGCTAAGCAGCTAATATGTATTATAGTATGTCATGTGCATTGTACTGCCTCTCCTCTTTCTTGTAATTTTGCACGAGTATAAGTTTGTAAACACTAGTTATGTCTGGTGAATGTTGGATGACTGTAACAAACTTACATTAGTTTAAAGTGGTTCTCCGCTCAACCATTACATTTTATCCTGTTAAAGAGAATCTGTCAGTAGGATCAACCTTTCTAAAAAATCTATATGTGCATGTAGGTCATAGGGAGCTGAAAAAATGATATCTTTATATCAGCAATCAGAAGCCTTATTTCAGAGAAATTTTCATTTTTTAAAAATGTAAATGAATTGTTAAGATCTATGGGCGGGACACGTATTTACCTGAGACTCCACCTCCAGAGTTTATTATAAATGAAAGTGGGAGTTACCAGTGTGAGACATGTAGTGACTGAGAGTCTGTTCTCCCAATCTACATGTCTCATACTTGTCATGCTCCTGGATTCGATCCCTTGAGCTTGATTTCTGTGGTCGGCTGCTCTTTCTGCCAAACCACAGGAGATACACCGTTTCTCTTGGTGATGAGTTCTGCTATTCTGGCAGTAGTCTGTCTAGTTTAGCATAGATGTTTTCATTTTTATGCCTATCACCGTTTGGGTGCAGCTTAATATTCTGTCCCCGGGCTAATGTTTCCTGCTAGTGGTATATTCAGATGCTCTGACATTGTATTGATGTTTGGAGCCGGTCTGGGATTTTCGCTTTACAGTTTCTTTGTTATACTTTGCACCTTTGTATTTATCTTTAGGAAGTAGGCAGTATATTTGATAACAGTACTTGCTTTATTCTTTGTTTAATATATCGTTATTTACATTACTCACTCTGACATCTTTCCTTTGTTCAGTACATTTCTCCTCTTGTAGGAAAATAACACTCTGATCTGCCCTCCGTTTTTTTAGGAGGAACATGAACCAACTCAAAGGCCATATAGGCAGGTTAGGTCCAAGTTGCCATCTCTAAGTCTATGGTTAGGGCTATCTTTACACCAGCAGGCACCACTAGTGACTGTCAGGATATCTAATCTGTACAGAAACCAGCAGGGTCAGTTGCGGTTTTTAATATATTACCTATTTTCCTGAGTGAGTTGCCATACAAGGAAAGGTTCTACAACACCTAAAACTGTCTTCTCAGTCTTCTTAGTCTTCTCAGACTAAGGTAAATTTGCCGAATTGTTTCGACGGGGACCAAAATAAGTCTTCCATTTTTCTTTCTTCATGTAAGTTGTTTTTTCATCTCCTTATTGTTTCATCTGGAAGTGAGAGTCAATCTGTGGATATTGCTCTGTCCGTGTTCCTCTGTGGAGATCCTGTTAGGAGTGGCAGAAGGCACTAAATTAAAATATAAATAAAGTGCCTTCGTGGTCCACCGTGCGGTGGATTGAAAAACCGCTGCTAGAAGAGGCAGAGCACTGTGGCGGTAATGTGCACAGGGTTTAACTGCACCAACTTTGCACTGGAGCAAGCTCTGTTAGAATCACAGAGCTGCAGGCTTAAAGCATACAGAAAACGCTGTGTCTGTTCAAGGTCACAGACTCCAGCGATGCAGACACGGTATTACTGGTCACAGGAGTAGTCTTAAACGACAGGACTACTCCGTCTAGACCTACCGTGAAAATAAGGTGTGTGGCGTCGCAACTGCGAACGCCCGGCAGGACTGCAACCGCTGTGTGGCGTAAACTTGTGCCTAAGAAATGGCACCGCTGTATCGCAAGAGCAATGCAGGACGCTAGCTGCTGGAACAGATGGAGCTTGAGCGCGCTGGCGCTAGCGCTGCTACTGGCTGATACCCAAACACTCACACAGACCAGACGTATTATCAGAGGGAAGGGGTTTCTTTATAAGTCAATCACCAGTCCAAGCATTCATCACCATACACACAGCAGCAGTATAAGAATACTAGCGCATGGCGGAACGGCCATGCGCACTTTTTATACCAAATGGGACCTTCCGGAAATCTCCAAGGCTCCAGGAGGAGCCAATAGGGTTAGACACAGGACCTGAACACCTGACTCCCGAACTCCAATGGGAGTTCGTCCCATGAGCATGCTCAGTTGAGGGAACAAAGGACTTAGCCTCTGGAGAGAGTTGCTGCAAGGCACTCTCCTCTGCAATCTCCTCTGCAGCAGACGAAGTGCAGGAGACTGCAGAATGTAAGGGTCTAGATTTCAACATAGGAGAGGTAGAAATCTGACTCCAAACAGATCCCCAGTCTTGGTCATTTTCTCAGCCTAAGAATTCTCCAGTGCTTTCCTCAGTTGATGCTTTTTTTGTTCTGCTCAGGTACTCGTATTTGACTACCCTGATAAAGTTGCTGTTACAGAGCTGAATCAATAATCTGCAGGCTGCTTCAAAGAAAACGAAGCATGGAAGAGTACTGCTCTCAGTTCAGATGCTGGGCAATGGAGACCTTGTGGAATGACCCCACTCTCCGCAGTCAATTTTGCTGGACCTTACTTATCAGGTAAGAGATATGATGCCTTACGATGTAGAAAATAATCTCCAGCGTTGATTAGGAAAGTAAAACTTCACATTTATTGTATATCCTTTAAAAGTGACATATTGTGTTCACCAGTAAGAAAACCCAGAGGGCATAAACCAACATGTTTCGACTAGGTAGTCTTACTCATGGTCTGAGGGGCCCGTTACACATAGCGATATCACTAGCAATATCGCTGTAAGGTCACCGATTTTGTGACGTAGCAGCGATACTGCTAGCGATATCGCTATGTCTGATACTTACCTCCGACCGGCTCCCCCGCTGCTCATCGCTGGTCGCGTGAGAACGTCCTGGACCATTTCTCGTCGGGCGCTTCCTGCTGGGCTTCCTGTAGCGCCGACAAGCAACGCGTGGACGCGGGCGGGAGGACCTCAGGATCGCCGCGTCTGACAGGTAAGTAGCGACCCCCGACCCCTGCTATGTCGCTGGTGAGATCTGCCTGTGTGGCAGCTCACTAGCGACCACTTGGCGATGCACCAGCAATCCATATCGTTGTCGGGATCGCTGGTGCATCGCTAAGTGTAACGGTACCCTGATACAAAGTCACTCTGTTAAAACTCTGTTACACACCTTTAAAACAACACCTGTGAGTCAACTAATCAGTGGGTGAGTCTAGATCTAAATAACCCAGTATTGTCTGAGGCATTTAGTATTCCCATTATGTACTTGTGAACAGTGCCTTGAAACTGCAGATATATTTATGGCTGTAGGATCGACAGAATCTGAGAGATTCCTCCTGACGCGTTTCTTGAGCAGCCCTGATGTCCATCCAACGTATTAAATCTTACACTTGATGCATACTATGATATATACCAATCCTATCGTATTGCAATTGATAAAGCTTTTTATGGACAATTCTTGCAGATGAAAGTGGCCATTTTATTAACATGGTTGCACACTTTACAAGGTGTAAGACTGCATTTAAAAGAACCCATTATAGGAAAGCCATGTAGTATTTGCTTTATTATTGTTTTGGAAAAAGCTTGGGTAAAGTATCCCTCCTAATGGAGCTTTTTTTTGCCACAATTCGGATGTCAGATTTTTTTAGGGTGTTTGCAAGCTTTTTGTCTTTATTAATGATTGGCAAATATTTTTTTACTATAGCTACTATCTTCTGATATTGTAGACTTTAGTGCATTGAAAAAGTGATAGCTTATACTATCAGCATTACTATTCTGTTTCTTTTTATTTTTAATTTCAGTAATATTTTAGAGCTGTCTAGTAATGTGTCCCTGTCTATATGGTTAACTATAGACTCTGCTCTGTTTAGAAACCACTGTGGATATCATGGCTTATATTCCCTCCCTTTTTGTCCCTGGATGAGGCCATGTCACTGGCAGTACATTTGGACAGACGTCTTAGGGATAGGAAAATGTTCAAGAGTGTTTTAGTGACTTCCCCCTCTCATCCTATTGAGGCAGGAGAACCAATACAAATTGGGGCCTCCAGAGAGTCCTACAGGGAGATTAAACCTGAAACACTGGCTCATTTCTATACTGCTGTTAAACAGGTCATGTAATTGTAAGGGGGTTACAGTAGCCGTCCTAAACCCCTGAGCATGTCTAAAGTGTAAATATTGTATATGTATAGTTATATTTCATTCCTCTGTATGTGTAGATGTGTTGCAATATATGTATCATACAGGGAAAGTGTACTATTAGTGTTAGTCCACTACAGTAGATGTAGATAGGGAGCATAATGTAGGCTTGATAAGAGTGTAAATAGTTAACTGTAGGAGGGGTCACTGTGGTTAGAGGAAGGTAGCTGTAACAACCCTGCTGGCATCACTGCATGGCCTCCCATCCCCCGCACACCAACTTACTTTCTGCTTCAAGCCATGCTGTGAATTCTGTCTGTTACCAGCCCTGAGCTCCATGTGCTATGCCTCTTGTTTTCCTGCTTGCTCTCCATGTTTCAAGATTGTGTGTATAGGGGGGTGGCGCCTGAACTCTCTAGTTCTTATGCAGTCAGGGTGCACCTGTGTAATATGTCCCTTACCAATCACCTAGAACCCTTGACTATTTAGTTTCGCCACTCCTACTGAAACATTGCCTGTGCAATGTCTAAACTCAGTTAGCTCCTTGCTGCTGAGCTAGCCAGGCCCTGTCCTATGTCTTGCCTTCTCTGAAGGCTCTTACTGCGTATTCCTGTGTCTTGGTACCTTGCCTAGTACTTCTCTGTCCGCCAGCCAGGAGGCAGAATATCCTGGCCCTTGAGTCTTGTTCCCAGTGCCTTGTCTGTTCTCTGTCCGCCTGCCAGGAGGCAGAATATCCTGGTCCTTGTGTCTTTGTCCCTGTGTCTCTGTCTGAACTCAGTCTTACCTCTGTCTGTCAGTCTCCTTGTCCGTGGCTTCCTTCCCTGCTATGTCTTTCCTTGTGTCCTCTCTGTCTGTGCATCTGCACCCTAGCCACTCTGCCTGTTCGGCTCCCTAGCCGCTCTGCCTGTTCGGCTCCTTAGCCGCTCTGCCTGTTCGGCTCCCTAGCTGCTCTGCCTATTCGGCTCCCTAGCCGCTCTGCCTGTTCGGCTCCCTAGCCGCACTGCCTGTTCGGCTCCCTAGCCGCTCTGCCTGTTCGGCTCCCTAGCCGCTCTGCCTGTTCGGCTCCCTAGCCTCTCTGCCTGCTCGGCTCCCTAGCCGCTCTGCCTGCATGGCTCCCTAGCCGCTCTGCCTGCACGGCTCCCCTGCAGTCCAGCCTACTCCGCACCTCCTGTATGAACAGGTCCAAACCTGTTCCTTCATATTCTACTCCTTCCTGCCTATTTCCATACCTGCACCTCCTGTGTGAACAGGTCCAAACCTGTTCCTTAATATTCCACTCCTTCCTGCCTATATCCATACCTGCACCTCCTGTGTGTACAGGTCCAAACCTGCCCCCATATTCCACTCCTGCTTGCCCAGTATCTCCAAGCCATGCCCGCTTGCCCAGTGTCTCCAAGCCGTGCCCGCTTGCCCATTGTCTCCAAGCCGTGCCCGCTTGCCCAGTGTCTCCAAGCCGTGCCCGCTTGCCCAGTGTCTCCAAGCCACGCCTGCTTGCCCAGTGTCTCAGCCGTGCCTGTCATGTCTACCTGCCTGCCTGTCTATAGCACCTGTCCAAGTGACTTGTCCCCGAGTGGGATCAGCAGCCACAGCCAGACACCACCCTGGAGTGGCACCCGACAGCTACCTGCCGCACAAGCCTGACCTCACCATCAGAGGCTCCAGTGAAGACCGAGGTAGCTGTCGTAGTCACGCCCCTTCCAGGGTAGTCTGGTTTGTGGCCCAGTGGGGCCACAAACCCCCGACTCGCGCCATTCAGCCAAGGCGCGAGCGTGACAGTAGCTTCCTGAATAGAGGCAGAGGGGGCGCCCATAGAGCTCGGGTAGGCTAATAGCCAGGGCAACTTAGATACCCCACAACGTTGAGTTCAAGCAAGAGCCCAGACATCCAGAGCAAGTGGGACAACATAGTTACCGCTGCAGGAGCTACAAGTGTGTGCTACAGGAGAAGACATGGCTGGACAAACAGGCGGGTCACTCACCATGTGGCAGGTCATAGCATGGGCTGATGCCCTCAGTTCTGGGGCAAAACGGCTGAGGGAACACCCGGTGGCCATGAGTCTGGACAGGGAGGACACTGAGAAAACGTGTAATGTGGTACAACCTAATGTCGAGCCGTGTGACAGGGAGAGAAATGAAGGGAAAGCTGAAGTGATGTGTAATGTGGAACCTACTGTGGATGTTGTATTGATCCTGGATGTGCTGCGAAGACCTGAGAGTAAAAGTTTGCGTTTTGAGTTACAACTGGACTGTGTCTCTGTTATTTCACAAGCGGCCAAAGGTGACCTTAGAGAGCAAAGGAAGAACCCTGATGGCGCAGAAAATGGAGAGGCAAGTAAGCTAAAAGTGAAACGTGATTTATATGTAAAGTGAGGTCAGGACACGCAAAGCCCGATAAGCTCAGCCACAACTACTGCCCTGGCTGACCGTTACATAATAATAGTAATAATTTGATTTCTATAGTGACAACATATTCCTCAGCACTTCACATTTCAGATCGTACAGACAATAAAAGACATTACAGAGCAACAATAATCACGTAAACAACAGATACCTAAAGGAATGAGGGTCCTACTCGCAAGCTTACAATCTATGAGGAAATAGGGGAGACACGAAAGGTAAATGGCAAAAAGTGTTTGTACTGTATGGGCCAGCCTTCAGTCTAATAGAGCATTCACATACCGCTGCATGAACCGGTCACCAGACAGTATGTGTACAGTACAGACACAAAGGGCTACTAAGTGCATGGAGGATATGAGCAGATGATACAAGTGTTCTGATTGGAAGGAAATTTTCTATGGGAAAAACAGGAAGAGTTATATAAGTGAGGTTAGGTGATAGGCCAGTCTAAAGAAATGGATTTTTAGGCAGCACTTAAGTGTGGGTATTTGGAATTAATCGAAGTGTCCAGAGTGATGCTTTCCAAAATAATTGGTGTAGTACACGATAAGTCTTGGAGACAAGAGTGGGAGGTTCGAAATATTGAGGATGTTGATCTTAGGTCATTAAAAGAATGGAGGGCACAGTCAGGGTGGTAGACTGAGACAAGGGAGGAGATGTAGGGAGGAGCTAATCTGTGGAATGCTTTGTGGGTGAGAGTGATAAATTTATATTGAATTCTGGAGTGGATGGGTAACCAGTGTAATCACTGGCACAGGGTAGCATAGGCAAGAAATATGATCCTGTGTAAGCTTTGTACTAGGCAAGGCAGACTTCCCGGAGTGGACCCTCTGGACCGTGACACCGAGGGACCCCGGACGAGCAACCAGGTGGAACTGACCCCTATACAGGGATCGTTAGGAGCAGGTCCAGGGGTTCGAATGCCACAGCAGTCGGAACCAAGAGGGGCGGCTCGGAGTGGAGTGCGGGGACTAACACGGAAAGGCAGGTCTGGAGTAGAACTGTAGATACAAACACGGGTAGGCTGGACTGGAACAGGACTGCAGGTGCGGACACCGACAGGCAGGACCGGAGTAGGACTGCAGGTATGGACACGGGTAGGCTGAACTGGAACAGTACTGCAGGTGCGGACACAGACAGGCAGGACCGGAGTAGGACAGCAGGTACGGACACGGGTAGGCTGGACTGGAACAGGACTGCAGGTGCGGACACGGACAGGCAGGACCGGAGTAGGACTGCAGGTACGGACACGGGTAGGCTGGACAGGAACAGGACTGCAGGTGCGGACACAGACAGGCAGGACCGGAGTAGGACAGCAGGTACGGATACAGGTAATCTGGGCTGGAACAGGACAGCAGGTGCGGACACGGACAGGTAGGACTGCAGGTATGCAGGACTGCAAGGAAGCACAAGGCAGTGAGAGGGAGTGGAAGCTGCAAGGCAATCCACAGGACCTGGATGGATGTCAGAAACAACAACGATCAGGCGCCTCCATTAAGGGAGGGCGGGCCTGATATAGCTGCAGATGTGCCCCCATTGGTCCGGCGGTGCTACCGGGTCAGGGCACTGCCGGCCGATAAGATCATAGGCAGAGGGCCGGCCGTGGCCTATGGCGCATGCGCAGAGCACGCAATGACGTCACAGGTCAGAGGAGGACAGCGACGCTGGAGCAGGGGAGAGCGAGGCTGCAGCGCCGGGTAAGAATGAGCGCTCGCGACGGGGGGGCGGCGCAGCGCATGGCTGGAGGCACGGGGGCCGTGACATCCTGACTGCAGCATTCAATACAGATTTGAGAGGGGAGAGTTTGGTAAGAGGGAGACTGATAAATAGAGAGTTGCAATAGTTCAGACAAGAATGAATAAGAGAAACAGTAAGAGTTTTTGCAGAGTCAAAGGTAAGAAAAGATCCAATTCTACAAATGTTTTTGAGATGAAGATGACAGGAACGAGCGAGTGATCGGTTGTGGGGGTGAATGAAAGCTCTGAATCAAGAATGACCTCAAGACAGCGGGCATGTTGCTGTGGAGTAATGGTGGAGCCACGCAAGGAAATGGCAATATCGGGTATAGGTAGGTTACTAGAGGTAGGAAACACAAGAAGTTCAGTTTTGGACTGGTTAAGTTTCTGACATGTTGTTGGAGACAGCAGTAAGACCATCACTGGTGTTTTGTAATAATGCAGATGTGATGTCAGGAGATGATGTGTATAATTGGGGGTCATCCGCATAGAGATGGTATTGAAAACCGAATATACTGATTGTCCAGTGAGGCAGTATACAAGGAGAAGAGGAGGGGGCCTAGGACTGATCTTTGAGGAACCACAAAAGTAAGGGAAAGATGAGAGGACGAGGAGCCAGCAAAAGATACAGTGAAGGAGTGGTCAGAGAGGTAGGAGGAGAACTAGGAGAGAACGGTATTGTTGAGACCAATAGAACGAAGCACAGTGAGGAGGAGCTGGTGATCCACAGTGTCGAATGCTGCAGAGAGATTGTAGAGGGTCAAGAAGAGAGTGATCTGATAGAAAGCGGACTAGACGGGATTGGACCAAGCATTCCAGAAGTTTAGAGTTGAAAGGAAGATTAAAGACGGGTCTATAGTTACCAGCATAGTTTTGGTCGAGGGATGGTTTTTTAAGCAATGGATGTTTGCTGGCATGTTTAAATGAGGAAAAGCTACCAGATGAGAGAGAGAGAATAATTAGTTAAGTTAGGTGAGTGTTGACAGCCAGGGAAATGGACTGGAGGAGATGTGAGGGAATTGGGTCATTGGTACAAGTAATATGCAAGGAGCCTGATCACTTCTTCTTCCATGACTGGTTCAAAGACAGAGCGTGAGCTAGATGCAATGTTGGAGGGAGGACAGTGCATGATATTATTAATTTAGGAGAAAAGTTCCTATCGGGTATGGTTGATTTCTTTCTTTGAAATAATTGACCAAATCATCAGCGTTGAGGTTGGTGGTCAGGGCTTGTACTCAGATTGAGGAGGGAATGAAAAGTGTCAAAGAGACACTTTGGATTGTTGGATAGTGTGATAATGAGGGTATTGAAATATGTTTGTTTGGAGAAGTGAAGGGCAGAGTTGTATGTTTTAAGCATGTAATGATTAATTGTTTCAAATTCAATAATGAATCTCTTAAATCTAATGAGAAGGAAAGGATAGAGTCACTGATATTGATAGTTCTCCCCTTATCCAGACTGTTATTTCTAAGGAGAGAATCTGTGCATGGAACTGGGTATGTTACACACAGACTCTCTTTCACTCATGGTTCTTCCTTCTTTGCCTGCTAAAGTTGTGTTGGGTATGCCCTTGTTGCTGAAACACAATCGTACCATCAATTGGGAGACCCGTGAGGTTAAGCCTTGGGTAAATTCTGTTTTCCTAGTTGTTTATCTAACACCCTGTCATCTACGAGATCTTCTCCTCCTGATTTTGTTCAGGATTATTAGGATGTTTTATCTGAGACTGAATGTGAAGTTCTTCTTCCGAGTAGGTCTTATGAAAGTGATCAGATGAATCCCTTTAAGGTACAGGTCATCCTTGATTAGGTGCAACCATTTAATCTTAGAGCTTTACCGAGGTACTTAGTGGTTGCTAATTTTTATCATAGGTTGATTACGAACTTTTCAGTCATAGTCAAACCTTTTAGTGACATGACAAAGGGTTCTAATTTTTCCTCTTGGTTGACTGAGGCTGTTGATGCCTTTGCTGCCCTCAAGACAGTTTTTTCTAATAATCCTATCCTCAGTCAAATAGATGTTGATTTCTTTCTGACACATCTCCTTGATACTAAGAATGATGAGGGGGAAAAGTTGTATGACAAGGAGTATGAGGGGGAGTGGGGGTTGGGTTACAGACTTGTCAGACATCGACAGCAATATCACGCTAAATGGAAAAGTTTTGGTTAGGATGATATTGATGCAAAAGATTTGCATGCAGGCGATCAAGTGAGGGATTTCTGTTTGCGCCGTCAGCGGCTGGGTATCTCTGCAGGTCCAGTGGTCCCTTGTAGAAGGGGGGGGTGCTATTATGCTCCTGGATTCAATCCCTTGAGCTTGCTTTCTGTGGTTAGCTTCTCTTTCTACCGAACCATGGGAGACAAACCTTTCCTCGGGGCATTTGGGTTCTGCTATTCTGGCTGCATTCTGCCTAGCATAGCACAGGTGTTTTCATTCATCTGCCTGTCAACTTTTGGGTGCAGCTTTATATTCTGTCCCCCAGCAGGTGTTTTCTGCTGGTGATAGATTAATTTGGATTTTCTGACATTCTATTGTATATAGTTTGGAGCCAGTCTGTGAGATTGCAGCTAGGGATTTTTGCTTTACTGTTTTTTGCTATACTTTGCACCAAGCTTCTTTAGGAAGTAGGCAATATATTTGTTACCAGTACTTGTCTTGTTCTTTGTTTGGTATTTTGTAATTTAGTTTGTTCACTCTGGCATCTATCCTTTGTTCAGCAATCAGCACACTTCTCCTCTTGTAGGTAATTCAAACTCTGCTCTCCCCTTCAGTTCTTTAGGAGGAACGGAAAGTAATTCGACAGCCGTTTAGGCAGGTTAGGTCTGAATTGCCATCTCCTAGTTTGTGGTTGGGGCTACCTCTGCACCTGCAATTACTGAAACAAAGTTCAAAACAATCATAATTAACATAAGCGGCCAGGAACCCATAAATAGTAATAGTTCCCCCACCAATAGTAAAAACTAATAATAAAAGTGGAGTACTCACAACAATATGAGAAAAAAAGAAAAAGGCAGAGTAACCATAAACCACAACAAGAAATATGTGAAAAGGATAAGAACAAATCTTTATTAAATTACATTAAAAAGTATCAACCATTAATCAATACATATGAGGTGCAATAGGGAAAAAGATCATTCCAGATAACAGAGCAGGTAATCAGCCCTACACATAAAGAGAGTGATAATAAACCTAAGGACCACAAATTAAATACATATTACTGCGCTCCAAGTGTAGTAGTGTCTCATTATCTCATAACAAGCCCAAAGGTGCTGCATGCAAAGTAATGCTACAGATAACGGCGAGATGTGTCTCAAAAAAGTCCCAATTATTCAAACCAGGATAATACCCGGCATCTAACCGCCGATATCACTCACCCATAACAAAGATGTAAAGTTGTAAAGTAGGGGAGACGTCCCGCTCAACCCCGACGCGCATTTCGCCACGGCTTTCTCAAGGGGAAGTCCCCTAGGGTCTGCGGAATCAGAATATCTTATCTGTACAGGAACTCGCAGGGTCAGTTGAAGTTTTTAGTTTATTGCCTATTTTCCCAAGTGAGTTGCTACACAAGCACAACAACACTAGTAACATCACCTTTAAAAAAATTCTCAAGGAGATCATTGCATATTAAGAATAGTGATGAGCGAGTATACTCGTTACTTGGGTTTGTCTCCGAGTATTTTGGCGTGCTCGGAGATTTTGTTTTTGTCACCTCAGCTGCATGATTTGCGGCTGCTAGACAGCCTGAATACATGAGGGGATTGCATAACAAACAGGCAACCCCCACATATATTCAGCCTGTCTAGCAAATCATGCAGCTGCAGAGATACAAACTAAATCTCCGAGCACGCCAAAATACTTGGAGACCAAACCTGAGTAACGAGCATACTCGTTCATCACTAATTAAGAATAATATGGATTTCCCTGGAATAAGACATCAAATCAAAGATATCAAGTTATCATGTTATTCAGCCATCTACAACTTACATGCCCATATAGACAGCTTAGGAGAGTTGATCCAACTAACAGATTCCCTTTAATCCCTTCCTGACATCAGACGTACTATCCCGTCCATGGGACCCGGGCCCCTATGCCTATGGACGGGATAGTACGTCTACCGCGATCAGCGGCGCCCACGTGGTGAGCGCCGCTGATCGTGGCCGGGTGTCAGCTGATTATCACAGCTGACACCCGGCACAATGTGTCGGGGCGGTCACGGACCGCCCCCGACACGTTAACCCCTTGCACACCGCGATCAAACATGATCGCGGTGTACCGGGGGTTAAAGGGAAGCATCGGCAGGGAGGGGGCTCCCTCCGTGCTTCCCTGAGCCCCCCACGGCAGCGCAATGTGCAGCGCTGCTGCCGGGGGCTCCTTTCCTGCAGGCCCCCGAATCCAAGATGGCGACGGGGGCCTTCGGGGGCCTGCAGGAAGCTGGCTTCCTCAGTGCCTGCAAAGCGCAGGCATGAGGAAGCCTTGTGCACTGCCTGTGACAGATCGCTGATCTGTCACAGTGATCTGTGATGTGACAGATCAGCGATCTGTCACAGAACAGTGATGTCCCACATGGGACTTTTTAATAAAGTAAAAAAAAAATTTAAAAAAGTGTTAAAATAATTTTTAAAAAATCGCCAAATAAATTACAAAAAAAAAAAATATTCCCCCAAATAAATCCATTTTTTGAAAATAAAAAAAAAAAAAACAATAAAAGTACACATATTAGGTATCGACGCGTCCGTAACGACCCGCCCTATAAAACTGTCCCATTAGTTAACCCCTTTAGCAAACCCCTTAAAAAATAAAAATAAAAAACGAAGCAAAAAATAATGATTTATTATCATACCGCCAAACAAAAAGTGTAATAACGCGCGATCAAAAAGACGCATATAAATATCCATGGTACCACTGAAAACGTCATCTTGTCCCGCAAAAAATGAGCCACCACACAGCATCATCAGCGAAAAAATAAAAAAGTTATAGCTCGCAGAATAAAGCGATGCAAAAATAATTATTTTTTATATAAAATAGTTTTCATTGCATAAAACCGACAAAACATAAAAAAAGACCTAAATGAGGTATCGCTGTAACCGTACTGACCCAAAGAATAAAACCGCTTTATCAATTTTACCGCACGCGGAACGGTGTAAACGCACCCCCCCAAAAGAAATTCATGAAACGCTGGTTTTTGTTCATTCTGCGTCCCAAAAATCGGAATAAAAAGTGATCAAAAAATGTCACATGCCCGAAAATGGTACCAATAAAAACGTCAACTCGTCCCGCAAAAAATAACACCTCACATGACTCAGTGGGTCAAAATACGGAAAAATTATAGCTCTCAATATGTGGTGATGCAAAAACTATTTTTACAATAAAAAGCGTCTTTTAGCGTGCGACAGCCGCCAAACATAAAAACCGCCATAAATAGCCATAAATAGTAAATCAAACCCCCCGTTATCACCCCTTAGTTAGGCAAAAATAATAAAATAAAAAAAATGTATTTATTTCCATTTTTCCATTACAGTTAGGGTTAGGGCTAGGGTTAGGGTAGGGTTAGGGTTAGGGTTAGGGCTAGGGCTAGGGCTAGGGTTAGGGCTAGGGTTAGGGCTAGGGTTAGGGCTAGGGCTGAGATTAGGGTTAGGGGTGTGTTGGAGTTCGGGTTGGAGTTAGAATTGGGGGTTTCCACTGTTTGGGCACATCAGGGGCTCTCCAAATGCAACATGGCGTCTGATTTCAATTCCGGCCAATTCTGAGTTGAAAAAGTCAAATGGTGCTCCTTCCCTTCCAAGCTCTGACATGCGCCCAAACAGTGTTTTACCCCCACATGTAGGGTATCAGCCTACTCAGGAAAAATTGCAAAACAAATTTTGGGGTCCAATTTCTCCTGTTACCCTTAGGAAAATAAAAAATTGGGGGCAAAAATATCATTTTTGTGGAAAAAAATGATTTTTTTATTTTCACGTCCGAGCGTTATAAACTTCTGTGAAGCACTTGGGGGTTCAAAGTGCTCACCATACATCTAGATAAGTTCCGTGGGGGGGTCTAGTGTCCAAAATGGGGTCACTTGTGGGGAGTTTCAATAGTTTAGGTACATCAGGGGCTCTCCAAACGCACATGACACCCGCTGACCATTCCATCAAAGTCTGCATTCCAAAACATCACTGCTTCCCTTCCGAGCCCCAACGTGTGTCCATACAGTAGTTTTCTCCCACATATGGGGTGTCAGCGTACTCATGACAAATTGGACAACAACTTTTGGGGTCCAATTTCTCCTGTTACCCTTGGGAAAATGAAAAAATTGGGGACTAATTGATCATGTTTGTGGAAAAAATACGATTTTTTTATTTTCATGCCCGGGCATTATAAACTTCTGTGAAGCCCTTGGGGGTTCAAAGTGCTCACCTCACATCTAGATAAGTTCCTTTGGGGGGTCTAGTTTTCAAAATGGGGTCATTTGTGGGGGGTTTCCACTGTTTAGGTACACTAGGGGCTCTCCAAAGGCAACATGACATCCGCAGACCATTCCATCAAAGTCTGCATTCCAAAACGTCACTACTTCCCTTCCGAGCCCCGACGTGTGCCCATACAGTAGTTTTCTCCCACATATGGGGTATCAGCATACTCAGGACAAATTGGACAACAACTTTTGGGGTCCAATTTCTCCTGGTACCCTTGGGAAAATAATTGTGGGGGGTTTCCACTGTTTAGGTACATCAGGGCTTTTCCAATCGCGACATGGTGTCCGATCTCAATTCCAGCCAAAAACGGCAAATGGCGCTGCTTCCCTTCCGAGCTCTGCCATGCACCCAAATAGTGGTTTACCCCCACATGTGGGGTATCAGCGTACTCAGGATAAATTGCACAATAACTTTTAGGGTCCTGTTACCCTTGGAAAAATAAGAATTGAGGGTGAAAAGATCATTTTTGTGGAAAAAATATGATTTTTTAATTGTACGGTTTTATGTTATAAACTTCTGTGAAGCCCTTGGGGGTTCAAATTTCTCACCACACATCTAGATAAGTTCCTTAGGGGGTCTAGTTTCCAAAATGGTGTCATTTGTGGGGGGTTTCCACTGTTTTGGTACATCAGGGGTTTTCCAATCGCGACATGGTGTCCGATCTCAATTCCAGCCAAAAACGTCAAATGGCGCTGCTTCCCTTCCGAGCTCTGCCATGCGCCCAAATAGTGGTTTACCCCCGCATGTGGGGTATCAGCGTACTCAGGACAAATTGCACAATAACTTTTAGGGTCCTGTTACCCTTGGAAAAATAAGAATTGAGGGTGAAACGATCATTTTTGTGGAAAAAATATGATTTTTTAATTGTACGGCTTTATGTTATAAACTTCTGTGAAGCCCTTGTGGGTTTAAAGTTCTCACCACACATCTAGATAAGTTCCTTAGGGGGTCTAGTTTCCAAAATGGTGTCATTTGTGGGGGGTTTCCACTGTTTTGGTACATCAGGGGTTTTCCAATCACGACATGATGTCCGATCTCAATTCCAGCCAAAAACGTCAAATGGCGCTGCTTCCCTTCCGAGCTCTGCCATGCGCCCAAATAGTGGTTTACCCGCACATATGGGGTATCGGCGTACTCAGGACAAATTGCACAATAACTTTTAGGTTCCTGTTACCCTTGGGAAAATAAAAATTGGGGTGAAAAGATCATTTTTGTGGAAAAAATATGATTTTTTAATTGTAGCGCTGTACGTTATAAACTTCTGTGAAGCCCTTGTGGGTTCAAAGTTCTCACCACATATCAAGATAAGTTCCTTGGGGGGTCTAGTTTCCAAAATGGGGTCACTTGTAGGGGGTTTCCACTGTTTAGGTACATCAGGAACTCTCCAAACGTGACATGGCATCCGATCTGAATTCCAGACAATTTTGCATTGAAAAAGTCAAACGGCGCTCCTTCCATTCTGAGCTCTGCCATGCGCCGAAAGTCATTCCCCCCCATATATCAGGTATCAGCGTACTCAGGACAAATTGCACAATAACTTTTGCAGTCCAATTTCTCCTGTTACCCTTGGTAAAATAAAAAAAATTGAACCTGAAGTATTTTTTTGTGAAAAAAAGTTAGATGTTCATTTTTTTTAAAATATTCAAAAAAATTCCTGTGACGCACCTAAAGGGTTAATAAACTTCTTGAATGTGGTTTTGAGCACCTTAAGGGGTGCAGTTTTTAGAATGGTGTCACTTTTGGGTATTTTCTATCATATAGACCCCTCAAAGTGGCTTCAAATGTGATGTGGTCTGTAAAAATAAAATGGTGTTGTAAAAATGAGAAATCGCTGGTCAACTTTTAACCCTTATAACTTCCTAACAAAAAAAAATTTTGGTTCCAAAATTGTGCTGATGTAAAGTAAACATGTGGGAAATGTTAGTTATCAAGTTTTTTGGGTGCCATATCTCTGTGATTTAAGGGCATAAATATTCAAATTTGGAAAATTGCGAAATTTTCAAAATTTTCGCCAAATTTCCGTTTTTCTCACAAATAAATGCAAGTTATTTGAATAAAATTTTACCACTACCATGAAGTACAATATGTCACGAGAAAACAATGTCAGAATCACCGGGATCCATGGAAGCGTTCCAGAGTTATGACCTCATAAAGGTACAGTGGTCAGAATTGTAAAAATTGGCCCGGTCTTGAACGTGCAAACCACCCTTGGGGGTGAAGGGGTTAAAAGCTGAGGTCCACATAGGAATCCGAACATCCCCTTAATTGGGGTTGTTGACATTTTGGGACAATATTTTTTCTTTCTTAGGTGCATGTATTTTTACCTAAAAATTAGAGATGAGTGAACGTCCTTGGCGATACTCAGTTATCACTTGAGTATCATGGTGCTCGGATGTGCTTGTTACCTGGGCAGCAGTGGGCGGTACTCAAGATCAAACTTTAATCTCCTCCCTGCATCTTTGGCACATGTTACACAGCCAATAAGTATGTGGGGATTTCTTGTGAGTCACTGTAATGCCGTAGCCATGTTGTTTGTGGCATTACTGTGATTTTCTGGCTGTCTGACTTCATCAGGGATTATAAAAGGACAGGTGCCATCAGGCTCGGCACACTGACGTTATCAATCTGTGACACTTCGCATTGGAAGGAGAGAGTGCTTGTCCACGCCTGTGTGTGCCCATAATAATGAATAAGAGGCCTGTAGTATTGATACTGGTGCTGAAGTTTGGTTCACATACAATCTGCATTTAGCCTAGGGAGGGAGATAGAGTCAAAGGAGTAGGGAGAGTGATAGAATCCAGTCTGTAGACAGGGATTAGGCCTGTGAAATCCGTTGGCAAATATATAGCTGTAGCTTTTTTTGTGGGGCTTGAAAAAATTGAATATATTTTGATCCATCAAGCGTTACATTCTTTGAGGTCCTTTTTTGTGTAACACACCCAAAAATGCTTGAAACATTTTCCTGGGCTACATTTCTCAGCCATACACTATTTCATAGTGTGGAGTACATTTCTGTGTTCTGTAAAATTGAGAAAAAGCTTTTAAATAATTTGTAGGCTTCCATTTCTCAGTGGTGTGCCGAAAGGTAGAGTCCACGATTGGTGCCATAGGGTGACACCACTGCATCTTCCCCTATGCTAGGTGCTTCCCAATCCCCTGTCCAAAACACTGGTGCAGATGTCTCCTGCCGTGTACTTATCCTTGCACATTCTGACTAACCATCATCAGGCACTTCCAAATCCTTGTTCCAGCTCAGCGTTCAGCTGTCCCTACCAGATGCCTTGGAACAAAAAAGAAAACTCCCTGCCACCCACAGACCCAAATGCAAAATGGGCACATTTCCAGGTTGCTTGCCATGGATATGTTGCCATTTAGGCTAGTAGACAAGGAGGATTTCTGCTGACTCATGGCGGAAGCCGTTCCTCCCCAACCGCCACTTTTTCTCTCGATGTGGCATCCCAGCCTTGTACCAGCAGGTGTCCAGGAACATCACACGTGACCTTACCTTACCTGCTTGTTGCCAGGTATGCTACATTTCCTTGATGGCACACTGGGTGAACATTGTGGAGGCTGTGGCTGAGTCACACCCTGGCACGGTGCATGTGCTCTTGAGTCGACACCGAGGATTGATGGCCCTACTTGTATCAGGGTTTTCTCAACCTCTTACAGCAATTCCTGAACCCTCTCCTGCTCCTCCTCATCCTCAGAGCACATCATTCACAGAGCTGGAAGCTCAGTAGCACTGCCTCAGCAAAGTGGCAACAGTCTCTGTTGAAGCTAATTTGTCTAGGATACAAACCGAACACCGCAGCAGAGTTACTTAAAGGAATAACAGACCATACAGATTTGTGGTTTTTGCCACTGTACCTCCAACCAGGCATAGTCATGTGTAATAATGGGCATAACTTGGTGGCGGCTGTGAAACTTGGCAAGCTCACACACATACCATACTTGGCACATGTGCTCAACTTGGTAGTTCAGCAGTTTCTAAAAACATTCATAGATTTGCCAGAGCTTCTGGTCAAGGTACACCACGTCAGCACCCATTTCTGCAAGTTAGCTACAGCTGTCGTCGCTCTGGCAGTGCTGGAGCAGTGCATACAAGTCCCAGCTCACCGACTGGTGTGTGATGTCACCATGCACTGGAACTCCACACTGTACATGCTGGCAAGGCTTTGTGAGCAAAAGAGGCCAGTGGTTGAGTACCAGCTCCACCATGCCCATTGGTATTCTGGTCAGCATCCGCACATAACAACTGAAGAGTGGGCATCGATGGCTGACATTTGTGCAGTTCTCCAAGACTTTGAGGACTCCACAAAGATGGGGAGCGGAGATGATGCCATAGTCAGCGAAACTATCCCACTTCTGTTCCTACTTAAACTGTCGCTGATCAAAATTAAACATGAAGCTTTGCATTTGGACCAGGTGGGGATAGAGGAAGACATAACACATAAAGACATTGTAGCCGGCCCAGCCTCATCTCATCTGCTCAGCGCCGATCAGGCATCAATGAGGAGGTGGACTCTAAAGAGGAAGAGGAGGAACAGGAGCTGGTGGCTAGCACAACAGAGGCTAGTAGCCACAGAATCTTCATCCCATCTCTCCTACGTGCATGGACTGATGAGGGGAATGAGAAGGAAGAGAGAGATGAGAAGGAGGATATGGAGAGTTGTAATCATGGTGGAGACAGGGAAGTGTTGGCTGAATAGAGCTTGGCACATATGTCAACTTTATGTATCACTGCCTTTCCCATAACCTCTCGTTGCATTCATCTTGGCCAACAAAGAGTACTGGTTGTTCACCCTGCTAGACCCAGGCTACAAGGATAGCTTTGCATCTCTTCTTCCTGAGGTGGAGAGGTCTTCTAAAATGGTGCTATACCAGAAGTCCATTGTGGAAAATATGTTGAAATAATTCCCATCAGACAACGTTAGCAGCAGGGGACAAGCTTCCTTCCCCTAGCCAAGGAGCAGAGACCAGGGACACACACAGCAGAGGCAGAGGTACGATGTCAAAGGCGTGGGACAATTTCATGACACCAGCCCAGCGACCAGGGCCTGATGACCGGCTATTTTTGACAAGGAGGGAAAAGTTTTTAAAGCGGGGTCAAGCAATACCTGGCTGCATACTCCCTAATTCCTCTGCGGCTTTCAACTATTGGTCTCAAAGCTAGGCACTCGGCATTAGCTGGCCCTCTATGCCTTGGAGATGTCGTGCTGTTCTTCCGCTAGCGTCTTAGACGACAGCTATGACTGGGCGGCTAACTTGCAAGGATATGATTTGTTTAGGAGGGATCGTAAAAAAAGGAAAGGGGGTGGAGTCTGTCTATATATAAAGTCCACTTTAAAGCCCACACTAAGAGAAGATATACAAGAGGGAAATGAAGAGGTGGAGTCTCTATGGGTGGAGATACAAGGAGGGAAAAGTAATAAAATCCTCATAGGGGTTTGTTATAAGCCACCAAATATAACAGAAGCCACTGAAAATGTATTATTGAAACAAATAGGCAAAGCAGCAAATCACAATGAGGTGATTATTAAGGGGGACTTCAACTACCCCGACAGACTGGGAAACTGAAACCTACGTATCTCAGAAAGGAAACCAATTTCTGTCAGTGACCAAGGATAATTATCTGTCACAACTTGTGCTGGGCCCAACTAGAGGGACAGCCCTTCTGGACTTAATTTTAAGCAACAGGACAGATAGAATAACAGATGTCCAAGTCGATGGGCACCTAGGGAACAGTGACCACAATATAATACAATTCCACTTGTCCTTCAGTAAGGTGCCCTGGAAGGGGATTACAAAAACGCTGAATTTCAGGAAAGCAAAGTTTGATCAGCTTAGAGAGGACCTTCGCCGAATTGATTGGGACAATGTCCTCAAAATAGGAGCACAGAAAATAAATGGGAAATATTTAAATCAGTTTTACACACCCACTGCGAGCTAGCCATACCGTACAGAAATAAAAGGGCTAGAAACAGGAGAACACCAATGTGGCTAAATAAGAATGTAAAAAGGGCAATAAATAACAAGAACAAGGCATTTAAGAAGCTAAAACAAGAAGGCAATGAAGAAGCATTAAAAAGTTATAGAGAAAAAATAAAATGTGTAAAAAACAAATACATTTAGCAAAAGTGGAAACTGAGAGACTCATTGCTAAGGAAAGTAAAACAAACCCCAAACTATTCTTTAATTATATAAACAGTAAAATGCTTAAAATTGATGGTGTCAGCCCTTTAAAGAACAATGAGGGTGAAATCATAGAGAGCGATGTGGGAAAAGCAAATGTTTTAAATACTTTTTTCTCAACAGTGTTCACACAGGAAAAGGATTTGCCAGGGGAAATGCAGAGTGATAATGTAAACTCCCCATTAAGTATTACCTGCCTAACCCAGGAAAAGCGCAGAACCGCCTTAGTAAGATTAAAATTGACAAATCACCAGGCCCTGATGGCATTCACCCTCAGGTATTAAGGGAGTTAAGTAATGTGATAGACAGGCCTCTAATTCCTTATATTTAAAGACGCTATAGAAACAGGGTCTGTTCCTTTTGATTGGCGGCAAGCAAATGTGGTACCAATATTCAAAAAGGGGTGTAAAAGGGAACCTGGAAACTATAGGCCGGTAAGCTTAACATCTGTTGTGGGTAAAATTTTTGAAGGGTTTCTAAGGGATACCATTATGGAATATCTCAATGTTAATAATTGTTTAACTCCATATCAACATGGATTTATGAATGATCGCTCCTGTCAAACTGACCTAATCAGCTTCTATGAGGATGTAAGCTCTCAAATGGAACAAGGAAAATCATTGGATGTCATTTACCTCGACTTCTCTAAAGCATTTGACACTGTCCCACATAAAAGACTGGTAAGTAAGATGAGAAAAATTGGGCTAGGGGGAAATGTGTGTAGATGGGTAGGTAGCTGGCTTAGTGATAGAAAACAAAGAGTGGTTATTAATGGTGCATACTCAGATTGGGCCAGGGTTACTAGTGGGGCACCACAGGGTTCTGTATTGGGCCCCCTACTATTTAATATATTTATTAATGATCTAGTGGATGGCTTACACAGTAAAATATCAGTATTTGCAGATGATAAAAAACTATGTAAGGTAGTTAACACAAAGGAGGACAGTTTGTAACTACAGACAGATTTGAGTAAATTGGAGAATTGGGCTGAAAAATGGCAAATGAGGTTTAACACAGATAAGTGTAAGGTTATGCACATGGGAAGGAGAAACAGATGCTCTATTTACTTACTAAATGGGAAACTGCTGGGGAAATCAGACATGGAAAAAGACTTAGGCATCTTAGTCAATAAGAAGCTAAATTGGAGTGCCCAGTGTCAGGCAGCTGCCACCAAAGCAAATAGGGTCATGGGATGCATTAGAAGAGGTCTGGGGACACGAGATGAAAACATAATTCTCCCTTTGTACAAATCACTCGTCAGACCACACTTGGAGTATTGTGTGCAATTTTGGACGCCGGTGCTCAAGAAAGACATTACTGAACTTGAAAGGGTTCAAAGGCGGGCTACTACAATGATAAATGGAGTTGGTTCACTACAATACCCAGAAAGGTTATCAAAATTAGGTCTATTTACTCTAGAAAAGAGAAGACTTAGGGGAGACCTAATATATATGTACAAGTATATCAGAGGGCAATACATAAGGTCTTCCTTCAGCCTTCAAAACTATGTTACTATGTTATGTCTTATCTGAGCGGGTTTTTAGTGCCACTGAGGGGGGTCATAACAGACAAGCGCTTTCACCTGTCAAGAGAGAATGCAGACAGGCTCACTCTCATGAAAATTAACAAAGCCTGGATTAGCCCAGAATTTTCCACACCACCAGATGACAGCAGCACATATAGTGTTTGTAATATTCAATATTTTAATGAGGCCCACCAGTTGCTGCCTTTCAGGGGTCCATGGATGGCATTCTTCATAATTTCTGTCTGGCTTTGCACTTTCTTTAAAGCCTTTATGACTTTATAAGTACATCAACTACACTTTCAAAATATTTTCTTTAAAAAAAAAATTATGGATTCAATAGCTCATCCATACAGTTTAACATGGTTATCGTTGCATTACGGTGGTAAAACTTACAAAAAGCGTAGAAAAATATTGCAGGTTTAGATTACTCATCCATACTGTAGTATGTTTTCTGTCACATTTTGGTGGTATATAACAGTACAAAATGTGTTTGAAAATTTTGCTTGTTTGTTCACATTTCATACCCATACACTATTCCGTATTCTGTGGTTTATTATTGTGATCTATAACACTAAAAAAAACATTAAAAAATTTTGCTGGGTTATATTTTTCAGCCATACAGTATTACATGTTCTTGGGTATATTTCTTTGGTATATAACCTTCATAAAACTTGTTCAAAATGCTATTGTTATTATAGTGATCACCTATAGGGTATTACATGGTCTTGGGTACATTGCGTTAGTATATAACCCTCAAAAAATTGTTCACCCGTAGACTATTCCATGATACATTTCCTTGGTGGATAACCCTCAAAAAACTTGTTCAAAAATGTATCGGTATTATATTGCTCACCCATAGGCTATTACATCTTGTTGGGTACATTTTGTTGGTATATAACCCTAAAAAACAACTTGTTCAAAAATGTAGGCTGTGTGCACATGTTGCAGATTTGGTGCAGAAAATAATCTGCAGCATGTCAGTCCTCTGGTGAAAAACGTTGGCAAAAGCGCACATTCACTTCACTCAAATCAACAAAAAACGCACCAAAAACGCAGGCAAAAACAACCTGCGTTTTTCCTGCCAAGAGATACAGAAATGGTGCAGAAATTTTACTCAACGTGTGCACATACCATTAGGGCATGTACCCATAATCTGTAAGTAGCAGCATTTTGGATGCAGCGTATTTGCCTGTTAATTAGCCTGTTGCCTGCCTGTTAGTACTTAGGCCCATTTTTTGTCATTTTATAAAGTCCCGGATATCCCCTTTTAGGCTGATATGTTTCTTTTTTAAATTATGCTGATGAATGGTAGAATTATAGGTAGAAAGCGAAAAGGTTAATAAGATGAAATGCGCTGGTGACATGGCTCTAGCAGATCCATGTGAGCTACTCAAAGGTCTCTGCCCTCAGTCTCTTCTGTATGAAACCTGGAAGTCATTTTATGTAACCGTGAACTGGAACTGTTGGTAACTACTGCCACCTACAGGCATCATCACAAACTGCATCAAGGCAATGGTAAACTGTGAGAGCGCCAGCGAAAGCAACATTTCACCTCTACATCCAAATCTGTCAAGGTTTTCAATTTGCAACATCAGCCGTACATGAGGATCTGAGGACCTGAGTATTCTGCAGGTGGCTCCCTGATAGACCTTTACTAACAGCACGGAGGAGCAATAATTTTAAAGATCTTTTGGTTGATGGCCATTATGTGGCCCAACCATTCTCCTCCTTTTTGACAGGTAGTCCTCGACAGGGATGTTTCCCATGTGGCTCATGCATGGCTTGCCATAATATCGATAGAAGTACTACCTTTTGTTCCTTGGACGGTAGACAGACATTTAAAATAAGGGAATACATTTCTTGTATGAGTGACCATGTCATTTATTATGCCACCTGCCCTTGTGGTCTCATCTATATTGGCCTGACATCCCAGGAATTACGGGTTCGTACCAGGGAGCATGTCAGGGACATCACAGCGGCCTCTGGTGTCGATGACATTCCATCTTTAAAAACTATCCCCCGTCACTTTCGAACTAAACACGCTTGTGACCCGGACCTTTTGAGAGTACGGGGTATTGACCGGGTTCATGGTGGGATTAGGAGGGGTGACCTTAAAAAAAGACTCTCCCAATTAGAGTGTAGATGGATAATAAGGTTGGGCACCATGACCCCTTTGGGCCTTAATGAAAAAATTAGCTTTTCCCTTTTTTTATAGTGGGCTTCCTAATAATTGTGGTGCACTTACTTGGTTCTTTGCTCAGGCTTTATTCCCCTCGGCATTTAATTTTTATCTTTTGTTTTTAATTTTTTAATTGTGTGTTCTTCTGTATTTTTAGTGATCGTGGATAACCTATACATTCGATGATTGAATCCTCTTTCCAAACATATGGTTCTTCCCCTCTCTCCCCCCGGCAAGGGATGTATGGGACGGTCTTCTATTCAAGAAACAGACTTAATGGACTATTCTATTATGACTGGAACTTCACATTATTATGTGTTTATATTTAGTCATTTCTTGAGATATAGTTGATGATTGCCTTCCCTTTTTTCCCTTGCTTTGCATGGATATTTTCCAGGGGTTGTCCTTTATGGGGGTGATGGGTTCTGGCTATATTGTGCACAGTGTAACCTCTTTTTTGGATAGGTTTATGGATTGCGGGCTAGCTATAGGGATGGGGACATTTAATGATATGGGTGTCCGGTATGTGCCCAGTATAGGTTTTTAGGATCTAACGCTTAGTGGTGTTTTTCCTTTATTCAATATGGCCACACGTGTATGCTATTGCTTGATTTTGGATGCCGCGTCTGCGCATGGCAGTGACTGATTAGATATGATTTTTTTCCCCTTTGCAACGTTTTTCTGGGTCGCTGCATTCTACTGATGTCACTTTCGGTGCGTTGAACAGTGTGGGTGTTCGGTATTTGTTTACTATATGCATACAGGATTCAGTTTATAGTGGTACTCCGTACTCCCTTATCTAATATGGCCACCCCTGGGTTGTTGCCCGGCTCTGCACGCCACGTCTGCACATGGCAGTGATTCACCGGACCCGCCTCCGCCCCTTGCGGCGTCTCTCTGGGCTGCTGCATGTCCTTGACATCCTCGGAACTACAGTTCCCGACATGCAGCGCTCTTGACGCCGGAAGTGACGCCATGCGACCGGATGTCTCATATCCATGCGCTGACTGGAGGCGGCGCTCCAGCACTTCACTCCTGTCACGTTATGATTGGACCATCTCTGTTTGGGGGGATATTTAAGATGACTCCTTTGACATTTGGACACACTGCCCCCCGAGGAAGCGGTACAGCAAAACGTACGTCGGGGCCTCGGTGTGACCCGCAGGCATCACAATATGGGTGTGAGTTTGTGTTCCCTTTCTCCTTTTGTGACTTTTGGGTATGTGAGGTAGCGCTGTCATTTAAGTAGGGGATCACTCGCTTGGCAGCCACAAAATCAGATCCGGCACAGGTTTTCCATAAACTCAGAATGGTCCATGCAGTTTATTAAACATCATAAACCATGACCAGCAATATATAAACGGCATAGCGTCCATGACAGAGCTTCACTCTGTTAGCAATGTCCAATACACAGGCTTTTCAGCCTCATAGTTATATCTCACCCCGTCAGGGTTCTCTCATGGCTGCTTCTCCATACTGCAGACATTCATTCCCTCCAGGGAACTCTCAGGCACTTGCAGCCATTAAACACAGCGTCCACACGTGCTGTCAGGCAGGAAGCCCCATCTCAGTGGGACCTTCCACACTGGAACAACAAGGTCCCAGCATTCACCCCCATGTGACCTACCCTGGCCACATTATATGGTCCATAGCCACACCCACCGGGTCACATGACTCTGACCTCATCACAAGTCCTTCAAGCCTTTACACACTCTTTACAATAGTGCTTTAAACACACCCCCTGGGTGGGTTTGTAGGTAACCAGGTCCGCCCATCTCTCTAGTTACCTGGAGACTTCTCCCTTACACATTGAAACACCACCTCAGCAGTATCACTGCTGATCAACACATAAGTCTCCATCCCAAAGCCACCCACTTTGAGATGCATAATGGCCATTCAGTATTCTGCCATTCATCCTTTCTCCTGGGACATCCACACAGCGCCCCCTAGCGGACTCAGTGGTTACTTCACCACAGGTAGTTGGGTAATATACCGTGGGCAATTATGGGATTATCCTGTAGTGACCCACACTTTTTTGGTAGATTGTATACATTTTCTCCGCCTCTTTCTAAAGGGGGCTTTTTGTGACTTCAGGTTACCGCTTTCCCCTTGATATATAGTATTATGTGCCTTCACCTCCCATGTTATATGGGATAACTCTCTCTGCCCGAATTAGTAGGATCAGGGAATCTACAAGCTACTTTTTTGCAAATATTTATATTTGTTCCCTGTCCACTTAAATTAACATACCTGTGTAGTCACACCATGGTTGCCTCATTATCCACTGGTTTTTATTATGTATATTTCAATTGGTATTTTTTGTAGATATATGTATTTGTCCTAATTGTATTTAATAAAGCTATTGGCACTTTTTGCATAAGTTTGGGCATTTCTCTTACCATTTTCGCCCATGATTTTTTGTACAAATCTCATGGAGATGTAAGCTCTCTGAAGTTGCTTCTATGTTGATTCATAGGGCGCTGTGCCGATTTTGTTATACAGATTGCACACAAGTTTCAACTGTTGCAATCAAACCTACCGCCGACTGCAACATTTTTACCTTTTAGATGCCACTTACAATCATGACAGCCGCATACAAGAGGCTGGAGGTGAACAAAGTGGTCCCTTCCAACACCTCTCTCCCAAGGAACACGAATGTGGGATGCTTATGTCATAGCATCCAGAGCACCTACTTAAAAAAGATTTCCCCTTTCAAAAATTTTATGTCCAAAAAGCAGCTGGGTTCACTGACTGGCTGCAGTGCTGTAAATATGACATCACCGCTGCAGCCAAACAACAATAACCGATGCAACGCTGGACCAGCAGAGGCAAAAGCAAAGCTTAATTTTTTGAGGAGCCCACTGGGACTTTGTTTCCCAAGGGTTTGTAAGCCTGGAGATGGCCATGTACAGTATATGGTCCTTATTCTTTATAGGAAGTAAATATTGTCATTTTACCTGTGAAAATGTTTTCATGTAATGACCTCCTTTTACAGTAGATGCCACCTCCAGGCCCCTCTTATTCTATAGGATCTAATATAGATTACTTTAATGGAGGGTGCTGGCTGTATTATACAGCTATCACCTGCCACTAACAGCAACGATGGGAACTACCTCCCTTCTCAACTGTTTGATCACTCAAATTCTGTCAGCAGCATTTAAGTGGTGCCACCCAGGGCGGGTGTCAGTTTCTTTGTCCATCACCCCCGATGGCACGATCGTAGGATGCCGGTGGATTGCCACTGCTGCCATGGGTCTACTGGAGGTCACTGTTGCAGCCATCTTTGTACACCTACGAAGCCTAACCTGTGACTGGGCTTCATATGGAATCAAAAGCAGGTTTCGAGTTCCATAGACTAAAAATAAAAGAAAAAAAATCAATACAAAAGATGACTAAAAAATGGAAAAAAAAAACAGAAAAGATTGAATCATCTATTTTTTCTTAATACAAAATTAATAAAGAAAAACATATTTGGTATCTTTGCATACATGAAAGCCCAATCTACCTAAATACAAAGTTACTTAATCAATAGGATAAATGATGTAAAAGAAAAAAAAATATGAAAATGCTAAAATAGCAATTTTTCAGTCATCTCCTCCCAAAAATGTAAGAAGTGAATGAAACATTTTATGTGCTTTAAAAAATGGTACGAATAAAAATGACAGTTAATCACACAAAAAAACAAGTCCTCACTCAGCTTCATCAACAGGAATATAAAAATTCTGGATTTCACAAAACAATAATTTTTTTACAATTTTACAAATCTGGAATTTTTTTCTGAATTATTTCACCTACCAAAATATAAAAAAAACTATAGAAGTTGTTTTATTGCCATAATAAGACTAAAGTTGAGCAAAAATATTTGCAAGGCACTGGTCTGGCGGCTTTGTCCGCCAGAATACTGTCATACTGGGCTGGTGTTTCCAAGGCCCACTTAACAAATCAATGAAAGGTTGCAGCCTTTCAGTTGCCTCTGATTGCCTGCAGCGGTAATGTGATATAATAATGTCACATGATAATGGAATCACTGTGAAAATATCAAACCTTTTTTATCCAGGAGTTGTCCATGTTAATGTATCCACACCTTTTTCAGGGAACTGTGTCTATTATCAGATCTGCCTCTGTGATCCTTACAAGAAGCTCAATAGTACAGAGAGGTCCTGGCTAATAAGGGTCTATGGACTGGCAGAGCCAGTTGACTCCTGCCTTAGCATAAGCAAGATAGTTGCAACCAACAGTATCTGGATGCTGAAGATACCAATCTCATCACTTTTCATAATGATCAGGCAAATCGCTTTAAGGGAATCTGTCACCTATTTTTCCGCATATAAGATGCGGCCACCGCCATCAGGGGCTTATCTACAGCATTCTGTAATGCTGTAGATAAGCCCCCGATGTAACCTGAAAGAGAAGAAAAATGAGTTATATTATACTTACCCAGGGGCTGTCCGGGTCCGGTCCAGGTCCTATGGGTGTCGCGGTCCGGTCCAGCGCCTCCCATCTTCTAGCGATGACGTTGTCTTCTTTGCTTCCTGTCGCGGCTCCGGCGCAGGCTCACTGCTCTGACATGTTGAGGGCAGGGCAGAGTACTGCAGTGCGCAGGCACCGGCAAAGGTCAGTGAGGTCCGGCGCCTGCACACTGCAGTACTCTGGACCAGACCCGGACCGCCCCTGAGTGAGTATAATATAACTTGTTTTTCTTATGTTTCAGGTTACATCGGGGGCTTATCTACAGCATTATAGAATGCTGTAGATAAGCCCCTGATGTCGGAGGCCGCATCCCATAGTCAAAAAAATAGGTGACAGATTCCCTTTAATGGACACTCTACCCAATCATTGAAAAAAAAACAGGGAATTTGGAATTGTCAGGCCTTTCTGATTGCTGACCACAATAAGATTATTTCTTGATAAAAAAAAATGTATCATGCAAAAAAAAATACATTAACAGGTCTGGAGCGCTAACAAGACTTTATTTCTGAATAGTAAAATAGTCCAGAACTCTGTACAATGTGTTACTGTTGTCACTATTATAACAGATGGCTCAGCGTACTCGTGGCAGCGCCCTGTTCATAAATTAACATTTTTGAACCACTGTGTATGTGCCATCTAATGAAAAAATCAGCAATGTTAAATGTCTTCTGGTGTGAGCAAAGGAAATGCTTCTTCCATGAATCGCTGCTGCTGGCTGCGAGTGAGTACAGCAGTTAAATTCTTTATGCGAAAAAAGTTCCCTCCTCGGTCTAGACCTTATGGCATCTACTTTCATTTCTTTTTCGGTACAAAACTTATAATAACACTGCTAACAAAAATGTCGAAAAGTCTCATAAAGAGGGCTCGTTCTCGACTGAACTCTTTAGATTTCTCATCTTTAATCCTTATGGACTCTTCCATTCTACTTTGGATTGCGTCTAACTTCCTATTTTAATATACACTGGACATGTAATTGACAAGCAAATGATTAAAAACCCTTTATTTTGAATACAGAAATAAATTTAAAAAATGTAATTCTGAGCCCTAAATGTAGATTAAATTATATACTGTAATTTAAAAGGAATCTGTCAGAAATGTTAAAATCCCCCCCACCCAATCAATAAATATGACTGTTGATCCCTTTGTGACCCCCAAGAAATCATGTTTTGAAGTTCAGTGTGGAAGTGCATGGGAGCGTGACGATGCATTTTCAGCTTCTCGGCCTCCGCAGTATTCCTGAAGCAGCAGGACCCTCTCCTGGCTGATTATTGTGTCAGTGGACAGTGTACCAGAGCAACAGACCTGTCAATCAGCCAAGGAAACACACTGCTAGTTCAGGAACACAGCGGAGGCTAAGAAGCTGTATCTTTCTGTCTCAAAGCACTTCCAGACTGAGCTTCAATTCAGAATTCCTTACAGCTTAAGCAGCATTTTTGGGTCATAAAGGGATACACATAAGTGGCTTCCAAATGCCTTCTTTTCCTCAGTCTAATTCCTGCCTTCAGCTGCATAGTTATCAGAACGTATTCATTTGGAGTACCGATGATGGCAGTGATGGGTCAGCCCCTGTCTTCTCCTCTGAGCGTTGTGCTTAGCATAGCAATTTCTTAAAACAGCTTATCCTCAGAGTTAGTGAGACCCAGGGGCTGACCCATCACTGCCAGCATCTGAACTCCAAATCAGTACATTCTGATACTAATGCAGCTAAAGGCAGGCAAGTAGACTGTGAAAAAAGCCGGGGTTTGGAAGCCACTTAGGCCTGGTTCACATAGCGTTATAGCAGTCCGTTTAACAGATTGCGTTACAAAGCGGCATTAGCGCTAAGTAACGGATGCATTAACGCTGCCATAGACTGCCATAACGTAGCGCATCGCTAACGCATGTCATAATCGGCATGCGTTAGCGATGTGCAGTCATGCTGTGACGGACCCTCTTACGCGGTCTGCAGCATTCGAGGGTTCGTCACTGTTAGTGCAGATGGAGCATCTGCGCTAGCGCCATCGCATAACGCAATCAAAATACGGTGTAGCGTTAGCGCAGTCCGATTAATGCATGCGTTGAACGGACTGCTCTAACGCTATCTGAACTTAGCCTTACATGGAATATTTTTACAAGATAAAGTGATTTGCAAAGTTTCATAACTTTTCAGGCTGGACAAAACTATTTTATAAAATAAAAGTTTAGATACATGTTAAAAATCTATCATACTTGAAAACTCTCTTCGAACATCCAGAAGGCCCACCCAAAAGCAGAAAACCTAATGGACCCCTGAAAGAGTTGGCAAATCCCCTGATCACCATCAATGCTTGCTGTTTGGTTTCTAGTGCATGATGCCGACATGCTCTGTCAGCCAGTCTAACATTGATGGGGATGTTATGGAGGGATGTGGCCTGCAAAAAATAGGCATGGTTATGGGCAAACATATTCACACCGCAAGGATGAAATCCCAGACTTCAAAAGCATGCTATCTAGGTAGAACTGCTGTTATAGCAGGAGCAGGTAATAACCAAACTTAAAAAATTAAGAAACTTACGATTTTTTTTTGCAATCACCTCACTTTTCAGTTTTTGTATTTCCACAATAAATTTAAAATAACCAATAAATTTTGTTCAACTTCACAATTGTGTCCCACTAGTTGTTGATTCTTCACCAAGAATTTACATTTGGTATCTTTATGTTTGAAGCATGATATGTGGGAAAAGGTTGAAAAGTTTCAGGGGGCCGAATACTTTCACAAGGCACTGTATTTGAAGTGTGGGAGGAAACCCCGCAAATACAACATACAAACTCATTGCAGATGTCGGATTTGAACCCAGAACCGCAAAGCAACAGTGCTGCTATCCATGTTGCCCTGAATAGAGAAAATAAAAGTTCCAAAATAGTTTTTTTGACAATCAAGGCCTCCTTCACCAGCTCAATACCTAGTAAGGAAAGGACACACAACGAAACTAATTGATGCATTAAAAAGAAATCTTTAAGAATCACAGACCAAGATTGCAAGAAAATAAGGAGAAGAGGGTAAAGGTCTTTATCAAACCTTCGATTTCTTTTTACCATCAGTCACACAGCAGATAAGAAAGACTGAACAGACCTACATCGGAGACTCAAGTTGGCGTACTCTAACATCAAGACAAGCCATAGCACAAGCACTGCGGATAACAGCAACATATTTGGAAATTATTTTTAAGCCAGCTGACAGAGGATGCAACTTGGTGGTGATGGAAAATGTGCTTTATTAGCGGGAAATAACCCTACCACTGGCTCATATTAACTCTAAGCATGTCACTGGATGCAACACGCAGACAAGGACAACGCGGAAGTAACCAACTTAACTGTTTATTTTCCAAGTACGAGTATAAAAGGGGGTGGTTCTGAGCAAAAAGTAAATCTTGTGAGAAAAGGGTATTCACAGTGTACAATATTCCATTTACAATTGTACCAGAGTTGTTGTCAATGCACTATAACTCTTGCATCAGGAATTCTCTTTGTTATGAAACTAGTTTTGAATGAGAACAATGTTCACAGTAATAAAGGTGTCACTACAATAATCCCCTTTTATGTTCCAGGCGGGTGACGCCTGAAGACACTGTGCCGGCCGTTGCTAGGACTACAACCCCCACTGGATTACATGTGGCTGAGGAACATTGGAGTCACAAGTTCATAATAAGACTGATGTGTTGAAATACAATTTCCTTTGTAAACTACCTGTTGTCTCCCTGTGAGGAGTTTTCCCTATTGTTATAATTAAATTCCATTATTGTTTACCCATGCTCTGCATTCCCTGCGTTACTGCATCCTGGGACCTCCTTACAATTGGAGCAGAGCTAGGCCACAGGTCTTGACCGGCATGGTCTAGTTCACAAATCTTGACTGGCTTAGTCTGGAACTCACTCTTGGACGCACAGCATCCCACTGGTTTGGGCACCTGAGTGCATCCGGATGTCTTGGCCATGGTGTCTCTTCGAGCAACATGTCCTGCTGCTGTCTCTTGCTGGTGCCAAACTTCTTTCCACCTTGTCCCTCCAGCCTTTTATATCGGGGAACTGTGTCACAAATGTCACCTGTTCTGGTGTTCCATCTAGACTCTCCCTTTTGAAAACACTCCACCCTCTTATTGGTTTCTCAGGATTCCGTTTGGGCAGAAGGTAAGTCTCCGGTCACAAATGCTGTACAACTCTGGGGAATGTCATCTTCCACGATGCACCTTCTTCCATTCCTCCTCTCTTTTAGTTCGCCAGTCCTCGAGTTCGCCAGTCCTCGGAACCTTTGGGTGAATGGGCCTTTTTCACAGATAGCCTTATTTCTGCCAGAAGTTGAGCACATTCACAAATCTCCTTTCTAATTTGCTTACAGATTAACTCGTTCTGTGCGTATCGGTGAAGAGGGATGCCAGCTTTAGTACGTTCAGTTCTATGCGTTCCTTCTTGCAGAGGTGTCTCAGGAACTCTTGAGTCTTGGTACACTCTGTTGAGAACATTGGCTTCTGACCAATCTTCTAATCTGTTGGGGTGGTGTTGCCATCCCCTTTGGTTCCATGGGCACAGTATGCCACTCTTCTTCTTTGCCATCAGCCTTTTCTATAGCAGCGTCACACAGTTCATCCCTCTGGTCCCTTCCATCTCAGATAGGCAGGGACTGAGCATGTTTCAATGCAACACTCGAGCCGGGGTCCCATTGTCTCCCTCGGGTCGAACTTCATAGACTGGGCTGTTGGTGTGGACTCTCCTCGCAACTCAGTAAGGTACTGTTTCCCAGCAAAAGTGCAGTTTATTTTTGAGCCTTTTGGCCTGTTCCAGCCCACGGGATGATATAATTCTCAAAATTTCTTCTTCACCAGTCATCTCATTGTCTGAAGTCAGCGTCGATGCTCTTGGACCCAAGTGTCCAGACATTTGCCTGGATAGTCATCTTCACGGTCCAGCTTCAATTCCCTAATTTCTTGACCACTCCGATGGAACAGGAGCATGTATGGTGTGTACCCGGTTGTTCCGTGGACTTTATTATTGTACACCCACACTAGCTCTGAAATTAATTTAGGCCACTTCATCTTCCTGTCCTCTTCCAAATTATGTAATATTTGCAGCAAGGTTCTATTGAAGTGCTCACAAGCACCGCTCCCCTTTGGTAGTATGGTGTGGTCCAAAACTTATCAATATCAGCTCTTCCATCACCTTTCCTTGGAAACAGGCAACTTGGTCAGAATATATTTTCGTTGGGCATCCATATATACGAATGAAGTCCTGACAAGGACCCTAGCCGCCACCTAAGCCATCTGGACCCTTATTGGAGTCACCACTGTGAACTTAATGAAGTGATTTGCCATCACCAGACAATATTCATAGCCATTATTAGACATCCCGATCATCAGGTAGTGGACCATTAATACTTCTAGGGGCTCTCTGCTCTGGGAGTTTGGTCAGGTCACACTGACATCTTCCGCAGGTCTCTTTCATTGAATGCCATAGATGAGGACAATACACCAGCCGCTGCAACCATCGGAAGGTCTTCTCAGTACCAAAATGGGTGCCTTTCTCATGGGCTTCCATAGCCAGGTTTGCCACCACCCCCTCTGGAACCAACACCTGCCCAGTGACACCAAACTCTCAAGGCAGCTGGATTCTTTGGTATAACAAGTCGTTTTTCATGAAAAGTCTTTCACACTGCCCCAGAATCTGTAATGTGCATGAGGACCAATCCATTCTTGCTTCTCTGTCTGGTTTCTGTTTTAGAGTGACCCATTTCCTTAGCTCTGCTAACTTTAACTGTGGCAGTTGCACCCACTCATACCTAAGGTGCCCCAGGATATGAGTGTGCTTGGGCTTCTCTCCTGATTCTTGGGTGGCTACTAAGGCTGCCTTGAAATGCTTGAAGTCTGGGGTTTCATCAGTCTCTAGCTCTTCATTCGCATCCCTCTTTGGGCCTGCCTTGCTTACCTGGGACAATGAGCTCTATGAGTTTCGCTTCCATCTGTTACAAAAGATTGCAGCTGGATCGAACATCACCCTGCTCCCCTTTTGTATAGTATGAGTTATTTTTAATGGTTTCAACACTCCAATTAATTAATTATTTTACTATGGTTTAATATATACAATATATATATATATATATATACACACAGTTTTGGCCAAAAGTATTGACACTCCTGCAATTCTGTCAGATAATACTCAGTTTCTTCCTGAAAATGATTGCAAACACAAATTCCTTGTTATTATTATCTTCATTTAATTTGTCTTAAATGAAAAAACACAAAAGAGAATGAAGCAAAAAGCAAAACATTGATCATTTCACACAAAACTCCAAAAATGGGCCAGACAAAAGTATTGGCACCCTCAGCCTAATACTTGGTTGCACAACCTTTAGCCAAAATAACTGCGACCAACCGCTTCCGGTAACCATCAATGAGTTTCTTACAATGCTCTACTGGAATTTTAGACCATTCTTCTTTGGCAAACTGCTCCAGGTCCCTGATATTAGAAGGGTGCCTTCTCCAAACTGCCATTTTTAGATCTCTCCACAGGTGTTCTACGAGATTCAGGTCTGGACTCATTGCTGGCCACCTTAGAAGTCTCCAGTGCTTTCTCTCAAACCATTTTCTAGTGCTTTTGAAGTGTATTTTGGGTCATTATCCTGCTGGAAGACCCATAACCTCTGAGGGAGACCCAGCTTTCTCACACTGGACCCTACATTATGCTGCAAAATTTGTTGGTAGTCTTCTGACTTCATAATGCCATGCACACGGTCAAGCAGTCCAGTGCCAGAGGCAGCAAAACAACCCCAAAACATCAGGGAACCTCCGCCATGTTTGACTGTAGGGACCGTGTTCTTTTCTTTGAATGTCTCTTTTTTCTCCTGTAAACTCTATGTTGATGCCTTTGCCCAAAAAGCTCTACTTTTGTCTCATCTGACCAGAGAACATTCTTCCAAAACGTTTTAGGCTTTTTCAGGTAAGTTTTGGCAAACTCCAGCCTGGCTTTTTTATGTCTCGGGGTAAGAAGTGGGGTCTTCCTGGGTCTCCTGCCATACAGTCACTTTTCATTCAGACGCCGACGGATAGTACAGGTTGACACAGTTGTACCCTCGGACTGAAGGGCAGCTTGAACTTGTTTGGATGTTAGTCGAGGTTCTTTATCCAACATCCGCACAATCTTGCGTTGAAATCTCTTGTCAATTTTTCTTTTCCGTCCACATCTAGGGAGGTTAGCCACAGTGCCATGGGCTTTAACCCCTTCACTACCAAGGGTGGTTTGCATGTTAACTCCCGGGCCAATTTTTACAATTCTGACCACTGTCCCTTTATGAGGTAATAACTCTGAAACCCTTCCATGGATCCCGGTGATTCTGACATTGTTTTCTCGTGACATATTGTAATTCATGTTAGTGGTAAAATATCATTCAAATAACTTGCATTTATTTGTGAAAAAAATGGAAATTTGGCAAAAAAATTTTAAATTTTGCAATTTTCCAACTTTAAATTTTTATGCCCTTAAATCACAGAGATACAGCACACAGAAAACTTAATAAATAACATTTCCCACATGTTTACTTTACATCAGCACAATTTTGGAACCAAATTTTTTTCAGTTAGGAAGTTATAAGGGTTAAAAGTTGACCAGCGATTTCTCATTTTTGCAACACCATTTTATTTTTACGGACCACATCACATTTGAAGCCACTTTGAGGGGTCTATATGATAGAAAATACCCAAAAGTGACACCATTCTAAAAACTGCACCCCTTAAGGTGCTCAAAACCACATTCAAGAAGTTTATTAACCCTTCAGGTGCGTCACAGGAATTTTTTTGAATATTTAAAAAAAAATGAACATTTAAGTTTTTTTCACAAAACAAATAATTCAGGTTCAATTTTTTTATTTTTACCAAGGATAACAGGAGAAATTGGACTGGAAAAGTTATTGTGCAATTTGTCCTGAGTACGCTGATACCTGATATGTGGGGGGGAACCACTGTTTCGGCGCATGGCAGAGCTCAGAATGGAAGGAGCGCCGTTGGACTTTTTCAATGCAAAATTGGCTGGAATTCAGATAGGACGCCATGATATGTGGGTGTAAATGACTATTTGGGTGCATGGCAGAGCTCAGAAGGGAAGCATCATCATTTGACTTTTTTGGCTGGAATTGAGATCGGACACCATGTCGCGATTGGAAAACCCCTGATGTACCAAAACAGTGGAGACCCCCCCACAAATGACACCATTTTGGAAACTAGACCCCCCAAGGAACTTATCTAGATGTGTGGTGAGAACTTTGAACCCCCAAGGGCTTCACAGAAGTTTATAACGTACAGTCGTACAATTAAAAAATCATATTTTTTCCACAAAAATGATCTTTTCACCCCCAATTTTTATTTTCCCAAGGGTAACAGGACCCTAAAAGTTATTGTGCAATTTGTCCTGAGTACGCTGATACCCCACATGTGGGGGTAAACCACTATTTGGGCGGATGGCAGAGCTCGGAAGTGAAGCAGCACCATTTGACGTTTTTGGCTGGAATTGAGATTGGACACCATGTCGCGTTTGGAAAGCCCCTGATGTACCAAAACAGTGAAAAACCCCCACAAATGACACCATTTTGGAAACTAGACCCCCCAAGGAACTTATCTAGATGTGTGGTGAGCACGTTGAACCCCCCAGTGCTTCACAGAAGTTTATAACGCCCGGGCGTGAAAATAAAAAAATCGTATTTTTTCCAAAAACATGATCTTTTAGTCAACAATTTTTTTATTTTCCCAAGGGTACCAGGAGAAATTGGACCCAAAAAGTTGTTGTCCAATTTGTCCTGAGTACGCTGATACCCCATATGTGGGAGAAAACTACTGCATGGGTACACGTCGGGGTTCGGAAGGGAAGTAGTGACGTTTTGGAATACAGACTTTGATGGAATGGTCTGCGGGTGTCATGTTGCTTTTGGAGAGCCCCTGATGTTCCTAAACAGTGGAAACCCCACACAAGTGACCCCATTTTGGAAACTAGACCCCCTAAGGAACTTATCTACATGTGTGGTGAGCACTTTGAACCCCCCCAGTGCTTCACAGAAGTTTATAACGACCGGGTGTGAAAATAAAAAAAATCGTATTTTTTCAACAAATATGATCTCTTAGTCCCCATTTTTTTATTTTCCCAAGGGTAACAGGAGAAATTGGACCCCAAAAGTTGTTGTCCAATTTGTCTTGAGTACGCTGATACCCCATATGTGGGAGAAAACTACTGTATGGGCACACGTCGGGGCTCGGAAGGGAAGTAGTGATGTTTTGGAATGCAGACTTTGATGGAATGGTCTGCGGGTGTCATGTGTGCTTGGAGAGCCCCTGATGTACCTAAACTATTGGAACTCCCCACAAGTGACCCCATTTTGGAAACTAGACCCCCCACGGAACTTATCTAGATGTGTGGTGAGCACTTTGAACCCCCAAGTGCTTCACAGAAGTTAATAAGGCCCGGGCGTGAAAATAAAAAAAAATCATTTTTTTCCACAAAAATGATATTTTTGCCCCCAATTTTTTATTTTCTAAGGGTAACAGGAGAAATTGGACCCCAAAAGTTGTTTTGCAATTTGTCCTGAGTAGGCTGATACCCTATATGTGGGGGTAAAACACTGTTTGGGCGCATGGCAGAGCTTGGAAGGGAAGGAGCACCATTTGACTTTTTCAGCGCAGAATTGGCTGGAATTGAGATCAGATGCCATGTTGCATTTGGAGAGCACCTGATGTGCCCAAACAGTGGAAACCCCCCCAATTATAACTCCAACCCTAACCCCAACACACCCCTAACCCTAATCTCAGCCCTAACTCTAGCCCTAACCCTAGCCCTAACCCTAGCCCTAGCCTTAACCCTAGCCCTAGCCCTAACCCTAACCCTAGCCCTAACCCTAGCCCTAACCTTAACCCTAATGGGAAAATGGAAATAAATACATTTTCTTTTAATTTTATTATTTTTCCCTAACTAAGGGGGTGATAACGGGGGGTTTGATTTACTATTTATGGCTGTTTTTATTTTTGGCAGCTGTCACACGCTAAAAGACGCTTTTTATTGTAAAAATAGTTTTTACATCACCACATATTGAGAGCTATAATTTTTCCATATTTTGACCCACCGAGTCATGTGAGGTCTGATTTTTTGCGGGACGAGATGACGCTTTTATTGGTACCATTTTCGGGCACGTGACATCTTTTGATGGGTTTTTATTCTGATTTTTGGGGCGCAGAATGAACAAAAACCAGCGTTTCGTGAATTTCTTTTGGGGGGTGCGTTTACACCATTCCGCGTGCGGTAAAATTTATAAAGCCCTCTTATTCTTCGGGTCAGTACGGTTACAGCGATACCTCATTTATGTCTTTTTTAATGTTTTGACGCTTTTATGCAATGAATACAATTTTATATAAAAAATAATTATTTTTGCATTGCTTTATTCTGCGAGCTATAACTTTTTTATTTTTTTGCTGATGATGCTGTATGGCAGCTCGTTTTTTGCGGGACAAGATGACGTTTTCAGCGGTATCATGGATATTTATATGCATCTTTTTGATCGTGCGTTATTTCACTTTTTGTTCGGGGGTATGATAATAGATCATTATTTTTTGCTTCGTTTTTTATTTTTATTTTTTAAGGGGTTCACTAAAGGGGTTAACTAATGGGACAGTTTTATAGGGCGGGTTGTTACGGACACGGCGATACCAAATATGTGTACTTTTATTGTTTTGTTTTTTTTTATTTCCAAAAAATGAATTTATTAGGGAATTTTTTATTTTTTTTAATTTATTTAGCGATTTTTTTAAAAATTATTTTTACACTTTTTTTTAACTTTAATACATTGTCCCGGGGGGACATAACTGTCCTGTGACAGATCGCTGATCTGTCACATCACAGATCACTGTGACAGATCAACGATACCTCATTTAGGTCTTTTTTTATGTGACGTCTAGCGGTCTCAGCCCTGTGTATTCTTCCTCAGTCTTCTTGGTGATATGGGCCATACTTTCTGCAAAGCATTTGCGTACAGGGCCATGGTCATGCCCTCCCCCTGGACCATACAGAATAGGTGGATGCATTGTTTGCCTAGGTCAGTGGTGTCACTGTGCATGTCTTCTAAAATTCTAATCATTTTATCAACAGGTTCACCTCTACATCTAGGGTCAATAGGGCCAACTCCACCTGTAAGGCAGGGGTCATAGGATATATGCATAACATGGCTCCTCATAAACTACCCAAGGTGGTCTGGTCCCCAGATCTTGATTAGTGCAGGGCTAGGCCTCAAGTCTTAACTGGCCTGTTCTGGTCCATGGATCTTGACTGGCGCAGTCTGGATCTCATCCGAGGGATGGTGTCAGACTCTGATCACAAATGCTGCACAGCCTGGGTTGTCAGGTTATGCTAATTTATATATGGGCCTGTGGGAGAATTTTATTTACTTCTCAAAGGATCTTGAGTCCTAAAGATGTCCACTAAATCCAAGATTGTTATTACATTTCTGCAGAGTGGTATGTAGATGACATTACTGTACATTGCAAATCTCAAGATATTCATGGCGACAATAGGTAACTTAGCAATAGCAGGGCCAATTTTGTCACTGAGTCTAATATAAGGCTGGAAGCAGAATGGTAGAGTTTACTATGTAATAGTAAAGCTCAGTTTGTCACAGGAAAATCAGAAACTGGAGCAGTAACAGGAGAAAAGGAAAGACAGAAATAAGAAACCTGCAGAGCAGAGCTGATGCTACTCCACAATGGCAGAAATTAGTTTGTCACAAATTCCCATACAAAGCCGGGAACAGTATGGCAAAATTGACTCAATTATAGCTGAGCTGAGTGTCACGGGTTTACCCCAGCGTCTGATTTCTCCTACTCCAGCACTGTTTATAAGCACTTCACCTTCATATTAAACAGTGTAGGTTTCTTTTAGCAGTGCAGAAGTTAATCTGCTCACTTAAGAGCTCTTAGAAGATCTCTTGCATTAAGGCTCTCAGCTGTTCACTGTTGGCCACTCCCCTCTCCTATATATTCTGGGCCCTGGCTAGCACTTATTGCCAGAGATAGCTTCATACTGCATGGTTAGAAGATGGTGGTTTGTTGTTGTTTGAGAAGGGACTCAATTTTCATTAAAACAAAATCAAGTGAAATGTCCTCTTTAAGTATAGCTGCCTTTGAGGACTTACAGTTACCTTGATAGAGGACAATATTAACCTCTATGTTTCATCGGTCTATTATTTGACATTATATATAACTGGTCATTGTACATAACTCTACATTTCTGAGAAGCTTTGTAATAAGTGCTGTAACGGCTGGAAATGTGTTAAAATAATCAAGAAGGACCGATTCTTTGTAGTGCAGACATACACAGATAGGAATCTACTTCTGTATGCACAACGTGATGGCGCTGGATGGCAGAGCAGGCTGTTCACTCATAGCTGTCTAAAGTAAGCTATGAACTGGCAGCAAAATGCTCAGACCCCTGGAGTTCAGCCAGTCCTTTCACTTCTGTCTGCTCTGCTGTTTAAAGCATCATGTCACATGTACTCTTTAAGCCACAAGTCTCGTGCAGGGATAAGAAATATGTCTGTCAGAGGAGAGCTGTACAGATGAGGCCATTTCATAGAGGAAATATAAAGCCGGAACAAATAGCTGGTGCCTAAATGTCCAGGTTTATACACTAGTCTTAAATAGTTTGTATAACTTAGACTATATTTAAGGAGTTCAATTGGCGACCGACAATCATTTTAATATCGAAGCCCTAAGTCCTCCGCTCTGGGTCCTACATCAAAGAACCTTGTTATAAACAACTAATTTTGCCAGAAGCTACTAAATATTGGCCATACATGTAAAACATGGTTGACAAAGTCTTACAAAATGAGAGTTGATATTTTTTTGTGGCTCTATGCTTGGCTCATGAAGTGTACTTCCATGTGATAGCCACTCCATTTTGTCCATATGCCCTCATTTTGAATATTTGACAGTGGTTACCTGATGAGACCTGTCATTTGCTATGAATGTGTCATTTTTTTTAGCTTGATGTAAATGTTGCTTTTCCCTTGAATCTGACTTTCTTCTTTTGTTCTTCTTCTCTGTTCCTGAGCTATATCGTCCACTTTCTTGTATGCAAATCTAGTCTTCATAGCCAAGTGGCCATGGTCTTCAAGATGTCAGTCACAAAGAGGAGGTGAGGATCATGCCCACTTGGTTAAAAATACTAGATTTACATGTAAAGATACTAGAAGGAACTGTACACCAATAGGTATTATATATGCTTCTATTGTTATAATGATTATTTCTCATATGCAAACTTTACACCATATCAAGTGATAGATAACTGCTTGAGAAAAGGTGAAAAGTGGCAACATTTTGTGTTTTTATACCCTACATCAGGCACAGGAAAGTGACCAGGAAGACATGGACAATAGTGTAAAACAGTTGACGATTTGGGCTGGTATTTCGCAATGGCAACCATAGGAGAGTCACAATGGACAACTGTGTAGAAGCATTGATGGTCCCAGGTGGTATTTCTCAATGGCAAACCATAAAAAAATGGGAGAGTCATAAGGAACACATGCATAACTGTGCAGAAGCATTGATGGTTTGGGGTGGTATTCCCCAATGGCAAAACATATGAAAGGCACGAGGAAAACATGGACGACTGAGTAGAACCATTCATACTCCAGTGTGGTATTTCCCAATGGCAACCAGAGGAGAGTCACGAGGAAGACTTAACCCCTTAATGACCGCCGATACGCCTTTTAACAGCGGTAATTAAGGGTACTTAAACCACAGCAGCGTTAATTCACGGCGCTGTGGAGAAAGTAAATAGCGCCCCCCAGTGTCCTATTTTTCTCCGGGGTCTCAGCTGCCGGGGGTAGCCGAGACCCCAGAGAACACAAATCGGGTCGGTTATTACCGATCCCACTTTTGCGATCACCGATATTAACCCTATAACAGCGATCGAAAAAAAAGCTGCAATTTTGCATTTAATTTCTCTCTCCTCTGATTTGATCGCACATCAGAGGAGAGGGAAATAAGGTCCCCGATCCCCCCCGGTACCTCCCGGTGGTTGTGGATCCCCTCCCAGTGGTCCCGCGTACCTCCTGCCTCCTCCGGTGGGCACCGCCATCTTGGATCCAGAAGAAAATGGCGGACACAAGCGCAGTGCGCCCGCCACAAATCTGCAGGCTCTGGCTGGCAGATTCCATTCGTTCATTTTGATCACTGTGATAAACTATCATAGTGATCAATATAAAAAAACAAGTAAATAACTCCCCCCCCACCGTTTATCATCCCCTTAGTTAGGCAAACATAGTGAGATAAAGAAAATATTTTTTTTTTCATTTTTCCGTTAGGGTTAGGGCTAGGGTTAGGGTTAGAATTAGGGTTAGAGTTAGAATTAGGGTTAGGGTTGGAATTAGGGTTAGTGCTAGGGTTAGAATTAGGGTTATGGCGAATTAGGATTAGTGTTAGAATTACAATTAGGGATTAGGGTTGTTATTAGAGTTAGGGGTGTGTTGGGGTTAGGGTTGGAGCAAGAATTGAGGGGTTTCCACTATTTAGCAACTTTGGGGGTCTAATTTCTCCTGTTACCCCTGGGAAAATAAAAAAAATTGGGGGCTAAAAAAATCACTTTTGTGGAAAAAAAAAAGACTTTTTATTTTCACGGCTCTGTGTTTATAAACTTCTGTGAAGCACTTGGGGGTTCAAAGTGCTCACCACTATTTAGATCCGCTCCTTCGGGGGTCTAGTTTCCAAGATGGGGTCAATTGTGAGGGGTTTCTACTGTTTAGGCACATCAGGGGCTCTGCAAACACAACATGACGCCCGCAGACCATTCCATCAAAGTCTTCATTGCAAAATGGCACTCCTTCCCTTCCAAGCTCTCCCATGCACCCAATCAGTGGTTCCCCCCCACATATGGGGTATCAGCGTACTCAGGACAATTTGCACAACAACTTTTATGGTCCAATTTCTCCTGTTACCTTTAGGAAAATAAAAAATAACAGGCTAACAAATCATTTTTGAGGAAAAAAATGATTTTTAATTTTCATGGCTCTGCATCTATAAACTTCTGTGAAGCACTTGGGGGTTCAAAGTGCTCACCACATATCTAGATAAGCTCCTTCAGGGGTCTAGTGTCCAAAATGGGGTCACTTGTTGGGAGTTTCCACTGTTTAGGAACATGAGAGGCTCTCCGAACGCAACATGGCATCCGATCTCAATTCCAGCCAATTCTTCATTGAAAAAGTCAAACGGCGCTCCTTCCCTTGCAAGCTCTGCTGTGTACTGAAAAAGTGGTTTACCCCCACATATGGGGTATCGGCGTATTCAGGAGAAATTGCACAACAAATATTGGTCCTGAAGTAAATTTTTTGCAAAAAAACTTAAATGTTAATTTTTTTCCTTCCACATTGCTTTAGTTCCTGTGAAGCACATAAAGGGTTAATAAACTTCTTGAATGTGGTTTTGAGCACCTTGAGGGGTCTAGTTTTTAGAATGGTGTCACGTTTGGGTATTTTCTGTCATGTAGACCCCTCAAAATGACTTTAAATATGATGTGGTCCCTAAACAAAAATGGTTTTGTAAATTTTGTTGTGAAAATGAGAAATCACTTTTAACCCTTATAACGTCCTAACAAAAAAAAAATTGTGCTGATGTAAAGAAGACATGTGGGAAATGTTATTTATTAAGAAATTTGTGTGACACATCTCTCTGATTTAAGGGCATAAAAATTTAAAGTTTTAAAATTTTCAAAATTTTCGCCATATTTCTGTTTTTTCATAAATAAACACAAGACGTATCGAAGAAATTTTACCACTAACATGAAGTACAATATGTCACAAAAAAACAATCTCAGAATCAGCGGGATCCATGGAAGCGTTCCAGAGTTATAACCTCATAAAGTGACAGTGGTCAGAATTGTAAAAATTGGCCTGGTCATTAAGCTGCAAACTGGCTCTGTCACTAAGGTTAAATACCTGTGTAGAAACATTGATGGTCCAGGGTGGTATTCTCCAATGGCAATCCATGAGAGCATCACAAAGAAGTCTTGAAAAATTATGTAAAAGCATTGATAATTCCTGGTAGTATTTCCCAATGGTAAACCCTAGGACAGTCATGACGAAAACATGGGCAACTGTGTAGAAGCTTTGACAGTTTGGTGTGGTATTCCCCAATGGCAGTTGCGCAAGCGTTTCACTTCCACTGTGACAGCAAGTGTCATGTTCCCAGTTTCTCCACAGTGGAAGAATGACACTTACTGGTCTACCATTGGAAAATACTACTTAGGATTCTTCAAGCAAATATCAGATTATGGTCGAAGTGTCGCTGTTTGGACAGTGTACAGGAATATAAATAGTTATATTTTTATGAACCCATAGAGAGATGTCATTATCCTTTGTGTGCAACAGATGACGACAATGCCAGATTCTTAGGTCAGATGAATGATTGCGCCAAATAGTGAGAGTTTATTAGCACCACACTGGATCCCTGCTCTGACAGGCAGGGTCTCCAGCATGTCACTTCACTCAACTGCGCTGCGGTCGACTCTTTCCTTCCCCATGCTCTGCATGCTTTCAGCAGAGCTTCCAGCTGGGCCTCCAGCCATGTCCTTAGAGCATGCACGCACGCGCTCCCGCCCTCTTAAAGGGCCAGTGCGTACACTTTCCATTTCCTCCCCAGCCAATGGCTGTGGGACATTATGCTTATATTGGTTCCTACTCACTGGGGAGGTGCCTGAGCAACCTTCCTGTTCTGCAGTCTAGTTGTGTAAGGTTGCGTACCAGTCCCTGCTGCACTCTGGTGCAGATCCTGCCTCCTACTCACTGGTGCAGATCCTGCCTGCTGCACTCTGGTGCAGATCCTGCCTGCTGCACTCTGATATGAACTCTAACTGCTGCACTCTGATATGAACTCTACCTGCTGCACTCTGATACAAACTCTGCCTGCTGCACCATCCAATCGTCTTACTGGGTCCAGCTGCTGCGCGTCCGTTGATCTGTCCTGGAGTGGAACCTGATGATCATAGGGAGCCAAGTCTAACCTCACCATCAGAGGCTCTATGGAACAGTCTGGTGCTCTCTTAGTCACGCCCTCCCAGGCTCTCCGAGGTCCGTGGCACAGTGGTTCCGCAAACCACATCCGCAACAGAGTTCTGGGGACATATGTTTGTTTTTGAGGTTGTTTTTAAGATTTCTTCCTCTTTAGACCTGTGATGATGGTTACAATGCTGCACAATGTAGTCCCCCATCTAACTTCAAAGTTTTTTAGGCTATTGGATGAAGTTCTTTATATATTTTTATTTAGGACCTTCTTAATGGAATAAAAAATAAAATTTCAGTTTTAGGTTGCAGATGTTATATTTGTAAAAGCTGAACTAAAGCCCAGGAAGCCCTCGAAGAGTTAAGGTGGCCAAACCTTCCAAATATGGTGGGACCAGCCAACCATCTGATGTCCAGTGGATGTTTTGCAGATGTTCGTTTGACTGACCACTATTGAGTATTTATAGGCATTTTATGGAAAAAGGGGTTATTTTCAGTTATAGTGGTCAAGTTTACTACCACAAGTGGCAGTAATGAGAGTTGTAGGGTGGATTTTAGGACGTCTAATTTAGGAGGACACAAATCTTTCTCCATCCCAAGTAACCAAGTCTGTCATGATCACGTGTACCCAAAAGAATATGTTAGATAAGGATTTTAAACACATTATCTGTTGTTTCTACAGATTATTCACCAAGTCTGGACTGTTCTGATCATCAGACTATGTCACATAAGACATTAAAGTAGGCATGACTGAGCAGGGCTATGTACCTACAAGGAAAAGCTCAGCTTAAGGTAAAAAAGTTGTATCAAGTTTTAAAGGTATCAATTATCTATAGCATAGGAATTTAATTCATAGGGTAGATGTTAATTTGCTGTCAACCTCTGAATAAATATATGGTGAGTGATGGAGCAGGACGAAGACCAGCAGGAGCCGACAGACTCTTTTGCAGAACCATGGTAGTGTGATTAGTAGTCTTTGTGTGCAGCATTTGTGTCCAGCCCTTACAGTAATAATGGTATAAAAATACAAATTGTTTCCACATTGACAGCCAAGCATTGAGGAATCAATTTTTTTGTAGTCAACTTTGTACAATACAAAAATAAAGTGCTCCAAATAGTAAAAATAGTCGTGAGAACTTTTGACTCTCATAATCCATAAATGAGACAGTCCAAGAATACACCTACACAATAAAGCTTTAAGAAATGTAATAAGACCTTGAAAAATCTCCAGTACAGCAAATTGAATTGAGATGAAAGTATAAGAGACTAGTCAAAGGATTATTCACAAAATAGCAAATTATCCCCTATCCTTTTCAGCAGTTGGACCTCCAGTGATCGAGAGCAGAGCTCTAGAACTCGGGAACGATAGGAAAGTGTTCCAATGTGGTTTTCTCTTGGTGCACATGTAAACATTTATTCACAAAGAGTAGAAGAAAGACGTCACTCACTGTGGGTTCATCTTCAAAATAGGCTTTTACCTATTATAAACACAAAATGCAGTGCATAGGAGGCTTAGCAGGCAATGATCATCTTACGTTTGTGACACGTGAACTTTTCTCAACCTTCAAAGGACTGACAAAGCGCTTGCCTAGAACGAAACAGCCATTACCTACTTTATGACCGGCATTGCCGGTCCAGGCTTTGCACATTGTTAGGACCAGCACATCAGTGCCTCCAATTTGTCAGGGACTGGGACTAATGATCCCACCGCTGCCACAAATTTGTTAGGGAGATCACGAAGATATCCCACCATTGCCACCAATTGTCAGGACAGTCATACAATTGAGTGATGATTGATGGATGAGCCAACAGCTGCTATTGCTACTAAGAGGGTTATTGGGCACTTTCTCCGTGAACGTATAGTATATACATGGGTATGTACAGTATGACTTTCGGTACAGTCACTACTAAGCTCTGCAATATCCAAAGAAAAAACTAACTGCCACCATTAATTGTTTATTACAGTCCAATTGGGCACCCGTTACTGGTAACGTACGGCCTCATGAGGCTTCAGGGTCCCAGGTAAAATAGAGCAAGAGGAACAAAGCTATCACATTTTATATACTTAATTCAACAATTGGGCAGTAGTTATTTAAAACTATACAAAAGATGTTACAAAGGGGACAAGAAAATACAGCATATACAGTCACATAAAAATAAAAGATATAAAGAATAGAAAATTACTAGACCTGGTGTCATAAAAATTGCGTGGATGTTGCGAAGGGGAACACTCCTTTAGAAATGGTATAGTCCTTCCAGTGATCTGTATCACCCAGCATTGAACATGGGTTCTAGGTCAGAATCTTCTTTTTTACCAGCTACCCCCCATTCCCACCTATCTTCCTTGGTGACCTCAGATGGGGACCGGTAAATGAGATGCGGGCTTAGGAACCACAAAATTATAAGACTTCTGATCTTAATGATATCTGTCCCCCTGAAGGCCCCATGTGGGAGATAATAACATCATATTTCCTAGCACAATTTTAGCTTTCTATACATGTCAAACATGGCAAATACAACTTGATCCATTTGGTACTGCATGACAAAGCCAAAAATAAGTCTCCCATGTCTAAAGAGCCTGCAGCTGTCACAGAAGAACAATATTCATTTCTGGAACATGGCTCTGACATATCTGGCCATTACTTTGTGGCTCTTTGAAGTCAGGAAGGACCTATTTATAAGGAGACAGCAAAGTGTCACTACACCAATCTGTTAATTACTATTGACCACTTCACAAGTTGCACCACATCACAGCGGTGGGTCATAGAGCAAATGGGAGGAAGAGTGTGTTAGCTATTCTTTCTATGGTCCTGATTTACAATTCATAGTGAAGCCATGCTCCTATGCTTTATATGAGGGTGACATACACGCATAAAATAAAGCACTATTTTGAAGACATACAAAGGAGGGTTCCGCCTTTCTTCTTCTCGTTCCTGGATGTCTTTGTGCTTTGTCTGAGTTCTGCCAAAATGGGAGCACTACTTGAGATCCCATTATATGAACAACAATTCTAGAGAAGATCTGCTTTGGTTATCACTGATCCATATACTTTACATTGTTAATTAATGTAAACATTAATGATCTTACTCAACCTCTGGTCAATCAATTGTCTATGGGACTGCTACATAAAGCCAAGCACAGCACTCAGCTGTTCCAGCCGTCCTATAGACAATGAATGGGACCACCTCTGGCGAAGTATTATTAATTTATTTTTCAAATTTTCACCTCTATTTTTTTTTCAAATGTTCACCTTTGAAAGGGGTGTTTGGACATTTGGTTAAAAGATTTGTCATCAGTGTATGATCTTTGTTGGGTTTGACTACTGTGGTGTAATGACCACTGTGTCCGCTAGGGGGCGCTGTGTGGATGTCCCAAGAGAGAGGATAAGTGGCAGAATATGGAAGTACCATTATGTATCTCAAGGTGGGTGGCCTTGAGATGGAGACTGATGTGTGTGTTGAGCAGCAGTGATACTGCTGAGGTGCTGTGTCAATGTGTCAGGGAGAAGTCTCCAGGTAACTAGGGAAATGGGTGGGCCTAGTTACCTACAAACCCACCCAGGGGGTGTGTTTAGAACACTATGGTAGAGTGTGTAAGAGAGTGTGAAAGACCTGTGATGAGGTCATAGCCATGTGATCCGGTGGGCGTGGCTATGGACCATATATGGTGGCCAGGGAAGGTCACATGTGGTGAATGCTGGGACCCGGTTGGTCCAGTGTGGAAGGTCCCGCTGAGATGGGGCTTCCTGGCTAACAGCATGTGAAGTGGCTGTGAGTAATGGCGATGTGTGCCTGTTAGTTCCCTGGAGGGAATGAATGTGTGCAGCATGGTGAAGCAGCATGAGGAAACCCTGACAGGGTGAGATAACTTGGTGGCTAGAAAGCCTGCGCATTGAACAGTGCATAACTTGTATGACTACAGGATAACAGAGCTGAACTCTGTATTGCACGCTATGCTGACTATATGCTGTTTCCTGTTGCTTTGATGGTTTATGATGCTGAATAAACCGAAGGGACTATGATTGTTTTATGGAAAACCCGTGCCAGATCTGGTTTTGTGGCTGCAAGCGAGTGATCCCCTATGTAAATGACAGCACTACCTCACACTACAAAAAAGAAAGGGGGTCTTTTGGATATTTTTCAAGCACCGTGGTCATGGCAAATATCATAAAATTGTAGTAATGATGCCCTTCTGATATGGTACAGCCCATTTTGGGGGCTTACATAGGGAAAGCAGAGGTTGCAGTTGTACCTTTCCTTGGATTTATATATGCTATTGGAGACCACATAACTACTGTATTCTTAAAACTTTGTCCAGGACTTTAATATGAGTAGCCTAACCTGTGACAGAAGACCATAGTATATGGAGCTAGAACGCCTTGTATTGTAGATCAACGGCCATTACACAATTGTGTTCAAGTTTTGTACACTCTTTACATCCGATTGCCAATGGACCCGCCCACAACTGATCATAGGTATACTGGGTGTCAGACACTCACCAATCTAATATCGGAGGCCATTAATATCAAAGTTCTGGATGACCATTTTAATAGGTGATACAGAGTCATTGACTAGTGGATATGACATTTCAATAATCTAATTATATTTATATTTTATTTGAGCTTTTAAAAATAAATGTTAAAAACGTGATTAGAATTTATTGATCGTGCTCCACGTGATGCCATATTTAGAAGGCGAGATGTATAAAAAGTAACTGTCTGCTAGAATCATCAGAGGTTTAATAGTCTCCTGCCGAGACTCCGCTCCTGGTCTTAGTTTTGCAGCTGCTCCGGAAAACATTCAATTCCAAAGAGAATATAATAGCTACCGAGACTATGTTTTGATTGGTTTTCATTGGAGAAAGGCCAGTGTTTTGGTACATGGAAAGTGAGAACCATGCAGATCTCAGCCTTAGCTACTGTGTTCCAAAAAATGTTGAGTATTCTGGACCGTGTAATTGTGGAAGGAGTCTAAGGCTGTTATTGAATTCTGACAGTTTCCAAAACACCAGGGAATAAAACATTAACAATCATATCATCTAACGGCTAACCGCCTCTCCACTCTCGGGATGGTACATAATGTTATGCAAGCCTTCGCCTCCATAATCTAAGACAAAAAATTACAGATCTAGGAAAAAATGTCTTTAAAATGATGCTTAGAAGGCATGCAAGGAACACTATGTGCTCACTAGGTCCATATGTCCTGCACGCACATGCTGATGTGCTGTGTCTATAGAACTTGCAGTTATATCTAACATTAAAGAGCTATTGACAAATCAACTTATGTGGACTCTGAATGGAGCAAATTTGTGCATGCTCGGCTTACGGTCCTTTACGAGATTGCCAAGTACAGCACTTGACTATTTCCAGAAGTCCTATAGACAATGAATCCATCAGAGGCCACACATGCGCACCTCTGCTCTATTCGGGATAGAGCTGCGAAGTCCCATTGTCAGGCTTCCAAAGACTGAATCTTGGAATTGTTGGGGGTTCCAGCAGTTGGACACCAGCGATCAGCAAGTTATCCGCTGTCCGGTGGATAAGGGATAGATTGATCCTTTAGGGGAATAACTCTTTAAGAGGTTATTTTTTTGCAAGTCAAAAATCTGTCCACATAATAGAACGCTCGGACCTCCGTGGATTCTGAGAACAGAATTTTGCAGTTATGGAGTCAGCTGAGAGTTGGTGTCTCTGCTCCTTTGTCTTCGGTGACCCACGCTGTAACGTTACAGGGTCTTCACTTTGTGGCTGAGTTGTTCTTGTTCCTTCCAATTCTCAGTAATATCACTCATCAGTGATGGGGAAGATTTAGAAGCAAGAAATGTGCTCTGTGGTTAAGCACTGCAGCCTTGCAGGGCTAAGGTCCTGGGCTCACAACCCACCAAGGACAACATCTGCAAGGAGTTTGTATACTGATAGGGAATCTAGATTGTGAGCCCCATCGGGGACAGTGATGATAATATCTGTAAAGCATTGTGGAATTAATGGTGCTATATAAATGAGTAAAATAAATAAATACAAAAAATTAACGGACTTGTTACACCGGTGGCTCCTATTACAGGACCGTGCTGGTATCAGTGAGCTCTTAACCATCAGCCATTGTCACATGTTAGTAATGGCAGACGGCATGGTGGAGCGGCGGATATTTTGCATATGGGGGGCCAGATGTCATACATTGGGGCAATGAGGCCAGATATTATACGCCGAGGACAAAGGGTCGGATGTTATACACCAGGTTCAATGGAGCTAGATGTTGTAGACTAAGGACGAGAGGCCAGATATTATACACGATGGTTGAGGGGCCAGATGGCTAGACACCAAAAGTGAGGGGCTGGATGTTTTACATGAGGGACAAGGAACCGGATATTATACACCACGATCAATGGGGCCGGATGTTATACACGGGAGCGAAGCGCTAGATTTTATATACCTGGGCAATGGCACCAAAGTATAAATTTCCCTTTCAGAAATGTTAACAATTTCACATTTTATAAAAAGACAATCAATAGGTCCATAAAAAACTCTTAAAATAATCCCAAAATGTTTGATGTTCATCAAGAAATCAAATGTCTACCTACATCTGCTCCCTCCTCTCCTCCTCTGTTACTACGTGAAGGTGAAGAAGATTTTGGAATTTTGATAAGGGAGACATTGAGTATTCACTAGTGTTGAGCGATACCTTCCGATATCGGGAAATATCGGATCGGATTGGATACCGATACCCAAAAAGTATATATCGCCGGAAACCAATGCAAGTCAATGGGACAGAAATATCGGAATTAAAATAAACCCTTTCTTTCCTTGTAGGTTAATTCTACATGAAGGAAAACAACTAAGAATAATGTAGAATGTATTGGGGGAGGTGGAGGAGACATTAAAGGCATAGAGGTTTAGCCCAATCAAATGGAATAGCAGGAATTTTTTTTTTTTTCAAGACGTTCGGAGTTACAAAGATATTGACTATGTTAACTTTTTTTATATTTTGTCAGATATGTATGTTTCACTACCTTCCATGCTCTTCACCTTCTTTATTACTTCTCCCACACTTTCTCCTTCATGATCCTCAGCAGGAGCAGCATCTTTTTCATCAACTTCTTCTTCACCTCATTCATCTTCTTCTTCTTCACCTTCTTCCTATTATTCTTTTTTTTTACATTCTTCATATTCTTCTTATTCAACTATTATTCTTCTTCATGTTCTACTTCTTCATTTTCTTCCTATTCTTCTTCTTCATCATATTCTTATTTGTGACAGGCATTCCTGTAGTTGTTATCTATAAAAGTTTGAAGATTACACCTTCGGTTCTGCCTGTCACAAAAGATTTACAACAGGATTTGTCCGCGTTCAGTTTGGCCTGCAGCAGCAGGCATTTTCCAGGGGCACCATGAGGAGGAACGGACTCACCCCCATACACTGCTTAGTCATCTTCTGCTTATAATTTAGATAATATCTTTTGCTCTGATTTTTAGTCTTATGCTTAATTTTCTTCTGCTTTTTGTTCTTCTGCTTCTTGGTCTTCTGTCTCTTGTTGTTCTGTCTCTTGTTGTTCTGTATCTTGGTGGTTGTCTTCATGTTCTTTGTCCTCTTGGTCATCTTCTTCAGGGTCATCTTTTTGGTCTTCTTTGGGGTGGTCTTCAGGGTCGTCATCTTCAGGGTCGTCGTCTTTGGGGTCATCGCCTTCTTCACGGTGGTCTTCAGGGTCGTCGTCTTCAGGGTCATCGTCTTCGGGGTCGTCGTCTTCTTCGGGATGGTCTTCAGGGTCGTCGTCTTCAGAGTCATCGTCAGGGAGATCCAGAGTGATTACCAGAAACCATTTCGAAAAGCTTGAACTTGGAAATGTAGCAGAAAGTACAAGAAGGCTGAGGAACTGCCGAGAACCAGATGATGGTACTGAAACCCGGTTGGGTAGCAGAAGGAACAAGAGCCAATGGCACTACCGAGGACCAGCTGATGGCACTGGAACCCGGTTACTAAGCAGGGGGTACCTGTGCTAGAAAGCACTACCAAGGACCAGCAGACGTTGCTGGAACTCAGATACCGAAAAGGAGGCACCTAAGCCAAAGGCACTGCCGAGAACCAGCTGACGGTACTGGAACCCGGATGGGTAGCAGAAGGTACCCATGAAAAACAAAGTTGCAAAGCCGCAAGCCGGCCGCAGTGTTAGGAGTGGCGGAAGACACTAAATAAAAAATAAAGTGCCTTCGCCACCCGGGGTCCACCGTGCGGTGGATGGAAAAACCGCTGCTAGAGAGGCAGTCAACTAAGGCGGTAATGTGCACAAGGGTTAGACGGCACCCAGTGCACAAAAGCAAGCTCTGTTATACTCACAGAGCTGCAGGCAAATAAACTTAAATTAACCGCCGAGTCTGTTCAGAGTCACAGACTCACAGCGATACAGTCGCGGTATTAGCGGTCACAGGAGTAGCCTTAAATAGCAGGACTACTCCGTCTAGACCTACCGTCAACTAAGGTGCGAAGCGTCGCAACTGCGGACGCAGAGAAAAGCTGCAACTGCAGCACGGCAAGAACTGAGCCGCTGGCAAGGCGCTGCAATAACGCTGGCGCAATGCAAACACTAAGCTGCTGAGCAAGATGGAGCATATGCGCGCTGGCGCTAGCGCTGCTACTGGCTGAACCCAAACACTCACACAATCGTATTATCAGAGGGAAGCGGTTTCTTAATAAGTCAGTCACCAGTCCAAGCATCCATCACCTTATATACAGCAGCAAGTATGAAATACTAGTGCATGGCGGAACAGCCATGTGCGCTTTTTATACCAAACGGGACCTTCCGGAAATCTCCAAGGCTCCAGGAGGAGCCAATAGGATTAGACACAGGACCTGAGCATGTGACTCCCGAACTCCAATGGGAGCTCGTCCCATGAGCATGCTCAGTGGAGGGAACAGAGGACTTAGCCCCTGGAGAGAGTTGCCGCAAGGCACTCTCCTCTGCAATCTCCTCTACTGCAGATGAAACGCAGGAGACTGCAGCATGTAAGGGTCTAGATTTCACCATAGGGAAGGGAGAAATCAGACTCCTAACATTACCCCCCCTCCTAGGGCCCCCTCCTTCCTGAGCCTTCTGAACCATCAACCTGGGCTCAAACTCACCCAAAGGCGAGCTTGATGTCCTGGTAGGTGTTACAGTAAACCGGGACACCTGGAAGGTATCAGAGGAAGCAAGGTCACCAGGTTTCAAAAGAGACACCTGGGAGATGGCAGGAGCTGGTGATGCAACTGAACGCCGCCGCGAATCAGCGACCGTCAACACTCTCCGCTTAGGAAGGTTAACCTCGGCACATGAAGTGCAGGCCTGGATAAATATTTTAATATCTCGAGCTCTATGAAGCCACCAATACGCTCCTGCCAAGAGCTTCGAGATTTGCATGTAACCTCGATGTTGAGGCGCATGGCAGGCATGCGCCCATGCAAGAACTTGAGCCCTAAGATGAGGAGGGACAAAAGTCTTGGTGACCAGTTCAGACTCTGACCATTGTGGGGAGCTGGCTTCCGGAGAAACCGCACATACATGGTGACAACCGCAAATAGATCCCTGATCAGAGTCTGTGTTGAGATCGCTACGAGACACCTCCCTGGGCTCATGAGGTATAACCTCTGGCTCAAACAGCTCAGGGGGTCCAAAAAATTTAGGAGCTGAGACAGCTCTTCGCTTGGAGTGAGCCCGCTCCATACCGCGCTCCGAAAAACGGAGGTCGATACATGAGGAGACGGAGATTAGCTCCTCCAAACTGGTGGGGATCGCTCTAGTGGAGAGAGCATCCTTCACGTGCTCTGCTAGACCTCGCCAAAAAACGGGGATAAGCGCTCTGTCGGAGCATTCCAACTCGGACGCCAGTGTCCGAAAATGGACGGCATACTGGCTAACCGAGAGCGACCCCTGAGTAAGGGCGAGCAGCTGCAGAGACGTATCGTGTGTGACCCGAGGACCGAGAAATACTTGCTTGATGGCTGTTAGCAAGTTGGCCGCAGTCCGAATCTTGAGGTCACCACGTTCCCATAGAGGCGTAGCCCATTCCAGAGCCTTGCCCGACAGTAGGGAGATAATGAAGGCCACCTTAGCCCGCTCTGTAGGGAATTGCGTAGCCAGCAGCTCCTGGTGTATTGAGCACTGGCTGATGAAACCCCTGCAGGAGGCCCCATCCCCAGAGAATTTTTCGGGCAAAGGGAAGCGGGTAACTGTCGGCACAAGGGAGAACACGGACATACGCCCTACGGCATCTGTGAGTGCCTGAACAGCAATATTTGTGGCCTGCGCAGCTGCGAGAGACCTCTCAAGGGTGGCCAAGCAAGCCTCGAGCTGTCGCACACACTGCACCAGTTGCTGCTGATCTGCCATCTCTAGCCAGACCATGGCGCTAGTATTATGTTAGGAGTGGTGGAAGACACTAAATAAAAAATAAAGTGCCTTCGCCACCCGGGGTCCACCATGCGGTGGATGGAAAAACCGCTGCTAGAGAGGCAGAGCACTAAGGCGGTAATGTGCACAAGGGTTAGATGGCACCTAGTGCACAAAAGCAAGCTCTGTTATACTCACAGAGCTGCAGGTAAATAAACTTAAATTAACCGCTGAGTCTGTTCAGAGTCACAGACTCACAGCGATACAGTTACGTTATTAGTGGTCACAGGACTAGCCTTAAACAGCAGGACTACTCCATCTAGACCTACCGTCAACTAAGGTACAAAGCGTCGCAACCGTGGACGCAGAGAAAAGCTACAACTGCAGCACGTCAAGAACTGAGCCGCTGGCAAGGCGCTGCAATAACGCTGGCGCAATGCAGACGCTAAGCTGCTGAGCAAGATGGAGCATATGCGCGCTGGCACTAGTGCTGCTACTGGCTGAACCAAAACACTCACACAATCATATTATCAGGGGGAAGGGGTTTCTTAATAAGTCAGTCACCAGTCCAAGCATCCATCACCTTACATACAGCAGCAAGTATGAAATACTAGCGCATGGCGGAACAGCCATGCCCGCTTTTTATACCAAACGGGACTTTCCGGAAATCTCCAAGGCTCCAGGAGGAGCCAATAGGATTAGACACAGGAGCTGAGCATGTGACTCCCGAACTCCAATGGGAGCTCGTCCCATGAGCATGCTCAGTGGAGGGAACAGAGGACTTAGCCCCTGGAGAGAGTTGCCGCAAGGCACTCTCCTCTGCAATCTCCTCTACTGCAGATGAAATGCAGGAGACTGTAGCATGTAAGGGGCTAGATTTCACCATAGGGAAGGGAGAAATCAGACTCCTAACACGCAGTTACCGAAACCCACAGTCCTACAGGGGGTGCTTGTCCTATTGGCACTACGGAACCAGCCTTTATTGCCAGATCCCGCAGCCCACATTGGAAGCACCAGGCTGAGCAGGAGTGAGTACCCGTGCAAAAGACACTGCCGAGAACCAGCTGACAGTGCTGGAACCCGGATGGGTAGCAGAAGCTACAAGAGCCAATGGATCTACCGAGGACCAGCTGACGGTGCTGGAACCCGGAGGGGCAGCAGAAGGAACAAGAGCCAATGGCACTAAAGAGGACCAGCTGATGGTACAGGAACCCGGTTACTAAGCAGGAGGTACCTGTGCCAGAAAGCACTACAAAGGGCCAGCAGATGTTTCTGGAACTCGGATACCGAGAAGGAGGCACGGTACTGGAACCCGGATGGGTAGGAGAAGGTACCCATGAAAAACAAAGTTGCAAGGCCTCGAGCTGGCCGCGGTTACCGAAACCCAACAGTCCTACAGGGGGTGCTTGTCCTATTGGCACTACGGAACCAGCCTTTATTGCCAGATCCCACAGCCCACATAGGAAGCACCTAAACTGCAGGCACCATAGAGTCGGTTAACCCGACAGCAACACGACAGGACAAAGTTTTGGAGGCAAAGTGACGTTGACACTACCCGGAAACAGCTGGCGTGCTGGAACCAGGCTGGGAAGCAGGGAGTACCCGTGCCAAAGACACTGACGGGAACCAGCTGGCGGTGCTGGAACCCAGGGTAAATACTACAAACAGAGTGGAGGCAGAGGCCTATTTGGAGCAAGTTTAAAATCTGTAGTTGTGTGAGTGTGGACAGAGCAGAAGAAATTGCCGGACACACAGCTGGGGATCAGCTGACATTACTGAACCCCAATAACACTGGAGCATATGTTGACTGTGCAGATGGCACTTCTGAGCAGCAACTGGTGGTGTTGGAGCCCAGGGTCAATCAGGGTGTAGGCTGAGGCCTAATTGGAGCAAGTTTAATATCTGATGTTGTGTGAATGTGGACGGAGCAGGAGATATTGCCGGACACACAGCAGGGGAGCAGCTGGCGTTACTGAACCCCACTAACACAGGAGCTAGTGTTTTTCTCTGTGCAGACGGCGCTTCAGAGCAGCAACTGGCAGTGTTGGAGCCAAGGGTCAATGAGGATGTAGGCTGAGGCCTAATTGGAGCAAGTTTAATATCTGATGTTGTGTGAATGTGGAGGGAGCAGGAGACATTGCCGGACACACAGCAGGGGAGCAGCTGGCGTTACTGAACCCCACTAACACAGGAGCTAGTGTTTTTCTCTGTGCAGATGGCACTTCTGAGCAGCAACTGGCGGTGTTGGAGCCCAGGGATTACAGTTCAGGTGGTAGAAACATGAACACAACAGGAGAACTGGATACTGTTGCCAACCAATTATTTAATCTGGAAGAGGACTGGCAAATTCCGGCGAGATCCAGGCCTTGTTCATTTTCAGAAAAGTAAGCCGGCCAACGTTATCGGAGGATAGTCGCATGCGACGGTCTGTTAGTACACCACCTGCGGCACTAAAGACGCGTTCTGATAATACATTAGCAGCAGGGCAAGCCAGCACCTCCAATGCATACTGGCTAAGCTCTGGCCATGTATCCAGCTTAGAGACCCAAAACTTGAAGGGGGAAGAGCCGTCTGGGAGTACACTGAGAGGGCAAGACATGTAGTCTGTCACCATCTGATGGAAACGTTGCCTCCTGCTGACTGGAGCCGTCTGTGATGGTGTAGACATTTGTGGCGGGGACACAAAACTTTACCACATTTGGGCCATACTGGTCTTGCCTTGTGCTGAGGCGCTGCTTCTCCTCCCTCTTTGTGCAAAGCTTCCTCCACTGCCTTGACGCACAGAGCTGCTTTGTAAAGCACTAGCAGCACTGCTCTGGGGTGGAATGGAGAACATGATGGAATGCACCAGTGTGTCTTGGTACTCTCGCATTTTACGCTCCCGGTTCAACGGTGTTATGAGGCTTTGTAAGTTGTCCCAGTAGCGAGGATCTAGGAGGGTGTACACCCAATAATCAGCTGTGTTGAGAATGTGGGCGATGCGGCGGTCGTTTCTCAGGCACTGCAGCATGAAATCAACCATGTGCTGCAGACTCCCAACTGGCCAAGAAACGCTGTCCCCTGCTTGAGGCATCATCTCTGCCTGCTCTGCATCACCCCACCCTCGCTCTACATACTGACTACTAGAGCATTGTGTACCTCCCTCCTCTGGAGAGATGTCTTCCTCCTCCATTGACTCCTCCTCATCCTCCTCACAAAGTGTCCCCTGCCTAGGCCTTTGTGAGGAACCACGTTGCGCAGACTGTCCAGAAGCAGATGGCATTTGTGACTCCTCATCCTCCATCTCTTCCACAACCTCCTCCCTTAGTGCTTGCAGTGTTTTTTCAAGCAGGCTGATAAGGGGGACAGTCATGCTGACTAGTGCATCATCTGCACTCGCCATCCACGTGGAATCATCGAAGGCACGCAAAACGAGGCAGATGTCCTTCATAGAGGCCCACTCAGTGGTGCTGAAGTGTGACCGACGCACAGTGCGACTTGTTTGCTCCTGATGCAGCTGGTACTCCATTACTGCTGCCTGCTGCTCACACAACCGCTCCAACATATGTAACGTTGAATTCCACCTGGTGGGTAGGTCACATATGATGTGATGTTCCGGAAGGCGTAATCGGCGCTGCAGAGCTGCAAGGCGCGATCTTGCCGTGCTGGAACGCCGCAAGTGAGCGCACTCTATGCGGACCTTGTGCAGCAGTGCATCAAGATCTGGATAGTCCCTCAGAAAGCTCTGCACGACCAAGTTGAGCACATGTGCCAGACATGGGATGTGAGTGAGGTTGCCTAGGCCAAGAGCTTCCACCAGATTTCGGCTATTGTCACACACTACCAAGCCCGGCTGGAGATTCACTGGCACAAACCACACGTCGCTCTCCTGCTTGATGGCATTCCAGAGCTCCTGCGCTGTGTGGCTTCAATTCCCCAAAGAAATTAATTTCAGTACGGCCTGTTGACGTTTGGCCACGGCTGTGCTCATATCGGTCGTAACAGGTAAGCGTTCACGGGTCCATGTGTAGGTAGACCGTGACGGCTCCTGCAGCGCTGATTCAGAGGAACAGGAATATGAGGAGGAGTCAGTGTGTACAGACTGGATTCCTGCAATCCTTGGAGTTGGCAGAACACGTACAGCGCCACTCTCAAGATCTGTACCCGGCTCCACAACATTTACCCAATGGGCAGTGAGGGAAAGGTATTGTCCCTGTCCATGGTTACTGGTCCACGCATCGGTGGTAAGGTGGACCTTGCTACTGACGGTGTTTAATAGCACATGTTTAATTTTTCCCACCACATGCTTTTGCAGGGCAGGGACAACTTGCCTGCTGAAGTAAAAGCGGCTGGGCACGTTGTATTGTGGGACTGCCAATGCCATGAAGTTACGGAAGGTGTCAGTCTCCACCAGCCTGAATGAGAACATTTCAAGGGACAGTAGTTTTGCAATGCCAGCATTCAGAGCCTGTGCTCGGGGATGGTTTGCCGAATATGGCCGCCTTTTCGCCCATGCCTGTGCTACCGATGGGTGTAGAGCGGCCTGGGAGTGTGAGGATGACAGAGAGCGTGGTGCTGTGGATGGAATTACACTGTGTCTCTGTACAACAGTGCCAGAGGTTCTTCCATGGTGATCCTGTGAGAAAGCCGAACTGTTATGAACGGGTCACCGAGAAGGAAATAAAAATCAACACAAGCTAAGTCTCAGAAAACCAAAGAGGTTGGTAACTATGCAGACTGCAGACCCCTGATCCTAACACGCAACTAGCAGCAGTCGTGGAGCGTTCCTACAGTGGTCCTAGACGCCTCATCACAACCAGAGAACTAAATTAGCCTAAAGCAGGAAAAGAGGAAAACTAACTGCCCCAGAGCAGACCCCAAAGGAAAGACAGCCCCCCCACATGTATTGACGGTGAAACAAGATGAAAACACAAACAAAGGCAGGAAAATAGGCTGAGCAAACGATGGGGCCAAACTAACTAGAAAGGACAGCAAAGGAAAGACACTGTCTGCAATCTGCCAAAAACCCTACAAAAATGTCCAACACAACTGATAGCAAAATTAACCCTGAAGTCACTAGACTTCTCCCACTATATCAGCACTCTGAAATATTCTGAGACAGAGCAAAAAAGAGGCCAATCTAATAAGGGACAAAAAAAAGGCAATTTGCCAAATACAGATAACTAAGAGTAGAAATTCAGCACAGCCCAGCCGGGCTGGCTGACCACACAAAAAACTGAATTGACCAACAAGAGCAAGTGTGAACATTAGCAAAAACAAACTTAACTTGAGAAGACTGGAACAGAGCTGAGTCCAAGACCTGAGAAGCAGACTAAATCACCAGCACCAGGATAGGGCGTCGGCTGTCTTATATCCAGTCTGATACTCCAGAGATCCAATCGTTATCTTCCTCACCAGGTGGCAGATCACTACCAATTAAACCAACCTCACTACCTCCTGTCACCACCAGAGGGAAAACGGAAGGGGAACTCTCAACTGGTGGAGCAGAAAATGAGCTCATAACACCGAACCGGCTGTGTGTGAGCTGGAGGAAGAGGCTACAACACGAACTGAAGAGGTGGTAGGTGGTGCTGTAGGTTGGCCTACGTCTTCAGTGTGTCTTTGTAACTCCACCACGTGCTTGGTCCGCACATGTTTCCACATATGTGTGGTATTGAGGTTGCTGACACTTTTCCCTCTATTGACTTTCTGATTACACAGCTTGCATTTGACAATGCAAATGTCATCTGCAACTGTGTCAAAAAAGGACCACGCACTGCAAGTCCTGTGCGCGCCCGTTTTGGGTTTTGGAAGAGGAATGCTGCTAATGGGTGCCGAAGTGGAGGCTACAGGCAACCGAGAGTGCCCCCTCCCTCTCCCTCCTGTTTTGGCCGTTCAGGGAATCTCTTCCTCAGAGCTGCTCCCACCACCTTCCTGTTCCTCATGCCATGATGGGTCAAGGACCTCATCATCTACACTACCCTCTTCAAACACCTGCTTCTCCTGGGTAGTCTCGCCAGCACAGTACGCACCAGAAAGTGGCACCTGAGTCTCATCATCAGATGCGTACTGAGGTGTGCTGACCATAGGCACTGGCCCACCCGCCTCTTCAGATTCAGAGAGACAAAGCTGTTGCACATCACTGCATACTACCTCTTCTTCACATTCTAGAATGCTGCTTGGCTGGCCCCGTATTTCCAAGTCAAGAGATTCAGAGAACAGAAGTAGAAATGGCTCCTGTCCAGGGCTCTCTGACTGCCTGGGCAATTTGGCAGGTGGTGAAGAGACAGATGGTTGCTCTTCAGTGCTCTGGACCTAAGAGGATGTGGAACTAATTGAAGTCAATGTGTTAGCTGCCATCCATCCAACAACAGCTTCAATTTGTTCCTCCCGCAGCAGTAGGGTATGGTGAGCTCCTACAAAGCTGCGCATAAAGGACTGTTCCCTGGTAAAACTGGGGGATGCTGAGTCACTGGTGCCCGCAGCAGGCACAGAATCCCCACGTCCTCTCCCTGCTGAAACTCCATGCCCACGACCACGTGCATTACTCCCTGCCTTCTTCATCTTGGTAGACTGATAAAGATAGGCAGAAAAGTACTAAGGGCTTAGTGTGCTTATTCCTGAACAGCTGCTAACAGGTATAAGAAACACTAATTTTATAAAGTGTGGACTACACTTTAATATGAGCTAATGTGGCCTACACAACTGTAAAGTGGAGTGCTTGGTGAACTTTTTTTACGTATTTTTTTTCACAAAAAAAAGGGTGCCAAAGATGTAAAAGCGACAGTATCACAAACTTTTTGCAGCTATTACAATGCAGGAAGGTAACCTACAATGCAATAAATGAGGCTCCAAAAAATAGGCTAATACTAATCTGGCTGGGGCTGCAGGGCACAAGCCAGCAGAAAGGCTCCTCTATCTACTCCTATATAGTGTTTGCAACCAATCTAGCTGGATACGGATGGAAGCACACTAATAGGAGAAATTCAGGAAAAATAAGCAGCACTACAGCAAAAAAGGACAATGTATGAGGCAGTGACGCACGCTGAGCGGACTACAACCAGAGGTGGCTGCAGAACACACTACAGGGTGAGCTGCACTCACACACAGAGACCTCACAGACAGCCGTGAACAGTGCAGAGAACTGTGCACTAGCTCTGAAAGGCTGCAGAAAGGCTCCTCTATCTGCTCCTATAGTGTTTGCAACCAATGTAGATGGATACGGATGGAAGCACACTAATAGGAGAAATCAGGAAAAATGAGCAGCAATAAAACAAAAAAAGGACTATGTATGAGGCAGTGACGCACTCTAAGCGGACTACAACCAGAGGTGGCTGCAGAACACTACAGCGTGAGCTGCACTCACACACACAGACCTTGCAGACAGCTGTGAACAGCGCTGCAAGGCAAAAGAAAGCTACAGCAGTTGATAAAGTAGCCTGGGTAAAGCACTATATAGAAAATCGCTATCTCTAACTGTCCCTCAGAGTCTGAACAGCAGCTTCCTGTCCCTAACTGAATTCACAGCAGAGTGAACCCAAAATGGCGGCGGCGGCTTTTATAATGCATCATGACATCATTTCAGCAGCCAATCACAGCCATGCCATTAGTTAACATGCCTACATGCCTAACAGGATGTGCCCACACTTCTTAGGATTCCTCATTGGCTGAATCAAATCAAACTGGCTCATAGCATTATTGGAACTTCCGATTCCGGTATTCGATATGCAAAAAGTATCGGAACTCAGTATCGGAATTCCGATACCACGAATATCGGGCGATACTCGATATTTGCAGTATCGGAATGCTCAACACTAGTATTGACATACATCACTTATGCAAAAAAAATCTACATAACGATTACAGGAAAGATGTATATCTTTGTACCGTGTTAGCCAGTAGATAGAAAAATATTTAGATAAGATAAAACATTAGACATTAGATAAGACATTAGATAAGACAAGTGACGCAAAGCAGAACTATCATTGTGGGAGAGGGAGAAACATAAATATTGGACCACTTCATAGATAAGGAGTCTGAATGTTTTATTGTCCTCTGATTGGGGTCTCCTAATGTGTTGTGATGCCCCCACAAGGTCTTAGGAGCAAATTCCTTAATTGATGTAAAAAGACATAAATCCATGCGACACGTTCATTCCAGCATTGAAAGTGTTAAAGGTCATCATGAGCTTGAACTCCCAGACTCTTCTCTCTCTCTGGGATGTGAAGTTACTTTTCAATACCAGTAACTTCATATCCATGGTGTTATGATCAGGCATACAAAAATGTTTTGCCACATTATTTTTTCTCTTATTGTGTGATGATGAGAATTCATCCTTGTTCTAAGCTTTTGCCCTGTCTCCCCCTAATGTGGTGTACTTAATTATTTGTACTAAATGTCCAACTGGGGGTCTGTATGTGGGGGAGACAGGGCAAAAGCTTAGAACAAGGATGAATTCTCACGTCACTTTTCTTAGCTATTGCGTTCTTTCTGTGCTGTGTTGTGTATAAATATGTGATTCTTCAGATGTTGTATTAGTCTAGCCTGATGAAGAGACCTGAGTAGTCTCGAAAGCTTGCAATGTGTTACCATCTTTTCTGTAAGGCCTCTTTCACACATCAGTTTTTTGCCTTCAGGCGCGATCCGGCTTTTTTTGGAAAAAACGGATCCGGCAAAATGCAATGCCGGATCCGGTTTTTCCCCATTGACTTGCATTAGCGCCGGATCGTGCCGGATGGCATTGCGTTTCATCCGTTTTTTGCCGGATCCGGCAACTTGTCTCATTCCGGCGTCTTGAAAAAACGTCTACTGTAATGTTTCTTGTCTCCGGCGAAAAAGCCGGAAGCGCCGGATCCGGCGCTTCCAGCTTTTTGCTACAATGAAAGTCTATGGGCTCCGGAATGCGCCGGATCCAGAAAAAGACGGATCCAGCAACCGGATCCGGTTTTTTTAAGTCTGCGCATGCTCAGATCCAATTGGCCAGCCTTCAGGAACAGAGACGGATCCAGCAAAAAAACGGATCCGTTTCTACAGTTCTCCAAAATTTATGCCGGATCCGTTTTTTCTAAAAAAAGCCGGATCATGCCTGACGGCAAAAAACTGATTGTGAAAGTAGCCTTAGCCATTAAAAGGTATCAACCACTGAGGACTCTCAATTCTGAATATTTTTTACATAACGATAAGAAATTTTTACAATGTGCTTTTTTTCTTGATGTGAACAAACATATATGGGTGTTATTATGATGTTTTGGATTTTTTTGCGCTTTTTTAACAGTATGTTTTTTTTTTTTCATTTGACATAACGCTTTACTCACTTCAGAGATCTTTCATCATTTTAATTTTTAGAGTTGTACACTTATTTCCGTAGACTTACCTCTGCTAAAACAACACTGTAAAGTCTAAAAGCAGTGCAGAGGAAGCTGCAAAATGTCCTGAGGCTATACAATTATTGAGTGGTGACAAGGATGAAGTGCTAATAGGAATAACCTTTGGCTGGTTTTCCAGGCTCCAGGAGGATAAGAAGTGTGGCACCACAGGTACTGGTGGAACTAGATGAAAACGCATTATTAAAGCATTCTTTTTTTTTAGCTTGCTTTCCAGGCAAAGTACAGCAATTTTTTTTACATAAGACGCATAATATACTGTAAAAATAGCTGGGAATTATTATAGTAGACAGAAGTTTATTTCATTTTCAGCTTATATTTAAAATAGTGGAAAACATGTGTTAAAATGTCCTTATATTTGTAAAATTGTTCATTTATATCAGCATCAATTGTAACTGTAAAATAAAGGCTGAATTCTTAAAGGGAACTGTCAGTAAGATCATCCCTCCTAAGCTGTCTATATGGGGAGGCAAACCATAGGAAGCTGAATAAAATGATACCTGTGATCCACTTTCTTATTCCAGAGAAATCCTTATTTTTCTTAATATGTAAATATTAAGAAAAAAATTTTTAATATGTAAATGAGATGTAAAGATCTATGTGCCGGACAACGATCTGTCTGGGAATCTGTCTCCAGTGATTAATTATAAATCTAAGGTGACTTTACCAGTGTGAGACATGTAGATCAGGAGAGCGGACTGTCAGTCATTACATGTCTCATTCTGGTAATGCCCCCTTTCATTTATAATAAGCTCTGGAGGCAGATTCTTGGGAAGATCTATGTCCGGCCCAAACATCTCAGCAGCTCATTTACGTATTAAGAACAATGAGGATTTCTCTGGAATATTACATCGAACCGCAGAAATTAAGGTATCATTTTCTTCAAGTCCTATGACTTACATGCCCATATAGACAGCTTAGGAGAATATATCAAAGTTATTTTTGCCCATCAGAACAGGAGTGCCTTCTTACAAAAGCCTGACATGGTGCTGGAGCTATGCTGGAGAATATCAACTGCGTCGTGTCAGGCTTTTGTAAGAAGATTCCCTTGTTCAGATGAAGGTCATGTAACTGGCGAAACGTCAAATATATTGTTTATACAGCAGATGAACCTGTACTAATAAAATACTCTTCCATTCTTTGCATCTATCTTGGAATTTAATCAAATACAATTATGTATATTAAATTTATTTCTGTGTTTGTTAGTAATAGTAGATTTGACCGACTTTTGATCTCATTACTAACCTGGGCATTGTTTTAGACTACTGAAATTTTCAGACCGTACAGAACAGTCAAAAGATAAAAGTCAAAGATCTGACAATTAGAATCTAAAATATGTGGATTTTTTTCATCACTGACTACTTGATATTAGCTTGAAAAATGACCTTTAACTGTTAGTACATCTGGAGAAGTCGTGTTCATAGAGCAATAAAGAAGCTATTTAGAGTTCTCATTCCCAGATCTATTTTTCACATGGAAATGTAAGTTGACATATAACGTGACTCAATTTCAGAAATCTCTTCTTTTTTTTCTAAGCGTGACTTCATCTTGGTCAAAATTGCGAGGATAATTTAAACATATTTATTCACTTGCCCTTTAGATTTTAGCTATAAAAGACAATCATTATATTGGCACAGATTTTTGTTTTTGTTAAGATTATATGGAGATATTTCTCTTTACAAAAAAATGATGACGCGTTTGTCACAAGAGGAGTTAACCGAAGATGGTCTCAACAGCAGATGAAGCTCTTGCCCATGTATACTTATAGTAAAATATATCTTCATTATAATGTGTTAACCCAGACGAACGTAAATCAGAACCCCATTGAGATGAATAAAAATCATCTACTTAACGACCACCAAAACGCATGAAAAGGCATTAAGTTAATCGCGTCCCCCAGTGTTCGAAAATCTATGGGGTTTCAGTTAGCAGAGGGAGCTGAGACCCTGGAGAACACGATCTAGGCCGGTTTTGATGGTCCCCGCTCACGTGATCACCATTCTTCAAGTGATATCCACAGGCCATTTTCTGTTTTTGCATTTTTCGCTTTTTGCTCCCCTTCTTCCCAGAGCCATAACTTTTTTATTTTCGTCAATATGGCCATGCTTTATTGCAGGACAAGTTGTACTTTTGAGCAACATCATTAGATGTACCATGTTGTGTGCTGGAAATTGGGAAAAAAATTTCAAATGCGATGAAGTTGCAAAAAAGTGCAATTCCACAACTGTTTTTGTTTTTCTTTACCATGTTCACCAAATGCTAAAACTGACCTGCTATTATGGTTATCCAGGTCATTATGAGTTCATAGACACCAAACATGTCTAGGTTTTTTTTTATTTGTGAAAAAAATCCAAAGTATGTAAAAAAAAATTGCGTTGTTTTCCGAGACCCGTAGCATCTCCATTTTTCATTATCTGGGGCTGGATGAGGGCTTATTTTTTGAGGTGTGAGCTGACATTTTTATTGATACTGTTTTAGTGTGGATACAATATTTTTTATCTTTCGTTAATACATTTTAATGCAATCTTGTAGCGATCAAAAAAAGTAATTCTGGCATTTTTACTTTTTTCCTCTCTACGCCGTTTACCGATTTGATTAATTCTTTTTATATATTGATTAGAGTCGAGCGACTTTTGTTTTTTTAGGGTCGAGTTTCGTTTCGTGAAACCCGACTTTTCCAAAAGTCGTGTCGAGCAAAATCGGCCGACTATAGGGAAAAGTCAGGGGTCCGACCAAAACACGAAACCCAATGTAAGTCAATGGGGAATTAAAGTCGACAGTGAGAGGAGGACAGGAAACACACCTACAGTGCCCATTTGAATGCCAAAAGCATCAATTCTTATTACTTAAGCTTGTCAACCTTAATTTACTTCATAATACTAGTTACGCACTGAAAAATGGGGGTTATTTGGCTACAGTTGTGTGGGGGTAGGGCTGGCTCCGGGTTTTCGTGGGCCCAGGGCCAAAGAGCGCCCCTTTAACACATACCACAACTCATGATGCTCCAATACGGCAGAGAAATAGCAGTATAGTACAATGAAAAATACTTCACTTCTTACATCTCATGACTGATATCCATTTTAAATTCTCCAATACCTCCAAAAACGGACAGTATATTACTCCATACAGTATTATGGCCAGCGCTTAGTGCGCTATACAGAGTAATGAGGCCCATATATTTCTCCATATGGAATCATGGAATCATTGATCCCATATAATGTTTCGAACCGTATATGATGAGCTCCACATAATGCTATAGTATATGTTGGTCCCAATGGATGAAGCTCCACTGTCTTATGGGCCCAAATAATGCTCCATATATAATGGGCCCCATTTCTACTGCTCTAGTGTATAATGGGCCCTGTAAATGCTGCTCCAGTGTCTGATGTCCACCTTTGGAATGCTCCAGTGTATGGTGGGCCCCATATATTATTCACCAGAGTATAGTGCTCCCCAAAAATTGCTGTCCCAACATTGAAAACAATTACATAAGTCTCCTTGCTAGGGAATCCCAGCACTACTCTGAACTCCTTGTCGTCCCCATCTTCCATCTCACTGCACTTGGCTGTTTAGGCCCACCCACCGGCAGAGACACTTTTGCGTACTATGCGGTGCCCTGTGCCAGTGTCATCACCCATGAGTATGCCACCCCCACCAGCTCAAGGAACCTGCACTTTCATCTGCACCTTCCTCTTTGTCACCATGTAAGGTGGTATAATATGTGGGAAGGGGAACCTGAGTTTCCTCTGGGTCAGATTCTGGCAGTGTAAAGTGCGAGGGGAATGTAGTGGTCTGGGTCAATGTATCAGCAGCATCATCCAGCAGTGGCTGGGCCTCAGTGCACTTGTGGCGTCCCCAAGAGTACGGTCGCCACTGTGGTATTACCTTCCTCCTAGGGAGTGTGTTGTCAAGCTTGGGAGCAACGAAGGATCTCTCAAGCAGTGAAACCAACACACAACACATTTCCCACTCCAGGCTAGCAGGGAGACCTCTGAACCTGACTGCTGAGGAGCTGCTCTCTGTGGTCGGGAGGAGGTAAGTTAGGGCACTCTGTGCAGGGAAGGGGAAGTGTGTGGACGTGAGAAGGGGAGCTGGAGGATGAGCAGAGTTAAGGCTCACTCCTAGCTGGAGCGCATGGTCCCGATTCCGGTCTCCGAGTTTGTAGGGACACTAACGTTCCTGCAGCAGAAACCAGGGGAAGTAGCAGCTATAAATGCTCTGTACCCAACTAAGGCTCGGAGGCCCCAGCATCGACGTGTGGGAGCCAGAAGGAAAAGGCTACATCTGTCTGCCTTACAAGTAAAGTCTGAGGAACATCTGTTAGACAGGAGGCGCTTCAGTGAACCACGGTCCTGTGAGTGCTTCCCCCACAAGCGCTAGAAAGGAGACGTTCAGGAAGGTACATGTTGGCGGAGTGTTGGAAGGGAGCTTTCCATTTTGGTCCCGGAGGTTGGCTGAGGTCCTGACCCGGAGGAAACAGCACGGAGGCAGGCATCTGTGTAACCTGCAGACCGTGAGTAAAGCTTTGGAACTGCACGCTCTGGTGTCCTACAGTTATTCCAGCACCGCTACATCTGGGTACCAGCACCTACACCGCCTGTGCCTTTCCCCCATCACTACATCTACACTTCCCTGGGACTCCAGCTCCACCTGTGGGGAGCTTCACCATCTTTGCTGCACAACACCATCAGTCCCAGAGGATCTACATGCAGCGTCGGCCTAACATCTATGTTGCCGAACACCACAGGTGGCGTCAAACTATCTATATAAACTCTTTACCATTATACCACGCCATTTACATGGGCGCCCAGGGCCACCATCTGGGTCACCGCTGCTGTGACACATCCCACTGACACTGGCCCGGTACCGAGTACCCCACAGCCCTGGGAGGGCGACCCATATGCCGACTGCTGATCGGGCGGCGTTATTCCCATGAACCTCCAAACAGCGTCCATGAAGGCAAAGTTTTTGGTTTCCGGGGGCAGTATGATTGCAAAGCTGAACCTTAAAGGAATGTCCAAAAGGGCACCACCAGGAGTGGAGCCTGTGGCTTAATTGGACTCCACCCGGGAAACCACAACCATGCCACCTAAAGAAAAGATGCACACTTTGAAAGCTTTGTCGATTCTGTGTGTGGTGTGGTATGTGTGTTTGTAGTTGTGCAAGCGATTTCTCAGCTTTATTCCGTTAACAACCGAGACTCCGGCATGCCCCCGCAGTACGCGTCAAGCTTACTAGAGGGATAAGCGAGGCTCTGGCACGTGAAATCGAGCAATAACAGGTCTAGCATTCCCGTACATGTCCAGGGCTGCAGGCACACTACACTGAAAGGACCAGCTTTTGTCGCTTACAGGTGCAGATAACCTGCTGAACTCCGTTAGTGATGGGGATCTGGGATTCAGATTATTCCCTGCGAACGAACGATGATTTCCCAGTATGTTCAGGTCAACCGCAATTCCGGAGTTAGGCTTAACCGTCATTCCTGAAAAAATTACGTGTCCAAACCACAGGTGCTGTAGCTTGCTTAACAGCTCGGCAGCCGTTCTCAGGCCCAGTATGGATTCAACAACATTGTAGAAAGTTGATAAAGGGTACAGTTTCACCGGATAACACGTATATATGTAGTCTAGTTTACACATTAAAAATATATGTCTATAGATCAGGAGGCAGACTCAGATGTTCTCAGGCCCAGTATGGATTTGATCAGATTGTACAAAGTTGAGAAAGGGTACTTTATCACTGGATAGCAGGTATATATAGCATAGTTTAAACATGTAAAATCTCCGTGTTCTCAGTATGGATTACACAGCAATCTAAAAAGTGGAAAAAAGGAAATGCATTTGAGGCGTACACAACTATATACTTTTGGTGTTATTTTTAAATCTTCAGACATATTTCTGTCTCAGTAATACAGTCCAGCCTCTCCGCAATAGGAAATGAGATGCATACAATTACTGACATAAAGGCTAGTGATTGCAGAAATCTAGGAATTACTATTCACGGGAAAAACTTCCATCGCAATTCTCATAGGCAATGCTGACCCTCAATTAATTTGTGTGTTGAGACAGTGAAAACATTTTTTTGTGAATAAAGTCTTGCTGTATCGCACTTCCGTTGATTCCATCACTGTTAAACATCTCAATCAAATTTTTATCACAGGGAGCGATGTAAACATGGTGCTCACTGGCTATCATGATCTGTCACGTAACTTTGGAGTGCAAAAGACAGAAGCCACAGGCCATAGGCGATTCTATTTGATTGGCATGGGGGGGCACAATTTTAAAATGTGTGCCGGAATGACACACGTTTGTGAGTAGGAAAACTGTGAAAGCTGATGATAAACCACCACTGCATGTCATTGTGAGTCGACGTCCATAAGAAATGGAAGCCATTGATCATCTGGAGCTAGAGCCCGGCCAGCAGGACAGGGCATAGCTACATCTTAACCATCATCTTTCAGTTCAATCAATTTGTAGTGGCACTCCCAGTGAAGGATTTGACAGCCCAGACTACACAGCGGAGGAGCAGGGAGAGGTAAACATTGCAAATGCTGGGGCCCTGCCCAAGCAAGGGGGCACACTCGTGGGTGTCGGTACTGGCACTGGGCCCCTCATAGTATGGCGGTTTGTCTGACGGCGGGTGTGCACCACCACCGTCAGAGACACTTGATTGCACTATGAGGGACCCTGTGCCAGTGCCCGCGCCCAAGGGTCGGCCTACCCACCTGTCCAGGGCAACGGCACTCGCACGGTTTCGTGCGCTAGGTGGTGACCCCGGCCATGGGGGGGGGGCAGCCCAGTTAGGGCGGTTTACAAAGTGGCATATGTTGATGTGGGACATTCAGCTGCTGCAAGAGGCGAAATAGGTCAAGTTCACGGAATAGGAGGAGGACCAAAACAAGCCATTTTTCTGGCAACCTATGTGTCATCAAGGGAAGGTGGGACAAAATCCTTGGAAACCCATGCATGGTTCATTTTACTGAAGGTTAGATCATCCACATTTTGGGTTGACAGACAGGTCCTTTTTTCTGTCGGGATTGATCCAGCTGCACTGAAGACTCTTTCCGATAGCACACTTGCAGCTGGGCAAGCGAGCTCCTGTAAGGCATATTGTGCCAATTCAGGCCAGGTGTCCAGTTTAGCGGCCCAATAGTCAAAGGGGAATGACCTGTGCGGGAGAACATCGATATGGGAGGAAAAGTAGTTTGTAACCAAATGGCGCTGCTTCCCTTCCGAGCTCTGCCATGCGCCCAAATAGTCGTTTACACCCACATATAGGGTATCAGCGTACTCTAGACAAATTGCACAATAACTTTTGGGGTCCTGTTACCCTTGGGAAAATAGAAATTGGGGGCGAAAAGATCATTTTTGTGGAAAAAATATGATTTTTTAATTGTACCGCTGTACGTTATAAACTTCTGTGAAGCCCTTGGGGGTTCAAAGTTCTCAAAACACTTCTAGATAAGTTCCTTGGGGGGTCTAGTTTCCAAAATGGTGCCATTTGTGGGGGGATTCCACTGTTTTGGTACATCAGGGGCTCTCCAAACGTGACATGACATCCGATCTGAATTCCAGCCAATTTTGCATTGAAAAAGTCAAACGGCGCTCCTTCCCTTCTAAGCTCTGTCATGTGCCGAAACAGTGGTTCCCCCCCATATATCAGGTATCAGCGTACTCAGGACAAATTGCACAATAACTTTTCCAATCCAATTTCTCCTGTTACCCTTGGTAAAATAAAAAAAATTGAACCTGAAGTATTTTTTTTCTGAAAAAAAGTTAAATGTTCATTTTTTTTTTAAATATTCAAAAAATTCCTGTGAAGCACCTGAAGGGTTAATAATATTCTTGAATGTGGTTTTGAGCACCTTAAGGGGTGCAGTTCTTAGAATGGTGTCGCTTTTGGGTATTTTCTATCATATACACCCCTCAAAGTGACTTCAAATGTGATGTGGTCTACAAAAATAACATGGTGTTGCAAAAATGAGAAATCGCCAGTCAACTTTTAACCCTTATAACTTCCTAACAAAAAAAAATTTTGGTTCCAAAATTGTGCTAATGGAAAGTAAACATGTGGGAAATGTTAGTTATTAAGTTTTTTGTGTGCTGTATCTCTGTGATTTAAGGGCAAAAAAATTCAAAGTTGGAAAATTGCAAAATTTTCAAAATTGTCGCCAAATTTCTATTTTTTTCACAAATAAACGCAAGTTATATGAATGAAATTTTAGCACTATCCTGAAGTACAATATGTCACGAGAAAACATTGTCAGAATCACCAGGATCCATGGAAGCGTTTCAGAGTTATTCCTCATAAAGGGACAGTGGTCAGAATTGTAAAAATTGGCCCGGTCATGAATGTGCAAGCCACCCTTGGGGGTTAAGGGGTTAAGGTTAAAATTGGCTCGGTCACTAAGGGGTTAAACACACAGTGGGGGGGTTTCATTAAAATTCTATTCTCTTAAGATGTTAATTGCAGCAGATTTTCTGCACTAAAAATGCAGTGTTTATTCTATGTGAGAACATGTCCTAAATCAGCCTGGTAAGTGCAAGTGCACTTAATCCATCTCTACCCAACAATATACAGATTATTGGCTTGCACCACTTCAGGTCTAGTTGTATCCTCTGGTGAGAAGGTTGGCATTGAATCTTTGTAAATGAGACCAGCTGAATGGATCATTCAGATGAATGCGCCATATGTATGTGTGCTATAAGGGTGAGCCACAGACTGCACACAGTGAGCACTCGCACTTACCGTATGTGCCAGTGTACAAGACCGATTTCCCACACAGACTAACTTTCTTCATGGAAAAGATTACAGCATGCCCTACTCTGGTTCGATTTACAGAACAGACTAGTGGAGCCAGTGGAGCCAGTAATTTACGGACATCATTGGCCCAAATTTTACCTAAAGGTGCTAATCCAGGAATTACATCAATCATTTGAAGTTTTTTGCTTATGGAACTATCTCTCATCTTGAAGGGTCTCCACAGGGTGATCTCCTCAAGTCAGCAGATAAATTTGTACTAAACTTTCATTTTTTTGATTAATTTTGTCCAGCATGGAAAGTTATGAAACTTTATTAAACACTTTATTAGGGAGATTTGCCTTCATTCCTTTTTAAAAAAAAATTGCATGTAAGTGGCGTCCAAATCTCACCTTTTCTTCCGTCTATTTCCTGCCTGCAGCTGCATTTGTATCAGAATGTATTCATTTGGAATACAGATGATAGAAGTGATGGGTCAGCCCCGGTCTACTCCTCTGAGTGTTGTGCCTATCAGAACAATCTCCTGCAGCAGCGTATACCCAGAGACAGCGAGACACAGGGGCTGACCCATCATTGCCATCATCTGTACTCCAAATGAGTATGTTCTAATATCAATATAGCTGAAGCCAGGGAAATAAACTGGGGAAAACATGGAAGCCACTTAGGCTGGTTTCACATTTGCGTTTTTTTGCGCTGGAAAAAAACGCATACGTGCGCATGCGTTTTTTCCCCTATATTTAACATGGGTGCGCATACCTGCGCGCTGGTAAGCGCACGTATGCGATTTTCATGTGCTGCGTTTTTTTGGGGTGTGCGTTTGTATTTTCCAGACGCAGCATGTTGCATTTTTTGGCCCTGCAAAAAAGCGCATGCGCACGTATGCGCACGTTTTGCACTAAAAATGGCCATTATAGCCTATGGATGCGCATACATGCGCACTGGCATGCTCATGTATGCGTTTTTTTGCACATGCGTTTTTTTTGTTAACCATGGAATTTAGGGGTTTGGGTTAGAGTTAGGGTTAGTTAAGGGGGTTTAGGGTTAGGGTTAGGGTCAGGGTCAGGGTTAGGGTTGGGGTTAGGGTCAGGGTTAGGGTTAAGTATGGTTTGGTTAAGGGTTAGGGTCAGGGTTAGGGTTAGGGTTAGGGTCAGGGTTAGGGTTAAGTATGGTTTGGTTAAGGGTTAGGGTCAGGGTTAGGGTCAGGGTTATGGTTAAGTATGGTTTGGTTAAGGGTTAGGGTCAGGGTTAAGGTCAGGGTTAGGGTTAGTTAGGGTTTAGGGTTTGGGTTAGGGTTAAGTATGGTTTGGTTAAGGGTTAGGGTCAGGGTTAGGGTTAGGGTTAGGGTCAGGGTTAGGGTTAGGGTTAGGGTTAGGGTTAGGGTTAGGGTCAGGGTTAGGGTTAGGGTTAGGGTCAGGGTTAAGGTCAGGGTTAGGGTTAGTTAGGGTTTAGGGTTTGGGTTAGGGTTAAGTATGGTTTGGTTAAGGGTTAGGGTCAGGGTTAGGGTTAAGTATGGTTTGGTTAAGGGTTAGGGTCAGGGTTAGGGTTAAGTATGGTTTGGTTAAGGGTTAGGGTCAGGGTTAGGGTTAGGGTTAGGGTTAGGGTTAGGGTCAGGGTTAGGGTTAGGGTTAGGGTCAGGGTTAAGGTCAGGGTTAGGGTTAGTTAGGGTTTAGGGTTTGGGTTAGGGTTAAGTATGGTTTGGTTAAGGGTTAGGGTCAGGTTAGGGTTAAGTATGGTTTGGTTAAGGGTTAGGGTCAGGGTTAGGGTTAAGTATGGTTTGGTTAAGGGTTAGGGTCAGGGTTAGGGTTAGGGTTAGGGTCAGGGTTAGGGTTAGGGTTAGGGTTAGGGTCAGGGTTAGGGTTAGGGTTAGGGTTAGTTAGGGTTTAGGGTTTGGGTTAGGGTTAAGTATGGTTTGGTTAAGGGTTAGGGTCAGGGTTAGGGTTAGGGTTAGGGTCAGGGTTAGGGTTAGGGTTAGGGTCAGGGTTAGGGTTAGTAAAGTCATGGTTTGGGTTAGTGTGAGGGGCCACCTAATGTTGGAAAAAAACGCAAACGCGGTAAAAACGCACTAAAAACGCATACAAACGCATAAAAACGCTGCGTTTTTTTCATGCATGCTCATAAAAATGCTTGAAAAAAACGCAGCAGTTGTATGCTTTTGTATGCGTTTTTTCAATGCGTTTTTTTGCGGGAAAAACGCGCTGCAAAAAAAAGCAAGTGTGAAACTAGCCTTACATGCATTTTTTTTACAGTAATGAAGATGAATCCTCTAATAAAGTGATTTGCAAAGTTTCCTAATGTTCCAGGCTGGAGAAATGGATTTAAAAAATAATAATAAAAGTTTAGTTCCTCTTTAAGTCTTCATTCTTCATACTGGGACTGAGTTTATTCATGATCAAAACACAGGATTGTGGTTAGACTGACACTGTGTGGTTGTTACTGACATTGCACATATATTTTAGCTTTAATAACCTTTTTTGTTTTAGCAAAACACTTTACATGTGGAAAGTAGACAAACGATATCACATAAAAGAAGAGAAGAGTCTGTCCCAAAGAGCTTACAATCTAATATTGAAATGTGGTGATGCAAAAACTATTTTTACAATAAAAGCGTCTTTTAGCGTATGACAGCTGACAAACAAAAAAACCCGCCATAAATAGTAAATCAAGCCCCCCTTTATCACCCCCTTATTTAGGAAAAAATAACAAAATTGAAAAAAATTATTTATTTCTATTCTCCCATTAGGGGTAGGGTTAGGGCTAGGGCTAGGTTTAGAGTTAGGGCTAGGGTTAGAGTTAGGGTTAGGGCTAGAGTTAGGGTTAGGGCTAGGGTTAGGACTGAGATTAGGGTTAGGGGTGTGTTGGGGTTAGTGTTGGAGTTAGAATTGGAGGGTTTACACTGTTTAGGCACATCAGGTGCTCTCCAAACGCAACATGGCGCCTGATCTCAATTCCAGCTAATTCAAACAGTGCTCCTTCCCTTCCGAGCCCAGTAGTTTTCTCCCAGATATGGGGCATCAGCGTAGTCAGGACAAATTGAACAACACACATCTAGATAAGTTCCTTGGGGGTCTAGTCTCCAATATGGTGTCATTTGTGGGGGGTTTCCACTGTTTAGGAACATCAGGGGCTTTCGAAACGCGGCATGGTGTCCGATCTCAATTCCAGTCAAACGGCTCTGCTTCCCTTCCGAGCTCTGCCATGCACCCAAATAGTGGTTTACCCCCACATGTGGGGTATCAGCATACTTAGGACAAATTGCACAATAACTTTTGGGATCATGTTACCCTTGGGAAAATAAAAATTGGGGGTGAAAAGATCATTTTTGTGGAAAAAATATGATTTTTTAATTTTACGGCTGTATGTTATAAGCTTCTGTGAAGTCCTTGGGGGTTAAATGTTCTCACCATATATCTAGATAAGTTCCTTGGGGGGGTCTAGTTTCCAAAATGGGATCACTTGTGGGGGGTTTCCACTGTTTAGGCACATCAGGGGCTCTCCAAACGTGACATGGCGTCCGATCTGAATTCCAGCCAATTTTGCATTGAAAAAGTCAAACTGAGCTCTGCCATGCGCCAAAACAGTGGTTCCCCCCCACATATCAGGTATCAGCGTATTCAGGGCAAATTGCACAATAACTTTTGCAGTCCAATTTCTCCTGTTATCCTTGGTAAAATAAAAATAAAAATTGGACCTGAAGTAATTTTTTTGTGAAAAAAAGTTAAATGTTCATTTTTTTAAGCATTCAAAAAATTCCTGTGAAGCACCTGAAGGGTTAATAAACTTCTTGAATGTGGTTTTGAGCACCTTGAGGGTTGCAGTTTTTAGAATGGTGTCACTTCTGGGTATTTTCTATCATACAGACCCCTCAAAGTGACATCAAATGTGATGTTGTCCCTAAAAATAAAATGGTGTTGTAAAAATGAGAAATTGCTGGTCAACTTTTAACCCTTATAACTTCCTAATAAAAAAAAATTTGGGTTCCCAAATTGTGCTGATGTAAAGTAAACATGTGGGAAATGTTATTTATTAAGTTTTTTGTGTGCCATATCTCTGTGATTTAAGGGCATAAAAATTCAAAGTTGGAAAATTGCAAAATATTCGCCAAATTTCTGTTTTTTTCACAAATTAACGCAAGTTATATCAATAAAATTTTACCACTAACATCAAGTACAATATGTCGTGAGAAAACAATGTCAGAATCACTGGGATCTATGGAAGCATTCCAGAGTTATTACCTCATAAAGGGACAGTGGTCATAAATGTTAAAATTGGCCCAGTCATGAACGTGCAAACCACCCGTGGGGGTTAAGGGGTTAAAGAGGTCACCCAAAAAGAGATTTAGGGAAGATAACTAGTCCGAGACAAGTCCCCTGCAGCTTCTCCCCACCCCATTCTCATTGATGGACATGTCGCTACCTATGCATGTGTCTCTGGAGCAGAGCTGGGAGAAGCCACCAAGGACAGGTATCTAGCACCAGTCAACCAAGATGCATCATACTCGGATCACTTTTCAGAATAAAACATACACAGCAGGAATAACGCAGCCAAAGTGGGATTCATACTGCCCATTGATTGGACAGCATGAAATTCTCCTCTCAGATTCCCTTAAAATAACATACAGAGGAATTGGTGTCATAAAATCTTTAAGGGGTGCGTCTGCGCAAACGACAACTCATTGTGATGGCAGTGGGTGTGGACACTATGTGCCACTGGACAGGCTTACCCTAGAGGGGTGTAACTAAGTGGCTACCTGGTCTTCGCTAGAGCCTCTGATGATAAGGATAGACTTGAGCTGTTAGGGTACTCTCCAAGAACCACTCCAGGGCAGACCCCAGACAAGATAGAGGATACACCCAGTCATGGGTTGGAGAGGTCCCAGACATAAGATCAATGGGAAATTATAAGGTGTATGAGGTTGCCAGACCTCAGCATTCTATTCACAAAAGATTTCTCCAAAGGCACGAAAGTAGATGGACAGTGAAGAAAGGTTTGAATTGCAGTTGGTAGCACTACATGGTCACCAATGAAGCACCTGGCCGGTAGACCAGTCATCAATGGGTGAGTGTAATGCTAGGCAGCCCAGGAATTTACAGGAACTGGAGGATTTTTGCTAAGAAGAGTGGGTAGCTTTACCATCTGAGAAAATAAAGAACTTCATCCACAATTACCACAAAAGACTTCAATCTGTCTTTGATGTTAGAGGGGTCAATACATGGTATCAACAAATGGGGTATGTAAATGGGTCGCCCCGTCCCAGGGCTGTGGGGTACTCGGTACCGGGCCGGTGTCAGGGGGATGTGTCACAGCAGCAGTGACCCGGTCCGTGGCCCTGGGCACCCAAGTAATGGTGGTTTGATGTAATGGTTTATATGAATAGTTTGTGACGCCACCTGTGGTGTTTGGCAAGTAAGGTGTTAAGCCAACGCTGTATGCAGATCCTCTGGGACTGATGGTGTGTGCAGCAAAGATGGTGAAGCTCCCCACAGGCGGAGCTGTAGACCCAGGGCAGTGTAGAAGTTGGTACCCAGATGTAGCAGTGCTGGGCGTGATGGTGCAGAATGAATGGAGGACACCAGAGCCTGTAGTTCCAAAGCTATACTCACAGTCCGTAGTGCACACAGGTGCCCGCTTCCATGCAGTGTCCTCCGGGGCAGAGACTCAGCCAACCTCTAGGCAAGATGGAAAGCTCCCCTCCAACACTCCACCAACATGTACATTCCTGAACGTCTCCGTTATAGCGCCTTTGAGTGTGAAGCTCTCCCAGTACCGTGGTTCCCTGGAGTGCCTCTTGTCCCGGGTTCCTAAGACCCTTACTTGTATGACAGACAGCTGTAGCCTGATCGGGGATCTCTCTCTCCAGAGTCCCGGCTCTCTATCCGTGTTGCTGTTGTGTCCCAAGTCTATAGTGGGAGTAAGGCGTTAGTGGTTCACTACTCCACCGGTGTCTGTTGCTGGATATTAAGGATCCGGTCAACCTCGTGGACCGGGCCCCGGCCTTGCGCTGTGGACTGGAAGGGTTGTCTATCTCTCCAACCCGCTTCCCACCGTCCTTCTGTCTCCTTCGTTCCGATCTATTCTGTCTCTCTTATGGAAGGCTAGGTGATCAGTCTTTGTCAGTCTCTTTCTATGCCTTCCCCATGCCAGCAGCCCCAGGTCACTGGGACCTGCTGCAGCACGTCCTTCATCCATCCATCCTCTTTCCTCTCTCACTAACTGCTAACTAACTAACTCCTAATCCTCACTCTTCCCACTCTTTGTGCAATCTTACTCCACCCGCCTCCCAGCACATCTCGTGTTACGAAGTCAGGGACCACGAAAGGTACTCTGCTACCTTCCCAGCATAAAGCATGGATGTGTCCCTGCTGAACAATCCTGTGTGTGGGGTGCAGGTGTGGAATGTGGTTGGGAGCCTCCACTTTACCTGAATGGTGGGATACTACACCTCTGGGAAGTTGCAGTACCTCTGTGGCAGCTGAAGCCTCAGGGGCACCACATATCCCCCCCCCCCCCATTAAACACAGCACGTCCGCGGGCTGCAAAGTAAACAGAGTTAACAGCAGAGAAACATGCAAAAATTTTGTAATGCAGAACAAACTTTTCTTATACTAAACTTCCTAGTATAGGAGGTACCCATTCTTGCATGTTGCAAACAATTCTTATCTCACTATCAAAAATTTTAATTTTAAGTGCAATTCTCCATTCAAAGTGCTATTCTCTGTAACACATTTTTTTAGTACCATTCTATCAGTTATTCTCTTCTGGACGCAAGACGCTGACCACATCTACCTGGCCCGTCACCTGTCGCTTTAATTCTTTATTCTTTATTCAATTCTCACATTCTGTCTCAAAACATTCCTAATTCTCTGTATCAAACATTCTATAAAAGACATTCTCTATATGACACAACATTATCAAAGACGGTAGATTTAAAACATTCAAAAATTCTTGTAAGTGCTGGACACCGCTCCCAGCCGGGATCTCTTGCAGTGTCCTTTGAGGTAGACATCACTCTTCGAAAAGTGTCCATGCAAAAACACTATCTTCGCAAAGTGTCCATATGTAAAACCAAGAGAGGGCACCCAAAGGGGTGCAAACTATTTACAAAGAAAGATTTGGACCATTCAGCGTCTATGATCTCCTCAGTCAATTGTAGAAAACGCTGCCAATAAAACTAGACAACAAAAAGTGCAAAACATGATAAACAAAAAAAACATAGAAAAAGGCACAACTGGTGCACCTAACCCTCCTGGGTATCGAGATTTGTTATTTTCTTCTTTATTCCTTCCTTTAAAAGAAGGCATTTACCAGCCGCAGATACTCTTGCTCCTCAGGGGTGTACGGAGTGTCCTCTGGTACCTTTGGCTTGGGTTGCTTCCAGGGGAGAGCCTCTCGATGATCTTTTCCCGCTGCTGGGTTGGCAGGAGATGAGGGGGTGGGGACTGGTGCCAGGGCGGATTCAGCTGGTACCGCTGCAGGAGCACGCACCTTCTCCTTCAGGTACACCGCCAGCAGATCTTCAGGTATGTGGCAGACGTTTAGGGCATACCACCCATGCAGCCCTTCATGCCGAGTGAAGGTGACATAGTCCCCGGGCTGCAGGTCCCATGCAGGGTGCCCCATCCTCAGATGCGACTCCACATCCCGCCGACTGAAGAAGAGGTCACTAATCCTCTTGGGGTCCGCAATAAATCCGAACCCCCACTCCTGATTAACGTTGAGGACCTGCCCCCTTCCTGCTGCATACCGGGGCCCGTAATGTCCAGCTCGAGCTCTCTCCTTCTGGTTCCGGTCTGGGCCCAGCACAGCCAATCTCCTCTGTTCCCTATCCCGGTGCTCAGCTGCCAGCTGCCGGATAGTAGCTCGGCAAGATGCCGCAATCTCTTCCTGCTCTTCCCGGGACCTGCTTTTGCCCGCTGGGGTTCATGGTACCACCGTTAGGGGTCCTGGTGCCTCCCCCGGGGACTGGCTTCCCGGTCCCAGACCAGGTCTAGCACGACCTGGCCAGCCGCGCAACTGTGGCACACCCCAGAGCCTTCCCAGGTATAGGGACTGCTGCCATACCTGAGGCCTCCTGGCGAGGGTGTAGCTCCGATGCAGGTTGGAGGCGGTGGGCTGCTGCAGGGACATCCTCCGGAACCGCTGGCCTGGATATCGGCAGCGGTGGAGTAGGTGGCAGCTCTAGGTCCGCAGGGGTTGCTGTCGGGGCCTACGCAGCCTCATCAGGTCCAGGCGGGAGCCCCTCCTCCACTCCCAGGTCTTCCACTAACTTCCCCAGGCAGGCGGCACCCAGCCCGATGGACAGGGTGGAGGTATTAGTCAGCGCTGCCCGAGAACAGTCCAGTGCAGCAGCGGCGGGTACCGGTGGAATGGGTACCGCAGGTGTAGGCCCCTCCGGGGCACGCTGCCGGCGCAGCTGCTCCAAGGCCTCCTGCCTCAGCCGCAGCCTGGTAGTCAGCTCGGCGATTTCGTCTTCCAGCTGCCGGTGGTTCATCTCAGGGACGGGGTCGGAGCCTTCAGCCATGGCACCGGAGATATTCGCTTCCCCGCGCTCCACAGGCCTCCTTCCCTTGCTTCCCAAAATGGCGTTCTGGCGTTCTTTTTCCTGCCTCGGCCCCTTTCCCACCACTGGCTTCCTCTGCCCCTCCTTCCGGGGGCGGCGTCTTCTTCCAGCGCCTCCATACCAAGCCAGTATACGAACCCCTCGGGGGGTGGGCCATGTTGCTGTCACGTAATAATTCAGGCAGGGAAGACCCAAAACTCTTTGCGGTCTTTTCTCAGGACCTCCCATCTCTTCACGCCCTTCTTCTCCACGCCAGCGGCCATTTTTGAGATTCATGTCACAGTCTATTAAATTTGGTCTTCTGCACATTTTCAAAAGTTCAAAGTCCAAGGCACACAGGACCCGATGGCATCGGGTCTCGTCATCCTGTTCATGACGCCAAAATTTGGGTCGCCCCCATCCCAGGGCTGTGGGGTACTCGGTACCAGGCCGGTGTCAGCTGGATATGTCACAGCAGAAGTGACTCAGTCCGTGGCCCTGGGCGCCCAAGTAATGGTGGTCTGATGTAATGGTTTATATGAATAGTTCGTGACGCCACCTGTGCAAACTATTTACAATAAAGTTTTGGATCATACAGCGTTCATGATCTCCTCAGTTCAATTGAAGAAAACGCTACCAATAAAATTGGGCAACAAAAAGTGTGAAACATGATAAAACAAAATTAAGGCACAACTGGTGCAAATAACCCTCCTGGGTATGAGATTTATTTACTTCTTTCTTTATTGGTGATCCCTTTCTGGGGTACTGGGACTGGCACCGCTACCAAGGGTGACATCCTGGGTGTCTTCATCTTGGGGTAGAGGTGACATACGGGCTGGGACTGGCTGTTCTGCTACCAGTAAATCGGGCTCTTCATTATCCTGCTGATTTCTTGCCAAGCGCAGATATTCTGTTTCCCACAGGGACAAAGTGGGAGGAGCCGGACTAAGTGACAGGGCAATGGAGACATCCACTGTCTGTGGGGATATCGGCTCTTCCAATTCCATGGGGAGCTCAGGGGATGGTGCCGCAGCCCGATGCTGCCAGCCTGGGACAATTTGGTCATCATCCGCCGTGGGCACTGCAGCCGGGGATCGTCGGCGGAGGTCAACTGGGCCATCCCTGTTCCAAGGCTCCGCTCCCAAGGCTAGTGTCAGACCCGGGGTAGCAATCATACCTGGCGTTTCTGGCCGCGGTTCTGGCTCCGACACCTGAGGGTGGGCGGCCACAGCTGCAACTCCCGGAGTGGTGGCTGGGATGGACCACAATTGGATTCGGGCCCGGTCCAGATGGGGACGCGGTCCCGGCCCGCCATTCTGCTCCAGAGCCCTCATATATCTCCTCCGGACAGGGCTCATCCAATGGCAGTACCGGTTGTAAGGCGGCAGCGAATCTCAAAAATGGCCATGGGCGTGGAGAAGAAGGGTGTGAAGAGTTGGGTCTCGTCATCCTGTTCGTGACGCCAAAATTTGGGTCGACCCCGTCCCAGGGCTGTGGGGTACTCGGTACTGGGCCAGTGTCAGGGGGATGTGTCACAGCATCAGTGACCCGGTCCGTGGCCCTGGGCGCCCAATAATGGGGTAGTTGTTGTAGTGATTTATGTGAATAGCTCGTGACGCCACCTGTGGTGTTCGGCAAGTATGGTGTTAGGCCGACGCTGCATGCAGATCCTCTGGGACTGATGGTGTGTGCAGCATAGATGGTGCAGCTCCCCACAGGTGGAGCTGTAGTCCCAGGGCAGTGTAGATGTAGTAATGGAGGAGAAGCGCTGGTGGTGTTGGTGCTGGTACCCAGATGTAGCGGAGCTGAAATAACTGGAGGACACCAGAGCGTGCAGTTCCAAAGCTTTACTCACAGTCTGCAGTTCACACAGATGCCTGCCTCCGTGCCGTGTCCTCCGGGTCAGGGCTCCAGCCAACCTCCAGGCAAGATGGAAAGCTCCCTTCCAACACTCCGCCAACATGTACCTTCCTGAACGTCTCCTTTATAGCGCCTTTAAGTGTGAAGCTCTCCCAGTACCATGGTTCCCTGGAGTGCCTCCTGTCCCGGGTTCCTAAGACCCTTACTTGTATGACAGACAGCTTTAGCCTGATCAGGGATCTCCCTCTCCAGAGTCCCGGCTCTATTCGTGTTGCTGTTGTGTCCCAAGTATATGATGGGAGTAAGGCATTAGCGGCTCACTACTCCACCGGTGTCTGTTGCTGGGTATTAAGGATCCGGTCAACCTCGGTGACCGGGCCCCGGCCTTGCGCTGTGGACTGGAAGGGTTGTCTGTCTCTCCAACCCGATTCTCACCGTCCTTCTGTCTCCTTCGTTCCGATCTATTCTGCCTTTCTTATGGAAGGCTAGGTGATCAGTCTTTGTCAGCCTCTTTCTATGCCTTCCCCGTGCCAGCAGGCCCAGGTCACTGGGACCTGCTGCAGCATGTCCTTCATCCATCCATCCTCTTTCCTCTCTTCTCACTCACTAACTACTAACTAACTCCCAATGGAAACCAGAGAAAAAAGGAGCAAACGATGATTTGCAAAAAGTATCAATAATTTTTATTAATAAATAACATACACAAAAAAGTGCACAAGGTTATATTAAAGTGTCAATGTGACGCAGATGAGTATACACCTAAACGTTCCTTCTCACCAAGATCGAAAACAGTATCCTCATATAAGTATTTAAAGCAATGTGCCTAATCTAAAGAGGCCCAACAATATAATGCCACCCCGTAAATGGTAAAGAGCCATGTGGCTCAAAATGCTCCCAATACCTGCACTGAGCACAACTCAATCGTGGGAAGATGAATCACATCCATATAATACAGGGGAACATGGGTCTAAATAGAGGAATACCACTAGAGGTTATAAGTGAGCTATCTTACCGGAGGGAGAGGAAAACCGCCTGGCAGTGACCCCCTACGTGCGTTTCGCGGAGCAGGATGGCCGCTTTATCAAGGAGATAATAACTAACTCTCTGCAGGACCTTCAAGTACCCTTTGACCCAGATCACGTGACTAAAATCATCCAATCAGGATGGTGTCCTTGGCGCATGCGCCCTGAGACTGGCAGGATCTGCTGCACGGACCAGGCGTCATGCCGGGCGCCAGACACCGGTCACAGAGACCATGGCACCTGCGTGCAGCATGAAGACGCCCATCCGCCAGCAGTATCCAAACCGTCGCAGGGAGATGCGCGCAGCCGCCTGTAGTCATGTATCTGGGTGGGTAAAGATCACAGCTCATCAATGCTTATGCTAAAAATCCTCATAAATATATATACAAGTATATCTCATCAGCAAAATGATGCTTTCACATATTAAATACATTAAATACTGGAATATATATTATGTGTAAAATCCATGAAAAGTACATACATAATTTTATACAAAACATCCAATTACATCCAACTGAGAAAGCTATATCTCGTATACAGAAGGATTTTTTCAGAGTCCATACAGTTAATGATCAAAAAATGTTCAAATAAAGATCATAGTATGCAGTAAAGCAACAGATGCAAAAAAAAGGGGGGAATACATCACATATAATATCACAGATGAATATATGAAGCCAAACAGGCATCTTCAAAACATCTTGGAGGAATCATAGCATGTGAAAAAAATTTTCTTATATATATACCACATATAGAATAGCCAATGAAATAGGTCACATATGTGAAGCCCATCAAAAGAATATATGTAGAATGTAGTCATGATTCACGCAAATGCCTGTGCTGCTGGATCCAAATCACATCAATCTGGTACAAGAAGGTGGTCCCGGGAGAGACAAAGTATCCTCATGGTCACTAGATATAAATTATTGACAATAAAGAAAAATTAGTGAATAAAATAAATTAAAAACAAAATAAAAACAACACCCTGCCAGGGATAAGAAAGGAGTATAGTCAGGACATGCGGAGGAAAAGAAAGGAGAACCACTCATAACCCAATTGTTATATACAAAAATATCCATAAATCCCCATGGAGTGTACCATGGGGAAGAGAGGGATATCATGTGGAATGAGGTCCAATACCAAAAATATATGTATATATTTAAAACAGAAGAACTCCTAATATCTAATAAGGATGTTCCCAGAGGTTATAAAAATGGGGCGAAGCTCAAAGATTCATTGAGTCCTTTAGGGGTCATTGTGTCAAGCTGGACAATCCACCTGACTTCCATCTGTGACAGGATTTTTTTGTTGTCACCACCCCTAATCCCCATATGGAGGACATCAATTCCTCTAATCTTTAGTAGGGCCTCATCACTATTATGACATGATCTAAAATGTTGGGGAATGGTTTTCAAATCCCCAATATCGGACACCGTCCTGGCTGCGCCAATGTCCCGCACATGCTTGCGTACCCGAATCCTAAGCTCCCTTGTTGTCAGACCCACATATATTTTGGGACAAGGGCACGTGGCATAATAGATCACATTTGAAGTTCTGCATGAGATTCTCTGTTTGATCTGGAACTCCCTTGTTCCTTCTGACGAGCTAAAACTTGAGCAGCGCAGGACATTGGCGCAAGCCAAACAGAGTCCGCATGAAATTGATCCCGGAAAGGGGCCTCTAGTACCAAAGAAATTACTGGGGACAGGAGTATAGTGACTTTGGACTAATAGGTCATTAAGATTTTTGGATCTCCGTGGCGTCATGGAAGGAGAACGGCCCAAGAAGGGCCCCAGGGTTGGATCAGCACCCAAAATCGACCAATGCCTATTCAATATGGCTTGCATGTTATGCCATTCGTGATTATGAGTTGAAATAAACCGAATCAATCCACCATCCTCATTTTTTCTTCTATTACTCTTGCTGGAATGCAGCAGACTGCCGCGTGGAGTGCGTCTAGCCCTGTCATAGTCTGCTTTTATACATCTCCGGCTATAGCCACATGCCAGAAAGCGATTTTTCAGATCTATAGCTTGTTCCTCAAATTTGGTATCAGTGGAACAAATTTGCCACATCCTTAGAAACTGTCCGACCGGGATGGCCCTAATGGTGGCATAATCATGGGCGGATGTAGCATGTAATAAAGCGTTGACAGATGTGGGCTTCCTGAATACGTCCGTCTGGATGTGCCGGCTGGAATCAACCTCCAGACGCACATCCAGGAAGTCCACAGTCATAGCGTCAACCGCATAAGTTAAATGAATGTTGAAAGTATTATCATTTAGAGCGCCCATGAAATCCACGAGCTGGTCGGCCGTCCCATCCCACAGAAATATCATGTCATCTATATAGCGGTACCAGCACAGCACATGGGAAACATCCCGAGGGCACTCGTCGCCAAAAATAATTCTCTCCCAGGCACCCAGGAAGAGATTAGCGTATGAGGGCGCACAGGCCGCTCCCATGGCTGTGCCCCGCTTCTGTAAATAAAAATTGTCCTTAAAGACAAAGAAATTATGGGTAAGGACAAAGTCGACCAGATCGAGGATCAAGCCACACAGAGGGCCATCCACGTCCGAGGTTCCAAGGAAGCGGCGATCAGCATCAAGTCCCTGTCGGTGGTCTATGCAGGTATAGAGACCCTCCACGTCGGCAGTAACCAGGAGGGTGGATGGTTCCACAAAGACGCCATCAAACCGTGCCAGTGCGTCCGTCGTGTCTCGTATATAAGAGGGGAGTGACTCGACCAGAGGTTTTAAATAAAAGTCGACAAATCGACAAATAGGTTCACACATCCCCCCAATGCCCGACACGATAGGACGCCCCGGGGGGTTGAGGGCGTCTTTGTGGACCTTTGGTAAGAGATAAAAGGTGGGGGTCCAGGGGGATCCAACTGTTAATCCATCCAAGATCTTCTTATTGATAATGTTATTTTGCAAAGCCCTAACCAAGATTAACTGTAATTCATGCGAAAAGGAGGCCTTAGGATCAAAAGAGAGTTTTTGATAGGTATCGGGATTTTTTAGTTGGCGAAAAGCCTCCCGTTCGTATTTACAACTCGGCCAAACGACTATATTCCCCCCCTTGTCAGCGGGTTTTAAAACGACATCCCGCAAAGACTGTAGTTGGGAGATAGCTTGTCGTTGTTTAAGCGTCAAATTATCAAATCTCCTTTTCGAGGAAAGTTTTTTAAAATCCTCACTCACCAACTTAGTAAAGATCTCAATAGCGGGACTAAGAGGCAATGGGGGGAAACGAGTTGACCTAGGCTGAAATGAATGGGGAAACTTACTTGTATCGGGGCCACTTTGTTCCCCAAGTAATTCCTCCAAATCCTGAATTGCAGTTCTCTCAAGATCACTAATGTCCTCAGAAGTGTGACTTTTCGCATGAAGTTTCTTCAAAAGAAGTTTTCATGAAAACAGCTGTAGATCTTTCAATGCTGTGAAATAGTTAAATGCATTAGTTGGTGCAAACGTAAGACCCTTCCCCAGGACCTCCACCTGCACCTCAGAAAGTATATGGGTCGAAAGATTGAGTACCTGTAAATCACCTCGGGGACCGACCTGGGCCGCTCCCGCCCCAGACGCCTTGTTCTTAGAAGACTGTCTAGTTTCAATTTTCTTAGAGAGCGTGGAACTGAACTTGCCACTGGGTCCCACATTCACAGGTGTGAAATCCTCATCATTAGTAGACAGATTTGAGCGTATAGATGCTGATCTGGATCTGGAATAGGACGTATTTCTAGATTTGGATCGAGAACGACCAAGTCCATTGCGCCATCTGTAGACCCTGGATAGCTGTTTATCCTCTACATCTCTTTAAAATTTTATTGATTTTGTAGACTGAATATCTTGGGCCATTTTTGCAACTCAGTGTCAATTTCATCATTAAATTTTTTAAGAGCATCACTTGGCATGTCCTTTTGGAGAGTGACCTGTAATTCATCAATTTTTTTTTTCAATGGCAATAAGGGAGTCGTGGTTCATTTGTTTAAGTAAGATCATAAACCCCTTTGAGCAAGTATTGGTCAACTCCTCCCATTTATTTTTAAAAATCTCATCTGAAATCGGAAATGATGGAAAGACCTGAATCCGGAGTCCCCTCGGGATCAGGTCTTTTTGGATATATTGATCCAGAAATTCATGGTTCCACCAGATCCTAGTTCGTTTACGCAATAATTCTTTGAAACGAAAAATAACCTCCTGTAGATCTTTATTAGAACCTCCACATGCCCCATCTGCATTATCATGAAACACTTCGTTAAGTTGTGCCCGCCACGTACAGTCACGTGCGCGGAAATCCATTAAACAATTGGGAAAAACTGTGAAAAACACAGAAACAATTATTATAAACAGGAATCCCATATAAGTTGCTAGATTGCCAAAGAGTGGTATCAAAACATTTTGTTCACCCATGGCACAAGCCACATCAGCTCCAATAGTTCATTGGAAACCAGAGAAAAAAGGAGCAAACGATGATTTGCAAAAAGTATCAATAATTTTTATTAATAAATAACATACACAAAAAAGTGCACAAGGTCATATTAAAGTGTCAATGTGACGCAGATGAGTATACACCTAAACGTTCCTTCTCCCCAAGATTTAAAACAGTATCCTCATATAAGTATTTAAAGCAATGTGCCTAATCTAAAGAGGCCCAATATAATGCCACCCCGTAAATGGTAAAGAGCCATGTGGCTCAAAATGCTCCCAATACCTGCCCTGAGCACAACTCAATCGTGGGAAGATGAATCACATCCATATAATACAGGGGAACATGGGTATAAATAGAGGAATACCACTAGAGGTTATAAGTGAGCTATCTTACCGGAGGAAGGAGGGAGAGGAAAACCGCCTGGCAGTGAACCCCGATGCGTGTTTCGCGGCGTAGGACGGCCGCTTTATCAAGGAGATAATAAATAACTCTCCGCAGGACCTTCAAGTACCCTTTGACCCAGATCACGTGACCAAAATCAACCAATCAGGACGGTGTCCTCGGTGCATGCGCCCTGAGACCGGCAGGATCTGCTGCACGGACCAGGCGTCATGCCGGGCGCCAGAATGTAATAAATGTAATAAAAACTTTTTAAAAACTGTCCGTAGTATTATTTTAAAAACAGGTAAAATTAAGTATTGGTATATGTACAAAAAAGGTACATACAGTGTTGGTTTTTGGTATACAAGTGTGATTATACTCTCAGTGAGAGTTGGGGAATTTACACATGAAAACACTTTATACTCTCGGTGAGAGTTGGGGAATTTATACATGTAAACACTTGGTTATACTCTCGGTGAGAGTTGGGGAATTTACACATGTAAACACTTTATACTCTTGGTGAGAATTGGGGAATTTACACATGAAAACACTTTATACTCTCGGTGAGAGTTGGGGAATTTACACATGAAAACACTTTATACTCGGTGACAGTTGGGGAATTTACACATGAAAACTGTCATGATACCAGTGCTGGGTGACCGGCACTGCTGGGGTTAATGTTCTGACCTCAGTGCAGACTCTCACCTGCACACCTGGGACCTATTATGGTGGCCTCGCTTTGGTTCTGGGGAGGCTTCTTATAGCCTCAGGAAGCTCCCATCCCCGTCAGTTATACTTTCGCCCTTGGCATTGTGTGGTGACCCCTGAGTGTGCTAGTGCTGTGTCCTGGTTGCATGATTCTCTGTGTACGACTCGGTCTGTTCTCTGGATTCTGCTTTGGATTCTGCTTGGTACCTTCTACGTCTGTTTGGTTTTGATCTCTGCTTGGCCCTGACTATCCATTGTGTCTCAGCCCTGGTACTTTACTGAGATCTTGTGTATGACCTTTGGCTTTGTCTGACCTCCCGTCTGTTTATCCCTCCTGTACCTCGCTTGCCTGTATTGTGCTTGACCTCTGCTTTGCCCGACTTTGAGTTTTCTACCTTCTTTGAAAGCAGGACACTAAGCCCCGCCCCCTTGTAGTCACATGACCGTAGGGTCCTGTGCCTGCTTTCTAAACTTCTACATTCAGGTCCCGTGCATCTTTATTTTCCATCTGTTCTTGTCCCCAGGAGTCCCTACGGTGCGGGTGAGTCCCTGCTTAGCAGAGGCTGTATGCCAGCGCTGTCAGGACCCTGACATTATAACTGACCATTAAGTTTTTGGGGCTTCTTATGCAGAGAGTTATGGATCCCATACTGTCTCTGGCTGACCAGATGAAAAGTCTGAGTCAGATGTTTCAGGGTTTATCTCTGGAGCAGCAAGCTCTGGCTCGTTCTCAGCAGCAGGTGTCTGAGACAGTGCGGGGAGCTCTAGCTGCTGGGTCTCTGGGGGCTGGGGCGAGTGATGTTATTTTCATGTCCCCAGAACCACCTGTTAAACTGCCTGACTTTTTTTCTGGAAACAAAAAGGAGTTCAGGGTCTTCATGGAGGGATGCAAACTTTTTTTAAGTTTGAGACCACGTTCCTCTGGGGACGAAAGTCAGAAGGTTGGGGTCATTATGTCGTTATTAAGAGGGTCCCCACAAGCTTGGGCTTTCTCCCTTCCTCCCACTGCCCCTGAGAGAGTGTCGGTGAATGCATTTTTTGAGGCCCTCGGGCACAATTATGATGAGCCTGACTGAGTGCGATTGGCAGAGGACATGGTGATGAGCATCTGTCAGGGGAGTGGTTTTGTACTGAATTCCGCCGCTGGGCCGCAGAGGTCTCTTGGAACGACGCCGCACTGCGAGGACTCTTTCTCAGGGGCTTGTCCGAGCAGCTGCAGGATGCCTTGGCGTTACATCCCCCACCTATCTCTCTAGAGGACACCATGACCCAGGCAGTCCGGATAGACTGCGGGCCAGAGGGGTGATGCAGGTGGAAACTTCATTGTTCCCCAGTGGAAAAGAGACTGACCCTGAGCTTATGGATGTGGGCGCCCTCTCCCTGAAGGATACGGAAAGGAAACGCCGGAAGGACAAGCAGTTATGCTTTTACTGCGGTAAAACGGGACATTGGAAAAGGGAGTGTCCTGATTGCCCGTCGTCAACCCGGTCGGTGGGAAACGACTAGGTCTGGGTAGTCAACGGGGAGACTACTTAGACCCTCAGATACCCTTTTCCTCGTTTTCTAAAGTCTTACTGCATGTGGAACTGTTTGTGGATGGTAGTTCTTTTTCCTCTACAGCCTTCGAGGACTGCGGATCATCGATTAATCTCATTGACTCCCAATTGGTCACACACTGTAAGATAGGGACAGTTAGGCTCAAGGTTCCGATCAAGGTGATGGCCATTGACTCCTCTCCCCTAAGGAGGGAATTCTCTTTATGTCTGACTTGTTTTCACTCAGAGTGGGCGCTACTCATGTGGAAAACCTAAGTTGTTTTGTTCTGGACAATCTACCTGCAGGGTTGGTGCTTGGCATGCCCTGGTTACAACGTCATAACCCAGTTATTAACTGGAAAACGGGGGAGATTGTTCAATGGGGGTTTAATGATTTTAAGTTATGTGATAAATCCGCACTGCTGGTTGAACCTGTTAAATCTGTGTCTGTATCATCTGTCGAGCTGGAAGGTATTCCGGAATGCCTGAAGCACTTCGAAGATGTATTCTCCGAAAGCGAGGCCGAGACGTTACCGCCACATAGACCCTTTGACTGCGCTATTGAGCTGGTCCCGGGGGCTAAATTACCTAAAGCCCGTCTGTTTAATTTGTCCGGTCCTGAGCGCTTGGCTATGAAGGAGTATATTGCTGAAAGTCTGCGCAAAGGACACATACGTCCTTCAGTCTCACCTGTGGCGGCAGGTTTCTTTTTTGTAAAGAAAAAAGATGGCGGGTTACGTCCCTGTCTCGATTTTCGGGAGCTTAATCAGATTACGGTACGGAATACGTACCCCCTTCCGTTGATTCCCGATTTGTGTAACCAACTATCAGGGGCAAAGTGGTTTTCTAAACTGGATCTTCGGGGGGCATATAATTTGATAAGGGTCCGAGAGGGGGATGAATGGAAAACCACGTTCCTCACGACCGAGGGACTGTTTGAAAATTTATTCATGCCATTTGGTCTTACCAACGCCCCCGCCATATTTCAGAATTTCATCAACGTGGTATTCTCAGATCTCATTGGTCGCTTTGTCGTTATCTACTTTGATGATATTTTGATATACTCCTCCAACAAGCATTCTCATTTGGAACATGTACGAACTGTTCTCCAAAGACTGAGAGAAAATCATCTGTATGCCAAATTGGAGAAATGTGTATTCTGTGTGCAAGAATTGTCATTTTTGGGATTAATTGTATCCGGTGAGGGTTTTCGCATGGACCCCAAGAAGGTGCAGGCCATTGCGGATTGGGTGCAACCCCGAGATCTTAAGGGTCTTCAGCGCTTCTTGGGGTTCGCCAATTATTACCGCAAATTTATCCGGGGGTTTTCGCAAGTGGTCAAACCTCTCACGGATCTAACATGCAAAGGTGCGGATGTGAGAAATTAGTCCTCGCTCGCAAAAGAGACCTTTGCGACGCTGAAAAAAAGTTTTATGTCTGCTTCTGTCTTGGTACAGCCAGATCCCTCCAAACCATTTGTGGTGGAGGTGGATGGCTCCGAGGTGGGGGTGGGGGCAGTGTTATCTCAAGGGTCTGCCACTCTTACCAACCTCAGGCCATGTGCTTTCTTTTCCAGGAAGTTCTCTGCTGCGGAAAGAAATTATGACGTAGGCAATAGAGAGCTTCTTGCGGTCAAATTGGCGTTTGAAGAATGGAGGCACTTTTTGGAGGGGGCCAGTCACCCGGTTACGGTGATCAGGGATCACAAAAATTTGTCATACATTGAGTCTGCTAAAAGATTAATGCCCAGACAGGCCCGTTGGTCACTTTTTTTTCTCGTTTCCAGTTTACTATTACTTTCCGTCCAGGGTCAAAGAATGTCAAGGCTGACGCCTTATCTCGTAGTTTTCACCCTGTGTCTGCCCCTGAGCCACCGTCCTCCATCCTACACCCTGGGGTGGTGTTAGCAGGGATCTCGTCTGAATTGGAACGGGAAATTGAGGGGGCCCATTCGCTGGCTCCTGCGGTCAAGCCAGGGGGCTAGTTGTTTGTCCCAGAGCAACTTCGCCTTAAACTCTTGCAAGAGTTCCACGAATCCAAGTTGTGTGCTCACCCTGGTATATCAGCCACGCGACTGGCGGTGGCTAGGATCTTCTGGTGGCCTACTCTTGGTTCTGATATAAAGAAATTAATTTCCGGTTGTGGGGTCTGCACTCGTTCTAAAAGCTCCCATAGCCGGCCGGCGGGGGAGCTGATGGCCTTGGAAGTTCCTGAAAGACCGTGGACCCATCTGTCCATCGATTTTATTACCAATCTTCCCTCTTCCAGGGGTAATACGGTGGCATGGGTAGTGGTGGACAGATTTTCAAAGCAGGCTCATTTTGTACCCCTGTCCGCATTACCTTCTGCTGAGACCTTATCCAGATTGTTTGTGCAGCATGTGGTCCGCTTACATGGGGTGCCCCTGAATGTGGTGTCTGATCATGGTGTGCAGTTTGTGGCTAAGTTTTGGCGTGCTTTCTGCAAAAAATTAGGGATATCTCTGTCCTTTTCATCTGTACGGAACGCACTAATCAGTCTCTGGAACAGATCCTCAGATGTCTGACTTCTGCTAGACAGAATGACTGGTGTGATATACTGCCGTTGGCTGAATTTGCCTTCAATAGTCGGGTGAGTCAATCCACTGGTCTGTCCCCTTTCTTGATCAACTATGGGTTCAGTCCTCATTTTGGTGAGTTTTCTCGTCTGGATTCGGGGTGCCCCGGGGCTGAGGACTCTGCTCAGCGGTTAAAAAATACATGGGCAGAAGTCCAGCGGCGTATATCTAGATCTCAAGGCAGGTATAAGTTTTTCACGGACAGGAAACGAACACCTGGTCCCATGTTTCAGGTTGGAGAGAAAGTTTGGCTCTCCACGCGAAACATTAAGTTAAAGATTCCGTCAGCCAAGTTGGGCCCCAAATTCATTGGCCCGTACAAGATTGTGGAAAAAATCAACCAAGTAGCATACAGATTGTGCCTTCCACCCTCTTTCAAGATCCCCAACGTCTTCCATAGATCTCTACTTAAGCCATTTGAAGCAGTCTGAGGAGAATCCGAGTCAGCTGCTCCTCCGGTTTCGGTTGAGGGACATGTGGAATATGAGATTGCTCACATCGTAGATTCTAGGTTGGTACGGCGGTCAGTACAGTACCTAGTTCATTGGAAGGGGTATGGGCCGGAGGACAGGTCCTGGGTGCCGGCCCGGTTGATGCATGCGGATCGTCTGGTTCAGGCTTTCCATGCTAGATACCCGGGCAAGCCTGGGGGTCCAGAAGCCCCCGTTGAGGTGGGGGTACTGTCATGATACCAGTGCTGGGTGACCGGCACTGCTGGGGTTAATGTTCTGACCTCAGTGCAGACTCTCACCTGCACACCTGGGACCTATTATGGTGGCCTCTCTTTGGTTCTGGGGAGGCTTTTTATAGCCTCAGGAAGCTCCCATACCCCGTCAGTTATACTTTCGTCCTTGGCATTGTGTGGTGACCCCTGAGTGGGTTAGTGCTGTGTCCTGGTTGCATGATTCTTTGTGTACGACTCAGTCTGTTCTCTGGATTCTGCTTTGGATTCTGCTTGGTACCTTCTACGTCTGTTTGGTTTTGATCTCTGCTTGGCCCTGACTATCCGTTGTGTCTCAGCCCTGGTACTTTACTGAGATCTTGTTTATGAACTTTGGCTTTGTCTGACCTCCCGTCTGTTTATCCCTCCTGTACCTCGCTTGCCAGTATTGTGCTTGACCTCTGCTTTGCCCGACTTTGAGTTTTTTACCTTCTTTGAAAGCAGGACGCTAAGCCCCGCTCCCTTGTAGTCACATGACCGTAGGTCCTATGCCTGCTTTCTAAATTTCTACATTCAGGTCCCGTGCATCTTTATTTTCTGGCTGTTCTTGTCCCCAGGAGTCCCTACGGTGCGGGTGAGTCCCTGCTTAGCGGAGGCTGTACGCTGGCGCTGTCAGGACCCTGACAAAAACACTTTAAACTCTCGGTGAGAGTTGTGCAATTTACACATGAAAACACTTTATACTCGGTGAGAGTTGGGGAATTTACACATGAAAACACTTTATACTCTCAGTGAGAGTTGGAGAATTTACACATGTAAACACTTGGTTATACTCTCAGTGAGAGTTGGGGAATACAGTGTAGTGAGAGATTCTCAGGGAATTTACACACATGCAAACACTTAAAAGTGTGGGTATATTCAGTTTCAGGGAATTACACACATAAATAACAATGAAGATTTTTTTTATGTTATTAAAATTTTCTTTTATACTTGCAGATCAGTTGAGAAAGAACTGCAGATGCGCAGCAGCCACACCGCAGCAAACCCTACAGGTCACAGCATAACCGCCTAGGTAAAGACTTCAGTTTTCCCAGTAAGTATAAAGGCTTGAAAGCTTATTTTATCCTTTGTATAGTAGCTTAACAAGTGTCTTTATACTTACAGATCCAGCCAGAAGTACCGCAGTCGATCCAGCCAGGAAGGCCACAGCAAACCCGCAAGACAGGCCGCAGGAATGTCTTCTTCTGACAGTTCCCCCTCACATCATCAGCGAACTGAGGTAAACAATGTTTTTTTTCTTTTAAATCTTAATTTTTGGCGTATTTTTCCTTTTTTTTTTGTTTTTTTAACCCTATGTGCATGTATTATATTTTCTCAGGAAGCTGAAGCAGAGGAGCTGGCAGGAGGAGACATGCAGGGTGGAGAGACGCAAGGAGGGGGCGCGCAGAGTGTAAGTTTAGCACATACATACATAATGCTACTCCCAACACAAACATTCATCACAGCGCACACACAATAACTAAATAACTACGCATCCATCCAAATTTTTTAGTTTTTTTTTTTTTACAATCTGGTGCCCGCACTAGAGCGACTCCCAGGACATCCCAGCACCGTCGAGGTGATGCCTCTGGTGGTCGGCAAACGGTAAGTAACCCTATTTGGATAATTGAGTAATGAACATCATGTGTTTGAATAGAATGTAATTTTTTTTTTTTTTTCTTCACAGGTTTCACAGCATGCTCCCCGGAGATCAATCGAGGAGGGTCTCCAAATAGACACGGACGACCTCATCCATGAGGTTGAAACACGGGAGCCGCTGTGGAACATGGCAAACCGTTTGCATGCCGACCAACCGACCACCCGACGGCTCTGGGATGGTGTGTTCCGCGGTTGTAGAGAACTGGGAGGAGCTCAATGCGAGGGCCAGGGATTTAGTGCGTAAGTATTACAATTTCAGTAACTTATATTCCAGCATGTGAAGTGTTGAATACTAAACACTTTGGTTTTTTTCTTCACAGGTGACAGGGTTATCACACGGTAGCGGTCACTCAGGGATCGCTTCAAGAGGGACTTCAACAAGGAGAGGCAGGCCCCGAGTGGATCGGGAGGATTCTGGGGAACCCAGTATAAAAACTACAGAGCCCTTGGGTTCCTCCGGTCAACGATGGTGTCCAGAAGGTAAATATTCCACAAACCATTTCTGTAGTACAAATGTTTACATGTTTAACCATTTTTTTTTCAGCACAGTTAAATTAGATATCAATATCTTTAACCCCTTTCTGCCATTAGACGTACTATCCCATCCATGTGCCCTGGGACTTAATTCCCAAGGATGGGATAGTACGTCTAATGCGATCAGCGGCGCCCACGTGGTGAGCGCCGCTGATCGCGGCCGGGTGTCAGCTGATTATCACAGCTGACACCCGGCACAATGTGTCAGGGGCGGTCACGGACCGCCCCAGACACGTTAACCTCTTGTACACCGCGATCAAACACGATCGCGGTGTACCGGGAGTTAAAGGGAAGCATCGGCAGGGAGGGGGCTCCCTCCGTGCTTCCCTGAGCCCCCCACGGCAGCGCAATGTGCAGCGCTGCTGCGGGGGGCTCTTTCCCTACAGGCCCCCAGATCCAAGATGGCGACGGGGGCCTTCAAGGGCCTGTAGGGAGCTGACTTCCTCACTGCCTGCAAAGCGCAGGCATGAGGAAGTCTGCAGCAGTGCCTGTGACAGATCGCTGATCTGTCACAGTGATCTGTGATGTGACAGACCAGCGAACTGTCACAGGACAGTGATGTCCCACCTGGGACTATGTAATAAAGTAAAAAAAAAAATTGTAAAAATAATTTTAAAAAAATCGCTAAATAAATTAGTAAAAAAAAAAAAAATATTCCCCAATAAATTCATTTTTTGAAAATAAAAAAAAAACAATAGGTACACATATTTGGTATCGCCGCTTCCGTAGCGTCTCGCCCTATAAAACTGTCCCATTAGTTAACCCCTTTAGCGAACCCCTTAAAAAATAAAAATAAAAAACGAAGCAAAAAATAATGATTTATTATCATACCACCGAACAAAAAGTGCAATAACACGCGATCAAAAAGACGCATATAAATATCCATGGTACCGCTGAAAACGTCATCTTGTCCCGCAAAAAACAAGCTGCCATACAGCATCATCTGCAAAAAAATAAAAAAGTTATAGCTCGCAGAATAAAGCGATGCAAAAATAATTATTTTTTATATAAAATTGTTTTCATTGCAAAAAACCGACAAAACATAAAAAAACGACCTAAATGAGGTATCGCTGTAACCGTACCGACACGAAGAATAAAAGCGCTTTATCAATTTTACCGCACGCGGAACGGTGTAAACGCACCCCCCTAAAAGAAATTCATGAAACGCTGGTTTTTGTTCATTCTGCGTCCCAAAAATCGGAATAAAAAGCGATCAAAAAATGTCACGTGCCCAAAAATGGTACCAATAAAAACATCAACTCGTCCCGCAAAGAATAAGACCCCACATGACTCGGTGGGTCAAAATACGGAAAAATTATAGCTCTCAATATGTAGTGATGCAAAAACTATTTTTACAATGAAAAGCGTCTTTTAGCGTGTGACAGCCGCCAAACATAAAAACCGCCATAAATAGTAAATCAAACCCCCCGTTATCACCCCCTTAGTTAGGAAAAAATAATAAAATTAAAAAAAGTATTTATTTCCATTTTCCCATTAGGGTTAGGGTTAGGGCTAGGGTTAGGGCTAGGGTTAGGGCTAGGGTTATGGCTAGGGTTAGGGCTAGGGTTAGGGCTCAGATTAGGGTTAGGGGTGTGTTGGGGTTAGGGTTGGAGTTATAATTGGGGGGTTTCCACTGTTTGGGCACATCAGGTGCTCTCCAAATGCAACATGGTGTCTGATCTCAATTCCAGCCAATTCTGCGTTGAAAAAGTCAAATGGTGCTCCTTCCCTTCCAAGCTCTGCCATGCGCCCAAACAGTGTTTTATCCCCACATATAGGCTATCAGCATACTCAGGACAAATTGAAAAACAACTTTTGGGGTCCAATTTCTCCTGTTACCCTTAGGAAAATAAAAAATTGGGGGCAAAAATATTATTTTTGTGGAAAAAAATGATTTTTTTATTTTCACGCCCAGGCGTTATAAACTTCTGTGAAGCACTTGGGGGTTCAAAGTGCTCACCACACATCTAGATAAGTTCCGTGGGGGGTCTAGTTTCCAAAATGGGGTCATTTGTGGGGCGTTTCAATAGTTTAGGTACATCAGGGGCTCTCCAAACGCACATGACACACGCAGACCAATCCATCAAAGTCTGCATTCCAAAACGTCTCTACTTCCCTTCCGAGCCCCGACGTGTGCCCATACAGTAGTTTTCTCCCACATATGAGGTATCAGCGTACTCAGGACAAATTGGACAACAACTTTTGGGGTCCAATTTCTCCTGTTACCCTTGGGAAAATAAAAAAAATTGGAGACTAATTGATCATGTTTGTGGAAAAAATACGATTTTTTTATTTTCATGCCTGGGCATTATATACTTCTGTGAAGCCCTTGGGGGTTCAAAGTTCTCACCACACATCTAGATAAGTTCCTTAGGGGGTCTAGTTTCCAAAATGGGGTCATTTGTGGGGGGGTTTCCACTGTTTAGGTACATTAGGGGCTCTCCAAAGGCAACATGACACCCGCAGACCATTCCATCAAAGTCTGCATTCCAAAACGTCAATACTTCCCTTCCGAGCCCTGACGTGTGCCCATACAGTAGTTTTCTCCCACATATGGGGTGTCAGCGTACTCAGGACAAATTGGACAACAACTTTTGGGGTCCAATTTATCCTGTTACCCTTGGGAAAATAAAAAAAAAGGGTACTAAAGATGATGTTTGTTGAAAAAATACGATATTTTTATTTTCACGCCCGGTCGTTATAAACTTCTGTGAAGCACTGGGGGGTTCAAAGTGCTCACCACACATCTAGATAAGTTCCTTAGGGGGTCTAGTTTCCAAAATGGGGTCACTTGTGGGGGGTTTCCACTGTTTAGGTACATCAGGGGCTCTCCAAAAGCAACATGACACCCGCAGACCATTCCATCAAAGTCTGCATTCCAAAACGTCACTACTTCCCTTCTGAGCCCCGACGTGTGTCCATACAGTAGTTTTCTCCCACATATGAGGTATCAGCGAACTCAGGACAAATTGGACAACAACTTTTGGGGTCCAATTTCTCCTTGTACCCTTGGGAAAATGAAAAAATTGGTGACTAAAAGATCATGTTTGTGGAAAAAATACGATTTTTGTATTTTCACGCACGGGCGTTATAAACTTCTGTGAAGCACTGGGGGGTTCAAAGTGCTCACCACACATCTAGATAAGTTCCTTGGGGGGTCTAGTTTCCAAAATGGTGTCATTTATGGGGGGTTTCTACTGTTTTGGTACATCAGGGGCTTTCCAAACGCGACATGGTGTCCGATCTCAATTCCAGCCAAAAACGTCAAATGGCGCTTCTTCCCTTCCGAGCTCTGCCATGCGCCCAAATAGTGGTTTACCCCCACATGTGGGGTATCAGCGTACTCAGGACAAATTGCACAATACCTTTTAGGGCCCTGTTGCCCTTGGAAAAATAAGAATTGAGGGTGAAAAGATCATTTTTGTGGAAAAAATATGATTTTTTAATTGTACGGCTGTATGTTATAAACTTCTGTGAAGCCCTTGTGAGTTCAAAGTTCTCACCACACATCTAGATAAGTTCCATGGTGGGGTCTAGTTTCCAAAATGGTGTCATTTGTGGGGGGTTTCTACTGTTTTGGTACATCAGGGGCTTTCCAAACGCGACATGGTGTCCGATCTCAATTCCAGCCAAAAACGTCAAATGGCGCTGCTTCCCTTCCGAGCTCTGCCATGCGCCCAAATAGTAATTTACACCCACATATGGGGTATCAGTGTACTCAGGACAAATTGCACAATAACTGTTAGGGAACTATTACCCTTGGAAAAATAAAAATTGGGGGTGAAAAGATCATTTTTTGGGAAAAAATATGATTTTTTAATTGTACCGCTGTACGTTATAAACTTCTGTGAAGCCCTTGTGGGTTCAAAGTTCTCACCACATATCTAGATAAGTTCCTTGGGGGGTCTAGTTTCCAAAATGGGATCACTTGGGGGGGTTTCCACTATTTAGGTACATCAGGGGCTATCCAAACACGACATGGCGTCCGATCTGAATTCCAGCCAATTTTGCATTGAAAAAGTAAAATGGCGCTCTTTCCCTGCTGAGGTCTGCCATGCGCCGAAACAGTGGTTCCCCCCACATATCAGGTATCGGCGTACTCAGAACAAATTGCACAATAACTTTTGCAGTCCAATTTCTCCTATTACCCTTGGTAAATTAAAAAAAATTGAACCTGAAGTATTTTTTTAGTGAAAAAAAGTTAAATGTTCATTTTTTTTTTAAATATTCAAAAAATTCCTGTGACGCACCTAAAGGGTTAATAAACTTCTTGAATGTGGTTTTGAGCACCTTAAGGGGTGCAGTTTTTAGAATGGTGTCACTTTTGGGTATTTTCTATCATATAGACCCCTCAAAGTGGCTTCAAATGTGATGTGGCCCGTAAAAATAAAATGGTGTTGCAAAAATGAGAAATCGCTGGTCAACTTTTAACCCTTATAACTTCCTAACAAAAAAAAATTTTGGTTTCAAAATTGTGCTGATGTAAAGTAAACATGTGGGAAATGTTACTTATTCAGTTTTTTGTGTGCTATATCTCTGTGATTTAAGGGCATAAAAATTCAAAGTTGGAAAATTGCGAAATTTTCAAAATTTTCGCCAAATTTCTGTTTTTTTCACAAATAAATGCAAGTTATTTGAATGAAATTTTACCACTAACATGAAGTACAATATGTCACGAGAAAATAATGTCAGAATCACCGGGATCCATGGAAGCGTTTCAGAGTTATTACCTCATAAAGGGACAGTGGTCAGAATTGTAAAAATTGGCCTGGTCATTAACGTGCAAACCACCCTTGGGGCTTAAGGGGTTAATATATATTTTTTCTTTTTTTAGCACCGTCCGCAGCACTCAGGAGCCTGCATCTGAGTTGCCTCCCTCTGGAGTAATCCCTTGTGAGACCGCCCCCGGTGACCACATCGAGGTATCCGACCCCTCTCTACCTTCCCTCTTGTCTCGTCCCTCTATCCCCTCCACCAGCACTGGAGCAGCAGGGCAGACTTCATCACATGAAGCTGCTGGTGACGACTTGTACCCTGTTCCCCACCCCTCAGACACTGCCGCAACATCTTGACCAACTTTTGGTTCTGGCCGGCAGCGTCTGAGGAGTCAGGAAAGGATGACCTTGTCTGACTGTTTGAGTCTGAACTCATCTGTCCAGCAGGGTTTCCAAACTTATGGACAACAGTTATCTTCTGGTTTGACCATGATCAATCAAAGTATCATGGAACTCAGAAGATACATGGAACAGATGAATTTAGAGTCAAACCAGACGCTGAGACATATTTTTTTTCAAACAAGAAAAATTATAGCCACTTTTTCTCTATCAGTTCTTGAAAAATATCCAAAATAGGCGGCCGGGATTTCAAAGGGTAAAAGGAGGGATTAGATATAGGAAAGTCCTGATTAAGTGTAATTTCTTCTAAATTCCCACTTTTTTTCATCGCATTCATATTCATTAAGGCGATCTGTTCATCAAATAAAAACAAATTATCTACTTCTATATCCTCTTCAATGGAGATATTCTGTTCTACCATCTCCTGTTCTTTGAAATGGCATTTCAAGGTAAGGGATCTTGCTAAACAATTAACATCCAATATTGTTCTGAAGACATTAAACTGATTAGTTTGGATATTTTTCAAGAACTGATAGAGAAAGAGTTGATCAATTTAAATAATGGTATTGGAAAAATCAAGAAAAGAGATAATTTGACTTATAAAGAAAGGATAGGTTTGGAGGAGTTAGAAAAAAATCAAGATTTATTAATAAGAAAAGCAGACAAGGGAGGAGGGATAGTCCTGATTAATGCAGGTTTATATGAAAAACTGAATTTAATGGTATTACAGAATGAGGATTCCTTTATTGAATTAAAACAAGATCCAACGAATAAATTTAATTTGTTAATAAAAAAATTACTAGACGAAGGGGTATATACTGGTGCCATTAGTAATAAATTAAAAGAATATATGTATATTGAGTTTCCTATAATACCTATATATCATTCACTCCCGAAAGTTCACAAAAACATTTTTCCCCCACCACTAAGGCCCATAGTGGCAGGTATAGGAAATTTAGGGGAAAGATTAGGAGAGTGGGTGGATTTTTATTTGCAACCTTTGGTAAAAAATATTCCCAGCTTTATGCGGGATACTAAAGCAGTTGTAGGTATGATGGAATCATTTGAATGGCAATCTACTTATTCTTGGGTCACCTGTGATGTCATCGGTTTATACCCTTCGATACCATTTAATGTAGCAATGGCAAATTTACATTACTATTTGGAAACCTATAGTAATTATAGAAAAGAGATAAAAGATTTTTTGTTGGATGGAGTTAAATTTTTATTGGAACATAATTATTTCAGATTTTGTGACAGATATTTTCTCCAAACAAAAGGAGTTAGTATGGGTGCGAAGTTCTCACCATCCCTGGCTAATTTAGTCATGGGAAGATGGGAAGAAAAACACCTATATAATGAACAAAATCCTTTTAAAAATCGCATCATTTGGATGGGGCGTTATATAGATGACCTGTTATTTGTATGGAATGGGGATAAAAAATCATTAGATGATTTCAACGAATATATTAACTGTAATGAATTTAATCTAAAATTTACTTGTATTTATGATAGTCATAAAATAGATTTTTTGGATATCACTCTTTCAGGAAATGCAGAAACTAAGAAAGTAGATATTGCTCCATTTAGAAAACAGACTGCATCAAATACAATTTTACATGCTGATTCATGTCATCCAGCACACACTATCAAAAATATACCAGTGGGAGAACTAATTAGAATACATAGAAATAGCTCAAATAAGCAGATTTATGGAAGTGAAAAAGTTAGAACATGTCAGAGATTACATGATAGACATTATCCAGATTGGAGTTTAACAAGAGCAATATCAATAGTGGATAATGTGGATAGGAAAGAATTATTGCAAAATAAAAGTAAAAATAAGAATAAAAAATTTTCTAATAGAAATAGTGAACAAAATATTACTTTTAGTACTGAATATACACCACAATATACAGATATAATTAAAATAATAAAGAAATATCTAACTATCCTAAAACAAGACAAAGATTTGGATAAAATTTTAGAAAGAAATAGAATAAGATTTGTCGCTAAAAAATCGCATTCGATTCAGTCTATTCTGTCACCTAGTGAATATAACATTGTTGACCAACAAAAATCTCATACTTGGCTTGATTTAAAGGGCTTTTATAAATGTGGAGCTAAAAAATGTAAATGTTGCAGATTTGTAAATAAAACAGAAAAAATAGTTTCAGTAAAAAATGGTAAAGAATATAATATTAATAGTTTTATAAATTGCAATACTACTAATGTAGTTTATTCTGTTGTATGTAATAGTTGTAAATTACAATATATTGGATGTACTACGGGCTCTTTGAAAAAAAGAATCCGTAGACATTTATCTGATGCAGTAAAAGAGAATATGATAGGAGGCTCTGCAGTTTCAAGACATTTCTGGTATGAACATAAAGGAAATTTGAATGATTTGTCTTTTTATGGTTTAGAGAAAGTAAAAGAAATCCTTACGGTGAGGTAATAATAGAATGACTTTATTAAATTGTGAAAGTTATTGGATTTTTACACTGGAAAGCCGTATACCTAATGGACTGAATAATAGGTTAGATTTAATCAGTCAATTCTAAATGGTAGGTTTTCCAGTGGTAAATATACATATATATATAAAAACACTTGAATTTTCCTTCCTTTCTCCCCCTTTTTTTTTTTTTTTTTTTTTTTTTGTTCATATGGTAAATTTTGTGATATCTAAGAACAAATATAAGATGTGAATTATAATGTATTAGATAAAAATAAGGGCACCTTGCAGCGATATGCTTTAAATATGTAGTACATTTTGTATTTAACAAAGTTTTATCCCTGTGTAAGGGTATACACCCTATTTTAATTAAGTCAAATTTTGTAATTGGATCAAGTTCCTGGAAGCAGGGTATATTACTATCTTGAACACTGCTCACACTTAAGACCTAGAAGAAGACCTAGTAAGGTCGAAACGCGTAGTCTGCACGCATAAAGCAGCAGTGTCACGTCGCCGTCAGACTCGGGGCCTGCTGTTCCGCCCTCAGCCACTAGGAGGCGACGGACTGTCACGCCACCCTCGGGCTCAGGGCCTGCTGTTCAGGCCTCGGTTACCAGGAGGCGCCGGACTGACATGTCGTCGTCGAATTCAGGGCCTGCTGTTCTGCCCTCAGCCACTAGGAGGCGCCGTGGCTCGCGCCCGAGTGATGGCGGCAACAGTGAAAGGGCTTCTGCGCAGGCGTCTAGTGGACACAGACTCCGCTCCTCTGTCAGTCATGAAGGGGTTGGTGCATCGTCATCAGGTCTGGTCCTGGGGGCGGTCCTGATGACATCATCAGCCCGGGAACCTGTGAGGGATGACCTGATCCCTCAAATACCTCGGGACTGGGCTTGCAAGCCGCCGGATATATTCTTGGTTCCCCTGCGTGTTACTGTGTGAATTGCTATAGCTGACTGACTCTGACCTTGGCCTGGACTTCTGACTCTGCTTCTGCCTAACGATTCTGTACCTCTGCTGCCCTCCTGGTTTATAACTCTGATCTTGGCCTGAATCTGACTCTGCTACTGTCTACTGTTTTTGTACCTTGCTGCCTGACTGGTTTTGACCCGGATACCACTACGTTTTTGTCTTGTTTTTGGAACACCTTTCTGGCGACCGTCCTGCTCTGGCCACTGCTCCTATTCAGACAGCGCCTCCTGGGCTCTGCTATAAATCCAGATCCCTGTAGAGGGGAAAAGGGTATCAGTGTTTCTCGGGGTGTTGGCTGGCCGCAGCCCAGACCGCAGACGGACGCCACAAGCAGTGTGCCCTTTTTTCTTCTGACACCCTGTATATATTTGGGTTTCTGCCACATGGAATTATTTTAAAAGATAAAAATAAAATGGATTTTATGGCCAAGTAGGAAGCATCCGCTGGAATTATTTGCTGGTTTTTGTCCCCCACAGCCATCACCACATATACGCAAAAGCCCCTTATAATCCAGTGTGTCATCTATATTTTTATTATAGGACCCCCACAGCCATCACCACATATACACAGAAGCCCCTTATAATCCAATGTGTCATCTATATTGTTATTATAGGACCCCCACAGCCATCACCACATATAAGCAGAAGCCCCTTATAATCCAATGTGTCATCTATATTGTTATTATAGGACCCCCACACCCATCACCACATATACGCAGAAGCCCCTTATAATCCAATGTGTCATCTATATTATTATTATAAGACCCCCACAGCCATCACCACATATACGCAGAAGCCCCTTATAATCCAATGTGTCATCTATATTGTTATTATAGGACCCCCACAGCCATCACCATATATACGCAGAAGCCCCTTATACACCAATATGTAATCTATATTGTTATTATAAGACCCCGACAGCCATCACCACATATAAGCAGAAGCCCCTTATAATCCAATGTGTCATCTATATTGTTATTATAGGTCCCCCACAGCCATCACCACATATACACAGAAGCCCCTTATAATCCAATGTGTCATCTATATTGTTATTATAGGACCCCCACACCCATCACCACATATACGCAGAAGCCCCTTATACACCAATGTGTCATCTATATTGTTATTATAGGACCCCACAGCCATCATCACATATACACAGAAGCCCCTTATAATCCAATGTGTCATCTATATTGTTATTATAAGACCCCCACAGCCATCACCACATATAAGCAGAAGCCCCTTATAATCCAATGTGTCATCTATATTGTTATTATAGGACCCCCACAGCCATCACCATATATAGGCAGAAGCCCCTTATAATCCAATGTGTCATCTATATTGTTATTATAGGACCCCCACAGCCATCACCATATATACGCAGAAGCCCCTTATACACCAATATGTCATCTATATTGTTATTATAAGACCCCCACAGCCATCACCACATATAAGCAGAAGCCCCTTATAATCCAATGTGTCATCTATATTATTATTATAGGACCCCCACAGCCATCACCATATATAGGCAGAAGCCCCTTATAATCCAATGTGTCATCTATATTGTTATTATAGGACCCCACAGCCATCAGCACATATACGCAGAAGCCCCTTATCATCCAATGTGTCATCTATATTGTTATTATAGGACCCCCACACCCATCACCACATATACGCAGAAGCCCCTTATACACCAATGTGTCATCTATATTGTTATTATAGGACCCCCACAGCCATCACCATATATAGGCAGAAGCCCCTTATAATCCAATGTGTCATCTATATTGATATTATAGGACCCCCACAGCCATCACCATATATACGCAGAAGCCCCTTATACACCAATATGTCATCTATATTGTTATTATAGGACCCCCACAGCCATCACCACATATAAGCAGAAGCCCCTTATAATCCAATGTGTCATCTATATTGTTATTATAGGACCCCCACAGCCATCACCACATATACGCAGAAGCCCCTTATAATCCAATGTGTCATCTATATTGTTATTATAGGACCCCCACAGTCATCACCACATATACACAGAAGCCCCTTATACACCAATGTGTCATCTATATTGTTATTATAAGACCCCCACAGCCATCACCACATATAAGCAGAAGCCCCTTATAATCCAATGTGTCATCTATATTGTTATTATAGGACCCCACAGCCATCACCACATATACGCAGAAGCCCCTTATAATCCAATGTGTCATCTATATTGTTATTATAGGACCCCCACAGTCATCACCACATATACACAGAAGCCCCTTATACACCAATGTGTCATCTATATTGTTATTATAGGACCCCCACAGCCATCACCATATATACGCAGAAGCCTCTTATACACCAATATGTCATCTATATTGTTATTATAGGACCCCACAGCCATCATCACATATACACAGAAGCCCCTTATAATCCGATGTGTCATCTATATTGTTATTATAGGACCCCAACAGTCATCACCACATATACGCAGAAGCCCCTTATAATCCAATGTGTCATCTATATTGTTATTATAGGACCCCCACAGCCATCACCACATATACGCAGAAGCCCCTTATAATCCAATGTGTCATCTATATTGTTATTATAGGACCCCCACAGTCATCACCACATATACACAGAAGCCCCTTATAATCCAATGTGTCATCTATATTGTTATTATAGGACCCCCACAGACATCACCACATATACGCAGAAGCCCCTTATAATCCAATGTGTCATCTATATTGTTATTATAGGACCCCCACACCCATCACCACATATACGCAGAAGCCCCTTATACACCAATGTGTCATCTATATTGTTATTATAGGACCCCACAGCCATCATCACATATACACAGAAGCCCCTTATAATCCAATGTGTCATCTATATTGTTATTATAAGACCCCCACAGCCATCACCACATATAAGCAGAAGCCCCTTATAATCCAATGTGTCATCTATATTGTTATTATAGGACCCCCACAGCCATCACCACATATAAGCAGAAGCCCCTTATAATCCAATGTGTCTCCTATATTGTTATTATAGGACCCCCACAGCCATCACCACATATAAGCAGAAGCCCCTTATAATCCAATGTGTCATCTATATAGTTATTATAGGACCCCCACAGCCATCACCATATATAGGCAGAAGCCCCTTATAATCCAATGTGTCATCTATATTGTTATTATAGGACCCCCACAGCCATAACCATACATATGCAGAAGCCCCTTATACACCAATATGTCATCTATATTGTTATTATAGGACCCCCACAGCCATCACCACATATACGCAGAAGCCCCTTATAATCCAATGTGTCATCTATATTGTTATTATAGGACCCCCACAGTCATCACCACATATACAAAGAAGCCCCTTATACACCAATGTGTCATCTATATTGTTATTATAGGACCCCCACAGCCATCATCACATATACACAGAAGCCCCTTATAATCCAATGTGTCATCTATATTGTTATTATAGGACCCCCACAGTCATCACCACATATACACAGAAGCCCCTTATACACCAATGTGTCATCTATATTGTTATTATAGGACCCCCACACCCATCACCACATATACGCAGAAGCCCCTTATAATCCAATGTGTCATCTATATTGTTATTATAAGACCCCCACAGCCATCACCACATATAAGCAGAAGACCCTTATAATCCAATGTGTCATCTATATTGTTATTATAGGACCCCCACAGCCATCACCACATATAAGCAGAAGCCCCTTATAATCCAATGTGTCATCTATATTGTTATTATAGGACCCCCACAGCCATCACCACATATACGCAGAAGCCCCTTATAATCCAATGTGTCATCTATATTGTTATTATAGGACCCCCACAGCCATCACCATATATAGGCAGAAGCCCCTTATAATCCAATGTGTCATCTATATTGTTATTATAGGACCCCCACAGCCATCACCATATATACGCAGAAGTCCCTTATACACCAATATGTCATGTATATTGTTATTATAGGACCCCCACAGCCATCATCACATATACGCAGAAGCCCCTTATAATCCAATGTGTCTCCTATATTGTTATTATAGGACCCCCACAGCCATCACCATATATACGCAGAAGCCCCTTATACACCAATATGTCATCTATATTGTTATTATAGGACCCCCACAGCCATCACCACATATACGCAGAAGCCCCTTATAATCCAATGTATCATCTATATTGTTATTATATGACCCCCACAGCCATCACCACATATACACAGAAGCCTCTTATACACCAATGTGTCATCTATATTGTTATTATAGGACCCCACAGCCATCATCACATATACACAGAAGCCCCTTATAATCCAATGTGTCATCTATATTGTTATTATAGGACCCCCACAGTCATCACCACATATACACAGAAGCCCCTTATACACCAATGTGTCATCTATATTGTTATTATAGGACCCCCACACCCATCACCACATATACGCAGAAGCCCCTTATAATCCAATGTGTCTCCTATATTGTTATTATAGGACCCCCACAGCCATCACCACATATAAGCAGAAGCCCCTTATAATCCAATGTGTCATCTATATTGTTATTATAGGACCCCCACAGCCATCACCACATATACGCAGAAGCCCCTTATAATCCAATGTGTCATCTATATTGTTATTATAGGACCCCCACAGTCATCACCACATATACACAGAAGCCCCTTATACACCAATGTGTCATCTATATTGTTATTATAGGACCCCCACAGCCATCACCATATATACGCAGAAGCCCCTTATACACCAATATGTCATCTATATTGTTATTATAGGACCCCCACAGCCATCACCATATATACGCAGAAGCCCCTTATAATCCAATGTGTCATCTATATTGTTATTATAGGACCCCCACAGCCATCACCACATATACACAGAAGCCCCTTATACACCAACGTGTCATCTATATTGTTATTATAGGACCCCCACACCCATCACCACATATACGCAGAAGCCCCTTATAATCCAATGTGTCATCTATATTGTTATTATAAGACCCCCACAGCCATCACCACATATAAGCAGAAGCCCCTTATAATCCAATGTGTCATCTATATTGTTATTATAGGACCCCCACAGCCATCACCACATATACGCAGAAGCCCCTTATAATCCAATGTGTCATCTATATTGTTATTATAGGACCCCCACAGCCATCACCATATATAGGCAGAAGCCCCTTATAATCCAAAGTGTCATTTTTTTGTTATTATAACACCCCCACAGCCATCACCACATATAAGCAGAAGCCCCTTATAATCCAATGTGTCATCTATATTGTTATTATAGGACCCCCACAGCCATCACCACATATACGCAGAAGCCCCTTATAATCCAATGTGTCATCTATATTGTTATTATAGGACCCCCACAGTCATCACCACATATACACAGAAGCCCCTTATACACCAATGTGTCATCTATATTGTTATTATAGGACCCCCACACCCATCACCACATATACGCAGAAGCCCCTTATAATCCAATGTGTCATCTATATTGTTATTATAGGACCCCCACAGTCATCACCACATATACACAGAAGCCCCTTATACACCAATGTGTCATCTATATTGTTATTATAAGACCCCCACAGCCATCACCACATATAAGCAAAAGCCCCTTATAATCCAATGTGTCATCTATATTGTTATTATAGGACCCCCACAGCCATCACCACACATACACAGAAGCCCCTTATAATCCAATGTGTCATCTATATTGTTATTATAGGACCCCACAGCCATCATCACATATACACAGAAGCCCCTTATAATCCAATGTGTCATCTATATTGTTATTATAAGACCCCCACAGCCATCACCACATATAAGCAGAAGCCCCTTATAATCCAATGTGTCATCTATATTGTTATTATAGGACCCCCACAGCCATTACCATATATAGGCAGAAGCCCCTTATAATCCAATGTGTCATCTATATTGTTATTATAGGACCCCCACAGCCATCACCATATATACGCAGAAGCCCCTTATACATCAATATGTCATCTATATTGTTATTATAAGACCCCCACAGCCATCACCACATATAAGCAGAAGCCCCTTATAATCCAATGTGTCATCTATATTGTTATTATAAGACCCCCACAGCCATCACCACATATACACAGAAGCCCCTTATAATCCAATGTGTCATCTATATTGTTATTATAGGACCCCCACACCCATCACCACATATACGCAGAAGCCCCTTATACACCAATGTGTCATCTATATTGTTATTATAGGACCCCCACAGCCATCATCACATATACACAGAAGCCCCTAATAATCCAATGTGTCATCTATATTGTTATTATAAGACCCCCACAGCCATCACCACATATAAGCAGAAGCCCCTTATAATCCAATGTGTCATCTATATTGTTATTATAGGGCCCCCACAGCCATCACCACATATACACAGAAGCCCCTTATACACCAATGTGTCATCTATATTGTTATTATAGGACCCCAACAGCCATCATCACATATACACAGAAGCCCCTAATAATCCAATGTGTCATCTATATTGTTATTATAAGACCCCCACAGCCATTACCACATATAAGCAGAAGCCCCTTATAATCCATTGTGTCATCTATATTGTTATTATAGGACCCCCACACCCATCATCACATATACGCAGAAGCCCCTTATACACCAATGTGTCATCTATATTGTTATTATAGGACCCCCACAGCCATCATCACATATACACAGAAGCCCCTAATAATCCAATGTGTCATCTATATTGTTATTATAGGACCCCCACACCCATCACCACATATAAGCAGAAGCCCCTTATAATCCAATGTGTCATCTATATTGTTATTATAGGACTCCCACAGCCATCACCACATATACACAGAAGCCCCTTATACACCAATGTGTCATCTATATTGTTATTATAGGACCCCCACAGCCATCATCACATATACACAGAAGCCCCTAATAATCCAATGTGTCATCTATATTGTTATTATAAGACCCCCACAGCCATCACCACATATAAGCAGAAGCCCCTTATAATCCAATGTGTCATCTATATTGTTATTATAGGACCACCACACCCATCACCACATATACGCAGAAGCCCCTTATACACCAATGTGTCATCTATATTGTTATTATAGGACCCCCACAGCCATCATCACATATACACAGAAGCCCCTAATAATCCAATGTGTCATCTATATTGTTATTATAAGACCCCCACAGCCATCACCACATATAAGCAGAAGCCCCTTATAATCCAATGTGTCATCTATATTGTTATTATAGGTAACCCACAGCCATCACCATATATACGCAGAAGCCCCTTATACACCAATATGTCATCTATATTGTTATTATAAGACCCCCACAGCCATCACCACATATAAGCAGAAGCCCCTTATAATCCAATGTGTCATCTATATTGTTATTATAGGACCCCCACAGCCATCACCATATATACACAGAAGCCCCTTATAATCCAATGTGTCATCTATATTGTTATTATAGGTCCCCCACAGCCATCACCACATATACACAGAAGCCCCTTATAATCCAATGTGTCATCTATATTGTTATTATAGGACCCCCACAGCCATCACCACATATACGCAGAAGCCCCTTATAATCCAATGTGTCATCTATATTGTTATTATAGGACCCCCACAGCCATCACCATATATACACAGAAGCCCCTTATAATCCAATGTGTCATCTATATTGTTATTATAGGACCCCCACAGCCATCATCACATATACACAGAAGCCCCTTATAATCCAATGTGTCATCTATATTGTTATTATAGGTCCCCCACAGCCATCACCACATATACACAGAAGCCCCTTATAATCCAATGTGTCATCTATATTGTTATTATAGGACCCCCACAGCCATCACCACATATAAGCAGAAGCCCCTTATAATCCAATGTGTCATCTATATTGTTATTATAGGACCCCCACAGCCATCACCATATATACACAGAAGCCCCTTATAATCCAATGTGTCATCTATATTGTTATTATAGGACCCCCACAGCCATCATCACATATACACAGAAGCCCCTTATAATCCAATGTGTCATCTATATTGTTATTATAGGTCCCCCACAGCCATCACCACATATACACAGAAGCCCCTTATAATCCAATGTGTCATCTATATTGTTATTATAGGACCCCCACAGCCATCACCACATATACGCAGAAGCCCCTTATAATCCAATGTGTCATCTATATTGTTATTATAGGACCCCACAGCCATCATCACATATACACAGAAGCCCCTTATAATCCAATGTGTCATCTATATTGTTATTATAGGACCCCCACAGCCATCATCACATATACACAGAAGCCCCTTATAATCCAATGTGTCATCTATATTGTTATTATAGGTCCCCCACAGCCATCACCACTTATACACAGAAGCCCCTTATAATCCAATGTGTCATCTATATTGTTATTATAGGACCCCACAGCCATCATCACATATACACAGAAGCCCCTTATAATCCAATGTGTCATCTACTGTATATTGTTATTATAAGACCCCCACAGCCATCACCACATATAAGCAGAAGCCCCTTATAATCCAATGTGTCATCTATATTGTTATTAGAGGACCCCCACAGCCATCACCATATATAGGCAGAAGCCCCTTATAATCCAATGTGTCATCTATATTATTATTATAGGACCCCCACAGCCATCACCACATATACGCAGAAGCCCGTTATACACCAATATGTCATCTATATTGTTATTATAAGACCCCCACAGCCATCACCACATATAAGCAGAAGCCCCTTATAATCCAATGTGTCATCTATATTGTTATTATAGGACCCCCACAGCCATCACCACATATAAGCAGAAGCCCCTTATAATCCAATGTGTCATCTATATTGTTATTATAGGACCCCCACAGCCATCACCACATATACACAGAAGCCCCTTATAATCCGATGTGTCTCCTATATTGTTATTATAGGACCCCCACACCCATCACCCCATATACACAGAAGCCCCTTATACACCAATGTGTCATCTATATTGTTATTATAAGACCCCCACAGCCATCACCACACATAAGCAGAAGCCCCTTATAATCCAATGTGTCATCTATATTGTTATTATAGGACCCCCACAGCCATCACCACATATACGCAGAAGCCCCTTATAATCCAATGTGTCATCTATATTGTTATTATAGGACCCCCACACCCATCACCTCATATACACGGAAGCCCCTTATAATCCAATGTGTCTCCTATATTGTTATTATAGGACCCCCACAGCCATCACCACATATACACAGAAGCCCCTTATAATCCAATGTGTCATCTATATTGTTATTATAGGACCCCCACAGCCATCACCACATATACGCAGAAGCCCCTTATAATCCAATGTGTCATCTATATTGTTATTATAGGACCCCCACAGTCATCACCACATATACACAGAAGCCCCTTATACACCAATGTGTCATCTATATTGTTATTATAGGACCCCCACAGCCATCACCATATATACGCAGAAGCCCCTTATACACCAATATGTCATCTATATTGTTATTATAAGACCCCCACAGCCATCACCACATATAAGCAGAAGCCCCTTATAATCCAATGTGTCATCTATATTGTTATTATAGGACCCCCACAGCCATCACTACATATACGCAGAAGCCCCTTATAATCCAATGTGTCATCTATATTGTTATTATAGGACCCCCACAGCCATCACCATATATAGGCAGAAGCCCCTTATAATCCAAAGTGTCATTTTTTGTTATTATAACACCCCCTCAGCCATCACCACATATAAGCAGAAGCCCCTTATAATCCAATGTGTCATCTATATTGTTATTATAGGACCCCCACAGCCATCACCACATATACGCAGAAGCCCCTTATAATCCAATGTGTCATCTATATTGTTATTATAGGACCCCCACAGTCATCACCACATATACACAGAAGCCCCTTATACACCAATGTGTCATCTATATTGTTATTATAAGACCCCCACAGCCATCACCACATATAAGCAAAAGCCCCTTATAATCCAATGTGTCATCTATATTGTTATTATAGGACCCCCACAGCCATCACCACATATACACAGAAGCCCCTTATAATCCAATGTGTCATCTATATTGTTATTATAGGACCCCACAGCCATCATCACATATAAACAGAAGCCCCTTATAATCCAATGTGTCATCTATATTGTTATTATAAGACCCCCACAGCCATCACCACATATAAGCAGAAGCCCCTTATAATCCAATGTGTCATCTATATTGTTATTATAGGACCCCCACAGCCATCACCATATATAGGCAGAAGCCCCTTATAATCCAATGTGTCATCTATATTGTTATTATAGGACCCCCACAGCCATCACCATATATACGCAGAAGCCCCTTATACACCAATATGTCATCTATATTGTTATTATAAGACCCCCACAGCCATCACCACATATAAGCAGAAGCCCTTTATAATCCAATGTGTCATCTATATTGTTATTATAGGACCCCCACAGCCATCACCACATATACACAGAAGCCCCTTATAATCCAATGTGTCATCTATATTGTTATTATAGGACCCCCACACCCATCACCACATATACGCAGAAGCCCCTTATACACCAATGTGTCATCTATATTGTTATTATAGGACCCCCACAGCCATCACCATATATACGCAGAAGCCCCTTATACACCAATATGTCATCTATATTGTTATTATAAGACCCCCACAGCCATCACCACATATAAGCAGAAGCCCCTTATAATCCAATGTGTCATCTATATTGTTATTATAGGACCCCCACAGCCATCACCACATATACGCAGAAGCCCCTTATAATCCAATGTGTCATCTATATTGTTATTATAGGTCCCCCACAGCCATCACCACATATACACAGAAGCCCCTTATAATCCAATGTGTCATCTATATTGTTATTATAGGACCCCACAGCCATCATCACATATACACAGAAGCCCCTTATAATCCAATGTGTCATCTACTGTATATTGTTATTATAAGACCCACACAGCCATCACCACATATAAGCAGAAGCCCCTTATAATCCAATGTGTCATCTATATTGTTATTAGAGGACCCCCACAGCCATCACCATATATAGGCAGAAGCCCCTTATAATCCAATGTGTCATCTATATTGTTATTATAGGACCCCACAGCCATCACCACATATACGCAGAAGCCCGTTATACACCAATATGTCATCTATATTGTTATTATAAGACCCCCACAGCCATCACCACATATAAGTAGAAGCCCCTTATAATCCAATGTGTCATCTATATTGTTATTATAGGACCCCCACAGCCATCACCACATATAAGCAGAAGCCCCTTAAAATCCAATGTGTCATCTATATTGTTATTATAGGACCCCCACAGCCATCACCACATATACACAGAAGCCCCTTATAATCCAATGTGTCTCCTATATTGTTATTATAGGACCCCCACACCCATCACCCCATATACACAGAAGCCCCTTATACACCAATGTGTCATCTATATTGTTATTATAGGTCCCCCACACCCATCACCACATATACGCAGAAGCCCCTTATAATCCAATGTGTCATCTATATTGTTATTATAAAACCCCCACAGCCATCACCACACATAAGCAGAAGCCCCTTATAATCCAATGTGTCATCTATATTGTTATTATAAAACCCCCACAGCCATCACCACATATACGCAGAAGCCCCTTATAATCCAATGTGTCATCTATATTGTTATTATAGGACCCCCACACCCATCACCTCATATACACGGAAGCCCCTTATAATCTAATGTGTCATCTATATTGTTATTATATAACCCCCACAGCCATCACCACATATACACAGAAGCCCCCAATAATCCAATGTGTCTCCTATATTGTTATTATAGGACCCCCACAGCCATCACCACATATACACAGAAGCCCCTTATAATCCAATGTGTCATCTATATTGTTATTATAGGACCCCCCACAGCCATCACCACATATACGCAGAAGCCCCTTATAATCCAATTTGTCATCTATATTGTTATTATAGGACCCCCACAGCCATCACCAAATATACGCAGAAGCCCCTTATAATCCAATGTGTCATCTATATTGTTATTATAGGACCCCCACAGCCATCACCACATATACGCAGAAGCCCCTTATAATCCAATTTGTCATCTATATTGTTATTATAGGACCCCCACAGCCATCACCAAATATACGCAGAAGCCCCTTATAATCCAATGTGTCATCTATATTGTTATTATAGGACCCCCACAGCCATCAACACATATACGCAGAAGCCCCTTATAATCCAATGTGTCATCTATATTGTTATTATAGGACCCCCACACCCATCACCTCATAAACACGGAAGCCCCTTATAATCCAATGTGTCATCTATATTGTTATTATAGGACCCCCACAGCCATCACCACATATACACAGAAGCCCCTTATAATCCAATGTGTCATCTATATTGTTATTATAGGACCACCACAGCCATCACCACATATACACAGAAGCCCCTTATAATCCAGTGTGTCATCTATATTGTTATTATAGGACCCCCACAGCCATCACCACATATACGCAGAAGCCCCTTATAAACCAGTGTGTCATCTATATTGTTATTATAGGACCCCCACACCCATCACCCCATATACACAGAAGCCCCTTATAATCCAATGTGTCATCTATATTGTTATTATATAACCCCCACAGCCATCACCACATATACACAGAAGCCCCCAATAATCCAATGTGTCTCCTATATTGTTATTATAGGACCCCCACAGCCATCACCACATATACACAGAAGCCCCTTATAATCCAATGTGTCATCTATATTGTTATTATAGGACCCCCACAGCCATCACCACATATACGCAGAAGCCCCTTATAAACCAGTGTGTCATCTATATTGTTATTATAGGACCCCCACACCCATCACCTCATATACACGGAAGCCCCTTATAATCCAATGTGTCATCTATATTGTTATTATATAACCCCCACAGCCATCACCACATATACACAGAAGGCCCCAATAATCCAATGTGTCTCCTATATTGTTATTATAGGACCCCCACAGCCATCACCACATATACACAGAAGCCCCTTATAATCCAATGTGTCATCTATATTGTTATTATAGGACCCCACAGCCATCACCACATATACACAGAAGCCCCTTATAATCCAATGTGTCATCTATATTGTTATTATAGGACCCCCACATCCATCACCCCATATACACAGAAGCCCCTTATAATCCAATGTGTCATCTATATTGTTATTATATAACCCCCACAGCCATCACCACATATACACAGAAGCCCCTTATAATCCAATGTGTCATCTATATTGTTATTATAGGACCCCCACAGCCATCACCCCATATACACAGAAGCCCCTTATAAACCAGTCTGTCATCTATATTGTTATTATAGGACCCCCACAGCCATCACCCCATATACACAGAAGCCCCTTATAAACCAGTCTGTCATCTATATTGTTATTATAGGACCCCCACAGCCATCACCACATATACACAGAAGCCCCTTATAAACCAGTGTGTCATCTATATTGTTATTATAGGACCCCCACAGCCATCACCACATATACACAGAATCCCCTTATAATCCAATGTGTCATCTATATTGTTATTATAGGACCCCCACAGCCATCACCACATATACACAGAAGCCCCTTATAATCCTATGTGTCATCTATATTGTTATTATAGGACCCCCACAGCCATCACCACATATACACAGAAGCCCCTTATAAACCAGTGTGTCATCTATATTGTTATTATAGGACCCCCACAGCCATCACCACATATACACAGAAGCCCCTTATAATCCAATGTGTCATCTATATTGTTATTATAGGACCCCCACACCCATCACCTCATAAACACGGAAGCCCCTTATAATCCAATGTGTCATCTATATTGTTATTATAGGACCCCCACAGCCATCACCACATATACACAGAAGCCCCTTATAATCCAATGTGTCATCTATATTGTTATTATAGGACCCCCACAGCCATCACCACATATACACAGAGGCCCCTTATAATCCAATGTGTCATCTATATTGTTATTATAGGACCCCCACACCCATCACCCCATATACACAGAAGCCCGTTATAATCCAGTGTGTCATCTATATTGTTATTATAGGACCCCCACAGCCATCACCACATATACGCAGAAGCCCCTTATAAACCAGTGTGTCATCTATATTGTTATTATAGGACCCCCACACCCATCACCCCATATACACAGAAGCCCCTTATAATCCAATGTGTCATCTATATTGTTATTATATAACCCCCACAGCCATCACCACATATACACAGAAGCCCCCAATAATCCAATGTGTCTCCTATATTGTTATTATAGGACCCCCACAGCCATCACCACATATACACAGAAGCCCCTTATAATCCAATGTGTCATCTATATTGTTATTATAGGACCCCCACAGCCATCACCACATATACGCAGAAGCCCCTTATAAACCAGTGTGTCATCTATATTGTTATTATCGGACCCCCACACCCATCACCTCATATACACGGAAGCCCCTTATAATCCAATGTGTCATCTATATTGTTATTATATAACCCCCACAGCCATCACCACATATACACAGAAGGCCCCAATAATCCAATGTGTCTCCTATATTGTTATTATAGGACCCCCACAGTCATCACCACATATACACGGAAGCCCCTTATAATCCAATGTGTCATCTATATTGTTATTATATAACCCCCACAGCCATCACCACATATACACAGAAGGCCCCAATAATCCAATGTGTCTCCTATATTGTTATTATAGGACCCCCACAGCCATCACCACATATACACAGAAGCCCCTTATAATCCAATGTGTCATCTATATTGTTATTATAGGACCCCACAGCCATCACCACATATACACAGAAGCCCCTTATAATCCAATGTGTCATCTATATTGTTATTATAGGACCCCCACATCCATCACCCCATATACACAGAAGCCCCTTATAATCCAATGTGTCATCTATATTGTTATTATATAACCCCCACAGCCATCACCACATATACACAGAAGCCCCTTATAATCCAATGTGTCATCTATATTGTTATTATAGGACCCCCACAGCCATCACCCCATATACACAGAAGCCCCTTATAAACCAGTCTGTCATCTATATTGTTATTATAGGACCCCCACAGCCATCACCACATATACGCAAAAGCCCCTTATAATCCAATGTGTCATCTATATTATTATAGGACCCCCACAGCCATCACCACAAATACACAGAAGCCCCTTATAATCCTATGTGTCATCTATATTGTTATTATAGGACCCCCACAGCCATCACCACATATACACAGAAGCCCCTTATAAACCAGTGTGTCATCTATATTGTTATTATAGGACCCCCACAGCCATCACCACATATACACAGAATCCCCTTATAATCCAATGTGTCATCTATATTGTTATTATAGGACCCCACAGCCATCACCACATATACACAGAAGCCCCTTATAATCCTATGTGTCATCTATATTGTTATTATAGGACCCCCACAGCCATCACCACATATACACAGAAGCCCCTTATAAACCAGTGTGTCATCTATATTGTTATTATAGGACCCCCACAGCCATCACCACATATACACAGAAGCCCCTTATAATCCAATGTGTCATCTATATTGTTATTATAGGACCCCCACACCCATCACCTCATAAACACGGAAGCCCCTTATAATCCAATGTGTCATCTATATTGTTATTATAGGACCCCCACAGCCATCACCACATATACACAGAAGCCCCTTATAATCCAATGTGTCATCTATATTGTTATTATAGGACCACCACAGCCATCACCACATATACACAGAAGCCCGTTATAATCCAGTGTGTCATCTATATTGTTATTATAGGACCCCCACAGCCATCACCACATATACGCAGAAGCCCCTTATAAACCAGTGTGTCATCTATATTGTTATTATAGGACCCCCACACCCATCACCCCATATACACAGAAGCCCCTTATAATCCAATGTGTCATCTATATTGTTATTATATAACCCCCACAGCCATCACCACATATACACAGAAGCCCCCAATAATCCAATGTGTCTCCTATATTGTTATTATAGGACCCCCACAGCCATCACCACATATACACAGAAGCCCCTTATAATCCAATGTGTCATCTATATTGTTATTATAGGACCCCCACAGCCATCACCACATATACGCAGAAGCCCCTTATAAACCAGTGTGTCATCTATATTGTTATTATAGGACCCCCACACCCATCACCTCATATACACAGAAGCCCCCAATAATCCAATGTGTCTCCTATATTGTTATTATAGGACCCCCACAGCCATCACCACATATACACAGAAGGCCCCAATAATCCAATGTGTCTCCTATATTGTTATTATAGGACCCCCACAGCCATCACCACATATACACAGAAGCCCCTTATAATCCAATGTGTCATCTATATTGTTATTATATAACCCCCACAGCCATCACCACATATACACAGAAGGCCCCAATAATCCAATGTGTCTCCTATATTGTTATTATAGGACCCCCACAGTCATCACCACATATACACGGAAGCCCCTTATAATCCAATGTGTCATCTATATTGTTATTATATAACCCCCACAGCCATCACCACATATACACAGAAGGCCCCAATAATCCAATGTGTCTCCTATATTGTTATTATAGGACCCCCACAGCCATCACCACATATACACAGAAGCCCCTTATAATCCAATGTGTCATCTATATTGTTATTATAGGACCCCACAGCCATCACCACATATACACAGAAGCCCCTTATAATCCAATGTGTCATCTATATTGTTATTATAGGACCCCCACATCCATCACCCCATATACACAGAAGCCCCTTATAATCCAATGTGTCATCTATATTGTTATTATATAACCCCCACAGCCATCACCACATATACACAGAAGCCCCTTATAATCCAATGTGTCATCTATATTGTTATTATAGGACCCCCACAGCCATCACCCCATATACACAGAAGCCCCTTATAAACCAGTCTGTCATCTATATTGTTATTATAGGACCCCCACAGCCATCACCACATATACGCAAAAGCCCCTTATAATCCAATGTGTCATCTATATTATTATAGGACCCCCACAGCCATCACCACAAATACACAGAAGCCCCTTATAATCCTATGTGTCATCTATATTGTTATTATAGGACCCCCACAGCCATCACCACATATACACAGAAGCCCCTAATAAACCAGTGTGTCATCTATATTGTTATTATAGGACCCCCACAGCCATCACCACATATACACAGAATCCCCTTATAATCCAATGTGTCATCTATATTGTTATTATAGGACCCCACAGCCATCACCACATATACACAGAAGCCCCTTATAATCCTATGTGTCATCTATATTGTTATTATAGGACCCCCACAGCCATCACCACATATACACAGAAGCCCCTTATAAACCAGTGTGTCATCTATATTGTTATTATAGGACCCCCACAGCCATCACCACATATACACAGAAGCCCCTTATAATCCAATGTGTCATCTATATTGTTATTATAGGACCCCCACACCCATCACCTCATAAACACGGAAGCCCCTTATAATCCAATGTGTCATCTATATTGTTATTATAGGACCCCCACAGCCATCACCACATATACACAGAAGCCCCTTATAATCCAATGTGTCATCTATATTGTTATTATAGGACCACCACAGCCATCACCACATATACACAGAAGCCCGTTATAATCCAGTGTGTCATCTATATTGTTATTATAGGACCCCCACAGCCATCACCACATATACGCAGAAGCCCCTTATAAACCAGTGTGTCATCTATATTGTTATTATAGGACCCCCACACCCATCACCCCATATACACAGAAGCCCCTTATAATCCAATGTGTCATCTATATTGTTATTATATAACCCCCACAGCCATCACCACATATACACAGAAGCCCCCAATAATCCAATGTGTCTCCTATATTGTTATTATAGGACCCCCACAGCCATCACCACATATACACAGAAGCCCCTTATAATCCAATGTGTCATCTATATTGTTATTATAGGACCCCCACAGCCATCACCACATATACGCAGAAGCCCCTTATAAACCAGTGTGTCATCTATATTGTTATTATAGGACCCCCACACCCATCACCTCATATACACAGAAGCCCCCAATAATCCAATGTGTCTCCTATATTGTTATTATAGGACCCCCACAGCCATCACCACATATACACAGAAGGCCCCAATAATCCAATGTGTCTCCTATATTGTTATTATAGGACCCCCACAGCCATCACCACATATACACAGAAGCCCCTTATAATCCAATGTGTCATCTATATTGTTATTATATAACCCCCACAGCCATCACCACATATACACAGAAGGCCCCAATAATCCAATGTGTCTCCTATATTGTTATTATAGGACCCCCACAGCCATCACCACATATACACAGAAGCCCCTTATAATCCAATGTGTCATCTATATTGTTATTATAGGACCCCACAGCCATCACCACATATACACAGAAGCCCCTTATAATCCAATGTGTCATCTATATTGTTATTATAGGACCCCCACATCCATCACCCCATATACACAGAAGCCCTTATAATCCAATGTGTCATCTATATTGTTATTATAGGACCCCCACAGCCATCACCCCATATACACAGAAGCCCCTTATAAACCAGTGTGTCATCTATATTGTTATTATAGGACCCCCACAGCCATCACCACATATACGCAAAAGCCCCTTATAATCCAATGTGTCATCTATATTATTATAGGACCCCCACAGCCATCACCACATATACAAAGAAGCCCCTTATAATCCTATGTGTCATCTATATTGTTATTATAGGACCCCCACAGCCATCACCACATATACACAGAATCCCCTTATAATCCAATGTGTCATCTATATTGTTATTATAGGACCCCCACAGCCATCACCACATATACACAGAAGCCCCTTATAAACCAGTGTGTCATCTATATTGTTATTATAGGACCCCCACACCCATCACCTCATATACACGGAAGCCCCTTATAATCCAATGTGTCATCTATATTGTTATTATATAACCCCCACAGCCATCACCACATATACACAGAAGGCCCCAATAATCCAATGTGTCTCCTATATTGTTATTATAGGACCCCCACAGCCATCACCACATATACACAGAAGCCCCTTATAATCCAATGTGTCATCTATATTGTTATTATAGGACCCCACAGCCATCACCACATATACACAGAAGCCCCTTATAATCCAATGTGTCATCTACAGTATATTGTTATTATAGGACCCCCACATCCATCACCCCATATACACAGAAGCCCTTATAATCCAATGTGTCATCTATATTGTTATTATAGGACCCCCACAGCCATAACCCCATATACACAGAAGCCCCTTATAAACCAGTGTGTCATCTATATTGTTATTATAGGACCCCCACAGCCGTCACCACATATACGCAAAAGCCCCTTATAATCCAATGTGTCATCTATATTATTATAGGACCCCCACAGCCATCACCACATATACACAGAAGCCCCTTATAATCCTATGTGTCATCTATATTGTTATTATAGGACCCCCACAGCCATCAACACATATACACAGAATCCCCTTATAATCCAATGTGTCATCTATATTGTTATTATAGGACCCCCACAGCCATCACCACATATACACAGAAGCCCCTTATAATCCTATGTGTCATCTATATTGTTATTATAGGACCCCCACAGCCATCACCACATATACACAGAAGCCCCTTATAAACCAGTGTGTCATCTATATTGTTATTATAGGACCCCCACAGCCATCACCACATATACACAGAAGCCCCTTATAATCCAATGTGTCATCTATATTGTTATTATAGGACCCCCACACCCATCACCTCATAAACACGGAAGCCCCTTATAATCCAATGTGTCATCTATATTGTTATTATAGGACCCCCACAGCCATCACCACATATACACAGAAGCCCCTTATAATCCAATGTGTCATCTATATTGTTATTATAGGACCACCACAGCCATCACCACATATACACAGAAGCCCCTTATAATCCAGTGTGTCATCTATATTGTTATTATAGGACCCCCACAGCCATCACCACATATACGCAGAAGCCCCTTATAAACCAGTGTGTCATCTATATTGTTATTATAGGACCCCCACACCCATCACCCCATATACACAGAAGCCCCTTATAATCCAATGTGTCATCTATATTGTTATTATATAACCCCCACAGCCATCACCACATATACACAGAAGCCCCCAATAATCCAATGTGTCTCCTATATTGTTATTATAGGACCCCCACAGCCATCACCACATATCCACAGAAGCCCCTTATAATCCAATGTGTCATCTATATTGTTATTATAGGACCATCACAGCCATCACCACATATACGCAGAAGCCCCTTATAAATCAGTGTGTCATCTATATTGTTATTATAGGACCCCCACACCCATCACCTCATATACACGGAAGCCCCTTATAATCCAATGTGTCATCTATATTGTTATTATATAACCCCCACAGCCATCACCACATATACACAGAAGGCCCCAATAATCCAATGTGTCTCCTATATTGTTATTATAGGACCCCCACAGCCATCACCACATATACACAGAAGCCCCTTATAATCCAATGTGTCATCTATATTGTTATTATAGGACCCCACAGCCATCATCACATATACACAGAAGCCCCTTATAATCCAATGTGTCATCTATATTGTTATTATAGGACCCCCACAGCCATCACCATATATACGCAGAAGCCCCTTATACACCAATATGTCATCTATATTGTTATTATAAGACCCCCACAGCCATCACCACATATAAGCAGAAGCCCCTTATAATCCAATGTGTCATCTATATTGTTATTATAGGACCCCCACAGCCATCACCACATATACACAGAAGCCCCTTATACACCAACGTGTCATCTATATTGTTATTATAGGACCCCCACACCCATCACCACATATACGCAGAAGCCCCTTCCTTATAATCCAATGTGTCATCTATATTGTTATTATAAGACCCCCACAGCCATCACCACATATAAGCAGAAGCCCCTTATAATCCAATGTGTCATCTATATTGTTATTATAGGACCCCCACAGCCATCACCACATATACGCAGAAGCCCCTTATAATCCAATGTGTCATCTATATTGTTATTATAGGACCCCCACAGCCATCACCATATATAGGCAGAAGCCCCTTATAATCCAAAGTGTCATTTTTTTGTTATTATAACACCCCCACAGCCATCACCACATATAAGCAGAAGCCCCTTATAATCCAATGTGTCATCTATATTGTTATTATAGGACCCCCACAGCCATCACCACATATACGCAGAAGCCCCTTATAATCCAATGTGTCATCTATATTGTTATTATAGGACCCCCACAGTCATCACCACATATACACAGAAGCCCCTTATACACCAATGTGTCATCTATATTGTTATTATAGGACCCCCACACCCATCACCACATATACGCAGAAGCCCCTTATACACCAATGTGTCATCTATATTGTTATTATAAGACCCCCACAGCCATCACCACATATAAGCAAAAGCCCATTATAATCCAATGTGTCATCTATATTGTTATTATAGGACCCCCACAGCCATCACCACACATACACAGAAGCCCCTTATAATCCAATGTGTCATCTATATTGTTATTATAGGACCCCACAGCCATCATCACATATACACAGAAGCCCCTTATAATCCAATGTGTCATCTATATTGTTATTATAAGACCCCCACAGCCATCACCACATATAAGCAGAAGCCCCTTATAATCCAATGTGTCATCTATATTGTTATTATAGGACCCCCACAGCCATTACCATATATAGGCAGAAGCCCCTTATAATCCAATGTGTCATCTATATTGTTATTATAGGACCCCCACAGCCATCACCATATATACGCAGAAGCCCCTTATACATCAATATGTCATCTATATTGTTATTATAAGACCCCCACAGCCATCACCACATATAAGCAGAAGCCCCTTATAATCCAATGTGTCATCTATATTGTTATTATAAGACCCCCACAGCCATCACCACATATACACAGAAGCCCCTTATAATCCAATGTGTCATCTATATTGTTATTATAGGACCCCCACACCCATCACCACATATACGCAGAAGCCCCTTATACACCAATGTGTCATCTATATTGTTATTATAGGACCCCCACAGCCATCATCACATATACACAGAAGCCCCTAATAATCCAATGTGTCATCTATATTGTTATTATAAGACCCCCACAGCCATCACCACATATAAGCAGAAGCCCCTTATAATCCAATGTGTCATCTATATTGTTATTATAGGACCCCCACACCCATCATCACATATACGCAGAAGCCCCTTATACACCAATGTGTCATCTATATTGTTATTATAGGACCCCCACAGCCATCATCACATATACACAGAAGCCCCTAATAATCCAATGTGTCATCTATATTGTTATTATAGGACCCCCACACCCATCACCACATATAAGCAGAAGCCCCTTATAATCCAATGTGTCATCTATATTGTTATTATAGGACCCCCACAGCCATCACCACATATACACAGAAGCCCCTTATACACCAATGTGTCATCTATATTGTTATTATAGGACCCCCACAGCCATCATCACATATACACAGAAGCCCCTAATAATCCAATGTGTCATCTATATTGTTATTATAAGACCCCCACAGCCATCACCACATATAAGCAGAAGCCCCTTATAATCCAATGTGTCATCTATATTGTTATTATAGGACCACCACACCCATCACCACATATACGCAGAAGCCCCTTATACACCAATGTGTCATCTATATTGTTATTATAGGACCCCCACAGCCATCACCACATATACACAGAAGCCCCTAATAATCCAATGTGTCATCTATATTGTTATTATAGGACCACCACACCCATCACCACATATACGCAGAAGCCCCTTATACACCAATGTGTCATCTACACTCACTGGCCACTTTATTAGGTACACCTGTCCAACTGTGTGTTAAGACTTAATTTCTAATCAGCCAATCACATGGCGGCAACTCAGTGCATTTAGGCATGTAGACATGGTCAAGACAATCTCCTGCAGTTCAAACCGAGCATCAGTATGGGGAAGAAAGGTGATTTGAGTGCCTTTGAACGTGGCATGATTGTTGGTGCCAGAAGGGCTGGTCTGAGAATTTCAGAAACTGCTGATCTACTGGGATTTTCACGCACAACCATCTCTAGGGTTTACAGAGAATGGTCCGAAAAAGAAAAAAAATCCAGTGAGCGGCAGTTCTGTGGCCGGAAATGCCTTGTTGATGCCAGAGATCAGAGGAGAATGGGCATACTGGTTCGAGCTGATAGAAAGGCAACAGTGACTCAAATTGCCACCCGTTACAACCAAGGTAGGCAGAAGAGCATCTCTGAACGCACAGTGCGTCGAACTTTGAGGCAGATGGGCTACAGCAGCAGAAGACCACATTGGGTACCACTCCTCTCAGCTAAGAACAGGAAACTGAGGCTACAATTTGCACAAGCTCATCGAAATTGGACAGTAGAAGATTGGAAAAACGTTGCCTGGTCTAATGAGTCTCGATTTCTGCTGCGACATTCGGATGGTAGGGTCAGAATTTGGCGTAAACAACATGAAAGCATGGATCCATCCAGCCTTGTATCAACGGTTCAGGATGGTGGTGGTGGTGTCATGGTGTGGGGAATTTTTTCTGGGCACTCTTTGGGCCCCTTGGTACCAATTGAGCATCGTTGCAACGCCACAGCCTACCTGAGTATTGTTGCTGACCATGTCCATCCCTTTATGACCACAATGTACCCAACATCTGATGGCTACTTTCAGCAGGATAATGCGCCATGTCATAAAGCTCGAATCATCTCAGATTGGTTTCTTGAACATGACAATGAGTTCACTGTACTCAAATGGCCTCCTCAGTCACCAGATCTCAATCCAATAGAGCATCTTTGGGATGTGGTGGAACGGGAGATTCGCATCAGGGATGTGCAGCCGACAAATCTGCGCCAACTGTGTGATGCCATCATGTCAATATGGTCCAAAATCTCTGAGGAATGCTTCCAGCACCTTGTTGAATCTCTGCCACGAAGAATTGAGGCAGTTCTGAAGGCAAAAGGGGGTCCAACCCGTTACTAGCATGGTGTACCTAATAAAGTGGCCAGTGAGTGTATATTGTTATTATAGGACCCCCACAGCCATCATCACATATACACAGAAGCCCCTAATAATCCAATGTGTCATCTATATTGTTATTATAAGACCCCCACAGCCATCACCACATATAAGCAGAAGCCCCTTATAATCCAATGTGTCATCTATATTGTTATTATAGGTCCCCCACAGCCATCACCATATATACGCAGAAGCCCCTTATACACCAATATGTCATCTATATTGTTATTATAAGACCCCCACAGCCATCACCACATATAAGCAGAAGCCCCTTATAATCCAATGTGTCATCTATATTGTTATTATAGGACCCCCACAGCCATCACCACATATACGCAGAAGCCCCTTATAATCCAATGTGTCATCTATATTGTTATTATAGGTCCCCCACAGCCATCACCACATATACACAGAAGCCCCTTATAATCCAATGTGTCATCTATATTGTTATTATAGGACCCCCACAGCCATCATCACATATACACAGAAGCCCCTTATAATCCAATGTGTCATCTATATTGTTATTATAGGTCCCCCACAGCCATCACCACATATACACAGAAGCCCCTTATAATCCAATGTGTCATCTATATTGTTATTATAGGACCCCCACAGCCATCACCACATATACGCAGAAGCCCCTTATAATCCAATGTGTCATCTATATTGTTATTATAGGTCCCCCACAGCCATCACCACTTATACACAGAAGCCCCTTATAATCCAATGTGTCATCTATATTGTTATTATAGGACCCCACAGCCATCATCACATATACACAGAAGCCCCTTATAATCCAATGTGTCATCTACTGTATATTGTTATTATAAGACCCCCACAGCCATCACCACATATAAGCAGAAGCCCCTTATAATCCAATGTGTCATCTATATTGTTATTAGAGGACCCCCACAGCCATCACCATATATAGGCAGAAGCCCCTTATAATCCAATGTGTCATCTATATTATTATTATAGGACCCCCACAGCCATCACCACATATACGCAGAAGCCCGTTATACACCAATATGTCATCTATATTGTTATTATAAGACCCCCACAGCCATCACCACATATAAGCAGAAGCCCCTTATAATCCAATGTGTCATCTATATTGTTATTATAGGACCCCCACAGCCATCACCACATATAAGCAGAAGCCCCTTATAATCCAATGTGTCATCTATATTGTTATTATAGGACCCCCACAGCCATCACCACATATACAAAGAAGCCCCTTATAATCCAATGTGTCTCCTATATTGTTATTATAGGACCCCCACACCCATCACCCCATATACACAGAAGCCCCTTATACACCAATGTGTCATCTATATTGTTATTATAAGACCCCCACAGCCATCACCACACATAAGCAGAAGCCCCTTATAATCCAATGTGTCATCTATATTGTTATTATAGGACCCCCACAGCCATCACCACATATACGCAGAAGCCCCTTATAATCCAATGTGTCATCTATATTGTTATTATAGGACCCCCACACCCATCACCTCATATACACGGAAGCCCCTTATAATCCAATGTGTCTCCTATATTGTTATTATAGGACCCCCACAGCCATCACCACATATACACAGAAGCCCCTTATAATCCAATGTGTCATCTATATTGTTATTATAGGACCCCCACAGCCATCACCACATATACGCAGAAGCCCCTTATAATCCATTGTGTCATCTATATTGTTATTATAGGACCCCCACAGTCATCACCACATATACACAGAAGCCCCTTATACACCAATGTGTCATCTATATTGTTATTATAGGACCCCCACAGCCATCACCATATATACGCAGAAGCCCCTTATACACCAATATGTCATCTATATTGTTATTATAAGACCCCCACAGCCATCACCACATATAAGCAGAAGCCCCTTATAATCCAATGTGTCATCTATATTGTTATTATAGGACCCCCACAGCCATCACCACATATACACAGAAGCCCCTTATACACCAACGTGTCATCTATATTGTTATTATAGGACCCCCACACCCATCACCACATATACGCAGAAGCCCCTTATAATCCAATGTGTAATCTATATTGTTATTATAAGACCCCCACAGCCATCACCACATATAAGCAGAAGCCCCTTATAATCCAATGTGTCATCTATATTGTTATTATAGGACCCCCACAGCCATCACCATATATAGGCAGAAGCCCCTTATAATCCAAAGTGTCATTTTTTTGTTATTATAACACCCCCACAGCCATCACCACATATAAGCAGAAGCCCCTTATAATCCAATGTGTCATCTATATTGTTATTATAGGACCCCCACAGCCATCACCACATATACGCAGAAGCCCCTTATAATCCAATGTGTCATCTATATTGTTATTATAGGACCCCCACAGTCATCACCACATATACACAGAAGCCCCTTATACACCAATGTGTCATCTATATTGTTATTATAGGACCCCCACACCCATCACCACATATACGCAGAAGCCCCTTATACACCAATGTGTCATCTATATTGTTATTATAAGACCCCCACAGCCATCACCACATATAAGCAAAAGCCCCTTATAATCCAATGTGTCATCTATATTGTTATTATAGGACCCCCACAGCCATCACCACATATACACAGAAGCCCCTTATAATCCAATGTGTCATCTATATTGTTATTATAGGTCCCCCACAGCCATCACCACATATACACAGAAGCCCCTTATAATCCAATGTGTCATCTATATTGTTATTATAGGACCCCACAGCCATCATCACATATACACAGAAGCCCCTTATAATCCAATGTGTCATCTATATTGTTATTATAAGACCCCCACAGCCATCACCACATATAAGCAGAAGCCCCTTATAATCCAATGTGTCATCTATATTGTTATTATAGGACCCCCACAGCCATCACCATATATAGGCAGAAGCCCCTTATAATCCAATGTGTCATCTATATTGTTATTATAGGACCCCCACAGCCATCACCATATATACGCAGAAGCCCCTTATACACCAATATGTCATCTATATTGTTATTATAAGACCCCCACAGCCATCACCACATATAAGCAGAAGCCCTTTATAATCCAATGTGTCATCTATATTGTTATTATAGGACCCCCACAGCCATCACCACATATACACAGAAGCCCCTTATAATCCAATGTGTCATCTATATTGTTATTATAGGACCCCCACACCCATCACCACATATACGCAGAAGCCCCTTATACACCAATGTGTCATCTATATTGTTATTATAGGACCCCCACAGCCATCACCGCATATAAGCAGAAGCCCCTTATAATCCAATGTGTCATCTATATTGTTATTATAGGACCCCCACAGCCATCACCATATATACGCAGAAGCCCCTTATAATCCAATGTGTCATCTATATTGTTATTATAGGTCCCCCACAGCCATCACCATATATACGCAGAAGCCCCTTATACACCAATATGTCATCTATATTGTTATTATAAGACCCCCACAGCCATCATCACATATAAGCAGAAGCCCCTTATAATCCAATGTGTCATCTATATTGTTATTATAGGACCCCCACAGCCATCACCATATATACGCAGAAGCCCCTTATACACCAATATGTCATCTATATTGTTATTATAAGACCCCCACAGCCATCACCACATATAAGCAGAAGCCCCTTATAATCCAATGTGTCATCTATATTGTTATTATAGGACCCCCACAGCCATCACCACATATACGCAGAAGCCCCTTATAATCCAATGTGTCATCTATATTGTTATTATAGGTCCCCCACAGCCATCACCACATATACACAGAAGCCCCTTATAATCCAATGTGTCATCTATATTGTTATTATAGGACCCCACAGCCATCATCACATATACACAGAAGCCCCTTATAATCCAATGTGTCATCTACTGTATGTTGTTATTATAAGACCCCCACAGCCATCACCACATATAAGCAGATGCCCCTTATAATCCAATGTGTCATCTATATTGTTATTAGAGGACCCCCACAGCCATCACCATATATAGGCAGAAGCCCCTTATAATCCAATGTGTCATCTATATTGTTATTATAGGACCCCACAGCCATCACCACATATACGCAGAAGCCCGTTATACACCAATATGTCATCTATATTGTTATTATAGGTCCCCCACACCCATCACCACATATACGCAGAAGCCCCTTATAATCCAATGTGTCATCTATATTGTTATTATAAAACCCCCACAGCCATCACCACACATAAGCAGAAGCCCCTTATAATCCAATGTGTCATCTATATTGTTATTATAGGACCCCCACAGCCATCACCACATATACGCAGAAGCCCCTTATAATCCAATGTGTCATCTATATTGTTATTATAGGACCCCCACACCCATCACCTCATATACACGGAAGCCCCTTATAATCTAATGTGTCATCTATATTGTTATTATATAACCCCCACAGCCATCACCACATATACACAGAAGCCCCCAATAATCCAATGTGTCTCCTATAATGTTATTATAGGACCCCCACAGCCATCACCACATATACACAGAAGCCCCTTATAATCCACTGTGTCATCTATATTGTTATTATAGGACCCCCCACAGCCATCACCACATATACGCAGAAGCCCCTTATAATCCAATTTGTCATCTATATTGTTATTATAGGACCCCCACAGCCATCACCACATATACGCAGAAGCCCCTTATAATCCAATGTGTCATTTATATTGTTATTATAGGACCCCCACAGCCATCACCACATATACGCAAAAGCCCCTTATAATCCAATGTGTCATCTATATTGTTATTATAGGACCCCCACAGCCATCAACACATATACGCAGAAGCCCCTTATAATCCAATGTGTCATCTATATTGTTATTATAGGACCCCCACACCCATCACCTCATAAACACGGAAGCCCCTTATAATCCAATGTGTCATCTATATTGTTATTATAGGACCCCCACAGCCATCACCACATATACACAGAAGCCCCTTATAACCCAATGTGTCATCTATATTGTTATTATAGGACCACCACAGCCATCACCACATATACACAGAAGCCCCTTATAATCCAGTGTGTCATCTATATTGTTATTATAGGACCCCCACAGCCATCACCACATATACGCAGAAGCCCCTTATAAACCAGTGTGTCATCTATATTGTTATTATAGGACCCCCACACCCATCACCCCATATACACAGAAGCCCCTTATAATCCAATGTGTCATCTATATTGTTATTATATAACCCCCACAGCCATCACCACATATACACAGAAGCCCCCAATAATCCAATGTGTCTCCTATATTGTTATTATAGGACCCCCACAGCCATAACCACATATACACAGAAGCCCCTTATAATCCAATGTGTCATCTATATTGTTATTATAGGACCCCCACAGCCATCACCACATATACGCAGAAGCCCCTTATAAACCAGTGTGTCATCTATATTGTTATTATAGGACCCCCACACCCATCACCTCATATACACGGAAGCCCCTTATAATCCAATGTGTCATCTATATTGTTATTATATAACCCCCACAGCCATCACCACATATACACAGAAGGCCCCAATAATCCAATGTGTCTCCTATATTGTTATTATAGGACCCCCACAGCCATCACCACATATACACAGAAGCCCCTTATAATCCAATGTGTCATCTATATTGTTATTATAGGACCCCACAGCCATCACCACATATACACAGAAGCCCCTTATAATCCAATGTGTCATCTATATTGTTATTATAGGACCCCCACATCCATCACCCCATATACACAGAAGCCCTTATAATCCAATGTGTCATCTATATTGTTATTATAGGACCCCCACAGCCATCACCCCATATACACAGAAGCCCCTTATTAACCAGTCTGTCATCTATATTGTTGTTATAGGACCCCCACAGCCATCACCACATATACGCAAAAGCCCCTTATAATCCAATGTGTCATCTATATTATTATAGGACCCCCACAGCCATCACCACATATACACAGAAGCCCCTTATAATCCTATGTGTCATCTATATTGTTATTATAGGACCCCCACAGACATCACCACATATACACAGAAGCCCCTTATAAACCAGTGTGTCATCTATATTGTTATTATAGGACCCTCACAGCCATCATCACATATACACAGAAGCCCCTTATAATCCTATGTGTCATCTATATTGTTATTATAGGACCCCCACAGCCATCACCACATATACAAAGAAGCCCCTTATAATCCTATGTGTCATCTATATTGTTATTATAGGACCCCCACAGCCATCACCACATATACACAGAAGCCCCTTATAAACCAGTGTGTCATCTATATTGTTATTATAGGACCCCCACAGCCATCACCACATATACACAGAAGCCCCTTATAATCCAATGTGTCATCTATATTGTTATTATAGGACCCCCACACCCATCACCTCATAAACACGGAAGCCCCTTATAATCCAATGTGTCATCTATATTGTTATTATAGGACCCCCACAGCCATCACCACATATACACAGAAGCCCCTTATAATCCAATGTGTCATCTATATTGTTATTATAGGACCACCACAGCCATCACCACATATACACAGAAGCCCCTTATAATCCAGTGTGTCATCTATATTGTTATTATAGGACCCCCACAGCCATCACCACATATACGCAGAAGCCCCTTATAAACCAATGTGTCATCTATATTGTTATTATAGGACCCCCACACCCATCACCCCATATACACAGAAGCCCCTTATAATCCAATGTGTCATCTATATTGTTATTATATAACCCCCACAGCCATCACCACATATACACAGAAACCCCCAATAATCCAATGTGTCTCCTATATTGTTATTATAGGACCCCCACAGCCATCACCACATATACACAGAAGCCCCTTATAATCCAATGTGTCATCTATATTGTTATTATAGGACCCCCACAGCCATCACCACATGTACGCAGAAGCCCCTTATAAACCAGTGTGTCATCTATATTGTTATTATAGGACCCCCACACCCATCACCTCATATACACAGAAGCCCGCAATAATCCAATGTATCTCCTATATTGTTATTATAGGACCCCCACAGCCATCACCACATATACACAGAAGGCCCCAATAATCCAATGTGTCTCCTATATTGTTATTATAGGACCCCCACAGCCATCACCACATATGCACAGAAGCCCCTTATAATCCAATGTGTCATCTATATTGTTATTATATAACCCCCACAGCCATCACCACATATACACAGAAGGCCCCAATAATCCAATGTGTCTCCTATATTGTTATTATAGGACCCCCACAGCCATCACCACATATACACAGAAGCCCCTTATAATCCAATGTGTCATCTATATTGTTATTATAGGACCCCACAGCCATCACCACATATACACAGAAGCCCCTTATAATCCAATGTGTCATCTATATTGTTATTATAGGACCCCCACATCCATCACCCCATATACACAGAAGCCCTTATAATCCAATGTGTCATCTATATTGTTATTATAGGACCCCCACAGCCATCACCACATATACACAGAAGCCCCTTATAAACCAGTGTGTCATCTATATTGTTATTATAGGACCCCCACAGCCATCACCACATATACGCAAAAGCCCCTTATAATCCAATGTGTCATCTATATTATTATAGGACCCCCACAGCCATCACCACATATACACAGAAGCCCCTTATAATCCTATGTGTCATCTATATTGTTATTATAGGACCCCCACAGCCATCACCACATATACACAGAATCCCCTTATAATCGAATGTGTCATCTATATTGTTATTATAGGACCCCCACAGCCATCACCACATATACACAGAAGCCCCTTATAATCCTATGTGTCATCTATATTGTTATTATAGGACCCCCACAGCCATCACCACATATACACAGAAGCCCCTTATAAACCAGTGTGTCATCTATATTGTTATTATAGGACCCCCACACCCATCACCTCATATACACGGAAGCCCCTTATAATCCAATGTGTCATCTATATTGTTATTATATAACCCCCACAGCCATCACCACATATACACAGAAGGCCCCAATAATCCAATGTGTCTCCTATATTGTTATTATAGGACCCCCACAGCCATCACCACATATACACAGAGGCCCCTTATAATCCAATGTGTCATCTATATTGTTATTATAGGACCCCACAGCCATCACCACATATACACAGAAGCCCCTTATAATCCAATGTGTCATCTATATTGTTATTATAGGACCCCCACATCCATCACCCCATATACACAGAAGCCCTTATAATCCAATGTGTCATCTATATTGTTATTATAGGACCCCCACAGCCATCACCCCATATACACAGAAGCCCCTTATAAACCAGTGTGTCATCTATATTGTTATTATAGGACCCCCACACCCATCACCACATATACGCAAAAGCCCCTTATAATCCAATGTGTCATCTATATTATTATAGGACCCCCACAGCCATCACCACATATACACAGAAGCCCCTTATAATCCTATGTGTCATCTATATTGTTATTATAGGACCCCCACAGCCATCACCACATATACACAGAATCCCCTTATAATCCAATGTGTCATCTATATTGTTATTATAGGACCCCCACAGCCATCACCACATATACACAGAAGCCCCTTATAATCCTATGTGTCATCTATATTGTTATTATAGGACCCCCACAGCCATCACCACATATACACAGAAGCCCCTTATAAACCAGTGTGTCATCTATATTGTTATTATAGGACCCCCACAGCCATCACCACATATACACAGAAGCCCCTTATAATCCAATGTGTCATCTATATTGTTATTATAGGACCCCCACACCCATCACCTCATAAACACGGAAGCCCCTTATAATCCAATGTGTCATCTATATTGTTATTATAGGACCCCCACAGCCATCACCACATGTACACAGAAGCCCCTTATAATCCAGTGTGTCATCTATATTGTTATTATAGGACCCCCACAGCCATCACCACATATACACAGAAGCCCCCAATAATCCAATGTGTCTCCTATATTGTTATTATAGGACCCCCACAGCCATCACCACATATACACAGAAGCCCCTTATAATCCAATGTGTCATCTATATTGTTATTATAGGACCCCCACAGCCATCACCACATATACGCAGAAGCCCCTTATAAACCAGTGTGTCATCTATATTGTTATTATAGGACCCCCACACCCATCACCTCATATACACGGAAGCCCCTTATAATCCAATGTGTCTTCTATATTGTTATTATAGGACCCCCACACCCATCACCTCATATACACGGAAGCCCCTTATAATCCAATGTGTCTTCTATATCGTTATTATATAACCCCAACAGCCATCACCACATATACACAGAAGGCCCCAATAATCCAATGTGTCTCCTATATTGTTATTATAGGACCCCCACAGCCATCACCACATATACACAGAAGCCCCATATAATCCAATGTGTCATCTATATTGATATTATAGGACCCCACAGCCATCATCACATATACACAGAAGCCCCTTATAATCCAATGTGTCATCTATATTGTTATTATAGGATCCCCACATCCATCACCCCATATACACAGAAGCCCTTATAATCCAATGTGTCATCTATATTGTTATTATAGGACCCCTACAGCCATCACCCCATATACACAGAAGCCCCTTATAAACCAGTGTGTCATCTATATTGTTATTATAGGACCCCCACAGCCATCACCACATATACGCAAAAGCCCCTTATAATCCAATGTGTCATCTATATTATTATAGGACCCCCACAGCCATCACCACATATACACAGAAGCCCCTTATAATCCTATGTGTCATCTATATTGTTATTATAGGACCCCCACAGCCATCACCACATATACACAGAAGCCCCTTATAAACCAGTGTGTCATCTATATTGTTATTATAGGACCCCCACAGCCATCACCACATATACACAGAATCCCCTTATAATCCAATGTGTCATCTATATTGTTATTATAGGACCCCCACAGCCATCACCACATATACACATAAGCCCCTTATAATCCTATGTGTCATCTATATTGTTATTATAGGACCCCACAGCCATCATCACATATACACAGAAGCCCCTTATAATCCAATGTGTCATCTATATTGTTATTATAAGACCCCCACAGCCATCACCCCATATACGCAGAAGCCCCTTATAATCCTATGTGTCTCCTATATTGTTATTATAGGACCCCCACAGCCATCACCACATATGCACAGAAGCCCCTTATAATCCAATGTGTCATCTATATTGTTATTATAAGACCCCCACACCCATCACCCCATATACATAGAAGCCCCTTATACACCAATGTGTCATCTATATTGTTATTATAGGACCCCCACAGCCATTACCACATATACACAGAAGCCCCTTATAATCCAATGTGTCATATAAATTGTTATTATAGGACCCCCACAGCCATCACCACATATACACAGAAGCCCCTTATAATCCAATGTGTCATCTATATTGTTATTATAGGACCCCCACACCCATCACCACATATACGCAGAAGCCCCTTATACACCAATGTGTCATCTATATTGTTATTATAGGACCCCCACAGCCATCACCACATATATGCAGAAGCCCCTTATACACCAATGTGTCATCTATATTGTTATTATAAGACCCCCACAGCCATCACCACATATAAGCAGAAGCCCCTTATAATCCAATGTGTCATCTATATTGTTATTATAGGACCCCCACACCCATCACCTCATATACACGGAAGCCCCTTATAATGCAATGTGTCATCTATATTGTTATTATAGGACCCACATAGCCATCACCACATATACACAGAAGCCCCCAATAATCCAATGTGTCTCGTATATTGTTATTATAGGACCCCCACAGCCATCACCACATATACGCAGAAGCCCCTTATAATCCAATGTGTCATCTATATTGTTATTATAGGACCCCCACAGCCATCACCACATATACACAGAACTTCTTATAATCCAATGTGTCATCTACAGTGGGGCAAAAAAGTATTTAGTCAGTCAGCAATAGTGCAAGTTCCACCACTTAAAAAGATGAGAGGCGTCTGTAATTTACATCATAGGTAGACCTCAACTATGGGAGACAAACTGAGAAAAAAAAATCCAGAAAATCACATTGTCTGTTTTTTTTTCATTTTATTTGCATATTATGGTGGAAAATAAGTATTTGGTCAGAAACAAGCAATCAAGATTTCTGGCTCTCACAGACCTGTAACTTCTTCTTTAAGAGTCTCCTCTTTCCTCCACTCATTACCTGTAGTAATGGCACCTGTTTAAACTTGTTATCAGTATAAAAAGACACCTGTGCACACCCTCAAACAGTCTGACTCCAAACTCCACTATGGTGAAGACCAAAGAGCTGTCAAAGGACACCAGAAACAAAATTGTAGCCCTGCACCAGGCTTGGAAGACTGAATCTGCAATAGCCAACCAGCTTGGAGTGAAGAAATCAACTGTGGGAGCAATAATTAGAAAATGGAAGACATACAAGACCACTGATAATCTCCCTCGATCTGGTGCTCCACGCAAAATCCCACCCCGTGGGGTCAGAATGATCACAAGAACGGTGAGCAAAAATCCCAGAACCACGCGGGGGGACCTAGTGAATGAACTGCAGAGAGCTGGGACCAATGTAACAAGGCCTACCATAAGTAACACACTACGCCACCATGGACTCAGATCCTGCAGTGCCAGACGTGTCCCACTGCTTAAGCCTGTACATGTCCGGGCCGGTCTGAAGTTTGCTAGAGAGCATTTGGATGATCCAGAGGAGTTTTGGGAGAATGTCCTATGGTCTGATGAAACCAAACTGGAACTGTTTGGTAGAAACACAACTTGTCGTGTTTGGAGGAAAAAGAATACTGAGTTGCATCCATCAAACACCATACCTACTGTAAAGCATGGTGGTGGAAACATCATGCTTTAGGGCTGTTTCTCTGCAAAGGGGCCAGGACGACTGATCCGGGTACATGAAAGAATGAATGGGGCCATGTATCGTGAGATTTTGAGTGCAAACCTCCTTCCATCAGCAAGGGCATTGAAGATGAAACGTGGCTGGGTCTTTCAACATGACAATGATCCAAAGCACACCGCCAGGGCAACGAAGGTGTGGCTTCGTAAGAAGCATTTCAAGGTCCTGGAGTGGCCTAGCCAGTTTCCAGATCTCAACCCTATAGAAAACCTTTGGAGGGAGTTGAAAGTCCGTGTTGCCAAGCGAAAAGCCAAAAACATCACTGCTCTAGAGGAGATCTGCATGGAGGAATGGGCCAACATACCAACAACAGTGTGTGGCAACCTTGTGAAGACTTACAGAAAACATTTGACCTCTGTCATTGCCAACAAAGGATATATCACAAAGTATTGAGATGAAATTTTGTTTCTGACCAAATACTTATTTTCCACCATAATATGCAAATAAAATGAAAAAAAAAACAGACAATGTGATTTTCTGGATTTTTTTTTCTCAGTTTGTCTCCCATAGTTGAGGTCTACCTATGATGTAAATTACAGACGCCTCTCATCTTTTTAAGTGGTGGAACTTGCACTATTGCTGACTGAATAAATACTTTTTTGCCCCACTGTATATTGTTATTATAGGACCCCCACAGCCATCACCACATATACACAGAAGCCCCCAATAATCCAATGTGTCTCCTATATTGTTATTATAGGACCCCCACAGCCATCACCACATATACGCAGAAGCCCCTTATAATCCAATGTGTCTCCTATATTGTTATTATAGGACCCCCACAGCCATCACCACATATACACAGAAGCCCCCAATAATCCAATGTGTCTCCTATATTGTTATTATAGGACCCCCACAGCCATCATCACATATACGCAGAAGCCCCTTATAATCCAATGTGTCTCCTATATTGTTATTATAGGACCCCCACAGCCATCACCACATATACGCAGAAGCCCCTTATAATCCAATGTGTCATCTATATTGTTATTATAGGACCCCCACAGCCATCACCACATATACGCAGAAGCCCCTTATAATCCAATGTGTCTCCTATATTGTTATTATAGGACCCCCACAGCCATCACCACATATACACAGAAGCCCCCAATAATCCAATGTTTCATCTATATTGTTATTATAGGACCCCCACAGCCATCACCACATATACACAGAAGCCCCTTATAATCCAGTGTGTCATCTATATTGTTATTATAGGACCCCCACAGCCATCACCACATATACGCAGAAGCCCCTTATAATCCAATGTGTCATCTATATTGTTATTATAGGACCCCCACAGCCATCACCACATATACACAGAAGCCCCTTATAATCCAATGTGTCATCTATATTGTTATTATAGGACCCCCACACCCATCACCACATATACACAGAAGCCCCTTATAATCCAATATGTCATCTATATTGTTATTATAAGACTCCCACAGCCATCACCACATATAAGCAGAAGCCCCTTATAATCCAATGTGTCATCTATATTGTTATTATAGGACCCCCACACCCATCACCTCATATACACGGAAGCCCCTTATAATCCAATGTGTCATCTATATTGTTATTATAGGACCCCCATAGCCATCACCACATATACACAGAACTTCTTATAATCCAATGTGTCATCTATATTGTTATTATAAGACCCCCACAGCCATCACCACATATACGCAGAAGCCCCTTATAATACAATGTGTCTCCTATATTGTTATTATAGGACCCCCACACCCATCACCACATATACGCAGAAGCCCCTTATAATCCAATGTGTCATCTATATTGTTATTATAGGACCCACACAACCATCACCACATACTGTATACACAGAAGCCCCCAATAATCCAATGTGTCTCCTATATTGTTATTATAAGACCCCCACAGCCATCACCACATATACGCAGAAGCCCCTTATAATCCAATGTGTCATCTATATTGTTATTATAGGACCCACAGCCATCACCGCATATACGCAGAAGCCCCTTATAATCCAATGTGTCTCCTATATTGTTATTATAAGACTCCCACAGCCATCACCACATATACACAGAAGCCCCTTATAATCCAATGTGTCATCTATATTGTTATTATAGGACCCACAGCCATCACCACATATACACAGAAGCCCCTTATAATCCAATGTGTCTCCTATATTGTTATTATAGGACCCCCACAGCCATCACCACATATATACAGAAGCCCCTTATAATCCAATATGTCTCCTATATTGTTATTATAGGACCCCCACAGCCATCACCACATATACGCAGAAGCCCCTTATAATCCAATGTGTCTCCTATATTGTTATTATAAGACCCCCACAGCCATCACCACATATACACAGAAGCCCCTTATAATCCAATGTGTCTCCTATATTGTTATTATAGGACCACCACAGCCATCACCACATATACACAGAAGCCCCTTATAATCCAATATGTCTCCTATATTGTTATTATAGGACCCCCACACCCATCACCACATATACACAGAAGCCCCTTATAATCCAATGTGTCATATATATTGTTATTATAAGACCCCCACACCCTTCACCACATATACACAGAAGCCCCTTATAATCCAATGTGTCTCCTATATTGTTATTATAGGACCCCCACAGCCATCACCACATATACACAGAAGCCCCTTATAATCCAATGTGTCATCTATATTGTTATTATAGGTCCCCCACAGCCATCATCACATATACACAGAAGCCACTTATAATCCAATGAGTCATCTATATTGTTATTATAGGACCCCCACACTCTTCACCACATATACACAGAAGCCCCTTATAATCCAATGTGTCATCTATATTGTTATTATAGGTCCCCCACACCCATCACCACATATACACAGAAGCCCCTTATAATCCAATGTGTCATATATATTGTTATTATAAGACCCCCACACCCTTCACCACATATACACAGAAGCCCCTTATAATCCAATGTGTCTCCTATATTGTTATTATAGGACCCCCACAGCCATCATCACATATACACAGAAGCCCCCAATAATCCAATGTGTCATCTATATTGTTATTATAAGACCCCCACAGCCATCACCACATATACGCAGAAGCCCCTTATAATACAATGTGTCTCCTATATTGTTATTATAGGACCCCCACAGCCATCACCACATATAAGCAGAAGCCCCTTATAATCCAATGTGTCATCTATATTGTTATTATAGGACCCCCACACCCATCACCTCATATACACGGAAGCCCCTTATAATGCAATGTGTAATCTATATTGTTATTATAGGACCCACATAGCCATCACCACATATACACAGAAGCCCCCAATAATCCAATGTGTCATCTATATTGTTATTATAAGACCCCCACAGCCATCACCACATATACGCAGAAGCCCCTTATAATACAATGTGTCTCCTATATTGTTATTATAGGACCCCCACAGCCATCACCACATATAAGCAGAAGCCCCTTATAATGCAATGTGTCATCTATATTGTTATTATAGGACCCCCAAAGCCATCACCACATATACACAGAACTTCTTATAATCCAATGTGTCATCTATATTGTTATTATAGGACCCCCACAGCCATCACCCCATATACATAGAAGCCCCTTATAATCCAATGTGTCATCTAAATTGTTATTATAGGACCCCCACAGCCATCACCACATATACACAGAAGCCCCTTATAATCCTATGTGTCATCTATATGGTTATTATAGAACCCCCACAGCCATCACCACATATATGCAGAAGCCCCTTATAATTCAATGTGTCTCCTATATTGTTATTATAGGTCCCCCACAGCCATCACCCCATGTACGCAGAAGCCCCTTATAATCCACTGTGTCTCCTATATTGTTATTATAGGACCCCCACAGTCATCACCCCATATACATAGAAGCCCCTTATAATCCAATGTGTCATCTAAATTGTTATTATAGGACCCCCACAGCCATCACCACATATACACAGAAGCCCATTATAATCCAATGTGTCATCTATATTGTTATTATAGGACCCCCACAGCCATCACCGCATATACGCAGAAGCCCCTTATAATCCAATATGTCATCTATATTGTTATTATAGGACCCCCACACCCATCACCACATATACACAGAAGCCCCTTATAATCCAATGTGTCATCTATATTGTTATTATAGGACCCTCACAGCCATCACCACATATACGCAGAAGCCCCTTATAATCCAATGTGTCATCTAAATTGTTATTATAGGACCCCCACACCCATCACCACATATACACAGAAGCCCCTTATAATCCAATGTGTCATCTATATTGTTATTATAGGACCCTCACAGCCATCACCACATATACACAGAAGCCCCTTATAATCCAATGTGTCATCTAAATTGTTATTATAGGACCCCCACAGCCATCACCACATATACACAGAACTTCTTATAATCCAATGTGTTAACAATATTGTTATTATAGGACCCCCACACCCATCACCACATATACACAGAAGCCCCTTATAATCCAATGTGTCTCCTATATTGTTATTATAGGACCCCCACAGCCATCACCGCATATACGCAGAAGCCCCTTATAATCCAATATGTCATCTATATTGTTATTATAGGACCCCCACAGCCATCACCACATATACACAGAAGCCCCTTATAATCCAATGTGTCATCTATATTGTTATTATAGGACCCCCACAGCCATCACCACATATACACAGAAGCCCCTTATAATCCAATGTGTCATCTATATTGTTATTATAGGACCCCCACACCCATCATCACATATACGCAGAAGCCCCTTATAATCCAATGTGTCATCTATATTGTTATTATAGGACACCCACACCCATTATCACATATACACAGAATCCCCTATAATCCAATGTGTCTCCTATATTGTTATTATAGGACCCCCACAGCCAACACCACATATACACAGAAGCCCCTATAATTCAATGTGTCATCTATATTGTTATTATAGGACCCCCACAGCCATTATCACATATACGCAGAAATTCTTATAATCCAATGTGTCATCTATATTGTTATTATAAGACCCCCACAGCCATCACCATATATACGCAGAAGCCCCTTATACACCAATATGTCATCTATATTGTTATTATAAGACCCCCACAGCCATCACCACATATACACAGAAGCCCCTTATAATCCAATGTGTCATCTATATTGTTATTATAGGACCCCCACAGCCATCACCACATATACACAGAAGCCCCTTATAATCCAATGTGTCATCTATATTGTTATTATAGGACCCCCACAGTCATCACCATATATACGCAGAAGCCCCTTATAATTCAATGTGTCATCTATATTGTTATTATAGGACCCTCACAGCCATCACCACATATACACAGAAGCCCCTATAATCCAATGTGTCATCTATATTGTTATTATAGGACCCCCACACCCATCACCCCATATACACAGAAGCCCCTATAATCCAATGTGTCATCTATATTGTTATTATAGGACCCCCACAGCCATCACCACATATACACAGAAGCCCCTTATAATCCAATGTGTCATCTATATAGTTATTATAGGACCCCCACAGCCATCAGCACATATACACAGAAGCCCCTTATAATCCAATGTGTCATCTATATTGTTATTATAGGACCCCCACACCCATCACCACATATACACAGAAGCCCCTTATAATCCAATGTGTCATCTATATTGTTATTATAGGACCCCCACAGCCATCACCACATATACACAGAAGCCCCTTATAATCCAATGTGTTATCTATATTGTTATTATAGGACCCCCACAGCCATCACCACATATACACAGAACTTCTTATAATCCAATGTGTCATCTATATTGTTATTATAGGACCCCCACAGCCATCACCACATATATGCAGAAGCCCCTTATAATCCAATGTGTCATCTATATTGTTATTATAGGACCCCCACAGCCATCACCACATATATGCAGAAGCCCCTTATAATCCAATGTGTCATCTATATTGTTATTATAGGACCCCCACAGCCATCATCACATATACGCAAAAGCCCCTTATAATCCAATGTGTCTCCTATATTGTTATTATAGGACCCCCACACCCATCACCACATATACGCAGAAGCCCCTTATAATCCAATGTGTCATCTATATTGTTATTATAGGATCCCCACAGCCATCATCACATATACACAGAAGCCCCTTATAATCCTATGTGTCATCTATATTGTTTTTAAAAGACCCCCACAGCCATCACCACATATGCGCAGAAGCCCCTTATAATCCATTGTGTCATCTATATTGTTATTATAGGACCCCCACAGCCATCATCACATATACGCAAAAGCCCCTTATAATCCAATGTGTCTCCTATATTGTTATTATAGGTCCCACACACCCATCACCACATATACGCAGAAGCCCCTTATAATCCAATGTGTCATCTATATTGTTATTATAGGATCCCCACAGCCATCATCACATATACACAGAAGCCCCTTATAATCCTATGTGTCATCTATATTGTTTTTAAAAGACCCCCACAGCCATCACCACATATGCGCAGAAGCCCCTTATAATCCATTGTGTCATCTATATTGTTATTATAGGACCCCCACAGCCATCACCACATATGCGCAGAAGCCCCTTATAATCCAATGTGTCATCTATATTGTTTTTATAAGACCCCCCACAGCCATCATCACATATACGCAAAAGCCCCTTATAATCCAATGTGTCATCTATATTGTTATTATAGGACCCCACAGCCATCACCACATATATGCAGAAGCCCCTTATAATCCAATGTGTCATCTATATTGTTTTTAAAAGACCCCCACAGCCATTACCACATATATGCAGAAGCCCCTTATTATCCAATGTGTCATCTATATTGTTATTATAGGACCCCCACAGCCATCACCACATATATGCAGAAGCCCCTTATAATCCAATGTGTCATTTATATTGTTTTTATAAGACCCCCACAGCCATCATCACATATACGCAAAAGCCCCTTATAATCCAATGTGTCTCCTATATTGTTATTATAGGACCCCCACAGCCATCACCACATATATGCAGAAGCCCCTTATAATCCAATGTGTCATCTATATTGTTATTATAGGACCCCCACAGCCATCATCACATATACACAGAAGCCCCTTATAATCCTATGTGTCATCTATATTGTTATTATAGGACCCCCACAGCCATCATCACATATACACAGAAGCCCCTTATAATCCAATGTGTCATCAATATTGTTATTATAGGACCCCCACAGCCATCACCACATATACACAGAAGCCCCTTATAATCCAATGTGTCATCTACATTATTATTATGAGACCCCCACAGCCATCACCACATATACACAGAAGCCCCTTATAATCCAATGTGTCATCTATATTGTTATTATAGGACCCCCACACCCATCACCACATATACACAGAAGCCACTTATAATCCAATGAGTCATCTATATTGTTATTATAGGACCCCCACAGCCATTACCACATATACACAGAAGCCCCTTATAATTCAATGTGTCATCTATATTGTTATTATAGGACCCCCACAGCCATTACCACATATACACAGAAGCCCCTTATAATCCAATGTGTCATCTAAATTGTTATTATAGGACTCCCACAGCCATCACCACATATACACAGAACTTCTTATTATCCAATGTGTCATCTATATTGTTATTATAGGACCCCCACAACCATCATCACATATACACAAAAGCCCCTTATAATCCAATGTGTCATCTATATTGTTATTATAGGACCCCACAGCCATCACCAAATATACGCAGAAGCCCCTTATAATCCAATGTGTCATCTATATTGTTATTATTGGACCCCCACAGCCATCACCACATATACACAGAAGCCCCTTATAATTCAATGTGTCATCTGTATTGTTATTATAGGACCCCCATAGCCATTACCACATATACGCAGAAGCCCCTTATAATCCAATGTGTCATCTATATTGTTATTATAGGACCCCCACACCCATCACCACATATACACAGAAGCCACTTATAATCCAATGTGTCATCTATATTGTTATTATGGGACCCCCACACCCATCACCACATATACACAGAAGCCCGTTATAATCCAATGTGTCATCTATATTGTTATTATAGGACCCCCACACCCATCACCACATATACACAGAAGCCCCTATATCCAATGTGTCATCTATATTGTTATTATAGGACCCCCACAGCCATCACCACATATGCACAGAAGTCCCTTATAATCCAATGTGTCATCTATATTGTTATTATAGGACCCCCAAAGCCATTACCACATATACACAGAAGCCATTTATAATCCAATGTGTCATCTACATTATTGTTATAAGACCCCCACAGCCATCACCACATATACGCAGAAGCCCCTTATAATCCAATGGGTCATCTATATTGTTATTATAGGACCCCCACAGCCATCACCACATATACACAGAACTTCTTATTATCCAATGTGTCATCTATATTGTTATTATAGGACCCCCACAACCATCATCACATATACACAAAAGCCCCTTATAATCCAATGTGTCATCTATATTGTTATTATAGGACCCCACAGCCATCACCAAATATACGCAGAAGCCCCTTATAATCCAATGTGTCATCTATATTGTTATTATTGGACCCCCACAGCCATCACCACATATACACAGAAGCCCCTTATAATTCAATGTGTCATCTGTATTGTTATTATAGGACCCCCATAGCCATTACCACATATACGCAGAAGCCCCTTATAATCCAATGTGTCATCTATATTGTTATTATAGGACCCCCACACCCATCACCACATATACACAGAAGCCACTTATAATCCAATGTGTCATCTATATTGTTATTATGGGACCCCCACACCCATCACCACATATACACAGAAGCCCGTTATAATCCAATGTGTCATCTATATTGTTATTATAGGACCCCCACACCCATCACCACATATACACAGAAGCCCCTATATCCAATGTGTCATCTATATTGTTATTATAGGACCCCCACAGCCATCACCACATATGCACAGAAGTCCCTTATAATCCAATGTGTCATCTATATTGTTATTATAGGACCCCCAAAGCCATTACCACATATACACAGAAGCCATTTATAATCCAATGAGTCATCTATATTGTTATTATAGGACCCCCACAGCCATCACCACATATACACAGAAGCCCCTTATAATTCAATGTGTCATCTATATTGTTATTATAGGACCCCCACAGCCATCACCACATATACACAGAAGCCCCTTATAATCCAATGTGTCATTTATATTGTTATTATAGGACCCCCACACCCATCACCACATATACACAGAAGCCCCTATAATCCAATGTGTCTCCTATATTGTTATTATAGGACCCCCACAGCCATCACCACATATGCACAGAAGCACCTTATAATCCAATGTGTCATCTATATTGTTATTATAGGACCCCCAAAGCCATCACCGCATATACGCAGAAGCCCCTTATAATCCAATGTGTCATCTATATTGTTATTAAAGGACCCCACAGCCATCACCACATATACGCAGAAGCCCCTTATAATCCATTGTGTCATCTATATTGTTATTATAGGACCCACACACCCATCATCACATATAAGCAGAAGCCCCTATAATCCAATGTGTCATCTATATTGTTATTATAGGACCCCCACAGCCATCACCACATATACGCAGAAGCCCCTTATAATCCAATGTGTCTCCTATATTGTTATTATAGGACCCCCACACCCATCACCACATATAAGCAGAAGCCCCTATAATCCAATGTGTCATCTATATTGTTATTATAGGACCCCCACAGCCATCACCACATATACACAGAAGCCCCTTATAATCCAGGGTGTCATCTATATTGTTATTATAGGACCCTCACAGCCATCACCACATATACGCAGAAGCCCCTTATAATCCAATGTGTCATCTATATTGTTATTATAGGACCCCCACAGCCATCACCACATATACACAGAAGCCCCTTATAATCCAATGTGTCATCTATATTGTTATTATAAGACCCCCACAGCCATCACCACATATACGCAGAAGCCCCTTATAATCCAATGTGTCATCTTTATTGTTATTATAGGACCCCCACAGCCATCACCGCATATACACAGAAGCCCCTTATAATCCAATGTGTCTCCTATATTGTTATTATAGGACCCCCACAGCCATCACCACATATACACAGAAGCCCCTTATAATCCAATGTGTCATCTATATTGTTATTATAGGACCCCCACACCCATCATCACATATAAGCAGAAGCCCCTATAATCCAATGTGTCATCTATATTGTTATTATAGGACCCCCACAGCCATCACCACATATACACAGAAGCCCCTTATAATCCAATGTGTCTCCTATATTGTTATTATAGGACCCCCACACCCATCACCACATATAAGCAGAAGCCCCTTATAATCCAGGGTGTCATCTATATTGTTATTATAGGACCCCCACAGCCATCACCACATATACACAGAAGCCCCTTATAATCCAGGGTGTCATCTATATTGTTATTATAGGACCCCCACAGCCATCACCACATATACACAGAAGCCCCTTATAATCCAATGTGTCATCTATATTGTTATTATAGGACCCCCACAGCCATCACCACATATACACAGAAGCCCCTTATAATCCAATGTGTCATCTATATTGTTATTATAAGACCCCCACACCCATCATCACATATAAGCAGAAGCCCCTTATAATCCAATGTGTCATCTATATTGTTATTATAGGACCCCCACAGCCATCACCACATATACACAGAAGCCCCTTATAATCCAATGTGTCATCTATATTGTTATTATAGGACCCCCACAGTCATCACCATATATACGCAGAAGCCCCTTATACACCAATGTGTCATCTATATTGTTATTATAGGACCCCCACAGCCATTACCACATATACACAGAAGCCCCTTATAATCCAATGTGTCATCTATATTGTTATTATAGGACCCCCACAGCCATCACCACATATACACAGAAGCCCCTTATAATCCAATGTGTCATCTATATTGTTATTATAGGACCCCCACACCCATCACCCCATAAACACAGAAGCCCCTTATAATCCAATGTGTCATCTATATTGTTATTATAGGACCCCCACAGCCATCACCACATATACACAGAACTATTTATAATCCAATGTGTCATCTATATTGTTATTATAGGACCCCCACAGCCATTACCACATATACACAGAAGCCCCTTATAATCCAATGTGTCATCTATATTGTTTTTAAAAGACCCCCACAGCCATCACCACATATGCGCAGAAGCCCCTTATAATCCAATGTGTCATCTATATTGTTATTATAGGACCCCCACAGCCATCACCCCATATACACAGAAGCCCCTTATAATCCAATGTGTCATCTAAATTGTTATTATAGGACCCCCACAGCCATCACCACATATACACAGAACTTCTTATAATCCAATGTGTCATCTATATTGTTATTATAGGACCCCCACAGCCATCATCACATATACGCAGAAGCCCCTTATAATCCAATGTGTCATCAATATTGTTATTATAGGACCCCCACAGCCATCACCACATATACACAGAAGCCCCTTATAATCCAATGTGTCATCTACATTATTATTATGAGACCCCCACAGCCATCACCACATATACACAGAAGCCCCTTATAATCCAATGTGTCATCTATATTGTTATTATAGGACCCCCACACCCATCACCACATATACACAGAAGCCACTTATAATCCAATGAGTCATCTATATTGTTATTATAGGACCCCCACAGCCATTACCACATATACACAGAAGCCCCTTATAATTCAATGTGTCATCTATATTGTTATTATAGGACCCCCACAGCCATTACCACATATACACAGAAGCCCCTTATAATCCAATGTGTCATCTAAATTGTTATTATAGGACTCCCACAGCCATCACCACATATACACAGAACTTCTTATTATCCAATGTGTCATCTATATTGTTATTATAGGACCCCCACAACCATCATCACATATACACAAAAGCCCCTTATAATCCAGTGTGTCATCTATATTGTTATTATAGGACCCCACAGCCATCACCAAATATACGCAGAAGCCCCTTATAATCCAATGTGTCATCTATATTGTTATTATAGGACCCCCACAGCCATCACCACATATACACAGAAGCCCCTTATAATCCAATGTGTCATCTATATTGTTATTATTGGACCCCCACAGCCATCACCACATATACACAGAAGCCCCTTATAATTCAATGTGTCATCTGTATTGTTATTATAGGACCCCCATAGCCATTACCACATATACGCAGAAGCCCCTTATAATCCAATGTGTCATCTATATTGTTATTATAGGACCCCCACACCCATCACCACATATACACAGAAGCCACTTATAATCCAATGTGTCATCTATATTGTTATTATGGGACCCCCACACCCATCACCACATATACACAGAAGCCCGTTATAATCCAATGTGTCATCTATATTGTTATTATAGGACCCCCACACCCATCACCACATATACACAGAAGCCCCTATATCCAATGTGTCATCTATATTGTTATTATAGGACCCCCACAGCCATCACCACATATGCACAGAAGTCCCTTATAATCCAATGTGTCATCTATATTGTTATTATAGGACCCCCAAAGCCATTACCACACATACACAGAAGCCACTTATAATCCAATGAGTCATCTATATTGTTATTATAGGACCCCCACAGCCATCACCACATATACACAGAAGCCCCTTATAATTCAATGTGTCATCTATATTGTTATTATAGGACCCCCACAGCCATCACCACATATACACAGAAGCCCCTTATAATCCAATGTGTCATTTATATTGTTATTATAGGACCCCCACACCCATCACCACATATACACAGAAGCCCCTATAATCCAATGTGTCTCCTATATTGTTATTATAGGACCCCCACAGCCATCACCACATATGCACAGAAGCACCTTATAATCCAATGTGTCATCTATATTGTTATTATAGGACCCCCAAAGCCATCACCGCATATACGCAGAAGCCCCTTATAATCCAATGTGTCATCTATATTGTTATTAAAGGACCCCACAGCCATCACCACATATACGCAGAAGCCCCTTATAATCCATTGTGTCATCTATATTGTTATTATAGGACCCACACACCCATCATCACATATAAGCAGAAGCCCCTATAATCCAATGTGTCATCTATATTGTTATTATAGGACCCCCACAGCCATCACCACATATACGCAGAAGCCCCTTATAATCCAATGTGTCTCCTATATTGTTATTATAGGACCCCCACACCCATCACCACATATAAGCAGAAGCCCCTATAATCCAATGTGTCATCTATATTGTTATTATAGGACCCCCACAGCCATCACCACATATACACAGAAGCCCCTTATAATCCAGGGTGTCATCTATATTGTTATTATAGGACCCCCACAGCCATCACCACATATACGCAGAAGCCCCTTATAATCCAATGTGTCATCTATATTGTTATTATAGGACCCCCACAGCCATCACCACATATACACAGAAGCCCCTTATAATCCAATGTGTCATCTATATTGTTATTATAAGACCCCCACAGCCATCACCACATATACGCAGAAGCCCCTTATAATCCAATGTGTCATCTTTATTGTTATTATAGGACCCCCACAGCCATCACCGCATATACACAGAAGCCCCTTATAATCCAATGTGTCTCCTATATTGTTATTATAGGACCCCCACAGCCATCACCACATATACACAGAAGCCCCTTATAATCCAATGTGTCATCTATATTGTTATTATAGGACCCCCATAGCCATCACCACATATACACAGAACTTCTTATAATCCAATGTGTCATCTATATTGTTATTATAGGTCCCCCACACCCATCATCACATATAAGCAGAAGCCCCTATAATCCAATGTGTCATCTATATTGTTATTATAGGACCCCCACAGCCATCACCACATATACACAGAAGCCCCTTATAATCCAATGTGTCTCCTATATTGTTATTATAGGACCCCCACACCCATCACCACATATAAGCAGAAGCCCCTATAATCCAATGTGTCATCTACATTGTTATTATAGGACCCCCACAGCCATCACCACATATACACAGAAGCCCCTTATAATCCAGGGTGTCATCTATATTGTTATTATAGGACCCCCACAGCCATCACCACATATACACAGAAGCCCCTTATAATCCAATGTGTCATCTATATTGTTATTATAGGACCCCCACAGTCTTCACCACATATACGCAGAAGCCCCTATATCCAATGTGTCATCTATATTGTTATTATAGGACCCCCACACCCATCACCACATATACACAGAAGCCCCTTATAATCCAATGTGTCATCTATATTGTTATTATAGGACCCCCACAGTCATCACCACATATACGCAGAAGCCCCTTATAATCCAATGTGTCTCCTATATTGTTGTTATAGGACCCCCACAGTCATCACCACATATACGCAGAAGCCCCTTATAATCCAATGTGTCATCTATATTGTTATTATAGGACCCCCACAGTCATCACCACATATACGCAGAAGCCCCTTATAATCCAATGTGTCATCTATATTGTTATTATAGGACCCCACAGCCATCATCACATATACACAGAAGCCCCTTATAATCCAATGTGTCATCTATATTGTTATTATAGGTCCCCCACAGCCATCACCACATATACACAGAAGCCCCTTATAATCCAATGTGTCATCTATATTGTTATTATAGGACCCCCACAGCCATCACCACATATACGCAGAAGCCCCTTATAACCCAATGTGTCATCTATATTGTTATTATAGGACCCCCACACCCATCACCACATATACACAGAAGCCCATTATAATCCAATGTGTCATCTATATTGTTATTATAGGACCCCCACAGCCATCACCACATATACGCAGAAGCCCCTTATAATCCAATGTGTCATCTATATTGTTATTATAGGTCCCCCACAGCCATCACCACATATACACAGAAGCCCCTTATAATCCAATGTGTCATCTATATTGTTATTATAGGACCCCCACACCCATCATCACATATACACAGAAGCCCCTTATAATCCAATGTGTCATCTATATTGTTATTATAGGTCCCCCACAGCCATCACCACATATACACAGAAGCCCCTTATAATCCAATGTGTCATCTATATTGTTATTATAGGACCCCACAGCCATCATCACATATACACAGAAGCCCCTTATAATCCAATGTGTCATCTATATTGTTATTATAGGACCCCCACACCCATCACCACATATACACAGAAGCCCCTTATAATCCAATGTGTCATCTATATTGTTATTATAGGACCCCCACAGCCATCACCACATATACGCAGAAGCCCCTTATAATCCAATGTGTCATCTATATTGTTATTATAGGACCCCCACAGCCATCACCATATATACTCAGAAGCCCCTTATAATCCAATGTGTCATCTATATTGTTATTATAGGACCCCCACAGTCATCACCACATATACGCAGAAGCCCCTTATAATCCAATGTGTCATCTATATTGTTATTTTAGGACCCCCACAGCCATCACCACATATATGCAGAAGCCCCTATAATCCAATGTGTCTCCTATATTGTTATTATAGGACCCCCACCCCCATCACCACATATACATAGAAGCCCCTTATAATCCAATGTGCAGCGTCGGACTGGCCCACCGGGGAAACGGTGGATTCTCCGGTGGGCCCTGGCATCTGGTGGGCCCTGGCACCTGCTGGCATACAGGGCCAGCAGTTGCCTAGGGCCCCCGCTGCTTCAGGGGCCCCCAGCCAGTGGTGTGTCGCACACCATGCAGCTGCTATGGGGGCCCCTGGGGTGTCAGGAGGCAGGAGCCCCTGTCCCCACTGCTAAAGAGAAATGAATATTCACTGCGAAGCAGTGAATATCATTTCAGGTCTCCACCCCCAGAGGCCCCGCCCCCAGCCCAGTAAGCTGCTCTGCATCAGGGCCGGCGCCGCCCTCAGTCCTCTCTGCTCCTGGCTCACAGCCAGTGCGCGATGACGTCACTACATCGCGCACCCGCTGTGTGTCTGGCAGAGGGGGCAGCTCCTGACACTGAAGCCGGGATCAGCGTGGGAGCGAGGAGGAGAGGTGAGTATTGTGTTTTGTTTTGTTTTTTTATATCTCTCTCGCTCTCTCTATCTATCTATCTATCTATCTCTATATATCTCTCTCTCTATCTCTCTTATATCTATCTATCTCTATCTATTATCTATCTCTATCTATCTATTTCTATATCTATCTCTATCTATTTCTATATCTATCTCTATCTATTATCTATCTCTATCTATTTCTATATCTATCTCTATCTATTATCTATATCTATCTATTTCTATATCTATCTCTATCGCTCTATCTTTATATCTATCTTTCTATCTCTACATCTATCTCTATATCTATCTATCTATCTATATATATATATCTCTATATCTATCTATTATGTCTATCTATCTATATATCTATCTATCTCTATATGTATTATCTCTATATTTATTATCTATCTAGCTACCATCTATATCTATCTATCTTTATCTATATATATCTCTATCTAATATCTATATCTATCTATCTATCTCTATACCTATCTATTTATCTATCCGTTATCTATCTCTATATCTTTTCTCTGTATCTATCTATCTCTATATCTATATCTCTCGCTATCTATCGCTCTATCTCTATATCTATATCTATATATCTATCTCTATCTATCTCTATATCTATATTTCTCTCTATATCTATCTATTTCTCTTTATTTCTATCTCTATATCTCTATATCTATCTCTCTGTATATCTATCTATCGCTCTATCTCTATATCTATCTTTCTATCTCTATATCTATCTATCTTTATCTATTTATCTCTATATCTTTTCTCTGTATCTATCTCTCTCTTATATCTATCTATCTCTATATATATCTATTATCTCTATATCTATATCTATTTCTCTCTATATCTCTCTCTATATCTATCTATTTATCTCTATCTCTATATCTATCTCTCTGTATATCTATCTATCTCTATATCTATCTATCTTTCTCTATCTATCTATCTATCTATCTATTTATCTCTATCTATTATCTATATCTATCTCTATCTATCGCTCTATCTCTATATCTATCTTTCTATCTCTACATATATCTCTATATCTATCTTTCTATCTATATCTATCTATATCTATCTATTATTACTATCTATCTTGCTATCTCTATTATCTATATCTATCTATCTCTATATCTTTCTATCTTACTCTATCTCTATATTTATTATCTATCTTTATCTCTATCTATTATCTATATCTATATCTATCTATCTATTTATCGATCTCTGTATCTATCTCTCTCTCTATCTACCGCTCTCTATCTCTATCTATCTTTATATCTATATCTATCTATCTCTATATCTATTATCTCTATATCTATCTACCTATCTATCTCTATATCTATCTCTCTATATATATCTGTTTCTCTCTATATCTATCTCTATATCTCTCTCTATAGCTATCTATATATTATCTCTATATCTATCTATCTATATATTATCTCTATATCTATCTATCTATCTCTATATCTATCTATCTATCTATCTATCTCTATATCTGTTATCTCTATATCCATATCTATCTCTATATCCATATCTATCTCTATATCTATCTATCTCTATATAGCTATCTTTCTATCTAACACTATATCTCTATATCTATCTCTATATCTCATTATCTATCAATCTCTATCTCTCTCTCTTTATCTATCTATCTATTGATCTATCCATCTATCTCTATATCTATCTCTATATCTATCTATTATATCTATCTATTATCTCTATTATCTATATCTATCTATCCATCTATCTATCTAGCTATCTCTATCTATCTCTATATCTCTCTATATCTATCTTTCTAACTCTATATCTATCTATCTCTATACATATCTCTATATCTAGCTATTATCTCTATATCTATCTCTATATCTATCTTTCTATATCTATCTGTCTCTATATCTATCTCTATATCTATCTATCTATCTATCTATCTCTATTATCTCTATATCTATCTCTATATATCTCTATATCTATTTTTATTTATAGCCATCTATCTATATATTTATCTCTATATCTATATATGTCTATATTATTATTATTATTATTATTATTATTATTATTATTATTATTATTATTATATCTGTATATCTCTATCTATTATCTATCTCTATCTATTATCTATCTCTATCTATATATCTATCTCTATATCTTTCTATCTATAGCTATCTATCTCTATATCTATCTATCTATCTATCTATCTATCTATCTATCTATCTATCTATCTATCTATCTATCCATTATCTATTTTCTATCTATCTCTATATCTATCTATCTATCTTTCTTTCTATATCTATCTTTATATCTATCTCTATCTCTATCTATCTCTATGAATCTTTCTATCTATATCTATCCATTATCTACTTTCTATCCATTATCTACTATCTATCTCTATATCTATCTATTTCTACATCTATCTTTCTATCTATATCTATCTAACTCTATATCTATATAGCATTATACCCTATGAGGGGGTGCATTATTCCCTATGAGGGGGGCAGTATTATACCCTATGAGGGGGCAGCATTATACCCTATGAGGAGGCAGCATTATACCCTATGAGGAGGGCAGCATTATTCCCTATGAGGGGGTGCATTATACCCTATGAGGGGGTGCATTATTCCCTATGAGGGGGGCAGTATTATACCCTATGAGGGGGGCAGTATTATACCCTATGAGGGGTCAGCATTATACCCTATGAGGGGTCAGCATTATACCCTATGAGGGGGTGCATTATTCCCTATGAGGGGGGCAGTATTATACCCTATGAGGGGGTGCATTATTCCCTATGAGGGGGGCAGTGTTATACCCTATGAGGGGGGGCAGTATTATACCCTATGAGGGGGGCAGTATTATACCCTATGAGGGGGCAGCATTATACCCTATGAGGGGGTGCATTATTCCCTATGAGGGGGGCAGTATTATACCCTATGAGGGGGGCAGTATTATACCCTATGAGGGGGTGCATTATACCCTATGAGGGGGTGCATTATACCCTATGAGGGGGTGCATTATACCCTATGAGGGGGGCAGTATTATATTCTATGAGATGGCTGCATTATATTCTATGAGATGGCTGCATTATACTATGTGAGGGGGCTGCTTTATATTCTATGAGGGGGCTACCCCAACTCCTGCTACATAATTAAGACATGTACAACCTTATATTATACCCGGACATTAGCGTGTTTTACCACATAATTGGTGGTCTGGTATTTAACTCTATGCAGCTACATAGTGGGCCCCAAGAATGATTTTCTCTGGTGGGCCCAAGGTGTTCCAGTCCGACGCTGCCAATGTGTCATCTATATTGTTATTATAGGACCCCCACAGCCATCACCACATATACACAGAAGCCCCTTATAATCCAATGTGTCTCCTATATTGTTATTATAGGACCCCCACAGCCATCACCTCATGAACGCAGAAGCCCCTATAATCCAATGTGTCTCCTATATTGTTATTATAGGACCCCCACACCCATCACCCCATATACACAGAAGCCCCTTATAATCCAATGTGTCATCTATATTGTTATTATAGGACCCCACAGCCATCACCACATATACGCAGAAGCTCCTTATAATCCAATGTGTCATCTATATTGTTATTATAGGACCCCCACAGCCATCACCACATATACGCAGAAGCCCCTTATAATCCAATGTGTCATCTATATTGTTATTATAGGTCCCCAATAGCCATCACCACATATACACAGAAGCCCCTTATAATCCAATGTGTCATCTATATTGTTATTATAGGACCCCACAGCCATCACCACATATACGCAGAAGCCCCTTATAATCCAATGTGTCATCTAGATTGTTATTATAGGACCCCCACAGCCATCACCACATATACGCACAAGCCCCTTATAATCCAAGGTGTCATCTATATTGTTATTATAGGACCCCCACACCCATCACCACATATACACAGAAGCCCCTTATAATCCAATGTGTCTCCTATATTGTTATTATAGGACCCCCACACCCATCACCACATATACACAGAACTTCTTATAATCCAATGTGTCATCTATATTGTTATTATAGAACCCCCACAGCCATCACCACATATACGCAGAAGCCCCTTATAATCCAATGTGTCATCTATATTGTTATTATACGTCCCACACACCCATCACCACATATACACAGAACTTCTTATAATCCAATGTGTCATCTATATTGTTATTATAGGACCCCCACAGCCATCACCACATATATGCTGAAGCCCCTTATAATCCAATGTGTCTCCTATATTGTTATTATAGGACCCCCACACCCATCACCACATATAAGCAGAAGCCCCTATAATCCAATGTGTCATCTATATTGTTATTATAGGACCCCCACAGCCATCACCTCATGAACGCAGAAGCCCCTATAATCCAATGTGTCTCCTATATTGTTATTATAGGACCCCCACACCCATCACCACATATAAGCAGAAGCCCCTATAATCCAATGTGTCATCTATATTGTTATTATAGGACCCCCACAGCCATCACCTCATGAACGCAGAAGCCCCTATAATCCAATGTGTCTCCTATATTGTTATTATAGGACCCCCACACCCATCACCCCATATACACAGAAGCCCCTTATAATCCAATGTGTCATCTATATTGTTATTATAGGACCCCACAGCCATCACCACATATACGCAGAAGCTCCTTATAATCCAATGTGTCATCTATATTGTTATTATAGGACCCCCACAGCCATCACCACATATACGCAGAAGCCCCTTATAATCCAATGTGTCATCTATATTGTTATTATAGGTCCCCAATAGCCATCACCACATATACACAGAAGCCCCTTATAATCCAATGTGTCATCTATATTGTTATTATAGGACCCCACAGCCATCACCACATATACGCAGAAGCCCCTTATAATCCAATGTGTCATCTATATTGTTATTATAGGACCCCCACAGCCATCACCACATATACGCACAAGCCCCTTATAATCCAAGGTGTCATCTATATTGTTATTATAGGACCCCCACACCCATCACCACATATACACAGAAGCCCCTTATAATCCAATGTGTCTCCTATATTGTTATTATAGGACCCCCACACCCATCACCACATATACACAGAACTTCTTATAATCCAATGTGTCATCTATATTGTTATTATAGAACCCCCACAGCCATCACCACATATACGCAGAAGCCCCTTATAATCCAATGTGTCATCTATATTGTTATTATAGGTCCCACACACCCATCACCACATATACACAGAACTTCTTATAATCCAATGTGTCATCTATATTGTTATTATAGGACCCCCACAGCCATCACCACATATATGCTGAAGCCCCTTATAATCCAATGTGTCTCCTATATTGTTATTATAGGACCCCCACACCCATCACCACATATAAGCAGAAGCCCCTATAATCCAATGTGTCATCTATATTGTTATTATAGGACCCCCACAGCCATCACCACATATACACAGAAGCCCCTTATAATCCAGGGTGTCATCTATATTGTTATTGTAGGACCCCCACAGCCATCACCACATATACACAGAAGCCCCTTATAATCCAATGTGTCATCTACATTGTTATTATAAGACCCCCACAGCCATCACCACATATAAGCAGAAGCCCCTTATAATCCAATGTGTCATCTATATTGTTATTATAGGACCCCCACAGCCATCACCATATATACGCAGAAGCCCCTTATACACCAATATGTCATCTATATTGTTATTATAAGACCCCCACAGCCATCACCACATATAAGCAGAAGCCCCTTATAATCCAATGTGTCATCTATATTGTTATTATAGGACCCCCACAGCCATCACCACATATACACAGAAGCCCCTTATAATCCAATGTGTCATCTATATTGTTATTATAGGACCCCCACAGTCATCACCATATATACGCAGAAGCCCCTTATACACCAATGTGTCATCTATATTGTTATTATAGGACCCCCACAGCCATCACCACATATAAGCAGAAGCCCCTTATAATCCAATGTGTCATCTATATTGTTATTATAGGACCCCCACAGCCATCACCACATATACACCGAAGCCCCTTATAATCCAATGTGTCATCTATATTGTTATTATAGGACCCCCACAGTCATCACCATATATACGCAGAAGCCCCTTATAATCCAATGTGTCATCTATATTGTTATTATAGGACCCCACAGCCATCACCACATATACGCAGAACTTCTTATAATCCAATGTGTCATCTATATTGTTATTATAGGACCCCACAGCCATCACCACATATGCGCAGAAGCCCCTTATAATCCAATGTGTCATCTATATTGTTATTATAGGACCCCCACAGCCATCACCACATATATGCAGAAGCCCCTTATAATCCAATGTGTCATCTATATTGTTTTTATAAGACCCCAACAGCCATCACCACATATACGCAGAAGCCCCTTATAATCCAATGTGTCATCTATATTGTTATTATATGACCCCCACAGCCATCATCACATATACACAGAACTTTCTATAATCCAATGTGTCTCCTATATTGTTATTATAGGACCCCCACACCCATCACCACATATACGCAGAAGCCCCTTATAATCCAATGTGTCATCTATATTGTTATTATAGGACCCACACACCTATCACCCCATATACACAGAAGCCCTTATAATCCAATGTGTCATCTATATTGTTATTATAGGACCCCCACAGCCATCACCACATATAAGCAAAAGCCCCTTATAATCCAATGTGTCATCAATATTGTTATTATAGGACCCCCACACCCATCACCACATATACACAGAAGCCCCTTATAATCCAATGTGTCATCTATATTGTTATTATAGGACCCCCACAGCCATCACCACATATACACAGAACTTCTTATAATCCAATGTGTCATCTATATTGTTATTATAGGACCCCATAGCCATCACCAAATATACGCAGAAGCCCCTTATAATCCAATGTGTCATCTATATTGTTATTATAGGACCCCCACAGCCATCACCTCATATACACAGAAGCCCCTTATAATCCAATGTGTCATCTATATTGTTATTATTGTACCCCCACAGCCATCACCACATATACACAGAAGCCCCTTATAATTCAATGTGTCATCTGTATTGTTATTATAGGACCCCCACAGCCATTACCACATATACGCAGAAGCCCCTTATAATCCAATGTGTCATCTACATTATTGTTATAAGACCCCCACAGCCATCACCACATATACGCAGAAGCCCCTTATAATCCAATGGGTCATCTATATTGTTATTATAGGACCCCCACAGCCATCACCACATATACACAGAAGCCCCTTATAATCCAATGTGTCATCTATATTGTTATTATAGGACCCCACAGCCATCACCAAATATACGCAAAAGCCCCTAATAATCCAATGTGTCATCTATATTGTTATTATAGGACCCCCACAGCCATCACCACATATACACAGAAGCCCCTTATAATCCAATGTGTCATCTATATTGTTATTATTGTACCCCCACAGCCATCACCACATATACTCAGAAGCCCCTTATAATCCAATGTGTCATCTATATTGTTATTATAGGACCCCCACAGTCATCACCACATATACACAGAAGCCACTTATAATCCAATGTGTCTCCTATATTGTTATTATAGGACCCCCACACCCATCACCCCATATACACAGAAGCCCCTATAATCCAATGTGTCATCTATATTGTTATTATAGGACCCCCAAAGCCATTACCACATATACACAGAAGCCCCTTATAATCCAATGTGTCTCCTATATTGTTATTAAAGGACCCCCACAGCCATCACCACATATACACAGTAGCCCCTTATAATCCAATGTGTCTCCTATATTGTTATTATAGGACCCCCACACCCATCACCACATATACACAGAAGGCCCTTATAATCCAATGTGTCATCTATATTGTTATTATAGGACCCCCACAGTCATCACCACATATACGCAGATGCCCCTTATAATCCAATGTGTCATCTATATTGTTATTATAGGACCCCCACAGCCATCACCACATATACACAGAAGCCCCTTATAATCCAATGTGTCTCCTATATTGTTATTATAGGACCCCCACAGCCATCATCACATATACACAGAAGCCCCTTATAATCCAATGTGTCATCTATATTGTTATTATAGGACCCCCACAGCCATCACCACATATACGCAGAAGCCCCTTATAATCCAATGTGTCTCCTATATTGTTATTATAGGACCCCCACAGCCATCACCACATATACACAGAAGCCCCTTATAATCCAATGTGTATCCTATATTGTTATTATAGGACCCCCACAGCCATCATCACATATACACAGAAGCCCCTTATAATCCAATGTGTCATCTATATTGTTATTATAGGACCCGCATAGTCATCACCACATATACGCAGAAGCCCCTTATAATCCAATGTGTCATCTATATTGTTATTATAGGACCCCCACAGCCATCATCACATATACACAGAAGCCCCTTATAATCCAATGTGTCATCTATATTGTTATTACAGGACCCGCATAGTCATCACCACATATACACAGAAGCCCCTTATAATCCAATGTGTCATCTATATTGTTATTATAGGACCCCCACACCCATCACCACATATACATAAAAGCCCCTTATAATCCAATGTGTCATCTATATTGTTATTATAGGACCCCCACAGCCATCACCACATATACACAGAAGCCCCTTATAATCCAATGTGTCTCCTATATTGTTATTATAGGACCCCCACAGCCATCACCTCATGAACGCAGAAGCTCCTATAATCCAATGTGTCTCCTATATTGTTATTATAGGACCCCCACACCCATCACCCCATATACACAGAAGCCCCTTATAATCCAATGTGTCATCTATATTGTTATTATAGGACCCCACAGCCATCACCACATATACGCAGAAGCCCCTTATACACCAATGTGTCATCTATATTGTTATTATAGGACCCCCACACCCATCACCACATATACGTAGAAGCCCCTTATACACCAATGTGTCATCTATATTGTTATTATAGGACCCCCACATCCATCACCACATATATGCAGAAGCCCCTTATAATCCAATGTGTCATCTATATTGTTTTTAAAAGACCCCCACAGCCATCACCACATATGCGCAGAAGCCCCTTATAATCCAATGTGTCATCTATATTGTTATTATAGGACCCCCACAGCCATCACCACATATATGCAGAAGCCCCTTATAATCCAATGTGTCATCTATATTGTTTTTATAAGACCCCAACAGCCATCACCACATATACGCAGAAGCCCCTTATAATCCAATGTGTCATCTATATTGTTATTATATGACCCCCACAGCCATCATCACATATACACAGAACTTTCTATAATCCAATGTGTCTCCTATATTGTTATTATAGGACCCCCACACCCATCACCACATATACGCAGAAGCCCCTTATAATCCAATGTGTCATCTATATTGTTATTATAGGACCCCCACACCTATCACCCCATATACACAGAAGCCCTTATAATCCAATGTGTCATCTATATTGTTATTATAGGACCCCCACAGCCATCACCACATATAAGCAAAAGCCCCTTATAATCCAATGTGTCATCAATATTGTTATTATAGGACCCCCACACCCATCACCACATATACACAGAAGCCCCTTATAATCCAATGTGTCATCTATATTGTTATTATAGGACCCCCACAGCCATCACCACATATACACAGAACTTCTTATAATCCAATGTGTCATCTATATTGTTATTATAGGACCCCATAGCCATCACCAAATATACGCAGAAGCCCCATATAATCCAATGTGTCATCTATATTGTTATTATAGGACCCCCACAGCCATCACCTCATATACACAGAAGCCCCTTATAATCCAATGTGTCATCTATATTGTTATTATTGTACCCCCACAGCCATCACCACATATACACAGAAGCCCCTTATAATTCAATGTGTCATCTGTATTGTTATTATAGGACCCCCACAGCCATTACCACATATACGCAGAAGCCCCTTATAATCCAATGTGTCATCTACATTATTGTTATAAGACCCCCACAGCCATCACCACATATACGCAGAAGCCCCTTATAATCCAATGGGTCATCTATATTGTTATTATAGGACCCCCACAGCCATCACCACATATACACAGAAGCCCCTTATAATCCAATGTGTCATCTATATTGTTATTATAGGACCCCACAGCCATCACCAAATATACGCAAAAGCCCCTTATAATCCAATGTGTCATCTATATTGTTATTATAGGACCCCCACAGCCATCACCACATATACACAGAAGCCCCTTATAATCCAATGTGTCATCTATATTGTTATTATTGTACCCCCACAGCCATCACCACATATACTCAGAAGCCCCTTATAATCCAATGTGTCATCTATATTGTTATTATAGGACCCCCACAGTCATCACCACATATACACAGAAGCCACTTATAATCCAATGTGTCTCCTATATTGTTATTATAGGACCCCCACACCCATCACCCCATATACACAGAAGCCCCTATAATCCAATGTGTCATCTATATTGTTATTATAGGACCCCCAAAGCCATTACCACATATACACAGAAGCCCCTTATAATCCAATGTGTCTCCTATATTGTTATTAAAGGACCCCCACAGCCATCACCACATATACACAGTAGCCCCTTATAATCCAATGTGTCTCCTATATTGTTATTATAGGACCCCCACACCCATCACCACATATACACAGAAGCCCCTTATAATCCAATGTGTCATCTATATTGTTATTATAGGACCCCCACAGTCATCACCACATATACGCAGATGCCCCTTATAATCCAATGTGTCATCTATATTGTTATTATAGGACCCCCACAGCCATCACCACATATACACAGAAGCCCCTTATAATCCAATGTGTCTCCTATATTGTTATTATAGGACCCCCACAGCCATCATCACATATACACAGAAGCCCCTTATAATCCAATGTGTCATCTATATTGTTATTATAGGACCCGCATAGTCATCACCACATATACGCAGAAGCCCCTTATAATCCAATGTGTCATCTATATTGTTATTATAGGACCCCCACAGCCATCATCACATATACACAGAAGCCCCTTATAATCCAATGTGTCATCTATATTGTTATTACAGGACCCGCATAGTCATCACCACATATACACAGAAGCCCCTTATAATCCAATGTGTCATCTATATTGTTATTATAGGACCCCCACACCCATCACCACATATACATAAAAGCCCCTTATAATCCAATGTGTCATCTATATTGTTATTATAGGACCCCCACAGCCATCACCACATATACACAGAAGCCCCTTATAATCCAATGTGTCTCCTATATTGTTATTATAGGACCCCCACACCCATCACCCCATATACACAGAAGCCCCTTATAATCCAATGTGTCATCTATATTGTTATTATAGGACCCCACAGCCATCACCACATATACGCAGAAGCCCCTTATAATCCAATGTGTCATCTATATTGTTATTATAGGACCCCCACACCCATCACCACATACAGTGGGGCAAAAAAGTATTTAGTCAGTCAGCAATAGTGCAAGTTCCACCACTTAAAAAGATGAGAGGCGTCTGTAATTTACATTATAGGTAGACCTCAACTATGGGAGACAAACTAAGAAAAAAAAATTCAGAAAATCACATTGTCTGTTTTTTTTTTCATTTTATTTGCATATTATGGTGGAAAATAAGTATTTGGTCAGAAACAAAATTTCATCTCAATACTTTGTGATATATCCTTTGTTGGCAATGACAGAGGTCAAACGTTTTCTGTAAGTCTTCACAAGGTTGCCACACACTGTTGTTGGTATGTTGGCCCATTCCTCCATGCAGATCTCCTCTAGAGCAGTGATGTTTTTGGCTTTTCGCTTGGCAACACGGACTTTCAACTCCCTCCAAATTTTTTCTATAGGGTTGAGATCTGGAGACTGGCTAGGCCACTCCAGGACCTTGAAATGCTTCTTACGAAGCCACTCCTTCGTTGCCCTGGTGGTGTGCTTTGGATCATTGTCATGTTGAAAGACCCAGCCACGTTTCATCTTCAATGCCCTTGCTGATGGAAGGAGGTTTGCACTCAAAATCTCACGATACATGGCCCCATTCATTCTTTCATGTACCCGGATCAGTCATCCTGGCCCCTTTGCAGAGAAACAGCCCCAAAGCATGATGTTTCCACCACCATGCTTTACAGTAGGTATGGTGTTTGATGGATGCAACTCAGTATTCTTTTTCCTCCAAACACGACAAGTTGTGTTTCTACCAAACAGTTCCAGTTTGGTTTCATCAGACCATAGGACATTCTCCCAAAACTCCTCTGGATCATCCAAATGCTCTCTAGCAAACTTCAGACGGGCCCGGACATGTACAGGCTTAAGCAGTGGGACACGTCTGGCACTGCAGGATCTGAGTCCATGGTGGCGTAGTGTGTTACTTATGGTAGGCCTTGTTACATTGGTCCCAGCTCTCTACAGTTCATTCACTAGGTCCCCCCACGTGGTTCTGGGATTTTTGCTCACCGTTCTTGTGATCATTCTGACCCCACGGGGTGGGATTTTGCGTGGAGCACCAGATCGAGGGAGATTATCAGTGGTCTTGTATGTCTTCCATTTTCTAATTATTGCTCCCACAGTTGATTTCTTCACTCCAAGCTGGTTGGCTATTGCAGATTCAGTCTTCCCAGCCTGGTGCAGGGCTACAATTTTGTTTCTGGTGTCCTTTGACAGCTCTTTGGTCTTCACCATAGTGGAGTTTGGAGTCAGACTGTTTGAGGATGTGCACAGGTGTCTTTTTATACTGATAACAAGTTTAAACAGGTGCCATTACTACAGGTAATGAGTGGAGGAAAGAGGAGACTCTTAAAGAAGAAGTTACAGGTCTGTGAGAGCCAGAAATCTTGATTGCTTGTTTCTGACCAAATTCTTATTTTCCACCATAATATGCAAATAAAATGAAAAAAAAACAGACAATGTGATTTTCTGGATTTTTTTTTCTCAGTTTGTCTCCCATAGTTGAGGTCTACCTATGATGTAAATTACAGATGCCTCTCATCTTTTTAAGTGTTGGAACTTGCACTATTGCTGACTGACTAAATACTTTTTTGCCCCACTGTATACGTAGAAGCCCCTTATACACCAATGTGTCATCTATATTGTTATTATAGGACCCACACAGCCATCACCACATATACACAGAAGCCCCTTATAATCCAATGTGTCATCTATATTGTTATTATAGGACCCCCACAGTCATCACCACATATACACAGAAGCCAATTATAATCCAATGTGTCATCTATATTGTTATTATAGGTCCCCCACAGCCATCACCACATATACGCAGAAGCCCCTTATACACCAATATGTCATCTATATTGTTATTATAAGACCCCCACAGCCATCACCACATATAAGCAGAAGCCCCTTATAATCCAATGTGTCATCTATATTGTTATTATAGGACCCCCACAGCCATCACCACATATACACAGAAGCCCCTTATAATCCAATGTGTCATCTATATTGTTATTATAGGACCCCCACAGTCATCACCATATATACGTAGAAGCCCCTTATACACCAATGTGTCATCTATATTGTTATTATAGGACCCCCACAGCCATCACCACATATACGCAGAAGCCCCTTATAATCCAATGTGTCATCTATATTGTTCTTATAGGACCCCCACAGCCATCACCACATATACACAGAAGCCCCCAATAATCCAATGTGTCTCCTATATTGTTATTATAGGACCCCCACAGCCATCACCACATATACGCAGAAGCCCCTTATAATCCAATGTGTCATCTATATTGTTCTTATAGGACCCCCACAGCCATCACCACATATACACAGAAGCCCCTTATAATCCAGTGTGTCACCTATATTGTTATTATAGGACCCCCACAGCCATCACCACATATACGCAGAAACCCCTTATAATCCAATGTGTCATCTATATTGTTATTATAGGACCCCCACACCCATCACCACATATACACAGAACTTCTTATAATCCAATGTGTCATCTATATTGTTATTAGAGGACCCCCACAGCCATCACCACATATACACAGAACTTCTTATAATCCAATGTGTCATCTATATTGTTATTAGAGGACCCCCACAGCCATCACCACATATACACAGAAGCCCCTTATAATCCAATGTGTCATCTATATTGTTATTATAGGACCCCCACAGCCATCACCGCATATACGCAGAAGCCCCTTATAATCCAATGTGTCATCTATATTGTTATTATAGGACCCCCACAGCCATCACCACTAATACACAGAACTTCTTATAATCCAATGTGTCATCTATATTGTTATTAGAGGACCCCCACAGCCATCACCACATATACACAGAAGCCCCTTATAATCCAATGTGTCATCTATATTGTTATTATAGGACCCCCACAGCCATCACCGCATATACGCAGAAGCCCCTTATAATCCAATGTGTCATCTATATTGTTATTATAGGACCCCCACAGCCATCACCACATATACACAGAACTTCTTATAATCCAATGTTTCATCTATATTGTTATTATAGGACCCCCACAGCCATCACCACATATACACAGAAGCCCCTTATAATCCAATGTGTCATCTATATTGTTATTATAGGACCCCCACACCCATCATCACATATAAGCAGAAGCCCCTATAATCCAATGTGTCATCTATATTGTTATTATAGGACCCCCACAGCCATCACCACATATACGCAGAAGCCCCTTATAATCCAATGTGTCTTCTATATTGTTATTATAGGACCCCCACACCCATCACCACATATAAGCAGAAGCCCCTATAATCCAATGTGTCATCTATATTGTTATTATAGGACCCCCACAGCCATCACCACATATACACAGAAGCCCCTTATAATCCAATGTGCCTCCTATATTGTTATTATAGGACCCCCACAGCCATCACCACATATACACAGAAGCCCCTTATAATCCAATGTGTCATCTATATTGTTATTATAGGACCCCCACACCCATCACCACATATACACAGAAGCCCCTATAATCCAATGTGTCATCTATATTGTTATTATAGGACCCCCACAGCCATCACCACATATACACAGAAGCCTCTTATAATCCTATGTGTCATCTATATTGTTATTATAGGACCCCCACAGCCATCACCACATATACACAGAAGCCCCTTATAATCCAATGTGTCATCTATATTGTTATTCTAGGACCCCCACAGCCATCACCACATATAAACAGAAGCCCCTTATAATCCAATGTGTCATCTATATTGTTTTTATAGGACCCCAACAGCCATCACCACATATACACAGAAGCCCCTTATAATCCAATGTGTCATCTATATTGTTTTTTATAGGCCCCCACAGCCATCACCACATATACACAGAAGCCCCTTATAATCTAATGTGTCATCTATATTGTTATTATAGGACCCCAACAGCCATCACCATATATATGCAGAAGCCCCTTATAATCCAATGTGTCATCTATATTGTTTTTATAAGACCCCCACAGCCATCATCACATATACACAGAAGCCCCTTATAATCCAATGTGTCATCTATATTGTTATTATAGGACCCCCACAGCCATCACCACATATACACAGAAGCCCCTTATAATCCAATGTGTCATCTACATTGTTATTATAAGACCCCCACAGCCATCACCACATATAAGCAGAAGCCCCTTATAATCCAATGTGTCATCTATATTGTTATTATAGGACCCCCACAGCCATCACCATATATACGCAGAAGCCCCTTATACACCAATATGTCATCTATATTGTTATTATAAGACCCCCACAGCCATCACCACATATAAGCAGAAGCCCCTTATAATCCAATGTGTCATCTATATTGTTATTATAGGACCCCCACAGCCATCACCACATATACACAGAAGCCCCTTATAATCCAATGTGTCATCTATATTGTTATTATAGGACCCCCACAGCCATCACCACATATACACAGAAGCCCCTTATAATCCAATGTGTCATCTATATTGTTATTATAGGACCCCCACAGTCATCACCATATATACGCAGAAGCCCCTTATACACCAATGTGTCATCTATATTGTTATTATAGGACCCCCACAGCCATCACCACATATAAGCAGAAGCCCCTTATAATCCAATGTGTCATCTATATTGTTATTATAGGACCCCCACAGCCATCACCACATATACACAGAAGCCCCTTATAATCCAATGTGTCATCTATATTGTTATTATAGGACCCCCACAGTCATCACCATATATACGCAGAAGCCCCTTATAATCCAATGTGTCATCTATATTGTTATTATAGGACCCCACAGCCATCACCACATATACGCAGAACTTCTTATAATCCAATGTGTCATCTATATTGTTATTATAGGACCCCCACATCCATCACCACATATATGCAGAAGCCCCTTATAATCCAATGTGTCATCTATATTGTTTTTAAAAGACCCCCACAGCCATCACCACATATGCGCAGAAGCCCCTTATAATCCAATGTGTCATCTATATTGTTATTATAGGACCCCCACAGCCATCACCACATATATGCAGAAGCCCCTTATAATCCAATGTGTCATCTATATTGTTTTTATAAGACCCCAACAGCCATCACCACATATACGCAGAAGCCCATTATAATCCAATGTGTCATCTATATTGTTATTATATGACCCCCACAGCCATCATCACATATACACAGAACTTTCTATAATCCAATGTGTCTCCTATATTGTTATTATAGGACCCCCACACCCATCACCACATATACGCAGAAGCCCCTTATAATCCAATGTGTCATCTATATTGTTATTATAGGACCCACACACCTATCACCCCATATACACAGAAGCCCTTATAATCCAATGTGTCATCTATATTGTTATTATAGGACCCCCACAGCCATCACCACATATAAGCAAAAGCCCCTTATAATCCAATGTGTCATCAATATTGTTATTATAGGACCCCCACACCCATCACCACATATACACAGAAGCCCCTTATAATCCAATGTGTCATCTATATTGTTATTATAGGACCCCCACAGCCATCACCACATATACACAGAACTTCTTATAATCCAATGTGTCATCTATATTGTTATTATAGGACCCCATAGCCATCACCAAATATACGCAGAAGCCCCTTATAATCCAATGTGTCATCTATATTGTTATTATAGGACCCCCACAGCCATCACCTCATATACACAGAAGCCCCTTATAATCCAATGTGTCATCTATATTGTTATTATTGTACCCCCACAGCCATCACCACATATACACAGAAGCCCCTTATAATTCAATGTGTCATCTGTATTGTTATTATAGGACCCCCACAGCCATTACCACATATACGCAGAAGCCCCTTATAATCCAATGTGTCATCTACATTATTGTTATAAGACCCCCACAGCCATCACCACATATACGCAGAAGCCCCTTATAATCCAATGGGTCATCTATATTGTTATTATAGGACCCCCACAGCCATCACCACATATACACAGAAGCCCCTTATAATCCAATGTGTCATCTATATTGTTATTATAGGACCCCACAGCCATCACCAAATATACGCAGAAGCCCCTTATAATCCAATGTGTCATCTATATTGTTATTATAGGACCCCCACAGCCATCACCTCATATACACAGAAGCCCCTTATAATCCAATGTGTCATCTATATTGTTATTATTGTACCCCCACAGCCATCACCACATATACACAGAAGCCCCTTATAATTCAATGTGTCATCTGTATTGTTATTATAGGACCCCCACAGCCATTACCACATATACGCAGAAGCCCCTTATAATCCAATGTGTCATCTACATTATTGTTATAAGACCCCCACAGCCATCACCACATATACGCAGAAGCCCCTTATAATCCAATGGGTCATCTATATTGTTATTATAGGACCCCCACAGCCATCACCACATATACACAGAAGCCCCTTATAATCCAATGTGTCATCTATATTGTTATTATAGGACCCCACAGCCATCACCAAATATACGCAAAAGCCCCTAATAATCCAATGTGTCATCTATATTGTTATTATAGGACCCCCACAGCCATCACCACATATACTCAGAAGCCCCTTATAATCCAATGTGTCATCTATATTGTTATTATAGGACCCCCACAGTCATCACCACATATACACAGAAGCCACTTATAATCCAATGTGTCTCCTATATTGTTATTATAGGACCCCCACACCCATCACCCCATATACACAGAAGCCCCTATAATCCAATGTGTCATCTATATTGTTATTATAGGACCCCCAAAGCCATTACCACATATACACAGAAGCCCCTTATAATCCAATGTGTCTCCTATATTGTTATTAAAGGACCCCCACAGCCATCACCACATATACACAGTAGCCCCTTATAATCCAATGTGTCTCCTATATTGTTATTATAGGACCCCCACACCCATCACCACATATACACAGAAGCCCCTTATAATCCAATGTGTCATCTATATTGTTATTATAGGACCCCCACAGTCATCACCACATATACGCAGATGCCCCTTATAATCCAATGTGTCATCTATATTGTTATTATAGGACCCCCACAGCCATCACCACATATACACAGAAGCCCCTTATAATCCAATGTGTCTCCTATATTGTTATTATAGGACCCCCACAGCCATCATCACATATACACAGAAGCCCCTTATAATCCAATGTGTCATCTATATTGTTATTATAGGACCCCCACAGCCATCACCACATATACGCAGAAGCCCCTTATAATCCAATGTGTCTCCTATATTGTTATTATAGGACCCCCACAGCCATCACCACATATACACAGAAGCCCCTTATAATCCAATGTGTCTCCTATATTGTTATTATAGGACCCCCACAGCCATCATCACATATACACAGAAGCCCCTTATAATCCAATGTGTCATCTATATTGTTATTATAGGACCCGCATAGTCATCACCACATATACGCAGAAGCCCCTTATAATCCAATGTGTCATCTATATTGTTATTATAGGACCCCCACAGCCATCATCACATATACACAGAAGCCCCTTATAATCCAATGTGTCATCTATATTGTTATTACAGGACCCGCATAGTCATCACCACATATACACAGAAGCCCCTTATAATCCAATGTGTCATCTATATTGTTATTATAGGACCCCCACACCCATCACCACATATACATAAAAGCCCCTTATAATCCAATGTGTCATCTATATTGTTATTATAGGACCACCACAGCCATCACCACATATACACAGAAGCCCCTTATAATCCAATGTGTCTCCTATATTGTTATTATAGGACCCCCACAGCCATCACCTCATGAACGCAGAAGCTCCTATAATCCAATGTGTCTCCTATATTGTTATTATAGGACCCCCACACCCATCACCCCATATACACAGAAGCCCCTTATAATCCAATGTGTCATCTATATTGTTATTATAGGACCCCACAGCCATCACCACATATACGCAGAAGCCCCTTATAATCCAATGTGTCATCTATATTGTTATTATAGGACCCCCACACCCATCACCACATATACGTAGAAGCCCCTTATACACCAATGTGTCATCTATATTGTTATTATAGGACCCCCACATCCATCACCACATATATGCAGAAGCCCCTTATAATCCAATGTGTCATCTATATTGTTTTTAAAAGACCCCCACAGCCATCACCACATATGCGCAGAAGCCCCTTATAATCCAATGTGTCATCTATATTGTTATTATAGGACCCCCACAGCCATCACCACATATATGCAGAAGCCCCTTATAATCCAATGTGTCATCTATATTGTTTTTATAAGACCCCAACAGCCATCACCACATATACGCAGAAGCCCCTTATAATCCAATGTGTCATCTATATTGTTATTATATGACCCCCACAGCCATCATCACATATACACAGAACTTTCTATAATCCAATGTGTCTCCTATATTGTTATTATAGGACCCCCACACCCATCACCACATATACGCAGAAGCCCCTTATAATCCAATGTGTCATCTATATTGTTATTATAGGACCCCCACACCTATCACCCCATATACACAGAAGCCCTTATAATCCAATGTGTCATCTATATTGTTATTATAGGACCCCCACAGCCATCACCACATATAAGCAAAAGCCCCTTATAATCCAATGTGTCATCAATATTGTTATTATAGGACCCCCACACCCATCACCACATATACACAGAAGCCCCTTATAATCCAATGTGTCATCTATATTGTTATTATAGGACCCCCACAGCCATCACCACATATACACAGAACTTCTTATAATCCAATGTGTCATCTATATTGTTATTATAGGACCCCATAGCCATCACCAAATATACGCAGAAGCCCCTTATAATCCAATGTGTCATCTATATTGTTATTATAGGACCCCCACAGCCATCACCTCATATACACAGAAGCCCCTTATTATCCAATGTGTCATCTATATTGTTATTATTGTACCCCCACAGCCATCACCACATATACACAGAAGCCCCTTATAATTCAATGTGTCATCTGTATTGTTATTATAGGACCCCCACAGCCATTACCACATATACGCAGAAGCCCCTTATAATCCAATGTGTCATCTACATTATTGTTATAAGACCCCCACAGCCATCACCACATATACGCAGAAGCCCCTTATAATCCAATGGGTCATCTATATTGTTATTATAGGACCCCCACAGCCATCACCACATATACACAGAAGCCCCTTATAATCCAATGTGTCATCTATATTGTTATTATAGGACCCCACAGCCATCACCAAATATACGCAAAAGCCCCTTATAATCCAATGTGTCATCTATATTGTTATTATAGGACCCCCACAGCCATCACCACATATACACAGAAGCCCCTTATAATCCAATGTGTCATCTATATTGTTATTATTGTACCCCCACAGCCATCACCACATATACTCAGAAGCCCCTTATAATCCAATGTGTCATCTATATTGTTATTATAGGACCCCCACAGTCATCACCACATATACACAGAAGCCACTTATAATCCAATGTGTCTCCTATATTGTTATTATAGGACCCCCACACCCATCACCCCATATACACAGAAGCCCCTATAATCCAATGTGTCATCTATATTGTTATTATAGGACCCCCAAAGCCATTACCACATATACACAGAAGCCCCTTATAATCCAATGTGTCTCCTATATTGTTATTAAAGGACCCCCACAGCCATCACCACATATACACAGTAGCCCCTTATAATCCAATGTGTCTCCTATATTGTTATTATAGGACCCCCACACCCATCACCACATATACACAGAAGCCCCTTATAATCCAATGTGTCATCTATATTGTTATTATAGGACCCCCACAGTCATCACCACATATACGCAGATGCCCCTTATAATCCAATGTGTCATCTATATTGTTATTATAGGACCCCCACAGCCATCACCACATATACGCAGAAGCCCCTTATAATCCAATGTGTCTCCTATATTGTTATTATAGGACCCCCACAGCCATCACCACATATACACAGAAGCCCCTTATAATCCAATGTGTCTCCTATATTGTTATTATAGGACCCCCACAGCCATCATCACATATACACAGAAGCCCCTTATAATCCAATGTGTCATCTATATTGTTATTATAGGACCCGCATAGTCATCACCACATATACGCAGAAGCCCCTTATAATCCAATGTGTCATCTATATTGTTATTATAGGACCCCCACAGCCATCATCACATATACACAGAAGCCCCTTATAATCCAATGTGTCATCTATATTGTTATTACAGGACCCGCATAGTCATCACCACATATACACAGAAGCCCCTTATAATCCAATGTGTCATCTATATTGTTATTATAGGACCCCCACACCCATCACCACATATACATAAAAGCCCCTTATAATCCAATGTATCATCTATATTGTTATTATAGGACCCCCACAGCCATCACCACATATACACAGAAGCCCCTTATAATCCAATGTGTCTCCTATATTGTTATTATAGGACCCCCACACCCATCACCCCATATACACAGAAGCCCCTTATAATCCAATGTGTCATCTATATTGTTATTATAGGACCCCACAGCCATCACCACATATACGCAGAAGCCCCTTATAATCCAATGTGTCATCTATATTGTTATTATAGGACCCCCACACCCATCACCACATACAGTGGGGCAAAAAAGTATTTAGTCAGTCAGCAATAGTGCAAGTTCCACCACTTAAAAAGATGAGAGGCGTCTGTAATTTACATCATAGGTAGACCTCAACTATGGGAGACAAACTAAGAAAAAAAAATTCAGAAAATCACATTGTCTGTTTTTTTTTTCATTTTATTTGCATATTATGGTGGAAAATAAGTATTTGGTCAGAAACAAAATTTCATCTCAATACTTTGTGATATATCCTTTGTTGGCAATGACAGAGGTCAAACGTTTTCTGTAAGTCTTCACAAGGTTGCCACACACTGTTGTTGGTATGTTGGCCCATTCCTCCATGCAGATCTCCTCTAGAGCAGTGATGTTTTTGGCTTTTCGCTTGGCAACACGGACTTTCAACTCCCTCCAAATTTTTTCTATAGGGTTGAGATCTGGAGACTGGCTAGGCCACTCCAGGACCTTGAAATGCTTCTTACGAAGCCACTCCTTCGTTGCCCTGGTGGTGTGCTTTGGATCATTGTCATGTTGAAAGACCCAGCCACGTTTCATCTTCAATGCCCTTGCTGATGGAAGGAGGTTTGCACTCAAAATCTCACGATACATGGCCCCATTCATTCTTTCATGTACCCGGATCAGTCATCCTGGCCCCTTTGCAGAGAAACAGCCCCAAAGCATGATGTTTCCACCACCATGCTTTACAGTAGGTATGGTGTTTGATGGATGCAACTCAGTATTCTTTTTCCTCCAAACACGACAAGTTGTGTTTCTACCAAACAGTTCCAGTTTGGTTTCATCAGACCATAGGACATTCTCCCAAAACTCCTCTGGATCATCCAAATGCTCTCTAGCAAACTTCAGACGGGCCCGGACATGTACAGGCTTAAGCAGTGGGACACGTCTGGCACTGCAGGATCTGAGTCCATGGTGGCGTAGTGTGTTACTTATGGTAGGCCTTGTTACATTGGTCCCAGCTCTCTACAGTTCATTCACTAGGTCCCCCCACGTGGTTCTGGGATTTTTGCTCACCGTTCTTGTGATCATTCTGACCCCACGGGGTGGGATTTTGCGTGGAGCACCAGATCGAGGGAGATTATCAGTGGTCTTGTATGTCTTCCATTTTCTAATTATTGCTCCCACAGTTGATTTCTTCACTCCAAGCTGGTTGGCTATTGCAGATTCAGTCTTCCCAGCCTGGTGCAGGGCTACAATTTTGTTTCTGGTGTCCTTTGACAGCTCTTTGGTCTTCACCATAGTGGAGTTTGGAGTCAGACTGTTTGAGGATGTGCACAGGTGTCTTTTTATACTGATAACAAGTTTAAACAGGTGCCATTACTACAGGTAATGAGTGGAGGAAAGAGGAGACTCTTAAAGAAGAAGTTACAGGTCTGTGAGAGCCAGAAATCTTGATTGCTTGTTTCTGACCAAATTCTTATTTTCCACCATAATATGCAAATAAAATGAAAAAAAAACAGACAATGTGATTTTCTGGATTTTTTTTTCTCAGTTTGTCTCCCATAGTTGAGGTCTACCTATGATGTAAATTACAGATGCCTCTCATCTTTTTAAGTGTTGGAACTTGCACTATTGCTGACTGACTAAATACTTTTTTGCCCCACTGTATACGTAGAAGCCCCTTATACACCAATGTGTCATCTATATTGTTATTATAGGACCCACACAGCCATCACCACATATACACAGAAGCCCCTTATAATCCAATGTGTCATCTATATTGTTATTATAGGACCCCCACAGTCATCACCACATATACACAGAAGCCAATTATAATCCAATGTGTCATCTATATTGTTATTATAGGTCCCCCACAGCCATCACCACATATACGCAGAAGCCCCTTATACACCAATATGTCATCTATATTGTTATTATAAGACCCCCACAGCCATCACCACATATAAGCAGAAGCCCCTTATAATCCAATGTGTCATCTATATTGTTATTATAGGACCCCCACAGCCATCACCACATATACACAGAAGCCCCTTATAATCCAATGTGTCATCTATATTGTTATTATAGGACCCCCACAGTCATCACCATATATACGTAGAAGCCCCTTATACACCAATGTGTCATCTATATTGTTATTATAGGACCCCCACAGCCATCACCACATATACGCAGAAGCCCCTTATAATCCAATGTGTCATCTATATTGTTCTTATAGGACCCCCACAGCCATCACCACATATACACAGAAGCCCCCAATAATCCAATGTGTCTCCTATATTGTTATTATAGGACCCCCACAGCCATCACCACATATACGCAGAAGCCCCTTATAATCCAATGTGTCATCTATATTGTTCTTATAGGACCCCCACAGCCATCACCACATATACACAGAAGCCCCTTATAATCCAGTGTGTCACCTATATTGTTATTATAGGACCCCCACAGCCATCACCACATATACGCAGAAACCCCTTATAATCCAATGTGTCATCTATATTGTTATTATAGGACCCCCACACCCATCACCACATATACACAGAACTTCTTATAATCCAATGTGTCATCTATATTGTTATTAGAGGACCCCCACAGCCATCACCACATATACACAGAACTTCTTATAATCCAATGTGTCATCTATATTGTTATTAGAGGACCCCCACAGCCATCACCACATATACACAGAAGCCCCTTATAATCCAATGTGTCATCTATATTGTTATTATAGGACCCCCACAGCCATCACCGCATATACGCAGAAGCCCCTTATAATCCAATGTGTCATCTATATTGTTATTATAGGACCCCCACAGCCATCACCACTAATACACAGAACTTCTTATAATCCAATGTGTCATCTATATTGTTATTAGAGGACCCCCACAGCCATCACCACATATACACAGAAGCCCCTTATAATCCAATGTGTCATCTATATTGTTATTATAGGACCCCCACAGCCATCACCGCATATACGCAGAAGCCCCTTATAATCCAATGTGTCATCTATATTGTTATTATAGGACCCCCACAGCCATCACCACATATACACAGAACTTCTTATAATCCAATGTTTCATCTATATTGTTATTATAGGACCCCCACAGCCATCACCACATATACACAGAAGCCCCTTATAATCCAATGTGTCATCTATATTGTTATTATAGGACCCCCACACCCATCATCACATATAAGCAGAAGCCCCTATAATCCAATGTGTCATCTATATTGTTATTATAGGACCCCCACAGCCATCACCACATATACGCAGAAGCCCCTTATAATCCAATGTGTCTTCTATATTGTTATTATAGGACCCCCACACCCATCACCACATATAAGCAGAAGCCCCTATAATCCAATGTGTCATCTATATTGTTATTATAGGACCCCCACAGCCATCACCACATATACACAGAAGCCCCTTATAATCCAATGTGCCTCCTATATTGTTATTATAGGACCCCCACAGCCATCACCACATATACACAGAAGCCCCTTATAATCCAATGTGTCATCTATATTGTTATTATAGGACCCCCACACCCATCACCACATATACACAGAAGCCACTTATAATCCAATGAGTCATCTATATTGTTATTATAGGACCCCCACAGCCATCACCGCATATGCACAGAAGCCCCTTATAATCCAATGTGTCTCCAATATTGTTATTATAGGACCCCCACAGCCATCACCACATATACACAGAAGCCCCTTATAATCCTATGTGTCATCTATATTGTTATTATAGGACCCCCACAGCCATCACCACATATACACAGAAGCCCCTTATAATCCAATGTGTCATCTATATTGTTATTCTAGGACCCCCACAGCCATCACCACATATAAACAGAAGCCCCTTATAATCCAATGTGTCATCTATATTGTTTTTATAGGACCCCAACAGCCATCACCACATATACACAGAAGCCCCTTATAATCCAATGTGTCATCTATATTGTTTTTTATAGGCCCCCACAGCCATCACCACATATACACAGAAGCCCCTTATAATCTAATGTGTCTTCTATATTGTTATTATAGGACCCCAACAGCCATCACCATATATATGCAGAAGCCCCTTATAATCCAATGTGTCATCTATATTGTTTTTATAAGACCCCCACAGCCATCATCACATATACACAGAAGCCCCTTATAATCCAATGTGTCATCTATATTGTTATTATAGGACCCCCACAGCCATCACCACATATACGCAGAAGCCCCTTATAATCCAATGTGTCATCTATATTGTTATTATAGGATCCCCACAGCCATCACCACATATACGCAGAAGCCCCTTATAATCCAATGTGTCATCTATATTGTTATTATAGGACCCCCACAGCCATTACCACATATACGCAGAAGCCCCTTATAATCCAATGTGTCTCCTATATTGTTATTATAGGACCCCCACACCCATCACCACATATACACAGAAGCCCCTTATAATCCAATGTGTCTCCTATATTGTTATTATAGCACCCACACAGCCATCACCACATATACACAGAAGCCCCTTATAATCCAATGTGTCATCTATATTGTTATTATAGGACCCCCACAGCCATCACCGCATATACACAGAAGCCCCTTATAATCCAATGTGTCTCCTATATTGTTATTATAGGACCCCCACAGCCATCACCACATATACACAGAAGCCCCTTTTAATCCAATGTGTCATCTATATTGTTATTATAGCACCCCCACACCCATCACCACATATACACAGAAGCCCCTTATAATCCAATGTGTCATCTATATTGTTTTTATAGGACCCCCACAGCCTTCCCCACATATACACAGAAGCCCCTTATAATCCAATGTGTCTCCTATATTGTTATTATAGGACCCCCCCCCCATACCCATCACCCCATATACACAGAAGCCCCTTATAATCCAATGTGTCATCTATATTGTTTTTATAGGACCCCCACAGCCATCACCACATATACACAGAAGCCCCTTATAATCCAATGTGTCATCTATATTGTTATTATAGGACCCCAACACCCATCACCCCATATACACAGAAGCCCCTTATAATCCAATGTGTCATCTATATTGTTATTATAGGACCCCCACACCCATCAACACATATACACAGAACTTCTTATAATCCAATGTGTCATCTATATTGTTATTATAGGACCACCACACCCATCACCACATATACGCAGAAGCCCCTTATAATCCAATGTGTCATCTATATTGTTATTATAGGACCCCCACAGCCATCACCACATATACACAGAAGCCCCTTATAATCCTATGTGTCATCTATATTGTTATTATAGGACCCCCACAGCCATCACCACATATACACAGAAGCCCCTTATAATCCTATGTGTCATCTATATTGTTATTATAGGACCCCCACAGCCATCACCACATATACACAGAACTTCTTATAATCCAATGTGTGATCTATATTGTTATTATAGGACCCCCACAGCCATCACCACATATACACAGAAGCCCCTTATAATCCAATGTGTCATCTAAATTGTTATTATAGGACCCCCACAGCCATCACCACATATATGCAGAAGCCCCTTATAATCCAATGTGTCTCCTATATTGTTATTATAGGACCCCCACAGCCATCACCACATATACACAGAAGCCCCTTATAATCCAATGTGTCATCTAAATTGTTATTATAGGACCCGCACAGCCATCACCACATATACACAGAACTTCTTATAATCCAATGTGTCATCTATATTGTTATTATAGGACCCCATAGCCATCACCACATATATGCAGAAGCCCCTTATAATCCAATGTGTCATCTATATTGTTATTATAGGACCCCCACAGCCATCACCACATATACGCAGAAGCCCCTTATAATCCAATGTGTCTCCTATATTGTTATTATAGGACCCCCCCATACCCATCACCCCATATACACAGAAGCCCCTGATAATCCAATGTGTCATCTATATTGTTTTTATAGGACCCCCACAGCCATCACCACATATACACAGAAGCCCCTTATAATCCAATGTGTCATCTATATTGTTATTATAGGACCCCCACAGCCATCACCACATATACACAGAAGCCCCTTATAATCCAATGTGTCATCTATATTGTTATTATAGGACCCACACAGCCATCACCACATATACACAGAAGCCCCTTATAATCCAATATGTCTCCTATATTGTTATTATAGGACCCCCCCATACCCATCACCCCATATACACAGAAGCCCCTTATAATCCAATGTGTCATCTATATTGTTTTTATAGGACCCCCACAGCCATCACCACATATACACAGAAGCCCCTTATAATCCAATGTGTCATCTATATTGTTATTATAGGACCCCCACAGCCATCACCACATATACACAGAAGCCCCTTATAATCCAAAGTGTCATCTATATTGTTATTATAGGACCCCCACACCCATCACCCCATATAGACAGAAGCCCCTTATAATCCAATGTGTCATCTATATTGTTATTATAGGACCCCCACAGCCATCACCACATATACACAGAAGCCGCTTATAATCCAATGTGTCATCTATATTGTTATTATAGGACCCCCACACCCATCACCACATATACACAGAACTTCATATAATCCAATGTGTCATCTATATTGTTATTATAGGACCCCCACTCCCATCACCACATATACACAGAAGCCCCTTATAATCCAATGTGTCATCTATATTGTTATTATAGGACCCCCACAGCCATCACCGCATATACGCAGAAGCCCCTTATAATCCAATGTGTCATCTATATTGTTATTATAAGACCCCCACAGCCATAACCACATATACACAGAAGCCCCTTATAATCCAATGTGTCATCTATATTGTTATTATAGGACCCCCACAGCCATCATCACATATACACAGAAGCCCCTTATAATCCAATGTGTCATCTATATTGTTATTATAAGACCCCCACAGCCATCACCACATATACGCAGAAGCCCCTTATAATTCAATGTGTCATCTGTATTGTTATTATAGAACCCTCATAGCCATCACCACATATACACAGAAGTCCCTTATAATCCAATGTGTCATCTATATTGTTATTATAGGACCCCCACACCCATCATCACATATACACAGAAGCCCCTATAATCCAATGTGTCTCCTGTATTGTTATTATAGGACCCCCACAGCCATCATCACATATACACAGAAGCCCCTTATAATCCAATGTGTCATCTATATTGTTATTATAGGACCCCCACAGCCATCACCACATATACGCAGAAGCCCCTTATAATCCAATGTGTCATCTATATTGTTATTATAGGACCCCCACAGCCATCATCACATATACACAGAACTTTCTATAATCCAATGTGTCATCTATATTGTTATTATAGGACCCCCACAGCCATTACCACATATACGCAGAAGCCCCTTATAATCCAATGTGTCTCCTATATTGTTATTATAGGACCCCCACACCCATCACCACATATACGCAGAAGCCCCTTATAATCCAATGTGTCATCTATATTGTTATTATAGGACCCCACAGCCATCATCACATATACACAGAACTTTCTATAGTCCCATGTGTCATCTATATTGTTATTATAGGACCCCCACAGCCATCACCACATATATGCAGAAGCCCCTTATCATCCAATGTGTCTCCTATATTGTTATTATAGGACCCCCACAGCCATCACCCCATATACACAGAACCCCCTTATAATCCAATGTGTCATCTAAATTGTTATTATAGGACCCCCACAGCCATCACCACATATACGCAGAAGCCCCTTATAATCCAATGTGTCATCTATATTGTTATTATAAGAACCCCACAGCCATCACCACATATACGCAGAAGCCCCTTTTAATCCAATGTGTCATCTATATTGTTATTATAGGACCCCCACAGCCATCACCACATATACACAGAAGCCCCTTATAATACTATGTGTCATCTATATTGTTATTATAGGACCCCCACAGCCATCACCACATATACACAGAAGCCCCTATAATCCAATGTGTCATCTATATTGTTATTATAGGACCCCCACAGCCATCACCACATATACACAGAAGCCCCTTATAATACTATGTGTCATCTATATTGTTATTATAGGACCCCACAGCCATCACCACATATACACAGAAGCCCCTTATAATCCAATGTGTCATCTATATTGTTATTATAGGACCCCCACACCCATCACCACATATACACAGAACTTCTTATAATCCAATGTGTCATCTATATTGTTATTATAGGACCCCCACAGCCGTCACCACATATACGCAGAAGCCCCTTATAATCCAATGTGTCATCTATATTGTTATTATAGGACCCCACAGCCATCACCACATATACGCAGAAGCCCCTTATAATCCAATGTGTCATCTATATTGTTATTATAGGACCCCCACACCCATCACCTCATATACACAGAAGCCCCTTATAATCCAATGTGTCATCTATATTGTTATTATAGGACCCCCACAGCCATCACCACATATACACAGAAGCCCCTAATAATCCAATGTGTCATCTATATTGTTATTATAGGACCCCCACAGCCATCACCACATATACGCAGAAGCCCCTTATAATCCAATGTGTCATCTATATTGTTATTATAGGACCCCCACACCCATCACCTCATATACACAGAAGCCCCTTATAATCCAATGTGTCATCTATATTGTTATTATAGGACCCCCACACCCATCACCTCATATACACAGAAGCCCCTTATAATCCAATGTGTCATCTATATTGTTATTATAGGACCCCCACAGCCATCACCACATATACGCAGAAGCCCCTTATAATCCAATGTGTCATCTATATTGTTATTATAGGACCCCCACAGTCATCACCACATATACGCAGAAGCCCCTTATAATCCAATGTGTCATCTATATTGTTATTATAGGACCCCCACACCCATCACCTCATATACACAGAAGCCCCTTATAATCCAATGTGTCATCTATATTGTTATTATAGGACCCCCACAGCCATCACCACATATACGCAGAAGCCCCTTATAATCCAATGTGTCATCTATATTGTTATTATAGGACCCCCACAGCCATCACCACATATACGCAGAAGCCCCTTATAATCCAATGTGTCATCTATATTGTTATTATAGGACCCCCACACCCATCACCCAATATACACAGAAGCCCTTAAAATCCAATGTGTCATCTATATTGTTATTATAGGACCCCACAGCCATCACCACATATACACAGAAGCCCCTTATAATCCAATGTGTCATCTATATTGTTATTATAGGACCCCACAGCCATCACCACATATACGCAGAATCCCCTTATATTCCAATGTGTCATCTATATTGTTATTATAGGACCCCCACAGCCATCACCACATATACACAGAAGCCCCTTATAATCCAATGTGTCATCTATATTGTTATTATAGGACCCCCACAGCCATCACCACATATACACAGAAGCCCCTTATAATCCAATGTGTCATCTATATTGTTATTATAGGACCCCCACAGTCATCATCACATATACACAGAAGCCCCCTATAATCCAATGTGTCTCCTATATTGTTATTATAGGACCCCACAGCCAACACCACATATACACAGAAGCCCCTTATACACCAATGTGTCATCTATATTGTTATTATTGGACCCCCACAGCCATCACCACATATACGCAGAAGCCCCTATAATCCAATGTGTCTCCTATATTGTTATTATAGGACCACCACAGACATCACCACATATACACAGAAGCCCCTTATAATCCAATGTGTCATCTATATTGTTATTATAGGACCCCCACACCCATCACCCCATATACACAGAAGCCCCTATAATCTAATGTGTCTCCTATATTGTTATTATAGGACCCCCACAGCCATCACCACATATATGCAGAAGCCCCTTATACACCATTGTGTCATCTATATTGTTATTATAGGACCCCCACAGCCATCACCACATATACACAGAAGCCCCTTATAATCCAATGTGTCATCTATATTGTTATTATAGGACCCCAACAGCCATCACCTCATATACACTGAAGCCCCTTATAATCCAATGTGTCATCTATATTGTTATTATAGGACCCCCACAGCCATCACCACATATACACAGAAGCCCCTATAATCCAATGTGTCTCCTATATTGTTATTATAGGACCTCCATACCCATAACCCCATATACACAGAAGCCCCTATAATCCAATGTGTCTCCTATATTGTTATTATAGGACCCCCACAGCCATCATCACATATACACAGAAGCCCCTTATAATCCAATGTGTCATCTATATGGTTATTATAGAACCCCCACAGCCATCACCACATATATGCAGAAGCCCCTTATAATCCAATGTGTCTCCTATATTGTTATTATAGGACCCCCACAGCCATCACCCCATATACACAGAAGCCCCTTATAATCCACTGTGTCATCTAAATTGTTATTATAGGACCCCCACACCCATCATCACATATACACAGAAATTCTTATAATCCAATGTTTCATCTATATTGTTATTATAGGACCCCACAGCCATCATCACATATACACAGAAATTCTTATAATCCAATGTGTCATCTATATGGTTATTATAGAACCCACACAGCCATCACCACATATATGCAGAAGCCCCTTATAATCCAATGTGTCTCCTATATTGTTATTATAGGACCCCCACAGCCATTACCCCATATACGCAGAAGCCCCTATAATCCAATGTGTCATCTATATTGTTATTATAAGACCCCCACAGCCATCACCACATATACGCAGAAGCCCCTTATAATCCAATGTGTCATCTATATTGTTATTATAGGACCCCATAGCTATCACCACATATACACAGAAGCCCCTTATAATCCAATGTGTCATCTATATTGTTATTATAGGACCCCCACAGCCATCACCACATATACACAGAAACCCCTTATAATCCAATGTGTCATCTATATTGTTATTATAGGACCCCCACAGCCATCACCACATATACACAGAAGCCCCTTATACACCAATGTTTCTCCTATATTGTTATTATAGGACCCCCACAGCCAACACCACATATACACTGAAGCCCCTTATAATTCAATGTGTCATCTATATTGTTATTATAGGACCCCCACAGCCATTACCACATATACGCAGAAGCCCCTTATAATCCAATGTGTCATCTATATTGTTATTATAGGACCCCCACAGTCATCACCACATATACACAGAAGCCCCTATATCCAATGTGTCTCCTATATTGTTATTATAGGACCCCCACAGCCAACACCACATATACACAGAAGCCCCTTATAATTCAATGTGTCATCTATATTGTTATTATAGGACCCCCACAGCCATTACCACATATACGCAGAAGCCCCTTATAATCCAATGTGTCATCTATATTGTTATTATAGGACCCCCACAGCCATCACCACATATACGCAGAAGCCACTTATAATCCAATGTGTCTCCTATATTGTTATTATAGGACCCCCACACCCATCATCACATATACACAGAAGCCCCTTATAATCCAATGTGTCATCTATATTGTTATTATAGGACCCCCACACCCATCATCACATATACACAGAAGCCCCTTATAATCCAATGTGTCATCTATATTGTTATTATAGGACCCCCACACCCATCACCACATATACACAGAAGCCCCTATATCCAATGTGTCTCCTATATTGTTATTATAGGACCCCCACAGCCAACACCACAAATACACAGAAGCCCCTTATAATCCAATGTGTCATCTATATTGTTATTATAGGACCCCCACACCCATCACCCCATATACGCAGAAGCCCCTTATAATCCAATGTGTCTCCTATATTGTTATTATAGGACCCCCACAGCCATCACCACATATACACAGAACTTCTTATAATCCAATGTGTCATCTATATTGTTATTATAGGACCACCACACCCATCACTACATATACACAGAAGCCCCTATAATCCAATGTGTCTCCTATATTGTTATTATAGGACCCCCACACCCATCACCACATATACATAGAAGCCCCTTATAATCCAGTGTGTCATCTATGTTGTTATTATAGGACCCCCACACCCATCACCACATATACGCAGAAGCCCCTTATAAACCAGTGTGTCATCTATATTGTTATTATAGGACCCCCACACCCATCACCACATATACGCAGAAGCCCCTTATAAACCAGTGTGTCATCTATATTGTTATTTTAGGACCCCCACAGCCATCATCACATATACTCAGAAGCCCCTTATAATCCAATGTGTCTCCTATATTGTTATTATAGGACCCCCACAGCCATCACCACATATACACAGAAGCCCCTTATAATCCAATGTGTCATCTATATTGTTATTATAGGACCCCCACAGCCATCACCACATATACACAGAAGCCCCTTATAATCCAATGTGTCTCCTACATTGTTATTAAAGGACCCCCACACCCATCACCCCATATACACAGAAGCCCCTTATAATCCAATGTGTCATCTATATTGTTATTATAGGACCCCCACAGCCATCACCACATATACACAGAAGCCCCTTATAATCCAATGTGTCATCTATATTGTTATTATAGGACCCCACAGCCATCACCACATATAAGCAGAAGCCCCTTATAATCCAATGTGTCATCTATATTGTTATTATAGGACCCCCACAGTCATCACCCCATATACACAGAAGCCCCTTATAATCCAATGTGTCATCTATATTGTTATTATAGGACCCCCACAGCCATCACCACATATACACAGAAGCCCCTTATAATCCAATGTGTCATCTATATTGTTATTATAGGACCCCCCACAGCCATCACCTCATGAACGCAGAAGCCCCTATAATCCAATATGCCATCTATATTGTTATTATAGGACCCCCACAGCCAACACCACATATACACAGAAGCCCCTTATAATCCAATGTGTCATCTATATTGTTATTATAGGACCCCACAGCCATCACCACATATACACAGAAGCCCCTTATAATCCAATGTGTCATCTATATTGTTATTATAGGACCCCCACAGCCTTCACCACATATATACAGAAGCCCCTTATAATCCAGTGTGTCATCTATATTGTTATTATAGGACCCCCACAGCCATCACCACATATACACAGAAGCCCCTTATAATCCAATGTGTCATCTATATTGTTATTATAGGACCCCCACAGCCATCACCACATATACACAGAAGCCCCTTATAATCCAATGTGTCATCTATATTGTTATTATATGACCCCCACAGCCATCACCACATATACACAGAAGCCCCTTATAATCCAATGTGTCATCTATATTGTTATTATAGGACCCCCACAGCCATCACCACATATACACAGAAGCCCCTTATAATCCAATGTGTCATCTATATTGTTATTATAGGACCCCCACAGCCATCACCACATATACACAGAAGCCCCTTATAATCCAATGTGTCATCTATATTATTATTATAGGACCCCCACAGCCATCACCACATATACACAGAACTTCTTATAATCCAATGTGTCTCCTATATTGTTATTATAGGACCCCCACAGCCATCACCACATATACACAGAAGCCCCTTATAATCCAATGTGTCATCTATATTGTTATTATAGGACCCCCACACCCATCACTACAGATACGCAGAAGCCCCTTATAATCCAATGTGTCTCCTATATTGTTATTATAGGACCCCCACAGCCATCACCACATATACACAGAACTTCTTATAATCCAATGTGTCATCTATATTGTTATTATAGGACCCCCACAGCCATGACCCCATATACACAGAAGCCCCTATAATCCAATGTGTCTCTTATATTGTTATTTATAGGACCCCCACAGCCATCACCACATATACACAGAAGCCCCTTATAATCCAATGTGTCTCCTATATTGTTATTATAGGACCCCCACACCCATCACCACATATACATAGAAGCCCCTTATAATCCAATGTGTCATCTATATTGTTATTATAGGACCCCCACACCCATCACCACATATACGCAGAAGCCCCTTATAAACCAGTGTGTCATCTATATTGTTATTATAGGACCCCCACAGCCATCATCACATATACGCAGAAGCCCCTTATAATCCAATGTGTCATCTATATTGTTATTATAGGACCCCACAGCCATCACCACATATACACAGAAGCCCCTTATAATCCAATGTGTCTCCTATATTGTTATTATAGGACCCCCACACCCATCACCACATATACGCAGAAGCCCCTTATAAACCAGTGTGTCATCTATATTGTTATTATAGGACCCCCACAGCCATCATCACATATACGCAGAAGCCCCTTATAATCCAATGTGTCATCTACTGTATATTGTTATTATAGGACCCCCACAGCCATCACCACATATACACAGAAGCCCCTTATAATCCAATGTGTCTCCTATATTGTTATTAAAGGACCCCCACACCCATCACCCCATATACACAGAAGCCCCTTATAATCCAATGTGTCATCTATATTGTTATTATAGGACCCCATAGCCATCACCACATATACGCAGAAGCCCCTTATAATCCAATGTGTCATCTATATTGTTATTATAGGACCCCCACAGCCATCACCACATATACACAGAAGCCCCTTATAATCCAATGTGTCATCTATATTGTTATTATAGGACCCCCACAGCCATCACCACATATACGCAGAAGCCCATTATAATCCAATGTGTCATCTATATTGTTATTATAGGACCCCCACAGCCATCACCACATATACACAGAAGCCCCTTATAATCCAATGTGTCTCCTATATTGTTAATAAAGGACCCCCACACCCATCACCACATATACACAGAAGCCCCTTATAATCCAATGTGTCATCTATATTGTTATTATAGGACCCCACAGCCATCACCACATATACGCAGAAGCCCCTATAATCCAATGTGTCATCTATATTGCTATTATAGGACCCCCACACCCATCATCACATATACGCAGAAGCCCCTTATAATCCAATGTGTCATCTATATTGTTATTATAGGACCACCACAGCCATCACCACATATACACAGAAGCCCCTTATAATCCAATGTGTCATCTATATTGTTATTATAGGACCCCCACAGCCATCACCTCATGAACGCAGAAGCCCCTATAATCCAATGTGTCATCTATATTGCTTTTATAGGACCCTCACAGCCATCACCACATATACACAGAAGCCCCTTATAATCCAATGTGTCATCTATATTGTTATTATAGGACCCCCACAGCCATCACCACATATACACAGAAGCCCCTTATAATCCAATGTGTCATCTATATTGTTATTATAGGACCCCCACAGCCATCAGCACATATACACAGAAGCCCCTTATAATTCAATGTGTCATCTATATTATTATTATAGGACCCCCACAGCCATCACCACATTTATACAGAAGCCCCTTATAATCCAATGTGTCATCTATATTGTTATTATAGGACCCCCACAGCCATCACCACATACACACAGAAGCCCCTTATAATCCAATGTGTCTCCTATATTGTTATTATAGGACCCCCACACCCATCACCACATATACACAGAAGCCCCTTATAATCCAATGTGTCATCTATATTGTTATTATAGGACCCCACAGCCATCACCACATATACGCAGAAGCCCCTTATAATCCAATGTGTCATCTATATTGTTATTATAGGACCCCCACAGCCATCACCTCATGAACGCAGAAGCCCCTATAATCCAATGTGTCATCTATATTGCTATTATAGGACCCTCACAGCCATCACCACATATACACAGAAGCCCCTTATAATCCAATGTGTCATCTATATTGTTATTATAGGACCCCACAGCCATCACCACATATACGCAGAAGCCCCTTATAATCCAATGTGTCATCTATATTGTTATTATAGGACCCCCACAGTCATCACCCCATATACACAGAAGCCCCTTATAATCCAATGTGTCATCTATATTGTTATTATAGGACCCCCACAGTCATCACCTCATGAACGCAGAAGCCCCTATAATCCAATGTGTCATCTATATTGCTATTATAGGACCCTCACAGCCATCACCACATATACACAGAAGCCCCTTATAATCCAATGTGTCATCTATATTGTTATTATAGGACCCCACAGCCATCACCACATATACGTAGAAGCCCCTTATAATCCAATGTGTCATCTATATTGTTATTATAGGACCCCCATAGTATCACCCCATATACACAGAAGCCCCTTATAATCCAATGTGTCATCTATATTGTTATTATAGGACCCCCACACCCATCATCACATATACACAGAAGCCCCTTATAATCCAATGTGTCATCTATATTGTTATTATAGGACCCCCACAGCCATCACCTCATGAACGCAGAAGCCCCTATAATCCAATGTGTCATCTATATTGTTATTATAGGACCCCCACAGCCAACACCACATATACACAGAAGCCCCTTATAATCCAATGTGTCATCTATATTGTAATTATAGGACCCCCACAGCCATCACCACATATACACAGAAGCCCCTTATAATCCAATGTGTCATCTATATTGTTATTATAGGACCCCCACAGCCTTCACCACATATACACAGAAGCCCCTTATAATCCAATGTGTCTCCTATATTGTTATTATAGGACCCCCACAGCCATCAGCACATATACACAGAAGCCCCTTATAATTCAATGTGTCATCTATATTATTATTATAGGACCCCCACAGCCATCACCACATATACACAGAAGCCCCTTATAATCCAATGTGTCTCCTATATTGTTATTATAGGACCCCCAACAGCCATCAGAACATATACACAGAAGCCCCTTATAATCCAATGTGTCATCTATATTGTTATTATAGGACCCCCACAGCCATCACCACATATACACAGAAGCCCCTTATAATCCAATGTGTCATCTATATTGTTATTATAGGACCCCCACAGCCATCACCACATATACACAGAAGCCCCTTATAATCCAATGTGTCATCTATATTGTTAATATAGGACCACCACACCCATCACTACATATACGCAGAAGCCCCTTATAATTCAATGTGTCATCTATATTGTTATTATAGGACCCCCACAGCCATCACCTCATGAACGCAGAAGCCCCTATAATCCAATGTGTCATCTATATTGTTATTATAGGACCCCACAGCCATCACCACATATACGCAGAAGCCCCTTATAATCCAATGTGTCATCTATATTGTTATTATAGGACCCCCACAGCCATCACCTCATGAACGCAGAAGCCCCTATAATCCAATGTGTCATCTATATTGCTATTATAGGACCCTCACAGCCATCACCACATATACACAGAAGCCCCATATAATCCAATGTGTCATCTATATTGTTATTATAGGACCCCACAGCCATCACCACATATACGCAGAAGCCCCTTATAAACCAATGTGTCATCTATATTGTTATTATAGGACCCCCACAGTCATCACCCCATATACACAGAAGCACCTTATAATCCAATGTGTCATCTATATTGTTATTATAGGACCCCCACAGTCATCACCTCATGAACGCAGAAGCCCCTATAATCCAATGTGTCATCTATATTGTTATTATAGGACCCCCACAGCCATCACCACATATACACAGAAGCCCCTTATAATCCAATGTGTCATCTATATTGTTATTATAGGACCCCCACAGTCATCACCTCATGAACGCAGAAGCCCCTATAATCCAATGTGTCATCTATATTGCTATTATAGGACCCTCACAGCCATCACCACATATACACAGAAGCCCCTTATAATCCAATGTGTCATCTATATTGTTATTATAGGACCCCACAGCCATCACCACATATACGTAGAAGCCCCTTATAATCCAATGTGTCATCTATATTGTTATTATAGGACCCCCACAGTATCACCCCATATACACAGAAGCCCCTTATAATCCAATGTGTCATCTATATTGTTATTATAGGACCCCCACACCCATCATCACATATACACAGAAGCCCCTTATAATCCAATGTGTCATCTATATTGTTATTATAGGACCCCCACAGCCATCACCTCATGAACGCAGAAGCCCCTATAATCCAATGTGTCATCTATATTGTTATTATAGGACCCCCACAGCCATCACCACATATACACAGAAGCCCCTTATAATCCAATGTGTCATCTATATTGTAATTATAGGACCCCCACAGCCATCACCACATATACACAGAAGCCCCTTATAATCCAATGTGTCATCTATATTGTTATTATAGGACCCCCACAGCCTTCACCACATATACACAGAAGCCCCTTATAATCCAATGTGTCTCCTATATTGTTATTATAGGACCCCCACAGCCATCAGCACATATACACAGAAGCCCCTTATAATTCAATGTGTCATCTATATTATTATTATAGGACCCCCACAGCCATCACCACATATACACAGAAGCCCCTTATAATCCAATGTGTCTCCTATATTGTTATTATAGGACCCCCAACAGCCATCAGCACATATACACAGAAGCCCCTTATAATTCAATGTGTCATCTATATTATTATTATAGGACCCCCACACCCATCACCACATATACACAGAAGCCCCTTATAATTCAATGTGTCATCTATAATATTATTATAGGACCCCCACAGGCATCACCACATATACACAGAAGCCCCTTATAATCCAATGTGTCATCTATATTGTTATTATAGGACCCCCACAGCCATCACCACATATACACAGAAGCCCCTTATAATCCAATGTGTCATCTATATTGTTAATATAGGACCACCACACCCATCACTACATATACGCAGAAGCCCCTTATAATCCAATGTGTCTCCTATATTGTTATTATAGGACACCCACAGCCATCACCACATATACACAGAAGCCCCTATAATCCAATGTGTCTCCTATATTGTTATTTATAGGACCCCCACAGCCATCACCACATATACACAGAAGCCCCTTATAATCCAATATGTCTCCTATATTGTTATTATAGGACCCCCACACCCATCACCACATATACATAGAAGCCCCTTATAATCCAGTGTGTCATCTATGTTGTTATTATAGGACCCACACAGCCATCACCACATATACGCAGAAGCCCCTTATAAACCAGTGTGTCATCTATATTGTTATTATAGGACCCCCACAGCCATCATCACAAATACGCAGAAGCCCCTTATAATCCAATGTGTCTCCTATATTGTTTTTATAGGACCCCCACCGCCATCACCACATATACACAGAAGCCCCTTATAATCCAATGTGTCATCTATATTGTTATTATAGGACCCCACAGCCATCACCACATATACGCAGAAGCCCCTTATAATCCAATGTGTCATCTATATTGTTATTATAGGACCCCCACAGCCATCACCTCATATACACAGAAGCCCCTTATAATCCAATGTGTCATCTATATTGCTATTATAAGACCCCCACACCCATCATCACATATACGCAGAAGCCCCTTATAATCCAATGTGTCATCTATATTGTTATTATAGGACCCCACAGCCATCACCACATATACGCAGAAGCCCCTATAATCCAATGTGTCATCTATATTGCTATTATAGGACCCTCACAGCCATCACCACATATACACAGAAGCCCCTTATAATCCAATGTGTCATCTTTATTGTTATTATAAGACCCCCACACCCATCACCACATATACACAGAAGCCCCATATAATCCAATGTGTCATCTATATTGTTATTATAGGACCCCCACACCCATCATCACATATACGCAGAAGCCCCTTATAATCCAATGTGTCATCTATATTGTTATTATAGGACCCCCACAGCCATCACCACATATACACAGAAGCCCCTTATAATCCAATGTGTCATCTATATTGTTATTATAGGACCCCCACAGCCATCACCTCATGAACGCAGAAGCCCCTATAATCCAATGTGTCATCTATATTGCTATTATAGGACCCTCACAGCCATCACCACATATACACAGAAGCCCCTTATAATCCAATGTGTCTCCTATATTGTTATTATAGGACCCCCACAGCCATCAGCACATATACACAGAAGCCCCTTATAATTCAATGTGTCATCTATATTGTTATTATAGGACCCCCACAGCCATCACCTCATGAACGCAGAAGCCCCTATAATCCAATGTGTCATCTATATTGTTATTATAGGACCCCCTCAGCCTTCACCACATATACACAGAAGCCCCTTATAATCCAATGTGTCTCCTATATTGTTATTATAGGACCCCCACAGCCATCAGCACATATACACAGAAGCCCCTTATAATTCAATGTGTCATCTATATTATTATTATAGGACCCCTACAGCCATCACCACATTTATACAGAAGCCCCTTATAATCCAATGTGTCATCTATATTGTTATTATAGGACCCCCACAGCCATCACCACATATACACAGAAGCCCCTTATAATCCAATGTGTCTCCTATATTGTTATTATAGGACCCCCACACCCATCACCCCATATACACAGAAGCCCCTTATAATCCAATGTGTCATCTATATTGTTATTATAGGACCCCACAGCCATCACCACATATACGCAGAAGCCCCTTATAATCCAATGTGTCATCTATATTGTTATTATAGGACCCCCACAGCCATCACCTCATGAATGCAGAAGCCCCTATAATCCAATGTGTCATCTATATTGCTATTATAGGACCCTCACAGCCATCACCACATATACACAGAAGCCCCTTATAATCCAATGTGTCATCTATATTGTTATTATAGGACCCCACAGCCATCACCACATATACGCAGAAGCCCCTTATAATCCAATGTGTCATCTATATTGTTATTATAGGACCCCCACAGTCATCACCACATATACGCAGAAGCCCCTTATAATCCAATGTGTCATCTATATTGTTATTATAGGACCCCCACAGCCATCACCTCATGAACGCAGAAGCCCCTATAATCCAATGTGTCATCTATATTGTTATTATAGGACCCCCACAGCCAACACCACATATACACAGAAGCCCCTTATAATCCAATGTGTCATCTATATTGTTATTATAGGACCCCCACAGCCATCACCTCATGAACGCAGAAGCCCCTATAATCCAATGTGTCATCTATATTGTTATTATAGGACCCCCACAGCCAACACCACATATACACAGAAGCCCCTTATAATCCAATGTGTCATCTATATTGTTATTATAGGACCCCCACAACCATCAGCACATATACACAGAAGCCCCTTATAATTCAATGTGTCATCTATATTATTATTATAGGACCCCCACAGCCATCACCACATATACACAGAAGCCCCTTATAATCCAATGTGTCTCCTATATTGTTATTATAGGACCCCCACAGCCATCAGCACATATACACAGAAGCCCCTTATAATTCAATGTGTCATCTATATTATTATTATAGGACCCCCACAGCCATCACCACATATACACAGAAGCCCCTTATAATCCAATGTGTCATCTATATTGTTATTATAGGACCCCCACACCCATCCCCCCATATACACAGAAGCCCCTTATAATCCAATGTGTCTCCTATATTGTTATTATAGGACCCCCACAGCCATCAGCACACATACACAGAAGCCCCTTATAATTCAATGTGTCATCTATATTATTATTATAGGACCCCCATAGCCATCACCACATATACACAGAAGCCCCTTATAATCCAATGTGTCATCTATATTGTTATTATAGGACCCCAGAGCCATCACCACAAATACGCAGAAGCCCCTTATAATCCAATGTGTCATCTATATTATTATTATAGGACCCCCACAGCCATCAGCACATATACACAGAAGCCCCTTATACACCAATGTGTCATCTATATTATTATTATAGGACCCCCACAGCCATCACCACATATACACAGAAGCCCCTTATAATCCAATGTGTCATCTATATTGTTATTATAGGACCCCCAGAGCCATCACCTCATGAACGCAGAAGCCCCTATAATCCAATGTGTCATCTATATTGTTATTATAGGACCCTCACAGCCAACACCACATATACATAGAAGCCCCTTATAATCCAATGTGTCAACTATATTGTTATTATAGGACCCCCACAGCCATCACCACATATACACAGAAGCCCCTTATAATCCAATGTGTCATCTATATTGTTATTATAGGACCCCCACAGCCTTCACCACATATACACAGAAGCCCCTTATAATCCAATGTGTCTCCTATATTGTTATTATAGGACCCCCACAGCCATCAGCACATATACACAGAAGCCCCTTATAATCCAATGTGTCTCCTATATTGTTATTATAGGACCCCCACAGCCATCAGCACATATACACAGAAGCCCCTTATAATTCAATGTGTCATCTATATTATTATTATAGGACCCCCATAGCCATCACCACATATACACAGAAGCCCCTTATAATCCAATGTGTCATCTATATTGTTATTATAGGACCCCACAGCCATCACCACATATAAGCAGAAGCTCCTTATAATCCAATGTGTCATCTATATTGTTATTATAGGACCCCCACAGCCATCACATATACACAGAACTTCTTATAATCCAATGTGTCTCCTATATTGTTATTATTGGACCCCCACAGCCATCACCACATATACACAGAAGCCCCTTATACACCAATGTGTCATCTATATTGTTATTATAGGACCCCCACAGCCATCACCACATATACACAGAAGCCCCTTATAATCCAATGTGTCATCTATATTGTTATTATAGGACCCCCAGAGCCATCACCTCATGAACGCAGAAGCCCCTATAATCCAATGTGTCATCTATATTGTTATTATAGGACCCCCACAGCCAACACCACATATACACAGAAGCCCCTTATAATCCAATGTGTCATCTATATTGTTATTATAGGACCCCCACAGCCATCACCACATATACACAGAAGCCCCTTATAATCCAATGTGTCATCTATATTGTTATTATAGGACCCCCAGAGCCATCACCTCATGAACGCAGAAGCCCCTATAATCCAATGTGTCATCTATATTGTTATTATAGGACCCCCACAGCCAACACCACATATACACAGAAGCCCCTTATAATCCAATGTGTCATCTATATTGTTATTATAGGACCCCCAGAGCCATCACCTCATGAACGCAGAAGCCCCTATAATCCAATGTGTCATCTATATTGTTATTATAGGACCCCCACAGCCATCACCACATATACACAGAAGCCCCTTATAATCCAATGTGTCATCTATATTGTTATTATAGGACCCCACAGCCATCACCACAAATACGCAGAAGCCCCTTATAATCCAATGTGTCATCTATATTATTATTATAGGACCCCCACAGCTATCACCACATATACACAGAAGCCCCTTATAATCCAATGTGTCTCCTATATTGTTATTATAGGACCCCCACAGCCATCAGCACATATACACCGAAGCCCCTTATACACCAATGTGTCATCTATATTGTTATTATAGGACCCCCACAGCCATCACCACATATACGCAGAAGCCCCTTATAATCCAATGTGTCATCTATATTGTTATTATAGGACCCCCCCACCCATCATCACATATACACAGAAGCCCCTTATAATCCAATGTGTCATCTATATTGTTATTATAGGACCCCCACAGCCATCAGCACATATACACAGAAGCCCCTTATAATTCAATGTGTCATCTATATTATTATTATAGGACCCCCACAGCCATCACCACATATACACAGAAGCCCCTTATAATCCAATGTGTCTCCTATATTGTTATTATAGGACCCCCACAGCCATCACCACATATACACAGAAGCCCCTTATAATCCAATGTGTCATCTATATTGTTATTATAGGACCCCCCCCACCCATCATCACATATACACAGAACTTCTTATAATCCAATGTGTCTCCTATATTGTTATTATAGGACCCCCACAGCCATCACCACACATACACAGAAGCCCCTTATACACCAATGTGTCATCTATATTGTTATTATAGGACCCCCAAAGCCTTCACCACGTATACACAGAAGCCCCTTATAATCCAATGTGTCTCCTATATTGTTATTATAGGACCCCCACAGCCATCACCACATATACACAGAAGCCCCTTATAATCCAATGTGTCATCTATATTGTTATTATAGGACCCCCACAGCCAACACCACATATACACAGAAGCCCCTTATAATCCAATGTGTCATCTATATTGTTATTATAGGACCCCCACAGCCATCACCACATATACACAGAAGCCCCTTATAATCCAATGTGTCATCTATATTGTTATTATAGGACCCCCACAGCCTTTACCACGTATACACAGAAGCCCCTTATAATCCAATGTGTCTCCTATATTGTTATTATAGGACCCCCACAGCCATCAGCACATATACACAGAAGCCCCTTATAATCCAATGTGTCTCCTATATTGTTATTATAGGACCCCCACAGCCATCAGCACATATACACAGAAGCCCCTTATAATTCAATGTGTCATCTATATTATTATTATAGGACCCCCATAGCCATCACCACATATACACAGAAGCCCCTTATAATCCAATGTGTCATCTATATTGTTATTATAGGACCCCACAGCCATCACCACATATACGCAGCAGCCCCTTATAATCCAATGTGTCATCTATATTGTTATTATAGGACCCCCCCACCCATCATCACATATACACAGAACTTCTTATAATCCAATGTGTCTCCTATATTGTTATTATAGGACGCCCACAGCCATCACCACATATACACAGAAGCCCCTTATACACCAATGTGTCATCTATATTGTTATTATAGGACCCCCACAGCCATCACCACATATACACAGAAGCCCCTTATAATCCAATGTGTCATCTATATTGTTATTATAGGACCCCCAGAGCCATCACCTCATGAACGCAGAAGCCCCTATAATCCAATGTGTCATCTATATTGTTATTATAGGACCCCCACAGTCATCACCACATATACACAGAAGCCCCTTATAATCCAATGTGTCATCTATATTGTTATTATAGGACCCCCACAGCCATCACCACATATACGCAGAAGCCCCTTATAATCCAATGTGTCATCTATATTGTTATTATAGGACCCCACAGCCATCACCACAAATACGCAGAAGCCCCTTATAATCCAATGTGTCATCTATATTGTTATTATAGGACCCCCAGAGCCATCACCTCATGAACGCAGAAGCCCCTATAATCCAATGTGTCATCTATATTGTTATTATAGGACCCCCACAGCCATCACCACATATACACAGAAGCCCCTTATAATCCAATGTGTCATCTATATTGTTATTATAGGACCCCCACAGCCATCACCACATATACACAGAAGCCCCTTATAATCCAATGTGTCATCTATATTGTTATTATAGGACCCCACAGCCATCACCACAAATACGCAGAAGCCCCTTATAATCCAATGTGTCATCTATATTATTATTATAGGACCCCCACAGCTATCACCACATATACACAGAAGCCCCTTATAATCCAATGTGTCTCCTATATTGTTATTATAGGACCCCCACAGCCATCAGCACATATACACAGAAGCCCCTTATAATTCAATGTGTCATCTATATTATTATTATAGGACCCCCACAGCCATCACCACTTATACGCAGAAGCCCCTTATAATCCAATGTGTCATCTATATTGTTATTATAGGACCCCCCCACCCATCATCACATATACACAGAACTTCTTATAATCCAATGTTTCTCCTATATTGTTATTATAGGACCCCCACAGCCATCACCACATATACACAGAAGCCCCTTATACACCAATGTGTCATCTATATTGTTATTATAGGACCCCCACAGCCATCACCACATATACACAGTAGCCCCTTATAATCCAATGTGTCATCTATATTGTTATTATAGGACCCCAAGAGCCATCACCTCATGAACGCAGAAGCCCCTATAATCCAATGTGTCATCTATATTGTTATTATAGGACCCCCACAGCCATCACCACATATACACAGAAGCCCCTTATAATCCAATGTGTCATTAGATTAGATTAGATTAGATAAACTTTATTGATCCCGGAGGAAATTACAGTATTACAGCAGCAGAACAAAGATCAAGAACATTACAAGAACAATACACACTTTACAAAATAAGTCTATATGGACAGCAGATGCGGATAGACTGGTACTTGTAACTCACCAATTCCCCCCCATACACTTTGAACTTCATTTAGTCTTGGGATGCTTTACACTTATACATTTGTTAAACATCCCCACAGCTGTCGGAACAAACGATTTTCTATATCTTTCCTTTTTACACATTAGTTGGAGTAGACGCTTGCTGAATGTGCTCTTTTGCTTCGCAAACAGTTCATAGAGCGGGTGTGTATTGTTGCTCATTATAGCCTTGCATTTCTTAGTAATTCTATCCTCTAATACCTCCTCGAAAGTCCTGAGTTGTAGACCCACCGCCGCACTAGCCTTCTTGATAAGTTTATTCAGCTTATTCGCGTCAGCTGTGCGCACACTACTACCCCAGCATATAATTGCATCAAAGATTGCACTCGCCACAATGGATTGGTAGAACATTTCAAGCATTTTGCTACACACATTAAACGACCTTAACTTCCTTAGGAAGTAAAGTCTACTCATCCCTTTCTTGCAAACCTTCTCCATATGGCACCTCCAATCAAGCTTGCTGTCCAGGTGAACCCCCAAATATTTGAAATTCTCCACCATCTCCACATCCTGACCATCAATAGTGATAGGTAAGCAATCCTTCATGCACCTTCCATAACTCAACACCAGCTCCCTGGTTTTCTTTACGTTGAGTTCTAAATGGTTAGCCTGGCACCAGTCAACAAAGTCCAAAACCACCCTTCTGTATTCCTCCTCCCCCCGGTCTCTCTCAATACCTCCGACTATCACTGAGTCATCAGAGTACTTCTGAAGGTGACAAAGGTCTGATTTATACTGAAAATCAGCTGTGTATAACGTAAAAAGGAATGGCGACAGCACCGTTCCCTGAGGGGCTCCAACACTACTCCGCACACTATCCGATACGGCCGCCCCCAACCTCACAAACTGTGGCCTGTCCGACAGATAATCAATGATCCAATTCACTAGTCCCTCATCAACCGCCATTTCAACCAGCTTTTTACGTAATAATAGTGGCTGTAAGGTGTTGAATGCACTGGAGAAATCGAAGAACATGGCACGCACAGTGGTTCTATCATTGTCCAAAAAGGAATGTACTGTTTGTAGTAGATACGCTACAGCATCGTCCACCCCCAGACTCTGCCGATACGCAAACTGAAGGGGGTCCGTAAAAGCAGACACCCTCGGACACAAGTAGGCAAGTACAATTCTCTCCAAGGACTTCATCACATGCGATGTTAAGGCCACCGGTCTATAGTCATTATGGGAGCTCGGGAAGGTAGTCTTGGGAACCGGCACCAGGCAAGAAGTCTTCCATAGAACTGGTACTCTCTGTGATTGTAAGCTCCAGTTAAACAGGTGCTGGAAGACAGTGCACAACTGATTCGCACACACTCTGAGGACACGTGGACAGATACCATCAGGCCCTGCTGCTTTACCCATGACCAGCTTACTAAACTGTTCCCTCACATCATTTTCGGAGATCAAGAAAGACTCCGACTTCCTCCCCCCAGTTGATATTGCTCGTCTCTCCCCGGCCCTCTCCTCTGTTGACATGGCACATTTATTGTTGAATCTGTTGAAAAAAACATTCATTTCATTAGCCATGATCAGCCCCCCACCCCCCTGATCTGACCTTGCCTTAAACCCAGTCAAAAGCTTCATTCCAGCCCACACTTCTCTGGAGTTGTTATGTGACAATTTATTTTCCAATTTAATTCTGAATGCTTCACGGGCAATCCTAATTTTCCCCTTTAAGTCTCTCTGAACAATTTTCATTTCCTCCTTGTCCTTCCTTTCAAAAGCTTTTTTTTTCCTGTTTAGTAGATGTTTCAATTCTTTTGTAATCCAAGGCTTATTGTTTGCAAAACACCGAACCTCATGAATAGGTACAATATTGTCAGTACAAAAGTTGATGTAATCAGTAACTCTCCTGGTAACCTCATTAACATCATCATTAGGTTCCCTGGCACATAACACCTCCCAGTCTGTGCATTCAAAGCAGTCTTGTAAAGTCTTTTCAGCTGCCGGAGACCATTTCCTTATCCGTTTAATTGTCGCTGGTTGTTTGCAGACAACTGGTTGATAAGCTGGAGACAATAGTATGAGATTGTGGTCAGATTTCCCCAGGGGGGGCAATGCAGATGATGAGTAAGCATCCTTAACACTGGCATAGAGGAGATCCAATATATAATTGTCCCTTGTAGAACATTTGACATATTGATAGAATTTAGGTAATGAGATCTTGGCTCTATTAAAATCCCCAGAAATGACAGTTAGAGAGTTAGGGTGTTTCGTCTGAAGCCGGGCAATCACCCCAGACAGTACATCCCCAGCTGCCTCTGGATTTGCAGATGGTGGTATATACGACACCACTGCAATAACAAGAGAGAATTCTCTAGGCAGATAGTAAGGCCTGAGGCCCACTGCTAATAGTTCAATGTTTGGGCAACAATGTCTCTCCTTTACTGTTACATGCCCCTGATTACACCATCTGTTGTTAATGTACAGTATCACTCCTCCACCCTTCTTCTTACCGCACTTCACTCTGTCCCTGTCAGCCCGAACCATTTGAAACCCCGGTACCGATATACTTGAATCCGGGACGTCCTCATGCAACCAGGTTTCTGTAAAGCACATGAGACTGCATTCCCTGAACTCCTTCTGGGTCTTACTCAGAGCCAGCAGTTCATCCGACTTGTTACCAAGCGATCGTACATTACCCATGATGATGGATGGGACTGCAGGTTTAAACCTTCTCCTCCAGGACTTGGTCTTCTTGCCTGCTCTGCAACCTCTGAAAGGTCTCCTCATTTCCCGTGGAACATGTGGTATTGCAACTGCTGGAGAAGACTTTGTCCTGCGCATTTCCAGAAGACAACTCCTTGAATACACTACTCGATTAGCGACAGACCTAGGGACAACCATCCGATCAGTGATTCCATCCATCCCGGGAGACCTCTCCGTGGCATACTGTATACGGTGCTCTCCGCTGAGCACATATGGCTGTATCACTGACACAGGCTGTGGGCAGCAGCATACATCCGTCGGTAGTATTAGCTGAGATGGACCATATTGCGTACCCCAAAGTGGCCATGCCAGCAGGGGACTTGTGGGTGGTAGTGGAGGATCCGGGTAAAAACCATATGCAGTGTGCCCAGCGGCAGTAGAAAGTGTGGGGGTGTGCTGCATTTTCCATCCCACAGCAGACCAGTGTGCAGGAACGTCGCAATCCACGAGATGAAAACGTTGCATAGATCCAAGGTTGAAATTAGAGGTCCAAAAAGACATCAGGAAAGGTATAAAAGACTGTAACAAACAAAATAAAATAAAATAATAGCTGCTGCAATGGGCTGCCACTAGCAAGGCGCCCTATTGTCTCCACAGTCTGGCAGAGAGCAGACAGGCACGTCTGCACACCTCTGAGTCCAGGAGATGCATATATATATAGTCATCTATATTGTTATTATAGGACCCCCACAGCCATCACCACATATACACAGAAGCCCCTTATAATCCAATGTGTCATCTATATTGTTATTATAGGACCCCCACAGCCTTCACCACATATACACAGAAGCCCCTTATAATCCAATGTGTCTCCTATATTGTTATTATAGGACCCCCACAGCCATCAGCACATATACACAGAAGCCCCTTATAATTCAATGTGTCATCTATATTATTATTATAGGACCCCCACAGCCATCACCACATATACACAGAAGCCCCTTATAATCCAATGTGTCTCCTATATTGTTATTATAGGACCCCCACAGCCATCACCACATATACACAGAAGCCCCTTATAATTCAATGTGTCATCTATATTGTTATTATATGACCCCCATAGCCATCACCACATATACACAGAAGCCCCTTATAATCCAATGTGTCATCTATATTGTTATTATAGGACCCCACAGCCATCACCACATATACGCAGAAGCCCCTTATAATCCAATGTGTCATCTATATTGTTATTAAAGGACCCCCCCACCCATCATCACATATACACAGAACTTCTTATAATCCAATGTGTCTCCTATATTGTTATTATAGGACCCCCACAGCCATCACCACATATACACAGAAGCCCCTTATACACCAATGTGTCATCTATATTGTTATTATAGGACCCCCACAGCCATCACCACATATACACAGAAGCCCCTTATAATCCAATGTGTCATCTATATTGTTATTATAGGACCCCCACAGCCAACACCACATATACACAGAAGCCCCTTATAATCCAAAGTGTCATCTATATTGTTATTATAGGACCCCCACAGCCATCACCACATATACACAGAAGCCCCTATAATCCAATGTGTCATCTATATTGTTATTATAGGACCCCCACAGCCAACACCACATATACACAGAAGCCCCTTATAATCCAATGTGTCATCTATATTGTTATTATAGGACCCCCACAGCCATCACCACATATACACAGAAGCCCCTTATAATCCAATGTGTCATCTATATTGTTATTATAGGACCCCCACAGCCTTCACCACATATACACAGAAGCCCCTTATAATCCAATGTGTCTCCTATATTGTTATTATAGGACCCCCACAGCCATCAGCACATATACACAGAAGCCCCTTATACACCAATGTGTCATCTATATTGTTATTATAGGACCCCCCCACCCATCATCACATATACACAGAACTTCTTATAATCCAATGTGTCTCCTATATTGTTATTATAGGACCCCCACAGCCATCACCACATATACACAGAAGCCCCTTATACACCAATGTGTCATCTATTTTGTTATTATAGGACCCCCACAGCCATCACCACATATACACAGAAGCCCCTTATAATCCAATGTGTAATCTATATTGTTATTATAGGACCCCCAGAGCCATCACCTCATGAACGCAGAAGCCCCTATAATCCAATGTGTCTCCTATATTGTTATTATAGGACCCCCACAGCCAACACCACATATACACAGAAGCCCCTTATAATCCAATGTGTCATCTATATTGTTATTATAGGACCCCCACAGCCATCACCACATATACACAGAAGCCCCTTATAATCCAATGTGTCATCTATATTGTTATTATAGGACCCCACAGCCATCACCACAAATACGCAGAAGCCCCTTATAATCCAATGTGTCATCTATATTATTATTATAGGACCCCCACAGCTATCACCACATATACACTGAAGCCCCTTATAATCCAATGTGTCTCCTATATTGTTATTATAGGACCCCCACAGCCATCAGCACATATACACAGAAGCCCATTATAATTCAATGTGTCATCTATATTATTATTATAGGACCCCCACAGCCATCACCACATATACGCAGAAGCCCCTTATAATCCAATGTGTCATCTATATTGTTATTATAGGACCCCCCCACCCATCATCACATATACACAGAACTTCTTATAATCCAATGTGTCTCCTATATTGTTATTATAGGACCCCCACAGCCATCACCACATATACACAGAAGCCCCTTATAATCCAATGTGTCATCTATATTGTTATTATAGGACCCCCACAGCCATCACCACATATACACAGAAGCCCCTTATAATCCAATGTGTCATCTATATTGTTATTATAGGACCCCCAGAGCCATCACCTCATGAACGCAGAAGCCCCTATAATCCAATGTGTCATCTATATTGTTATTATAGGACCCCCACAGCCAACACCACATATACACAGAAGCCCCTTATAATCCAATGTGTCATCTATATTGTTATTGTAGGACCCCCACAGCCATCACCACATATACACAGAAGCCCCTTATAATCCAATGTGTCATCTATATTGTTATTATAGGACCCCCACAGCCTTCACCACATATACACAGAAGCCCCTTATAATCCAATGTGTCTCCTATATTGTTATTATAGGACCCCCACAGCCATCAGCACATATACACAGAAGCCCCTTATAATTCAATGTGTCATCTATATTATTATTATAGGACCCCCACAGCCATCACCACATATACACAGAAGCCCCTTATAATCCAATTTGTCTCCTATATTGTTATTATAGGACCCCCACAGCCATCACCACATATACACAGAAGCCCCTTATAATTCAATGTGTCATCTATATTATTATTATAGGACCCCCACAGCCATCACCACATATACACAGAAGCCCCTTATAATCCAATGTGTCATCTATATTGTTATTATAGGACCCCACAGCCATCACCACATATACGCAGAAGCCCCTTATAATCCAATGTGTCATTTATATTGTTATTATAGGACCCCCCCACCCATCATCACATATACACAGAACTTCTTATAATCCAATGTGTCTCCTATATTGTTATTATAGGACCCCCACAGCCATCACCACATATACACAGAAGCCACTTATAATCCAATGTGTCATCTATATTGTTATTATAGGACCCCCACAGCCATCACCACATATACACAGAAGCCCCTTATAATCCAATGTGTCATCTATATTGTTATTATAGGACCCCCACAGCCAACACCACATATACACAGAAGCCCCTTATAATCCAAAGTGTCATCTATATTGTTATTATAGGACCCCCACAGCCATCACCACATATACACAGAAGCCCCTTATAATCCAATGTGTCATCTATATTGTTATTATAGGACCCCACAGCCATCACCACATATACACAGAAGCCCCTCATAATCCAATGTGTCTCCTATATTGTTATTATAGGACCCCCACAGCCATCACCACATATACACAGAAGCCCCTTATACACCAATGTGTCATCTATATTGTTATTATAGGACCCCCACAGCCATCACCACATATACACAGAAGCCCCTTATAATCCAATGTGTCATCTATATTGTTATTATAGGACCCCCACAGCCAACACCACATATACACAGAACCCCTTATAATCCAAAGTGTCATCTATATTGTTATTATAGGACCCCCACAGCCATCACCACATATACACAGAAGCCCCTTATAATCCAATGTGTCTCCTATATTGTTATTATAGGACCCCCACAGCCTTCACCACATATACACAGAAGCCCCTTATAATCCAATGTGTCTCCTATATTGTTATTATAGGACCCCCACAGCCATCAGCACATATACACAGAAGCCCCTTATAATTCAATGTGTCATCTATATTATTATTATAGGACCCCCACAGCCATCACCACATATACACAGAAGCCCCTTATAATTCAATGTGTCATCTATATTATTATTATAGGACCCCCACAGCCATCACCACATATACACAGAAGCCCCTTATAATCCAATGTGTCATCTATATTGTTATTGTAGGACCCCACAGCCATCACCACATATACGCAGAAGCCCCTTATAATCCAATGTGTCATCTATATTGTTATTATAGGGCCCCCACAGCCATCACCACATATACACAGAAGCCCCTTATAATCCAATGTGTCTCCTATATTGTTATTATAGGACCCCCACAGCCATCACCACATATACACAGAAGCCCCTTATAATCCAATGTGTCATCTATATTGTTATTATAGGACCCCCACACCCATCACCACATATACACAGAACTTCTTATAATCCAATGTGTCTCCTATATTGTTATTATAGGACCCCCACAGCCATCACCACATATACACAGAAGCCCCTTATAATCCAATGTGTCTCCTATATTGTTATTATAGGACCCCCACAGCCTTCACCACATATACACAGAAGCCCCTTATAATCCAATGTGTCTCCTATATTGTTATTATAGGACCCCCACAGCCATCAGCACATATACACAGAAGCCCCTTATAATTCAATGTGTCATCTATATTATTATTATAGGACCCCCACAGCCATCACCACATATACACAGAAGCCCCTTATAATCCAATGTGTCTCCTATATTGTTATTATAGGACCCCCACAGCCATCAGCACATATACACAGAAGCCCCTTATAATTCAATGTGTCATCTATATTATTATTATAGGACCCCCACAGCCATCACCACATATACACAGAAGCCCCTTTTAATCCAATGTTTCATCTATATTGTTATTATAGGACCCCCACAGCCATCACCACATATACGTAGAAGCCCCTTATAATCCAATGTGTCATCTATATTGTTATTATAGGACCCCCCCACCCATCACCACATATACACAGAACTTCTTATAATCCAATGTGTCTCCTATATTGTTATTATAGGACCCCCACAGCCATCACCACATATACACAGAAGCCCCTTATAATCCAACTAGATTAAGGCCCGATGCTATCGCATCGAGAGGATAGTGACACACCTCTTTCCATGTTAACCCTCAATACACACAAACCTCCTCAACACACACTCCTCTCACCTTTCACCCTCTCCACTCACGTCCACTCACTCTTTCACTCCACATACGTTCCTTTCTCTCACTCCGTCTCTCATACTCACACTGTCATCGTCGCTGCTCCACGTTCCCTGACATCTTCCGCCGGCGCCATCCTGGATCCCGACATTGTCCACGCCGGCGACATGTTCTTGCGGCCATGCCATCTTGAGTATTCTGAAATCATGCGAGAGGACATTAGTGGAGATAGTGAAAGGTGAGAGGAGTGTGTGTTGAGGAGTGGTGTGTTGAGGGTTAACATGGCAAGAGGTGTGCTGTGACGTCACCAGTTACAACTGGACGGAAGTTGTTACAACCCGGAAGTTGCTTAGCGCATTTATTATAGTAGATTAAGGCCCGATGCTATCGCATCGAGAGGATAGTGACACACCTCTTGCCATGTTAACCCTCAACACACACTCCTCCTGGACACACCACACCGCCTCAACACACACTCCTCTCACCTTTCACCATCTCCACTCACTCTTTCACTCCACATACGACCCTTTCTCTCACTCCGTCTCTCATACTCACACCGTCATCGTCGCTGCTCCACGATCCCAGACATCTTCTTCCACCGGCGCCATCCTAAATCCCGACGTTGTCCACGCCGGCGACATGTTCTTGCGGCCACGCCATCTTGAGTATTCTAAAATCCTGCGACTGGACGTTAGTGGAGATAGTGAAAGGTGACAGGAGTGTGTGTTGAGGAGGAGTGGTGTGTTGAGGGTTAACATGGAAAGAGGTGTGCTGTGACATCACCAGTTACAACTGGACGGAAGTTGTTACAACCTGGAAGCTGCTTAGCGCATTTATTATAGTAGATAGATGTATCACACCTATGTTTTTATGTGGATAAGATATTTACATAGTGAGCCTCAAGAAGGACAGTATTACTGATGTATGTAAAGTGCTATTGAAATAATAGTACTCTATTAATAAATAAAAAATTAATTATTATTACCTAAGTTATGTAGGTATGTGTTAGCTATGTAGTTGAAATCTACGTATGTTTGCCTAAATTTTTTTTGTTTTTGCCTTTTTTTTTTTAATCTATATATACCTATACCTATGTATATTTTTATGGATTTAAATATGTCTATGACATATATGTGAAAGAGATAATTAGTGTAAGATATATCTATCTGCTTAAAATATTTATATATATAACATATATCAAGCTATGTATAGAAGTCTTAGAAGTCTATTATCTATATCTATTTAGAATGTGACTATTATTTATATATCTATATATCTATCAATTCCAGGACCAACTTAAATAGTTTAAAGTAAGACATTTTTGTAAACGACATTTCTAGTGAAGATTTTTGGGCTATTAGGTAGCAATTGTCCTTGAAGTGGTGTATCCACCACTTTGACCCTAACGTTGCTGCGTTGCTTTACTCGGGAGAATGCAACATACAATTGTCCATGGGCAAATACAGGTTCGGGCAAAAAAATTCCAACTCGATTGAGGGTCTGTCCTTGGGATTTGTTAATGGTCATAGCAAAAGCAGGTTTTAGAGGAAACTGTCGACGTTTTAATTTAAAAGGTAACCCAGTTTCTGAAGGACACAAATCGATGCGTGGAATAAATACAATGCCTCCTTCAGCTGAGCCAGTAATCACTTTAGCCTGTATGATGTTGCGGAGTAAGGCAATGACAATGAGGTGAGTGCCATTGCAGAGACCTTTCTTGGTGTTTAGGTTTCTTAATAGCATCACAATGGTGCCAATTTTAAGTTTTAAGAGATGTGATGGCATTCCTGATGGTGTCAGAGAGTTTAAAAATTCAACTGGGTAGTTTTCACATCCCTCTGCCTCATCAGCATCGACAGAATCATCACTTGTATATACAGTATAATCACCACTAATGCGATCCATTACTTTACAGTTCAGAAAATCGACGTCATCATTTTTTGGACATAGTATAGCATGTGATGCAGCAGTGTCGAGGCTTTGTTTGTCATTAACATCAATGCAAATATGGTCTCCAAAGATCTCGGTTACTATAGAGCCAGTGCAAAGCATGTCTGGAGGAATTTCAATGACATCCTCTCCAAGATTATGTTCATTAGACAGCTCATCATTTCCAAGTTTAAGCAACCAAGTGCTGTATTCAGGATCTGTGGAGCGCATGTTGTTGATTAGCGGTAGAATGTTGCCAATGTTCTGAATATTTAATGCAGGAATCTACAATGTCTATTCTTGTTCCATGAGCGATGACGGGAAGACATTGTCTGAAGTCTCCTCCAAGAACAATAACTTTACCTCCAAATGGTGTTTTATTTTTTTCAGCAACATTTGTTGTCATGATGTCACGTAGAAGTCTATCTATCACATTCAATGCATGTTTTTGGACCATAGTGCACTCATCAATAATAAAAAGTTTTGTACTCTGTAAATGTTTTCCTGCATTTGTATCGTTTTTAATCCTGGAAACAGATGTTTCGTTGATCGGAATAGGTATGCCATATAGAGAGTGGATTGTTCGGCCTCCTTGTATCAAGTTAGATGCTATTCCTGTAGTTGCTGCAGGTGACACAATTTCTCCTTGTCCTCTTAAATGATGTGTAAGTAGATGGTATAGGTAGGTCTTTCCACTGCCACCAGGTCCATCGAGAAAAAAGCACTTTGGTATTAAACTGCTATTTTGTAAAGCTTCAGTAATGACATCATAGGCAAAAAGTTGCTCCTGATTAAGAGTTTCTTTCATCTCTGCAGCTTTTTTTAACTCATAATCCTTATCATATTGTTTAAGGAGTTGTTTAATATTTTTTGCTGGGCGTGGTAAATTATAATCAGCAAAAGTTTTTCCATGGACTATGAGGACATCTTGGACATCTTTCATAGCCTATCCTTCACAATCGATACACTCTTCAGTGTTGCTGTGGTATGTATGACAATAGTCTTGTAAAAAATGGTCCTTAAATTCATTCCACAATTCAAGTGGATTACTGGGGGGGCCAAAAATACAGATATAAGCAAACATGTCTCTAAGTTGGGAAGGCATGTTAAGAATGCAAGCATCTGTTAAAGTATGTCTCCAGATGCTATCATCGAATAATAATCCAAGTGCTAACGCAGCATCCTTAAAGGTTTCATGCATAACTCCATTGATGGTTTTAATGCTGTCAAAACTGGTAGCAGCTTTTACATGCAGTAACAACAAACGTAAATAATAGCGTTCTTGGTCTTTCACACTAACAGTGTACATTCTTCCAATAACTGTGAGACCCCCTCGTTTTCTTTGTTCCCATGTGCCTTGTTTCCAAACGTAGTGTTCTGGAATTTCACGGTAGAAATAGTTATGTGCATTGTGGTCGATCTTATTAAGGTTGAAATACGCCATAAGTGTAGAATTGGAATTGAGCTTTTGATGGATGTTGTCTGCAGAGTCATTCTCATGAAAATAGAATGGTTGAGAATTAGGCAGATGTACGGCTAGGCGAATGATGGCATGAGATTGTTTATGCATAGGAAAAGCAAATATCCGCCATGCAGCCTCAGGTGCACTAACATATCTGGTATCCGTAAATTGGTGTGTTTCATCATGTTGGATGTTATTTTGGGAAATTTCAAGGTTGGCTTTGTCATGTCCTTTGTAAACGTATTTAAATAAATATTTTACACTTTGAATGGAAGCACATATTTCTACATTAATATGGCACTTGTATTTGGTGAGTAAAAATGGGTTATATGGAACTACCCATGAATTGTCAATCGTCTTAGAATGGTGTTCATATGTTTTGCCAATGGGTCTGCGGTAAGTGGGATAGCCATCCTTTTCTTTGATGGTATATGGTTGGTTTTGTTTTGGGAAACCTTTGCTACACTTTCCAAGATCCATACAGGGAGAATTAGGATTGTGTTCTCCACAGGGACCATGAATCATGTGTTGAAGAACAATGTTATGGAGCTGAGGGTAGATTGTTTCATCAGGTATTTCAGCCCAGACTATATTGTCTATGTCCGCCTCAGTCTGTAATTTAGACAGGCTGTCAAGAATAATTAAAATATGAGCGTGTGGGAGACCACGCTTCTGAAATTCAATGACATGGACCATTGCAGTGACGTTTCCAAATAATCCACTGCTAATGTCTTTTAAGAGGGATTCCAGTTTAATTTTAAAGACACGTGCAACCAAGTCTGGTCTGTGTTCAACACGCTGCCACGGTTCTAAATGTGTAGTAATCTCATTCCACTTAGGATTACATGTCATGGTGATAAATAGATCTGGTCGACCATACTTTGTAACAATAGCCATAGCATCCTGGTAGCGCTGCTGCATGTTTCTTGGACTGCCTTCAAAAGAAGATGGTAAAATGACGGTTTTCCCAATAGGGATGCCCTTTTGAACCGATTTTTTGAGTAGATGTTCTTGAAGGAGGCAGTAATCCTCCACTTTTAAATCTTTTTGGTGTTTGCGGATGTAATGTAGGCGATTAGCTTCGATTTTGACATAAGCATCTACTAAATATTGCTGTGTTAGCTTACCACCATTGAGGAGTGGATTAAAGTAATTTCTGACAGATAACATATAGCAATAGTATTGGAGTTGAGTGATCCTCCTCGAACTTTTGCCTTGTTGTTTGAGTCCATCATGCCATCGTTGGTCTCCATAAGGGAAAAATATTGGATAGAGGAGGGCATCCAAATTGCTATGGAGAATACTAATTTGTTGTGTTTTTGGAGCTAAAGGGTTATGGGGATCAGGTTTTAAATGAATTAATATGTCTCTATTGAAAGGTGGCTCACCATTGTCATTTTGAAACACGACTGCTACTTCACTGACATTGGGATTATTGTAGCGTCGAGGGTCTTGAGTACGATCTTGTTTAATAGCCATAGTGATGTTTGGCATGACAGTTCCGTTTTGTAGAGATTTAATTTTTTCTTGTTCTTCCACATCACGTAACATTTGATAAGCTTCCACAAAAGGATTAATAGTTTGGATTTGAAGGGCAATAATGTTCATCAATGTAGGATGACATTTTTGATTTTCTTTACATCGTAAGCGTTGTTCGTTTGCGGTAGTGGTATCGAGAATGTAAAGTTGGGCAGATGCGCGTTGCTGGTCATCTGAGGGATGTAGTGTTCCAGTTCTATGATAGATCTGGCCATGTATGCGGAAACAGTATGGGCCATATCCAGGAGGTGGTGAAATATTTGCACCCATGGAGGCAAAAGCAAAGGAACTGTTAATACTTCGAATATTATCCATGAAATTTTTGCTAAATTCACTTTGCCCTTTCAGCAAACGTGTAAAGACATCAGGATATTGTAGTATGGGTACATGGACTTTACCCTTCTGACAGCAGAGCGTAAAGTTGTTATCAGAAGGTATCTCTGCTACAAAATGCAAAGCTTCGCAATGCTCACATACATGGATCATGTCACCACAGCTGTGTTCGGTAATACTATTTTCATCATTAGTGAAAATGTGAGGTTGTAGTAGAAGTGCATGTCCAACCGATGGGGTGCGCCTAGTTTTGAGACCAACGTATATTTGTCTTGGTTGCACTTTCTGCGGGCTAACTGCAGCTTGTATGTGAAGAAACTGTGCGTTGGTATTGACTAATGGTGGTATTGATAGGGCAGAAACAGATTGCTGATTAGTTATGTCAGTGAACGGCATATAGGATGAAGTGTGGTAGTAACTTGTTCCACATGCTGATGTGGAAGCATCCTGTTGTGAGTCTACTAATAATGATGAGGAAGAAGCCGTCTGTTGTTGGCGGTGATGGCGTGTAGAGGCTTCTTCAGCCAATGTAATAGATTTAGAGTTAGGGGATTCGTGTGTGAGACGACGGCGTTTATAAGCCTTAATCTTGTCAAGTCGATGCTGTTTTTCCTCAGGAGTCTCATTAGCACTGCGTTGTTTTTGTCGTAGTGCTAAAGCTGCTTTCCTTTCACTGGCATTGGCATACTGTGCATCGGTATTGAATGGTGGTATTGATAGGGCAGAAACAGATTGCTGATTAGTTATGTCAGTGAACGGCATATGGGATGAAGTGTAGCAGTAAATCGTTCCACATGCTGATGTGGAAGCATCCTGTTGTGAGTCTAATAATAATGATGAGGAAGAGGCCGTCTGTTGTCGGCGGTGACGGCGTGCAGAGGCTTCTTCAGCCAATCTTATGGATTTAGAGTTAGGGGATTCGTGTGTGAGGCGACGGCGTTTATAAGCCTTAATCTTCTCAAGGTGATGGTGTTTTTCCTCAGGAGTCTCATTAGCACGGCGTTGTTTTTGTCGTAGTGCTAAAGCTGCTTTCCTTTCACTGGCATTGGCATACTTTTTGTTATGACTCATGTTGGCACAGGTAAAGGAGTCTATTTGGCAGTTATCTGGCAGTGAAGAAGGCGTCCTGGAGTATTGTAGAGTAAACAGATACTAATTGACCCTGTAATTGCCCAGCAGTAGTTATAAAGTGGTAGTGGCAAATTGGCCCTGTAGTTAGACACCGGCAGAGGAGCAAGGCAGCAGTAGTTATGGCGGTAGAGGCAAATTGGCCCTGTAATTAGACACCGGCAGAGGAGCAAGGCAGCAGTAGTTATGGCGGTAGAGGCAAATTGGCCCTGTAATTAGACACCGGCAGAGGAGCAAGGCAGCAGTAGTTATGGCGGTAGAGGCAAATTGGCCCTGTAATTAGACACAGGCAGTGAACAGTCAGAGGAGCAAGGCAGCAGTACTTATGGCGGTAGAGGCAAATTGGCCCTGTAATTAGACACCAGCAGAGGAGCAAGGCAGCAGTAGTTATGGCGGTATTGGCAAATTGTCCCTGTAATTAGACACCAGCAGAGGAGCAATGCAGCAGTAGTTATGGCGGTAGAGGCAAATTGATCCTGTAATTAGACACCGGCAGAGGAGCAAGGCAGCAGTAGTTATGGCGGTAGAGGCAAATTGGCCCTGTAATTAGACACCGGCAGAGGAGCAAGGCAGCAGTAGTTATGGCGGTAGAGGCAAATTGGCCCTGTAATTAGACACCGGCAGAGGAGCAAGGCAGCAGTAGTTACGGCGGTAGAGGCAAATTGGCCCTGTAATTAGACACCGGCAGAGGAGCAATGCAGCAGTAGTTATGGCGGTAGAGGCAAATTAGCCCTGTAATTAGACACCGGCAGAGGAGCAAGGCAGCAGTAGATATGGCGGTAGAGGCAAATTAGCCCTGTAATTAGACACCGGCAGAGGAGCAAGGCAGCAGTAGTTATGGCGGTAGAGGCAAATTAGCCCTGTAATTAGACACCGGCAGAGGAGCAAGGCAGCAGTAGTTATGGCGGTAGAGGCAAATTGGCCTTGTAATTAGACACCGGCAGTAAACAGGCAGATGACCAAAGCAGCAGTAGTTATGGCGGTATAGGCAAATTGGCCCTGTAATTAGACACCGGCAGAGGAGCAATGCAGCAGTAGTTATGGCGGTAGAGGCAAATTGGTCCTGTAATTAGACACCGGCAGAGGAGCAAGGCAGCAGTAGTTATGGCGGTAGAGGCAAATTAGCCCTGTAATTAGACACCGGCAGAGTAGCAAGGTAGCAATAGTTATGGCAGTACAGGCAAATTGGTCCAGTAATTAGACACCGGCAGTAAACAGGCATAGGACCAAGGCAGCAGTAGTTATGGTGGTACAGGCAATGCCAAGCGTCCGCACAGCAAGTCGGCGTGAGGTAAATGACGCAATTTCACGAATGCAAGATGGCGTCGGCGAAATCTCGCGAGATTTCGCCGACGTCGTTAACACCTCTTGCCATGTTAACCCTCAACACACCACACCGCCTCAACACACACTCCTCTCACCTTTCACCTCCACTCATGTCCACTCACTCTTTCACTCCACATACGTTCCTTTCTCTCACTCCGTTTCTCATACTCACACCGTCATCGTCGCTGCCCCGACATCTTCCTCCGCCGCCGCGATCCAGGATCCAGACGTTCTCCAGGCCGCCGACATGTTCTTGCGGGACGTCATCTTGGATTTCGTGAAATCCTGCGATATTCAAGATGGCGTCGCCGCAACAACATGTCGCTGGCATGGACGACATCAGGATCCAAAAAGATGGCGTCGGCGAAATCTCGCGAGTTACGCCGACGCCTTTTTGGATCCCGATGTCGCCCACGCCAGCGACATGTTCTTTCGGGACGCCATCTTGGATTTCGTGAAGTCCCGCGATATTCAAGATGGCGTCGCCGCAACAACATGTCGCTGGCATGGGCGACATCGGGATCCAAAATGACGTCGGCGTAATCTCGCGAGATTTCGCCGACGCCATCTTTTTGGATCCCGATGTCGTCCACGCCAGCGACATGTTGTTGCGGCGACGCCATCTTGAATATCGCGGGATTTCACGAAATCCAAGATGGCGTCCCGCAAGAATATGTCGGCGGCCTGGAGAACGTCTGGATCCTGGATCGCGGCGGCGGAGGAAGATGTCGGGGCAGCGACGATGACGGTGTGAGTATGAGAAACGGAGTGAAAGGAACGTATGTGGAGTGAAAGAGTGAGTGGACATGAGTGGAGGTGAAAGGTGAGAGGAGTGTGTGTTGAGGCGGGTGTGGTGTGTTGAGGGTTAACATGTGCGTGTGTGTGGTGACGTCACCGGTTACAACTGGACGGAAGTTGTTACAACCGGAAGCTGGTTAGGGCATTTATTATTATAGATGTGTCATCTATATTGTTATTATAGGACCACCACACCCATCATCACATATACGCAGAAGCCCCTTATAATCCAAAGTGTCATCTATATTGCTATTATAGGACCCCCACAGCCATCACCACATATACACAGAAGCCCCTTATAATCCAATGTGTCTCCTATATTGTTATTATAGGACCCCCACAGCCATCACCACATATACACAGAAGCCCCTATAATCCAATGTGTCATCTATATTGTTATTATAGGACCCCCACAGCCATCACCCCATATACACAGAAGCCCCTTATAATCCAATGTGTCATCTATATTGTTATTATAAGACCCCCACAGCCATCACCCCATATACACAGAAGCCCCTTATAATCCAATGTGTCATCTATATTGTTATTATAGGACCCCCACAGCCAACACCACATATACACAGAAGCCCCTTATAATCCTATGTGTCATCTATATTATTATAAGACCCCCACAGCCATCACCCCATATACACAGAAGCCCCTTATAATCCAATGTGTCATCTATATTGTTATTATAGGACCCCCACAGCCATCACCACATATACGCAGAAGCCCCTAATAATCCAATGTGTCTCCTATATTGTTATTATAGGACCCCCACAGCCATCATCGCATATACGCAAAAGCCCCTTATAATCCAATGTGTCATCTATATCGTTATTATGGACCCCCACAGCCAACAGCACATATACACAGAAGCCCCTTATAATCCTATGTGTCATCTATATTGTTATTATAAGACCCCCACAGCCATCACCCCATATACACAGAAGCCCCTTATAATCCAATGTGTCATCTATATTGTTATTATAAGACCCCCACAGCCATCACCACATATACACAGAAGCCCCTTATAATCCAATGTGTCATCTATATTGTTATTATAGGACCCCCACAGCCATCACCACATATACGCAGAAGCCCCTTATAATCCAATGTGTCATCTATATTGTTATTATAAGACCCCCACAGCCATGACCACATATACACAGAAGCCCCTATAATCCAATATGTCATCTATATTGTTATTATAGGACCCCCACAGCCATCACCTCATATATGCAGAAGCCCCTCATAATCCAATGTGTCATCTATATTTTTATTATAGGACCCCCACAGCCATCACCACATATACACAGAAGCCCCTTATAATCCAACTAGATTAATGGCCCGATGCTATCGAATCGGGAGGATGCGATAACATCACACCTCTTGCCATGTTAACCCTCAACACACACACTCCTCTCACCTTTCACCATCTCCACTCACTCTTTCACTCCACATACGACCCTTTCTCTCACTCCGTCTCTCATACTCACGCCGTCATCGCCGCTGCTCCACGATCCCCGACATCTTCTTCCGCCGGCGCCATCCTTGATCCAGACGTTGTCCACGCCGGCGACATGTTCTTGCGACGACGCCATCTTGAGTATCGTGAAATCCCGCGATAATCAAGATGGCGTCGCCGGAAGAACATGTCGCCGGCGTGGACGACGTCGGGATCCAAAATGGCGTCGGCGAAATCTCGCGAGTTTTCGCCTACGCCATTTTGGATCCCGACGTCATCTTCGCCGGCGACATGTTCTTGTGGCGACGCCATCTTGAGTATCGCGGGATTTCGCCGATCCAAAATAGCGTCGCCACAGGAACATGTTGCCGACGTGGATGCGGTCGGGCTCCAAAATGGCGTTGGCGAAATCTCGCGAGATTTCGCCGACGCCATTTTGGATCCCGACGTCCTCCACGCCGGCGACATGTTCTTGCGGCGACGCCATCTTGACTATCGCGGGATTTCGCCGATCCAAAATGGCGTCGCCGCAAGAACATGTCGCCGACGTGGAGGACGTCTGGATCCAGGATGGCGCCGGCGGAAGAAGATGTCGGGGATCGTGGATCAGCGGCGATGACGGCGTGAGTATGAGAGACGGAGTGAGAGAAAGGGTCGTATGTGGAGTGAAAGAGTGAGTGGACGTGAGTGGAGATGGTGAAAGGTGAGAGGAGTGTGTGTGTTGAGGAGGAGTGGTGTGTTGAGGGTTAACATGGAAAGAGGTGTGCGGTGACGTCACCGGTTACAACTGGACGGAAGTTGTTACAACCGGAAGCTGCTTAGGGCATTTATTATAATAGATGTGTCATCTATATTGTTATAATAAGACCCCCATAGCCATCATCACATATACGCAGAAGCCCCTTATAATCCAATGTGTCTCCTATATTGTTATTATAGGACCCCCACAGCCAACACCACATATACACAGAAGCCCCTTATAATCCAATGTGTCTCCTATATTGTTATTATAGGACCCCCACAGCCATCACCACATATACACAGAAGCCCCTATAATCCAATGTGTCATCTATATTGTTATTATAGGACCCCCACAGCCATCATCACATATATGCAGAAGCCCCTTATAATCCAATGTGTCTCCTATATTGTTATTATAGGACCCCCACAGCCATCACCACATATACACAGAAGCCCCTATAATCCAATGTGTCATCTATATTGTTATTATAGGACCCCCACAGCCATCATCACATATATGCAGAAGCCCCTTATAATCCAATGTGTCTCCTATATTGTTATTATAGGACCCCCACAGCCATCACCACATATACACAGAAGCCCCTTATAATCCAATGTGTCATCTATATTGTTATTATAGGACCCCCACACCCATCACCACATATACACAGAAGCCCCTTATAATCCAATGTGTCATCTATATTGTTATTATAGGACCCCCACAGCCTTCACCACATATACACAGAAGCCCCTTATAATCCAATGTGTCATCTATATTGTTATTATAGGACCCCCACAGCCATCACCACATATACACAGAAGCCCCTTATAATCCAATGTGTCTCCTATATTGTTATTATAGGACCCCCACAGCCTTCACCACATATACACAGAAGCCCCTTATAATACAATGTGTCATCTATATTGTTATTATAGGACCCCCACAGCCATCACCACATATACACAAGCCCCTTATAATCCAATGTGTCATCTATATTGTTATTATAGGACCCCCACACCCATCACCACATATACACAGAAGCCCCTTATAATCCAATGTGTCATCTATATTGTTATTATAAGACCCCCACACCCATCACCACATATACACAGAAGCCCCTTATAATCCAATGTGTCATCTATATTGTTATTATAAGACCCCCACACCCATCACCACATATACACAGAAGCCCCTTATAATCCAATGTGTCATCTATATTGTTATTATAAGACCCCCACAGCCATCACCACATATACACAGAAGCCCCTTATAATCCAATGTGTCATCTATATTGTTATTATAGGACCCCCACAGCCATCATCACATATATGCAGAAGCCCCTTATAATCCAATGTGTCTCCTATATTGTTATTATAGGACCCCCACAGCCATCACCACATATACACAGAAGCCCCTATAATCCAATGTGTCATCTATATTGTTATTATAGGACCCCCACAGCCATCATCACATATATGCAGAAGCCCCTTATAATCCAATGTGTCTCCTATATTGTTATTATAGGACCCCCACAGCCATCACCACATATACACAGAAGCCCCTTATAATCCAATGTGTCATCTATATTGTTATTATAGGACCCCCACACCCATCACCACATATACACAGAAGCCCCTTATAATCCAATGTGTCATCTATATTGTTATTATAGGACCCCCACAGCCATCACCACATATACACAAGCCCCTTATAATCCAATATGTCATCTATATTGTTATTATAGGACCCCCACACCCATCACCACATATACACAGAAGCCCCTTATAATCCAATGTGTCATCTATATTGTTATTATAAGACCCCCACACCCATCACCACATATACACAGAAGCCCCTTATAATCCAATGTGTCATCTATATTGTTATTATAAGACCCCCACACCCATCACCACATATACACAGAAGCCCCTTATAATCCAATGTGTCATCTATATTGTTATTATAAGACCCCCACAGCCATCACCACATATACACAGAAGCCCCTTATAATCCAATGTGTCATCTATATTGTTATTATAAGACCCCCACAGCCATCACCACATATACACAGAAGCCCCTTATAATCCAATGTGTCATCTATATTTTTATTATAGGACCCCCACACCCATCACCCCATATACACAGAAGCCCCTTATAATCCAATGTGTCTCCTATATTGTTATTATAGGACCCCCACACCCATCATCACATATACACGGAAGCCCCTTATAATCCAATGTGTCATCTATATTGTTATTATAGGACCCCCACAGCCATCACCACATATACACAGAAGCCCCTATAATCCAATGTGTCATCTATATTGTTATTATAGGACCCCCACAGCCATCACCACATATACGCAGAAGCCCCTTATAATCCAATTTGTCATCTATATTATTATAAGACCCCCACACCCATCACCACATATACACAGAAGCCCCTTATAATCCAATGTGTCATCTATATTGTTATTATAGGACCCCCACACCCATCATCACATATACACGGAAGCCCCTTATAATCCAATGTGTCATCTATATTGTTATTATAGGACCCCCACACCCATCATCACATATACGCAGAAGCCCCTTATAATCCAATGTGTCTCCTATATTGTTATTATAGGACCACCACAGCCATCACCATATATACACAGAAGCCCCTTATAATCCAATGTGTCATCTATATTGTTATTATGGGACCACCACACCCATCATCACATATACGCAGAAGCCCCTTATAATCCAATGTGTCTCCTATATTGTTATTATAAGACCCCCACACCCATCACCACATATACATAGAAGCCCCTTATACACCAATGTGTCATCTATATTGTTATTATAGGACCCCCACAGTCATCACCACATATACGCAGAAGCCCCTTATAATCCAATGTGTCATCTATATTGTTATTATAGGACCCCCACAGCCATCACCACATATACACAGAAGACCCTTATAATCCAATGTGTCATCTATATTGTTATTATAAGACCCCCACAGCCATCACCACATATACACAGAAGCCCCTTATAATCCAATGTGTCATCTATATTGTTATTATAGGACCCCCACAGCCATCACCACATATACGCAGAAGCCCCTTATAATCCAATGTGTCATCTATATTGTTATTATAAGACCCCCACACCCATCACCACATATACACAGAAGCCCCTTATAATCCAATGTGTCATCTATATTGTTATTATAAGACCCCCACACCCATCACCCCATATACACAGAAGCCCCTTATAATCCAATGTGTCATCTATATTTTTATTATAGGACCCCCACACCCATCACCCCATATACACAGAAGCCCCTTATAATCCAATGTGTCATCTATATTGTTATTATAGGACCCCCACACCCATCATCACATATACTCAGAAGCCCCTTATAATCCAATGTGTCTCCTATATTGTTATTATAGGACCCCCACAGCCATCACCACATATACACAGAAGCCCCTATAATCCAATGTGTCATCTATATTGTTATTATAGGACCCCCACAGCCATCACCACATATACACAGAAGCCCCTTATAATCCAATTTGTCATCTATATTGTTATTATAAGACCCCCACACCCATCACCACATATACACAGAAGCCCCTTATAATCCAATGTGTCATCTATATTGTTATTATGGGACCACCACACCCATCATCACATATACGCAGAAGCCCCTTATAATCCAATGTGTCTCCTATATTGTTATTATAAGACCCCCACACCCATCACCACATATACACAGAAGCCCCTTATAATCCAATGTGTCATCTATATTGTTATTATAGGACCCCCACAGCCATCACCACATATACACAGAAGCCCCTTATAATCCAATGTGTCATCTATATTTTTATTAAAGGACCCCCACAGCCATCACCACATATACACAGAAGCCCCTTATAATCCAATGTGTCATCTATATTGTTATTATAAGACCCCCACAGCCATCACCACATATAGACAGAAGCCCCTTATAATCCAGGGTGTCATCTATATTGTTATTATAGGACCCCCACAGCCATCACCACATATACACAGAAGCCCCCAATAATCCAATGTGTCTCCTATATTGTTATTATAGGACCCCCACAGCCATCACCACATATACACAGAAGCCCCTTATAATCCAGGGTGTCATCTATATTGTTATTATAGGACCCCACACCCATCACCACATATACACAGAAGCCCCCAATAATCCAATGTGTCTCCTATATTGTTATTATAGGACCCCACACCCATCACCACATATACACAGAAGCCCCTTATAATCCAATGTGTCTCCTATATTGTTATTATAGGACCCCCACAGCCTTCACCACATACACGCAAAAGCCCCTTTAATCCAATGTGTCATCTATATTGTTATTATAGGACCCCCACAGCCATCAGCACATATACTGTACGCAGAAGCCCCTTATAATCCAATGTGTCATCTATATTGTTATTATAGGACCCCCACACCCATCACCACATATACGCAGAAGCCCCTTATAATCCAATGTGTCTTCTATATTGTTATTATAGGACCCCCACAGCCATCACCACATATACACAGAGGCCCCTTATAATCCAATGTGTCATCTATATTTTTATTATAGGACCCCCACAGCCAACACCACATATACGCAGAAGCCCCTTATAATCCAATGTGTCTCCTATATTGTTATTATAGGACCCCCACAGCCATCACCACATATACACAGAGGCCCCTTATAATCCAATGTGTCATCTATATTTTTATTATAGGACCCCCACAGCCAACACCACATATACGCAGAAGCCCCTTATAATCCAATGTGTCTCCTATATTGTTATTATAGGACCCCCACAGCCTTCACCACATACACGCAGAAGCCCCTTTAATCCAATGTGTCATCTATATTGTTATTATAGGACCCCCACAGCCATCAGCACATATACGCAGAATCCCCTTATAATCCAATGTGTCTTCTATATTGTATAGGACCCCCACAGCCATCACCACATATACGCAGAAGCCCCTTATAATCCAATGTGTCATCTATATTGTTATTATAGGACCCCCACAGCCATCACCACATATACACAGAAGCCCCTTATAATCCAATGTGTCATCTATATTGTTATTATAAGACCCCCACAGCCATCACCCCATATACACAGAAGCCCCTTATAATCCAATGTGTCATCTATATTTTTATTATAGGACCCCCACACCCATCACCCCATATACACAGAAGCCCCTTATAATCCAATGTGTCATCTATATTGTTATTATAGGACCCCCACACCCATCATCACATATACGCAGAAGCCCCTTATAATCCAATGTGTCTCCTATATTGTTATTATAGGACCCCCACAGCCATCACCACATATACACAGAAGCCCCTATAATCCAATGTGTCATCTATATTGTTATTATAGGACCCCCACAGCCATCACCACATATACACAGAAGCCCCTTATAATCCAATTTGTCATCTATATTGTTATTATAGGACCCCCACACCCATCATCACATATACGCAGAAGCCCCTTATAATCCAATGTGTCTCCTATATTGTTATTATAGGACCCCCACAGCCATCACCACATATACACAGAAGCCCCTATAATCCAATGTGTCATCTATATTGTTATTATAGGACCCCCACAGCCATCACCACATATACACAGAAGCCCCTTATAATCCAATGTGTCATCTATATTGTTATTATGGGACCACCACACCCATCATCACATATACGCAGAAGCCCCTTATAATCCAATGTGTCTCCTATATTGTTATTATAAGACCCCCACACCCATCACCACATATACATAGAAGCCCCTTATACACCAATGTGTCATCTATATTGTTATTATTGGACCCCCACAGTCATCACCACATATACACAGAAGCCCCTATAATCCAATGTGTCATCTATATTGTTGTTATTATAGGACCCCCACAGCCATCACCACATATACGCAGAAGCCCCTTATAATCCAATTTGTCATCTATATTGTTATTATAAGACCCCCACACCCATCACCACATATACATAGAAGCCCCTTATACACCAATGTGTCATCTATATTTTTATTATAGGACCCCCACAGTCATCACCACATATACGCAGAAGCCCCTTATAATCCAATGTGTCATCTATATTGTTATTATAGGACCCCCACAGCCATCACCACATATACACAGAAGCCCCTTATAATCCAATGTGTCATCTATATTTTTATTAAAGGACCCCCACAGCCATCACCACATATACACAGAAGCCCCTTATAATCCAATGTGTCATCTGTATTGTTATTATAAGACCCCCACAGCCATCACCACATATACACAGAAGCCCCTTATAATCCAATGTGTCTCCTATATTGTTATTATAGGACCCCCACAGCCATCAGCACATATACTGTACGCAGAAGCCCCTTATAATCCAATGTGTCATCTATATTGTTATTATAGGACCCCCACACCCATCACCACATATACGCAGAAGCCCCTTATAATCCAATGTGTCTTCTATATTGTTATTATAGGACCCCCACAGCCATCACCACATATACACAGAGGCCCCTTATAATCCAATGTGTCATCTATATTTTTATTATAGGACCCCCACAGCCAACACCACATATACGCAGAAGCCCCTTATAATCCAATGTGTCTCCTATATTGTTATTATAGGACCCCCACAGCCATCACCACATACACGCAGAAGCCCCTTTAATCCAATGTGTCATCTATATTGTTATTATAGGACCCCCACAGCCATTAGCACATATACTGTACGCAGAAGCCCCTTATAATCCAATGTGTCATCTATATTGTTATTATAGGACCCCCACACCCATCACCACATATACGCAGAAGCCCCTTATAATCCAATGTGTCTTCTATATTGTTATTATAGGACCCCCACAGCCATCACCACATATACACAGAGGCCCCTTATAATCCAATGTGTCATCTATATTGTTATTATAGGACCCCCACAGCCATCACCACATATACACAGAAGACCCTTATAATCCAATGTGTCATCTATATTGTTATTATAAGACCCCCACAGCCATCACCACATATACACAGAAGCCCCTTATAATCCAATGTGTCATCTATATTGTTATTATAGGACCCCCACAGCCATCACCACATATACGCAGAAGCCCCTTATAATCCAATGTGTCATCTATATTGTTATTATAAGACCCCCACACCCATCACCACATATACACAGAAGCCCCTTATAATCCAATGTGTCATCTATATTGTTATTATAAGACCCCCACACCCATCACCCCATATACACAGAAGCCCCTTATAATCCAATGTGTCATCTATATTTTTATTATAGGACCCCCACACCCATCACCCCATATACACAGAAGCCCCTTATAATCCAATGTGTCATCTATATTGTTATTATAGGACCCCCACACCCATCATCACATATACTCAGAAGCCCCTTATAATCCAATGTGTCTCCTATATTGTTATTATAGGACCCCCACAGCCATCACCACATATACACAGAAGCCCCTATAATCCAATGTGTCATCTATATTGTTATTATAGGACCCCCACAGCCATCACCACATATACACAGAAGCCCCTTATAATCCAATTTGTCATCTATATTGTTATTATAAGACCCCCACACCCATCACCACATATACACAGAAGCCCCTTATAATCCAATGTGTCATCTATATTGTTATTATGGGACCACCACACCCATCATCACATATACGCAGAAGCCCCTTATAATCCAATGTGTCTCCTATATTGTTATTATAAGACCCCCACACCCATCACCACATATACACAGAAGCCCCTTATAATCCAATGTGTCATCTATATTGTTATTATAGGACCCCCACAGCCATCACCACATATACACAGAAGCCCCTTATAATCCAATGTGTCATCTATATTTTTATTAAAGGACCCCCACAGCCATCACCACATATACACAGAAGCCCCTTATAATCCAATGTGTCATCTATATTGTTATTATAAGACCCCCACAGCCATCACCACATATACACAGAAGCCCCTTATAATCCAGGGTGTCATCTATATTGTTATTATAGGACCCCCACAGCCATCACCACATATACACAGAAGCCCCCAATAATCCAATGTGTCTCCTATATTGTTATTATAGGACCCCCACAGCCATCACCACATATACACAGAAGCCCCTTATAATCCAGGGTGTCATCTATATTGTTATTATAGGACCCCACACCCATCACCACATATACACAGAAGCCCCCAATAATCCAATGTGTCTCCTATATTGTTATTATAGGACCCCACACCCATCACCACATATACACAGAAGCCCCTTATAATCCAATGTGTCTCCTATATTGTTATTATAGGACCCCCACAGCCTTCACCACATACACGCAAAAGCCCCTTTAATCCAATGTGTCATCTATATTGTTATTATAGGACCCCCACAGCCATCAGCACATATACTGTACGCAGAAGCCCCTTATAATCCAATGTGTCATCTATATTGTTATTATAGGACCCCCACACCCATCACCACATATACGCAGAAGCCCCTTATAATCCAATGTGTCTTCTATATTGTTATTATAGGACCCCCACAGCCATCACCACATATACACAGAGGCCCCTTATAATCCAATGTGTCATCTATATTTTTATTATAGGACCCCCACAGCCAACACCACATATACGCAGAAGCCCCTTATAATCCAATGTGTCTCCTATATTGTTATTATAGGACCCCCACAGCCATCACCACATATACACAGAGGCCCCTTATAATCCAATGTGTCATCTATATTTTTATTATAGGACCCCCACAGCCAACACCACATATACGCAGAAGCCCCTTATAATCCAATGTGTCTCCTATATTGTTATTATAGGACCCCCACAGCCTTCACCACATACACGCAGAAGCCCCTTTAATCCAATGTGTCATCTATATTGTTATTATAGGACCCCCACAGCCATCAGCACATATACGCAGAATCCCCTTATAATCCAATGTGTCTTCTATATTGTATAGGACCCCCACAGCCATCACCACATATACGCAGAAGCCCCTTATAATCCAATGTGTCATCTATATTGTTATTATAGGACCCCCACAGCCATCACCACATATACACAGAAGCCCCTTATAATCCAATGTGTCATCTATATTGTTATTATAAGACCCCCACATCCATCACCCCATATACACAGAAGCCCCTTATAATCCAATGTGTCATCTATATTTTTATTATAGGACCCCCACACCCATCACCCCATATACACAGAAGCCCCTTATAATCCAATGTGTCATCTATATTGTTATTATAGGACCCCCACACCCATCATCACATATACGCAGAAGCCCCTTATAATCCAATGTGTCTCCTATATTGTTATTATAGGACCCCCACAGCCATCACCACATATACACAGAAGCCCCTATAATCCAATGTGTCATCTATATTGTTATTATAGGACCCCCACAGCCATCACCACATATACACAGAAGCCCCTTATAATCCAATTTGTCATCTATATTGTTATTATAGGACCCCCACACCCATCATCACATATACGCAGAAGCCCCTTATAATCCAATGTGTCTCCTATATTGTTATTATAGGACCCCCACAGCCATCACCACATATACACAGAAGCCCCTATAATCCAATGTGTCATCTATATTGTTATTATAGGACCCCCACAGCCATCACCACATATACACAGAAGCCCCTTATAATCCAATGTGTCATCTATATTGTTATTATGGGACCACCACACCCATCATCACATATACGCAGAAGCCCCTTATAATCCAATGTGTCTCCTATATTGTTATTATAAGACCCCCACACCCATCACCACATATACATAGAAGCCCCTTATACACCAATGTGTCATCTATATTGTTATTATTGGACCCCCACAGTCATCACCACATATACACAGAAGCCCCTATAATCCAATGTGTCATCTATATTGTTGTTATTATAGGACCCCCACAGCCATCACCACATATACGCAGAAGCCCCTTATAATCCAATTTGTCATCTATATTGTTATTATAAGACCCCCACACCCATCACCACATATACATAGAAGCCCCTTATACACCAATGTGTCATCTATATTTTTATTATAGGACCCCCACAGTCATCACCACATATACGCAGAAGCCCCTTATAATCCAATGTGTCATCTATATTGTTATTATAGGACCCCCACAGCCATCACCACATATACACAGAAGCCCCTTATAATCCAATGTGTCATCTATATTTTTATTAAAGGACCCCCACAGCCATCACCACATATACACAGAAGCCCCTTATAATCCAATGTGTCATCTGTATTGTTATTATAAGACCCCCACAGCCATCACCACATATACACAGAAGCCCCTTATAATCCAATGTGTCTCCTATATTGTTATTATAGGACCCCCACAGCCATCAGCACATATACTGTACGCAGAAGCCCCTTATAATCCAATGTGTCATCTATATTGTTATTATAGGACCCCCACACCCATCACCACATATACGCAGAAGCCCCTTATAATCCAATGTGTCTTCTATATTGTTATTATAGGACCCCCACAGCCATCACCACATATACACAGAGGCCCCTTATAATCCAATGTGTCATCTATATTTTTATTATAGGACCCCCACAGCCAACACCACATATACGCAGAAGCCCCTTATAATCCAATGTGTCTCCTATATTGTTATTATAGGACCCCCACAGCCTTCACCACATACACGCAGAAGCCCCTTTAATCCAATGTGTCATCTATATTGTTATTATAGGACCCCCACAGCCATTAGCACATATACTGTACGCAGAAGCCCCTTATAATCCAATGTGTCATCTATATTGTTATTATAGGACCCCCACACCCATCACCACATATACGCAGAAGCCCCTTATAATCCAATGTGTCTTCTATATTGTTATTATAGGACCCCCACAGCCATCACCACATATACACAGAAGCCCCTTATAATCCAATGTGTCATCTATATTGTTATTATAGGACCCCCACAGCCATCACCACATATACGCAGAAGCCCCTTATAATCCAATGTGTCATCTATATTGTTATTATAGGACCCCCACACCCATCACCACATATACGCAGAAGCCCCTTATAATCCAATGTGTCATCTATATTGTTATTATAGGACCCCCACTGCCATCACCACATATACACAGAAGCCCCTTATAATCCAATGTGTCATCTATATTGTTATTATAGGACCCCCACAGCCAACACCACATATACGCAGAAGCCCCTTATAATCCAATGTGTCATCTATATTTTTATTATAGGACCCCCACAGCCATCACCACATATACACAGAAGCCCCTTATAATCCAGTGTGTCATCTATATTGCTATTATAGGACCCCCAAAGCCATCACCACATATACGCAGAAGCCCCTTATAATCCAATGTGTCATCTATATTGTTATTATAGGACCCCCCACAGCCATCACCACATATACACAGAACTTCTTATAATCCAATGTGTCTCCTAAATTGTTATTGTAGAACGCCCAGAGGCGTATCCAGAGGGGCAGCTGGGGCATTTGCCCCGAGCACAGCCTGCAGGGGAGCGCAGTCGGGCCGCCTAATGCAGCGGTCCACACTGTCTCCCCTTGCGGCTGCATTCTGCCTCCCCCCTGGCCTGAGAGTCGGCGGCTCTCTGTGTCAGCTGTCAGGCTGACAGCCGGTGCATAGAAGTTGAGAGCGCCGGCTCCCAGGGAACAATTGTACTGGCGTCTGTACAAACGTCAGTACAATTGAAGCTCTGACGGCTGGGTCAGAGCGATGTCAGCAGCGTGATCAGGTCATGTGATCACACTGCTGACGTCACTCCCCGACTCCCAGAGCGAACGCTGGTGGTATGTGTACTCCACTGTGGAGCTCAAGAACCACCGAAGATGGGAGATGGGGGGGTGTTAATGAGTGGGAATGGGGGTTAATGTGGGGAAGAGGGTTAATGAGTGAGGGGGGTTAATGAGTGGGGGTAAATGAGTGGGGATGGGGGTTAATGTGTGGGGGGGTTAATGAGTGGAGATGAGATTAATGAGTGGGGGTTAATGAGTGGAGATGGGGGTTAATGAGTGGGGATGGGGGTTATTGAGTTGGGCGGTTATGAGTGGGGATGGGAGTTAATGAGTGAGGGGTTAATGAGTGGGGGGTTAATGAGTGGGGATGGGGGTTAATGTGTGGGGGTTAATGAGGGGGGTTAATCAGTGGGGATGGGGGTTAATGAATGGCGATGGGGGTTAATGTGTGGGGGGATTTGGAGTGGGGGGTACATAATGTGTGGGGGGATTTGGAGTGGGGGTACATAATGTGTTGGGAGATTTGGGAGTAGGGATGGGGGTTATTGAGTGAGGATGGGGGATACTTAATGTGTGGTGGGATTTGGAGTGGGGATGGGGGTTAATGAGTGTCGATGGGGATTAATGTGTGTGGGGGATTTGGAGTGGGGATGGGGGTTAATGAGTGTCGATGGGGATTAATGTGTGTGGGGGATTTGGAGTGGGGGTACATAATGTGTGGGGGGATTTGGGAGTAGAGACGGGGTTATTGAGTGGGGATGGGGGATATTTAATGTGTGGGGGGATTTGGAGTGGGGATGGGGGTTATTTAATGTGTGTGAGGGATTTGGAGTGTGGATGAGGGATTTAATGTGTGTGGGGGGATTTGAGGACACAAAATGAAGAGTATGTATGAGGGCATGTATGAGGAAACAGTATGGGGGATGGATGCAGACAGTTTGGGGAGCGAACGGGTGAATGTATGTGGACACAGTATGGGGAGTGAGGGTGATGGGATGTGTGCAGACAGTATGTGGAGTCAGGGGTATGTGTGAGCAGACAGTATAGAGAGTGAGGGGGTAAATATATGAGGAGACAGTATGGTGAACAGGTGGGATGTTAGAGGAGACAGTATGAGGAGGGGAATAGTGTGAGGCGACAGTATATTGCAGAAATTTTTATTTAGGAACATTATAATGACACTTCTATCTTTAAGGGCATCGTGTGGAGATTTGCTGCAGAATAGAGTTGAGCGAAACAGGTCGGTCATATTCAAAAGTCGCCGACTTTCGCTGAAGTCGGGTTTCATGAAACGAAACCTGACCATAGCGTGAGGTCGACCACGAGGTCGGCGACCAGAGCGCCAAAGTCACGTTTCAAAAGATGCTTCCAGCGCCCTTTTTCAGCCAATGATGGAGGGTGCACACTGTGGGCAACGCAATGACATAGGCATCGGTCACCACCTTCTTTGAGAAGGGCATGCAAGTGATTGGCTGGCTTTGTGTGGCGTTACAGGGGCTATAAAAGTGCGTGAACGCCGACCGCCATCTTACTTATGGCGATCTTAGCATAGGGAGAGCTGCTGCTGATGATGATTCTGTAGGGAGAGCGTTAGGCAGGGAAGAACCAAAAAACTGCTTCTGCTGTTAGCGATTTCCACCTACAACACAACACTTTGTGTGCAGTGACAGCGGAGGCTCTATTTTTGTGCATCAGCTCTGTTGGTTATTAGGCTGCCTTATAAGGCTGTCTCTCATATAATATTAGAAAGGGTCAAATGTAATCTCATGTATATATATCCCTTAAAAAAGATACTTTATTCATTAAAAACCACAAATGTGGTAAACACCAACGAAGTGACAAAAATAGAAAAAAAGGAAAAGTGTTCAAACATGAAACCACTCTAAGGTGACACCTAAGAGTCCCTGATATAACCCTGAGCTGAAGTCTACCTGTCTGCGGAGGTTGGCACCCTAGGGGGGAACGTTGTGGCGCCCCCGCTCAACGATGGCTGTCCCTAGGGGCCCTGGTATACCCTAGATCCGCTAGTGGTCACCTCTACCCATTGATAAAGGGGAACCTCTACTGCTAGACAGAGACCAATCTGCTCTACAGAGGGCCCTGTGTCCCAAAGAGAAGAAGTTAAAAAATAGAGAACACATATGGCATAAGGTGGTGTGATCAAATACTCAATTGCATAATTATGTCACCAATATTCACAATGGGGCATCATAAATACGCTAATGGGAGTCATAGACGGGACACTTTAGATGCACTCCTTATTGCCACAATCTCACAACTGCACAGTCTCTTCACATAAAGAGAGAAGATATATATGATACTGGCAATTTGACCAGTGTAGCGCAAAAATAAGGGTAGTGTCCCTTTATGAAATCACATGACATCCCAATAGAAAAATAAATAAACACAGAGCTGCCATAGCGATACTCATCTGTGTTCATCATCACCAGCCATCAAATGGTTAACGCCTCAACGCGTTTCGCCTGAGTAGGCTCATCAGGAGGCCCGATACTACAATGTCTTGTGTCCCATAACGGTGCAGAAGCCAACCGATACTCATCACAGTTCCTCCTTTTAAACCCGCCGCTAAGCCCGCAAATGCTCCGCCCACTCGCGTGACATCACAGCGCTAAGCGCCTATTGCGGTGTCCCTACTTTGTTATCAAACACCACTAGACAGACCTAGATGTTCCGATTGGCTGTTAGGACCCACATGCAGCGTCGCTCAGAGACAACCAATCGGGTTCCTTCATGCATCCCGGCACCATCCAATCGCTGGAGCCGAGACACAATACATGGTCTGACATGCGCAGTGTCACTTCTAGAGGACCGATAGGCAGTCTCGCATCTCTCTCCAACTGCTGCGGACGAAACATCCTGCCTGATATGACGTGCAGCGCACGCACATGTGATTCACAGGGAATGTTAAACTCCCCCATCTTATACGGATGCGCCACAAATAATACCTCAGTTCACCATTGTGTATATATATAATTTAAATGACCAAATTGCATTCATCACTAGCTTAACCGCTGTGTCTTATATATACACCGTGCATTAATAGATACAAAATGCACATGATAAACCGCAACTGATGCTACTAGTGTGAACAAGCGTCAGCATGCATCTTTCTTATCAGATACATATAATCATTTTATTATACATATCAACTGGTATTATAGATTGCTCAAAGTCCAATGGGGAGTGAGTTAGCGTGGGGCAATAAAAGGGGGAACATATATATATATATATAATGATCCATGACAATACATGGGAATCCCAAATAAATGGGAAACAACAAACAAAATCTGGAAGGTCAATATCCTCAAAAGAGGAAATCACATTATTCTATTATGGCTTATAAGAAACAGGCAAACGACAATTGGTCATTCAGTCCCCTCGGCTCCAAGGACTCCATCCTGAATATCCATTCACACTCTCTCCTCAGAATATTCTTATCCACATTCCCTCCTCTGGGGTTCACATTCACAACTTCTATAATACAAAATTTGATTTCACCGGGGTCCCCTCTATGATATGTCCACATGTGTTTAGCAAGTGGGGTGTCTCTTTGATTTCTAATATCCCCCAAATGTTCTCCTACTCTCCTTCTGAATTCTCTCCTTGTCTTCCCTATATAATTTTTTGGGCAGGAGCACATGGCCATATAGACAACCCCCATGGTCTTGCAGTTCGAAAAATCTCGTTGATAAAAAGTCTTGCCAGTGCTTGCACTACTAAAGGACTTCCCCGGTCTCATATATTTACAGTAACTACAATCCCCACATTTGAAGAAGCCACAAGGTCTCCTATCCAACCACGTGCCACTAGCCACTGGTCTCCTGTACTGACTATGGACCAGCATGTCTCTAATGGATTTACCCTTTCTGAATGTGATATTGGGGCGCTCACCGATCACATCCTTCAGATCCGGATCCAATCTTAGAACGTCCCAATGTTTAGACAGGACCTTTCTAACCTCCTGATGTTTGACATCAAAAGTCCCAATGACCCTTATTTGTTCCATAGAGTCCCCTATCTCACGTTTCTGCAGCAGTTTTTGTCTGTCTGCTTTATTTGCAAATTCATATGCTGTATCTAAAATGTGTTTAGGGTAGCCCTTGTCCTTGAAGCGGCAAAACATATCCCCAGCTTGTTTCTGGAAGAGATCATTCCTCGAGCAATTCCTCCTGAGTCGGAGGAATTGTCCCTTCGGAATTCCTCTCTTCCTGATCTCCATGTGGTATAGGTTTATAGATGATGTCTTTGTAATACGGACAGGGGAAAAGAATCAATTTGAAGAATTCGTAAAAGAATTGAACCAAAATGATGTGAATCTTAGGTTCACCTCAGAAATTCACAAAACCGAAATACCATTTTTGGATATTAGAATCAAAAAAGATCTGATGGGAGGGATCTCCACAAGCATTTTTCGTAAACCGACGAGCACAAATAGTTTATTACATTGGCAGAGCCACCATCCAGTCCCTCTTAAGAGAGGAATTCCGAAGGGACAATTCCTCCGACTCAGGAGGAATTGCTCGAGGAATGATCTCTTCCAGAAACAAGCTGGGGATATGTTTTGCCGCTTCAAGGACAAGGGCTACCCTAAACACATTTTAGATACAGCATATGAATTTGCAAATAAAGCAGACAGACAAAAACTGCTGCAGAAACGTGAGATAGGGGACTCTATGGAACAAATAAGGGTCATTGGGACTTTTGATGTCAAACATCAGGAGGTTAGAAAGGTCCTGTCTAAACATTGGGACGTTCTAAGATTGGATCCGGATCTGAAGGATGTGATCGGTGAGCGCCCCAATATCACATTCAGAAAGGGTAAATCCATTAGAGACATGCTGGTCCATAGTCAGTACAGGAGACCAGTGGCTAGTGGCACGTGGTTGGATAGGAGACCTTGTGGCTTCTTCAAATGTGGGGATTATAGTTACTGTAAATATATGAGACCGGGGAAGTCCTTTAGTAGTGCAAGCACTGGCAAGACTTTTTATCAACGAGATTTTTCGAACTGCAAGACCATGGGGGTTGTCTATATGGCCATGTGCTCCTGCCCAAAAAATTATATAGGGAAGACAAGGAGAGAATTCAGAAGGAGAGTAGGAGAACATTTGGGGGATATTAGAAATCAAAGAGACACCCCACTTGCTAAACACATGTGGACATATCATAGAGGGGACCCCGGTGAAATCAAATTTTGTATTATAGAAGTTGTGAATGTGAACCCCAGAGGAGGGAATGTGGATAAGAATATTCTGAGGAGAGAGTGTGAATGGATATTCAGGATGGAGTCCTTGGAGCCGAGGGGACTGAATGACCAATTGTCGTTTGCCTGTTTCTTATAAGCCATAATAGAATAATGTGATTTCCTCTTTTGAGGATATTGACCTTCCAGATTTTGTTTGTTGTTTCCCATTTATTTGGGATTCCCATGTATTGTCATGGATCATTATATATATATATATATATATATATGTTCCCCCTTTTATTGCCCCACGCTAACTCACTCCCCATTGGACTTTGAGCAATCTATAATACCAGTTGATATGTATAATAAAATGATTATATGTATCTGATAAGAAAGATGCATGTTGACGCTTGTTCACACTAGTAGCATCAGTTGCGGTTTATCATGTGCATTTTGTATCTATTAATGCACGGTGTATATATAAGACACAGCGGTTAAGCTAGTGATGAATGCAATTTGGTCATTTAAATTATATATATACACAATGGTGAACTGAGGTATTATTTGTGGCGCATCCGTATAAGATGGGGGAGTTTAACATTCCCTGTGAATCACATGTGCGTGCGCTGCACGTCATATCAGGCGGATGTTTTGTCCGCAGCAGTTGGAGAGAGATGCGAGACTGCCTATTGGTCCTCTAGAAGTGACACTGCGCATGTCAGACCATGTATTGTGTCTCGGCTCCAGCGATTGGATGGTGCCGGGATGCATGAAGGAACCCGATTGTTGTCTCTGAGCGACGCTGCATGTGGGTCCTAACAGCCAATCGGAACATCTAGGTCTGTCTAGTGGTGTTTGATAACAAAGTAGGGACACCGCAATAGGCGCTTAGCGCTGTGATGTCACGCGAGTGGGCGGAGCATTTGCGGGCTTAGCGGCGGGTTTAAAAGGAGGAACTGTGATGAGTATCGGTTGGCTTCTGCACCGTTATGGGACACAAGACATTGTAGTATCGGGCCTCCTGATGAGCCTACTCAGGCGAAACGCGTTGAGGCGTTAACCATTTGATGGCTGGTGGTGATGAACACAGATGAGTATCGCTATGGCAGCTCTGTGTTTATTTATTTTTCTATTGGGATGTCATGTGATTTCATAAAGGGACACTACCCTTATTTTTGCGCTACACTGGTCAAATTGCCAGTATCATATATATCTTCTCTCTTTATGTGAAGAGACTGTGCAGTTGTGAGATTGTGGCAATAAGGAGTGCATCTAAAGTGTCCCGTCTATGACTCCCATTAGGGTATTTATGATGCCCCATTGTGAATATTGGTGACATAATTATGCAATTGAGTATTTGATCACACCACCTTATGCCATATGTGTTCTCTATTTTTTAACTTCTCTTTGGGACACAGGGCCCTCTGTAGAGCAGATTGGTCTCTGTCTAGCAGTAGAGGTTCCCCTTTATCAATGGGTAGAGGTGACCACTAGCGGATCTAGGGTATACCAGGGCCCCTAGGGACAGCCATCGTTGAGCGGGGGTGCCACAACGTTCCCCCTAGGGTGCCAACCTCCGCAGACAGGTAGACTTCAGCTCAGGGTTATATCAGGGACTCTTAGGTGTCACCTTAGAGTGGTTTCATGTTTGAACACTTTTCCTTTTTTCTATTTTTGTCACTTTGTTGGTGTTTACCACATTTGTGGTTTTTAATGAATAAAGTATCTTTTTTAAGGGATATATATACATGAGATGCCTTATAAGGCTCCCTGATAGCTGCATTGCTGTTTGCACACTGCTGTGCAAACTGCTTTTTTAAAAGCAAAAATACTTTTCTTCCTCTTTTCTGCACAGTTACCAAGGGTTCATTTTTCCACCCTTTTGTGTGTGCACTGTGCAGCAGTCCTGCTTATTAGGCTGCCTGCCTCCATACTTGGACTGACAGCATCATTGTCAGCATCCTCAAATCTCTAGTGAGATCCAAAATCTCACCAATCCTATAGACACCCTCCACCTTGTCATACAGCATCCAATTTCAGCCTGTTACATTGAGGTGTAATCTCTCCTGGGCCAGAGACAATAGTTCTGCATCCTCAAATCTATAGTGAGATCCAAAATCTCACCAATCCTTTAGACACCCTCCACCTTGTCATTCACCATCCAATTTCAGCCTGTTACATTGATGTGTAATCTCTACTGGGCCAGAGACAATAGTTCTGCGTCCTCAAATCTATAGTGAGATCCAAATTCTCACCAATCCTATAGACACTGTTGTGAGTTCATTTTCCCCTTCACCGTCGATGTCTGATGAACTCCCTCTTCTGGTGAAGGAAGGTAGTGAGGCTGATTACCAAACACCTGATCTGGTAGATGATGACTGGGTAACAGGAAATTCTGACTGGATATAAGGCAGCCGACGCCCTTCTGAGTCGCTGGTGATTTCTCTGCTGGATTCTTGGAGACCATTCTGATTCCTGCTTCCCAAAGATACGTTTTTGCTCTGCTTTTGAACTTATTAGTTTTGTTTACCTTGTTTTTTGGAGTTCAGCCATCCCCGGTCGGGGGTGTGCTGAGTTCCATTTTTGTCTCTGATCAGTTTTTCTCTTTGCTCTGTCTTCAGAATTTACCTGAGTGCTGATATAGTCTTTTTGAAGTCCTACGACTTCAGGGCCTGTTTTTCCTATCAGACGGTTGGGACATTTTTTGGTAGGGTTTTTTTCGGATTGCAGACAGCAGCTTTTCTATCCTGTCCTTTTTAGTTAGCTTGGGCCCCATCGTTTGCTCAACCTATCTTTCTATCTGTGTTAGTGTTTTCATCTTGCTTCACCGTCATTATATGTTGGGGGCTGCCTATTGCTTTGGGGTCTGCTCTGGGGCAGTTTAGATTTCCTCTTTCTTTCTTTAGGCCTATTTAGTTCTCCGGCTGTGTTCGAGGGGTCTAGGGCATCATAGGAACCTCCCACGGCTACTGTTAGTTGTGGATAGGATCAGGGGTCTGCAATCCGATAGCTACCAACCTCTCCGGTTTTCTGGACTTAGCTTGTATTTTGTTTTTTCCTCCTTCGGTGACTCATTCATAACATAATCACCAGCCATACTGAAGATCCTAGGGTACTTAATAGCAGGAAAGAATTGTAAAAAAAAAAAAGAGTTTGTCAGAATTTTTTTTTGTGTATATTTTTTCCTCTATGTCTCTGAGGCCGTGGGGGGAATTTTTTTTTCTTTCTCAATGGAGATGAAGCAATTGTCTGATCGTGTGGAGCAGCTCACTGCTGAAGTGCGGGGAATTTCCGCCTATCTTGCTCATTCACATGCTGCTGAACCAAAGATCCTTACTCCTGATGTTTTTTGGGGATCGGTCTAAATTTTTGAATTTTAAGAATAATTGTAAATTATTTTTTGCCTTGAAGCCTAACTCGTCGGGGAGCTCCGCGCAGCAGGTTAAAATTGTCATCTCTTTGCTGCGCGGCGATCCCCAGGATTGGGCGTTTTCTTTGAAACCTGATGATCCTATTCTTACTAATGTGAACGCATTTTTTCAAGCCTTGGGGTTGTTGTATGATGAACCTAATGCTATTGATCAGGCTGAAAAGGCCCTGTTGGCATTGAGCCAGGGTCGGGATTCTGCAGAGTTGTACTGTCAAAAATTCCGAAAGTGGGCGGTCCTTACTACCTGGAATGATGGTGCCTTGGCAGCTCTCTTTCGAAAGGGTTTGTCAGAAACCGTAAAATATACTATGGTGGGATTTCCTGCTCCCTCTGGTCTTGACGATTCTATGTCATTAGCCATTCAGGTTGATCGGCGTTTGTGTGAACGCAAAACCGCACGAGAGGTGTTGCCACCAGTTGAACAAATGTCTGAACCTATGCAATGTGATAGTTTTGTCCAGGGCGGAACGTCAGGAGTTCAGAAGGCGTAATAAGCTGTGTTTCTTCTGTGGTGATGCCTCGCATATTATTTCTGTCTGCCCTAAACGAGAGAAACGTTTTGCACACACATTTGCTGTGGATGGTGTTCAACCTAAGTTTCTTCTGGCAATTACTCTGATCTGCTTCCTGTCCACATTTTCCGCTAAGGCTTTTGTGGATTCGGGAGCAGCTCTGACCTGATGGATTTGGATTTTGCTAAACGTTGTGGGTTTCCTATGACACCTCTGCGGACGCCTATCCCTTTGAGGGGTATTGATGCTACTCCTTTGGTGAAGATTAAACCTCAGTTTTGGTCCCAGGTGGTAATGCGGGTCGCCCCAGACCATCAAGAGAATTGCAGATTTTTGGTGTTGCATAATTTGCATGATACCATTGTTATGGGGTTTAACTGGTTGCAAATCCATAATCCAGTTTTGGATTGGAAATCTGTGTCTGTGGTGAGTTGGGGTTGTCGGTGTGCTCTTAGTGATGCTCCTGTTTTCTCCACCTCTCCCCAGTCGCATGATGTTCCTGACTATTTGGCTGATTATTATGATGTATTTAGTGAGAATGAGTCTGCGTCTTTGCCTCCTCATAGGAGTTATAACTGTGCAATTGAGCTGAGCCCTGGGTGTAAATTTCCCAAGGGTCGACTTTTCAATTTATCTGTACCCGAGCACGAGGCTATGCGATCCTATATTAAGTAGTCGTTGGAGAAGGGTCATATTAGACCATCCTCTTCACCCTTAGGTGCTGGGGTTTTTTTCGTGGCTAAGAAAGATGGGTCATTAAGGCCTTGTATTGACTATCGTTCCCTCAACAAAATTACTGTTAAATATCAGTATCCGTTACCCCTGATTTCTGATCTATTCTCCAGAGTTAATGGTGCTTGCTGGTTTACAAAGCTTGACCCCAGGGGGGCTTATAATCTTATTCGCATTAAGCATGGGGATGAATGGAAGACGGCGTTTAATACTCCGGAGGGACATTTTGAGTACCTGGTGATGCCTTTTGGGCTCACTAATGCCCCTTCTGTCTTTCAGTGCTTCATGAATGATATTTTCCGAGACTTGGTGGATAAATTTTTGATCATCTATCTGGATGATATTTTGATCTTTTCCAAGGATTGGGACTCTCATGTGGAACATGTTCGGACTGTGTTCCGGATTTTGAGGGAGAATTCCCTGTATGTCAAGGGATCTAAATGCCTTTTTGGTGTACAGAGGATTTCATTTTTGGGATTTATTTTGTCTCCGTCAACTATTGAAATGGACCCGGCCAAGGTACAGGCCATTTATGATTGGGTTCAGCCCACTTCTTTGAAGGTCCTCCAGAAATTTTGGGGTTTTGCTAATTTTTATTGTAAATTTATAGCTAATTTTTCTGGTATTGCCAAACCATTGACTGATTTGACTAAGAAGGGTGCTGATGTGCTGAATTGGTCTCCGGAGGCTGTTTCTTCCTTTCAGGAGCTGAAGCGAAGGTTCACTTCTGCTCCGGTTTTGCAGCAACCTGATGTCTCACTCCCGTTTCAGGTAGAGGTGGACGCTTCTGAGATTGCTGCAGGAGCTGTTTTGTCCCAAAAAGATCCTGTAACATCTAAAATGAATCCCTGTGCTTTCTTTTCCCGAAAGTTCTCCCCATCCGAACGTAACTATGATGTGGGGAATCGGGAACTGGTAGCCATGAAATGGGCATTTGAGGAGTGGAGACATTGGTTGGAGGGAGCTAAACATCAAGTGGTGGTCCTTACTGACCACAAGAATTTGATTTACCTGGAGTCGGCCAAACGCTTGAATCCTAGACAGGCTAGGTGGGCCTTGTTTTTCACACGTTTTGATTTTGTGGTCTCTTTTCTTCCGGGCACTAAGAATGTCAAGGCAGACACCCTCTCTAGGAGTTTCTTTGCTGATTCTCCTGTTGTGACCAAGCCTGCTACCATCTTAGGTGAGGGGGTAGTTCTTTCTGCCATCTCGCCCGATTTGAGACGTGCTCTGGAAGAGTTTCAGGAGGAAAAACCTGAGCGTTGTCCCATTGGAAAATTGTATGTTCCTGACCAGTGGAGGAAGAGAGTGATGTCTGAAGTTCATTGCTCTGCATTGGCTGGTCATCCAGGTATGTTTGGTACTAGAGATTTGGTGAGTCGGTCTTTTTGGTGGCCCGCCTTGTCTCGTGATGTCAGGAATTTTGTGCCGTCCTGTTGGACTTGCTCTCGGTCTAAACCTTGTTCTCGCTCTAGTGGGTTGTTGATGCCTTTGCCGGTGCCCAGGAGGCCATGGACCCATATTTCAATGGATTTTATCTCTGATATGCCTGTCTCTCAGAGAATGACTGTTATTTGGGTGATTTGTGATAGATTCTCTAAGATGGTCCATCTTGTACCACTCCCTAAGTTGCCATCTTCCTCTGAGTTGGTGCCTTTGTTTTTGCAACAGGTGGTTCGCTTGCACGGGATTCCTGAGAACATTGTATCTGACAGGAGTTCAGTTTGTGTCTAGATTTTGGAGGACTTTCTGTTCCAAGCTGGGAATTTAGTTGTCCTTCTCTGCGTTTCACCCTCAGACCAATGGGCAGACGGAGAGAACAAACCAGACTTTGGAGTCGTATTTGAGATGTTTTATTTCTGCTGATCAGGATGATTGGGTTTCATTTTTGCCCTTAACCGAATTTGCTTTAAATAATAGAGCTAGTTTTGCCACTTTGATGTCACCTTTTTTTTGTAACTTTGGGTTTCATCCTCGATTCTCTTCAGGGCAGGTGGAGCCTTCTGCCTGCCCAGGTGTTGACACTGTGGTGGAGAGAATGCACCAGATCTGGGACCAAGTGGTGGATAAGTTGTCTCTCTCCCAGGAAAAGGCCCAGCGGTTTTACAACCGGCATAGGACCATTGGTCCCCAGTTTAAGGTGGGTGATATGGTTTGGTTGTCTTCAAAGAATATCGCTATGAAGGTGGCTTCTCCAAAGTTTAAACCTAGATTTATTGGACCTTACAAGATTTTGGAGATTCATAATCCAGTCTCTTTTCGATTGGCTCTTCCTGTTACATTTAAGATCCATAACGTGTTTCATAAGTCTCTGTTAAAGAGGTTTGTTGAGCCAGTAGTTCCTGTGGTGACACCTCCTGACCCGGTATTGGTTGAAGGTAATGTGGAATATGAGTTTGAGAAGATACTGGATTCTCGCCTGGCTAGACGGAGACTCCAGTATTTGGTTAAATGGAAGGGTTATGGCCAGGAGGATAATTCTTGGGTCCCTGCATCCGATATTCATGCCGAAAGATTGGTTCGTGCCTTTCATCGGGCCCATCCTGATCGCCCTGGTGGCGTGGATGAGGGTTCGGTGACCCCTCCTCAAGGGGGAGGTACTGTTGTGAGTTCATTTTCCCCTTCACCGTCGATGTCTGATGAACTCCCTCTTCTGGTGAAGGAAGGTAGTGAGGCTGATTACCAAACACCTGATCTGGTAGATGATGACTGGGTAACAGGAAATTCTGACTGGATATAAGGCAGCCGACGCCCTTCTGAGTCGCTGGTGATTTCTATGCTGGATTCTTGGAGACCAGTCTGATTCCTGCTTCCCAAAGATACGTTTTTGCTCTGCTTTTGAACTTATTAGTTTTGTTTTGTTTACCTTGTTTTTTGGAGTTCAGCCATCCCCGGTCGGGGGTGTGCTGAGTTCCATTTTTGTCTCTGATCAGTTTTTCTCTTTGCTCTGTCTTCAGAATTTACCTGAGTGCTGATATAGTCTTTTTGAAGTCCTAGCGACTTCAGGGCCTGTTTTTCCTATCAGACGGTTGGGACATTTTTTGGTAGGGTTTTTTTTGGATTGCAGACAGCAGCTTTTCTATTCTGTCCTTTTTAGTTAGCTTGGGCCCCATCGTTTGCTCAACCTATCTTTCTATCTGTGTTAGTGTTTTCATCTTGCTTCACCGTCATTATATGTTGGGGGCTGCCTATTGCTTTGGGGTCTGCTCTGGGGCAGTTTAGATTTCCTCTTTCTTTCTTTAGGCCTATTTAGTTCTCCGGCTGTGTTTCAGGGGTCTAGGGCATCGTAGGAACCCCCCACGGCTACTGTTAGTTGTTGTGGATAGGATCAGGGGTCTGCAATCCGATAGCTACCAACCTCTCCGGTTTTCTGGACTTAGCTTGTATTTTTGTTTTTTCCTCCTTCGGTGACTCATTCATAACAAGACACCCTCCACTTTGTCATACACCATCCAATTTCAGCCTGTTACATTGAGGTGTAAGCTCTCCTGGGCCAGAGACAATAGTTCTGCGTCCTCAAATCTATAGTGAGATTCAAATTCTCACCAATCCTATAGACACCCTACACCTTGTCATACACCATCCAATTTCAGCTTGTTACATTTAGGTGTAATCTCTACTGGCCCAGAGACAATAGTTCTGCGTCCTCAAATCTATAGTGAGATTCAAAATCTCACCAATCCTATAGACACCCTCCACCTTGTCATTCACCATCCAATTTCAGCCTGTTACATTGAGATGTAATCTCTACTGGGCCAGAGACAATAGTTCTGCATCCTCAAATCTATAGTGAGATTCAAAATCTCACCAATAGTAGATACACCTTCTACCTTGTTTTACAGTAGCCTATAGCTGGTGGTATTTTGGGTATATTTTCACAAAAATGAGCAAGTATGGTGGATGACGCCATGGAAGTGGGCGGGGGTTGCCTGCTGGTCCCGATGGTGGTGGTGTTGCATCTGTTGGTAGTGGCAAAAGCACAATAGCACCTAAGGCAGGAGGTGTTGAGCCTGCATCATCGTCTGGCTCCACAAGGCCTTGAAGGCTCTCTTTTCTGGGAGTAGGTAAACCACTTTTAAAGCCGGAGCTTCAGTAACAAGTTTTGGCTTACATTGCTGACACAGCCTCCAGCTCTCTCGCCTCCTCTTCTGAAGTTTCAAAAAATAAAAGCAGTGAGTCGTCATTGGAGGCCCCTGGTCAGGAACCACACCTTTCCTTGTGTCCTTCACCCCTACCAAAAGTGAAGGATGTGGCAGGCCACACTACCGATTACCCCATGGAGCTCTTTTCACATACCATGCCTGGGTTAGCAAGTCAAATCATGAATTCCCCAGTCCAAGATGAATCTGACATGGAGTGCACTGATGCACAGCCACTGCTAGATTTTTCTGCTGGTACATTCACTCAGAGCACTACATTGTCCTCGCAGTGTACTGAGCCAGAATCTGACCCTGATGAAACTCAGGTGCCCCTTACCGCATACTATACCACCTTACACGGTGACACAGAGGAAGGTGCACATGAAATTGAAGAGGAGGTGATGGATGACCCAGTTGTTGACCCAGATTGGCATCCATTGGGGGAAGAGGGTGCCGCTGCCAATAGCTCAGAAGAGGAGGATCTGCAGCAGGCAACTACATTGCAACAACTGTTATCTGGCATGACCGTAGCAGTCCAAAAACGTGTTACAAAAACCAAAAGAGTTGCAGGACAGCTTGGCCAGACAGTCAAATTAGCACAGCGTGAAAGGTCTCAAATTGTCTTCCATAGTAGGAGGAAGAGTGCAGTGTGGCACTTTTTTGAACAAAATCCTAATGATCAGGCAAAGGTTATCTGTAAGAAGTGCGCAAAGACCTTTAGCCGAGGGAAAAATCTGAGAAATTTGAATACCAGTTGCATGCTTAGACATTTAACCACCATGCACTCGCAAGCGTGGACGGACTACCAAACCTCATGTACCACATGTGCACCTGCTCCGAATGAAGGTAGTCAGCAATGCTACATCGCTTCCCCCACTGTAAACCCACTGGTTAGCACACCACCAGCAGTAAATGTCGAGGTGTCATCGCAAGGGCAAAGCAGTCATGGAATCACAATGTTATTGCTACGAAAGACTGAATCTAGGCCATCAGCAACACCACCAACACCATCACCATCACCAACCCTCTCTCAGTCCGCCATGTCCACCATATGCAGCTCTCAAGTCCAGCTCACCCTACCAGTGACTCTGAGTAGGACAAGAAACAAGTACTCGTCCTCTCATCCATGTACACTGGCTTTGAACGCCCACATTGCCAAACTAATCTCGTTAGAGATGATGCCCTACTGGTTGGTTGAAAGCAAAGCTTTCCACGAGCTCATTGGCTACGCAGTACCACGCTATGACCTACCCAGTCGGCACTTCTTTTCGCGAAAAGCCATCCCAGCCCTCCACGTGCATGTGAAAGACTGCATTGTCCATGCACTCAAGCAATCAGTGAGTGGAAAGGTGCACCTCACAACAGATGAATGGTCCAGTAGGCATGGCCAGGGCCGTTACATGTCCATCACTGTGCACTGGGTTAATGTGGTGGATGCAGGGTCCACAGGGGACAGCGGCAGTGGGACAGTGCTGCCTAGCCCACGGTATAGGAAACAGTTGGCTGTAGGCATTCGACACTCCTCCTCCAGAAGCGAAAGCTCGTCCACAGAGTGCAGTCGCACGAGCACTCCATCCGCAGCTGCCAGTGTTGCACATGAGGTGTCCCACTATCGAACAGCTAGTGGTAAGCATCAGCAGGCTGTGTTGAAGATGATGTGTTTGGGCGACAATAGACACACCGCGGAGGTACTGGCCGACTACTTGCAGCGAGTCATGGCTGGGCAGTCCACATCTTGAGGCAGGCAAGGTAGTTAGTGATAACGGCCGGAATTTTGTGGCAGCCATAGCCCTTTCAAAACTCAGACACATACCTTGCCTGGCTCACACCTTGAACCTGGTGGTGCAGTGCTGCCTCAATAATTATCCGGAGTTAACACCCCTGCTCCATAAGGTGCAAAGACTGTGCTCGCACATCCGCCGGGCGCCCGTACACTCCAGTCGTATGCAAAAGCTGCAGCGATTGCTCCACCTTCCCAAGCACCGCCTAATTATCGACGCTGCAACAAGGTGGAACTCCACCCTGCACATGGTTCAGAGGCTGTGCGAACAGAGGCAGGCTGTAATTCATTTGTGGGAGGATACACGCGCAGGCAGTTTGCAAGCAGACATGGAGTTGTCTGGTGTGCAGTGGTCGAAGCTGAAAGACCTCTGTAAAGTCCTTCAGTGTTTTGAGGAATGTACACGGCTGGTAAGCACAGATGACGCCATCATAAGCATGAGCATCCCACTTATGCGTCTGCTCATGCAAACTTTGACGCACATTAAGGAGCAGGTGTCTGCAGCCGAGGAGGAAGAGGAGGAGGGAAGCCTTGATGACAGTTAGCCATTTTCTGGTCAGGGAAGTCTCGTGGATGAGGTGAAGTAAGAAGAGGAGGAGGAGGAGGATGATGGGGATGATTATTTTGGGGAGGAGGATGCTTCTCAGGGGGCAAGAAAAAATGTTGGCGTGGCAAGGTCAGGTACAGGGTTTGTTCGTGACTGGAGGGATGTGGATTTGCCAGAAAGTGCTCCTCCACCCAGCACTCGCAGTGCATCATTGACACCTGGAACATTGGCCCACATGTCTGATTATGCCTTGCAGATCCTAAAAAGGGACCCTCGCATTGCCAAAATGATGAACGATGACGACTACTGGTTGGCCAGCATCCTGGATCCACGCTATAAAGGCAAATTCCAAAACATCATGCCACAGGAGAACCTAGAGCTAATATTGGCTAACAAACAAGCAACTCTGGTAAACCGTTTGTTTGAGGCATTCCCAGCACACAGCGGCGGTGATGTTTTTCCAACAAGCCGTAGGTGGCAACATGGAAGAGGTGTTCATTGTGCACACAGCCGAAGTAGCGTTGGACACAGGGGTTTCATGACCATGTTGTGGACTGATTTTTTAAGTACCGCTCACATGACTGGTAATACTGCATCGATCGAAAGTGACAGGAGACAGCAGTTGTCAACTACGGTAACAAACTACTCCTCCAATAGCGATGTTCTCCCTCACCGGTCATTCCCCTTTGACTATTTGGCCAGTAAAATTGACACCTGGCCTGAATTGGCACAATATGCCCTACAGGAGCTCGCTTGCCCTGCTGCTAGTGTGTTATCTGAACAAGTCTTCAGTGCTGCTGGATCAATCCTGACAGAAAAAAGGACCCGTCTGTCGACCCAAAATGTTGATGATCTAACCTTCATTAAAATGAACCATGCATGGGTTTCAAAGGATTTTGTCCCACCCTCCCCTGCTGACACATAGGTTGCCAGAAAAATGGCTTGCTTTTGTCCTCCTCTTCCGCGGACTTCTCCAATTACTCCATTTGCAGCTGCTGAATGTCCAACATCAACATATGCCAATTTTTCCACCTCCCTAACTGGGCTGCCTCCCCCCACAGGGCCGGGGTCACCACCTGGCGCACGCACCCGTGCGAGTGCCGTTGCCCTGGACAGTGGGTGGGCACATTGTTTGGCAACGGCACTGGCACAAGGTCCCTTATAGTAGAATCAAGTGTCTCTGACGGTGGGGGTGCACACCCGCCATCAGACACACCGGCATACTATGAGGGTCCCTGTGCTAGTGCCGTCGCCAACGAGTGGGCCCCCCTCCTTGCTCAGGATCACAGCACTTGCAAAGTAGAAATACTTACCTCTCCCTGCTCCGCCGCCGTGACGTCTTCCGCGTTTCCTGACAGTGATATTCTGGTCAGAGAGCGCGATGACATCACATCTGTACGCCCTCTGCCTAAACAGTCCAAGTGCAGTGAGATGGAAGATGGGGACGATGAGGAGTCCAGACTAGTACAGGGATTCCCTAGGGAGGAGGCTTATTTAATTGTTTTCAATGTTGGGACAGCTATTTTAGGGGAGCACTATACTCTGGAGAATGATATATGAGGCCCACCATACACTGGAGCATTCCAAAGGTGGACATCAGATACTGGAGCAGCATTTACAGGGCCCATTATGCATTGGAGCATTAGAAATTGGGCCCATTATATATGGAGCATTATTTGGGCCCATAACACAGTGGAGCTTCATCCATGGGGACCAACATATACTGTAGCATTATGTGGAGCTCATCATATACTGTTTCAAACATTATATGGGACCAATGATTCTGTATGGAGAAATGTATGGGCCTCATTACTCTGTATAGCGCACTATGCGGTGGCCATAATACTGTATGGAGTAATATACTGTCCGTTTTTTGAGCTATTGGAGAATTTAAAATGGATATCAGTCATGAGATGTAAGAAGTGAAGTATTTTTCATTGTATTATACCGCTATTTTTCTGCTGTATCAGAGGATCATGAATTGTGGCATGTGTTAAAGGAACCCATTGACACTCTTTGGCCCTGGGCCCACGAAAATCTGGAGTCAGCCCTACCCCCCCACAACTTTAGCCAAATAACCCCCAGTTTTCAATGCCTAACTATTATTTTAAAGTAAATTAAGGTTGACAAGCTTAAGTAATAAGAATTGATGTTTTTGGCATTAAAATGGGCACTGTAGGTGTGTTTCCTGTTCTCCACTCACTGCCGACTTTTCTATCCCAATTAACTTATTAAAAACATATGTGACATGCACAAATGTGAACAAGTCGGTCGGACAGTGCTCACACCACCCACTGACTGAAGCACAACAAGAAAACACAAAATGACAAATTTGCAAAAATACTCTGCAGTAAAAAACATAACAGTAATCAGCAAGTGCTGGATAACAAATGCAGGGTATTTAGTCGATACGTTTTTTGCAAAAAATGTATGCCAAGCTGCTCCACCTTGTCACGGTAACCCTTCACGGAGCAGTCCCTATCTAATGTAAGGTGTTGTTCCTGACCAGGAGCCTGCACTGCTTGCAGTTTTTGAAACTTCAGAAGAGAAACGATAGAGCTGAAGGCTGTTTCGGCATTGTAAGCCAAAACTGTTGTGAGTTCATTTTCTGGTCTACTAGTTGTGAGTTCTCCTTCCGGGCTCCCTCTAGTGGTAACAGAAGGTAGTGAGGCTGATTTAATCAGTAGAGATCTGCCACCTTATAATGAGGATGATGATTGGATCTCTGGAATCTCAGACTGGACTTAAGACAGCCGACGCCCTATTCTGGTGCTGGTGATTTCCTTTCTGACTTTTCAGGTCTTGGTGTTCAGCTCAGTTCCAGTCATCTCAAGCTAAGTGTTTCTGCTAATGTTCACACTTGATTTTGTTGGTCTATTCAGTTTTTTGTGTGGTCAGCCAGCCCCGGCTGGGGCTGTGCTGAATTTCCACTCTTATTTATCTGTATTTGCCAATTTGCTTTTTGTCCCTTATTAGATTGGCCTCTTTTTTGCTCTGTTCTCAGAATATGCCAGAGAGCTGATATAGTGGGAGAAGTCTAGTGACTTCAGGGTTAATTTTGTTATCAGAAGTGTTGGACATTATTTTTGTACGGTTTTGGGCAGATTGCAGACAGTGTCTTTCCTTTCCTGTCCTTTCTAGTTAGTTTGGGCCCCATCGTTTGCTCATCCTATTTTCCTACCTGTGTCTGTGTTTTTATCTTGTTTCACCGTCAATACATGTGTGGGGGCTATCTATTCCTTTGGGGTCTGCTCTGGGGCAGTTTAGTTTTTCCCTTTTCTTGCTTTAGGCTTATTTAGTCCTCCGGCTGTGACGAGGTGTCTAGACTCATCGTAGGAACGCTCCACGGCTGCTGCTAGTTGTGTGGTTAGGATCAGGGATCTGCAATCTGCATAGTTACCAACCTCTCTGGTTTTCTGTGACTTAGCTTGTTTTGTTTTCCTCCTCGGTGACCCATTCATAACACAAAACCTGTTCCTGATGCTCCGGCTTTGAAAGCGGTTTACCTACTCCCAGAAAAGGGTGCCTTCCGGGCTTTCTGGAGCCAGACGATGATACAGGATCAACACCTCTTGCCTTAGGTGCTATTGTGCTTTTGGCATAACCAGCAGATGCACCACCACCACCATCAGTACCATCTGCCCCCCCGCCCACGTCCGCGGCCTCTTCCACCATACTTCCTCATGTTTGGGAAAATGTACCAAAAATACCAGCAGATATATGGTACTGTATGAGGAGCGTACAGCTGTATATGGTGTAGGGATAAATTTAAATCTCCGTATTTATTTCTGGAGTCACACACAGACGCTCTCCCAGTATGGATTTCACCGTAATACAAACAGCAGATATACGGTACTGTATCAGAAGCGTACAGCTGTATACGGTGTATGGGAAATTTTAAATTTCCGTATTTATTTCCGGAGTCACACACAGACACTCTCCCAGCATGGATTTCACCGTAATACAAACAGCAGTTATATGGTACTGTATCAGAAGCGTACAGCTGTATACGGTGTAGGGGAAAATTTAAATCGCTGTATTTATTTCCAGAGTCACACACAGCCGCTCTCTCAGTATGGATTTCACCGTAATACAAACAGCAGATATACGGTACTGTATCAGAAGCGTACAGCTGTATATGGTGTAGGGGAAAATTTAAATCTCCGTATTTATTTCCAGAGTCACACACAGATAGTCAGCATGTATTTGTCCGTGATACCAGCCGGTACACGGTAGTGTGTGAGGAGCATACAGATCTATACTGTGTGGGAAAAAATGAATGGTCTGTAAATGTGCAGAAAAAGAGAATAAAAGTAATAGTGCTGTGTAAAAAACAGTCTGCACAGCAATGTACACACAGCAATGCAGCTATCAGCCTAATAACCAGCGCTGCTGCACACAAGAAAATCTTCCCCTGTCACTGCACATCAACTGTACAGCACAATTGCTATCAGCACAAGCACATAAGAACTTCTTCTATCTCCACAGCCCTAACTCTCTCCCTACTGATAAACAGCAACCTCTCCCTACTGTTAAGATCGGCAGAAGTAAAATGGAGGTCGGCGTTTATAGACACTATGACATCCCCCAAAGAAAACCAATCACTGCAATGACCTTCTCTACGATGGTGGTGGACGCGTCACATGCCATCTCGTTGCCAACAGTGTATGTCCTTGCTCATTGGCTGAAAAAAAGGCACCTGCAAGAATTCTGGAAAATCTGACTTTGGCGCTGGTTTTTCCGACCGCATGGCCGACTTCAGGCTAAGGTTGGGTTTTGGTCGGCGAAACACGCCATGGTCGGTGCCAGTCGGCGAAACCCAACTTTGGCAAAAGTCGGCGACTTATGAATCTGGCTGACCTGTTTCGCTCAACTCTAGTCTAGACAAGAAGAAGAAAAGGAGAACGACTGCAGAGACGACGTCATGTATAAGGTATGTATAAGGTAATGTATAAGGATGTAAATGTTATTTGTGATACTGACTAATTCTCATGTTTTTATTTATGTTAGGAACATTAAAGGGGTTGTCCAGGTTTGTGCTGAGTCTGCAGTCATTCTATGTGACTGCAGACTTCTGAATTCTCACAGTGCTCACTGAACGCTGTTAGGATTCTCTCGTGCCGGTAATTTACATACATGCGGTCACATGCTGACTAGACATGAGTGGCCTCACTCAATGAAAATGAACATAGAGAGGCCGGGCACGTCTAGTCTGAATGTGGCCATAAATATACAAATCACATGCTTGTGCGGACATGACTGTCCACCGGCAAGGGAGAATCCTAAATGTGTGCAGTGCATTCATTGTGAGAATTCAGAAGCTGCAATGTCAGGATTCAGCTCTGCAGGTTCCAGTAGTCATCACATGGACACTTCAGTCATATGTGATTTTCATACTTATGGTCCTGTGACAACGAGCTTCTCTTCCTGCTTTCAGTTTTTTACTGAACATTGATAGCATTAGGGAGAGCAGCTCGTCGGTACATGGCTAAGTGTGCAAATCGCCTGTGTGCTTGGGGAGGGGGGGGCGCCGAACCAAATTCTTGCCCCTGGTGCCAGAAAACCTAGATACGTCTCTGGGACCCCCACACCTGTCATCACATATATGCAGAACTTCTTATAATCCAATGTGTCTGATATATTGTTATTATAGGACCCCCCACACCCATGACCCCATATACGCAGAACCTCTTGTAATCCAATGTGTCTCCTATATTGTTATTATAGGACCACCACACCCCTCACCCCATATAAAAAAAACCTCCTATAAATCCGATGTGTCTCCTATATTGTTATTATACCTATACACCATATGGACATAAGTATAGGGATACAGAGTTTATAACATCCATTCTAAATCCGTAGGCGTTAATTTGAGGTTGGTCCCTTTCTACAAGGGACCAATTTGTGCTCCTTCATTCAGAAGAGCATTAGTGACATCAGACGCTGATGCAGGATGGGTGGTCCTGACCAACAATCTTCATCCCAAAGGTGTTGGAAGGGGCTGAAGTCCGGGCTCTGTGCGGCCAGTCAGGCTCTTCCAGACTCTCACATCCTTGTCTTTATGGACCTTGTTTTGTGCACTGGAGCAGAGTCATGAAGGGACAGAAAAGAGCCTTCTCCAAACTGTTCCTACCATGTTAGAAGCACACATTTCTCTGTGTCTTCTATGTTGATGAATTAAGACTTCCATTCACCAGAAATATGATGCCAAGGCCCAATAGTGTAACTATGTAACAAGAGCCTGATGGGCCCAGGTGCAAGATTTGGACTGGAGCTCACCAATCCTGAATAAATTATATATATAGATCCCTCATCTTGGGCCTCATCATTAAATATATATAGTATATATATTTCTCCAATCCTGGTATATGTGCCCCATTCTGATGCTGTTCTTTAGGCTGTGTGCCCACGATGCGATTTTTAAGCGTTTTTGCCGAGATTTTTGGCGCGAAAACGTGGCGAAAACGTTTAAAAATCTTGTACAGAACGCACCCCATGCTTTCCTATGGCATTCCGCACATGCTATGCTAATGCTGCGCTTTTTTCCGCGGCGGAATCGCATCGCGGAAAAAATCTCAGCATGCTCATTCTTTTGTGCGGAATCGCAAAGAATTGCCGCGATTCCGCACCCATAGGAATGCATGAGAATCACTTACTTCCCGCATGTGGCTATGCCCACCATGCGGGAAGTTAAGCGTCTCATGTGCGGTTGGTACCCACGGTGTGGAAGAGAGGAGACTGTCCTCCAGGCCCTGGGTACCATACCCCTGTAAAAAAAAGAATAAACAATAAAAAATTGGGGTATATTTACCTTCCGGCGTCCCGCGCTGCCTTCCCGGGCCACACCGTTCCCAGTAATGCCTTGCGGCAAGGTCCTGTGATGACGTAGTCTCGCGCTACTCTAGCGGTCTCGCGAGATCGCTATAGTAGCGCGAGACCAACGTCATCACAGGTCTCGCAAGGTATCGCTGGGAACGGGAGCGCCGCTGAGACTGCGCGGGACGTCGGAAGGTATATATACCCCGATTTTTTTATTTTTTTCTCATTTTTAACATTCTATCTTTTACTATTGATGCCGCATAGGCGGCCTCAATAGTAAAAAGCTGGTTACACTTGTCAAACACTATGTTTGATGAGTGTGACCAACCTGTCAATCACTTTCCAAGCGATGCTTCAAATTGCTTGGAAAGTGCTTGAATATTGCACGCGAAAATCGCGGCAAAATCGCGAACATAATCGCGGTGAAATCGCGGTGAATTCGTGCAGAAAAAAACACGCGATTTCTGGGAAGGAGTCCAGTTTTCAGTGTACGGATTTAAACGCCACGTGGGCACATAGCCTTAATGTATAAAAGAAAATAAATGATTAGACTAACCAGAGACATACACTCACTGGCCACTTTATTAGGTACACCTGTCCAACTGTGTGTTAAGACTTAATTTCTAATCAGCCAATCACATGGCGGCAACTCAGTGCATTTAGGCATGTAGACATGGTCAAGACAATCTCCTGCAGTTCAAACCGAGCATCAGTATGGGGAAGAAAGGTGATTTGAGTGCCTTTGAACGTGGCATGATTGTTGGTGCCAGAAGGGCTGGTCTGAGTATTTCAGAAACTGCTGATCTACTGGGATTTTCACGCACAACCATCTCTAGGGTTTACAGAGAATGGTCCGAAAAAGAAAAAAAATCCAGTGAGCGGCAGTTCTGTGGCCGGAAATGCCATGTTGATGCCAGAGGTCAGAGGAGAATGGGCAGACTGGTTCGAGCTGATAGAAAGGCAACAGTGACTCAAATTGCCACCCGTTACAACCAAGGTAGGCAGAAGAGCATCTCTGAACGCACAGTGCGTCGAACTTTGAGGCAGATGGGCTACAGCAGCAGAAGACCACACTGAGTACCACTCCTCTCAGCTAAGAACAGGAAACTGAGGCTACAATTTGCACAAGCTCATCGAAATTGGACAGTAGAAGATTGGAAAAACGTTGCCTGGTCTGATGAGTCTCGATTTCTGCTGCGACATTCGGATGGTAGGGTCAGAATTTGGCGTAAACAACATGAAAGCATGGATCCATCCTGCCTTGTATCAACGGTTCAGGCTGGTGGTGGTGGTGTCATGGTGTGGGGAATTTTTTCTGGGCACTCTTTGGGCCCCTTGGTACCAATTGAGCATCGTTGCAACGCCACAGCCTACCTGAGTATTGTTGCTGACCATGTCCATCCCTTTATGAACACAATGTACCCAACATCTGATGGCTACTTTCAGCAGGATAATGCGCCATGTCATAAAGCTCGAATCATCTCAGATTGGTTTCTTGAACATGACAATGAGTTTACTGTACTCAAATGGCCTCCTCAGTCACCAGATCTCAATCCAATAGAGCATCTTTGGGATGTGGTGGAACGGGAGATTCGCATCAGGGATGTGCAGCCGACAAATCTGCGCCAACTGTGTGATGCCATCATGTCAATATGGTCCAAAATCTCTGAGGAATGCTTCCAGCACCTTGTTGAATCTCTGCCACGAAGAATTGAGGCAGTTCTGAAGGCAAAAGGGGGTCCAACCCGTTACTAGCATGGTGTACCTAATAAAGTGGCCAGTGAGTGTACATGGAAGTCATGTTGCACCAAAGCACAAGTATAATACTTTCCCCATAGTCCTCCATATAAAATGCTGGACAACCCATAGTCCTCCATAAAGTATAATACACCCCTATAGCCATCCATGAAGTATAATGTACAGTCCATTCTCAGCCAAAAAGTATAATGCACAGCCCATTGTCCTCCATAAAGAATAATGCACACCCCATAGCCACCCATAAAGTATAATGCACTCCCCATAGTCATCCATTATGTATAATTCACCCCTATAGTGACCCATAAATTATAATGTACCCAAAGTCACCCATAAAGTATAATGCACAGCTCATAGTCACCCATAAAGTATAATGCAGCCCCATAGTCACCCATAAAGTATAATGCAGAGCCCATAGTCACCCATAAAGAATATTTCACCCCCAAATTCACCCAAAAAGTATAATGCAACCTCATAGTTCATCCATAAAGTGTAATGCACAGCCCATAGTCATCCATAAAGTATAATGCACAACCCATAAAGCATAATTTACAGCACAGTCATCCATAAAGTAGAAAACATCACCATAGTAACAAATTAAGTATAGTGCACCCCATAGTCACCCAAAAAAATAATTAACCCCCTTAGTCACCCATATACAGTAGTATAATGCACAGCCCATTGTCATCCATAATCTTTATTTTTTTCTTTATTTTTTTTATATAGCACTAACATATTCCACAGCACTTTACAGTTTGCACACATTATCATCACTGTCCCCGATGGGGCTCACAATCTAAGTTCCCTATTAGTATGTCTTTAGAATGTGGGAGGAAACCGGAGTACCCGAAGGAAACCCACGCAAACACGGGGAGAACATACAAACTCCTTGCAGATGTCCTTGGTGGGATTCGAACCCAGAACCACTGAGCCACCGTGCTGCCCGTAAAGTATAATGCACAACCCATCGTCACCCATAAAGTATAATGCACCTCCATAGTCATCCATAAAGAATACTGTACCCTGATAGTCACCCATATAGTATAGAGAACCTCCTTAGTCATTTGTGAAGTATAATGCACCCCATGGTCATCCACAAAGTATAATGCACAGTCAAGTCACCCATAAAGTATAATGCACAGTCCATAGTCATTCATAAAGTATAATGCACAGCCCATAGTCACCCATAAAGTATAATGCACAGCCCATAGTCACCCATAAAGTATAATGCACAGTCCATAGTCATTCATAAAGTATAATGCACAGCCCATAGTCACCCATAAAGTATAATGCACAGCCCATAGTCACCCATAAAGTATAATGCACAGCCCATAGTCACCCATAAAGTATAATGCACAGTCTATAGTCATCCATAAAGTATAATGCACAGCCCATAGTCATTCATAAAGTATAATTCAGAGCCCATAGTAACCCAAAATCTATAATACACCCTGTAGGGATGTGACTCGCTCAGGTGCAGCGGGAGACAATCATAAGACAGATTCTTCCAAAGTTCATGAGGTTTATTTGTGTCATAAATAGTGTTCAGCGATACCATACGATATCGTGAAATATCGGATCGGATTGGATCGGACCGATACCCAAAAAGTATCGAGTATCGCCGATTCCGATACCGGAAACCCCATGCAAGTCAATGGGACAAAATTATCGAAATTAAAATAAACCCTTTCTTTCCTTGTAGGTTCATTCTACATGAAGAAAAACAACTAATAATAATGTAGAATGTATTGGGGGAGGTGGATGAGACATTAAAGCCATAGATGTTTAGCCCAATCAAATGGAATAGCAGGAATATTTTTTTTTTTTTAAAGACGTTCGGAGTTACAAAGATAATGACTATGTTAACCTCTTTTATATTTTGTCAGATATGTATGTTTCACTACTTCCATGCTCTTCACCTTCTTTTTTACTTCTCCCACACTTTCTCCTTCATGATCCGCAGCAGCAGCAGCATCTTTTTCATCAACTTCTTCACCTTATTCATCTTCTTCTTCTTCTTCTTCACCTTCTTCCTATTTTTTTTTTACATTATTCATATTCTTCTTATTCAACTATTATTCTTCTTCATATTCTACTTCTTCATCTTCTTCCTATTCTTCTTCTTCATCATATTCTTATTTGTGACAGGCATTCCTGTAGTTGCTATCTATAAAAGTTTGAAGATTACACCTTCCGTTCTGCCTGTCACAAAAGATTTACAACAGGATTTGTCCGCGTTCAGTTTGGCCTGCCGCAGCAGGCATTTTCCAGGGGCACCACGAGGAGGAACGGACTCACCCCCATACACTGCTTAGTCTTCCTCTGCTTATAATTTAGATAATATCTTCTGCTCTGATTTTTAGTCTTATGCTTAATGTTCTTCTGCTTTTTGTTCTTCTGCTTTTTGTTTTTCTGCTTCTTGGTCTTCTGTCTCTTGTTGTTCTGTATCTTGGTGGTTGCCTTCATGTTCATTGTCCTCTTGGTCATCTTCTTCAGGGTCATCTTTTTGGTCTTCTTCGGGGTGGTCTTCCGGGTCGTCGTCTTCAGGGTCATCGTTTTCGTAGTCGTCGTCTTCTTCAGGGTGGTCTTCAGGGTCGTCGTCTTCAGGGTCATCGTCAGGGAGATCCAGAGTGATAAACAAAAACCATTTCCAAAAGCTTGAACTTGGAAATGTAGCAGAAGGTAACAGAAGGCTGAGGAACTGCCAAGAACCAGCTGACGGTACTGGAACCCGGATGTGTAGCAGAAGGAACAAAAGTCAATGGCTCTACCAAGGACTAGCTGATGGTACTGGAACCCGGTTACTAAGCTGGAGGTACCTGTGCTAGAAAGCACTACCAAGGACCAGCAGACATTGCTGGAACTCAGATACCGAGAAGGAGGCACCTCAGCCAAAGGCACTGCCGAGAACCAGCTGACGGTGCTGGAACCCGGATGGGCAGCAGAAGGAACAAGAGCCAATGGCACTACCGAGGAACAGCTGACGGTGCTGGAACACGGTTGCTAAGCAGGAGGTACCTGTGCTAGAAAGGACTACCAAGGACCAGCAGACGTTGCTGCAACTCAGATACCGACATGGAGGCACCTAAGCCAAAGGCACTGCCGAGAACCAGCTGACGGTACTGGAACCCGGATGGGTAGCAGAAGGTACCCATGAAAAACAAAGTTGCAAGGGGGTGCTTGTCCTAATGGCACTACGGAACCAGCCTTTATTGCCAGAACCCGCAGCCCACATAGGAAGCACCTAAACTGCAGGCACCATAGACTCGGCTAACCCGACTGCAACACGACAGGACAGCGTATTGGAGGCAAAGTGACATAGACACTACCCGGAAACGGCGTGCTGGAGCCAAGCTGGGCAGGAGGGAGTACCCATGCCAACGACACTGCCGAGAACCAGCTGACGGTGCTGGAACCTGGAGGGGCAGCAGAAGGAACAAGAGCCAATGGCACAACCGAGGAGCAGCTGACGGTGCTGGAACCCGGTTACTAAGCATGAGGAATCTGTGCTAGAAAGCACTACCAAGGACCAGCAGACGTTGCTGGAACTCGGATACCGAGATGGAGGCACTTCAGCCAAAGGCACTGCCGAGAACCAGCTGACGGTGCTGGAACCCGGATGGGTAGCAGAAGCTGCAAGAGCCAATGGAACTAGCGAGGACCAGCTGACGGTGCTGGAACCCGGAGGGGCAGCAGAAGGAACAAGAGCCAATTGTTATGAATGAGTCACCGAAGGAGGAAAAAACAAAAAATACAAGCTAAGTCCAGAAAACCGGAGAGGTTGGTAGCTATCGGATTGCAGACCCCTGATCCTATCCACAACAACTAACAGTAGCCGTGGGGGGTTCCTACGATGCCCTAGACCCCTCGATCACAGCCGGAGAACTAAATAGGCCTAAAGAAAGAAAGGGGAAATCTAAAGTGCCCCAGAGCAGACCCCAAAGCAATAGGCAGCCCCCAACATATAATGACGGTGAAGCAAGATGAAAACACTAACACAGATAGAAAGATAGGTTGAGCAAACGATGGGGCCCAAGCTAACTAAAAAGGACAGGATAGAAAAGCTGCTGTCTGCAATCCATAAAAAACCCTACCAAAAAATGTCCCAACCGTCTGATAGGAAAAACAGGCCCTGAAGTCGCTAGGACATCAAAAAGACTATATCAGCACTCAGGTAAATTCTGAAGACAGAGCAAAGAGAAAAACTGATCAGAGACAAAAATGGAACTCAGCACACCCCCGACCGGGGATGGCTGAACTCCAAAAAACAAGGTAAACAAAACAAAACTAATAAGTTCAAAAGCAGAGCAAAAACGTATCTTTGGGAAGCAGGAATCAGACTGGTCTCCAAGAATCCAGCAGAGAAATCATCAGCGACTCAGAAGGGCGTCAGCTGCCTTATATCCAGTCAGAATTTCCTGTTACCCAGTCATCATCTACCAGATCAGGTGTTTGGTAATCAGCCTCACTACCTTCCTTCACCAGAAGAGGGAGTTCATCAGACATCGACGGTGAAGGGGAAAATGAACTCACAACAGCCAATGGCACAACCGAGTACCAGCTGACGGTGCTGGAACCCAGTTACAAAGCAAGAGGTACCTGTGCTAGAAAGCACTACCAAGGACCAGCAGTCGTTGCTGGAACTAGGATACCGAGATGGAGGCACCTCAGCCAAAGGCACTGCCGAGAACCAGCTGACGGTGCTGGAACCCGGAGGGGCAGCAGAAGGAACAAGAGCCAATGGCACAACCGAGGACCAGCTGACGGTGCTGGAACCCGGTTACTAAGCAGGAGGTACCCATGCTAGAAAGCACTACCAAGGACCAGCAGACGTTGCTGGAACTCCGATACCAAGATGGAGGCACCTCAGCCAAAGGCACTGCCGAGAACCAGCTGACGGTGCTGGAACCTGGATGGGTAGGAGAAGGTACCCATGAAAAACAAAGTTGCAAGGCCGCGAGCCGGCCGCAGTTACCGAAACCCACAGTCCTACAGGGGGTGCTTGTCCTATTGGCACTACGGAACCAGCCTTTGTTGCCAGAACCCGCAGCCCACATATGAAGCACCTAACTGCAGACACCATAGACTTGGCTAACCCGACCGCAACACGACAGGACAATGTATTGGTGGCAAAGTGACATTGACACTACCCGGAAACAGCTGGCATGCTGGAACCAGGCTGGGCAAGAGGGAGTATCTGTGCCAAAGACAATGCTGGGAAGCAGCTGGCGGTGTTGGAAACCAGGGAAAATACTACAAACAGAGTGGAGAGTGAGACAGAGGCGTAATTGTAGCAAGTTTAAAATCTGTAGTTGTGTGAGTGTGGACAGAGCAGGAGAAATTGCCGGTCACACAGGTGGGGATCAGATGACATTTCTGAACCCCAATAACACTGGAGCATATGTTGACAGTGCAGACGGCACTTCTGAGCAGCAACTGGTGATTTTGGAGCCCAGGGTCAATCAGGATGTAGGCTGAGGCCTACTTTCATCAACTTTAATATCTGTTGTAGACTACTACTGAGTTTAAACCTGCTCCAATTAGGCCTCTGACTCCACTCTGTCTCTAGTATTTACCCTGGCCTCCAACACCGCCAGTTGCTGCTCAGAAGTGGCGTCTGCACAATCAACACTTGTTCCTGTGTTACTGGGGTTCAGTAATGTCAGCTGATCCCCTGTCCACAGCGCAAGGCCGGGGCCCGGTCCCCGAGGTTGACCGGATCCTTAATATCCAGCAACAGACACCGGTGGAGTAGTGAGCCGCTAATGCCTTTCTCACATCATAGTCTTGGGACACAACAGCAACACGGATAGAGAGCCGGGACTCTGGAGAGGGAGATCCCTGATCAGGCTACAGCTGTCTGTCATACAAGTAAGGGTCTTAGGAACCCGGGACAGGAGGCACGCCAGGGAACCACGCTACTGGGAGAGCTTCACACTTAAAGGCGCTATAAAGGAGACGTTCAGGAAGGTACATGTTGGCGGAGTGTTGGAAGGGAGCTTTCCATCTAGCCTGGAGGTTGGCTGGAGCCCTGACCCGGAGGACACGGCACGGAGGCAGGCATCTGTGCAAACTGCAGACTGTGAGTAAAGCTTTGGAACTGCACGCTCTGGTGTCCTCCAGTTATTTCAGCACTGCTACATCTGGGTACCAGCACAAACACCACCTGCGCTTCTCCTCCATTACTATTTACTACATCTACACTGCCCTGGGACTACAGCTCCACGTGTGGGGAGCTGCACCATCTATGCTGCACACACCATCAGTCCCAGAGGATCTGCATGCAGCGTCGGCCTAACACCGTACTTGCCGAACACCACAGGTGGCGTCACGAACTATTCACATAAATCACTACAACAACTTCCCCATTATTGGGCGCCCAGGGCCACGGACCGGGTCCCTGCTGCTGTGACACATCCCCCTGACACTGGCTAGGTACCGAGTACCCCACAGCCCTGGGACGGGGGCGACCCATTTGTCTCTGTGCAGACGGCACTTCTGAACAACAACTGGCGATGTTGGAGCCCAGGATCAAGCATGGAGCAGGCTGAGGCCTACTTGGAGCACGTTGAAAATCTGTTGTAGTTTGAATGTGGAGGGAGCAGGAGACTTTGCCGTCCAACAGCAGGGGAACAGCTGACGTTACTGAACCCCACTAACACAGGAGCTAGTGTTTGTCTCTGTGCAGACGGCACTTCTGAACAACAACTGGCGATGTTGGAGCCCAGGATCAATCATGGAGCAGGCTGAGGCCTACTTGGAGCACGTTTGAAATTAATAGTAGTGTGAATGTGGAGGCAGCAGTAGACTTTGCCGTCCACACAGCAGGGGAGCAGCTGGCAATATTGAACCCCACTTACACAGGAGCTAGTGTTTGTCTCTGTGCAGACGGCACTTCTGAACAACAACTGGCGATGTTGGAGCCCAGGATCAAGCATGGAGCAGGCTGAGGCCTATTTGGAGCACGTTTGAAATCAATAGTAGTGTGAATGTGGAGGCAGCAGTAGACTTTACCGTCCACACAGCAGGGGAGCAGCTGGCGTTACTGAACCCCACTTACACAGGAGCTAGTGTTTGTCTCTGTGCAGACGGCACTTCTGAACAACAACTGGCGATGTTGGAGCCCAGGATCAATCAGGGTGTAGGCTGAGGCCTATTTTCATCAAGTTTTATATCTGTTGTAGACTACTACTGATTTTAAATGTGCTCCAATTAGGCCTCTGGCTCCACTCTGTCTCTAGTATTTACCCTGGCCTCCAACACCGCCAGTTGCTGCTCAGAAGTGGCGTCTGCACAATCAACACTTGTTCCTGTGTTACTGGGGTTCAGAAACATGAACACAACAGGAGACCTGGATACTGTTGAGAACCAGTTATTTATTCTGCAAGAGGACTGGCAAATTCCGGCGAGATCCAGGCCTTGTTCATTTTCAGAAAAGTAAGCCGGTCAACGTTATCGGAGGATAGTCTCGTTCGACGGTCTGTTAGTACACCACCTGCGGCACTAAAGACGCATTCTGATAATACACTAGCAGCAGGGCAAGCCAGCACCTCCAATGCATACTGGCTAAGCTCTGGCCATGTATCCAGCTTAGAGACCCAAAACTTGAAGGGGGAATGGCCGTCTGGGGGTACACTGACAGGGCAAGACATGTAGTCTGTCACCATCTGACAGAAACGTTGCCTCCTGCTGACTGGAGCCGTCTGTGATGGTGTAAACATTTGTGGCGGGCACACAAAACTTTGCCACATTTGGGCCATACTGGTCTTGCCTTGTGCTGAGGCGCTGCCTCTGCTCCCTCTTTGTGCAGAGCTTCCTCCACTGCCTCGACGCACAGAGCTGCTCTGTAAAGCACTAGCAGCACTGCTCTCGGGTGGAATTGAGGACATGATGTTATGCACCAGTGTGTCTTGGTACTCCCGCATTTTACGCTCCCGGTTCAACGGTGTTATGAGGCTTTGTAAGTTGTCCCGGTAACGAGGATCTAGGAGGGTGTACACCCAATAATCAGCCGTGTTCAGAATGTGGGCGATGTGGCGGTCATTTCTCAGGCACTGCAGCATGAAATAAACCATGTGCTGCAGACTCCCAACTGCCCAAGAAACGCTGTCCCCTGTTTGAGGCGTCATCTCTGCCTGCTCTGCATCACCCCACCCTCGCTGTACATACTGACTAGAGCATTGTGTACCTCCCTCCTCTGGAGAGATGTCTTCCTCCTCCATTGACTCCTCCTCATCCACCTCACAAAGTGTCCCCTGCCTAGGCCTTTGTGAGGAACCACGTTGCGCAGACTGTCCAGAAGCAGATGGCATTTGTGACTCCTCATCCTCCACCTCTTCCAAAACCTCCTCCCTTAGTGCTTGCAGTGTTTTTTGAAGCAGGCAGATAAGGGGGACAGTCATGCTGACTAGTGCATCATCTGCACTCGCCATCCGCGTGGAATCTTTGAAGGCACACAAAACGTGGCAGATGTCCTTCATAGAGGCCCACTCAGTGGTGCTGAAGTGTGACCGGCGCGCAGTGCGACTTGTTTGCTCCTGATGCAGCTGGTACTCCATTACTGCTGCCTGCTGCTCACACAACCGCTCCAACATTTGTAACGTAGAATTCCACCTGGTGGGTAGGTCACATATGATGCGATGTTCCGTAAGGCGGAATCGGTGCTGCAGAGCTGCAATGCTCGATCTTGCCATGCTGGAACGCCGCAAGTGAGCGCACTCTATGCGGACCTTGTGCAGCAGTGCATCAAGATCCGGATAGTCCCTCAGAAAGCTCTGCACGACCAAGTTGAGCACATGTGCCAGACATGGGACATGAATGAGGTTGCCTAGGCCCAGAGCTGCCACCAGATTTTGGCCATTGTCACACACAACCAAGCCTGGCTGGAGATTCGCTGGCACAAACCACACTTCGCTCTCCTGCTTGATGGCATTCCAGAGCTCCTGCGCTGTGTGGCTTCGATTCCCCAAAGAAATTATTTTCAGTACGGCCTGTTGACGTTTGGTCACGGCTGTGCTCATATCGGTCGTAACAGGCTCCTGCAGCGCTGATTCTGAGGAACTGGAGTATGAGGAGGAGTCAATGTGTACAGACTGGATCCCTGCAATCCTTCGAGTTGGCAGAACACGTACAGCGCCACTCTCAAGATCTGTACCCGGCTCCACAACATTGACCCAATGGGCAGTGAGGGTAAGGTATCGTCCCTGTCCATGGTTACTGGTCCACGCATCGGTGGTCAGGTGGACTTTGCTACTGACGGCTGTTATGAATGAGTCACCGGAGGAGGAAAAAACAAAAATGCAAGCTAAGTCCAGAAAACCGGAGAGTTTGGTAGATAACGGATTGCAGACCCCTGATCCTATTCACACAACTAACAGTAGCCGTGGAGTGTTCCTACGGTGATCCTAGACACCTCGTCACAGCCGGAGAACTACATAAGCCTAAAGAAAGAAAGGGGAAATCTAAATTGCCCCAGAGCAGACCCCAAAGCAATAGACAGCCCACAACATGTATTGTCGGTGAAAACAGATAAAAACACAAACACAGACAGAAAGACAGGCAGAGCAAATGATGGGGCCCAACTAACTAGATAGGAAAGGACAGAAAAGATGCTAGCTGCAATCCGCAAAAACCCTACCAAAAATGTCCCAACACGTCTGATAAGAAAAACGGCCCTGAAGTCACTAGACTTCAAAATCCCTATATCAGCACACCGATATATTCTGAAGACAGAGCAAAAGAGATTTAACCGATCAGGGACAAAAATGGAAATTCAGCAAAGCCCCAGCCGGGGCTGGCTGAAAACAAAACTAAGCAAATCAGACAAAATCTCATGGAACAATAACAGAGCAAAACTTAGCTTTTAGAAGGCAGGAACTGAACTGGAGGCCAGAGCTCAGAGCAGAGAAATCACCAGCAACATTACAGGGCGTCGGCAGCCCTATATTCACTCAGAGATTCCGGATGTCCAATCGCAATCCACCTGTTCAGGTCACAAGTTCCTCCCATCCAAATCAGCTTCACCACCTCCTTTCACCAGCAGAGGGAGTTCATCGGACATCAAAGGTGAACGAGAAAATGAGCTCACAACAGATGGCGTTTAGTAGCGCATGTTTAATTTTTCCCTCCACATGCTTTTGCAGGGCAGGGACGGCTTGCCTGCTGAAATAAAAGCGGCTGGGCACGGTGTAGTGTGGACTGCAAATGCCATGAAGTCCCGGAAGGTGTCAGTCTCCACCAGCCTGAATGAGAGCATTTCAAGGGCCAGTAGTTTGGCAATACCAGCATTCAGAGCCTGTGCTCGGGGATGGTTTGCCGAGTATGGCTGCCTTTTCTCCCATACCTGTGCTACAGATGGCTGTAGAGTGGCCTGGGAGTGTGAGGATGACAGGGAACGTGGTTCTGTGGGTGGAATGTCACTGGGTCTCTGGACAACATTGCCAGAGGTTCTTCCATGGCGATCTTGTGAGGAAGCCGAACCAGCTGTGTGTGAGCTGGAGGAAGAAGCTACAACACGAGCTGAAGAGGTGGTAGGTGGTGCTGTAGGTTGGCCTACGTCTTCAGTGTGTCTTTGTAACTCCACCACGTGCTTGGTCCGCACATGTTTCCACATATTTGTGGTATTCAGGTTGCTGACACTTTTCCCTCTTTTGACTTTCTGAAGACACAGCTTGCATTTGACAAAGCAAATGTCATCTGCAACTGTGTCAAAAAAGGTCCACGCACTGCAAGTCCTGGGAGCGCCCGTTTTGGCTTTTGGAAGAGGAATGCTCCTAACGGGTGCCGAAGTAGAGGCTACAGGCAACCAAGTCTGCCCCCTCCCTCTCCCTCCTGTTTTGGCCATTCGGGGAATCTCTTCCTCAGAGCAGCTCCGACCACCTTCCTGTTCCTCACGCCATGATGGGTTAAGGACCTCATCATCTACACCTCCCTCTTCAAACACCTGCTTCTCCTGTGTAGTCTCGCCAGCACTGTATGCACCAGAAAGTGGCAACTGAGTCACATCATCTGATGCGTACTGAGGTGTGCTGACCATAGGCGCTGGCCCACCCGCCTCTTCAGATTCAGAGGGACAAAGCAGTTGCGCATCACTGCATACTCCCTCTTCTTCACATTCTAGAATGCTGCTTGGCTGGCCCCCTCTTTCCAAGCCAACAGATTCAGAGAACAGAAGTAGAGAATGAGATGGCTCCTGGATACGGATGGATGCACACTAATAGAATAAATGAAAAATGAGCAGCAATAAAAGAAAAATATGTATGAGGCAGTGACGCACGCTGAGCGGCCTACAACCAGACGTGGCTGCAGGACACACTAAACAGCGTGAGCTGCACTCACACAGACCTTGCAGACAGCTGTGAACAGCGCTGCAAGGCAAAAGAAAGCTACAGTGATTGATAATGTAGCCTGGGTAAAGCACAATATTATTTTGCAAATCGCTATCTCTAACTGTCCCTCAGAGTCTTGAACAGCAGCCTGTCCCTAACTGAATTCACAGCAGAGTGAACCCTAAATGGCGGCGGCTTTTATAGTGCATCGTGACATCATTTCAGCAGCCAATCACAGCCATGCCATTAGTTAACATGCCTACATGCCTAACAGGATGTGCCCACACTTCTGAGGATTGTCATTGGCTGAAATAAATCAAACTGGCTCATAGCATTATGGGAACTTCCGATTCCGGTATTCCATATGCTAAAAGTATCGGAACTCAGTATCGGAATTCTGATACCGCGAATATCGGCCGATACCCGATATTTGCGGTATCGGAATGCTCAACACTAGTCAGAAACCACAAGGCAGCGTAACATCAAAAAATAACCTTTAGCTCAGGCAAAAGAACACAAATGTCCGTGGCTGCAGACTCGGACCTGGAGTCTCAGCACACATGGGAGGTGTAGTCCTCCCCACATACAGCTGCCTGGTTTAGGAGCAGGCCACATTATAAGGGTGTAGCCACACCCACGAACCCAGCAGCTGTCATGTCATGTGACTGTGACCTCACCACAGGTCCTTGCAAAACAATAACAGCACAGCAATATCTGTTATACTTTACATTATGGAGACAAGCCATTTATGAGACACATATCTCCCATCGACTACACAGCCCTTTGCCATGCCACATACCTTCCCCCTCTGCCTAAAGCCATGGTGCTTGGCACTTTCACCTACCAGGCAAGGGATTCTTGAGAGGGCATCGGCATTACCATGTAGTTTCCCGGCCCTTTGCTCTACATGGAAGTTGAAGACTTGCAGGGCTAAGAACCAGTGGGTGACCCTAGCATTCTTACCCTTTGTTTCCCTCATCCACCTGAGTGGGGCATGGTCGGATATTAATCTAAACTTGCGTCCCACCAGATAGTACCGTAACGTATCCACTGCCCACTTTATGGCGAAACACTCCTCTATGACTGAGTAATTCTTTTCACAAGAAGATAGCTTCCTACTCATGTAGAGGACAGGATGCTCCTCCCCATGTATCTCCTGGGAGAGGACTGCACCTACCCTGACTTCTGAGGCATCTGTCTGAAGGATGAACTTTTTTTTAAAGTCTGGGGCCACCAAAACGGGTTGCTTTCAAAGAGCTTCCTTCATTTCTTGGAAGGCTGACTCTGCGCCTTCGGACCAGCTGACCATCACTGACTTTGTCTCCTTAAGCAGATCAGTTAGAGGTGCAGCCATTGTGGCGAAGTTTGGGATGAACCTCCTGTAATATCCCACAATCCCCAGGAAGGTTTTAACTTGCTTCTTTGACAGAGGTCTCGGCCATGTTTTAATTGCCTCCACTTTATTGATTTGGGGTTTGATCTCTCCACGCCCCACTACATATATCTGAGGTACTTGGCTTCCTCCTTACCCAAGGCACACTTTTTCAGGTTTATTGTAAACTCCGCCTCCCTTAGAGAGTCAAACACTGCTTGGACCTTTCCTAGATGATATTCCCAGTTCAGGGTAAAGATGACGATGTCATCCATGTACGCGGCAGCGTATAGCTTATGAGGTGCAAGGATTCTATCCATAGCCCTTTGGAAGGTTGCCGGAACTCCCTGCAGGCCAAACGGCATCCCGACATACTGGAAGCACCCGTCTGGTGTGGAGAATGCTGTCTTCTCCTTGGCCTCCTGTGCCATGGGGATCTGCCAGTATCCCTGGCAGGTCCAAGTCTCTCGATGAGCTCATCAACGCGTGGCATGGGATAAACGTCGAACTTGGAGACCTCATTCAGCTTCCGGTAATCGTTGCAGAACCTCCATTCACCATCAGGTTTTGGGACCAGGACAATCGGGCTCGACCAGCCGCTCTTGGATTCCTCATTGACCCCGAGTTTCAACATGCGCTGCACCTCCTTAGAGATTACCTCTCACCGGGCCTCAAGAATACGATACGGTTTCACGCTTGTAAATTATTAATTGATATTTGGATGACATTTGGAGTATTCTCTTGGTGCCTGTGCATTGGAGATTATTGCGCTCGCGCATTTGCAGCGGCTTGGCGCCTCCTAGAAGGGGGAAATACAGAACTCCTGCCAGCACAACTAGGCGCCTGCGCATTGGGAATTGATGCCTAGTAAGGGCATATTGATGAAACTTCCGCCGGTATACTCAGGCGCCTGCGCAATGGCAGAGTTAGAACGCCGTCTCATTAAACCCATGACTGAAATGTTACTTCCCTATCAAAAGGACGCTCAGCTGGTAAGAGTTACTATCAACTTGATGTGTATTTATACTAAGGACTCTAACAGAGCACTACACTGACCTTGAGAAAGACACCTTACTGTGTCGATACGCGTGGGTTTGGGGGTCCTATTACAACTTATCCGTTGGTCTGCTTGTCCTCAGAAACCAGGTGATATCATGTTAGGGAAAGGGGTTATGCTGTCTATATATTTTTTGTATTTGGTTTATTGGTAACATGTTGAGAATCTGATGCATACTCATGGCACTAAATTTGTCTGTGTACCCCTCATGTAATCAGTGTTTCTCTATAGGACTTGATATGCGAATATTCTGGCATTGTTGTAAATAACACTATGATATTATCACAATGATTGGGATTGAGATTGTAAATTAGTTGTGTTAGATCTTAGACTATGATAACCAGCAGATACTTGCTATGTGATTGAATGGTTAATTCTGGGGCCCATAGTATTCAACTATTTATTAATATGACCCATTGTCTTTGTTTTTCTATGTGTGTCTGTGAGTTCAGACATTTTAATTGTTTTTAAACAAAGTGTTTGCTTGTTGTGTCCACTACGATAAAATTTGATTTTTGATTATATTAGTGCGTGGTGATCCCTATTTATGTGCATATACTTTTCTCTTTATTTGTTACTGTGTCAATTTACTTATATGCACTTGGTGATCCCACCCGAGTTTATATTGTGGATTGTGCCCGTTTATTTTCTTTAGTCAGATTTATGTTTTTGTGGCCTACTTGAGTAGTTGGTCTTTCTAATACCTAATACGGAGGCACATCTGGGTTGTTATTATATTTATGATGGATCTAAATACCAGGGAGCTAGCTTGGGGGAAACAATTGACGGATTTATTTGATCCAGCAGGTGCTATTTCTGGGACTGGTGCAATAGCTGATGATGGTTTTTTGGGGTTAACTTCAGAGATTTTGAATCTGCACAAGAATCTCACCAAAACATTTTGGAATATTAAATCCCTAGAGGAATATAAGATATTGAATTTGGTACCCCGAGGGTTAAGAGTACAGATCTTCCCAGCTTGGGAAGTAGCCCCAGAGTTTAAGATAACAGGGGAGCAGGGTCTCCAAAAATGCTCTTTCTTACTCATAGACATGCTAATTGAGCATGACCGGGTTCTTCTTTCCCGGTTAAAGGAGGATATCAGGATTAAGGAAAACACTCTTGCTACATATGATAAGAAAGAGAAGGTTGACCCCTTTAAGGAATGATTAAAACTCAACATAGAGAAATTTGAGAAGGATATAATACGGGGAAAAAAAATCCAAATTCCATAGGGACAAAATGGACTATGAGGATCAAAAGGCATATAGATGGACACATCATGGAAACAAACGTAATAAAAGCAGCTTCAAACAACAAGCCAGGAAAAGGGAGGAACCGGTTGATAAGTCCAACTATGTCTCTAGTGATTTTTTATCTTCAGACACGAGCGACCGCGAAAGCGGCACAGACGTGGCAGAAGGAAACACACCAAGACACAAGAGGAAAACAGGAGGCTACAGACAGTGGTCACCGAGCTTCAAGCGAGTGACTCGATACAACAATCGACGCTGACGGAAGAACATTACCAACAGGTGCCAGAACGCAATGTAGAATTGGGTGAGTTAAGGATTATCAATCTTACTTCACATATTTTGTCATCAGTGGAGATATCTGTACTTTCGAAGGGACTCTCATTTTCACCTATGAGTTGAGTACGCTTGACAAGTTTGAACTGAACAAAGATCGTTTTCTTTTCTGCAGACAACTGACTTTTAAAATGTTATACCAGAATCCCTCAAAAATTAATGACGTGCCCGACGTTGATAGACAAGTACTTCAGGACCTTCTTGACCTCCTGGAAGAAAATGAAAATAACCAAGGTAGGCGCAAATTTACAGGTAGGCTGCCCTCGCAGGCAACCCCTTCATTCACACTCTTTCCGGCTATACAAATCTTCTTTGAGAAGACTAGTAGAGATATTCAGAAATTAAAGTTGAATAAATATAGCCATAATAATTTTTCAAAAGAAGAGAGGAGAGCACTATTTGCCTTGAAGAATAATGATACATTTGAAATCAAACAAGCCGACAAGGGGGGAAACCTGGTCCTATGGCCTAAAGATATGTATATTGATGAGGCTAGACGACAACTGACCAACACTCAGCACTACCAAGTCCTACCTTCTGATCCCACAGAGATCTTCAAGTCTCGTCTAGATACAGTCATATGTTAAAGTTTGGGCACCCCTATTAATGTTAACCTTTTTTCTTTATAACAATTTTGGTTTTTGCAACAGCTATTTCAGTTTCTTATATCTAATAACTGATGGACTCAGTTATATTTCTGGATTCAAGTGAGGTTTATAGTACTAACAGAAAATGTGCAATCTGCATTTAAACAAAATTTGACCGGTGCAAAAGTATGGGCACTCTTATCATTTTCTTGATTTGAGCACTCCTAACTACTTTTTACTGACTTCCTGAAGCACTAAATTGGTTTTGTAACCTCATTGAGCTTTGAACTTCATAGCCAGGTGTATCAAATCATGAGAAAAGGTATTTAAGGTGGCCACTTGCAAGTAGTTCTCCTATTTGATTCTCCTATGAAAAGTGGCATTATGGGCTCCTCAATACAACTCTCAAATGATCTGAAAACAAAGATTATTCAACATAGCTTTTCAGGGGAAGGATGCAAAAAGTTGTCTCAGAGATTTAACCTGTCAGTTTCCACTGTGAGGAACATAGTAAGGACATGGAAGAACACAGGTACAGTTCTTGTTAAGCCCAGAAGTGGCAGGCCAAGAAAAATATCAGAAAGGCAGAGAAGAAGAATGGTGAGAACAGTCAAGGACAATCCACAGACCACCTCCAAAGACCTGCAGCATCATCTTGCTGCAGATGGTGTCACTGTGCATCGGTCAACAATACAGCGCACTTTGCACAAGCTGTATGGGAGAGTGATGCGAAAGAAGTCGTTTCTGCAAGCACGCCACAAACAGAGTCGCCTGAGGTATGCAAAAGCACATTTGGACAAGCCAGTTACATTTTGGAAGAAGGTCCTGTGGACTGATGAAACAAAGATTGAGTTGTTTGGTCATACAAAAAGGCGTTATGCATGGAGGCTAAAAAACACAGCATTCCAAGAAAAGCACTTGCTACCCACAGTAAAATTTGGTGGAGGTTCCATCATGCTTTGGGGCTGTGTGGCCAATGCCGGCACCGGGAATATTGTTAAAGTTGAGGGTCGCATGGATTCAACTCAGTATCAGCAGATTCTTGACAATAATGTGCAAGAATCAGTGACGAAGTTGAAGTTACGCAGGGGATGGATATTTCAGCAAGACAATGATCCAAAACACCGCTCCAAATCTACTCAGGCATTCATGCAGAGGAACAATTACAATGTTCTGGAACGGCCATCCCAGTCCCCAGACCTGAATATCATTGAACATCTGTGGGATGATTTGAAGCGGGCTGTCCATGCTTGGCGACCATCAAACTTAACTGAACTGGAATTGTTTTGTAAACAGGAATGGTCACAAATACCTTCATCCAGGAACTCATTAATAGCTACAGGAAGCGACTAGAAGCTGTTATGTTTGCAAAAGGAGCATCTACGAAATATTAATGTCACTTTTATGTTGAGGTGCCCATACTTTTGCACTGGTCAAATTTTGTTAAAATGCAGATTGCACATTTTCTGTTATTACAATAAACCTCATTTGAATCCAGAAATATAACTGAGTCCATCAGTTATTAGATATATGAAACTGAAATAGCTGTTGCAAAAACCAAAATTGTTATAAAGAAAAAAGGTTAACATTAATAGGGGTGCCCAAACTTTAACATATGACTGTAGATTGCTTTGTAGGGCACATCAATATGGGATAATAGACAAAAAAGAAAAGGATTTCTTAACGGTTAAACATCCAATAGTACCAACATTTTATATGGTACCCAAAGTTCACAAATCCTTGCAAAAACCACCCAGTAGACCAATTGTATCGGGTATAGGAGGATTGTATGAAAGATCATGCATATATGTGGACTTTTTCTTTCAGCCTATCGTACAGAAACTTGACTCATACATCCGGGACTCAGCACATCTCATCCAATGCCTGGAGCCCCTGGTGTTATGAATGAGTCACCAGAGGAGGAAAAAACAAAAACACAAGCTAAGTCCAGAAAACCGGAGAGGTTGGTAGCTAGCGGATTGCAGACCCTTGATCCTATTCACCACAACTAACAGTAGCCGTGGGGGGTTCCTACGGTGCCCTAGACCCCTCGTCACAGCCGGAGAGCTAAATAAGCCTAAAGAAAGAAAGGGGAAATCTAAACTGCCCCAGAGCAGACCCCAAAGCAATAGACAGTCCCCAACATGTATTGTCGGTAAAAAACAGATGAAAACACAAACACAGACAGAAAGACAGGCTGAGCAAACGATGGGGCCCAACTAACTAGATAGGAAAGGGCAGAAAAGATGCTGGCTGCAATCACGCAAAAAACCCTGCCACAAATAATGTCCAACACGTCTGATAGAAAAGGCCCTGAAGTCACTAGACTTCAAAATCACTATATCAGCACTCAGGTATATTCTGAAGACAGAGCAAAGAGATCAACTGATCAGAGACAAAAATGGAGTTCAGCCCGTCCCAACCAGGGCAGGCTGAACACAAACACTAAGTAAACAGACAAAATCTCATGGAAAAATAGCAGAGCAAAAACTTAGCTTTTAGAAGACAGGAACTAAACTGGATGCCAGAGCTCAGAGCAGAACGGATCACCAGCAACACTGCAGGGCGTCGGCTGCCTTATATCCACTCAGAAATTCCGGATGTCAAATCACACTCCACCTGTTCAAATGACAGGTTCTTCCCATCCAGATCAATTTCACTACCTCCTTTAACCAGCAGAGGGAGTTCATCAGACATCAGAGATGAAGGAGAAAATGAACTCATAACACCCTGGAACTTCCGGATCATGTTCTTCTGGCAACCTTAGATGTTGAGGCTCTATATACGAGCATAATGCATGACACAGGTATTTCGGCAGTTGAATATTTTTTAGATCTATTCTCAACAGGATTTAGGGGTCATGATACTTTCATTCTGGATCTTCTTAGGGAGGTGCTTGAAAAAAACTACTTCATTTTTGATAGAAATTTTTATAGACAAGTCTCAGGCACCGCTATGGGTGCTAGATGTGCACCATCCTATGCGAACCTGTACATGGGATGGTGGGAGGATACTCAAGTGCGGAAAAAAACAGCCTTTCAATGCCATGTGCATGGATGGTACCGCTTTATTGACGATATCCTCATCCTATGGACAGGTTCAAAGATAGAACTGGAATCTTTTGTTGATGAACTCAACATTAATAGCTGGAATATACATTTGACCTCCTGTGTCTCCAACAGTTCAGTGGATTTCCTTGATTTGAAAGTTATGATCCAAGGAAATAAGATAAGCACCACTCTCCATCGGAAAAGTACAGCAACAAATAACTTTCTTCATTACAAGAGTTTTCATCCAGCCCATCTGCGCAATGGGCTCCCAAAGGGACAGTTCTTACGAATAAGGAGGAACTGTAGTCGATTGGAGGACTTCCAAAAGGAATCTCGGTTGCTAACAGACCGTTTTTTGGTACGAGGGTACCCACGTAACACTGTGTCTAAAGCATATGAACACTCGAGGAGTTGCATGAGAGAAGACACCCTGAAACCTAGGGTAAGGACTAACATGGGCACAATAAATTTGATAACTAGATTTAACAACCAATGGGGTGATATCTACAGAATTTTGAACAATAATTGGGACATCCTACGAAGTGAGACCAAGCTGAGAAATTTTATCACTGAGAAACCTAGGGTAATAGCAAGGAGAGCAACAAATCTTAAGGACTATCTCACGAACAGTCATTTTAGACGCTCTAGAACTAAAATCAGATGTGGTAGTTCCAACAAGGGATCATTCCCTTGTGGCAATTGTACAGTGTGCCCGCTTATGATTGCAAGTAACGGGATCTCCATACCAAGTTTACCCACACAAATTCAATGAAAGGCATATTTTAATTGTCGTTCACGCAATTTAATCTATGCACTGATTTGTGGTTGTAACAAGGTATATGTGGGCCAAACCACACAAGAATTGCGTAGGGGGTCCAGCAACATCTTTTAAACATAGCCACGGCTAGAGTTGACAAAACTAAAGAAAAGCAATTAACCTCTGTAGCAGTCCATTTTTTGGAATTTCACAACAGTAGCCCAAAGACTCTTCGGGTAATGGGGTTGGAGGGAGTTTACACCAACATCAGGGGGGTAGAATCACGAGTGAGCTCTTGAGATGAGAAGCCAGATGGATGTTTGAACATCAAAGTCTGACTCCAAGGTGTTTAAATGAAGAACTGCTGTAGACAGGGTTTTACAAAGTGAGTTAATGATTATCTACTTTATCTCCTTTGGTGACCAGTTTACAGAGGATTGGCAACCATATCTGGGTTCATCTTTCCCTTTCCTCCCCCTAGAATACCCTCCTGGAATCCCCAGTTCCATTACCCTTGCTTCATAGAATCATAGAATCATGTTATGATTCTGTTATGATTGAGTCACCGTAGGAGGCAAAAACAGAAATGCAAGCTAAGTCCAGAAAACCAGAGAGGTTGGCAGCTATCGGATTGCAGACCCCTGAACCTATCAACACAACTAGCAGTAGCCGTGGGGGGTTCCTACGATGCCCTAGACCCCTCGATCACAGCCGGAGAATTAAATAGGCCTAAAGAAAGAAAGGGAAAATCTAAACTGCCCCAGAGCAGACCCCAAAGCAATAGGCAGCCCCCAACATATAATGACGGTGAAGCAAGATGAAAACACTAACACAGACAGAAAGATAGACTGAGCAAAGACGGGGCCCAAGCTAACTGGATAGGAAAGGACAGGAAGGCTGCTGTCTGCAATCCGTGAAAAACCCTATGAAAATAAGAGCCAACAGACTGACAGTGAAAAAGGCCCTGAAGACGCTAGGCTTCAAAAAGCTATGTCAGTACTCAGTAATATTCTGAAGACAGAGCAACAGGCAAAAGGAGATTCAGCTCACCCCAGCAGGGAATGGCAGAATCCAGAAAAGCAAGAAAAACAAAAACAAAACACAAAAGCTAACAGGCAAGCAGAAAACTTAGCTTTAGAGGAGCAGGAATCAGACTGGTGTCCTAGAAGTCCACAGAGAAATCACCCGCAGGGCAGAAGGGCGTCGGCAGCCTTATATCCAGTCCGTGACTCCACTCAGCCAGTCATCCTCATTAGGCTCAGGTGCCTGATAATCAGGCTCATTACCTTCCTTTACCAGAATAGGGAGTTCACCAGACTTCAGTGACGAAGGGGAAAATGAACTCACAACAGTACCTCCCCCTTGAGGAGCGGTCACCGAACCCTCAACCACGCCACCAGGGCGATCAGGGTGAGCCCGATGAAAGGCACGCACCAATCTTTTGGCATGAATATCAGAGGCAGAGACCCAGGAATTATCCTCCTGACCATAACCCTTCCACTTAACCAAATACTGGAGTCTCCGCCTAGCCAGACGGGAATCCAGTATTTTCTCTACCTCATATTCCATGTTACCTTCAACCAATACAGGGTCTGGAGGTGCCACCTCAGGAACAACTGGTTCAGCAAACCTCTTCAACAAGGACTTATGGAACACATTATGGATTTTAAATGTGACAGGAAGAGCCAAACGAAAAGAGACCGGATTAATAATCTCCAAAATCTTGTAAGGTCCAATAAATCTAGGCTTAAACTTAGGAGAAGCCACCTTCATAGCAATATTTTTTGATGATAACCACACCATATCACCAATCTTAAACTGGGGACCAACGGTCCTATGTCGATTGGAAAACCGCTGGGCCTTTTCCTGGGAGAGAGATAACTTTTCCACCACTTGGTCCCAGATCTGGTGCATTCTCTCCACCACAGTGTCAACACCTGGGCAGGCAGAAGGCTCCACCTGCCCTGAAGAAAATCGAGGATGAAACTCAAAGTTACAAAAAAAAGGTGACATTAAAGTGGCAGAACTAGCTCTATTATTTAAAGCAAATTCGGCCAAGGGCAAAAATGAAACCCAATCATCCTGATCAGCGGAAATAAAACATCTCAAATACGACTCCAAGGTCTGGTTTGTTCTCTCTGTCTGCCCATTGGTCTGAGCGTGAAAAGCAGAGGAGAAGGACAACTGAATTCCCAGCTTGGAACAGAAGGTCCTCCAAAATCTAGACACAAACTGAACTCCTCTGTCAGATACAATGTTCTCAGGAATCCTGTGTAAGCAAACCACCTGTTGCAAAAACAGGGGCACCAACTCAGAGGAAGATGGCAACTTAGGGAGTGGTACAAGATGAACCATCTTAGAGAACATATCACAAATCTCCCAAATAACAGTCATTCTTTGAGAGACCGGCATATCAGAGATGAAATCCATTGAAATATGTGTCCATGGCCTCCTGTGGACCGGCAAAGGCATCAACAACCCACTAGAGCGAGAACAAGATTTAGACCGGGAGCAAGTCCCACAGGACTGCACAAAATTCCTGACATCATGAGACAAGGTGGGCCACCAAAAAGAGCGACTCACCAGATCTCTAGTACCAAAAATACCAGGACGACCAGCCAATGCAGAGCAATGAACTTCAGACATCACTCTCTTCTTCCACTGGTCAGGAACATACAACTTTCCACTGGGACAACGCTCAGGTTTGTCCTCCTGGAACTCTTGCAGAGCAAGTCTCAAATCGGGCGAGATGACAGAAAGAACTACCCCTTCGCCTAAGATGGTAGCAGGCTTGGTCACAACAGGAGAATCAGCAAAGAAACTCCTAGAGAGGGCGTCTGCCTTGACATTCTTAGTTCCAGGAAGAAAAGAGACCACAAAATCAAAACGTGTAAAAAACAAGGCCCACCTAGCCTGTCTAGGGTTCAAGCATTTAGCCGACTCTAGGTAAATCAAATTCTTGTGGTCAGTGAGGACCACAACTTGATGTTTAGCTCCCTCCAACCAATGTCTCCACTCCTCAAATGCTCATTTCATGGCCAACAGTTCCCGATTCCCCACATCATAGTTACGTTCAGATGGAGAGAACTTTCGGGAAAAGAAAGCACAGGGATTCATTTTAGATGTTACAGGATCCTTTTGGGACAAAACAGCTCCTGCACCAATCTCAGAAGCATCCACCTCTACCTGGAACGGGAGTGAGACATCAGGTTGCCGCAAAACCGGGGCGGAGGTAAATCTTCGCTTCAGCTCCTGAAAGGAAGCAACAGCCTCTGGAGACCAATTCAACACATCAGCACCCTTCTTAGTCAGATCAGTCAATGGCTTGGCAATACTAGAAAATTTTGCTATACATTTCCGATAAAAATTAGCAAAACCCAAAAACTTCTGGAGGGCCTTCAAAGAAGTGGGCTGAACCCAATCATAAATGGCCTGTACCTTGGCCGGGTCCATTTCAATAGTTGACGGAGACAAAATAAATCCCAAAAATGAAATCCTCTGTACTCCAAAAAGGCATTTCGATCCTTTGACATACAGGGAATTCTCCCTCAAGATCCGGAAAACAGTCCGAATATGTTCCACATGAGAATCCCAATCCTTGGAGAAGATCAAAATATCATCCAGATAGATAATCAAAAATTTATCGACAAAGTCTCGGAAAATATCGTTCATGAAGCACTGGAAGACAGAAGGGGCATTAGTGAGCCCAAAAGGCATCACCAGGTACTCAAAATGTCCCTCCGGAGTATTAAACGCCGTCTTCCATTCATCCCCCTGCTTAATGCGGATAAAATTATACGCCCCCCTGAGGTCAAGCTTGGTAAACCATCAAGCACCTCTAACTCTAGAGAATAGATCCGAAATCAGGGGTAACGGATACTGATATTTAATAGTAATTTTATTGAGGGCACGATAATTAATACAAGGCCTTAAAGAACCATCCTTTTTGGCCACAAAAAAAAACCCGGCACCTAAGGGTGAAGAGGATGGTCTAATATGACCCTTCTCCAACGCCTCCTTAATATAGGACCGCATAGCCTCGTGCTCGGGTACAGATAAATTGAAGAGCCGACCATTGGGAAATTTACACCCCGGGCTTAGTTCAATTGCACAGTCATAACTCCTATGAGGAGGCAAGGACGCAGACGCATTCTCACTAAATACATCATAAAAGTCCGCCAAATAGTCAGGAACATCATGCGACTGAGGAGAGGTGGAAAAAACCGGAGCCTCACTAAAGGCACACCGACAACCCCAACTCACCACAGACACAGATTTCCAATGCAAAACTGGATTATGAATTTGCAACCAGGGACACCCCAGAACAACGGCATCATGCAGACCATGCAACACCAAAAATCTGCAATTTTCTTGATGGTCTGGGGCGACCCGCATGACCACCTGGGTCCAAAACTGAGGTTTATTTTTAGCCAAAGGAGTAGCAACAATCCCCCTCAAAGGGATAGGCGTCTGCAGAGGTGTCATCGGAAATCCACAACGTTTAGCAAAATCCAAGTCCATTAGGTTTAGCGCTGCTCCCGAATCCACAAAAGCCTTGGCGGAAAATGTGGACAGGGAGCAGATCAGAGTAATTGCCAGAAGAAACTTAGGTTGAACACCACCAACAGAAAACGTGTGTGCAAAGCGTTTCTCTCGTTTAGGACAAACAGAAATAATATGCGAGGCATCTCCACAGAAAAAACACAGCTTATTACGCCTTCTGAACTCTTGACGTTGCGCCTTAGACAAAACTCTATCACATTGCATAGGTTCAGACGTCTGTTCAACCGGTGCCAAAACATTTCGTGCAATCCTGCGTTCACGTAAACTCCGATCATCCTGAATGGCTAATGACATAGAATCGTCCAGACCAGAGGGAACAGGAAATCCCACCATAGTATCTTTTACGGCTTCTGACAAACCCTTCCGAAAGAGAGCAGCCAAGGCATTATCATTCCAGGTAGTAAGGACCGCCCACTTTCGGAACTTTTGACAATACAACTCTGCAGAATCTCGACCCTGGTTCAATGCCAACAGGGTCTTTTCAGCCTGATCAATAGCATTAGGTTCGTCATACAACAACCCCAAAGCTTGAAAGAATGCATTCACATTAGTCAGAATAGGATCATCTGGTTTCAAAGAAAACGCCCAATCCTGGGGATCGCCACGCAGCAAAGAGATGACAATTTTAACCTGCTGCGTGGAGCTCCCTGACGAGTTAGGCTTCAAGGCAAAAAATAATTTACAATTATATTTGAAACTCAAAAATTTAGATCGATCCCCATAAAATACATCAGGTGTAGGGATCTTTGGTTCAACAGCATGCGAACGAGCAAGGTAGGCGGAAATTGTCAGTACTCAGGAATATTCTGAAGACAGAGCAACAGGCAAAAGGAGATTCAGCTCACCCCAGCAGGGAATGGCAGAATCCAGAAAAGCAAGAAAAACAAAAACAAAACACAAAAGCTAACAGGCAAGCAGAAAACTTAGCTTTAGAGGAGCAGGAATCAGACTGGTGTCCTAGAAGTCCACAGAGAAATCACCCGCAGGGCAGAAGGGCGTCGGCAGCCTTATATCCAGTCCGTGACTCCACTCAGCCAGTCATCCTCATTAGGCTCAGGTGCCTGATAATCAGGCTCATTACCTTCCTTTAACAGAATAGGGAGTTCACCAGACTTCAGTGACGAAGGGGAAAATGAACTCACAACATAATCATAGAATCGTAGAGTTGGAAGGGACCTCCTGGGCCATCTGGTCCAACCCCCTGCTCAAAGCAGGATTCGCTAAATCATCCCAGTCAGATGTCTGTCCAGCCTCTGTTTGAAGACTTCCATTGAAGGAGAACTCACCACTTCTCGTGGCAGCTTGTTCCACTCATTGATCACTCTAACTGTCAAAAAGTTTTTTCTAATATCTAATCTGTGTCTCCTCCCATTCAGTTTCATCCCATTGCTTCTAGTCTTTCCTTGTGAGTCCAAAAAAACGGTCTCTAAATCTCGCCCTTCTTAAATAACATAAATACCCAAAAAGAAAAGAATAAGGCGCATCACAAAGGAGTAAATGCAATAAATTTTATTAAGCTCATATAGCATATACAAAGAGAAGAAACAAACAGGTGTGACCACCACCCCGTAGGTAAACACAAATACACATACGTATGGGCGGGAATGAAGGAAGCACAATTAAGATGTAGATACTAGATATAACCCATCAGTATCAATGTACAGTATAAACGCAAGTTCGCAAACAGCGGCTGTAAATCTCAGAAGAGATAGAGAGAATAGGCCAAAAAATGTATGAAACTACAAATAATGTGTGCAAAGTTGCAGCTATAACCTCTCTCAAATTGAGATAAAACAGCCACCATGATGATGGGCTACAAAAAATGAGATAAAGTGCCATGTGCAGAAAAATATATAGTACATAATCATCTTCATTCCAATATAGCAGCAAAGGATAAAATACATGTTATATAGCAGCCATCCAAAGCATATGTATGTGCACAAAGTGGCTATGGAGGAATGGATGCACACATATATAAAGCAGTCAATATCTGATAACGTTGCACATATAAATATAATTGCACCAATGCCCATGTATAAGGTGAAGTCACCAATGCCCATGTTTAGCCGCTAATATGGAGGCCCATGATCAAAAAACTATGAATAGCAAACTGCCATGTGCATACCTGGGGTGGAGAAGTGCCCCGACGCGCGTTTCGCGTCAGCTTCCTCGGGGGGCAGTGTGAAAGCGGAAAGAGTGTGGCCATTAAATAGTTCCCCTGCCACTCGGAATAGATCGCGGTGTGGCGGCGCTTCCGGTACTCGCACCTCATACCGGAAGTGACGGAGTGCGCGTCCCACGTCATAGGGGCCGGCCAAACAGCGACGCGTCAGCTGAGAGGCAGGACCCATGACACTGGATGGGCGCGCATCCATGACAACCAGAAAGAAGCCAAACATCCGGAAGCGCTCCCCACAAAGATCAACCCGAGTGTCCATACGAATCAAATATACCTGCCCACATCTTGAGAGAGAGATGCGAAAAGCTGTTATTTGAACTTGTAAAAAGTAATACCGGTACTAAACATTTGCCAATCAGATGAGTGATATTTCTACATAACAAATCATGTAGAGAAAATGTATTATTCTAAGGAGAACATGCATAAACATTGTATCTGTATTAAACAGATTGGATATATAAATATCAATCCTGTATCGGAGACAATCCTCATCTATTTTTCATCACATATATACATATCCGACTGAACAGGACTGAAAATCAAATACAGAATATGAGAACAGATGTAATAAGAGTTCTTCATAATTTGCACCATAGTAGGGATGTCTTCAAAGATGTAGAATACTCAAAATCAGAAGGACACAGGAGGACATACATAGGGAACTCATGGCCTGAAAGAGCTAAATGAGATAAAAAGAGATAATTAAAAACAAAATAAAAAATACATAAAAAACTTAGTTTCACAAAAAGGGAGCAAAGCTCAAGACTTCATTAAGGCCTTTGGGTCGTACGCAATCTACCCTCATAATCCACTTGGCTTCCAATTGAGAAAGGCTCTTCTTCCAGTCTCCCCCTCGACCATCCATGAGAACTCTATCTATCCCTCTTATTCTCAAAAGCTTGGCATCGCAGGAATGTACATTCCTGAAATGCCGGGGTATGGGTTTCAAGGTTGACACGTCCGTGACATCCCCCACCTTGGAGATGTCTCGGACATGTTCCCGCACCCTGACACGTAACTGGCGTGATGTTAATCCAATATAAACAAGTCCACAAGGACAGGACGCATGGTATATCACACCCTCAGTGCCACAAGTGATATGTTGGGTGATTTGAAATTCCCTGGAACCATCCCCTGATAAAAAGGATGAGCATCGCTCCAGGTTGGCACACGCCGCACAGTCTCTACAAGGAAAAAAGCCCCACCTCAGACCTCTCGTGCCAAAGCTATCAGGAATAGATTTCCTGTAATAGCTATGCACAAGTAGATCCTTAAGATTCTTTGCCCGTCTATATGTAATGGATGGATGATCTTTCATATATTTCGCCAAAGTTAGATCATTGGTCAGTAAGGGCCAAAATTTCTCCAAAGATTCCCTTACCCGTGAATGTTGTTCATTAAAAGTAGAGATAAATCTCACCTGTGTGGAGCTGGTCCTTTTCCTCGCCGAGTACAGAAGGTCCTTACGTGTAATGCGTGATGCCCTACGCCAACCGTGTTTAATCACACGCTCTGAATATCCACGTTCCTCAAATCGTGTTGCCAAATCCTGTGCCTGTTCTATAAAGGATGCCTCATCCGAGCACACCCTCCTCGTGCGCAAGAATTGTCCAACCGGAATACTGTTCTTCAAAGCTTTCGGATGCGCTGAGGAAGCATGTAGTAGGGAGTTTACTGCTGTATCCTTCCTATATATTTCAGTATGCAGCAAACCCTTGCCGTCTTTGGATATACACACATCCAAGAAATCAACTGTTGTGCGGCTGTAATGATAAGTCAATTTTAAATTGATATTATTTTGATTCAGTTCCCGCACAAAGGACACAAGATCCTCCTCGCTGCCTTGCCAGATAACAAGAACGTCATCAATATATCTGGCCCAAAAAATCATTATAGTACTCAAAGGAGTAGGGTTGGTACAAAAAATGTCCCTCTCCCACAGCCCCTGGAACAAATTTGCATACGATGGGGCAAAAGCCGCCCCCATAGCAGTGCCCTGGAGCTGTAGGTAGAGGGCATCGTTAAAAATGAAGAAGTTATGGGTCAGCGAGAATTCTAGAAGGCACAGCAAAAATAAGATAAACCCATGATCCATAGTTGTCATACATAGAAACGAGTTTACTGCATGCAGCCCATCGTCATGTCTAATAGAAGTATATAATGCTTCTATATCCAAGGTTACCAGCCACATGTCTTCTTCCAAATTCACGTGTTCCAATTTTCTAAGAACATCCCCAGTATCTTTTAAATAGGATGGCAAACTTTCAACACTGGGTCTCAAATAAAAGTCTAAGAATTTACCTGTCATTTCATTGAGACTCCCATTACCCGACGCTATCGGGCGACCGGGGGGAGAAACCAAATCCTTATGCACCTTCGGGAGCAGGTATAAACAAGGAGTGCGTGGAGATGCTGGAATCAAGCCCTCTTTGATTTCCTTGGATATAAAGCCTTGTTGAAAGGCATCCTCCAAAATATCACATAGTTCTGCCTGAAAAACAGAAGTGGGATTAAAGGACAATCTTCGGTAGCATGTAGTATCTCTAAGTTGTCTCATCGCCTCTTTTTCATACAACGTGGTGGGCTACACTACCACGTTGCCCACCTTATCCGCCGGTTTGATTACAACTCCCTTTAGTGACTTCAATTCATTCAGGGCTCGCCTCTGTTCCCCTGTAAGATTGTCATGTCGAACCCTAGTGGGGATTTTTTTAAAATCCTCGGACACTAATTTCACAAACAACTCGATATTCGCATACATATTTAAAGGAGGAAACTTCTTAACTTTAGGGACCACAAACAAACTTTGAACTGATCCATCATCTTCCCCAGATGTCTCATCCGCTAATTGTTCCAAATCCCTTATGGCTTCCAATTCTCTTAGAGTCCAACCATCATCACCCGTGTTCTTTTCATGTAATTTCTTCAATATAAGCTTACGTGCAAAGAGATGTAGATCCTTTATCGCTGTAAAGACATCAAACGATGAAGAGGGTGAGAAAGTAAGACCCAATCCTAAAACCTCTATCTGCGTCTCAGTCAGAGCAACATCAGAGAGATTAATAACTTGGGGTGTGGAACCAGTCAATACCTGAGTTGGGGTCCGTTTGTTTCCAGAATTTTTGTTATTGCGTCCCTTGTGTCTCCCCCTAGTCATAGGGTAGATGCGTGGTACATTACTTGAAGCGATATCTTCCGCCGATGATAAAGATGACAGAAAGGAGGCACGATGAGTAGCTGTAACCTTATGCCACCTATAGACAGTATTATTCTTGTAATCAAGAAGATCCCTGGAAAATTTTTTGGCCTTTCCTTCCTGAACCTCCTTTTCCCAAGTTTGAAACTGTTTCTCCACCTCCGTTTTAAATTGATCCATATTTGAGGCTGACAAATCTTCCACAAGCTTCTTTTTTACAGTTTCAATTTCATTTTCAAGACCCTCCAGGGTTTTCTTGTTAATCCCAATAAGTAAGTCAATTAATGATCGAGAGCATGTGTTACATGTCTCCTCCCATCTATTGCGGAAAAAAGAGTCTTCCACCGGAAAGGAGGGCACAATTCTCACCCGAAGACCTCTAGGAATTATATTTTTTGCCAAGTAACTCTCAAGTGACGCCTTATTCCACCAGATACGTAGGTGTTTCCTGAGTAAAAATGTATAAGAGCTTTTGAGCTCCAAAGTAGACCCACTTTCAACAACACCACCTGGTGCAACTTCTCCTTTAAAGATAGAATCAACGTTTGACAGCCAGGATTGTTCCCGTGCCTTAAAGTCCATGACCTAAATGTTGGAATAAACCAACAAATAACCAATGAGTCCAAAAAACGGTCTTTAAATCTCGCCCTTCTTAAATAACATAAATACCCAAAAAGAAAAGAATAAGGCGCATCACAAAGGAGTAAATGCAATAAATTTTATTAAGCTCATATAGCATATACAAAGACAAGAAACAAACAGGTGTGACCACCACCCCGTAGGCAAACACAAATACACATACGTATGGGCGGGAATGAAGGAAACACAATTAAGATGTAGATACTAGATATAGCCCATCAGTATCAATGTACAGTATAAACGCAAGTTCGCAAACAGCGGCTGTAAATCTCAGAAGATAGAGAGAGAATAGGCCAAAAAATGTATGAAACTACAAATAATGTGTGCAAACTTGCAGCTATAACCTCTCTCAAATTGAGATAAAACAGCCACCATGATGATGGGCTACAAAAAATGAGATAAAGTGCCATGTGCAGAAAAATATATAGTACATAATCATCTTCATTCCAATATAGCAGCAAAGGATAAAATACATGTTATATAGCAGCCATCCAAAGCATATGTATGTGCACAAAGTGGCTATGGAGGAATGGATGCACACATATATAAAGCAGTCAATATCTGATAAAGTTGCACCTATAAATATAATTGCCCCAATGCCCATGTATAAGGTGAAGTCACCCATGACCGCATGTTTAGCCGCTAATATGGAGGCCCATGATCAAAAAACTATGAATGGCAAACTGCCATGTGCATACCTGGGGTGGAGAAGTGCCCCATATATGTGTGCATCCATTCCTCCATAGCCACTTTGTGCACATACATATGCTTTGGATGGCTGCTATATAACATGTATTTTATCCTTTGCTGCTATATTGGAATGAAGATGATTATGTACTATATATTTTTCTGCACATGGCACTTTATCTCATTTTTTGTAGCCCATCATCATGGTGGCTGTTTTATCTCAATTTGAGAGAGGTTATAGCTGCAAGTTTGCACACATTATTTGTAGTTTCATACATTTTTTGGCCTATTCTCTCTCTATCTTCTGAGATTTACAGCCGCTGTTTGCGAACTTGCGTTTATACTGTACATTGATACTGATGGGCTATATCTAGTATCTACATCTTAATTGTGTTTCCTTCATTCCCGCCCATACGTATGTGTATTTGTGTTTACCTACGGGGTGGTGGTCACACCTGTTTGTTTCTTCTCTTTGTATATGCTATATGAGCTTAGTCTTTCCTTGTGCAAATGAGAATAAAGTTGATCCTTCTACAATGTGACAGCCCTTTAGATATTAGTAGACAGCTATTAAGTCTCCTCTCAGTCTTCTCTTTTGCAAACTAAACAATCCCAAATCCTGCAACCTTTCCTCATAAGACAGGGTTTGCAGACCGGTCACCATTCTGGTTGCTCTTTTCTGAACTTGCTCCAGTTTGTTGCTGTCTTTTTTAAAATGTGGTGCCCAAAACTGGACACAATATTCCAGATGAGGTCTGACCAAAGAGGAGTAGAGGGAAATAATGACTTCACATGATCTAGACTGTATGCTTCTGTTAATACATCCTAGAATTGCATTTGCCTTTTTTTGCTGCTGCATCACACTGTTGACTCATTCAGTCTGTGATCTATTAGTATACCCAAGTCTTTTTCACATGTGCTGTTGCTTAGCCCTATTCCTCCCATTCTGTATATGCTTTTTTCATTTTTATTGCCCAGATGTAGTACTTTGCATTTTTCCCTGTTAAAAACCTTTCTGTTAGTTGCTGCCCACTTCTCCAGTTTATTTATATCTTTTTGAATCCTCTCTCTCTCTTCTCTAGTATTAGCTATCCCTCCTAGCTTTGTGTCATCAGCAAATTTAATCAGTTTACCCTCATTTCCTTCATATAAATCGTTGATAAAGATGTTGAACAATACAGGGCCCAGGACAGAGCCCTGTGGTACCCCACTTGAGACATTCTTCCAACTGGATGCGCAGCCATTTACGACCACTTTTTGGGTCCGATCACTAAGCCAATTATGAATCCACCTAACAGTTGCCTTGTCCATTCCATACTTAGTCATTTTTTCAATAAGGATTGTATGAGATACTTTGTCAAATGCTTTGCTGAAGTCAAGATATACTACTGTATATCTACAGCATTTCCTTGATCCACCCAATCAGTGATTCCGTCATAGAAGGAAATTAAGTTAGTCTGACATGACTTATTAGTTACAAACCCATGTTGACTGTTTAATCACTTCATTCTTATCCAGGTACTGACATACATGTTGTTTAATAATTTGTTCAAAGATCTTTCCTGGTATAGAAGTCAGACTCACCGGCCTATAGTTGCCTGGGTCCACCTTCTTCCCCTTTTTGAAGATAGGAACAACATTTGCTCTTCTCCAGTCTTCTGGATCTTCTCCTGTTCTCCAAGAATTTTCAAAGATTATGGAGAGGGGTTCAAAAATTTCTTCTGCTATCTCCTTCAGTACTCTGGGGTGTAATTCATCTGGACCTGGAGACTTGAATTCATTTAGGTTAGCTAAGTGTTTCCTCACTATCTTTCTGTTTATAGATATCCTGGATTCTTCTATTCCCTTAATAGGATAGTGAAGAACAGTTGATGTTACATTTCCTTTCTGAGAGAAAACAGATGCAAAATAGGAATTTAAAAGTTCGGCCTTCTCAACATCCTGTCTTACCATTTCATCATTTTCATCCTGTAAAAATCCTATAGCATCTTTGACTTTTTTACTTTTGACATATCCCCAAAATCCTTTATTATTGCTTTTGACATCTCTTGCAAGCCTCAATTCATTGTCAGCTTTAGAAAATCTGATTTGTGCCCTGCAGGTTCTGCAGACAGCATTATATTCTTCTTTAGATATGCCTCCCTCTTTCCATTTTATAAACATTTTTTTCTTCCTTTTTAGCATGTGCTTAAGTTCTGTGTTCATCCTTGTGCTTGTACTAGCTTTATTTTTCTGTTTTATTCTTAGGATTCTAGGAATAGGCTCTAAAGCTGGAAGAATACCTTTCGGAAGATATAAATTATTAAAGTTGATTGCGAAAAGACAACTATCAACGTGCCACGTCCTTGTGGATAACATTGGGACACTAAAGCTTTATCAGTGATAACTGTCTCTTATAAAGAAGACCTAGCACATGTTTTGTGCTTTAAATATCCTTTCCACCATTGTATACAAACAGGTTCTTTTGCTGATGGGCTTGATTGTATTTAATAGGAGGCTAATTTCGTCCTATAAGATAAACTGATTAGTCTTGTCCATCTCAAATTTTGATCTTTATTGGGAGATAGCAATGCTTGGTTTCTGAGTGACACAAAATATAAACATTGGTTTAACCTAATGAGATTAAACTGTTCAGATACAAATACATAAACGTTAATGAGAGCATGTCTATATGCTGGGTTACTGATTATATCTGGTTTCTATTGAGTGGTCATCAAGTGGAAAACTGAAACAAGTAGCTTTTAACAAGTTCATATAAAAAAAATTTTTCTACTTAACTGCTCATATGACATTTGTTGACTTTTCATTCAAAACAATAGTGGTGTGTTCACACTTATAATAATTCATGCGTTTGTATATCATTTCACATATTGTTAGGTTATTTAATACCCCTGTGTATGACAGCACTCAAGAATAGTTTTGTGAAAGCTCCCATGTGCTGTCTGGATATGTTGTACTTTTAGTGTATTTGCGCTAAGATCTAGAGAGACATAGGTTCTCCTATGGATGCGCCATGGCACTAGTGCGGCGTTTCCAGTGTGGCGATTGCAGGCAATTGTACTAACTCCTGGTAGCACAGCCAGGCGCCTGCGTATCGAGAACTGATGCCTAGTAAGGGTATATTAACGTAACCGAAACAATATTTATTTAAAACAATAGAGGTGTGTTCACACACATAATAACTTATGTGCCATATTTACTTTATTATTTTTGTGTGTCAAATTGGATAAGAATAGTCTTATAACAGCTTATATGTGCTATTTTGGTATTTAGCACTGTGACTGGATCTGTGCTAAGATATAGAGTGACATGAGACTCTTTATATATGTGCTATTATATTAGTGCGTTGTCTCTAGTGAGGCTAATGTGAGGTACTAAGTTCAGGCGCCTGCGCAATGTAAGAATTAATGACTTATTTAAAACAATAGAGGTGTGTTCACACACATAACATCTCATGTGCCATATTACCTTTGTATGTTAAAGTGGCTTATATGCGATATTTTGACATTTAGCACTGTTATTAGATTTGTGATTACTAAACCCAGTTGACTGGGTAATGAGGGAACTGATGTAAAATAATAGAGGTGTATTTATACACATAATGACTTATGTGCTATAGTTTCATCACTCCTAAAGCACATAAGACTAGTCTTATAAAGGCTTATAAGTGTTATTTTGACATTTTTCAATGTTATTGTATTTGCGTCAGGGACATGGAACTTTCTATACATGCGCTATCGCATTAGTGCGCCATCTTTAGTGCGGCTATTTTAAGACACTAAGTCCAGGCGCTTGCGCACTGAAGGATGCAGAATGAATGGCTGAAATTGTGCTGGGTCTCTTGAGAGATTCTTTGCACATGCGCATAGAGTATCCGGGCGCTTGTAAATTATTAATTGATATTTGGATGACATTTGGAGTATTCTCTTGGCGCCTGGGCGTTGGAGATTATTACGCTCGCGCATTTGCATCGGCTTGGCGCCTCCTAGAAGGGGGAAATACAGAACTCCTGGCAGCACAACTAGGCATTGGGAATTGATGCCTAGTAAGGGCATATTGATGAAACTTCCACCAGTATACTCAGGCGCCTGCGCAATGGCAGAGTTAGAACGCCGTCTCATTAAACCCATGACTGAAATGTTACTTCCCTATCAAAAGGACGCTCAGCTGGTAAGAGTTACTATCAACTTGATGTGTATTTATACTAAGGACTCTAACAGAGCACTACACTGACCTTGAGAAAGACACTTTACTGTGTCGATACGCGTGGGTTTGGGGGTCCCATTACAACTTAACCGTTGGTCTGCTTGTCCTCAGAAACCAGGTGATATCATGTTAGGGAAAGGGGTTATGCTGTCTATATATTTTTTGTATTTGGTTTATTGGTAACATGTTGAGAATCTGATGCATACTCATGGCACTAAATTTGTCTGTGTACCCCTCATGTAATCACAGTGTTTCTCTATAGGACTTGATATGCGAATATTCTGGCATAGTTGTAAATAACACTATGATATTATCACAATGATTGGGATTGAGATTGTAAATTAGTGGTGTTAGATCTTAGACTATGATAACCAGCAGATACTTGCTATGTGATTGAATGGTTAATTCTGGGGCCCATAGTATTCAACTATTTATTAATATGACCCATTGTCTTTGTTTTTCTATGTGTGTCTGTGAGTTCAGACATTTTAATTGTTTTTAAACAAAGTGTTTGCTTGTTGTGTCCACTACGATAAAATTTGATTTTTGATTATATTAGTGCGTGGTGATCCCTATTTATGTGCATATACTTTTCTCTTTATTTGTTACGGTTTCACGTTCACCCGCACATGTGGCTCGGTCAGAACTTCGTGCTCCACCACCTTCGTGCACCCCGGCAACTCTGAGAACAGGTCCCTGTTTTTCTGGAGTAACTCCCGGCACTGCTGTTTCTGGGCCTTCGATAGCGTCTCCGCTATGGTAACCGCTCCAACCTCCCCTTCTAGGTTTGCACATCAAGCACGGAGTTACCGCTGGCTCTCTATCTTGCCACGGCTTGATGAGGTTGACATGGTAAACCTGGTATGGCTTCCGTCTTCCGGGTTGGTGGATCTTGTAGTTTACGTCTCCCAGCTTCACCACCTCATATGGCCCTTGCCACTTGGCCAAGAACTTACTCTCCACCGTCGGGATTAGCACGAGAACTCGGTCTCTCGGATTGAACTGCCTCACTCTGGCTGACCAGTTGTAGAGCCTGGCCTGAGTCTCTTGTGCCTGGCGGAGATGTTCTTTAACAATGGGCATCACCTTTGCAACCCTCTGCTGCATCAGTGCCACATGCTCAATGATGCTTCTGTGGGGCGTGACTTCAGCTTCCCAGGTTTCCTTGGCTATATCTAGGAGACCTCGCGGATGCCGGCCATACAGAAGCTCGAAGGGCGAGAACCCCGTGGAGGCCTGGGGAACTTCACGGAGAGAAAACAGTAAATATGGTAAGAGACAATCCCAGTCTCTACCACCTTTTTCTATGACTTTTCTCAGCATGCTCTTCAGTGTCTTGTTAAACCTCTCAACAAGGTCATCTGACTGCGGATGGTACACTGAAGTCCTCAACTGGGAGATTTGCAAGACTCTGCACAATTCTCTCATCACCTTGCTCATAAAAGGTGTCCCCTGGTCGGTCAGGATCTCCTTTGGCAAACCCGTCCGGGAAAACACATGGACCAGCTGGCGGGCTATACTCTTCTCGGAGGAGTTTCTTAGGGGAATGGCCTCAGGATAGCGTGTGGCATAGTCCAGGATGACTAATATATATTGATGGCCCCGAGCTGATTTTACTAAGGGACCAATCAAGTCCATGGCAATTCTCTCAAATGGCACCTCAATAATGGGCACTGTCACAAGAGGGTTCCGAAACTGAGATGTGGGGGCAGTAAACTGACATGGGGGGCAGTAAACTGACATGACGGGCAGGAACTGCAATAGTTTGCTATTTCCCGGTGAAACCCAGGCCAATAGAACCTCTGTACAATCCGTTCCTGCATTTTTTCCACCCCCAGGTGTCCCCCTAAGATGTTTGAATGGCCATGTCCAACACTTTCCGTTTATAGGGGCCTGGTACTATTAACTGCTCTACCACCTCCTCCCTTATTTTCGTGACCCGGTACAACAATTCCCCACTCAACATAAAATAGGGAAACCTTGTGTCTGCTCCCGGCTCTTGTGCAACCCCATTAATGACGGTGACATAGTTAAAGGCTTCCCTCAGAGTGGGATCCCTATGTTGGGCAGTCTCAAAATTCTCCCCGGCCACCCCTAACTCCGGGATGTCAGGGACAGGGGACCCTTCCTCTTCATCCCCAACAAGAACACATAAAGGAAACCCGTCTGCCTCTGGTGGTGGCGATACCTCGTTGGGGTGGATTGGTTCCCTGCTCTTGCTAGCACACTCACAACCCTTCCCCCACAAATCCCAAAACAGACAGAAATCCCGGCCAATAATTATAGGATGCAACAAGTCTCGAACAACGCCAACTTCATGCGACTCGGTGCCATGCGCCGTTTCAATATTCACCCTCGCCATAGAGTAGTCCTTTGCATCGCCATATATGCACCGAACGCCAATCTTTTTACCCGGGAGTATGTTGAGAGGAAAACTGGCCCTCACAAGGGTCACCAAGCTCCCGGAGTCCAGAAGCGCCATTACTGCTCGACCGTTCACCTTCACGGGACACGCTTGTGGCCCCTCGTTAGGTGGCGAGTTAACACTGCAAGCTGGATAGGCGTAGTATGAACTATGGCGTCCCATGCTGCAGTCCATCTGCTCGGTGGTCTGGGGACAATGGGCAGCTATATGTCCTGGCCTGTGACACTTCCAGCAAATAATATCACCCGAGGGGACCTTGGGCACCGCCTCCCCCGCCCCTTTTGACCTTGGAAGCACCACCCCTTTTTGGGACTCCGCCCCCTGCTGGGACCCCCAATACAAAATGGGCTGCTTCCCCAAGGAACCTTCCATCCCCTGGTATCTCTCGACCAGCCCAACCAGTTCATCAGCATTTTGGGGATCGCCCTGGGCAACCCAAGTCTGTAGGGATCTCGGCATGGCATGCACAAACCGATCCATCACCACTCGCTCTACCATCTGCACAGGCATAGAAGACTCAGGCTGCAGCCATTTCTGGACCAGGTGCAACAGGTCGAACATTTGGGAGCGAGGCGGTTTGTCCTGGTGATAGGCCCAGCGGTGAACTCTCTGTGCCCTGACAGTCATTGTCACCCCCAACCGTGCGAGAATCTCGGCTTTTAGCTTGGGATACTCCTTGGCATCTTGCAAAGTCAAATCAAAGTACGCCTTCTGGGGCTCCCCCGTCAGGTATGGGGCCAGTACCTCTGCACACTGCTCTGGCTGAAGTTTTTCCCTCTCAGCCACCCTCTCAAACAATGTCAGGAAGGCCTCCACATCATCCTCAGGGGTCATTTACTCCTGATGTGGGTGTCATCAGCCAGACCTGGGGTTGGCGCGCTCGTCCTGCCCTCCTGGATGGCGGTTGCCAGAAGCTGCATCTGCTGCCGTTGTTCCTGCTGGCTCTGCTGGAACTGCTGCCGTTGCTCCTGCTGGCTTTGCTGAATCTGCTGTAACAACAGCTTGTTGGTTTCCTGTTGCTGTGCCTGGAACTGGACCAGGTGTTTCGGCAGGTCCTCCATTATTCCAGGCAGTGCTTGTTGCCCCGCTGCAAACTTTACCCAGGACATGCAGCAACTGTCTCAAGTCTCTGCTGGGATCGCTGCCCACATTCTCCACCAATTGTAGGGATGTGACTCGCTCAGGTGCAGCGGGAGACAATCATGAGACAGGTTCTTCCAAAGTTCATGAGGTTTATTTGTGTCATAAACCACAAGGTAGCGTAACACCAAAAAATAACCTTTATCTCAGGAAAAAGAACACAAATGGCAGTGGCTGCAGACTCGGACCTGGAGTCTCAGCACATATGGGAGGTGTAGTCCTCCCCACATACAGCTGCCTGGTTTAGGAGCAGGCCACATTATAAGGGTGTAGCCACACTCACGAACCCAGCAGTTGACTGGTCATGTGACTGTAATTTATATAGACTTGGCACACACCAAAAAGATTCTGATGCAGAAAGGTGGTTTTAATGAATTGCAGTACATACATACAGACGTTTCGGTCTAGGACCTTCATCAATGTACAATAAGTTGTACTGTGAGCTCTTAGTGACTGGGCTTTAAGGGAGACACCAATACTGCAAGGAGGCACCTGCGGATTCGCGGTGGATACTGCGTCCACTTGTTATATAGAACCACGTGGGACGGCCGCAGGTGCCTCCTTGCAGTATTGGTGTCTCCCTTAAAGCCCAGTCACTAAGAGCTCACAGTACAACTTATTGTACATTGATGAAGGTCCTAGACCGAAACGTCTGTATGTATGTACTGCAATTCATTAAAACCACCTTTCTGCATCAGAATCTTTTTGGTGTGTGCCAAGTCTATATAAATTGAAGTTCACGGATTGGGATCCTACTTGTGCACCACCTCCGGTTACCAGGGTTGTGCCAACGGTTTTGTTCTAATACTGGTCATGTGACTGTGACCTCACCACAGGTCCTTGCAAAACAATAACAGCACAGCAATATCTGTTATACTTTACATTATGGAAACAAGCCATTTATGAGACACATATCTCCCATAGACTACACAGCCCTTTGCCATGCCACAACCCCCATAGTCACTAGAGTTGAGCGAAACGGGTCGAAAAAATTCAAAAGTCGCCGACTTTTGGCAAAGTCGGGTTTCATGAAACGAAACCCGACCCTAGGATGAGGTCGGCCATGAGGTCGGCGACTTACGCGCCAAAGTCGCGTTTCAAAAGTTTGTTTTGCGCTCTTTTTCAGCCAATCAGGATCCACGGACACTGTGGGCAACGTGATGACATAGGCACGGGTCACCACCATCTTTCAGAAGGGCATGCAAGTGATTGGCTTGCTTTGGTGGGCGTCACAGGGGGTATAAAAGGGCGTGCACGCCGACCGCCATCTTACTTCTGCCGATCTTAGTATAGGGAGAGGTTGCTGCTGATTCTGTAGGGAGAGCGTTAGGCAGGGAAGAAGACAAAAAAACTGCTTCTGCTGCTAGCGATTTGGCCTGCACAACACACAAGTCACTGTGTGTGCAGTGCAAGGGGAGGCTATATTGTGGTGTATCAGTGGTGTTGGTTGTTGAGCTGCCTTCTAAGGCTTCCTGACACGCTGGCATTGCTGTTTACCCACTGCTCCGCAAACTGCTTTTTTAAAAGCAATCCAATCTCCCTTATCCTCTCGTCACTTTGGTCACAGGCAGCTGTGCCATCGAGCGTGTCACATAGCGCTCAGATATCAGTGGGCCGCACACAATCCACAAGTGTCCAGTGTCCAAAAGTGTACGCAGAGATTCAAAATCTCCATTATCCTCTCGTCACTTTGGTCACAGGCAGCTGTGCCATCGAGCGTGTCACATAGCACTCAGATATCAGTGGGCCGCACACAATCCACAAGTGTCCAGTGTCCAAAAGTGTACGCAGAGATTCAAAATCTCCATTATCCTCTCGTCACTTTGGTCACAGGCAGCTGTGCCATCGAGCGTGTCACATAGCGCTCAGATATCAGTGGGCCGCACACAATCCACAAGTGTCCAGTGTCCAAAAGTGTACGCAGAGATTCAAAATCTCCATTATCCTCTCGTCACTTTGGTCACAGGCAGCTGTGCCATCGAGCGTGTCACATAGCGCTCAGATATCAGTGGGCCGCACACAATCCACAAGTGTCCAGTGTCCAAAAGTGTACGCAGAGATTCAAAATCTCCATTATCCTCTCGTCACTTTGATCACAGGCAGCTGTGCCATCGAGCGTGTCACATAGCGCTCAGATATCAGTGGGCCGCACACAATCCACAAGTGTCCAGTGTCCAAAAGTGTACACAGAGATTCAAAATCTCCATTATCCTCTCGTCACTTTGGTCACAGGCAGCTGTGCCATCGAGCGTGTCACATAGCGCTCAGATATCAGTGGGCCGCACACAATCCACAAGTGTCCAGTGTCCAAAAGTGTACGCAGAGATTCAAAATCTCCATTATCCTCTCGTCACTTTGGTCACAGGCAGCTGTGCCATCGAGCGTGTCACATAGCGCTCAGATATCAGTGGGCCGCACACAATCCACAAGTGTCCACTGTCCACAAGTGTACGCAGAGATTCAAAATCTCCATTATCCTCTCGTCACTTTGGTCACAGGCAGCTGTGCCATCGAGCGTGTCACATAGCGCTCAGATATCAGTGGGCCGCACACAATCCACAAGTGTCCACTGTCCACAAGTGTACGCAGAGATTCAAAATCTCCATTATCCTCTCGTCACTTTGGTCACAGGCAGCTGTGCCATCGAGCGTGTCACATAGCGCTCAGATATCAGTGGGCCGCACACAATCCACAAGTGTCCAGTGTCCAAAAGTGTACGCAGAGATTCAAAATCTCCATTATCCTCTCGTCACTTTGGTCACAGGCAGCTGTGCCATCGAGCGTGTCACATAGCGCTCAGATATCAGTGGGCCGCACACAATCCACAAGTGTCCACTGTCCACAAGTGTACGCAGAGATTCAAAATCTCCATTATCCTCTCGTCACTTTGGTCACAGGCAGCTGTGCCATCGAGCGTGTCACATAGCGCTCAGATATCAGTGGGCCGCACACAATCCACAAGTGTCCAGTGTCCAAAAGTGTACGCAGAGATTCAAAATCTCCATTATCCTCTCGTCACTTTGGTCACAGCCAGCTGTGCCATCGAGCGTGTCACATAGCGCTCAGATATCAGTGGGCCGCACACAATCCACAAGTGTCCAGTGTCCAAAAGTGTACGCAGAGATTCAAAATCTCCATTATCCTCTCGTCACTTTGGTCACAGGCAGCTGTGCCATCGAGCGTGTCACATAGCGCTCAGATATCAGTGGGCCGCACACAATCCACAAGTGTCCACTGTCCACAAGTGTACGCAGAGATTCAAAATCTCCATTATCCTCTCGTCACTTTGGTCACAGGCAGCTGTGCCATCAAGCGTGTCACATAGCGCTCAGATATCAGTGGGCCGCACACAATCCACAAGTGTCCACTGTCCACAAGTGTACGCAGAGATTCAAAATCTCCATTATCCTCTCGTCACTTTGGTCACAGGCAGCTGTGCCATCGAGCGTGTCACATAGCGCTCAGATATCAGTGGGCCGCACACAATCCACAAGTGTCCAGTGTCCAAAAGTGTACGCAGAGATTCAAAATCTCCATTATCCTCTCGTCACTTTGGTCACAGGCAGCTGTGCCATCGAGCGTGTCACATAGCGCTCAGATATCAGTGGGCCGCACACAATCCACAAGTGTCCACTGTCCACAAGTGTACGCAGAGATTCAAAATCTCCATTATCCTCTCGTCACTTTGGTCACAGGCAGCTGTGCCATCGAGCGTGTCACATAGCGCTCAGATATCAGTGGGCCGCACACAATCCACAAGTGTCCAGTGTCCAAAAGTGTACGCAGAGATTCAAAATCTCCATTATCCTCTCGTCACTTTGGTCACAGGCAGCTGTGCCATCGAGCGTGTCACATAGCGCTCAGATATCAGTGGGCCGCACACAATCCACAAGTGTCCACTGTCCACAAGTGTACGCAGAGATTCAAAATCTCCATTATCCTCTCGTCACTTTGGTCACAGGCAGCTGTGCCATCAAGCGTGTCACATAGCGCTCAGATATCAGTGGGCCGCACACAATCCACAAGTGTCCACTGTCCACAAGTGTACGCAGAGATTCAAAATCTCCATTATCCTCTCGTCACTTTGGTCACAGGCAGCTGTGCCATCGAGCGTGTCACATAGCGCTCAGATATCAGTGGGCCGCACACAATCCACAAGTGTCCAGTGTCCAAAAGTGTACGCAGAGATTCAAAATCTCCATTATCCTCTCGTCACTTTGGTCACAAGCAGCTGTGCCATCGAGCGTGTCACATAGTGCTCAGATATCAGTGGGCCGCACACAATCCACAAGTGTCCAGTGTCCAAAAGTGTACGCAGAGATTCAAAATCTCCATTATCCTCTCGTCACTTTGGTCACAGGCAGCTGTGCCATCGAGCGTGTCACATAGCGCTCAGATATCAGTGGGCCGCACACAATCCACAAGTGTCCACTGTCCACAAGTGTACGCAGAGATTCAAAATCTCCATTATCCTCTCGTCACTTTGGTCACAGGCAGCTGTGCCATCGAGCGTGTCACATAGCGCTCAGATATCAGTGGGCCGCACACAATCCACAAGTGTCCACTGTCCACAAGTGTACGCAGAGATTCAAAATCTCCATTATCCTCTCGTCACTTTGGTCACAGGCAGCTGTGCCATCGAGCGTGTCACATAGCGCTCAGATATCAGTGGGCCGCACACAATCCACAAGTGTCCACTGTCCACAAGTGTGTGCAGAAATTCTAAAACTCCCCTGTCCTATAGACACCTTGTACCTTGTTTTACATTACTATATAGTTTGTTGGATTTTGTCTACATTTCTACCAAAAATGAGGAAGGCTGGTGGAAGAGGCCGTGGAATTGGGCGGGGGTTGGCAGCTGGTAATGATGGTGTTGGTGGTTGATCTGATGGTAGTGGCAAGAGCAAAATAGGACCAAATGCAGGAGGTGCTGACCCTGCGTCATCGTCTGTCTACATAAGGCCTCGAACGCTTAGTTTTCTAGGAGTTGGCAAACCGCTTTTAAAGGCAGAGCATCAGGAAAAAGTTTTGTCTTACATTGCTGACTCAGCCTCCAGCTCTATCGCCTCCTCTTCTTCAGTTGTAAAAAGTAAAAGCACTGAGTCGTCATTGGAGGCTCATGTTCATGAACCACACCTTTCCTTGTGTCCTTCACCCCAACCAAGATTGAAGGATGACGCAGGCCATACTACTGATTACTCCATGGAGCTGTTTTCACATACCATGCCTGGATTATCAAGTCAAATGGTGAATTACCCAGGCCAAGATGAATCTGACATGGAGTGCACTGATGCACAGCCGCTGATGGATGATTCTGCTGGTACATTCACTCAGAGCACTACATTGTCCTCGCAGTGTACAGAGCCAGATTTTGACCCTGATGAGACTCAGGTGCCCCTTCCCGCACACTATACCACCATACACGGTGACACAGAGAAAGGTGCACATGACATAGAAGAGGAGGTGATGGATGACCCAGTTGTTGACCCAGATTGGCATCCATTGGGGGAAGAGGGTGCTGCTTCCAATAGCTCAGATGAGGAGCATCCACAGCAGACATCGACATCGCAACAGCTGTTATCTGGCAGGCCCTGAGCACTCCAAAGACAGGTTCCAAACATCAAAAGAGTTGCTGGACAGCTTGTCCAGAGGGTCAAAAGATCACAGCGTGCTAGGCCGCAAAATGTCTGCCAAAGTAGGAAGAGTGCAGTGTGGCAGTTTTTTGAACAAAATCCTCATGATCAGGCCAAGGTTATCTGTAAGAAGTGCGCAAAGACCTTTAGCCGAGGGAAAAATCTGAAAAATTTGAATACCAGTTGCATGCTTAGACATTTAACCAGCATGCACTTGCAAGCGTGGACACAACACCAAACCTCAAGTGCCACATGTGCAACTGATCACAACGAAGGTAGTCAGCAACGCTACATTGTTTCCCCCACTGTAAGCACACCGGTTAGCACAGCAGCAAATGTTGAGGTGTCGTTGCAAGGCCACAGCAGTCAGGGAATCCCACTGTTATATCAACGAAAGACTGATTCTAGGCCATCAGAAAGAACACCAACTCCATCACCATCATCAACCCTCTCTCAGTCCGCCCTGTCCACCGCTACTTCCACCATATGCAGCTCTCAAGTCCAGCTCACCCTCCCAGACACTATGAGTAGGTCAAGAAAGTACTCAGTCTCTCATCCGCGTACACTGGGTTTGAACGCCCACATTGCCAAACTAATCTCGTTTGAGATGATGCCCTTTCGGTTGGTGGAAAGCACAGCTTTCCGCGAACTCATGGCCTATGCAGTACCACGCTATGACCTACCCATTCGCCACTTCTTCTCTCGCAAAGCCATCCCAGCCCTCCACCATCATGTGAAAGACCGCATTGTCCATGCACTCAAGCAGTCAGTGAGCGGAAAGGTGCACCTCACAACTGATGCATGGTCCAGTCGGCATGGCCAGGGCCGTTACGTGTCCATCACTGCGCACTGGGTTAATGTGGTGGATGCAGGGTCCACAGGCGACAGCGGTGGTGGGACAGTGCTGCCTAGCCCACGGTCTAGGAAACAGTTGGCTGTAGGCGTTCGACCCTCCTCCTCCTCCTCCTCCTCCAGAAGCGACAGCTCATCCACAGAGCGCAGTCGTACGAGCACTCCATCTGCAGCTGCCACTGTTGCACACGATGTGTCCCCCTATCGAGCAGCTAGTGGAAAGCATCAGCAGGCTGTGTTGCAGATGATGTGTTTGGGCGACAGACACACCGCCGAGGTGCTGGCCGAGTACTTGAAGCGACAAACTGAGTCATGGCTGGGCAGTGTACATCTTGAGGCAGGCAAGGTAGTTAGTGATAACGGCCGTAATTTTGTGGCAGCCATAGCCCTTTCAAAACTCAGCCACATACCTTGCTTGGCTCACACCTTGAACCTGGTGGTGCAGTGCTTCCTCAAAAATTATCCGGAGTTAACAGCCCTGCTCCAGAAGGTGCGAAGACTGTGCGCGCACATCCGCCGGTCGCCTGTACACTCCGTTCGTATGCAGAAGCTGCAGCGATTGCTCCACCTTCCCAACCACCGCCTCATTATCGACATTGCAACAAGGTGGAACTCCACCCTGCACATGGTGGAGCGGCTGTGCGAGCAGAGGCAGGCCATAATGCATTTGTGGGAGGATACACGGCCAGGCACTTTGAGAGCAGACATGGAGTTGACAGGCGTGCAGTGGTCGAAGCTGAAAGACCTTTGTAAAGTCCTTCAGTGTTTTGAGGAATGCACACGGCTGGTAAGCGCAGACGACGCCATCCTAAGCATGAGCATCCCACTTATGCGTCTGCTCATGCAAACTTTGACGCACCTTAAGGAGCAGGCGTCTGCAGCCAATGTTGATGAGGAGGAAGAGGAGGAGGGAATCCTTGATGACATTCAGCCATTGTCTGCTCAGGGACCTCTCCTGGACGAGGTGGAGGAAGAAGAGGAGGAGGAGGAGGAGGATGATGGGGATGATTACTTAGGGGAGGAGGATGCATCTCGTGGGGCAAGTGAAAATGTTGGCGTGGCAAGGTCTGGTACAGGGTTTGTGCGTGACTGGAGGGATGTGGATTTGCCAGAAAGTGCTCCTCCACCCAGCACTCGCAGTGCATCATTGACACCGGGAACATTGGCCCACATGTCAGATTATGCCTTGCGGATCCTAAAAAGGGACCCCCGCATTGCCAAAATGATGAACGATGACGACTACTGGTTGGCCAGCATCCTGGATCCACGCTATAAAGGCAAATTACAAAACATCATGCCACAGGAGAACCTTGACCTAATATTGGCTAATAAACAAGCAACTCTGGTAAATCGGTTGCTTGAGGCATTCCCATCACACAGCAGCGGTGATGGTTCTCAAACGAGCCGTACGGGCCGGGGGCAGCTTGACAGAGGTGTTCGTGGTGCACACAGCAGAAGTGGTGTTGGAGACAGGGGTTTCATGACAATGTTGTGGACTGATTTTTCAAATACCGCTCACACAACTGGTAATACTGCATCGATGGAAAGTGACAGGAGACAGCAGTTGTCAACTATGGTTACAAACTACTTTTCCTCCCATATCGATGTTCTCCCACACAGGTCATTCCCATTTGACTATTGGGCCGCTAAACTGGACACCTGGCCTGAATTGGCCCAATATGCCTTACAGGAGCTCGCTTGCCCAGCTGCAAGTGTGCTATCGGAAAGAGTCTTCAGTGCAGCTGGATCAATCCTGACAGAAAAAAGGACCCGTCTGTCAACCCAAAATGTGGATGATCTAACCTTCATTAAAATGAACCACGCATGGGTTTCCAAGGATTTTGTCCCACCTTCCCCTGATGACACATAGGGTGACAGAAAAATGGCTTGCTTTGGTCCACCTCTTCCTGGTACTTCACCTATTTCGCCTTTTGCATCAGTTGAATGTCCAACATCAACATATGCCACTTTCTAAAACTCCCTAACTGTGCTGCCTCCCCCCCCATGGCCGGGGTCACCACCTAGCGCACGACACCGTGCGAGTGCCGTTGCCCTGGACAGGTGGGTAGGCCGACTCTTGGGCGCGGGCACTGGCACAGGGTCCCTCATAGTGCAATCAAGTGTCTCTGACGGTGGTGGTGCACACCCGCCGTCAGACACACCGCTGTACTATGAGGGGCCCAGTGCCAGTACCGACGCCCACGAGTGTGCCCCCCTTGCTTGGCCAGGGCCCCAGCATTTGCAATCTTTACCTCTCCCTGCTCCTCCGCTGTGTAATCTGGGCCGTCAAATCCATACTGTGCCTGACACCGTCTGAACCTGCCTCCTGATGTATAGACATATATTTTGAATGTGTACGCTATCCATACATGTTATCCGGGGATACGGTACCCCTTCTAACCTTTGTGCAATGACGTGCAATCCATACTGGGCATAACACCGTCTGAGCCTGCCTCATGCTGTATAGACATATATTTTGAATGTGTACGCTATCCATACATGTTATCCAGGGATACGGTACCCTTTCTAACCTTTGTGCAATGACGTGCAATCCATACTGGGCATAACACCGTCTGAGCCTGCCTCATGCTGTATAGACATATATTTTGAATGTGTACGCTATCCATACATGTTATCCGGGGATACGGTACCCCTTCTAACCTTTGTGCAATGACGTGCAATCCATACTGGGCCTAACACCGTCTGAGCCTGCCTCATGCTGTATAGACATATATTTTGAATGTGTACGCTATCCATACATGTTATCCAGGGATACGGTACCCTTTCTAACCTTTGTGCAATGACGTGCAATCCATACTGGGCCTAACACCGTCTGAGCCTGCCTCATGCTGTATAGACATATATTTTGAATGTGTACGCTATCCATACATGTTATCCAGGGATACGGTACCCTTTCTAACCTTTGTGCAATGACGTGCAATCCATACTGGGCCTAACACCGTCTGAGCCTGCCTCATGCTGTATAGACATATATTTTGAATGTGTACGCTATCCATACATGTTATCCGGGGATACGGTACCCTTTCTAACCTTTGTGCAATGACGTGCAATCCATACTGGGCCTAACACCGTCTGAGCCTGCCTCATGCTGTATAGACATATATTTTGAATGTGTACGCTATCCATACATGTTATCCAGGGATACGGTACCCCTTCTAACCTTTGTGCAATGACGTGCAATCCATACTGGGCCTAACACCGTCTGAGCCTGCCTCATGCTGTATAGACGTATATTTTGAATGTGTACGCTATCCATACATGTTATCCGGGGATACGGTACCCCTTCTAACCTTTGTGCAATGACGTGCAATCCATACTGGGCCTAACACCGTCTGAGCCTGCCTCATGCTGTATAGACATATATTTTGAATGTGTACGCTATCCATACATGTTATCCAGGGATACGGTACCCTTTCTAACCTTTGTGCAATGACGTGCAATCCATACTGGGCCTAACACCGTCTGAGCCTGCCTCATGCTGTATAGACATATATTTTGAATGTGTACGCTATCCATACATGTTATCCGGGGATACGGTACCCTTTCTAACCTTTGTGCAATGACGTGCAATCCATACTGGGCCTAACACCGTCTGAGCCTGCCTCATGCTGTATAGACATATATTTTGAATGTGTACGCTATCCATACATGTTATCCGGGGATACGGTACCCCTTCTAACCTTTGTGCAATGACGTGCAATCCATACTGGGCCTAACACCGTCTGAGCCTGCCTCATGCTGTATAGACATATATTTTGAATGTGTACGCTATCCATACATGTTATCCAGGGATACGGTACCCTTTCTAACCTTTGTGCAATGACGTGCAATCCATACTGGGCCTAACACCGTCTGAGCCTGCCTCATGCTGTATAGACATATATTTTGAATGTGTACGCTATCCATACATGTTATCCGGGGATACGGTACCCTTTCTAACCTTTGTGCAATGACGTGCAATCCATACTGGGCCTAACACCGTCTGAGCCTGCCTCATGCTGTATAGACATATATTTTGAATGTGTACGCTATCCATACATGTTATCCGGGGATACGGTACCCCTTCTAACCTTTGTGCAATGACGTGCAATCCATACTGGGCCTAACACCGTCTGAGCCTGCCTCATGCTGTATAGACATATATTTTGAATGTGTACGCTATCCATACATGTTATCCGGGGATACGGTACCCCTTCTAACCTTTGTGCAATGACGTGCAATCCATACTGGGCCTAACACCGTCTGAGCCTGCCTCATGCTGTATAGACATATATTTTGAATGTGTACGCTATCCATACATGTTATCCAGGGATACGGTACCCTTTCTAACCTTTGTGCAATGACGTGCAATCCATACTGGGCCTAACACCGTCTGAGCCTGCCTCATGCTGTATAGACATATATTTTGAATGTGTACGCTATCCATACATGTTATCCAGGGATAGGGTACCCTTTCTAACCTTTGTGCAATCACGTGCAATCCATACTGGGCGTGAGAACGGCTGGCGAGCTGTTAAGCAAGCTACAGCACCTGTCCAGACAAGTACAGGGATTCCCTAGCGAGGAGACTTATTTGATTGTTTTCTATGTTGGGACAGCAATTTTTGGGGAGCACTATACTCTGGAGAATGATAGATGGGGCCCACCATACACTGGAACATTCCAAAGGTGGACATCAGACACTGGAGCAGCATTTACAGGGCCCATTATACACTAGAGCATTAGAAATGGGGCCCATTATGTTTGGAGCATTATTTGGGCCCATAAGACAGTGGAGCTTCATCCATGGGGACCAACATATACTGTAGCATTATGTGGAGCTCATCATATACTGTTTCAAACATTATATGGGACCAATGATTTTGTATGGAGAAATAGATGGGCCTCGTCATGAGATGTAAAAAGTGAGGTATTTTTCATTGTACTATACCGCTATTTCTCTGCCGTATCGGAGCATGATGAGTTGTGGTATGTGTTAAAGGGGCGCTCTTTCGCCCAGGGCACATGAAAACCTGCAGCCAGCCCTCCCCCCCCACAAATTTAGCCAAATAACCCCCATTTTTCAGTGCGTAACTTGTATTATGAAGTTAATTAAGGTTGACAAGCTTAAGTAAGAAGAATTGATGCTTTTGGCATTCAAATGGGCACTGTTGGTGTGTTTCCTGTCCTCCTCTCACTGCCGACTTTTATTCCCCATTGACTTACATTGGGTTTCGTGTTTCGGGACGACCCCGACTTTTCCCTATAATCGGACGATCTTGCTCGACCCGACTTTTGGAAAAGTCGGGTTTCACAAAACGAAACGCGACCCTAAAAAAGCAAAAGTTGCTCAACTCTAATAGTCACCCATAAAGAATATTTCACCTCCAAAGTCACCCTTAAAAAATAATTCATCCCCATAGTCACATGTAAAGTATAATGCAACCGTATAATGACCTTGTGGGAGCATCACAACACATTAGGAGACCCCAATCAGAGGACAATAAAACATCCAGACTCCTTATCTATGAAATGGTCCAATATTTATGTTTTTCCCTCTCCCATAATGATAATTCTGCTTCACGTCACTTGTCTTATCTATTGCATTTTTTCTGTGCTGTGTTGTGCATAAATGTGACTCTTCAGATGTTGTATTAGTCTAGCCAGATGAAGAGACCTGAGTAGTCTCGAAAGCTTGCAATGTATTACCATCTTTTCAGTTAGCCATTAAAAGGTATCAACCACTGAGGAATCTCAATTCTGAATATTTTTCTAATGCAACCGTAGCCATTCAAAAAGTATAATGCATAGCCCACAGTCATCCATAAAGTATAATGTACCCCATAGTCTTCCATAAAGTATAATTCAGAACACATAATAGCCCATAAAGTATAATGCACCCCCATAGTCACCAATAAAACATAATGCACCCTCCTAGACATTCATAAAGTATAATGCACAGCCCATATTCACCCAAAAAGTAGAATGCACAGCCCATAGTCACCCATAAAGAATAACACACACCTAGATTCACCCATAAAGTATAATGTACCCCCATAGTCACCCATAAAGAAAAATTCATCCCATAGTCACTCATAAAGTATAATGCACAGCCCATAGTCACCCATAAGATATGATGCGCAGCCATTAGCCATCCATAAAGTATAATGCACTCTCCATAGTCATCCATAAAGTATAATGCACCCATATAGAGACAAATAAAGCATAATGCAATTCATGGTCATCAATAAAGAAAAATGCACAGTCCATAGTCATCCAGAATGTATAATGCAAAGCCCATGGTCACCAATAAAGTATAATACATGGCCTATAGTCATGCATAAAATATAATGTATACCGTATTTTTCGGACCATAAGACGCACTTTTTTCCCCCAAAATTTTGGGGGAAAGTGGGTGGTGCGTCTTATGGTCGCAATATACTTACATCCGTCCATGGCTGGTGGCTGGTGTGGGTGCCGCAGGGCTCGGTGGTGCGGTGGTGGCAGCGGGCTGTGCTCCGGTGCAGGGGTAACGGGACGAGATAAGAACCTGCGCATGCGCCGTCCCCGGACCAGCAGCCATATGCCCGGCATCCATGTTCCCGGAGGCCACCGCAACATGGCAGCAGCCAGCAACGGATCTGCGGGGGCCTCTGGGCTTCGAGGAATTGCCGGTGGAGCCGCCGCCCCTGCACCGGAGCACAGCCCGCCACCACTCTCACCCCACTGAGCCCACCTTCCCCAGCTTCCCCAGCCCACCTGCCCCAGCACAGCTGCCCCAGCACAGCCCACCTGCCCCAGCCCAGCACAGCTGCCCCAGCCCAGCACAGCCCACCTAGCCCAGCCCAGCTGCCCCAGCCTAGCCCACCTGCCCCAGCACAGCCCACCTGCCTCAGCACAGCCCACCTGCCCCAGCACAGCCCACCTACCCCAGCACAGCACAGCCCAGCTACCCCAGCACAACCAACCTGCCCCAGCACAGCCCAGCTGCCCCAGCACAGCCCAGCTGCCCCAGCACAACCAACCTGCCCTAGCACAGCCCACCTGCCCCAGCACAAAGCCGCCGCCACCACACCAGCCTGGAGCACTGAATGACCTCTGTGACCACTCCTCCACCTGTGGCGGATCCCTTCCCAGGTAAGCTGAATTCGGTCTGTAAGACGGACCCCCATTTGACACATTATTATTTTTTTCCCTATTTTCCTTCTGAAAATTGGGGTGCGTCTTATGGTCCGGTGCGTCTTATAGTCCGAAAAATACGGTAGTCCATAGTCATCCATAAAGTATAATGCACAGCCCATAGTCAAAGTATATTGCACCCATATAGAGACAAATAAAGCATAATGCAATTCATGGTCATCAATAAAGTAAAATGCACAGCCCATAGTCATCCAGCCCATGGTCACCAATAAAGTATAATACATGGCCTATAGTCATGCATAAAATATAATGTATAGTCCATAGTCATCCATAAAGTATAATGCACAGCCCACAGTCATGCATAAAGTATAATGCACAACCCATAGTCACCCATAAAGTATAATGCAATTCATGGTCATCAATAAAGTTGAATGCAAAGTTCATGGTAAGCCATAAAGTGTAATGCACCCCCAAAGTCAAACATAAAGTATAGTGCACCACTATTTCCACCCACAAAGTATAATGCACCTCGATAGAAAACAATTAAGTTCAATGCACCCCCATAAACACCCATCAAGAATAACTAACTCCCATAGGCACTCATAAAGTATAATGCACAGCCCATGGTCACCCACAGACTATAATGCACCCCCCTAGTCCTCCATAAAGTATAATGTACAGTCCATAGTCATTCATAAAGTATAATGCACAACCCATAGTCACCCAAAAAGTATAATGCACCCCCATATTCACCCATAAAGCATAATGCACCCCCATAATCCTCCATAAAGTATAATGCACAGCCCATAGTCACTCACAGACTATAATGCACCCCCATGGCTATAGGTTGTGTATTATCATTTCTGTGCATTATAATTTATGGGTGACTATGGGTTGTGCATTATACTTTATGGAAGATTATGGGTTGTACATTATACCTTATGGATGTCTATGGGCTGTGCATTATATTTTATAGGTGACTATGGGCTGTGCATTATACTTTATGGATGAAAATGGGCTGTGCATTATACTTTATGAATGACTATGGGCTGTGCATTATAGTTTATGGGTGACTATGGGCTGTACATGATACATTATGGGTAACTATGGGCTATGGATTATACTTTTTTGATGACTATGAGTTGCATTTTACTTTATGGGTGACTATGGGCTGTGCATTATACTTTATGGAGGATTATGGGGGTGCATTATACTTTATGGGTGAATATGGGGGTGCATTATACTTTTTGGGTGACTATGGATTGTGCATTATACTTTATGAATGACTATGGACTGTACATTATACTTTGTACATCCTCAGTCGTCTCATCTCTTTTGACTCTAAGACAAGGTGCTGGCACCGTAGCCCAGTATGCTTTACGATTCCGTACCATTGCTACAGAGCTAGCTTGAAATCAAGTGGACCTGGTGGCAACCTTCTGGAAGGGTCTGTCCGGTCGTATTAAGTATGATTTTGCAGGCAGAGATCTTCCATCCTCCCTGGATACTCTTATACAGTTGTGCTCAAAAGTTTACATACCCCAGCAGAAATGTTGCTTTCTTGGCCTTTTTTCAGAGAATATAAATGATAACTCCAAACCTTTTTCTCCACTCATGGTTAGTGGTTGGGTGAAGCCATTTATTGTCAAACTACTGTTTTCTCTTTTTAACCCTCGTCCGGCAGAGTAGGTACAATTGTACCTATTCCGTTTTAAAATTGCAATAACTTTTTTTCGAAAAGCCGTAGAGGGCTGAAATTTCGTGACATCTCTGCAGTTTTGGTCCAGAATATATTGGCCAAATTTCAATAAAATATCTCCACCCCCTTCCGAGATAAGGGGTCAAGATATTTTTGCATCCATAACAAGCTGCATAGGTACAAATGTACCCTCATATATTTTGAGTGAAGATAATGCAAGGAAAAAAAGAATAATATTTTTTTAATGATAATGCTATTTTACTATTATAAATAAGTAAAATAACTGTTCATTTACATTATAAAAGAAAACGTAAGAAACTTTTTTTATTGATTTTCTTCGCATGTAATGCATGTTGTCTTTGCTACCAAGTGTTCATCGCAAATGGGTTTCACACAAACCACACAAGACTTTCTAGTCTTACGTTGTTTTCGCCTCAGGTCTCGGCAGACATAGCAACTACCAACAACAGGGGAGGGTCCACGACTACCATGAAGTATTTGAGGGCCAGCTGCTGCTTGCGATGCTACCAGAATGCATCGTCCAAGCACCATTTCTACTGCACCTCGAAGAAAATGGTTTCTCATCATCATTCGGTTTGTACTACGATCTTCAATTGCAGGCATACACAGCTGATTTGCGAGATCTTTCAGGAACTTTCTTCGTTGATCCTTTGTCCTGAAGCTTGGATTGTGTTCTCTGTAGATGATGTAGGATGCAAACCCAGTGACGTCAATCATATTGTAGAAAAATAGCAGAGGCCAACGTAATGTTCATCGTTTCACAGTGTACTCTCCCAACATTTTATCCATAACATCAACTCCACCTTTTGTTTTGTTGTAGTATTTTATTATCTCTGGCTTGGCTGCTAGTGTCTCTTCAACTTCTCCCATCATGTGCATAGATGATAGAAGCACGACTGATTTGTTCTTCTTTGGTGCATATGAACAGACTGTTGCATCATGATTGTAGGCAAAATGTGTCGAGTTTACAGGCCTTTCTTTGGCAGGCTGCATGTTGCTAGGTAGGAACCTTTTGTTTTTTCTCACTGTACCAACTAGTGTCATGTTCCAGGAGTTCAATACCTTAGCTAGTTCCATGGTTGTAAAGAAGTTATCGGTGGTGACATTTCTTCCAGAGCCTTTATACGAGCTCAATAGGTCCAATACTGTTCGTTCACCAATGTTTACTTGTCGAGGACCATCAGTTGGTTTCCCAGTGTAGAGCTGTCCTTGTAATGGGTAGGCGTTTGACGAGTCACAAGCCCAGAAAATCTTTATGCCATATTTAGCTGGTTTTGAAGGTATATACTGGGTAAATTTAGTATGGCCTCTAAATGGAAATAATTGCTCATCGACAGTGATACAATTATATGGCTTGTAGGCTCTCTTCAGATTTCTGTTCAGCATTGTCCAGATGTCCCGTATTGGTGCAGCTTTATCTGTTTGCACACGTTCTGCACATGTATTTTCATTGTCAAATCTGATAAATCTGAGTATCATCTTGAAGCGGTCACGAGACATGGCTGCACGTATAAGAGGCAGAGCATCAACATTCCACATTTCCTCCAGATTCTCTTTGTTGTCTCTGTGCACACCAGCAGCAATCAGTATGCCCAAAAATGCATGGAGTTCAGTTTCAGTAAATTGCTTGAATGTTTTTTGTGGTGGCCGTTCAGAAGAATCAGGAAATCGTTGTACTAGTTCGTAAGTAAGCATCACAAACTCTCTTGGCCTTTCGATTCGTTCCTCGTAATATGATGTCACACATCTCGGGAGTCATGAATGACTTGAATATCTCTTTTGCTGTATACAGGTTGCTGATTGCTGCAGGGCCACCTCTTTGTCGTAGGACATTACGAGATTTTGTTTGTGCATTTGGCAGTGGATCACTACACCATTGGGTTTTATCCTTGGCAGTCCAAATGTCGCCTGTACTTTGAGGCACAGACTCATCCTCAACACTTTCGTCTGAGTCGTATTCTTTTTCCTGTTCTATGACCATTTCTTGTTCAATGTCTGAATCTTCTTCAGTAACATCCACTTGTGGTACATAGTTTTCATCATCAGATGCAACATATGGTTCTTCCTCATGCTCAGAATTAGATTCTTCTAGCATTCGCATTATTTCGTCAGACGTAAATCTGTAAATATGAAAAAATGAAAAATACATAATTTTCCGAAATTGGCTTTTCACAAAATGATACTAACCTGCAAACACGTTTTCTTGGATTATGGCGGAAACTAGATCCAGCATCACTATCACTCATGATGACTTGGTAGATGAATTTTGGCTTCGTAATTTAGTTCAGTAACACGTAGCAAGTAGAATGAAACTCGATTCTAAAGTGCAGATAAAGTAAATTATTTCTAGTGATAATATATAAATTACATTTATAAATAATTATGTAAACCGTATACGGTTTCAGAATTTTCATTCCATCTTCGACTGTTTTTTCGACCAATAGGAAAATTGTAACAGAGCCACCATCTTTATTTTGTGCTGAATATAAGTAAAACATCGTAAAACAATATGTAGATACTAATTATTATCCATTTTTCGTATACCATACCTATAGTGATAAGTTTCATACAAAATATATGTAAGCCAAGTCCAGGCTCAAAGACAATTTCTGACTGTTCTGTCCCCACATTAGGCGAATGAAGGTATAACTGGCTGTTAGATGCTGTGAGACTTTCCTACCTTCGTATCCAAGAAATTGAAGACTTCACAAGCCTAGAAATGTGTGTGCTCACAGCAATGAGATGAACAGCAAAATGGCTACTGAGAGGAGGGAGGCAGGAAGAGAAGTAGAAGCCACTCCCAGTTTGAATCAACTTAAACAAATTGATCCACACAGTGTAAGAGATGAGAACAAAATGCTGAAAGAACAGTTTCTTGAAGGTCTTCTGTCTAATTCCAGTAAGGCACAATTGCGCATGATGTCATTGCAGAACCCTGACATGGACTTTGTTCAGTTTTAGGACAGATCCATCCGTATCTTAAGAGAATTTACCTATGCCTGCACTGAGCCGGTTAAACATCCAGCAATTAGATACCACCAGGGGGCAGTATCCTCACCCCAGGTGCATGCAGTACAGCATGTGCAGATTCCAGTTGATGATTCTATTGCCGATTTACGACTGCAAGTACAGGAACTGACTAAAAATATGGCTGGTCTAAGTAAAACTGTTCAGACTCTCCAGACTTATTCCCCCACAGAGAGAATCCAACTAGCATCAAGCCTGGAGGATCTCCCATGGCGACAGCCAAAGAGGATGCCGCAACATCAGCGACGACTGACTCGCACCGGCAGAAGAACAACGGACCGATTTGACTCTTTTGGAAGACCCATCTGCAGACGGTGCAATAAGGTGGATAATATTGAAAGGGAATGTCCTTTATATGGGTGACCCCTGGGGGTGAGGACCACCCCCCAGGAGTAAGACAATCTGGTCCAACTAACTGGAGAAACAAGTATGTTGGAGGACGTCCACTTATACCCGTGGTAGTGGATGTTATCCCCTTCACCGCCCTCGTGGACACTGGATCACAGGTAACCACAATGCCTCACACACTGTACCACAGATATTGGACTGAGACAGATTTTACCCAACTTCCTGATGGTAACTTGTCTTTAATAGCAAGTAATGGTCAACCTCTGACACAGGTGGGGTACAAAGAGGTTGTCATTAAAGTGGGGAAGGTGGAGCTCAAAGCTCAAGGTCTAGTGGTGGTAGAGGTGGAAAGAGGAGAGTGTCTACCTATCATAACATTGGGCACAAATGTTGGTGGAAAGAGGAGAGTGTCTACCTAGAGGTGGAAAGAGGAGAGTGTCTACCTATCATAACATTGGGCACAAATGTGATAGAAAATAAAGTGAGGTCATCACCATTTTGAAAGACATAGCCGAGTCGGCCGCGTACAAAGAAAAGCATGCCCTCAATAAAGATATCAAGGCCCTTGAGCAGCAACAGCAGGTGGTGTTAACTAGTGGAGAGATTGGTAGTGGGTCGCCCTTCCAGGGCTGTGGGGTACTCGGTACCGGGACGGTATCAGTGGGACGTGTCACAGCAGCAGTGACCCGGACTGTGGCCCTGGGGCCCAATGTAAAATGGCGTGTGTTTGTATAGAGTTTATGTGGATAGTTCGTGACACCACCTGTGGTGTTCGGCAAGATAGATGTTAGGCCGACGCTGCAGACAGATCCTCTGGGACTGGTGGTGTGGTGCAGCTAAGATGGTGAAGCTCCCCACAGGTGGAGCTGTAGTCCCAGGGCAGTGTTGATGTAATGATAGGGGAACGGCGCAGGCAGTGCAGGAGCTGGTACCCAGATGTAGCAGTGCTGGAATAACTGGAGGACACCAGAGCATGTAGTTCCAAAGCTTTACTCACAGTCTGCAGTTCACACAAGTGCCTGCCTCCGTGCCGTGTCCTCCGGGTCAGGGCCTCAATCAACCTCCAGGCAAGATGGAAAGCTCCCTTCCAACACTCCACCAACATGTACCTTCCTGAACGTCTCCTCTATAGCGCCTTTGTATGAAGCTCTGTGGACTGGAAGGGGTTCTCTCTTCTAACCCGTTTCCCACCGTCCTTCTATTCTCCTTCGTTCCGATCTATTCCTTCTTCCTTATGGAAGGTTAAGCTGTCAGTCTCTGTCCTTTCTTTTTCATTCCTTCCCAGTGCCAGCAGGCCCAGATCACTGGGACCGGCTGCAGCACTCCTTCATTCCTCCATCCTCTCACTCTGCTCTCCTCTCGACTTCTCCCTCTCTGAACTTCTGACTCTGTCACTTAACTTTTCCCGCTCTTTGTGTTATCTAACTCCACCCTGCCCCTACCACGTTTCATGTCTCCTGCAGGGAGTCACCAAAGGTGCTCTGCTATCCTCCTAGCAGCATGCAGCAATGTGACTGTGCTACACTACTTTGTGGCGAGGGGTGCAGGTGTTGAAGCGTGGTTGGGAGTTCCCACCTTACCTGGATGGCAGGGAATCACACCTCAGGTGAGGTGCAATACCTCTGTGGCGACCGAAGCCTCAGGGGCGCCACATACCCCCTGTTAAACACAGCATGTCCGCGGGCTGCAAGGCAACAAAGTTGACAAAACAGGAACATACAAAATTTTAAATGCTTGCTAGTATAGGAGGCACAGTTTTTGAACGTTGCAAACAATTTAACCACCTACCTAATTTCTTACATTATACTGCCTAATTTAAAGTGCTATAGAAGCAAATTCAGCATTAATTCACATTTCCTTTCTGTTACTCTTCATATTTTCTCTTTCCTATTCTCTTCTATCTCTCCTAGACTTTAAGATGATAACCGTGGCTACCTGGTTCATCACCTACAATTTTAAATCTTCATTCACACTCTCAACATCTTTATTTCAATTCTATAAAACATTCACCATGTCTTCTCTTTCTAAGACTAATACTTTTGTGAAACACTATTTCTTTACTTATAAAATCTTCTTTTATCAAAAATATACTAAAACATTATCAGTAAGTGCAAAGATAGACATTGATTAAATGTCCCTTGATGACGTAGGTCTTCTTCAGGAAAGCGTCCTACGTAAAACCAAGAGAGAGCACCTAAAGAGGTGCACACTATTTACAAGGTGCAGTTCTGGATCATACAGTGTCCATGATCTCCTCAGTTCAATGGGGGAAGCTGCCAATAAAACTGGGCAACTCACAACAAAAACAAAAACTGGAAAACAAGGCACAATGGTGCAAAGACCCTCCTGGGTAACGAGATTTGCAAGGTTGAACTAGTGGTTATCCCTCCTGGGATCTCTGGAAGCTTGTTGCTGGGGACTGCTACCAGATGTGAAAAATGTGTTTGCAAGCCTCAGGTATTCTTCCTCCTCTGGGGTAAAGGTTGAAGCTCTCCGCTTTTCCGGCTGTTGGGCTGATGCTTGAGTAGATTGGCGTGTGGGGGTAGGCACAAATATGGTCTTCTCGATGACTCTTGGAGGAGGGGCAGCTGGTGGCTGCCGCCTGTACTTATTGATAAGATCCTCCGGGATTTTCCTGACGTTCAGGGTGTACCACCCCCATAAACCTTCATGCCTGGTGAAGGTCATGTGATCTCCAGGGCTGAGGTCTCTGGCGGGGTGTCCCTTGCGCAAGTGGGATTCCACATCCCGCCGCTTAAAGAATATGTCACCCTTCCGGCCCGGGTCATAGATGAAGCCGAACCCTCTTTGATGGTTAACATTAAGGATTTGGCTCCAACCTGCCGAGTCCCGGGGACCTTAATGACCAGCACGGACCTGCTCCTTCCTGTCCATGTCACAGCCTAGCACCGCCAGCCTTTGCTGCTCTCTCTCCCGGTGCTCAGCTGCCAGCTTGCGGATAGTGGCCTGACAGCGGGCCCACTTCTCGTCCTCCTCCCGCTCTTCCCGAGACCGGTCTAGACTAGTTTGGTACCGCGGTGCCACCACCAAGGGTTCCAGTGATTCTTCCTGGGGACAGGTATCCCAATCCCAAACCAGGTCCAACACAACCTGGCCGGCCGCGGCGACCGCGGCACTTCCCTTGGCCTTCCTGGGTACAGGGACAATGGGCCTACCTGGCGCCTCCGGCTGGTACAGGGGTAACAACTGCAGTGGAGCGGATGGTAGCTCCGGGTCCGCAGGGGTTTCCGGTGGGACTTGCGCAGCCGCGTCAGGTCCAGGCGGGGGTTCCTCCGCTTCGGCTCCCTGGGACTCCTGTGACTCCTCCGGCTGCGGTAGCGGGGACGGGACTCTGGATGCTGCCGGTGGCGTGGCAGCGGCTGCAAGCTCCGTGGAACCGGCCGGGGGAAGCTCCGGTGCAATATCGGTGGTATCTCCTGCCTCAGTTGTAACCATTGGGTCAGCCAGGCTACTTCTTCCTTCAGCTGCCAGCAGTCCATTTTGGTATCAGGGTCTGAGCCTTCAGCCATAGCGCCGGGAACATTCACCTCCACGCGCTCCATAGGCCTCTCTCCCTCTCCTTCCATCATGGCCAACTGGCGTTCTTCCTCCTTCTTCTTCGCTTCCTTTCCCGCCGCCGGTTTCCGCTCCTTCTGGGGGCGGCGTCTTTTCCCAACGCCTCCATTCCAGGCTAGGATCCGTACCCCTCGGGGGTGGGCCATATTGCAGTTGCATAGAAATTACGGCAGGGGAGGCCCAGGACAGTTTGCGGTCTTTTTCTGGGACCTCCCATCTTTTCACACCCTTCTTCTCCAGGCTGACGGCCATTTTTAACATTCATGTCACAGTCTATCAAAATGGGTTTTCGACACATCTTCCAAAGTTTAAAGTCCAACAATTCTTAGGCACACAGAACCCGATGGCATCGGGTCTCGTCATCCTGTTCGTGACGCCAAAATTGGGTCGCCCTCCCATGGCTGTGGGGTACTCGGTACTGGGCCTGTATCAGTGGGACGTGTCACAGCAGCAGTGACCCGGACCGTGGCCCTGGGGCACAATGTAAAATGGCATGTGTTTGTATAGAGTTTATGTGGATAGTTCGTGACGCCACCTGTGGTGTTCGGCAAGATAGATGTTAGGCCGACGCTGCAGACAGATCCTCTGGGACTGGTGGTGTGGTGCAGCTAAGATGGTGAAGCTCCTCACAGGTGGAGCTGTAGTCCCAGGGCAGTGTTGATGTAATGATAGGGGAACGGCGCAGGCAGTGCAGGAGCTGGCACCCAGATGCAGCGGTGCCGGAATAACTGGAGGACACCAGAGCATGTAGTTCCAATGCTTTACTCACAGTCTGCAGTTCACACAAGTGCCTGCCTCCGAGCCATGTCCTCCGGGTCAGGGCCTCAATCAAGCTCCAGGCAAGATGGAAAGCTCCCTTCCAACACTCCACCAACATGTACCTTCCTGAACGTCTCCTCTATAGCGCCTTTGTATGAAGCTCTCCTGGTACTGTGTTATCCTGGAGTGCCTCTTGTCTAATAGATGTTCTAGTGCTCCTACTTGTACAGCAGACAGCTGTAGCCCGCTTCGGGGACTCCTTCCTAAGTCCCGGCTCTCTATCCGTGTTGCTGTTGTGCCCCAAGTCTGTGGTGGGAGTAAGGCATTTACAGCTCACTACTCCTCCGGTGTCTGTTGTAGGATTGTTCTGTCTCCGACATAAGAAATTACATTTAATTACATGTTCTGATAACATATAATCATTGCTGTATGTTTAGAATGCTCAGTCTTTTGCATAGACTTTAATGTTTGGTATTTTTGGCTCCATCTAGTGCCCAAAAGATATAACTGCAGTGTTATCTTAGTTTCATTTTCATTCCTGGTTTATTCCCTCCAATTTCTATTGTTCCCTGGGTAAGTTGCAAGGGATCATGGTCTATGCCAGCCCCCTTCTTCCCTTCAGTCGGCCATTTCTTTCAAGTCTGCATATTGGAAGCACCTCATCGCTTGTTTCCCCTTGTGTTAGCATCGGGGGTATGTAATCATTCTCTCTGTATATTCTGCCTTATATCAGCTAGCTTAGTTACAACCCCTGCTCAGCTAGTAGTTCAGATTGTATGTTATGTATAATGTATATTCCCATGAACCCAATACTGATCTTATGTATCTGTTTCTGTTTGTAGTTTTACCATACACATCTATATCTACGGTCAATAAACCACAGATTCAACTACAGTCTCCTTATTGGACCCCGGTATAGCGGTTTAGCTGCTTGTTAAGCTATATGAATCCCGTTCATTTAGTGAGGACATGACAGTAAAACAAAGGCTCTCCAGATAGTGGAAATACAGAGCGAACAACCTTCCATTCTGCAGAGGCCAGTTACACAGCGCTATCCAGCTAGTGCAATCCAGAGAAAAGACACCCCTTCATCCAGCTTACAGAAACTAGTGATGCTGCAGAAATTCATCTAGGGAGATTCAAGTCACCGGCTACACAGAGACTGATACAGCTACAGCAATCTCTACACAGCCAAATATCCCTCTAAGACACCATGTCCCACAAATCACACAGGACAAAATCTGCTACATCCGTCTCCTCAAAGACTATGTCCATCAGCAGCATGGTCGTGATTGCACGTGCAAATTCTGAAGCTGCCAAAATGCGAGCACGCTATACTGAAGAGGAGATGCAACTCAAATTAGAGAAAGCACGTGTGGATGCTGCCTTAGAGAGCCTAGCAGTAAAAAGAGAGGCTGCTGCCGCATTGGCCGAGGCAGAAGCACTGGAAGCCACACACAACCCTGAGCTGCATAGTTGCAGCAGTACATCAAGTCTGAAGTTGCCGCTGCAAGATTCACCACAACGCACATCTCAATATGTTAATGAACTTCCTGATCCAAACTATAACCAAGATCATGACTCATCCAGTGAAACGAGTGAGAGTCATCATGAGGCTCAGCTCCAGGAAAATGTGAAGCAAAGCAACTCTCCTGTCTTCCTTGCCCCTCACCAGCTAACCAACGTGAATCACCTTGCTGATACGCCACATGTCAGACCGAAGCAAAATGACACCGGCTGGCGCCACCCTGAGGATACTAACAGGTTTGATCGCACCTCACATCACTATCAGGGTGACCCATCACCAGTATTCTCTGCTGACAACCGGTTCACATCAGAACTTGCTAGGATCTTCACACGACGTGATCTAGTTGCCAAGGGACTCATGAAATTCACTGACCACGCTGAAGGTTACAGAGCTTGGAAAGCTTCCTTCCAAAATGTTACCAGAGACTTGGGGCTAAAAAACAGGGAAGAGATAGACCTCTTAGTCAAATACCTGGGAGAAGAGTCAGTCAAACACGCAGTAAGGATCAGAGACATTAATATAAACTATCCTCAAATAGGCCTTAAAGAGATCTGGAGGAGGCTAGATGAGTGTTACGGCTCTGCAAAGGTAATAGAGAAAGCCTTGTTCAAAAGAATCAATGACTTTCCTAAAATATCTAACAAAGGTCTCCCAAAACTTAGAGAGCTAGGTGACCTGCTACAGAAGGTCCTGGTTGCCAAATGTGAAGGTGACCTACCAGGACTCGCATACCTCGACACAGCCAAAGGTGTTAACCCTATAGTCCAAAAGTTGCCCTACAATCTACAGGAGAGGTGGCTCACACGTGGCTCCACGTACAAATACAAACAATGTTTCATTCCCTCCCTTCTCCGTTTTTGCAGAATTTATACACGAACAAGCAGCAATCAGAAATGATCCCAGCTTTGACTTTATAACGTCATATGCCGCACCACCACCAGCTGCAAACCCACGCAGAACATCTGTGGCAGTGCACAAGACTAATGTTTCTTCTCCAAGTTCCAATTACAGGTCTGCTGGCTGCTCTCAATCAGAGACAAAGGTACAAAAACCTGACAAGCAGTGCCTGCTTCATCAGAAGCCTCATCCTCTCCTGAAATGCAGAGCCTTCAGAGGAAAATCTATGCCAGATCGCAGAAGCTTCCTGAAAGAGAAAGGTATCTGCAACAAGTGCTGCTCATCCACCACCCATCTTGCCAAGGATTGTAAGGTCAGAGTAAAATGCACAGAATGTAGTACAACGGATCATAACACTGCTCTACACCCTGGCCTAGCTTCATGGAGTGCACAAAACACGCCAGCTGACAGTGAGCATGGCGGGGAGGAAAATAGCACTGATGCAGCTACGCCAGAGATCACTTCGCAATGTACTGAAGTCTGTAAAGGGACAATAGACAGTAGGTCTAGTTCAAAAATATGCCTCGTCAGAGAGTACCCAAAGGGCCATAGAGATAAAGCTGTGAGATTGTATGCTATCATGGATGATCAAAGTAATCGACCCCTGGCCAGATCAACATTCTTTGACCTATTCAACATTAAAGGACCAAGCACTCCTTACTCATTAAAGATATGTGCAGGTACTGTGACAACAGCGGGCAGGAAAGGTGCTGACTAAAAAATTGAGTCCTTAGACGGACAATTTTGCCTGCCACTACCTACAATCATCGAATGTAATCAGATCCCAGACAACAGGTCTGAAATCCCTACACCAGATGTGGCAATCCATCATGCTCACTTAAAACGCATAGCACACCTCATACCGGAACTCAACCCTCAGGCACAGATAATACTGCTGTTGGGAAGAGACATTCTGCAGATTCATAAAGTGAGAAGTCATATCAATGGACTCAACAATGCTCCCTATGCACAAAAGCTAGACCTAGGATGGGTCATAATAGGAAACGTATGCTTGGGACACATGCACGCCCCATCTCCTGTGACAAGCATGCTAGCAAATACACTGGAGAAAGGGCACCCATCTCTGTTTCAACCTTGCAACAATGAGTTCCACGTCAAGGAACTACACACAACATCCAACTACCCAATCACTTAATAGACTTCACTCATGGCAGCAGTATGGTGCTAGGAAGCTATGAGGATCAGCTTGGGTGCACAGTCTTCCAGAGAACTAAGCAAGACAACCAAGTAGCAATGTTGGTAGAGGATAAGTTGTTCCTGGAGGCAATGGACAAAGGGCTCGTAAAAGATGAGACCAACAGCTGGGTCGCACCTCTTCCCTTCAGGACCCACAGACCACGTCTACCAAACAACAGAGATCAGGCATTCAAACGTTTCTCCTCTCTCAAACACAATCTGCAAAGGAAGCCAGAGATGAGAGATCACTTCTTCTCCTTCATGTCAAAGATTTTTGAGAACTGCCATGCAGAACTAGCTCCCTCTCTCAAAGACTCTGAAGAATGCTGGTTCCTACCCATGTTTGGCATATACACCACCCTAAGAAACCAGGTCAGATTAGAGTGGTGTTCGACTCCAGTGCTAAGTTTGATGATGTCTCCCTGAATGATGTTCTACTGACAGGACCAGATCTCAATAAGAAACTACTGGGAGTACTTATGCGCTTCCGTAAGGACTCCATTGCTTTCATCGCTGACATCCAGCAAATATTATATTGTTTCCTTGTGAGAGAGAGAGACAGGAACTTCCTGAGATTCTTTGCCCCCAGATGTTTCGGCCCCGGATGTTTCGCCCCCAGCAGTTCGCCCCTGGATGTTTCACCCCCAGCAGTTTGACACCGGATGTTTCGCCCCTGGATTTTTCGCCCCCGGCAGTTCGCCCCCAGATGTTTCGCCCCCAGCAGTTCGCCCCCCGATGTTTCGCGCCTGGACTTTTTGCCCCCACTGTTTGCCCCCGGATGTTTCACCTACAGCATTTTGTCCCTGGATGTGTCACCATCTGATGTTTTGCCCCTAGCATTTTGATCCCAGATGTTTCACCCTCAGCTTTTGGGGTCAACATGCAGGGAACAAAACATCTAGGGCTGAACATACCTGGGGTAAAATATACAGGACCCCAATTGCTGGGGATTCTTGTGGCTGCTTTTTCTGCAGCTCTATTGGCTAGCCTTAAAGGAGTTTTATCACCCTAGAACACAAAAAAACTGACATACTTACCTGTCGCAGCTGCAGCTCCTTCAGTGCCAGAGTGCAGTCTAGCGGTTCCCCGTGACATCTTCTCCTGCTTCTTGCTGTCTTTTCATCTTGCCTGGATCACTGATCCATGAAGCATGAAGAATGCCGTGGCAGTGAGGCCGAATGTCTCCTGGCCGCTCACTGACATGACGTCACTCCTGCCCCATTCATCAGTCAATCCAGGGGACAGGATGCCACTCCTGTCACCAAAACACTGCTGAGCATGCGCAGTGCCGCGATGAGATCAGGCAGAAGAAGAGGACGCTGGGAAGAAGGAGAGGACTCGTGGTGGCCTCCAGATCCAGCATAGAGATCGCCAGCCCACACAGTCAGGAGAAGATCAGGCAAAGATGAGCAGAAGACCTCTAAGTAAGTACCAGGAGGGGAAGATCGGCAGCATGCTTACCACAACATGATTACTGAAAGCATGCTGCCTTATTTTGCTGTTCGGCATGAGATTACTCCTTTAATGCAGGCTATGTATGGAAGCAGGGGGACTGTTGACTGACTGCAGGGTTAATCCCACCAACCATATCTGCAGAACTGAGATATTGGCTTTGCTGAACTAAAGTGGTGGTTAACCAGCTTCTACAGAACCTCTTTATCAGGTCTTCAGAATGGGGGTTTTGGGATTAGCCCTCACAGAACACTCTGCCAGTACACCAAAGAATGGAGCAGCAGATAAAAGTGGTATTCTCACTTCAGGATCCCTTTTTCTGTTGATACCCATTCCTCTGATTATGCCAAGAATAGGGTCCAGTTGTATTCTGCATTGAACCAGCTGTTTTTCAGCAGCTTTCAGCACCAAGGACAAGTGACTGGAAGCTGCAGCAATAGCCCTCCATGATTTCAGTAAGATCCAGGGAAGATGTGATAGCACTTGGTAAAGAGCTGATCCACGGTGACATGCCTTATACAGGGCCATGCACTGCTCTGTGCAGAGAAATGCATGTTCTGGACGGGACTCGATTGTGTGCATCTGGTCTTTCAGTAACAAACGGCCCTTTGGGGACAACCATTAAATTGGTGTGGCCCTTGGTGAATATGAGTTTGACACCCCTAATCTAAGACAAGTGACCATCATTTTACTATCATGTACTAGTGGTGTTACAGTTAATGGCTTCTTTTTGTCATCCATTACATATCATACTATACCTAGTGATGAGCAAACCCAATCTGGAAAGTTCAGGTTTCGTATCGAACATTGCCTGCTCGGGTTCAACCACACCGACCCAAAACAGGCAATGTTTGGAGTTTGCTCATCAGAAAATATAATCGCTTCTCTCCCCTTTGCCGAGGTCCCTACCTGTGTGGAGAGTCTTCTTGATCAAGGGAATCCCTAGCTAGGAATAATGAAAGGGATTCCCTCGGGAACGATGACATATTCACACAATGTGGAAGTGCATGGAAGAGGACCCTCCGCGTCTGTCGGTACCTCATAGAACCATAGGAAAAAGGATAATCACAAGGCAAATAATTATTTGTGTGTATAAAAATATTTTTATTGAAACAAATTAATTAAAACCATACTGCCAAAACTGGGGAAGTAGGAGACTACAGATACACTCATTACTCACAGTCACCCATTAATTAATTCATAATTAACGCTCAAATCCAGAAAGAGACAGCTACCACGAAAAAAGATAGACACAGGGACTGCCAACAATATATTGCAGCTACAAGGGGCAGAACTGAAAAAGCCCTAATAATAAACTACTACAAATATTAATATAGCCATAATTATATCGCAAGGTGTATAGGCCACATCACAGATTATGATCTAGATGTCCACCATAAAACAACGCCGCTTGCTTGGCAATAACCCTCATACCCATAATTACAATAATACTCTGCAAATATAATCAGATAACTGTGGTCACTTTTGGTCCGCGCGACTGGAAGTAACGCTTACCACCCGGATGTAACGTGTCACAGCCGGGTGGTGAGCGTCACTTCCGGTCGTGTGGTAAACCACGCTGCGGCTGGGAGAAATAAATAATGGAGACACATGGTTGGTAGCAGACCCCTTGAGAAAGGAGCTGAAACACGCGGTGGGCCGGACGCGCTTGTCCAGGAGGTAGCGGCACTCTGTATAAAAGATTCCCAAAGGTAATTTTACATGATTATATTAAAAAACACACACTCCCCTTGAAAAAGCAAATGTGAAACGCGCGATGGGGTACCGCCACTACTTAAGGTAATGTAGCAACACTTTTTCTTTTATATATCTTCCTTATGCCTTAGCTTTCAAATCTCTAATATGTACTCTGGTCATTTCTGCCACATGGATTAACGTTTCTCTACCTGGAGTTGCATATTTTTTCTTGGACACTTAGGCTAGTTTCACACTAGCGTTACTGGGCGCAGCGCAGGGCCGCCGCTAAGCTCCGCCCCCGGCCGTGCCCCCTCCTGTCAGCTGCATGTGATCAGCATACCCTATGCTGAGCGTTGGGTATGCTGGTCGTGCACTGGTACACTTTTGCCCATGCATATGCCCTTTTTGCGCTGCGCCGACGTGTGCCAAACGCACTGTGTTGCATTTTTGTGCGCTCGGTGCAGCGCAAAAAGGGCGGATGCGCGAAAGAGAATTTTGGGATGAATTCACAATCAATTTTCCTAATCAGAAGCATCCATTGTTCATATCTCACATTAAAAACTCACATTTTGCTTCAGATTTTCTGATTTTATAACAGAAACGTTAAATTGAAGCAAAATCTGGTGTGAAGGAGCTAAACAATAGTTTTTTCTATGACATGTATTGTCCCAGTGGAAAATTATATATTCCTGTTTAAAAATGCTTCCAAGATTCAAAAATGTCACATTTTCAAAGGCGTGAAAGGAATATTGGCAGCAGAAACTAGCAAAATGCAGAATTCCATGATAATGAAAGGTTTACATCAGGAAAAACAAGCAAACATGTAAGAAGTATTTGTGGAAAAAAAGCATACTAACTCAACGGTTCATTAGGTTGGGGTCATATGCAGCGTAAATGTCTAAATCCCATCCACATGCTCATGAAAAAATGCACAGTTAAAAAAATGACATGCAGTGCTGCAGTGGCGTACCTACCATGTAGGCAGGGGACGCCACTGCCCCCGGGCCGTCAGCGGGCCCCCTGGATCTAATATAGCTCTGGTAGGTGCCTGTCACCTCCTGGAGCATGGCAAGGAGAAACTAATACCACCTGCTGCTGCGCTGCTTTCCTCACTCTGCTTTGATGCAGATCCTGAGACGTGAGCGATCACATGATTGCATACATCATTCCAGGTCCTGTATCAAAGCAGTGTGTGGCAGCAGGTGGTGAATATTAATTAACCCCCTGCCACGCTCCGGTAAGTGACCGGCACCTACTGGGGCATGGTGTACCCTCTTCCCAGCACTAATTGAGCATGGGAACTTCATTTCAGGCTGTTGGCAGGGGGCATGACTAAAGGGGCAGGGCTAAGGTTAAGAGACATGTTAATGAATCCTTAGGATCCATTCACATGCACTAAGTAGTTGCAGCAGACAATCTGCAGCTAATTTACAGCAGAAAATTCTACACTAAAATTGACATCTAGTGATGCAGATTTGATGCGACAACCTTGTCCTCTGGCTGTTATTGACAATGACTGGATACCTGCAAATCATGAGTAAGACTCTGTTGAGTCGAAACGCGTAAATGCCTGTCTTCACCATGGTTTTTTATCCTGTATCCTGCCTTTGGATTTTTAATGAAGATTTCTCAATAAAGATTCTATTCTTAAGTAAGAAGATGTGCTGGAATATTTGGATCCTTTGTACTTATGTCAGCTTGTGACATTTCCTAGCACCTTCAGCAAAGAACTGCCTCCAACGTGAAAAATAAAAAAGGTGAGCTGAATATATTTGTTTTTGGACTCTGCAAATCATGGCTGGTGGACAAGGTTACCACTCTGCTTATGAACATGGCAGACCACTGTATCTCCAAGGCAGGACTTCTACTTTGAAGCTGAGCAGAGAATCAGACTGCAACTAAAAAAGTGAGGCATAGTTGGAATCAGTAGGCCTCACCCTACATTATACTATCCTCAAAGTTTCCCTTTATGGCAAAATAATCACATAGTATTCTATATCAGCACTTTGGAATAGATAATTTTTCACATTTGTGCAACATAAACTTTGCAATAATTCTATATGATGGAAATGTTAAAAGCTCACCAGAGTCATGCAGAAGGAACTGCTGCTGGATACCATCAATATTGATCCCCTGGAACTCCTGGGGAATAACAAGTTGATCAAGGGTTTGGGGCAACCTTGGAATATTGCCAAGTTGCCTTGATAATCATATTGTTCTCTTCAGTGATGCTTTCTTTGGGAAAAGTGCTACAACATTAGAATGGGCTCCTGAAATGACTTCTAGGAGAATCTGTTGTGGTGTCTAATGGGTTGTCCTTGCCCTGGTGAGCGCCTCATTGACAAGTTGGATTGCTTCAGGTCCTGCTGTTGTGCTGCATGATTTGTGGGGATTGGTTACTTTCACCACTTCACCAGATGCTTCATTGGTCCAAACACGTCCCTTGCAAGTCGACCGTTTTTCACACACCCAGATGGAATAGACATCGTCAGCTGTTCGTTTGGAAAATACGTAAATGTGATTCTCATAGACCAACTTCTTCCCACGTTTGGATAGAATTGAATTCATACTTGTAGAAAGTGAGTTGCTGTGGAAGCTGACTGATTTTTTGTGGCAGTACACTTCTCTCTTTGTAGAGATTTTAGACACTGCTATATTCTGATGTAAAGATGGAATAAAATCTAGTCTAATGTAACTTGCAGGACACCTGACATGAAAACTGTTACATCTGCAACAAAACTTGCAAAAAAGTAGGTCAGTGCTGGGTCAGGTAAAAGTTCACAAAATGTTTTGAGTTTAGAGTGGTTTGCATTCCCCACCTAAATCAGGCCTTATTCACACTACATTTTTTTAATCCGTTTATTTTTTTCCTGGTATGTTTTTATAACACACAAACGTTTTAGAAATGTTTTGGAAAATGTCTTGTTAAAATTGCGTCAAAATGCTCTGACACTATAATGCAATCAGTTGTGAGGTTTTACAGATGGAAACAGTTGATTTAAAATGTCACAAAAGTGCAGCACTCTGTACAGTACTTTTGTGACATGTGAATTGATGATGGACAGGAATTCATGAACCACAAGGACAAACTAGCGAAACATCCAAACACAAAATTATGGGGGCAAACTACCGGGGTGAACTGCTGGGGGCGAAACATTCGGGGCGAACTTCCTGGGGCGAAAAATCCGGGGACGAAACATCCATGGACGAACTGCTGGGGCGAAACATCCGGGGGTGAACTGCCGGGGGCGAAAAATTCCGGGGGCGAACTGCTGGGGGCGAAACATCCGGGGGCGAAACATCCAGGGACGAACTGCTGGGGCGAAACATCCAGGGGTGAATTGCCGGGGCGAAAAATTCCAGGGGCGAACTGCTGGGGGCGAAACATCCGGGGGCGAAACATCCAGGGACGAACTGCTGGGGCGAAACATCTGGGGGCGAACTGCTGGGGGCGAAACATCTGGGGGCGAAACATCCGGAGGTGAACTGCTGGGGGACGAAAAATCCGGGGGCGTGACATCCAGGGGCAAACTGCTGGGGGCGAAAAATCCGGGGGCGAACTGCTGGGGGCAAAACGTATGGGGGCGAAATGTGCGGGGGCGAATCCTCCTGGGGGCGAAATGATAGGGGCGAAATGTACCTGGGGCGAACTGCTGGGGGCAAACTGCTGGGGGCAAAACTTTCTAAAACCCTCTGAACTTCTGACTCTGTCACTTAACTCTTCCCGCTCTTTGTGTCATCTAACTCCACCCTGCCCCTAGCACGTTTTATGTCTCCTGCAGGGAGTCACCAAAGGTGCTCTGCTATCCTCCTAGCAGCATGCAGCAATGTGACTGTGCTACACTACTTTGTGGTGAGGGGTGCAGGTGTTGAAGCGTGGTTGGGAGTTCTCACCTTATCTGGATGGTGGGGCATCACACCTCAGGTGAGGTGCAATACCTCTGTGGCGACCGAAGCCTCAGGGGCGCTACAGTAGCGTAAGGGTATGTGCACACGCTGCGGATTCTGCTGCAGATCCGCAGCGGATTTGGCCGTGGTGTAGAGTAGCATTCTACCCTATGGAGAAAAAAAAACGCTGTGCAGACAGTGCAGATTTTTCTGCACGGATTTGCTGCGGTTTCAAAACCGCAGAAAGAATTGACATGTCAATTCTTTCTGCGGATTCTGCTGCGGTTTGCCATCTCCTCCATTGAGGAGATGAAAAACCGCAGGGCAAAACCGCAGGCTAATCCGCAGGTAAAACCGCAGGTCTTTTGACCTGCAGATTTACCTGTGGATTTTACAAAATCCGCGGGGCCAAATCCGCAGAGCAATCCGCAGCGTGTGCACATACCCTAAGGGTGAGTGATCCCTACTCCATTATGCTTCCACCTAGGAGTGAGACCCTCATCTGGTGCAAAGCAGCCATAGGCATCAGAGGACAGGACTACCAAGCTCTCCTTGAACCAGTCTACTCAGATAGCAGACCTACTGTGCTGACGGCCAGGGGAATTGTTGATGTCAAAAGGGGCAGGGTCCCGGTACGTGTTCTGAACTGTGGAGAGGAGGAAGCTTGCTTGCCCCGTTATGCAACCGTAGCCAAACTATTCACAGTCAGCAACAACGATATTCAGGCTGTAGAACCCTTGACTCCGTCAGAAGCGACGGATGGCAATGGCTCTTCTGTTCAGACGGAGGAATGGTTCCAAAAGATACATGTTGGCACCGACTCCACTTCTGTACATCAGAAAAATGGAGTGCAGTGGGTGGTACAAGAATACGAGAGGGTTTTCAGTAAGAATCCCTTAGATTTTGGGCAGGAAAAAGGGTTTCAATATAACATCCCCACAGGAGATCACCCACCTATCAAAGAAAGGTATAGTCCTGTACCTCCAGCTCATTATTAGTGTGCAAAAGGTATGCTAAGAGAAATGAAACAAGCAGGGGTAATCAGTGATAGCTACAGTCCTTGGACAGCTCCCCTGGTGTTAGTCAAAAAGAAATATGGTACAATGCGCATGTGTGTACAGTAGATTACAGACAACTTAACAAAATTACTCACAAAGATGCATACCACTTGCCGCGCATAAAGGAGTCTCTAGCAGCATTAAAATTAGCTAGGTACTTCTCCACTTTGGACTTTATCAGTGGGTACTGGCAGGTTCCTGTTGCTGAGGCAGACAAAGAAAAAACTCCTTTCACTACTCCTATGGGGCTATGTGAATTTAACTACAAGCCGTTCGGATTGAGCAGTGCTCCTGGGACCTTTCAGAGAATTATAGAATGTTGCCTGGGACATATGAACTTTGAGACTGTGCTATTGTACTTGGACGATGTGATTGTATATTCCAGGACCTATGAGGAACATCTGCAACACCTGGCAGAGGTCTTGGAGGCGTTGTCCAACTTCGGCTTAAAGGTAAAACCATCTCAGTGTCATCTCCTAAAGCCCAAAGTGCAGTATTTAGGCCATGTCGTGAGTGCGGAAGGAGTACCACCCGACCCAGAAAAAGTGACTGTCATCAGAGACTGGCAGGTACCCACCAACATCCATGAGGTCAGACAATTCCTAGGCCTAGTGGGGTACTACAGACACTTTATCAAAGACTTTACTAAATTGGCAGCCCCTCTTCAAGATCTCCTAGTTGGCCAACCCAAAAAGGCCAGAGGCAAGAGTCCCCTGATTGAGTGGAATGCTAGGTTGGATGAGTCATTCAACAGCCTTAAGCAAGCACTTATTGGAGAAGAGATCTTAGCGTATCCAGACTATGATCATCCATTTGTCCTGCACACCGATGCCAGCAATGTTGGGTTAGGAGCTGTTCTATCTCAAGTGCAGCACGGTAAGGAGAAAGTAATTGCTTATGCCTGCCGGAAGCTTCATCCTACTGAGAGGAACTCTACCAACTATAGCTCCTTCAAGTTAGAATTCTTGGCTATGGTTTGGGCAGTGACCGAGAGTGTCAAACACTATTTGGCCTCATCTAAATTTACCATCTACACGGACAACAATCCGTTAATCCATCTAGAGACCGCCAGGCCCGGCGCCTTAGAACAAAGATGGATGGCTCGGTTGTCCAATTATGAGTTTGTCATTAAATATCGAGTTGGCACTAAAAACGCCAATGCTGATGCTTTGTCCCATATGCCAAATGCTCCTGATCCAGCAGAAGATCTAGATGATCTGTAAGAATAGAGAAGCTGGCATTTCACCGCCACGGTGCCTCCTAAGACTAACCAAGTGACAGGGAAAAGTCTTGCTGTTCACAAAGGTTCCCTTAATCCACTACCTCACCATGGTTGGGCAGAGACACAGAGCAGTGACCCAGCTATATGTATGGTCAAAGAACTCCTTGGAGAAGCAGATTCGTCTCCAGCTCCTGATGCGCCTGCAGATGTCCAACAGTTGTGGAAAGAGAGAAAGGAGCTGTTCCTTTTTGAAGGCAAGTTGATCCGAAGAACTATTAACCCACGTACGCAGGAACTGGTATGGCAGATCTTGGTCCCTAAAAAAGACATGCCCATGGTCTTAGAAGCTTGCCACAATCAAGCGGGACACTTTGGTTGGAAAAAGCTGGAAGTAGTCATCCGCGACCGCTTCTTCTGGATAGGTATGAGACAGTCCATTGAACAGTGGTGTAGGGAATGCGGCCCACGTAATCTCAGAAAAAAGAATTCTGCCAATCAAAGGGCCCCCTTGAAGCCCTTCATCACTAAACAATCTTTGGAACTGCTGGCCTTAGACCACGTGCAACTAACCCCAAGCCGATCAGGGTAGAACTATGCCTTAACAATAGTGGATCACTAATCCTGTTTCCTAGTGGTCATTCCAGTGAAAGACCAAACAGCAAGAACAGCTGCAAATGCATTCCAGGAATATTTCTGCAGACCCCATGGCTACCCAGATCAAGTGCTGACAGACAGAGGCAGCAGAAGTCTTCCAAGAATTTTGCTCCCTCTTTGGATATAAAAAGATCAGAACTACACCATACCATCCACAAGGCAATGGTCTTTGTGAAAAACTGAACCATCTGGTGAACAATTTATTGCAGATCCTACCACTGGAGGAAAGGAACCAATGGCCTCAGAAATGACATGATTTGATTGAAATGTACAACCATATCCCAACCAACTCAACAGGATATGCCCCAGCTTAGTCTTTGATGGTGCAGGCGTTCAGTTTCCGATAGTCCACACAGAACCACAGGGTGCCGTTCTTTTTGCGAACCAACATGATGGGAGCTGCCCAGGGACTCTGGCTTTCCCGGATGACCCCCTTCCGCAGCATTTGGCCCTGTAATGTTTTCACCCCCTGGTATAGTTGAGGAGGGATCTGCCGATATCGTTCCCTAATGGGAGCCATCCCTGCCGTGGGAATACTGTGCGTAATGGTGGTGGTACATCCAAAATCATCCTCGTGGTTGGCGAATACCTCCTGGTACTGCCCGAGTAGCGTTTCCACCTGGAGGATTTGGGCTGGGGTCAGGCCAGAGAGTTCAGCCTGCATTCTTTCCAGGATGGTTCGGCCCTTTTCCTGGGTCGAAGACCCGGCAGTCTGCAGAGATCGGATAGTCACTACCCAAGGGTCCTCGGGCTGTACCTTTAATTGGATCGCAGGGGCTGGCAGCACCTCTTCCAAAGGCCTCACAAGCTTCGCCATTTCGGGCCGGGAATTTAGGATGAAGTCTTGGTCGTCTAGGTGACGCAGCGCACCAGTACGGTCCCCCTCCACACAGTGGCCAGGGTGCGAGCCACGAGTATGCCAGGGTGCAGGTGTTCTGAGAAGCAAGGCTCCACTTGCATTTCCACACCCTCCAGGGGCACCAGGGCCCGAATAGGTAGGGCCACTACTGTCTGCCCGGGTGGCAGCACGAGTGGAGGAGCTGCTGGCGTGATTACTTTTCCCAGTGCCTCGCCCTCCTTGCAGTCCTGGAGGACTCACACCCCCCGCACTGCTGGAAGACCCGTCCCTGGGGCGTGCGGGAGCCCCACTGGTTCAAGGTCTCTTGCGTGGGGTCATTAAGAAGTAAATTGCTGAACTCCCGCAGTATTTTCATACCCAGGGTACCTGGGTGTTTGTTATTGGTCTCTCCCTGGGTCAGGATCACTCCCCGGCGGCCAAGGGATTTGCCACACAGTGTCATCTGCATCGAAACCACTCCAACAACAGGAACTGGCAGTTGGTTGGTGGCTACCATTCTTATCATGGACCCCCACTGGGGTCTCACTGCCTCGGGAAAATGCTGCCGAAAATAAGTTGCAGGCATGGTCGTTACTTGTGGCCCCATGTCTACTAGGCACCGTACGGCACGGCCCTCGACCTCTGCCCATACCACTGGACACTTTGCGACCAGGTCTTCGAGACTTCCACCACCCCATGTTGTGGCTTCTGGCTTCAAGCGGCGTCCCCGCAGCCCGGAGCCCTCTAGTTTAATGGCCGCCGGGGTGGGAATCTCCCACGCCACGGACACTCTTGTGCAAAGTGGTCCAGCTCCCCACACTCATAACACCGGGATTGCGGGGGCCGGCCGCTCCGGGCATTGTGAGGCCCGCAGGGCCCTGGGTTTGAACTAGGCTGCCCAGTCGTGGTCTCGGCCCTTCTTTTCACTTCGGCCAACTCGCCTCTGATATTCTTCAGCTCTTGTTTCATCTCTTCTATCCAGTTGGGCTCCCCGACAGCGTTCACGGAGGCCTCCACGCTCCGGTCCTTCCCCGCGGGGACCGTCAGCCCCTGTTCCTGCTCTCGAGCACACGCCTGACTCCCCACCTCGGAGACAGGCAAACATGGGTTCACCCGCACTTGCTCCCGTAATGCCTGCTTCGTCAGAGGGTCTCAAAGTCCTGTCACTAACAGGTCGCGTAGGGTAATGTCGATGGGTCCTACACCTACGCCGTCCTTCCGCTCAATGGCCTTGTATGGCTCCTGAAGGACATTCATATACTGGGTGATGGTCTCCCCCTCTCCCTGCATGCGACTGAACAACCATGTTCTAAATTCCCCCACATTTGTCGGATCCCCATGAGTCTCTCCCAGGATCCGCAAGACCCTAGCAAAGGTGTTGCGATGTCCTGGGGGCCTCAACATTACTGAATCCCAGGCCTCCCCATCCAATGCCATGAGAGCTACTTCGGCTTCAGAAGTCATCAGATGCATTCGAAAGAACCCTCGCATCCCCTCCATCCAGCTCCACAGCATGGTGTTGGTGCCGGAGAACCTGGGCAGGTTGCTCAGCATAACCTCCAAGGAGATACTGGGCCGGGGGCCCTCATTACTTGCTGAGTCTGCGGCGCCGCTCTGGTCCGTGGCATCGTCGTCTGCGCTCGGAGACTGCATCCTGCCGACTACGCAAAATGTTGGTACGGCAGGCACGCGGGATGCAGTGACGAGACGCGAGACGGATTTAACTTTTAGTGGTAACTTTTATATATATAGATGCCGATAGGGCTATCCTGAGCAACCAAACAAGATAACAACAATTGTCCTCGCAGTGACCAAACACAAAGAAACATGGATAATGTGAACACGACTAACCTGGCAAATGCTGGTCACTAAAGGGACGCGATATGGCTGACTAGAGGTCCTTAGTACTATGTGTCACTTAGCCGTCCTTACGTCCGACGGCGTGCTGTCCGATGGTGCTTTGGCATTGCAGCCGCTGGGCCCAGCCGCCAAGGATCTGGCGAAGGCTTTGGGCGTTCCTACGCCCAGGCGAGGCGGGGGCACAACAGGCCCCAGGAGAGTCCTTTGGAAGGATGGCCACGGAGGCAGCGGGATACCGCCTGTTAGAGGGAGGGTGGAGGCCGCAGCCCCTGGGCAGGGATGGGCAGCGGTGATGCTGAGTGGCAGCTTGCAGGCCACTGGCGCAGCCTGCGGCTGTGCTAGGAGACCCGCGGATAGCGACGGGCAGGCCCCAGCCATGGACTGAAGCGGGTCGGTGGCGGCTGTGGGTGGTAACGGACAGGCCGCAGCCACAGGGTGGAGTGAAGGGGCAATGGCAGCGGGCAGGCCGCAGCCACGGGCTTGAGTGAAGCGGTGATACTTCATCAATCGGCTCGGTGCCGTCTCCCTGCGGTCCACAGCAAGGCACTCTCTTGTCTCTTGTCCCTGTCCTCCTCTCTGGTTGCTGCTGGAGGCTCTCGCTCCCTGGCGTCCTCGAGGTCTCCTGTTCCTGCTCTCCCGATCTGCTGATTCACAACCGGCTAGCGTCCTCTGCCCCTTTTATATAAGCTCCTCCCCCCAACCGTTCTGGAAGTCTCTGTGGTCCATCCCCTAATTCTGTCCCCCGGAAACAGACCCCCTCAGAACCTTGATGACGGTCCCCTTGGTTCCGGCCCGGACACGCGGCGGGGGCCCTTCCTCTTACACTAGTATCAATGTCATTAAATCCTTCTCTAGCAATCCCCAAATACCATGGCACCCCACTGCCTGCATCCAGCACCCTAAATATATGTCCTGCCAGCATTTGCTTAGCTGCACCCTGCCCTCAGATTTTTTTTTCCATCTCCTTAGTTCTCTTTTACATACATTCTCCACTTTCTCACCTCACATTGCCGATGTAACGTGGGCCCGGGTGCCAGCTGTCACAAGAGACTTTAACTCTTCAGTACCCGGGCACCCCAATACTACAACTTTGGAGTGTGTCTTGGTGTTCGTGCGGCATGTGTGCAATTCTTCACCCACCTGCGGGACCGGAGCCTGATCAGGATACAGTGTCCCATGGGGATCCGAGCACAAACAAATGTCTGCAGAATCCTTGTTCTTTTTCTTTAAGCTTTTATTTGAAACAGGTCTTAGCAGCACAGTTACAGTCCTTCCATTCCAGTAAAACGTAAACATGACATCTTCTGTACAGTCCCTGGTCTGGCCTTGCCACTTCTTGTCCTGCATGTTCTCTGAGCCCAAGGCCTGCAGAATCCTCCTGTCAGCAGTCACTGGACGCTCCCTGTCTACATTGCCCATCTTTGGTAAAAGAACCAGACTGCTGTTCGCAGCCTCAACTGGACCTTTGGTCCCTGACAGTTCCAGACGGTGTCCCCAGACTCCAACCCGAGATCCACTTCCTGGCCTCTCGCAGAGAGTGCTCCCCAGAAGCCAAACTTCAAACTTTCTTCAGACCACTGTACTACGTCTTGACTGTTCTCACACTCCACTGCGACTGTAACTCCAGCCTGCATTGCTGTTCGCTGCTCACACACACTAGTGATGTGTCGTTCGTGAATGAACCGAGACAAAGAGCCGGCTCTTTCATGTGACCGACGGGAGTCGGCTCACCACTGGGAGCTGAGCCAAATTTTTTTTTTTCCTCTGCTGTTTGCTTAGGCCTGTTTCACACTTCAGTTTTTTCTGTCAGTTAAAATCCGCCAAAATAGCGGAAAACGGATCCACAGGTGGAATGACAGAAACGGGGGTCAGCGGATGTATGGATCCGCCGAAGGTAAAAATTTAAAGGAAGAGAGAGAGAGAATTTTATCCAGCAGCTAGACAAAAATGCGGGTTAAATCCAGAAATAACGGATCCGGACACCAAAAAAACGTTACATGGTCCGTCCGGGCCGCTGAGCGGACGCCAAAATCTTGGCGGATCCGTACAAAAGCGGATCGAACGGACGACCATCCATCAAGATCCGCCGATGGATGCAAGTCTATGAGTCTATGCAAGTCTATGAGGAAAAAAACGGATCCGTTTTTTTTTCAAATCGGCGAATCTTGACTGATGGTCACAAACGGAAGTGTGAAACAGGCCTAAGCTTCTGCCGCCTGAGTGGGGGCTGGGAGGACCTGAGGAGGAGACTAAGGCTAGTTTCACACTTGCTTTTTTTTGCAGCGCGTTTTTCCCGCAAAAAAACGCATTGAAAAAACGCATACAAATGCATACAAACGCTGCGTTTTTTTCAAGCATTTTTATGCGCATGCATGAAAAAAACGCAGCGTTTTTGTGCGTTTGTATGCGTTTTTTGTGCGTTTGCGTTTTTTTACAGATTTTGGAAAAACCCCACAAAAAAGAAAAAACAACCATTCAACAACACACAAGACCAATGGGACTTCATTGTGGGTGTGGTATGTTAATATATAGACCCTGTCTACAGTATTCTTCACATTTGCTTGATTCTTCTCGTGACCATGGATCTACGCTGGAAGAGTTTTCACTTCAACTTGGATTTGGACATCGCGATGGCTCAGGCGTATGCAGTTGCTTGCCATGAACAAAGGAAGAGAGAGGCAGCGAAGACGGCGGCGTATGTGGATACATCCGATTGTTGAACTCCGGGAGAGCCGTGGGGCATACCACACCCTCTACAGCGAGCTCCAGTCAAACCCGGAGAAATTTACAGATTACATCCGGATGTCCCACGAAAGTTTCATGGATTTGCTTGCTCGTGTCCAACAATCCATCCGGAGACAGGACACACAGCTCCGTCGTGCGATTCCTCCTGAGGAACGGCTACTGGTGACATTACGGTATGTTTTAAAAACCAAGGGGTGCGGTCTGATGTTTTTTTTTTAAATTTAGTATTCAAAACCTTGGGTAATTAGTTTTCGTGAATGTACTAATATTTTATTTTATAGTTTTTTAAAATAATATACATAAATATTAATTTTACTTCTTTGTTCACAGATTCCTGGCGACTGGAGAAACCCTATCTTCACTACACTTCCAGTACCGTATTGGAATCTCTACCTTGTCTGGAATTGTTGCTGACACCTGCCGGGCTCTCTGGAATGTTCTTTGTCCAGAATTTATGCCCCTGCCCACCGCCGAAAAGTGGATGGAAATTGCTGACAAATTCTGGACAGTATGCAATTTTCCCAACTGTTTGGGAGCTGTTGATGGTAAACACATACGGATCATCAAACCCCAAAGAACGGGATCTGAGTACTATAATTACAAAAAGTACTTTTCAATAGTACTCATGGCGATTGCGGATGCCGGATGTATGTTTGTAGCAGTGGACATTGGAGCATTTGGCCGTGGTAATAACTCACAGGCTTTTAAAAACTCAGACATGGGCCGGAGGTTGTATGGCAACCAATTTAATTTCCCTATGCCACGGCCTCTTCCTCACACCGAAGCTCCGCCACTGCCCTTTGTAATGGTTGGCGATGAGGCTTTTCAAATGTGCGGAAACTTACTGAAACCCTACTCCAGCCGGGACTTGGACCACACCAAAAAAATATTTAATTACAGGCTGACCAGGGCCAGAAGAACTGTCGAGTGTGCTTTTGGGATTCTTGTCTCCAGATGGCGAATTCTGGGCACGGCCATTAATCTTAAACTTGAAACAGTCGATGAGGTGGTGAAGGCCTGTGTGGTTCTACATAACTTTGTGATGGCTAAAGAGCACCCGACCTTTGAACTGGACGATGATGCTCCTAACCCATTGCCTGAATTCACTCAGCACACTCTCAGGTCATCCGTTGAAGTTGGCCAAATGAGGGACCAATTTGCGGCCTACTTTATTTCTGATGTAGGACAGGTGCACTGGCAAGATGAAAAGGTGTAATGTTTTTGTTTGTTTATGGTAATAAAAAACCTTATTTGATACCATTACTGAGTGCACTATATTTTTTAAACTCCAATTAAATAAAAAACTTCCCATGTATAACTTAATTTTTTGATGTTCACACACCTGGTCAGGTAAATACACATATGAGTTAAAATGCAGCATTGCTAGTCTGCGTGAAATATATTGGAACGAGCAAAGCTGCAGGCCATGAATCAGGAAACCAATTTTTTTCAAGAGAAAATTGTGCAACTAGTTGAAAAAAAGTATGTGATTTTCTCAAAACACAACCCTCAAAACCCAACCCCAATGAAAGTCCATGGGGAATACAAGTCAGCATTGAGTGGATGAATGTAATCTGCTCCATTCCAACTTACAAGTTATTACACTAGGCCTTGGAATGACTATACTAGGCCGTGGTATTTCAAATATGAGTATATATTACGCCTTGTGCCTACTATTATAGTCATATGTGAAATACCACGGCCTAGTATAGTCATACCAAGGCCTACTCGATTTTTGCCAACTACGATCTTGTTTCACGAAAAACAAACTGGTGAAACTTGACAAGTTTCAACAGTTTGTTTTTCATGAAACCAGATTCTAGTTGGTAAAACTAGAGTTATTACACTAGGCCTTGTAATGACTACACTAGGCCGTGGTATTTCAAATATGAGTATAGTAGGCCTTGGGGCTAGTAGTATAGTAATATGTGAAATACCACGGCCTAGTATAGTCATACCAAGGCCTACTGTAATAACTCGATTTTTAACAACTAGCATCTTGTTTCACAAAAAACAAACTGGTGAAACTAGAAAGAAACTTATTTTTTAGACAAGTTTCAACAGTTTGTTTTTCATGAAATCAGATCCAAGTTGGTAAAACTCGAGTTATTACACTAGGCCTTGGTATGACTATACTAGTCCGTGTTATTTCACATATGACTATACTAGGCCTTGGGTTGGTTTTTAACATGTATTTACCCATCAGTGTGTGTGAGCGGCGCAAACAACATTAATGAAACTTTGTAATGGTGAACCACAAATGTAAATTTATTTTTAATCACAAAAATAAACCAAAAAATTATTTTTTCCGCCGTTTGGGGGCAGATGGTTTCAATTTGGGGGTGTGCAGGGAATATGCAACACTTGCAGTTGAAGACGGTGTTTGAGGGGAAGGGGCAACAAAACTTGTGGGGGAAGGTAGTCCAGTTAAGGGAATTAAACTAGGAACACTTGGAGGAGAGGAAATCTGTTCAGGTACATTAGTTGTAATGGCATGTCGCCGTAGGCTTGTGTGCCTGGACCGACTTTGGCCCAATGCCCGCCTTGATAGATTTCGCCTTGAACTAGGGGCAAATATTGAGTGTAGGTCCCCCGTCTGCTGGTGTGGCTGCTGCTGCTGCTGAGGTGGCTGCTGCTGCTGAGGTGGCGGCTGCTGCTGAGGTGGCGGCTGCTGCTGCTGAGGTGGCTGCTGCTGCTGCTGAGGTGGTTGCTGCTGCTGCTGAGGTGGCTGCTGCTGCTGCTGAGGTGGCTGCTGCTGCTGCTGAGGTGGCTGCTGCTGAGGTGGCTGCTGCTGAGGTGGCTGCTGCTGCTGCTCTTCGTTGGCAGTGCTCGTCCTTGCAGGAGGACTGGTGGCGGCAGTGATGGTCCAGGTTTGCAGAGTGGTGGTGGCAGGGCTACTACATGTTGTTGTAGCGGCAGGGCTGTTCCATGTTTGCCTAGTGGTGGCTGAGCTCCACGCATGCATGGGAGTGGCGGTGGTGCTCCAGACAGGAGCAGCGCTTGCCATGGTGGTGTCGGTGAAGTGACCAGCTGCACTCAGACTTGTGGTGGTGTAACGGTGGGTGTCCTGGCTTTGAATAGAGGTGTCCGTGCAGTGGTATGCAGCACAAGTCGGTAGTGAGGTGAAGCGAGTCAATGGTGGCACAGGTGGAAATGACACCACTGACTGCTGACCGTACCGATTATGCTGCATAGCCTGCAAGAAAGCATTGTTGCAGGCCTGCAGCACATTCAGCTGTTGCTCAGGACTAAGGTGTTCCGCCATGCCCTTTTCAATCTTACTAAAAAAATGGTGTGCTGGTCTGTTGAGGTCGGCCTCCAGACGGTCAAGGCGCTGTTCTACAGAATTGAAGCGGTGTTCAAAGTGGTTAAAACCACGTTCCATGAGTGCAAAACCGCTTTCAACTCTGTCGGACAGTGACTTGAGGCTGGAATTAAAGGCCTCGCTCAAATGCATAAACTCGGGCAAGACATTCCTGTCCAAGGCCCTCTGCCGCTGGCGGGTAGTGCCCGCATAACCAGTGGCAGAGACCTGGGACAGGGGAACACCTGATGGCCCAGCTTCCTGGTCACCAGCTGTGTGTGTGGCTGACCTGCAAGGTGCTTCCTGGCTGTCGGATGGCTGGGACGGGTCAGAGGACGTCCGAGGAAGGACCGCTCCAGGGCCAGGTTGCAGGGTGCTGCTCCAGGTGCTGTGGAAGAAGGGAAAATCATTACTACCATGCCTTTACAAGAAGCATCAGCTGTGGATTAGAAAAACACAGATTAATAAAAATAAAAACCCAAAATTTATAATACTTACGATCTCGTGGCAAGGACCGGTCTTAGGAACTGCAACGCGTGATAGTGACGGTATCTAGTTCTGGTCCTTGACGCAGATCCACTGCGAACCTGGCCCTCAGCACGAACATCACTGTTGAAGCGGTCCTTGATCGAACGCCAACGTGTTCGGACTTTGTCCACTGTTGTTAAAAAAAAAACAGTGCCGTCAAGGACAACAGTCACTGCGGCACAATATAGCAATACAATACTCAAAGCAGTCACTGTAGACCCCGATGACACTGTTGGGTTTCCTGCTAGAATACACCTAGCACGAAACCCAACAGTGCCGTCAAGGACAACAGTCACTGCGGCACAATGTAGCAATACAATACTCAAAGCAGTCACTGTAGACCCCGATGACACTGTTGGGTTTCCTGCTAGAATACACCTAGCACGAAACCCAACAGTGCCGTCAAGGACAACAGTCACTGCGGCACAATGTAGCAATACAATACTCAAAGCAGTCACTGTAGACCCCGATGACACTGTTGGGTTTCCTGCTAGAATACACCTAGCACGAAACCCAACAGTGCCGTCAAGGACAACAGTCACTGCGGCACAATGTAGCAATACAATACTCAAAGCAGTCACTGTAGACCCCGATGACACTGTTGGGTTTCCTGCTAGAATACACCTAGCACGAAACCCAACAGTGCCGTCAAGGACAACAGTCACTGCGGCACAATGTAGCAATACAATACTCAAAGCAGTCACTGTAGACCCCGATGACACTGTTGGGTTTCCTGCTAGAATACACCTAGCACGAAACCCAACAGTGCCGTCAAGGACAACAGTCACTGCGGCACAATGTAGCAATACAATACTCAAAGCAGTCACTGTAGACCCCGATGACACTGTTGGGTTTCCTGCTAGAATATGCCTAGCACGAAACCCAACAGTGCCGTCAAGGACAACAGTCACTGCGGCACAATACAGAGCAGGGAAATACTCACTAAACGCCTTTTTGGAGGATGCTGTGGCGCTGTCCCAGCCATCCATCAACGCTGCGGCCACCTCATTCCATAGCCGCCGGGTCACCACAATGTCCTTGTGCAGCCGGTCACGGCTGTCCCACAACGGCGAACGCTCCTGGACCAGGCTGATGAGCTGCTCATTATCCAGGTAGACGTCTTCATCCCGTTGTGGAACCTAGACAAAACACATTCATTAGAATAATGCCTTAGGCTGGTTTCACATGGTTTGTAATGTTCTTTATTTTTTATCTTCTATTTTTACTCTTTTTTATGTTTCTTTTTTTGTAACTTTTTATTCAATTTAAATTTGATTATTCTAATGAATGTGTTTTGTCTAGGTTCCACAACGGGATGAAGACGTCTACCTGGATAATGAGCAGCTCATCAGCCTGGTCCAGGAGCGTTCGCCGTTGTGGGACAGCCGTGACCGGCTGCACAAGGACATTGTGGTGACCCGGCGGCTATGGAATGAGGTGGCCGCAGCGTTGATGGATGGCTGGGACAGCGCCACAGCATCCTCCAAAAAGGCGTTTAGTGAGTATTTCCCTGCTCTGTATTGTGCCGCAGTGACTGTTGTCCTTGACGGCACTGTTGGGTTTCGTGCTAGGCATATTCTAGCAGGAAACCCAACAGTGTCATCGGGGTCTACAGTGACTGCTTTGAGTATTGTATTGCTACATTGTGCCGCAGTGACTGTTGTCCTTGACGGCACTGTTGGGTTTCGTGCTAGGTGTATTCTAGCAGGAAACCCAACAGTGTCATCGGGGTCTACAGTGACTGCTTTGAGTATTGTATTGCTACATTGTGCCGCAGTGACTGTTGTCCTTGACGGCACTGTTGGGTTTCGTGCTAGGTGTATTCTAGCAGGAAACCCAACAGTGTCATCGGGGTCTACAGTGACTGCTTTGAGTATTGTATTGCTACATTGTGCCGCAGTGACTGTTGTCTTTGACGGCACTGTTGGGTTTCGTGCTAGGTGTATTCTAGCAGGAAACCCAACAGTGTCATCGGGGTCTACAGTGACTGCTTTGAGTATTGTATTGCTACATTGTGCCGCAGTGACTGTTGTCCTTGACGGCACTGTTGGGTTTCGTGCTAGGTGTATTCTAGCAGGAAACCCAACAGTGTCATCGGGGTCTACAGTGACTGCTTTGAGTATTGTATTGCTATATTGTGCCGCAGTGACTGTTGTCCTTGACGGCACTGTTTTTTTTTAACAACAGTGGACAAAGTCCGAACACGTTGGCGTTCGATCAAGGACCGCTTCAACAGTGATGTTCGTGCTGAGGGCCAGGTTCGCAGTGGATCTGCGTCAAGGACCAGAACTAGATACCGTCACTATCACGCGTTGCAGTTCCTAAGACCGGTCCTTGCCACGAGATCGTAAGTATTATAAATTTTGGGTTTTTATTTTTATTAATCTGTGTTTTTCTAATCCACAGCTGATGCTTCTTGTAAAGGCATGGTAGTAATGATTTTCCTTTCTTCCACAGCACCTGGAGCAGCACCCTGCAACCTGGCCCTGGAGCGGTCCTTCCTCGGACGTCCTCTGACCCGTCCCAGCCATCCGACAGCCAGGAAGCACCTTGCAGGTCAGCCACACACACAGCTGGTGACCAGGAAGCTGGGCCATCAGGTGTTCCCCTGTCCCAGGTCTCTGCCACTGGTTATGCGGGCACTACCCGCCAGCGGCAGAGGGCCTTGGACAGGAATGTCTTGCCCGAGTTTATGCATTTGAGCGAGGCCTTTAATTCCAGCCTCAAGTCACTGTCCGACAGAGTTGAAAGCGGTTTTGCACTCATGGAACGTGGTTTTAACCACTTTGAACACCGCTTCAATTCTGTAGAACAGCGCCTTGACCGTCTGGAGGCCGACCTCAACAGACCAGCACACCATTTTTTTAGTAAGATTGAAAAGGGCATGGCGGAACACCTTAGTCCTGAGCAACAGCTGAATGTGCTGCAGGCCTGCAACAATGCTTTCTTGCAGGCTATGCAGCATAATCGGTACGGTCAGCAGTCAGTGGTGTCATTTCCACCTGTGCCACCATTGACTCGCTTCACCTCACTACCGACTTGTGCTGCATACCACTGCACGGACACCTCTATTCAAAGCCAGGACACCCACCGTTACACCACCACAAGTCTGAGTGCAGCTGGTCACTTCACCGACACCACCATGGCAAGCGCTGCTCCTGTCTGGAGCACCACCGCCACTCCCATGCATGCGTGGAGCTCAGCCACCACTAGGCAAACATGGAACAGCCCTGCCGCTACAACAACATGTAGTAGCCCTGCCACCACCACTCTGCAAACCTGGACCATCACTGCCGCCACCAGTCCTCCTGCAAGGACGAGCACTGCCAATGAAGAGCAGCAGCAGCAGCCACCTCAGCAGCAGCAGCCACCTCAGCAGCAGCCACCTCAGCAGCAGCAGCCACCTCAGCAGCAGCAGCCACCTCAGCAGCAGCAGCAACCACCTCAGCAGCAGCCACCTCAGCAGCAGCAGCCGCCACCTCAGCAGCAGCCGCCACCTCAGCAGCAGCAGCCACCTCAGCAGCAGCAGCAGCCACACCAGCAGACGGGGGACCTACACTCAATATTTGCCCCTAGTTCAAGGCGAAATCTATCAAGGCGGGCATTGGGCCAAAGTCGGTCCAGGCACACAAGCCTACGGCGACATGCCATTACAACTAATGTACCTGAACAGATTTCCTCTCCTCCAAGTGTTCCTAGTTTAATTCCCTTAACTGGACTACCTTCCCCCACAAGTTTTGTTGCCCCTTCCCCTCAAACACCGTCTTCAACTGCAAGTGTTGCATATTCCCTGCACACCCCCAAATTGAAACCATCTGCCCCCAAACGCCGGAAAAAATAATTTTTTGGTTTATTTTTGTGATTAAAAATAAATTTACATTTGTGGTTCACCATTACAAAGTTTCATTAATGTTGTTTGCGCCGCTCACACACACTGATGGGTAAATACATGTTAAAAACCAACCCAAGGCCTAGTATAGTCATATGTGAAATAACACGGACTAGTATAGTCATACCAAGGCCTAGTGTAATAACTCGAGTTTTACCAACTTGGATCTGGTTTCATGAAAAACAAACTGTTGAAACTTGTCTAAAAAATAAGTTTCTTTCTAGTTTCACCAGTTTGTTTTTTGTGAAACAAGATGCTAGTTGTTAAAAATCGAGTTATTACAGTAGGCCTTGGTATGACTATACTAGGCCGTGGTATTTCACATATTACTATACTACTAGCCCCAAGGCCTACTATACTCATATTTGAAATACCACGGCCTAGTGTAGTCATTACAAGGCCTAGTGTAATAACTCTAGTTTTACCAACTAGAATCTGGTTTCATGAAAAACAAACTGTTGAAACTTGTCAAGTTTCACCAGTTTGTTTTTCGTGAAACAAGATCGTAGTTGGCAAAAATCGAGTAGGCCTTGGTATGACTATACTAGGCCGTGGTATTTCACATATGACTATACTAGTAGGCCCAAGGCCTACTATACTCATATTTGAAATACCACGGCCTAGTGTAGTCATTCCAAGGCCTAGTGTAATAACTCTAGTTTTACCAACTAGAATCTGGTTTCATGAAAAACAAACTGTTGAAACTTGTCTAAAAATTAAGTTTCTTTCTAGTTTCACCAGTTTGTTTTTTGTGAAACAAGATGCTAGTTGTTAAAAATCGAGTTATTACAGTAGGCCTTGGTATGACTATACTAGGCCGTGGTATTTCACATATTACTATACTACTAGCCCCAAGGCCTACTATACTCATATTTGAAATACCACGGCCTAGTGTAGTCATTACAAGGCCTAGTGTAATAACGCTAGTTTTACCAACTAGAATCTGGTTTCATGAAAAACAAACTGTTGAAACTTGTCAAGTTTCACCAGTTTGTTTTTCGTGAAACAAGATCGTAGTTGGCAAAAATCGAGTAGGCCTTGGTATGACTATACTAGGCCGTGGTATTTCACATATGACTATAATAGTAGGCACAAGGCGTAATATATACTCATATTTGAAATACCACGGCCTAGTATAGTCATTCCAAGGCCTAGTGTAATAACTTGTAAGTTGGAATGGAGCAGATTACATTCATCCACTCAATGCTGACTTGTATTCCCCATGGACTTTCATTGGGGTTGGGTTTTGAGGGTTGTGTTTTGAGAAAATCACATACTTTTTTTCAACTAGTTGCACAATTTTCTCTTGAAAAAAATTGGTTTCCTGATTCATGGCCTGCAGCTTTGCTCGTTCCAATATATTTCACGCAGACTAGCAATGCTGCATTTTAACTCATATGTGTATTTACCTGACCAGGTGTGTGAACATCAAAAAATTAAGTTATACATGGGAAGTTTTTTATTTAATTGGAGTTTAAAAAATATAGTGCACTCAGTAATGGTATCAAATAAGGTTTTTTATTACCATAAACAAACAAAAACATTACACCATTTCATCTTGCCAGTGCACCCGTCCTACATCAGAAATAAAGTAGGCCGCAAATTGGTCCCTCATTTGGCCAACTTCAACGGATGACCTGAGAGTGTGCTGAGTGAATTCAGGCAATGGGTTAGGAGCATCATCGTCCAGTTCAAAGGTCGGGTGCTCTTTAGCCATCACAAAGTTATGTAGAGCCACACAGGCCTTCACCACCTCATCGACTGTTTCAAGTTTAAGATTAATGGCCGTGCCCAGAATTCGCCATCTGGAGACAAGAATCCCAAAAGCACACTCGACAGTTCTTCTGGCCCTGGTCAGCCTGTAATTAAATATTTTTTTGGTGTGGTCCAAGTCCCGGCTGGAGTAGGGTTTCAGTAAGTTTCCGCACATTTGAAAAGCCTCATCGCCAACCATTACAAAGGGCAGTGGCGGAGCTTCGGTGTGAGGAAGAGGCCGTGGCATAGGGAAATTAAATTGGTTGCCATACAACCTCCGGCCCATGTCTGAGTTTTTAAAAGCCTGTGAGTCATTACCACGGCCAAATGCTCCAATGTCCACTGCTACAAACATACATCCGGCATCCGCAATCGCCATGAGTACTATTGAAAAGTACTTTTTGTAATTATAGTACTCAGATCCCGTTCTTTGGGGTTTGATGATCCGTATGTGTTTACCATCAACAGCTCCCAAACAGTTGGGAAAATTGCATACTGTCCAGAATTTGTCAGCAATTTCCATCCACTTTTCGGCGGTGGGCAGGGGCATAAATTCTGGACAAAGAACATTCCAGAGAGCCCGGCAGGTGTCAGCAACAATTCCAGACAAGGTAGAGATTCCAATACGGTACTGGAAGTGTAGTGAAGATAGGGTTTCTCCAGTCGCCAGGAATCTGTGAACAGACAAAGAAGTAAAATTAATATTTATGTATATTATTTTAAAAAACTATAAAATAAAATATTAGTACATTCACGAAAACTAATTACCCAAGGTTTTGAATACTAAATTTAAAAAAAAAACATCAGACCGCACCCCTTGGTTTTTAAAACATACCGTAATGTCACCAGTAGCCGTTCCTCAGGAGGAATCGCACGACGGAGCTGTGTGTCCTGTCTCCGGATGGATTGTTGGACACGAGCAAGCAAATCCATGAAACTTTCGTGGGACATCCAGATATAATCTGTAAATTTCTCCGGGTTTGACTGGAGCTCGCTGTAGAGGGTGTGGTATGCCCCACGGCTCTCCCGGAGTTCAACAATCGGATGTATCCACATACGCCGCCGTCTTCGCTGCCTCTCTCTCTTCCTTTGTTCATGGCAAGCAACTGCATACGCCTGAGCCATCGCGATGTCCAAATCCAAGTTGAAGTGAAAACTCTTCCAGCGTAGATCCATGGTCACGAGAAGAATCAAGCAAATGTGAAGAATACTGTAGACAGGGTCTATATATTAACATACCACACCCACAATGAAGTCCCATTGGTCTTGTGTGTTGTTGAATGGTTGTTTTTTCTTTTTTGTGGGGTTTTTCCAAAATCTGTAAAAAAACGCAAACGCACAAAAAACGCATACAAACGCACAAAAACGCTGCGTTTTTTTCATGCATGCGCATAAAAATGCTTGAAAAAAACGCAGCGTTTGTATGCATTTGTATGCGTTTTTTCAATGCGTTTTTTTGCGGGAAAAACGCGCTGCAAAAAAAAGCAAGTGTGAAACTAGCCTTAGAGCAGTGAGTACAAGTGGGGACTGACTGGCAAGGCTTTAACTTGCGACTGGGCTCCTCCCACATGAACACATAGCTGTACTGTGACTGGCTGCTCAGTGTAGTGAGTGCACACATGATCTATGATAGATCACAATGTGCAGTCACAGAGACTGTCGCTGTCTGACCTAACAGTGGATGAACAGTGGATGTCCGGCAGCTGCAGGATGAGCAGAGGCACTGATGTCAGGCACTGACAGCCATCTTATCCCTCTCATTATTTTCTGTAGTTCCTGCTGCTCTACAGTGGGAAAGTAATAATATAAATCTGAGGTGGACAGATCCGGGGTATATCTATAATATGACGGGCTAAGAGTCACTCTGTCTGAAGCCGTTATAGACTGCGCAAGCGTGACGCGCCTGCGCAGTCTGGCTCCAGACAGAGTGATGCACCCCCCAGGAGATCGCGGAAGACGCCCCCCCCGGAGATCGCACTAGACGCAGTCCCCCGCCAGCACGACACCTTGCCGATTCAGTGTGGCCGCGGGGTCTTGTGTCTTGCTGTGATGACAGGAGAGGGCGGGTTGTTGCTCCGGAAGCGGCCCATGCACAGTCCGCGCTTTCTGGCGCCATTTTGGGGAAGACACACTGCAGTGTGTCTTCAAGACAATGGCGCCGGAAAGAGAGGAATGCACAGGCGCCGATTCCAGAGCAACAACCCACCCTCTCCTGTCATCACAGCAGGCACAAAAGATTACCGGGGTATTTGCAGTGAAGTCAGGAGACGGCAGGTTGTGGCGCCGAAATCGGGCGCCAATTACGGCCGCACAATCCCACACTCCTCAGACCTGGATCGGGACGATGAGGGAGTACCATGCATACCAGGATAGGGGATGAGGGGACTATGCATACCAGGATAGGGGGGTAAGAGGACCCTGAATACCAGGATTGGGGGGTGAGGGCACCATGCATAACAGAATAGGGATGAGGGAGTACCATGCATACCAGGATTGGGGGATGAGAGGTACCAAGCATACCAGGATTGGGGGATAAGGGGTACCATGCATACCAGGATTGGGGGATGAGAGGACCATGCATACCAGGATAATGGGTGAGGGGGCCATGCATACCAGGATAGGGGGTGAGGGGGTCATACATACCAGGATTGGGGGATGAGAGGTACCATGCATATCAGGATTGGGGGATGAGGGGTACCATGCATACCAGGATTGGGGGATGAGAGGACCATGCATACCAGGATAATGGGTGAGGGGGCCATGCATACCAGGATAGGGGTGAGGGGGCCATGCATACCAGGATAGGGGGTGAGGGGACCATACATAACAGGATAGGGGGTGAGGGGGCCATACATACCAGGATTAGGGGTGAGGGGACCATGCATACCAGGATAGGGATGAGGGAGTACCATGCATATCAGGATTGGGGGGTGAGGGGACCATGCATACCAGGATGAAGAATGGGGTGCTATGCATACCAGGATTGGGGGGTGGCAGCACATACCAGGATGGGAGACCATATACCAATAAAAATGCTTGCCACCTGGGCGTAAAACGGGTTCATAGCTAGTGTATAATATAACTCTCTAAGCATAATTCTGTCCGAAGCCTTTATAGACTGCACAAGTGCGACGCACCTGCGCAGTCTGGCTCCAGACAGAGTGACGCACCCCCCACGAGATCACGGTAGACGCACTCCCCCCAGGAGATCGCGGTATGCGTAAGCACTGAACGCTTACCGCGATATCCGACACAACACCTTACCGATTCAGTGTTGCCGCGGGGTCTTGCATCTGGCGGTGATGACAGGAGAGGGCGGGTTGTTGGGCCGGAATCGGCGCATGCGCAGTCGGCGCTTTCTGGCGCCATTTTGTGGAAGACACACTGCAGTGAGTCTTCAAGAAAATGGTGCCAGAAAGAGAGGAATGTGCAGACGCCAATTCCGGCCCATATGCAGATATCAGAGTTACTCTGCAGGAACCTGGAACATGTCTCCAAGCATTTACTTGTAAGGGTATGTGCACATGTTACGGATTGCTGTGTGGAATTTTCTGTGCGGAATCTGCATCTCTTGGCAGAATCCGCAGGTCTAAATCCGTGCGGTTTTATGCAGATTTATTGTGGATTTTGTGCGGACTTGGCCTGTGTTTTTACACCTGCGGATTCCTATAATGGAATGGGTGTAAAAACGCTGTGGAATCCGCACAAAATATTGACAAGCTGCAGAAAATAAACTGCTGCGTTTCCGCTTGGATTTTTCCGCAGCATGTGCACAGCGGTTTTTTTCCCCATAGAATAACATTGTACTGTACATCACTCGTGGATCCGCAGCAAATCCGCAACGTGTGCACATAGCCTTAGAATAATCAGTGCCGGCAGATGTCACCGCACTGACTAATGTAGAACACATGGACAAATATCAGATATTAGAGGATAACACAAATCAGCAATACGGACAGGAGTGAGGGCCTGATCCCAGGAGCTTACACTCTGAGAAAATGGCTAAAAAGCCTTCACTAGACCCCTGTACAGCTGTATAATGAGACCCAGGCTTTATAGTGAAGGGACAGGAGTGAGGGCCTGTTCCCAGGAGCTACAGTGTCTGAGGAAAGGGCTAAAAAGCCTTCACTAGACCCCAGTACAGCTGTATAATGAGGCCCAGGCTTTATAGTTAAGAGACTGGAGTGATAAAAGTGGGGAAAGTAGCACTTTTTGCAAGAAGAGCCGCTTTTTGAGCCAAAAAGAGCCGACTCTTTTTTGTGAGCGGAGCCGAGTGAGCCAGATCACCAAAAAGAGCCGGAGTGCCCATCACTAACACACACTGACTAACTTTTCTAGAACAGGGTTCCCCAACTCCAGTCCTCAAGGCACACCAACAGATCATGTTTTCAGGATTTCCTTTGTATTGCACAGGTGATAATTGCATCACCTGTGCAATACTAAGGAAATCCTGAAAACATGACCTGTTGGTGGGCCTTGAGGACTGGAGTTGGGGAACCCTGTTCTAGAACAATTCTGTCTCCTCTGGTTAACTCCTCCCACCAACAATCCCATTGGTACAGCTACTTAACTGTTTCTTTTCTGGCTAAAACCAGCTAACTATTGCTATCCTATCTAGCATCTAATCTCCCTAAGGCTATGTGCACACGTTGCGGATTCTGCTGCGTTTCCGCAGCGTTTTTGGCCCTGCGGAAACGCAGCAGTTCCGCAGACATGGTACAGTACCATGTTAGCCTATGGCATTTCAAATCTGCTGTGCTGACGGTGAGGATTTTTCCGCGCGGTTTTGCTGCGGTTTAGAAACCGCAGCATGTCAATTCTTTGTGCGGATTCCGCAGCGGTTTCACACCTTTAACATAGTAGAGGTGTGAAACCGCAGGGAAAAACCGCAGGCTAATCCACAGGAAAACCGCAGGTCATTTTACCTGCGGTTTTACCTGCGGATCCGAGCGAAAAAACCTGCAGGTGAATCCGCAGCGTGTGCACATAGCCTAACTCTACAGTACCCACTAGTGTCCTAACTACATATCTATGCTGTCCCTACCTTACTTTAGCATTACAATAACACATATATATACAGCAATTAAAAGGGAAGGCACAAAGCACATACAGCACCCCCTTTACACCGATGTTCAGGTAGCTGCACATCCTAATCAGATTCTCCAGGCTGCCACTGGACAGATACTCTGTGATGAAATATTCCGTGTGCTGAGACTTGTGTGCGGCATAGAGGTGGCATAGGAATGGGCAGTCTCTTGCCACCAGGAGTTTCCACTGCTCTCTCATGATGGTGTTCTCATTGTCCCCCTTTTTTGGTGATCATTTTGACAGACATTTGGATGTTACAGCTGGGGACAGGTGCCAGGACCACCTGAGAAAAAACAATATAAAAGACCATGTAGATGAGCAAATCTATCAGCATAATGCTCTGCCAGTTCCAATAAGCTTAATGAATAATTATCATCTTTATTTCATAAATGAATAATAAACATGAAAATAGGCAATTTTGCAATAAATCTTTTCAAAGAAATCTGCTTCTTTCTCCTCCTGGACAAATTTTCAGTTTTCAAATTATTCTCTAGCTATGTATGGTGCTGTCCCTTATTACATAGCATCTCCTCTAGCTCTGTATGATGCCATCCCTTATTACAGTGGGTATGGAAAGTATTCAGACCCCTATAAATTTTTCACTCTTTGTTTCTTTGCATTGATTTGGTAAATTCAAAAAAGTTCATTTTTTACTTATTAATGTACACTCTGCACTCTATCTTGACTGAAAAAACAGAAATGTAGACACTTTTACAAATTTATTAAAAAGAAAAACTGAAATATCACATAGTCATAAGTATTCAGACTGTTTGCTCAGACACTCATATTTAAGTCACATGCTATCCACTTTCTAGTAATCCTCCTTGAGATAGTCCCACTCCTTCATTGGAGTCCAGCTGTGTTTCATTAAACTGATAGGCACACACCAGTCTATATAAGACCTCACAGCTCACAGTGCATGTCACACCAAATGAGAATCAAGAGGTCAAAGGAACTGGCCAAGGAGCTCAAAAACAGAATTGTGGCAAGGCACAGATCTGGCCAAGGCTACAAAAGAATTTCTGCAGTACTCAAGGTTCCCACGAGCAAAGTGGCCTCCATAATCCTTAAATGGAAGAAGTTTGGGACCAGCAGAAGTCTTCCTAGACCTGGCTGTCCAGCCAAACTGAGCAATCATGGGAGAAGAGCATTGGTGAGAGAGGTAAAGAAGAACCCCAAGATCACTGTGGCTGAGCTCAAAGATGCATTAGTCCTCCTGAGTTGGTGACTTGACAACAACCTGGATTATCGGCAACTGTGTCTCATCATCATCTACCTCCTTAGACAAAATTTGCAGTTCATCACCGTCTTCTTCTTGTAACCATGGTTACCCTAATTTTTTTCATCACTAGCAGCATGTTTTCGTGTCCCTCTTGGAACATGCAGGGTGAGAGGCCACAATCAAGAAATTATCATGTAAATAGTTCTTCGAAGTGTTCTAGTGTGGGATCAGTAGTCTCCTGGAATTCAACATGGTTGGAGGAAAGAGGATCAGGGTGAGGATTATATGATCCAGATACTTTGTTGGTGACCACGACTGGATCATGTGGAAGACTGTGTGGTGCTGCCAAGCCTAGTGGAAACATTATCTGCTATCTAACTGACCAACTGTACTGTTCTGGCTTCAGAAGTGGTGTACCTTGCCTCCCTGCAAAGTAGGACAGGAACCTATGTGTTATGGACGGGCGTGTTTCTTGTGCTCCAGCAACAGGCACAGTCGAACCTGCCCCACATCCTCGCCATCTGTGTGCACCATCATCAGCACTTCCACTTCCCCATACCATACCATATTCCTTATGCATTTTCTAATTCTAGGTATCTGAAAACCACGTTTTTTGATTAATTGAGACATTTTTTTAACTAAAAAAAATGTGGTCACCTGTAGCAGGCCAAACTTTTTTTTTTTTTTAAATTTCAGAACAGTGTAATTTCTCACAAAGTAGGGTAAATGGTATGCATGACAATAGCAAAGCTTTTTTTTTAAATTTCATACCACCTTAATTTTACACAAAGCAAGTTAAACTGTATGGATGACAATACAGTCAATTTTTTCATCCCCACTAAAAAAAATGTGGTCACCTGCAGCAGCTATATATTAAGCAATGGACTGCAAAGCCCTAAGCCCTGCCTAGAGGCTCTATTCACCACTCTCCATGCTCCAGCTGTTCCTAGGCCAAGTGCAGAATGTTTTGCATAGAAACATGAAAGCCCAATATTAGCCATAAGAAGAACTTTTAGGGCTCATACTCACTTGCGAGAGACTTACATGATTCTCGTGCGAGTCTCTCGCCTGAAAGCCTGGCACTGCTTCCAGCACTCGGACAGGAGCATGCAGCTACATGTATTTCTATGCAGCCGCACGCTCCCGTCACAGTGCTGGTGGCTGTACCAGGTTTTCAGGCGAGAATCTTGGAAGTCTCTTGCAAGTGAGTATGAGCCGTTAGAATAATTATTCAGCAAAGTATCATCACTGGGGGGACTCTGATTCCTAAAACTGTGCAAACAGGCCTGGACAACTTCCCTCTCCGTCCAATCAGAACTGTCCCTGAGCTGTACAATGGTGTCAGTGTGCCGATTGTGGAGGCGGCAGTCCTTTTATAACCTCTGATGAGGTAATGGGCCACCCAATCACAGTAATGCAACTACCAAGATGACTACATCATTACAGTGACTGGCAGGAAATCCTCACATATTTAACAGCTGTGCAACAAGTGCTAACCATGTGGGGCAGGGATTTGAGCATTCAATATGAGCAAGGCCGTATTTGCCACTAGGCACTCGAGGGCACGTGCCTAGGGCGGGACTCTGCGGGGGCGGCACCTGAGCAATGTTTTTTTTTTATTTTAGTCCGGGGTCGGTCCATCCCTCCTCCCTCGTCCCTCCTTCCTCTATGACCTCATACTCACCTCCTCCAGCGGTTCCTGCAGCTCCGATGATCTCTGGCGCCAGTATGCTTCTTCCTGTGTGCGCGGTCACGTGGTACCGCTCATTACAGTAATGAACATGGATGCCACGCCACTCCAATAGGCGTGGTGTCAATATTCATGACCTTAATGAGCGGTACCACGCGACCGCGCACACAGGAGGAAGCATATCGGCGCCGGCTGGAGGTAAACAACATACACATGCAGGGACCGCGCGACGCAGGGGGAGGGGGAGAATGAACCCAGAGCCATGCATACAGGGGGGGCAATGAACCCAGAGCCATGCATTCCGGGGGGGGGAGAATGAGCCCAGAGCCATGCAAACGGGGGGAGAATGAGCCCAGAGCCATGCATACGGGGGGGGAGAAAATGAGTCCAGAGTCATGCATACGGGGGGGAGAGAATGAGCCCAGAGCCATGCATACATGGGGGGAGAATAAGCCCAGAGCCATGCATACAGGGGGGGAGAATGAGCCCAGAGCCTTGCATACAGTGGGGGAAAATGAGCCCAGAGCCATGCATACAGGGGGGGGAGAATGAGCCCAGAGCCATGCATACAGGGGGGGAGAATGAGCCCAGAGCCATGCATACAGGGGGGAGAATGAGCCCAGAGCCATCTATAGAGGGGGGGAGAATGAGACCAGAGCCTTGCATACAGGGGGGGAGAATGAGCCCAGAGCCTTGCATACAGGGGGGGAGAATGAGCCCAGAGCCTTGCATACAGGGGGGAGAATGAGCCCAGAGCCATGCATACAGGGGGGAGAATGAGCCCAGAGCCATGCATACGGGGGGGGGGGGAGAATGAGCCCAGAGCCATGCATACGGTGGGGGAGAATGAGCCCACAGGCATGCGTGCCGGGGGGAATGAGCGCTGGGGGGGAATGAGCGGAGCCTGCACTGGGGAGATGGCTGCACTGGGGAAACGGGTGCACTGGGGAGATGGCTGTAGTGGGGAGATGGCTGCACTGGGGAAACGGGTGAACTGGGGAGATGGCTGCAGTGGGGAGATGGCTGCACTGGAGAGGCGGGTGCACTGAGGAGATGGCTGCACTGGGGAGGCGGGTGCACTGAGGAGATGGCTGCACTATGGAGATGGGTGCACTGGGGAGACGGCTGCACTGGGGAGACGGCTGCACTAAGGAGACGGCTGCACTGGGGAAACGGATGCACTTGGGAAACGGGTGCACTGGGGAGATGGGTGCACTAGGGAGATGGGTGCACTAGGGAGATGGCTGCACTGAACAGATGGCTACACTGAAGAGATGGCTGCACTGAGGAGATGGCTGCACTAGGGAGATGGCCGCACTAGGGAGATGGCTGCGCTAGGGAGATGGGTGCACTGAGGAGATGGCTGAACTGGGGAGATGGCTGCACTGGGGAATTGGATGCACTGGGGAAATGGATGCACTGGGGAAATGGATGCACGAGGGAGATGGGTGCACTGAGGAGATGGCTGAACTGGGGAAATGGATGCACTGGGGAGATGGCTGCACTGGGGAGATGGCTGCACTGGGGAGATGGCTGCACTAGGGAGATGGCTGCACTAGGGAGATGGCTGCACTGAGGAGATGGCTGCACTGAGGAGATGACTGCCCTGGGGAGATGGGTGCACTGAGGAGATGGGTGCACTGGGGAGATGGCTACACTGGGGAGATGGCTACACTGGGGAGATGGCTACACTGGGGAGATGGCTACACTGGGGAGATGGGTGCACTGGGGAGATGGCTGCACTGGGAAAATGGCTGCACTGGGGAGATGGGTGCACTGGGGAGATGGGTACACTGAGGAGATGGTGGCACTGGGGAAATGGGTGCAGTCAAGAGATGACTGCACTGGGGAAATGGGTGCAACAAGGAGATGGCTGCACTGGGTAGATGGCTGCACTGGGGAGATGGCTGCACTGGGAAGTTGGCTGCACTGGGGAGATGGGTGCAACGAGGAGATGGCTGCACTGGTAGATGACTGCACTGGATAGATGGATGAACTGGGGAGATGGCTGCACTGAGGAAATGGGTGCACTGAGGAGATGGCTGCACTGGGGAGATGGGTGCACTGTGGAGATGGGTGCACTGGGGAGATGGCTACACTGGGGAGATGGGTGCACTGGGGAGATGGGTGCACTGGGGAGATGGCTGCACTGGGAAAATGGCTGCACTGGAGAGATGGGTGCACTAGGGAGATGGCTGCACTGGGGAAATGGGTGCACTGAAGAGATGGCTGCACTGGGGAAATGGGTGCAATGAGGAGATGGCTGCACTAGGGAGATGGGTGCACTAGGGAGATGGCTGCACTGGGTAGATGGCTGCACTGGGTAGAAGGCTGCACTGGGTAGAAGGCTGCACTGGGTAGAAGGCTGCACTGGGGAGATGGCTGCACTGGGGAGATGGCTGCACTGGGGAGATGGCTGCACTGGGAAGATGTGTGCAACGAGGAGATGGCTGCACTGGTAGATGACTGCACTGGGTAGATGGCTGCACTGGGTAGATGGCTGCACTGGGGAGATGGGTGCACTGGGGAGATGGGTGCACTGAGGAAATGGGTGCACTGAGGAAATGGGTGCACTGAGGAGATGGCTGCACTGGGGAAATGGGTGCAACAAGGAGATGGCTGCACTAGGGAGATGGGTGCACTAGGGAAATGGGTGCACTGGGTAGATGACTGCACTGGGTTGATGGCTGCACTGGGGAGATGGCTGCACTGGGGAGACGGCTGCACTAAAGAGATGGCTACACTAGGGAGATGTCTGCACTAGGGAGATGGCTGCACTGAGGAGATGACTGCACTGAGGAGATGGCTGCACTAGGGAGATGGCCACACTAGTGAGATGGCTGCGCTAGGGAAATGGGTGCACTGAGGAATGGCTGCACTGGGGAAAAGGTGCAACGAGGAGATGGCTGCACTAGGGAGATGGGTGCACTAGGGAGATGGCTGCACTGGGTAGAGGGCTGCACTGGGTAGAGGGCTGCACTGGGGAGATGGGTGTACTGGGGAAATGGGTGCAACGAGGAGATGGCTGCACTGGGGAGATGGGTGCACTGAGGAGATGGGTGCACTGAGGAGATGGGTGCACTGAGGAGATGGGTGCACTGGGGAGATGGGTCACTGGGGAGATGGCTGCACTGGGGAGATGGCTGCACTAGGGAGAAAGGCTGCTTTCACATCAGCGATTTTTGCCAAAGTGTCTGCATTAGTCGTACTTGCCAATGGGGAGGCAGTACTAAAAGTGTCTAGGGCAGCATAAACTCTAAATACAGCCCTGAATATGAGCACTAGTCAATGCTTACCGAGTAACAAGCATATCTGAGCACCTAAAATCTCGAGTGATAGCCGAATATCAACGAGCACATTAAAAAAAGGCAGTTCAAAATAGTAAAAAAAATCTGAATAAAAACATGTAGTTAATAAAAATGTACTATTAACAAAACTACTTTGTTTAAATCAGTGAACGGGGTAAAAAAAAAAAAAACAAGAAGCAATAATTTTTATTTTTCTTGTATAGCCAAAATAAAATGTTTGAAAAGTGAACAATAATGTATAAACTGCATGTTTCGGAAGGTAGAAGGTCAAAAATGTCCCACAAGAAAATGACCCATGTTCACCCAAAAATAAAATAGGTATACAATTTGTAATTCCGAGGACAAAACACAAAATAAAAAATGTATTTAATCCTTGCAAATGACCTGTCACTTGCCATAAATATGTATTTTACCTGGTGTAGATGCTGCTGTTCTTCTGAATCCAGCTTTGTGTTTCTTTTCTTCCTGCGCCTCTCCGTTCCTGAGATATTGCCACCTGTTCATTCTATGAAAATCTAGTGCTGTTTGCCAAGTGGGCGTGGTTCTCAAGGATGGCAAGGTACAAATAAGCATAACTGAGTACAGCTTTTTTATTGGCATTGAACCATCATAGCATGTCTATTAACCCCTTCACGACCTATGACGCCTACGTAGGCGTCATGAAAAGCAGTGCCCAAACGACCTATGACGCCTCCGTAGGCGTCATGCTATAAATAGCCCCCCTGCGGGTCGGGTGACCGGTGTCACTGAAAGGTCACCCGACCCGCACACAAAGGACCCTTCAGAGTTAACACCTGGGGGTGTGGCTTAGCCCCCACGTGCCTACGATCGCTCTGATTGGCTGTTAAAAGTGAAACTGCCAATCAGAGCGATTGTAATATTTCACCAATGAAAATTGGTGAAATATTACAATCCAGCCATGGCCGATGCTGAAATAGCATCGGACATGGCTGGACACCGAGACCCGACCCCCCCCCACACCGACTTACGGCACCGATCGGCTGCCGCCACCTTCTGACGGCACCGATCGGCAGCCGCCGTCATGATCTGCCCCCCCGCCTTCCCTCCGCCCTCCCAGCCCTCCGATCATCCCCTCTCACCCTCCGATCACCCCCTCACCCTCCTTTGTGCCTCCGATCTCCCGCTATCCGTCCCGGTGTCCTGCCGTCCAGCGTCATGGGCGCCGCCATCTTGCAAGATGGCGGGCGCATGCGCAGTGCGCCGAATCGAATCTGCAACGCTGCAGATTCATTCATTTATTTTGATCACTATGATAAACTTTCATAGTGATCAAAATAAATAAAAAGTAAATCACCGCCCCCCTTATCACCCCCATAGGTAGGGACAAATAATAAAATATTTTTTTTTTTTTTTTCCATTAGGGTTAGGTCCAGGGCTAGGGTTAGGGCTAGGGTTGGACTAAGGGTTAGGGTTGGACTAGGGGTTAGGGTTGGACTAGGGGTTAGGGTTGGACTAGGGGATAGGGTTGGACTAGGGGTTAGGGTTGGACTAGGGGTTAGGGTTGGACTAAGGGTTAGGGTTGGACTAAGGGTTAGGGTTGAATTTAGGGTTAGGGTTGAATTTAGGGTTAGGGTTGGAATTGGGATTAGGGTTGGGGTTGGGATTACGGTTAGGCTTGTGGTTAGGGTTAGAGTTGGGATTTCGTTAGGGCTGTGTTGGGATTAGGGTTGTGGTTAGGGTTATGATTAGGGTTGGGATTAGGGTTAGGGGTGTGTTGGCGTTAGGGTTGGAGATAGAATTGAGGGGTTTCCACTGTTTAGGCACATCAGGGGCTCTCCAAACGTGACATGGAGCCACCATTTATTCCAGCCAATTTTGCGTTCAAAAAGTCAAACGGTGCTCCCTCCATTTCGAGCCCCGACGTGTGCCCAAACAGTGGTGTACCCCCACTTATGGGGTATCAGGGTACTCAGGAAAAATTGCACAACAACTTTGGGGGTCTAATTTCTCCTGTTACCCTTGGGAAAATAAAAAAATGGGGGCTAAAATAATTATTTTTGTGAAAAAAAAAGATTTTTTATTTTCACGGTTCTGCGTTATAAACTTCTGTGAAGCACTTTGGGGTTCAACGTGCTCACCACACATCTAGATAAGTTCCTTGGGGGGTCTAGTTTCCAAAATGGGGTCACTTGTGGGGGGTTTCCACTGTTTAGGTACATCAGGGGCTCTGCAAACGTAACATGACGCCCACAGACCATTCCATCAAGTCGGCATTTCAAAGCGTCACTACTTCCCTTCCGAGCCCCAACGTGTGCCCAAACAGTGGTCCCCCCCCCATATATGGGGTACCAGCGTTCTCAGGATAAACTGGACAACAACTTTTGGGGTCCAATTTATCCTGTTACCCTTGTGAAAATAAAAAATAGTGGGCTAAAAATCACTTTTTGAGGAAAAAAAAATATTTTTTTATTTTCACAGCTCTGCGTTATAAACTTCTGTGAAGCACTTGGGGGTTCAAAGTGCTGACCTCACATCTAGATTAGTTCCTTAGGTGATATAGTTTCCAAAATGGGGTCACTTGTGGGGGGTTTCCACTGTTTAGGTACATCAGGGGCTCTGCAAATGTAGCATGACGCCCACAGACCATTCCATCAAGTCTTCATTTCAAAGCGTCACTACTTCCCTTCCGAGCCCCAACGTGTGCCCAAACAGTGGTCCCCCCCCACTTATGGGGTACCAGCGTACTCAGGACACACTGGACAACAACTTTTGGGGTCCAATTTATCCTGTTACCCTTGTGAAAATAAAAAATAGTGGACTAAAAATAATTTTTTGAGAAAAAAAAATATTTTTTTATTTTCACGGCTCTGCGTTATAAACTTCTGTGAAGCACTTGGGGGTTCAAAGTGCTCACCACACATCTATATTAGTTTCTTGGGTGATCTAGTTTCCAAAATGGGGTCATTTGTGGGGGGTTTCCACTGTTTAGGTACATCAGGGGCTCTGCAAACATAACATGACGCCCACAGACCATTCCATCAAGTCGGCATTTCAAAACGTCACTACTTCCCTTCTGAGCCCCAACGTGTGCCCAAACAGTGGTCCCCCCCACATATGTGGTACCAGCGTACTCAGGACAAGCTGGACAACAACTTTTGGGGTCCAATTTATCCTGTTACCTTTGTGAAAATAAAAAATAGCAGGCTAAAAATTTATTTTTTGAGGGAAAAAAATATTTTTATTTTAACGGCTCTGCGTTATAAACTTTTGTGTAGCACCTGGGGGTTCAAAGTGCTCACTATGCATCTAGATAAGTTCCTTAGGGGGTCTAGTTTCCAAAATGGGGTCATTTGTGGGGGAGCTCCAAAGTTTACGCACACAGGGGCTCTGCAAACACAACATGGTGTCCGCTAACGATTGGAGCTAATTTTCCATTCAAAAAGTCAAATGACGCTCCTTCCCTTCTGAGCCATGCCTTGAGCTCAAACAGTGGTTTTCCCCCACATATGGGGTACCAGTGTACTCAGGACAAACTGGACAACAACTTTTGGGGTCCAATTTATCCTGTCACCCTTGGGAAAATAAAAAATAGCGGGCTAAAAAATCATTTTTGAGGAAAAAAAATTATTTTTTTATTTTCACTGCTCTGCGTTATAAACTTCTGTGAAGCACTTGGGGGTTCAAAGTGCTCAACACACATCTAGATAAGTTCCTTCGGGGGTCTAGTTTCCAAAATGGGGTCACTTGTGGGGGAGCTCCAATGTTTAGGCACACAGGGGCTCTCCAAATGCGACATGGTGTCCGCTAACGATTGGAGCTAATTTTCCAATCAAAAAGTCACATGGCGCTCCTTCCCTTCCGGGCCTTGCGGTGCGCCCAAACAGTGGTTTATGACCACATATGAGATATTGATGTACTCAGGAGAAATTGCCCAACAAATTTTAGGATCCATTTTATCATGTTGCCCATGTGAAAATGAAAAAACTGAGGCCAAATAAAATTTTTGTGAAAAAAAAAAGTACTTTTTTTTTTTACAGATCAATTTGTGAAAAACCTGGGGGTTCAAAGTGCATACTATGCATCTAGATAAGTTCCTTGGAGGGTCTAGTTTCCAAAATGGGCTCACTTGTGGGGGAGCTCCAATGTTTAGGCACACAGGTACTCTTAAAACAAGACATGGCAACCGCTAAACATTCAAGCATATTTTACATTCAAAAAGTAAAATGGCGCTCCTTGCCTTCTGAGCCCTGCCGTGCGCCCAAACAGTGGTTTATGACCACATATGAGGTATCAGTGTACTCAGGAGAAATTGCCCAACAAATTTTAGGATACATTTTATCCTGTTACCCATGTGAAAATGAAAAAACTGATGCTAAAATAAAATTTTGGTTGGAAAAATTAAAATGTCCATTTTTTCATTCCATGTTGCTTTAGTTCCTGTGAAGCACCTGAAGGGTTAATAATCTTCTTGAATGTAGTTTTGAGTAGCTTGAGGGGTGCAGTTTTTAGAATGGTGACACTTTTGGGTATTTTCTGCCATATAGACCCCTCAAAGTGACTTCAAATGTGAGGTGGTCCCTAAAAAAATGGTTTTGTAAATTTTGTTGTAAAAATGAGAAATTGCTGGTCAACTTTTAACCCTTATAACTTCCTAACGAAAAAAAATGTTGTTTCCAAAATTGTGCTGATGTAAAGTAGACATGTGGGAAATGTTATTTATTAACTATTTTGTGTCACATAACTCTCTGGTTTAACAGAATAAAAATTCAAAATTTGAAAATTTCTAAATTTTCGCCAAATTTCCATTTTTTTCACAAATAAACGCAAAAATTATCGACCTAAATATACCACTATCATGAAGCCCAATATGTCACGAAAAAACCATCTCGGAATTGCTAGGATGCGTTGAAGCGTTCGTGAGTTATTACCTCATAAAGGGACATTGGTCAGAATTGCAAAAAATGGCCAGGTCATTAAGGTCAAAATAGGCTGGGTCATGAAGGGGTTAAAAGTTAATACTGGTCCTAAATCTATACTAAAGTGCTATGTGAGGGACAAAAATAGTAAGGCTACAGTATAAATACCAATTAAATAACATAGTTCAGCCTTTCTAGAGAAAACTAAGCTGTATACCTGTGACAAGTGATGTTCCCACTTTCCCTACGCGCTTTTCGCCAGGCGTGACTTCTTCTGGGTGCCTCCCAGATTTTCTCATCATAGTAGCTAAAAAAAAATCTAGTATGTTTAAAAGTCATTTTGTTGATTGATGTTCTCCCAAGAGCAGAGAATTAGGTTACATTAGGTTTGAGGGTCTCCGAACACTTGGATCTGGCCCTGATCATGTAATTAAAGCATAGGAAGGGACTGATGGCCATAAATATATATATTTTTTTTAAGTCATATCTGTAGGTTCTACATATCCTCTACATGATTGTAAATTACTTCATTCTTTAAGACAGGACTTCAAAGGTTTAGTATCTTACTGACAAAAACCTGTTAAGAGTAGTGAAGCTGTCAGACGGGTAGAACGAAGCACAACATACAATTATAGTTACCTGCTGTATTCTTGTAAAAGGACTGTCCTCCATACAGGGCGTGAGTGTCTGTGAAGGCGAATTAGGGAAAAAGGTAACCTGGGATATGACAAAAGTAACATATTGTGTATGGCAATTCAATAAAAAAATAATAAGAATTTTGTAGGTTGATGCTTGATATGGATATTGGGTTTAGATTCAAGCTTTTTACTGTTTTCTTACGTATTTCTTTTATTACATTATTTATTTTTTATTTTAATTTTTATACATTTTCCATAGTTATTACCAAACTTTTCATGATGTCACTTCCAGCACGTACAGTAGAAAAAGTCACAGGCACAAGTGCTATTAATGAAATAAGGATCCATGCACAAAATTTATAGGAATTCATTAGGTTACCTCTGCAACTGACCTGTCCACAGTGGCGTAGCAACTGTTTGTGGCGCCTGGGGTGGTCGAAAAATTTGCCGCCCCTTTGGTCGTTGATAATACGGAAGCATCCGAAGAGCCCACACTACACTCAAAGATCTAATTTTTAGTCTGCTACTAACTCTGCTATTATTTCTACATTTCTAGACTTTCATCTTCTTGCAGTTCTCTCTATATATATATGTATTAGCTTGATGATGCTGGATGAAGACCTAATGGCTTTTTTAATAATAATTTTTAATAATGTGACAGAAAAAAAAACAGAAAGTATATGGGGAGATGTTCGAGGACACGTATATGGGGGGGATGTACGAGGACACGTATATGGGGGGATGTACGAGGACATGTATATATGGATATGGGGAGATGTTCGAGGACACGTATATGGGGGGGATGTACGAGGACACGTATATGGGGGGATGTACGAGGACATGTATATATGGATATGGGGGATGTACGAGGACACGTATATGGGGGGATGTACGAGGACACGTATATGGGGGGATGTACGAGGACATGTATATATGGATATGGGGGATGTACAAGGACACGTATATGGGGGGATGTACGAGGACATGTATATATGGATATGGGGGATGTACGAGGACACATATATGGGGGATGTACGAGGACACGTATATATGGAGGGATGTACGAGGACACATATATGGGGGATGTACGAGGACATGTATATATGGATATGGGGGATGTACGAGGACACATATATGGGGGATGTACGAGGACACGTATATATGGAGGGATGTACGAGGACACGTATATGGGGGGATGTACGAGGACATGTATATATGGATATGGGGGATGTACGAGGACACGTATATGGGGGGATGTACGAGGACATGTATATATGGATATGGGGGATGTACGAGGACACATATATGGGGGATGTACGAGGACACGTATATATGGAGGGATGTACGAGGACACATATATGGGGGGATGTACGAGGACATGTATATATGGATATGGGGGATGTACGAGGACACATATATGGGGGATGTACGAGGACACGTATATATGGAGGGATGTACGAGGACACGTATATGGGGGGATGTACGAGGACATGTATATATGGATATGGGGGATGTACGAGGACACGTATATGGGGGGATGTACGAGGACATGTATATATGGATATGGGGGATGTACGAGGACACATATATGGGGGATGTACGAGGACACGTATATATAGGGGGGATGTACAAGGACACGTATATGGGGGGATGTACGAGGACATGTATATATGGATATGGGGGATGTACGAGGACACGTATATATGGGGGGATGTATGAGAACACTTATATGGGGGATGATTATTGTATTAGGACACCTGTGGTGTGATGTCTATGTGGCATGTGACAGCTGTCTGTGGCTTCTCCCGTACAGATGTTGGTGGTGCATTCTCCGGTAATGGCCGCGGTGCACCCAGCAGCCTCTCCCACAAGTCGCCCCCATACCATGCTCCCCAGTATCCCACCTCACCCCGTGCAGTACTGTCCTACCCTTTTCCTCTCGCTCCCAGCCGGGGCAGCAGCACCTCCATATTCTTTCCTCCTCCCGGGAGCATCAATAGGGAAGAGCCTCTGCAGCTGCTACGGTGCCAGGACGGGACAGAAAACCTAGGAAAGCAGAGCTGCTGCTGTGCTGACACATGCGCAGAGTGTACACACACACAGGCGTACACACACAGGTGTATACACACACACAGGCATACACAAACAGGCGTACACACACACATAGATGTATATACACACATACACACAGGTGTATACACACACACACAGACACACACAGGCATACACACACAGGCGTACACACACAGACACACACACAGGTGGATACACACACAGGTGTACACACACACACATAGGTGTACATACACACACACAGTTGTACATACACACACACACACAGTGTGGCTGCAGGCACAGATCCTTTCGCTGCTGCACATGGTGAGACACAGGCAGTGGTGTTGGTGGCACATAACTGCACACAATGGAGGCAGATACACACCCAGCGCAGCCTGTGATGAGGATGACAGCTGCCTGCACACAGGGCCGCCGGGGGCAGCCGCAGACCACCTTACCCCAGCCCCGCACTCACCAGCTCACTGCTTGGCTCTTCCTAACATGGCTCCTTGTGTGCATCACATTCCTAGCAGCCGCACACCATCCCACCATGACAGTCCTCCAGTGCAGCGGGGCTGACATCAGCACTGCCTCTGCCCAGCGCAGCGCCGCTCACTGAGGGTCCAGGCGGAGAGGAGGGAGAAGCTGCTAGGTAGCAGGGGTACAGCGGCTCCCGATAGAAGGATGGAGGAAGGGTGGGAAGAGGCTGCATTACCCCCTCACTGCACAGCCTCGCAGGCCGAAATGTACAGTCAGTGAGTCCAGGCTCCGCGCTTCTCCCACAGAGGAGAGGAATTGCTTCTGCTGCTGCGCTGCCCCCACACACGTGCCGCCTGGGGCGGTAACCGCCCCCCCCCACGCTACGCCACTGCCTGTCCACCAAGCTCCCTACATCTTTCCACGCTTGTTAGATGGATGAACAGAAGGACAGGATTGCTTGAATACTTTTTTACTTTAATTTTCATTTTTATGCTTTTGCTTTTTTTTTCTATCCTGCTTTCAAGAGCCATAACTTTTTCTTTTTTTCCATCCATATAGCCGTGTGAAGGCTTTGTTTTTTTTTCCACTATTGTTTTTGGGGTTTTATTTTATTATTTTTATTATTTATATACAGTTCATTGTCCAGTAAAAAATAACCTTCAAATATTTTATTAGTTGCAAAAAATTTTGAAGTTTAACCCCTTTACCCCCAAGGGTGGTTTGCACGTTAATGACCGGGCTAATTTTTACAATTCTGACCACTGTCCCTTTATGAGGCAATAACTCTGGAACACTTCCATGGATCCTGGTGGTTCTGACATTGTTTTCTCGTGACATATTGTACTTCATGTTAGCGGTAAAATTTCTTTGATATGACTTGCGTTTCTTTGTGAAAATAAAGGAAATTTGGTGAAAATTTTGAAAATTTCACAATTTTCCAACTTTGAATTTTGATGCCCTTAAGGGCAGTCTCTGCCTGCTCCTGGAACACTGCGATCATGTTTTGTCGCAGTGTGCTGGGGGTTAAAGTGTCAGGTGTCAGCTGTGAGAATCAGCTGACACTTGGCCATGATCAGCCCCAATCCCCCCCCCCCGGTGAGTGCACAAGGAAAGTCTAGAAGCAATTGGATGAAACTGAATGAGAGGAGACACAGATTAGATATTAGAAAAAACTTTTTGACAGTTAGAGTGGAACAGGCTGCCACGAGAGGTGGTGAGTTCTCCTTCAATGGAAGTCTTCAAACAGAGGCTGGACAGACATCTGTCTGGGATGATTTAGTGAATCCTGCTTTGAGCAGGGGGTTGGACCAGATGGCCCAGGAGGTCCCTTCCAACTCTACCATTCTATGATTCTACTATTCTGGCCATGGTCATAGGAGCCCAGGGCACATGAACGGAATAGTACGTCAAAGGTCAGAAAGGGGTTAAAAAAGACTTACTTCTTTTTTCTTTCTTACTTATTTTTTTCTGTTGATGGAGCTGTTTGCTTTAGTTTTTATTGGTACATTTAGGGTAATGTTTTCACTTTTTATTATATTATTACAAATTGATAATTTTTATCCCTTGCAGATTTTACCCTACTGGTTAAATAATTTGATATTTTTAGACGTCGGACCTTTGAGGACATAGCAATACAAAATATATTATTTTTTTTATTATTCATTTATTTTGGAAATGTCTTTTTTTTGTTGATTTGACTGCAGATTACTGAATACCAACAGTGTTGAAGATGCTCACTTTCAGGATTCTCCTCTATTACCTGCTCGAGTGCTTTGATGCTGGAGGTCACTTTCCGGCAAAACTTTTCAATTCAAGAAAAGAATGGGATGTTCTATGCCTAGCATAGATATTTGCTCCTTGATGACACAGCTCAGCAAAGTGGCAGCAGCAGTAGTACGTAATAGTCCTGTACTACACATCCGGAAGAGCATGAAGTCATAAAGAACAGGATACAGCATGTGACCAGATTCCAGTGTGGGCAGATGCTTGCTGAACCTGTCTATCGAACATAGCATCATGGAGCTACTATGACTGAATGATCCAGTAATGGAGCCTGTAAACGAGAAAAAACAGATGACTGTGAAATGACATCAATGCACAGGGACATGTTCATACATCTCAGTGTAAACTCATGCCCCGCGAGCCTCTAATCTTCTCTTGTGAATTCATTTCCACATGCAAACGTCTGTGCCTAATAAGATAATTGCCGTCAAAACATTTATACTAAACATTATATAAGATCCTCCATAAAGAGGACTCGGAATTTATTTTTGTGTCATTCCTCGGAATGTATGTAATATAAGGCATGTGTGTGTACTGTATGTAACGTCTAAAAATGCATGAAAGTGTATGCACAGTATGTATAAGTCCTCATAACATATGTGTAAATTAACAGGAACATGTCACCAAAGCAAATGTAGCAACACAGGATATGGGAGAAAAGCTTGTCCTGCACATTTCGTGCCTGTGTAGGAGAACAGAGCATGGAGACAAAGTGTTGCAACACCGTACGGCCTCCAGACTTGAAAACCCTGCGGAACTATTCACAAAGAGAACAGTTGCAGAGGGGCCAGAATTAGACAGTGACCATGACGAAACCAGCCTTCGATATAACAGGTCAGCACACGAAAACCGGAGATCTGGCACCAAGAGAGGTGGCAGAGGCTCTAGCTGCACTCCAGCAGTCAAGATAGTAGGCCACAGCCACGGTTACCAGCTACAACAGTCAAGTACTGAAGATCAAAGAAACGCCGTTCAAGGTCCAGACTGCACTCGTCGAAGGTCAAGCACCGAAGACCCGAATGATGCCTGTCAAGGTTTCCGACCCAAACAAGGCCGATCAACATTCGAGGACCAGCCCGCACCGATATAGAATGAGGAAACGCTCCTTGGCAGTCAAGCTCCAAAGAGGTCCTGAGAATACCCGGCCAGAGACTTCAGCCTGGGCTGGTGATCAAAGAAGACAAGTGAGACGGGTTGTCACTTCCAGCACAGACTTACGATACAAAAACTTGCACCTAGTGAGAAGGAACTGGAGTTTCTTATTGTATACTAATCTATATATCTCTGTTATATAATTACTTGTCACATACATAATGTCCTTTTGTGATTTGTCATTTTCAGTGTCCCTGTTTCTATTTTATATTGTTAATCCAATGAGTAAATTGTTGTTTCTACCTGATGTCTGCTGTTGCATTCACTCACCTACTTACACCTGTCTCCCACGTCCCGTGCCTGTCTCCCACGTCCCGTGCCTGTCTCAGACGTTCCGTGCCTGTCTCACACGTTCCATGATTCTATATTTGATTTGGTGATATGCTTCTGTTAAATTATGCAACCTTTATTGGCTTTTTTTGTATTTTAAGTGTTTAGACTCTTATCATTTTTACTTGAGACCACTTGGGATGCATCAATTCCTTTGTAATTGCTACTCATATTTCCTGGTTTCAGCATCAGGCGTAAACAGAAAGTAAATGTGGCAGGAAGATGAGACACCTCCTCCTGCCACATGCACTTTCTGCTCTTTGGAGCACCAGGTTGCCTTGGCATCCTGGGACACACAGCATAGTGTTGATTCATATATATTTTGTTTGCATGCTATAGCGCCACAGAGTGCAACTTTATTTGCTAATTATATAAGGAGATGGCTACTGTCACAGGGCAGTAAGGGGAAAACAGATGATGTGGAACCAGGGCCCCTGAACTGCCCCTCAGGCTAAGGGGGTGCCCTGTCTTTCCTTAACTTGGGGGTACACTTAAAGGTAGTGAGGTCCAAGTCCCCGACCTGTGCCTGTCTCCAGTTTAGCCCTGAGCTAAACCCCCAACCCCCTCCCCAGGAGGTGAGACTGAGAAAAAGTGTACCACCCAAAAAACCCAACGGAAATATACAACAGACGGGGTAAAAATAAAACAGAACTTAGCTTGCTCTGCTGCAATGCTCCTGGACAGCAGAGATAGCACTTGACAACAGCAAACAACTGAAGCACCACAGAACTCAGCTCCTGAACTACAGCTAGGTTGGTCTCCCAAGAGAAAGTGTATAACCAACAGTGATTAGCAGCACCTGAACTCCTTTTATAGGAAGGAGGGGGAGAAGTCACCACCTGCATAAATAATTAAACACATGCAGTTTCCATGCAGTAACCCCGGTGGCCAGATCTGACAGAGCCAAAAAATGGATCATGACTAGTGTTGAGCGATACCACCCTATACTGAAAAATATCGGATCGGAATGGATCGGCCGATCTAAAAAAAGTATCGGGTATCGCCAATTCCGATCACGGAAAGTCCCATTCAAGTCAATGGAACAGAAATATCGGAATTAAAAAAAAACCTTTTTTTCCCTGTAGGTTAATTCTACATGAAGAAAAACAACTAATAATAATGTATTGTGGGAGGTGTAGGAGACATTAAAGCCATAGAGGTTTAGCCCAATCAAATGGAATAGCAGTAATTTGTTTTTTTAAAGACTTTCGTAGTTACAAAGATATTGACTATGTTAAAGTCTTTAATATTTTGTCAGATATGTATGTTTCACTACTTCCATGCTCTTCACCTTCTTTTTTACTTCTCCCACACTTTCTCCTTCATCATCCTCAGCAGCATCTTTTTCATCAACTTCTTCTTCACCTTATTCATCTTTTTCTTCTTCTTCTTCACCTTCTTCCTATTTTTTTTTTTTACATTCATCATATTCTTCTTATTCAACTATTATTCTTCTTCATATTCTACTTCTTCATCTTCTTATTTGTGTCAGGCATTCCTGTAGTTGTAATCTATAAAAGTTTGAAGATTACACCTTCCGTTCAGCCTGTCACAAAAGATTTACAACTGGATTTGTCCGCGTTCAGTTTGGCCTGCAGCAGCAGGCCTTTTCCAGGGGCACCACGAGGAGGATCGGACTCACCCCCATACACTGCTTAGTCTTCATCTGCTTATAAATTAGATAATAACATTTGCTCAGATTTTTAGTCTTATGCTTAATGTTCTTCTGCTTTTGGTTTTTATGCTTCTTGTTCTTCTGTCTCTTGTTGTTCTGCATCTTGGTGGTTGTCTTCATGTTCTTTGTCCTCTTGGTCATCTTCTTCAGGGTCATCTTTTAGGTATTCTTCTGTGTGGTCTTCAGGGTCGTCGTCTTCAGGGTCATTGTCAGGGAGATTCAGAGTGAGAATCAAAACCCATTTCCACAAGCTTGAACTTGGAAAAGTAGCAGAAGGTACAAGAAGGCTGAGGAACTGCCGAGAACCAGCTGTCAGTACTGGAACCCGGATGGGAAGCAGAAGGAACAATAGCAAATGGAACTAGCGAGGACCAGCTGACGGTGCCAGAACCCGGAGGGGCAGCAGAAGGAACAAGAGCCAATGGCACAACTGTGGACCAGCTGACGGTGCTGGAACACGGTTACTAAGCAGGAGGTACCTGTGCTACAAAGCACTACTAAGGACCAGCAGATGTTGCTCGAACTCGGATACCAAGAAGGAGGCACCTAGGCCAAAGACTCTGATGAAAACCAGCTGGCGGTGCTGGAACCCGGATGGGTAGCAGAAGGAACAATAGCAAATGGAACTAGCGAGGACCAGCTGACGGTGCTGGAACCCGGAGGGGCAGCAGAAGGAACAAGAGCCAATGGCACAACTGTGGACCAGCTGACGGTGCTGGAACACGGTTACTAAGCAGGAGGTACCTGTGCTACAAAGCACTACCAAGGACCAGCAGACGTTGCTGGAACTCGGATACCAAGAAGGAGGCACCTAGGCCAAAGGCACTGCCGAGAGCCAGCTGACGGTGCTGGAACCCAGATGGGTAGCAGAAGGTACCCATGAAAAAAACAAAGTTGCAATGCAAGGCCGTGAGCCGGCCGCAGTTACCGAAACCCACAGTCCTACAGGGGGTGCTTGTCCTATTGGCACTACGGAACCAGCCTTTATTACCAGAACCCGCAGCCCACATAGGAAGCACCGAAACTGCAGGCACCATAGACTCGGCTAACCCAACCGCAACACGACAGGACAACGTATTGGTGGCAAAGTGACGTTGACACTACCCGAAAACAGCAGGCGTGCTGGAACCACGCTGGGCAGGAGGGAGTGCCCATGCCAAAGACACTTCCGAGAACCAGCTGACGGTGCTGGAACCCGGATGGGTAGCATTAGCTACAAGAGTCAATGGAACTACCGAGAACCAGCTGACGGTGCTGGAACCCAGAGTGGCAGCAGAAGGAACAACAGCCAATGGCACAACCATGGAACAGCTGACGGTGCTGGAACACGGTTACTAAGCAGGAGGTACCTGTGCTACAAAGCACTACCAAGGACCAGCAGACGTTGCTGGAACTCGGATACCAAGAAGGAGGCACCTAGGCCAAAGGCACTGCCGAGAACCAGCTGACGGTGCTGGAACCCGGATGGGTAGCAGAAGGTACCCATGAAAAAAACAAAGATGCAAGGCCATGAGCCGGCCGCAGTTACCGAAACCTACAGTCCTACGGGGGTGCTTGTCCTATTGGCACTAAGGAACCAGCCTTTATTACCAGAACCCGCAGCCCACATAGGAAGCACCGAAACTGCAGGCACCATAGACTCGGCTAACCCGACCGCAACACGACAGGACAACGTATTGGTGGCAAAGTGACGTTGACACTACCCGGAAAAAGCAGGCGCGCTGGAACCAGGCTGGGCAGGAGGGAGTACCCGTGCCAAAGAAACTTCTGAACAGCAACTGGCGATGTTGGAGCCCAGGATCAATCACGGAGCAGGCCTGAGGCCTACTTGGAGCAAGTTTTAGATCGGTTGTACACTACAACTGATTGTAACCGTGCTCCACTTAGGCCTCTGGCTCTACTGTCTCAAGTATTTCCCCTGGCCTCCAACCCCACAAGTTGCTGCTCTGAAGTGGCGTCTGCACAATCCACACTTGTTCCTGGGTTACAGGAGCTCTGTCACGTCAGTGGATCCTCTGATGTGTGTCTGGCAAGGTCTCCTGCTCTGTCCACATTCCCACTACTAGTAATGGGAATGTGGACAGAGCAGGAGACATTGCCGGACACACATCAGGGGATCCACTGACGTGACAGAGCCCCTGTAACCCAGGAACAAGTGTGGATTGTGCAGACGCCACTTCAGAGCAGCAACTGGCGGGGTTGGAGGCCAGGGGAAATACTAGAGACAGTAGAGTCAGAGGCCTAAGTGCAGCATGGTTAAAAATCAGTAGTAGTGTGACTGTGTAGGCAGCAGGAGACTTTGCCATCCACACAGCAGGGGAGCAGCTGGCGTTACTGAACCCCACTGACACAGGAGCGAGTGTTTCTATCTGTGCGGACGGCACTTCCAAGCTACAACTGGCTGTGTTGGAGCCCAGGATCAATGCTCCGAGCAGGCTGAGGCCTACTTGGAGCAAGTAGAAAATAAGATGTTGCGTGATTTTGGAGGCAGCAGGAGACTTTGCCATCCGCACAGCAGGGGAACAGCTGGCGTTACTGAACCCCACTGACACCGGAGCGAGTGTTTCTATCTGTGCGGACGGCACTTCCAAGCTACAACTGGCTGTGTTGGAGCCCAGGATCAATGCTCCGAGCAGGCTGAGGCCTACTTGGAGCAAGTAGAAAATAAGATGTTGCGTGATTTTGGAGGCAGCAGGAGACTTTGCCATCCGCACAGCAGGGGAACAGCTGGCGTTACTGAACCCCACTGACACCGGAGCGAGTGTTTCTATCTGTGCGGACGGCACTTCCAAGCTACAACTGGCTGTGTTGGAGCCCAGGATCAATGCTCCGAGCAGGCTGAGGCCTACTTGGAGCAAGTAGAAAATAAGATGTTGCGTGATTTTGGAGGCAGCAGGAGACTTTGCCATCCGCACAGCAGGGGAACAGCTGGCGTTACTGAACCCCACTGACACCGGAGCGAGTGTTTCTATCTGTGCAAACGGCACTTCCAAGCTACAACTGGCTGTGTTGGAGCCCAGGATGAAGCATGCAGCAGGCGGAGGCCAAGTTGCAGCTGGTTTTATAGAGGTTTTAGCCTACTACTGATTGTAACCTTGCTCCACTATGGCCTCCGGCTCCACTGTCTCTAGTATTTCCCCTGGCCTCCAACCCCGCCAGTTACAGCTCTGAAGAGGCGTCTGCACAATCCACACTTGTTCCTGGGTTACAGGGGCTCTGTCACATCAGTGGATCCCCTGATGTGTGTCCGGCAAGGTCTCCTGCTCTGTCCACATTCCCACAACTAGTAATGGGAATGTGGACAGAGCAGGAGACATTGCCGGACACACATCAGGGGATCCACTGACATGACAGAGCCCCTGTAACCCAGGAACAAGTGTGGATTGTGCAGACGCCACTTCAGAGCAGCAACTCGCGGGGTTGGAGGCCAGGGGAAATATTAGACAGTAGAGCCAGAGGCCTAAGTGGAGCATGGTTAAAAATCAGTAGTAGTGTGACTGTGTAGGCAGCAGGAGACTTTGCCATCCACACAGCAGGGGAGCAGCTGGCGTTACTGAACCCCACTGACACAGGAGCGAGTGTTTCTATCTGTGCGGACGGCACTTCCAAGCTACAACTGGCTGTGTTGGAGCCCAATCCACACTTGTTCCTGGGTTACAGAGGCTCAGTCACGTCAGTTGATCCCCTGATGTGTGTCTGGCAAGGTTTCCTGCTCAGTCCTCATTCACACTACTAGTAATGGGAATGTGGACAGAGCAGGAGACATTGCCGGACACACATCAGGGGATCAACTGAGGGGACTGAGCCCCAGTAACTCAGGAACAAGTGTGGATTGTGCAGACGCCACTACAGAGCATCAAGAGCATCAACTGGCGGGGTTGGAGGCCAGGGGAAAAACTAGAGACAGTGGAGCCAGAGGCCTAAGTGGAGCACGGTTAAAAATCAGTAGTAGTTTGAATGTGGATGGAGCAGGAGACTTTGCCGTCTACACAGCAGGGGAACAGCTGGCATTACTGAACCCCACTAACACAGGAGCTATTTTTTTTTTTCTCTGTGAAGACGGCACTTCTGAACACCAACTAGCGTTGCTGGAGCCCAGGTTGAGGCATGGAGCAGGCTGAGGCCTGATGTTGTTGGCATGTGGATGGAGCAGGAGATTTTGCCGTCTACACAGCAGGGGAACAGCTGGCATTGCTGAACCCCACTAACACAGGAGCTAGTGTGTTTTTCTCTGTGAAGACCGCACTTCTGAACACCAACTAGCGTTGTTGGAGCCCAGGTTGAGGCATGGAGCAGGCTGAGGTCTGATTTTGTTGGCATGTGGAGGCAGCAGGAGACTTTGCCGTCTACACAGCAGGGGAACAGCTGGCGTTTCTGAACCCCACTAACACGGGAGCTAGTGTGTTGTTCTCTGGGAAGACGACACTTCTGAACACCAACTGGCATTGTTGGAGCCCAGGTTGAGGCATGGAGCAGGCTGAGGCCTGATGTTTTGGGCATGTGGAGTCAGCAGGAGACATTGCCGTCTACACAGCAGGGGGAACAGCTGGCGTTACTGAACCCCACTAACACAGGAGCTAGTGTGTTTTTCTCTGTGAAGACAGCACTTCTGAACACCAACTGGCGTTGTTGGAGCCCAGGATGAGGCATGCAGCAGGCGGAGGCCAACTTGCAGCTGGTTTTATAGAGGTTGTAGACTACAACTGATTGTAACCGTGCTCCACTTAGGCCTCTGTCTCCACTGTCTCTAGTATTTCCCCTGGCCTCCAACCCCGCCAGTTACAGCTCTGAAGTGGCGTCAGCACAATCCACACTTGTTCCTGTGTTACTGGGGCTCAGTCCCGTCAGTTGATCCCCTGATGTGTGTCCGGCAAGGTCTCCTGCTCTGTCCTCATTTACACTACTAGTAATGGGAATGTGGATAGAGCAGGAGACCTTGCCGGACACACATCAGGGGATCAACTGACGTGACTGAGCCCAAGTAACACAGGAACAAGTGTGGATTGTGCAGATGCCACTTCAGAGCTGTAACAGGCGGGGTTGGAGGCCAGGGGAAATACTAGAGACAGTGGAGCCAGAGGCCTAAATGGAGCACGGTTAAAAATCAGTAGGAGTTTGAATCTGGATGGTGCAGGAGACTTTGCCATCCACACAGCAGGGGAGCAGCTGGCGTTACTGAACCCCACTAACACAGGAGCTAGTGTGTTTTTCTCTGTACGGACGACACATCTGAGCGACAACTGGCTGTGTTGAAGCCCAGGGATTATAGGTCAGGTGGTAGAAACATGAACACAACAGGAGACCTGGATACAGTTGCCAACCAATTATTTATTCGGGAAGAGGACTGGCAAATTCTAGAGAGATCCAGGCCTTGTTCATTTTCAGAAAAGTAAGCCGGTCGACGTTATCGGAAGATAGTCGCGTGCGACGGTCTGTTAGTACACCACCTGCGGCACTAAAGACGCGTTCCGATAATACACTGGCAGCAGGGCAAGCCAGCACCTCCATTGCATATTGGCTGAGCTCCAGCTTAGAGACCCAAAACTTGAAGGGGGAAGAGCCATCTGGGATTACACTGACAGGGCAAGACATGTAGTCTGTCACCATCTGACGGAAACGTTGCCTCCTGCTGACTGGAGCCGTCTGTGATGGTGTAGACAATTTTGGTGGACACACAAAACTTTGCCACATTTGGGCCATACTGGTCTTGCCTTGTGCTGAGGCGCTGCCTCTGCTCCCTCTTTGTGCAGAGCTTCCTCCACTGCCTCGACGCACAGAGCTGCTTTGTAAAGCACTAGCACCATTGCTGTCGGGTGGAATGGAAAACATGATGGACTGCACCAGTGTGTCTTGGTACTTCCGCAGTTTACGCTCCCGGTTCAACGTTGGTATGAGGCTTTGTAAGTTGTCCCGGTAGCGATGATCTAGGAGGGTGTACACCCAATAATCAGCCGTGTAGAGAATGTTGGCGATGTGGCGGTCGTTTCTCAGGCACTGCAGCATGAAATCAACCATGTGCTGCAGACTCCCAACTGCCAAAAAAACGCTGTCCCCTGCTTGAGGCGTGATCTCTGCCTGCTCTGCATCACCCCACCCTCGCTGTACATACTGACTAGAGCTTTGTGCACCTCCCTCCTCTGGAGAGATGTCTTCCTCCTCCATCGACTCCTCCTCATCCTCCTCACAAAGTGTCCCCTGCCTAGGCCTTTGTGAGGAACCACGTAGCGCAGACTGTCCAGAAGCAGATGGCATTTGGGACTCCTCATCCTCCACCTCTTCCGAAACCTCATCCCTTAGTGCTTGCAGTGTTTTTTGAAGCAGGCAGATAAGGGGGACAGTCATGCTGACTAGTGCATCATCTGCACTCGCCATCCGCGTGGAATCATCGAAGGCCGCAAAACGAGGCAGATGTCCTTCATAGAGGCCCACTCAGTGGTGCTGAAGTGTGACCGGCGCACAGTGCGACTTGTTTGCACCTGATGCAGCTGGTACTCCATGACTGCTGCCTGCTGCTCACACAACCGCTCCAACATATGTAACGTTGAATTGCACCTGGTGGGTAGGTCACATATGATGCGATGTTCCGGAAGGCGGAATCGGCGCTGCAGAGCAGCAAGGCGTGATCTTGCCATGCTGGAACGCCGCAAGTGAGCGCACTCTATGCGGACCTTGTGCAGCAGTGCATCAAGATCCGGATAGTCCCTCAGAAAGCTCTGCACGACCAAGTTCAGCACATGTGCCAGACATGGGATGTGAGTGAGGTTGCCTAGACCAAGAGCTGCCACCAGATTTCGGCCATTGCCACACACTACCAAGCCCGGCTGGAGATTCGCTGGCACAAACCACACGTCGCTCTCCTGCTTGATGGAATTCCAGAGCTCCTGCGCTGTGTGGCTTCGATTCCCCAAAGAAATTAATTTGAGTACGGCCTGTTGACGTTTGGCCACGGCTGTGCTCATATCGGTCGTAACAGGCTCCTGCTGCGCTGTTTCTGAGGAACTTGAGTAGGAGGAGGAGTCTATGTGTAGAGACTGGATTCCTGCAATCCGTGGAGTTGGCAGAACACGTACAGCGCCACTCTCCAGATCTGTACCAGGCTCCACAACATTGACCCAATCGGCAGTGAGGGAAAGGTATCGTCCCTGTCCATGGTTACTGGTCCACGCATCGGTGGTCAGGTGGACCTTGCTACTAACAGCGTTTAGTAGCGCATGTTTTATTTTTCCCTTCACATGTTTTTGCAGGGCAGGGATGGCTCACCTGCAGAATTAAAAGCGGCTGGGCACGGTGTATTGTGGGACTGCCAATGCCATGAAGTCCCGGAAGGTGTCAGTCTCCACCAGCCTGAATGACAGCATTTCAAGTGCCAGTAGTTTGGCAATGCCAGCATTCAGAGCCTGTGCTCGGGGATGGTTTGCCAAGTATGGCTGCCTTTTATCCCATGCCTGTGCTACCGATGGCTGTCGAGTGGCCTGGGAGTGTGAGGATGACTGGGAACGTGGTGCTGTGGGTGGAATGTCACAGGGTCTCCGGACAACAGTGCCAGAGGTTCTTCCTTAGTGATCCTGTGAGGAAGCCGAACCAGCTGTGTGTGAGCTGGAGGAAGAGGCCCCAACACAAGCTGAAGAGGTGGTAGGTGGTGCTGTACGTTGGCCTACGTCTTCAGTGTGTCTGTGTAACTCCACCTCGTGCTTGGTCCGCACATGTTTCCACATATTATTGGTATTGAGGTTGCTGACATTTTTCCCTCTTTTGACTCTCTGATGACACAGCTTGCATTTGACAAAGCAAATATCATCTGCAACTGTGTCAAAAAAGGACCACACACTGCAAGTCTTGGGAGCGCCCGTTTTGCCTTTTGAAAGAGGAATGTTCCTAACGGGTGCCGAAGTGGATGCTACAGGCAACCAAGTCTGCCCCCTCCCTCTCCCTCCTGTTTTGGCCGTTCGGGGAATCTCTTCCTCAGAGCTGCTCCCACCACCTTCCTGTTCCTCACGCCTTTAGAGCCCCGATGTTTCAGACAGTTCACTATCTCACAATAGAAACTGCGTACAATATTGAATAAATCTCTTAATGTACAGGGTGGGCCATTTATATGGATACACCTAAATAAAATGGGAGTGGTTGGTGATATCAACTTCCTGTTTGTGGCACATTGCCATGGCGGGCATTTTGAAGTCGGCCATTTTGGATCCAACTTTATTTTTTCCAATGGGAAGAGGGTCATGTGACGCATCAAACTTATTGAGAATTTCACAAGAAAAACAATTGTGTGCTTGGTTTTTACGTAGCTTTATTCTTTCATGGGTTATTTACAAGTTTATGACCACTTATGAAGTGTGTTCAAAGTACTGCCCATTGTGTTGGATTGTCAATGCAACCATTTTCTCCCATTCTTGAGACACTCATAGCAACACCGCAGCAACTCTAATGTGAACCTAGCCTTAGGAAACCGACCACCTCTGACCAGTAACCTTAAGGTGTAAACAGTAGTGTAGCTACTGGGGGTAGAGGGGGCGGCTGTCCCGGGCCTCGCGCTTAGAGAGACACACCGTGAGCCACCGCTACCCTTAACTGTATTAGTGTGTACTATTGCTCTACATTCTGTAGACTGCAGGTCACTTTAAGCCTGCGGTCTGCAGAAAGGCAGAGTAATGCATGGACAGAAGCACCAACATACACACTGGACATCAGAGTCCCTGGCACCGCACTGGACTCAATGCCCAGTGAGTGTTCCGACGCTTTGCAGATGGATTCATTAGGATCCTGGATTAAGTGAGAATATGATGTTTTTGTTTTAATTAAAAAATGTGGTGTAGCTGTGGAGGCATCATAAAGTATAGGTGCCACTCATATATTGTAGGGACTACTGTGGCAGGCCGTCATACAGTGTAGAGTGCCTTTGTACAGTGTGGAGTCTACTGTAGAAGCACCTCATAATGATAGGAACTATTGTGGGGAGCCTTTATACAGTGTTAGGGCTCCATAAATTGTGAGGGCTATTACTCAGTGTGGGAGCAAATTTGGGAGCATTAATAAACTTTGAGGGCTACTGTGGTGGGCCCTGATATAGAGTAGGGACCCACATACAGTGTGGGGCTACAGTGGGAGCCATTATATAGTGTAGGGTCTACTGTGAAGGGCATTATACAGGGTGGGCCACTTATATGGATACACCTGGGTGGGCCATTTATAAAGTTGGAATCCAAAATGGCTAACTTCAAAATGGCCACCATTGTCACCACCCATCTTGAAAAGTTCCCCCCATATACTAATGTGCCACAAACAGGAAGTTGATATCACCAATCATTCCCATTTATTTAGGTTTATCCATATAAATGGCCCACCTATGTGTATCCATATAAATGGCCCACTTTGTGCGGGCCATCACACAGTGCAAGGACTACTGTGGGGTTAATTATACTGTGTATATAAGAACTGTGGGCCTATCATTCTATGTATAGGGGAGCTGTACATAACAATGTGTATAGGGGAGATATGGACACATCATACTGTGTAAAGATGATAGGTGATCAGTGGGGACATAATTCTGGGTGTGGGGAGCTGTGGGCCCAACATACTGTGTATGGGGGAGATGTGGGGCATTATACAGCTGTATATAAAGTACCTATCGGCCCATCATACTCTGTATAGGGAAGCTGTCGGCCCATCTTACTGTGTCTAGGTGAGCAGTGGGGACTTAGTTCTGGGTATGGGGCGCTGTGGGCCCAACATACTGTGTATGGGGGAGATGTGGGGCATTATACTGTGTATAGGGGAGCTGTGGGCCCATTGTACTGTACATAGGAGAGCTGTACATGGGTGGAATCAGGAGACATTATTAAATGTTAAACACCGTGTCTGCAAATTGAGATTCTGATTTGGCTTTTATCCTAAGTCATATTACAAGACTCGTTAAAGGGTTGATTGTGACTTGTAGGATCGCTACTACCAATAGGTGGCGCTGTAGAGTAAAAGTCCTCTTTCTTTCTGAAGAGGCAATTTGCATATTATTTTCCCAGAGGAGCATTGTACGGCGAATAAGCCTCCTTACCTTGACAAGCTAGAGCTGGCATGTCACTCTCCGCAAGGAGAAACCTTACCCCTTAGACCTCAGTTCAGAGCCTCTCACCTAGCCAAATCAGATCTCATACTTTGCACTGACGAGAGCCAATAGCTCGAAAAACACTGTGTCTGCAAATTGAGATTCTGATTTGGCTTTTATCCCAAGTCATATTACAAGACTCGTTAAAGGGTTGATTGTGACTTGTAGGATCTCTATTCGCTACTACCAATAGGTGGCGCTGTAGAGTAAAAGTCCTCTTTCTTTCTGAAGAGGCAATTTGCATATAAATGTTAAATAGGCACTTAAGAAGCATTATTGGGGTTCTCAATAGTATTGTGACTGTCAAATTTGCACATGGGGCATTATTGCTTTCTCTCTAGGGGCAAAATATGGACACTGCTTTCTAGGGCACTTGCACAGGGCATTAATATGTTATAGAAGGCAATTTTACCATCTAGAGGCCACAAAGGAGGCATTTTACTTACTAGGGGCAAAGTGTTGGCATTATTATGTGGTTATGTGGGTCAGTAAGAGGAGCCATTCTTGTACAACACAGTAGGTGCCATAATAGGGACACATATGGTAGCTGCGGCTCAGCATTGGGGTAGCAGCAGGATGAGGAGGTTGTGCAGGTTGGGGATTGATGGGGACGGTACAGGAAATGTGAGACGTCAGAGGTGTCTGTTGTAATCTCTGCAGCCGAATCCCTGGCTGGAGAAGTCGTCGTGTTGGTCTGGGCAAGATGGAAAAGACTTGAAAAGAGAACGATTGCATAAGAAAAAGCATTATCTGTAAGTCACTATCTGTAATTGTGCTGTGATCTCATCCATGTTCTGCAGCACTGATATCTGCCACTATATGGAGGTAATATCAGCGTTGGTCTTTAGTAACAGCAATGTCATCGGCTGAGGTTCCCCTACACCTATTGTTAGGGTGACCACCATAGCTGTAATCAGTGTTACCTGGTTAGGGGCCCATTAAGGTGTTTATTCTCCCCTCCCGAGGTGACCCTCTAGCTGTAAACTATAAAATTGAAAATTCCCTCTGTTATTTAGAAGGAGACGATTTCTAATATGACGTCAATGGAAGAGCTGCTCGTTTTCACAAGTTCTTTGCAATTTTAGCAATCGATAAAGTTGAGCTTCCTTTTCTCAATATCTGCATTTTGTGCTGTGAAATCTGGTGACAGATCATCATCATTAAACAGTTAAATGCTCAGTTACTACTGCGCTCCTGTCATAATTGCGTAGTTGTAACATTATTCTCACTCCTAGAAGTGTCGCATTGCTATCGCCTATGGACAAACTCCCCCATACATCATGATAATCAATGAAAAAACAAAGATCATTTTAAGAAACTCAGCGAAAACACAATATAAACTGTTACATAGTACAGGTAAAAAAAATATATGCGATAATAAAAGATAAAGGGAAGCAGAATAGATACATCAGAAATACAGAAACCAATCTACCACTTGTCACGGACTGTTTATTATGAGAAAAAGCAATCACTTTTTTGGTCCGCTAAAAACCGACTCCCTGAACTAACTGAGAGAACACACTGATGAAAAACTGTGACTGTTTTTTTCATTTTTATTTGTATGACAAAAGTAGTGTGAATGAGCTCTTAGGCTAAGTTCACAAGAGTCAATAAAAAAAAAAGTCTGATTTTCATCCAGAAAAAAACAAACACATTTTTCCATCTTTTTTTCATGCAGCAGCCGTGATTAAAATTTACAAGACCAAATAGTTTCCAATGTGAAGAACTGCAACGTATCCGGAAAATTCGGACGCTATAGGGTGGATCCGTATGGGGGATTTTTTCCACTCCAAATGGACAACTCATCCGAAATATGGACAGACTAGGATATTCGGTGTTACAAATGGTCTGAACGGCTCTATTGACTAACATTGGTCCTAGGGCAGTTTATTCACAGACAGCATTCAGACTGAAAATACGATGCTTTAGACGTCATTTCTCAAGGCTCAAGAAATTTAAATGGGCTAACCTTTCCTCATTTCCAAGATCCCCTCATCAGATTTGTGGCTCTTCTTTGCACTTCTTCTAACCTCGGAGCGTCCTTTTTCTGACCTGGCTCCCAGTGCTAAGTTGCACATTCTAGATCAGGAGACACGAGTGCTGTGTAAATTGGTAGTATTACGGTAGTAAGCAGTGAGCACACTATACGGGATGTTTCATAGTCGTTCTTACATAGCATGGAGCCAGTCTCACTAACCCACACTAAAGATTTCCATCTAATAAGTCATCATGTTCTTCCTCCAACATAACAAACCAAACACATCGGCACACTAAGCCTGTGTGCACACATGCAGATTTTTCACGGTATTTTCCATGGCAATTCCGCAACTCCCTGCAGAGGGAAATGCGCAAAAAATCTGCATGCTGATTGACAGGTTGGTCATAGTGTTTGACAAGTGTGACCAACGTTTTTACTATTTAGGCTGCCTATGCAGCATCAGTAGTAAAAGATATGTTAAAAATAATAAAAAAAATAAAAAATCAGGATAGTCTCACCTTCCGGCGTCCGCAGCAGCCTTCCCGGTCCTTGCGATGCTCCCGGCAGCTCCCATTCCCAGTGATGTCTTGCGACAATGACCCCAGATGACGTAGCATCACGCGACACCGATACGTCATCACAGGTCATTGTCGCGCAAGGCATCGCTGGGACCGGGAGCTGCCGGGAGCATCACTGAGGCCTGGGGACGCCGGAAGGTGAGAATATCAATGATTTTTTATTTTAATTCTTTTCTTTACCAGGGATATGGTACCCAGAGCCTGGAGGAGAGTCTCCTCTCTTCCAGACCCTGGGTACCATCTGCACATTTTCCGCAAAAAGAATGAGCCTGCTGCATATTTTTCCACGATGCGATTTAGCCGTGGAAAAATACGCAGCATTAGCACAGCATGTGTGGAATGCCATTGAATTCAATGGCTTGCTTATTTTATGCATTTTCGCGACGAAAAAACGTGGCTAAAATGCATAACACGTAGATATTCCGGACGTGTTCACATAACCAAAGGGTGTGTGCACACGCTGCGGAATGCTCTGCGGATTTGTCCGCACGGATTTAGTAAAATCCGCAGGTAAATCCGCAGGTCAGAAGACCTGCGGTTTATCTGCGGATTAGCCTGCGGTTTATTATCTCTACAATGGAGCAGATGGCAAAGGGCAGCGGAATCCGCAGAAAGAATTGACATGTCAATTCTTTCTGTGGTTTGTAACCGCAGCAAATCCACGCTGAAAATTCCGCAGCATCTGCACTGCGGTTTTCATTTTGCATAAAAAATAAAGGTTCTGTACACCGCAGCAGAAACTGCTGCGGATCCGCAGCAGAACCCGCAGCGTGTGCACACACCCTAACCCAGCAGTGCACGTACATCACACAGCTATCTCCTCTGCCTACGTTAAAGAGAAAGGACTGCCTTGTTTTTTTGTCACTTGTGTTTGATCACAGCAGCTATTTTTTGTATAAAAGTTGCTTTATTGCAGCCACAAGGAAATAACAACATGACGACTTGACTTCTTATGCCTACTATCGGCAGGCATTACTGCTTGCCGGGGGGCGTTGTGTTTTTGATGATTGACAATTTGGATCAGCGGCATGGTAAACCACTATCCCAAACTACGCACTCTCTCATGCCGTGAGCAGAGGCTGCTTTTCCTTTGCAGCATCGGAGGAGCGCAGGGACACTAATTCAGTGATATGGCTAGTGTCAGAGCAGCACTTCACTCCTCAAGAGGGGTAACAGCCACCTCTTGATAGATTGCAGCAGTAGTTGATAACCTAGGCAACAAATAGTAAATAATAACATTTTAAAAATCCCCTTTTCTTAAGAACGGAGATGATTTTTAATAAAAAGTAAATAGCAATGCTGCTTGTTTTTACAAGCACTTTTACCCATTTACGATAATGGGAAAATCACTGTAAGGCCACGTTCACAAGTTCAGTATTTGGTCAGTATTTTACATCAGTATAAAACCAGCAGTGGCTGATACATACAGAAGACTTCACAGTCCGTACTAAGACCAAGAAATGTCCTGTGAAAGTGCCTTAAACACAGACAGTTTCTATTATAGGGCCCAGTGTGATACTGGATAGTCCCTTTAACCCCTTCCTGCTGAAGCCATATTTCATTTTTTTCAACCCCTACCTATGATGAAGCTCCTTACATGTTTTTCTGTTTTACAGTTCACATAGATGTGTGAGGTTGTTTTTTGCAGGGTACTATATTGGGAGACATATAACTTTTTAACAATTTATAAATTATTTTTTTAGAACAGGAGACGACAAAAACAATTATAAGTTAGGACTAGCAGGGTATTATTCCCACAATGCATGTCATGTAGTAATAAGAAATGACTAATATATGGAATGGATATCAATAACAGGCACGTACCAGCTGCAGGATGAGTGGGAACACTAGACCGGACACTACTGTTTGGGCAGGTTTCAGAAGGGATGAAGTACTTTATAACTTTTGAAGTGCAAATTTGGCTGGAATAGTTTACAGATGCCATGTCATAATTTCATAGCCTCCAGGGTGCTGAAATAGCAGAACCCAACCACCCCAACAAGTGACCCCATTTTGGAAACTGTTTCTCAAGGAATTTATATAGGGGTAAAGTGAAAATCTTGAGCTCCCAGAATTTTATGAGATTGGGCCATGAAAAATTAAAGGGATTGTCCTGCCTAAAATGACAAGTCTGCTGTTCATTCTATGTGACTGAACATTAGGAATCCTCATAGCGCACAAACTGCACATGACCGCAGGTATGCAATATACATACTCCGGGCCAGAATCTGATCAGACTGTTACCAGTGCACTCAATATCAATACAAGTGTATTGAGCGAGGCCGGAGACAGTCTAGTCAGATTGTGACCGAGACTATGCATGTCGCATATATGCAGTCACGTGAGGATTCACAAGTCTGCAGTCACATAGAGTTACACATAATAGTGACTGCAGACTTGTTGTTTTAGACCAACCTAAGTTTTTTTCCACAAAAATGTTGTTTTAGCCCCATTTTTTTTTTCATGGTTGGTGGGGATGTAAGCGAAAACTAGTGTAATAGAGAGAGAATTTGCAAGGCCATGTTTTGAGTTATAACATTATACTTTTTTTTTGCTGAAACACTGCTGTTGGGATCAAAAATCTTGGGCAGCAGAATGAACTGTGCGGTAACAGTACTAAGGCAGCTTTACTCCTTTTACAATCTCAGTGATACCGCACTTATATAGGTTATTTCATCTTTACTTTTCTACAATAAAATCAATTTTATATAAGAAAAACTGTTTTTGCATTGTAAGCAGCGGTACTGTTCGCGCTGATTCCCGGCGCCAGTTGCTGAAGACCGCTCTCATCATTCTCCCCTGCTCTCCTTTTAAGAATAAAATACAAAATCACATTATGCTCGCTTTAACACATAATCCCCTGAAGCCATTATCACCTGTAATAAAAAAATGAAAAACAATATCCCTCACCTGTCTGAAGTTGAAAGAATCCAAAGTGTCCCATGCCATAATCCACTTCTGCAACATTTTCTCAGCAGCAAGATCGGTGGCATGAGGCGACTACTCATGCCGGAGTGTAGGGGAAAATGACTCACCGTAGTGGGCCTCATGGTGAACTGCGATGATCTCACTGAGGTCAGAACAGTTCATGTGCCTGCTCTCGCTGCAGCAGGTTATTCTCTCTAGCTCTTCAGCATGAGCAGTCTCCAGCCACCATTCATGCTGATGAGCAAAATGTCGCACAGATGGAATATGGTGTGGGACACTATGGATTCTTTCAACTTCGGACAGGTTACAGATACTGTTTATTATTTTTGTTTATAGGGGACAATGGCTTCAGGGGATTAGGTATTAAGGTGAGTATAATGTGATTTTTTTATTTTATCATTAATTTTAAACTCTCTGTAGACAGTGGGGGCTAACTACAACTCTCAACATTGTCCCTGTCCCCTGTTTGCGCTGATCACAGAGGACAATGATGAGAGCGGTGTTCAACACACAATGCCTGAGAACACGGTGAACTGAGCTGGATTTTCTCAGGTGTCGGTACGTGGGATACTGATGCGGCACATGTATGAAATACACGGCCATCTCTGGTACTACTATTTCCAATAGGCCGGGATCACACATGCAAGAAACTCGGACGAGTCTCGCATGTTAATGCCCAGCACTTGGGAGTGGATTGTGCGGCTGCTTAGAAATACATGCAGCCGCACGCTCCGTTCCTTAGTGCCGGGTATTAACGTGCGAGACTCGTCCGAGTTTCTCACATGTGTGACCCCGGCCATACTGGAAATATTAGAACGTGTGACGGAGGCCTTAGAACAGATGGAGGAGCCCTGCCCCATAAGATCAAAAAAGATACGTAGTAAAATAAATACTAAAATAAAACAAAAACGTTGAATCACGCCCTCCTTTTCCTCATTCTACAGTAAATAACCCTATTTCCTATCACTGCCTCTGTAACCTCCATTCAGAATACAGCATTACTTAACCCTTGATGTAAACGCCATAAGAAACACGTAACAGCAGAATTAAAGCTTTTCCGTGGCTGTGCAGTCCCCAAAACACGTGATAGTCGTGTGCCCCGCTAAATGGGGTCACTAAGGCCGTACAGCCATGGACAGGGTACACTGCTTCAGGTCTCGGCCAATGATGACACTCGATTATTTATTTTTACAAAGTTCTGAATTTTTTTTTTTAAATCACAAAAATATTTTAGAAACTAAATGGCTTTGTTCCAAAATTTTTACCAAACAGTGAAAGCTATTAAAACAAACCCTTCCCCCCCCAAAAAAAAAACCACCCCCTCCCCCCCCAAAAAAAAAAACAAGAGGGCGAAGACAGACACTTTACAAAATAAATCCCCAACTTGGTTAACTATTTCCATGGAAACCTGAATGGAGTCGGAGCAACTTGCCATGTTACTTAAAAAAAAAAGGCACGGTTCTGTGAGGAAAAACTAAAAACTGATGCCAGGCAAGGAACAGTGCAGACGGCGCTTTTTTTCTCATTTTTATGTGCGAACAATTAAATGGGAAAACCGCGAAGAACCCAAGTATTATGCAGCTCCAGACTGGATGGACGGACACACATTCGGTACACGGTAAAACAGAGTCCGACCCGCACACGTCACGTCCTGAAACGTCTCGACAAAAGCACGAACGTGCAGTCCAGCGCCGTCACGTCGGGTCACGTGACTGCTCCCTTACGTCATTCTTGCCCCGCCCTCCTCGTCAGCGTCTGTTTAGCCAATCGCAGCGAGCCGAGTCCAGGGTGTGATTGACAGCGGTTGCAGTTCTCCCACAATGCCCTGCGGGGCAGTTTGAATGGCGTAGCCTCCTGTCAGGAAGGAACCTCGGCTCCTTGTTGCGCTTCTTCCGCGGGGTGTGGAGCGGCGGCAGGCCTCGTCCCTGACTTCCCCCGGCAGGGCCATGAGCCGGTAAGTGTGCTCGGAGTGACTGTGAGCGCTGGCCCTGCGGCTAGGCCGGGCTGGGAGACATGGCGGACTCCCCTGTTGCACAGGCTGTGAGTCTAGTAGCGGAAGAGTTTCGCAGGAACTATCTGTATATGGCACCACCTGATTGTAGTTGGGGTGTGATAACTTTTGCAGTTGGGCATGCTTACAAAGGCTGCAGCGTTTGGCTTTTTAGCACTCAAGTATGATGTCATAAATCAGCTGAGGAGCTCGCTGACAAGTCCTCAGTCGGCTCATTCTGCAGCCAGTGACAGTGCAGCACCCGGCTACAGGAGGCAAATGCTGCAAAATATTTATTGACCCCAATTACAAACACTAGCCCCAAATACTTGTGTTTATGGACTTTGTGACCTGACAAACTCTTTCTAACCTGGTGGGAAGGATTAAAGGGGTTGTAATGTCTGCAGTCAGTCACACTATGCGGCACACACACTACCACTGTTTTCATACCGGGGGATCCTGACAGTGTGCGCATCGCACAGTGAGCTTGTCCTGTGACAGCGGAGAACCCCTTTAATTCCAGCTGATTGTTGGGGGGGTGGCAGAATTCTGACTTCCTTAGTAATTATAGGGATCCAGGACTATAATGTTTCCCACCCCTGATATAGGCGTGTAGCCGGCTGTAAACTAAACAAACTGTACTCAGTGTACCAATCCCAGCTTCCCTATCGGCCTCTGTTCCTCCTTTTCAGCCCAGGACCTGCATGGGACCGCTGCAGTCAATCGCTGACCAATGTGACACAGCTGCAGCAGCCACATACTGGTGCAACATGGACAGGATGGTACTGTGTATTCTGTTCTGGTAATCTCACAGCTACAGCAGGAGGAGGAGGGGTGGGTTACATTTTGTGTACAGCTTGGATGGCCATCACCTGTAGAGGGTTATTCCCAGAGTTAGTAGTAATCACTGCTTATGGGATTGGGGACAATGTACCTGCTGTGACCCCAGCCATCTAGAGAACAGAGCAGAGGTGCACATGCACGCCCTGTGCTCCATTCATTGTGTATGAAACTGTCGCAGAAGGGTGACCGCAGCGTCAGTTACAGACAGTGACTGGAGCTGAGGACGAGCGCACGTTCCCAAAGTTTGAGCTACCCTTTAATCATAATCCACACACCGCCATGTTGTTTGGGGAGAAGTAAAATCTGCAAAAGTTCTGTCCCAGATCTCAGACCACACACACCCCAACATGAAGGTGCTGAACTGCTCAGATGAGCCCAGCTGTTCAGCAGATGCTAAGTTTTGGTCACATTAAGGACTATCTAGTGTCCTGGCATTAATATTCCATTGGCTGAGCATGCACATTTATGGCATAGAGAACCATAGTGATCATGCAGCGACTATGCGGCATCAAGGTCAATAAGTGTTACTAACCAAAATAAAATTAAAACACTTGATTTAAAAAATATTAAAATACATGAAAGACAAAACAGTACTGATATAAAAGGGTGCCTCAAAGGAGAGAACAGCTGCAGCAATATACCAATACGGTATATATAAATAAATATATACCTTTTATATGTAGTTAGACAAGACTCCTAATTGAGTCAGTGTTTAGCTGTCATGCACAAAAATATTCTTAACATGCACATACGGTAACTATTTAACAATATTACACAGTAATAACCTGATATCTGCATACAGACAAATATTCCCAGACGTCATTGTAGGCATTTGGGGGTACATATTAGTAGTCCTCACAAAGGGGACTAACCTCCCTTAGACAATTTGAACATAGAGATATGAAGTCACCAGACAATCCCTGGTGTCTGGGAATAGAAGATCCAGCAGAAAGGGAGGTTAATGGAGTGACACAGGTAAAATGTGGTGCACCTCAGATATGAATAAGATTTTGCTATAGGACAATTCCCCCCATGCTGGGACACAATTGAAGTAGACAATGCTACTTGGCAGGATACAAAATGTACATATAAGGCCTGTTTCACATTTCAGTTATTTGACGTCAGTCAAAATCCGCCAGAATGTGAAAAAACGGATCTGTTTTGTCACAAATGGATGGCACAGGATCCGTTTTAGGTGTTAAGTTAATGAAATTTAAAATGACATGAGTTGAGAGAGAGAGAGAGAGTTTTTCGCTGCTTCCAGAACGACGTATAGGGTTAAAAAGCATCGCCGATAAATTCTCCCGGGCAGGCACAGTCAGAAAAAGCGGTCCGCCAGAGTAAAAAAAAAAAAAAGTTTAATTGTCCATCTGCTCCGTCCGGGAACCGCTAAAATTTTAGCAGATCGTCAAAAAACGGAAGCAACTGATGACCATCCGCCGCTAATGTAAAGTCTATGGGGAAAAAAAACGGATCCGCCAAAAAAGGGGCGGATCCGTTTTTTTTCTAAAAGTAGCGGATTTTGACTGACGTCAAAAAACTAAAGTCTGAAACAGGCCTTACCTGTGCCGATGGCACGCTGTCTCTCTTGACCTCGAAGCACGTTTCGCTCATGCTTCTTCCTGGGAACGTGACATTTATGACATAGGTAGAGGGACGCCAGCAGTGGCTGTGTACATGTGGTGTCTTTGTCTCCAGCTGAGATGCTGGCGCTACCATCATACACTTCAAATCCCCTGACCACTATGTATATTGTGACCGGCATTACTTGTACTATAAAGGCAGCCACAAGTCAAAGCAAGTCGTCACGGTCCCCTGGCATACCTTTCCTTTGTCAGGTACAGACTTCATGGTGATTCTTGCTGCCCAGAGCCTGGCACTGTTCATAGCTAGAAGTCGAGCCCGTTCTGCACATTTGGGTGCTCCTGTAAAGTGATAGGTTATAGATCTGGTACCGTGGGCAATTAGCGCCTCTGTGCAGGAAAAAACACATGGATGCAGCGGAACAGATTGTGGGGGTCCTAGAGGTGCACCCTCACCTGTTATACAGTGATACAATGCCACTTTATAGCAGCTACCTCATCTTCTTTCTTCAGGAGCACATCACTCCTCTGCCTCTAGTTTGCCTAGGACGGTGTGCCCTTGAAGGTTGACTATTTTCAAATCTGTGGCATTATCGCACCATTAGTCCGAACTGTGCACTGTCCCGCACCCCTAGCAGCGGCAGCATGGAGACTCAAGCTTATCCTGACTGCAGATCCCCAGATCCCATTTTCAAGAAGCTGTCCTCCACACATCAAAGTTTTATCTTCTTACTATATTGCACTCATATAGCACTGTGTACTTACAATTGCTCATTCTTCCTTTCTACCCAGATAATTCTTCTCTTTTCTCTGCTGTATATAGAAACAGGAAGTCTCTTGTCCCTGCATTTCATTCCCCCCCTTCACCTCCTAACCTAGCTGTTCTGCTATTTCCCATGCCAGTGACTTTTGCAGAAGAAAAAATTGATCTCCTGTTTCTACAAAGAGCTTAGACGCTCGTCAGTTATTAATCACGTGATATAGATCAAATGGGCAAGAGAAGAAATAACTGACAAAATGATGAATCGTAAGTACATAGTGCTATATGATGAGTGCAGTATACGCCTTCTCTGTCATCCACATAGCAGGATGAAATCGCGCACCTGTGCACTTTCCATTGAGCTGCTGGAGGCAGAGCCTAAAGAATAAGTGCGCATGTGCCCTTATGTTTTAGGCTCTGCCCGCAGTAGGGCAGAGCAAAGTGCACAGGCCTGAGCCTAAGATGTCTCTGCACAAGATTTCATCCGGCTATGTGGATGACACAGGAGCATCATCCATGTCAATCGGAGCAGGAGCACGATTATCAGAAACCAGGAGAAGGTATAGATGTTACAGGAAGGACTGCCTATAGCAGAGGTCCCCAAACTTTCTGACCTTGAGTCACATTCATCTATAAAAGAGGGTCGCGAGCCACATTTAGCACTGAGAGGGTCATGAGCCACATTCAGCTCTGAGAGAGGGTCTGAGCCACATCCAGCTTCTGCCCCACTCACAGTAGTGGCAACCAAAGCCCCCCCATTACCGGTATAAATACAGTCAAAGCTTTTCCACTGAAATCACACCAAGGCAGTATCCCAAGCTCAGGGTTTCCTATCTTACCCCCATTCAGTTCTGCTCTTCTGTGCTGGATACACACAAACGTCACCATCTGGAGATGTGCCCTTAACAGATGTTTGCTACACCGGGTGATAGTGCACCAAGCTAGCAGACAGTCGCAAGCCACACCTGTCAGCTACATTGTGGCTCCCGAGCTACAGATTGGAGACCCCAGACCTATAGGATCGGCAGGATTTATATAGAGCGTGGGATAATTTCAAAATGTTTTTGGGGTTATGTATGAAAAATCCTCTGTTTAGACTGAAGTCTATATCTCTAGGTTAAGCCGCAGGTGTTTTTTAATCAAACCAGGGCCACTTCCCCTCCACAGAGATAAAGACTTCAGTCTAAACAGAGGATTTTTCATAGGTTCCCATTCAGATGGAGACTTCAGTCTTAGTGAGGATTGGCATAGACAGGGACCTGGAAAACGAGAAATGCCTTAACAGGGCTTCCAGGTACACATAACTTGGCCATTTTATGCGCTAAACTTTCTCAATTTTTCATATTTCTAATGCAGTAATGCAATTCATTTTTCAATTTTCTTATTTGCGAGTAAGAGATTGAGGTCACTGCGTTTGTCTTCCTAACTACAAGATCATGTTTCAGATTATGTGCCACCAGGGGGAGCTCACTGCATACAGATTTATTCAGCCCCCATTGAACTCAATGCTTGCGGAATACATTTTTGTGTAACAGGCTCCCCCCAGTGGCTGCTGCTGGTATAATGATTTTACTCCCATTAGTGTGTGCTGATAGGAGGGTGTGAAGCGAACAGATGCTGCAGCACTGCCTTGACCAATGCACTGAACTCCCCCTCTCCTTGACGGCTATGGTGATTAAAATAGTTTCCCATACAATATGAAGGCTGCAGTCTGGTGTCCTGGAGAAATGTTTGCTGAATCCTCAGTTGCCTTGTTTTTTTTTTTTAATTGGCAATCAGCAGAGATCCCGGTTCTCGGATCCCCAATGATCCTGTTGTATCCTAGTAATATGCCATGACATAATGGTATGGGGGAAAAAAAAAAAAACATTTGAAGAAGGGAGAGGCAAACCTGTCCAGCCCAGCATGTGTGATATATGTGGATCTAAAGTTACTGCTGCAGACAAATCCAATAGAAAAGTGTATATGATGTTTCTATTCATTCTATATGATGGTATCTTATACAAATGTAATGGATAAGCCACTGCTCACACAATCATGTCAGTTTCTTCTACACTGACTACTGCCCCCCTCACCCGGTCCACAGGTGGTGTGAGGTATTGCTGCTCCACACCACTCACTATAAGTGAGCAGAGGCAGATATGTAGCAAAGTAGCCATGTTTCTCCTAACCTTGTACAAGCCCTTTAATATTTCTCTATCCACAGCAGCCATTTCTTCTACTCCTCCTTTCACGCTCTGACTGTCATTATTCTTGCAGGAAACCATGTCTTCTGTGTTCTGGTTGCAGACTATCTGGGGATTATGGCATTTGAAGCCTGCGATGCCAAGAAGCGGGACCTAGATGAGGGTTGTGCCAATGACCGCCCGAGAAAAAGGGTCTCTGCTGCAGCCAGGCAGAACATGACGGAGGTACAGACCATCTTTCCTACAGAAATGCTCAGTATAGGCTGTAATGTTTGGTTGAGGTGGTTATTGCTCATCCCCCTGCTGAGTGAGGTGCTGCTGCGTACGGGGTGGTCACAAAAGTCTATGGGGATCAGATGAGCCATAGAAGAGGCCTCATGGACACCTCATCAAGTGGTGGGACCCACATTTATCCGGCCCTAAGGACGTCCTATAGGCATCTGACCCTGTACCAAATATTCAGCTGTCCAGCACTATTGCATAATCATCTGCAAAGACAGAATAGAGGCTATTTTTTAATGCATACCACCATTTAGAAAAAAGACAAAAAAAAAAACGGGTACTAAAAGTCATCAGTTATCTGCAGGGTAGGTGATAACTTGTTACTATGCCTTCTGTTTTAACCCACCTCCCATACACTGAGCACTATTCAATTATAGTGGCAGTGCATATGCAGCCCCCACACATGACTTTGCCCCCAGTTCTCATAATCTCAGCAGTGAGCCCCCCCCAATAATCAGCAATGTCCTGAACATACCCTGCAGTCTTGGTACAATCTCTTTAAAGGCTTATGGTGTACCAATCTCCCTGTAAACTTGGAGAACAGATGACAGAATCAGTGGCCCTGTTGGTGAAATGACACTTTCTTAATTATTTTGATAAGTTGCATAACTTGGGTAATGATGTTCTTTATTACACAGGGAAACATTTCACAGGACGAGTTGGTGTCTGTAGTAAACAGGTGAGTGTGCGATCATGAGTCCTTGGATGGTAAAAGCGGATGGATGTACTCTCCTGTCCTGATCGCGGTGTCCTCCTCAGTGGTGACATGACTATTTCAGCTGTCGTCCTCCGGGGATGGCCATGATTAGTTGCCTGCTAGCCAGCCCTTATAATATTTCTAACAGAATACTACTGCAATTTTAGTTTTGTTATACAGATGTGAATAATGATGATAATTTCACATAACTCCAAAAATGGGCTGGACAAGATTGACACCTTTCCAAAATTGTGGGTAAACAACTTTGTTTCAAGCATGTGATGCTCGTTCACACTCACCTGTGGCAAGAAACAGGTGTGGGCAATATGAAAATCACACATAAGACAAGACAAAAGGAGAAGTTGATTCCATCTTTTCATTGTGGGTCTGTGTGCAACACTAAGCATGGAGAGCAGAAAGAGAAGAGAACTGTCTATTGATATTTTTTTCAAGGTTACAAGTCCATCGTCAGATCTTAATGTTCCTTTGTCAACATAATCAAGAAGTTTATAACCCATGGTTCTGTATCTAATCTCCCTGGACTTAAACGGCAGAAAAAAATTGATGAAAGTTTGCAACACAGGATGGTGGATAATTGACCCTAATCAAGCTCCAAGAAAATACAAGCTGCCCTGCAGGCTCAGCGTGCATCAGTGTCAGCGCAAACTATCTGTCAATATGTGAATGAAATGCTGTGACAGGAGGACCCCAGTGCTGACAGACATAAAATAGCTAGACTGCAGTTTGCCAAAATGTACGCGAGTAAGCCAAAATCCTCCTGGGAAAGAGTCTTGTGGCCAGATAAGACCAAGGTAGAGCTTCTCGGTAAAGCACATCATTCTACTGTTTACCGAAAACCAAATGAGACTTACAAAGAAAACTAGATGGAAGGTGGTAATGTCACGATGGGGGCAGGCTTTGCAGCCTTGAGAATCCCTTTCCCCCATGTGCTCACTTCTCCCTATCTGTGCTCTCTTCTTTGACCTGTCTACCCCATGTGCTATCCCCCTTGTCTGCTGTCTCTCTCCTTCCTGTGATGTGTTCTCCCCTCCTGTGCTGTCCCGTTTGAGCTATCTCCCCCCTGTGCACTTTCTCTCTTCCCCATCTGCTGTCTTCTCTCATGTCATCTCTTCTTTGACCTGTCTACCCCATGTGCTATCCCCCTTGTCCTGCTCCCTCTCTCTCCTTCCTGTGCTGTCTTCTTCCCTCATGTGTTCTCTCGTTTGAGCTGTCTCCCCCCTGTGTGTCCTCTTTCCTATGTGCACTCACCCCTCCCCCTATGTTAAAATGAAAGCAAAGTAGGTAAAGGTAACATTTTATTAACATGGAAAAATTTGACAAAGGTGTTTTAATTTACATTGTATCCACATAAGGACAAAAACACATTTTATCCTATAATCTATGTCTATACCTGTATCTATTATATATGTATTTTAGATTGATCTATCATCTGTCTCTACATAAAATGTTGTTTGTCTGCATCTCAATCTATATTTTATGTATGTCATTTCTATCTATCATCTATGTATGTCTCTATCATCGATGTATGTCATATGTATCTATCTCTATGGACCACACCCTGAGGTGGAGATATGGTGAACAGCTGTCCGGCCCATCTCTTTAGCTGTTCACAAAAAACCCAGCCCTGTTAAAGTTAATTTAAGTCTCTCAGCATCTGTGACACTGGAGCATTAAATCCAGGTTCATATCGCCAAGTTTTACAAAACTGGATGACACATATCTCCCCTGTGATCACCTTACAATATTAAATATCTGTCTAAATATTACACAATCTATGTGTATCTCATAGCTATGACACATCTATCTGTGTATGTGCACACACGTATGTGTGTGTGTATATATATATATATATATATTAGTATACTAAAAAGAACACAGCAGCACATGTGCATGAATCTAGGCCATGCGAAAACACAGAAAAACATTAAAAACATTCAATTTAGCAAAATTTTCCCAGAAAAATTTCCCCCAAATTTTTTTTTTTTACTTACAGTAATAGATGAAAAAATGAAGGTTCTTAGCGCACAAATTGGCCAATACATGTATGTCCATCAACCACGGCAAGGTGACCTCCCTCTCATTGGTCCCTGCTCTACACTACAAGCCACTTCCGGGCCACCAACCTACAATTCTATCCATTATTTGAGTTGAGAAGGTGTACATCCTCATTTTTGGGCAGAGTATTGTATGTGATGCTGCAGTGTTAATTCTTTGGCATTTATGGTAATGTTTTGTCCAAAGATGTCAGACACTAAACAGCCAGTGCACCGCATGTCAGGAGGAATTGACGTTTGGCATGACAGTTCCATTTTGATAAGCTTTGATCTGTTCTTGTTCAGCGTCACATAGCATTTGATAGGCAGCAGCGAATGGATTGATAGTATTCAGTTGCTCAGCGATAATATTCATCAATGTAGGATGACATTTTTCTTTTTTTTTTTTTTTTTTTTTTGAGTCTGAGTTCATTTGCTTTAGCCATATCCAGTATATAAAGTTGAGCAAATTTTGGTTGGTCTTTGTCTGTTGGATGTAGTGTGCCTGATCGATGATAGATCTGTCCATGTATGCGAAAACGGTATGGGCCATATCCAAGTGGTGTTGAAATACTTGCTCCCATGGAGGCAAAAGAACTGTTAATACTGCGACTATTGTCCATGAAATTTTTGCTGAATTCAGTTTCTCATGTCATCAACTTTTTGATTCTTCCGGATACTGGAGTATGGGTAGATGGACTTTCCCCTTCTGACAGCACTGAGTAAACTTTCCATTGGAAGGTGTTTCAGCTCCAAAATTCAAAGATTGACAACTTTAACATAAATGGTTTATGGGACCGCAGCTGTGTTCCTGAATTGTTTTCATCATTGGTTACATTTTTTGTTTCTAGTTGAAGTTCATGTCTGTCTTTTTGTATGTGACTTATTTGCCGGCGGATGTTGATTTGTCCTAGCTGTTGTAGTCGCACTTCTCTCTGACCATGTGTTTCTGCTTGTCGCTGTAGAGGGTGTGTTTCTGCATCGTGTGACAGTCTTCTTCCTGTGGCCAATGGACATTATTCCTGAAGTAGCTTGCGTTGGGAAAATGCCTTCTTGGTTAAAGGGAACCTGTCAAGGCGTTTTTAAGTAAAAGAGCCACCTTGTGCAGCACTAATGCTGCATTCTGTCAAGGTGAATTTGGAGCCTCCTCAGCCTTCATTTCTTTTTCTCGCACCTGCGCTGTAATATTCTTTATTGGGCATGCGCAGTTAGCGCTGCCCGTCCTATGACATCACATGATGTGACACCATGTGACCAGTAGGGGCGGAGGTGAGCAGAGCAGCGGTGCAGCAGGACCTGTGATGACGTCAGCACCATGTGACCAGTAGGGGCTGAGCAGGGCAGCGGTGTAGCAGGACCTGTGGTGACGTCAGAATATTACAGCGCAGGCGCAAGAAAAAGAAATTTATGCTGAGGAGGCAGCGCCAAATTCAAAAGCAGGACATGACTGACGTATGTGAGGCGTCTGTGTCTGTGGGGGAAAGACCTGACCCCCCCCCCCCCCCGGTCAAAATTCAGGTATGTCTGACCAATTTTAAAAACAATTATTTCGGCGGTGGAAGGGATGCTAAATAAAAGAGCCACCTTGACAGAATGCAGCATTATTGCTGCACAAGGTGGCTCTTTTACTTAAAAACGCCTGGGGGGGTGAAAAGTTCCCTTTAACCTCATACACTTTGAAGTTGTAGACTCGGTGGTGTGGTGTGCTGGTTCCAGTGGGTCATGTTGTGAGCATGGTATTGCTGTTAAGACTGCAGATTTCTGTTTGCGCCGCTGTTGTTGCCTAATGGCGTCCTGTGATAATGACTTTTGCATCAGGGGACTCATGTGCTTGACGCCTACGCTTATATGCATTTTTTGTCCCAGCGATGCTGTTGCGCTTCAAGAGTCTCATTTGCCCATTGTTGTCTTTGACGTTGTGCCTTTGCTGCTTTCCTTTCTTTGTCATTGGCATACTTTTTAGGAGGAGCCATGTTGGCGTTGATATTGGCTTTTTAAAGGGGTTTTCCCATGAACAAAAGTTAATTTTTTTTTTAAAATTGTCTGTGTCTGACCTTGTACAGAACATACCATATCTCCTGGGCAGGGGAGGACGCAAAAGACAACACTGACATTACAGCAGGAGATCGCAAAGGATACATTTTGTGAGGTAAAATATTGTTTAAAAACAGTCAGTGAAATATTTTACCTCACAAAATGAATCCTCTGTGATCCCCTGCTGTAATGTCAGTATTGTCATTTGCTTCCTCCCATGCACAGGAGATGTGGTATGCTCTGTACACGGTCAGACACAGACAATTTTTAAAATGAACTTTCGTTCTTGAGAACCTCTTTTAATGTAACAGGTTTCCTCTGCCTGTAGACACGTAGCGCATCTGCTGCCTAGATCAGCCGAATGATTCACTGCGCCTGAGAAGAATTCGTGCAGGCGCAGTAAATCAGACCGCCGCCATCTTTGTGCAGACAGATAGTGGCGGTCACATTAAAACTGCGCATGCGCTCCTCCTGTACAAAGACGGCGGCGGTCAGTGACTCATTCGGCTGATCGGCGACTGTGTTCCACTGGTGGTGCCGCGCAAGAGGCTGTGTACGGCGTATAGTGTGTGTGGTGCGTACAGCATATACAGAGTGTGTGTTGTGCGACGGTGTTCCGCTGGTGGTACCGCGCAAGAGGCTGGTACCACCAGCAATTTCTATATTGAGACACCCATCACTTGGGTGTCCCAATATGGTGGTCGGTGAACTTCCGCCGATTGGAATTCTGGGATCCGGAGACATCTGGACAGAACAGGATGTGAAGATATTACAAGGTTATTATGTAATAAGGTTGGTAAACTGATTTCTCAATGTCCACACTCGCACGGAAAGTGGCTGAGCAGCCAGATGTAGACTAATAAGAAGCAGGTGTAATCCAGCGAGAAATAATGATACTTTGATTAAGACGGTAGTCGAAACGCTTTGGTTGAAAAGCTGCATTATGTGTATGAAGCTGTAATGTGCGGGATTATTTTTTGTGGCACACCATTAGTTATAATATTATTTTCTATTTTAATAGTTCATTGAAAACTATGTTTTAAATCAAAGGACATTATTTCTCGCTGGATTACACCTGTTTCTTATTAGTTTACAACAAAGAACACAGTACCTACAGTCAAATATGGTGGAGGTTCAAAGCTGTTTTGGGGTTATTTTGCTGCCTCTAGCACTGGGTGCCTTGACTGTGTGCTAGGCATCCTGAAATCTGAAGATTACCAAAGGATTTTAGGTCACAATGTAGTATCCAGTGTCATGAAGCTGGACTTGGGTCCTAGGTCATGGGTCTTCCAGCAGGGAAATGACCCCAAACATACCTCAAGAAGCACCGAAAAATGGATGGAAACCAAGTACTAGAGAGTTCTAAAGTGGCAGCAATGTGTCCAGATCTAAATTCCATTGAACACCTGTGGAGAGATCTTAAAATTGCTGTTGGGAGAAGACTTTCATATGAGGGACCTGGAGCAGTTTGCAAAAAATGAGCAGTCCAAAATTCCAGTTGAGAGGTGTAAGAAGCTTGTTGATGGTTATAGGAAGTAATTTATTGCAGTTATTTATTGCAAAGGGTTTGCAACCAAATATTAAAATGAGGGTGCCAACAATTTTGACCTGCCAATTTTTGGGGTTGTGTGAAATTATTTCCAATTTGCCTTTTTTCTTTTTCTTCTTGTGTTCCAGTACACACACAGGAAATAAATGTGTGTAACAAAACATGTGTAATTGCAATAATTTCCTGGGAGAAATGCTTCATTTTCCCGGAACAATTTCAGTGACACCAACACTTTCAGCCATGACTGTATGTATGTGTGTATCTATATAGTCAGTAAAAGATTGGCCATTGCTGTAACAACATGTTACACCTTGCTGCTTATGGTGTGAATTGCTGGTAAAATTGTTCACTATTCCCAATAGGACCGAGTAGGATTGCGACAGATTCTCCTGAAATTACTATTCCCATCTGCACAGTTGGATAGTAGTTGTAAAAAAAAAAAAAAAAAAAAAGCACTTTTCCAATTTACTGCTTATTAAGATTTGCAGCCACTCTGGAGATATTAACACTTTGTTTCCTTCTCGTTGCCTAGGAGACCGACTACTGCTGTTGTCTAGCTTACTGCACTGAAGCCTGCCCTGATTAGGAGGTTACAGTGTGCTCTGGAGATCCCGGACAATTTTAACACACTGCTTACGATCTCCATAGAAAAGACCAGCAGTAGTCGGCCTTTAGGGCAATGAGCTGTAAAGAAAATATCTTAGTATCTAAGGATTGGCTGAAAATTGTAAATTGCACAATTGCCTGTATTTACTGGGATGATGGGCTGGGGATAACTCTTTATGGAATGACTCTTCTGTTTTCCTGCTGTGGGTTCAGATTTATCCTTTTCCTATATCCTGCAGAAATCCAGGTCGGCAGCGTTCAACCAGCAATCAGCAGCTTTACAAAGTGGTGGTCTGTAAGAGGAAAGCCTCTCACCAAGGCCTGAGCACTGTGTACAGAAGAAAGCTGCGTCAGAAAGGCTGGGGCTGTGACATGGCCAATAAGGAGAACGAGCTGGCAGCAGGGAACCTGCATGAAAAGCTCCAGAATGACCGGCACACCGTCGTGCTGAACTCTAGTGATTCCAGCTCCTCACAGACTGAAGGACCCTCATCAAAGTACAGCAGCTTCTTTGCAGAGGTATGACTGCGATATGTAGAAGGCCGTGTTCACACGTGGCAGAAGATGTCACAAATCCACACTAAAAGCTTCTTCAATTGTAAAGGATTCCCTTTAAGGTCTGACCATCCTCATTTTTCTCTAGGTGTCCAAGGATCATGAAGCAATGGCGCAGGTGCTCTTCAGCAGGAACCTCAGGCTTAATGTAGCTCTTACTTTCTGGAGGAAGCGAAGTGTGAACGAGCTTGTAGCCTATCTTGTCAGGTACGTCCATGTTGGACACCTGGTCGGCTTATGAGTGGTGAAGCCTTTGAGTGTAAAGGTTTTTTTTCCCTTCATAAATGGGCATTGTTGCTTTAGTAGTTTTCTGCTTATTAAAATGTAATTGCGATATCAACACTTTTTGTTTACGGCCGGTTGCCTTGAAGACTGACCACTGCTGCTGTAGTGCAGAACATGCACAGTGCTTACAAGCTTTTTTTTATCGAGCTTGTACGCACTGTTTTGAAGCCATTAGAAACAAAATCAGTGTGCATAGAAATGCACGGGATGACATCACCACCTGGTGAGCCTCCCAGCAACCAATTACACCAACTCCAAAGAATTATGTCATAACAAGAGAAACTGGAGTGCACGGTGATAACAAGAAGGATACTTTTTTTATATAAAAATATAAGTGTTTATTAATCATACAAAATATATAAATGAATATACCAAGTAGAATAGTGCACCAAGGAGCATATAAGCAAAGCACAAGGGCCACCCCTCTGGCAAAACAACCCTATTATAAGCAAATACTCAGGTCGAGTGACCAAAGAAAACATATATATATAGAGGAGGCAAGTCAGGAGGTTCCTGACATGGACCACAATATCGCCGCAATATATCCCAAATGGCCAGATTGAATAAATAGTGGTGCCGCTTACCAGGATCTGAGAGGCCAGAAAGGGAGCCCCAGGTGCCTAATGTCCACCCCCGACGCGCGTTTCGCTGGCTCTGAAGCCTGCTTCCTCAAGGGGATAGTAGGTAGTGAGGAATAGGACCTTAAAATAGCTCATGTGATGGGTCACGTGATGCAAAAGAACCAATGACGGTGATTTGTAACGGCGCATGCGCGGTGTGCGCGCCAGGCCCTCCTCACAGCCCGGGCGTCATGCCAACCAATGCACAAACAGGACAAAAACTGTCCCGCTGCGCATGGGGGCATAAAGACGCCCTGCAGCTAGAGGACACAGGCGCCCACCACCGCGGATGCGCGCAATCACCCAGGCTCAGTAGAGTCTGCCGCCAAGATTATAGTAGTACATATGGGTGAACCCAAAAGCACATACTGCAAATAAGGGCATGTAGACCGCCCCGCTAATAATGTTAGAAAAAACACCCAAGAAATGCAATTAGGAAATGGGAAAAGCAAAACAGAAAAAACAATAAAGGACAATTATGAATGAGTGCACCAGCAACAATACCATATAAACAATAAAGAGGTGATACAAAATGGTATAAAGCTCAACAATTTTTTTTTATCAAAATCAAAAACAGGGTGCGGAGAAGGTGAGGAAGGAATCATCACAATATATCCATCAATTTGAGTCTTTTTGCCCCTTCTTTCTTCTCTCTTTTCACAAAAATTCCACAGCCGTTTCAGATTTTGAGAATTGTGAATGTATCACGAATTTAAAGATAAGGAATCCTATAATCACACAAAAAGTTCAAAAAATACATTAAAAACAATAAATAAAAACAAGAATAAAACAAAGGACATAAGGCAATGATAGAACCAACAGATAGCAAAAATAAGCCATTTATACAGGAACTAGGACTTAAAGAAAAGGTGCAAAACTAAGATGTTCATTTAGGCCCTTGGGGGCCATGGTGTCCAACATAACAATCCAACGAGTCTCCATCTGGGCCAAAATCTTTTTATAATTACCCCCTCTAATCCCCAGATGGAGAATATCAATGCCACGTATTTTAAGAGACCCCGCATCACAATTGTGGTGGGTTTTAAAGTGGCGCGGGATTGTTTTAAGTTCCGAGGGGTCCATAACTGCTTTTGCAGCGCCAATATCACGGACATGTTCACGCACCCGTATACGCAGTTCCCTTGTTGTCAAGCCAATGTATATCCTGGGGCAGCCACAAGTGGCATAATAAACCACATTGGTGCTGCCACAGGAAACACGATGGCGAATATCAAAGGTGCGTAAGCCATCCGAGGCGGTAAAATTTGTACTCCGTTGGACATTGGCGCATGCGAGGCAGTGGCCACACGGAAAAAAGCCCGGAATTGGGCCACGAGAGCTAAAAGCCCTACGAGCTGCCGGAACGTAATGGCTCTTGACCAGTAGATCACCCAAATTTTTTGAGCGTCGAGACGTCATAGCGGGAAGGTCACCCAGAATGGACTCAAGGATCGGATCAGCCTTTAAAACATCCCAATGTTTAATGAGAATCTGTCGCATGTTTGTCCATTGATGGTTGAAGGTTGTGATAAAACGAGTGGGACCATCAAGTCCAGCTTTATCATGACCCTTCTTGGAATGCAATAGAACATTACGTGGAGTTTTCCTGGCCCGATCATATCCTTGTTTGATAGATCTGCCACTATAGCCCCGGGCCTGAAAACGTTGTTTGAGATCAACAGCCTGGGCCTCAAAAAGGACATCAGAGGAGCAGATGCGCCTCACTCTTAGGAACTGTCCAACCGGGACGGCCCTAATGGTAGCTGGATGATGTGCGGACTCTGCATGAATCAAAGAATTAACCGAAGTGGGCTTCCTGAACACATCCGTCCCGACCCGACGTAGGGGGTCAACCTCCAAAGATATGTCCAGGAAGTCCACCCTAGTACTACTATGATGGTAAGTCAATCTAATATTAAGAGAATTTTGATTAAGTTGATTCATGAATTCCTCGAGCTGCCGCACCGTCCCGCCCCACAACATCAAGACGTCATCAATATAGCGAAGCCAGCACAGCACATGGGAGGCGGCCGGCACGCCCGCGTCGCCAAAAATATCTCTCTCCCAGGAACCCAGGAAGAGATTTGCATACGCGGGCGCACAGGCCGCGCCCATGGCTGTGCCCCGCCTCTGAAGATAAAAGACATCTTTAAACACAAAAAAGTTGTGGGACAGAACATAGTGCAGCAGCTCGAGAATGAGACCGCACATAGGGCCGTCCAAGTCGGAGGCCCCCAAGAAGAGGCGCACCGCATCCAAACCATGAACATGGTCAATGCAAGTGTAGAGTGACTCCACGTCAGCAACCACAAAAATGGTCTCGTGTTCCACAAGGATGCCATCAACCCGTGCCAGAACGTCCGTTGTGTCACGGACAAAAGATGGCAGGGTCTCTACAATAGGTTTCAAGTAAAAATCAATAAATTTGCAGACCACATCACATAAGCCATCAATTCCCGACACAATAGGACGCCCCGGGGGGTTGAGGGCATCCTTGTGGATCTTAGGTAACAGGTAAAATGTCGGCACCTTTGGATTGGAAACGACCAAACCATCAAGAACCTTCTTGGAGATGATATTAGATTCATAAGCCTCAAGTAGAATCTTATGAGTGGTGAAGCCTTTGAGTGTAAAGGTTTTTTTTCCCTTCATAAATGGGCATTGTTGCTTTAGTAGTTTTCTGCTTATTAAAATGTAATTGCGATATCAACACTTTTTGTTTACGGCCGGTTGCCTTGAAGACTGACCACTGCTGCTGTAGTGCAGAACATGCACAGTGCTTACAAGCTTTTTTTTATCGAGCTTGTACGCACTGTTTTGAAGCCAGCCTGGAGCGAGCAGTTACCTCCTAATCCTGGTCAGCTTGGCAGCAGTAGTCTGTCTTTTAGTCAGAGCGGTAAGCAAAAGTATAGTAAAGTGTTAATATCTGCAAGAACGGCTGCAAATTTTAATAAGTGGTAAATCACAAAACTGCTTGTATTTACAAGGACTGTCTGATATCCATCTATGAAGATGGGGGAATAACCCTTTTAATAGGGCTGGTCTCCCCAGAAAAGCAGCTGCTGATCTGTTTAGATACTGGAAAATAGCCACCTTTACCCTGGATGGGCCACTGCAGGACAAACGTGTTGTAAGACACCGCCATGTCATATAACGTAGGGAACCTCTGCACTGGCGAATGACTGGAGATGTTTGGTGGGTGACTCGCCTCCATGATGACCGCATAATCTAATGTGACAGATGAATGGGAGTTTTTGGTGGTGTTAGTCTGCAAATTTGACAATCTTCATTTTTTGGCAAAGAATCTTGAGCGGATGTGTCTGAGCTCATCAGAGGTTTCCTATCAGATAATGGACACACAGCTTGCTTACAGGCACACCTATAGTATGTTTGTACGTGTCTACATCGTTGCGATTTGCAGCTTTTCCATAAGCTCTGTTCAGATCTGACAGTTTCTAATTGGAGCCTCTTATTTGATGTTGGGGTTTCCAATCCGATGGCACCATCTGTGTGGCTTGCGCTGTTATAGATGGTAAATGTATATATGTATTGTGTGTGAATGCTCCATAGGACATGATTGATTGGCAGGATGAGATGTGTCTGACAGCAGTAGGATGTCTGACTGGTCGTTGGCCAATTATTCCCCTTTATATTGGTAGACTAAGGTAAGCAAATGTGACGCTCACTTTTTAAATAATGTTTTTCCTCTCTTTCTCCAGGATACAAGATTTAGGGGTAATAGCAGATTGTCTTCCAGTCCTCACAAATAGGTAACATTTTTTTTCTTTTTTTCTTTTTTTTTTTTTTTTATTTAAAGTATGTACCAAGTTTTTCCCTTATCTGTACAGGGCTCTGCTACCTTCAGCAGCTTCACAGACAGTGAATAGAGCAAAGGTGCACATGCTGGACCTCTGCCCCATTCAGAAGGTGCCAGCAGAGCCCCCGGTATTCACATCATGGTGTGTCCACGAGGTTGGACTCCAGTGACCAGCTACAAATAGGGGATTGCTTATGAACTCTGCAAACACTTCTCTCGTTGACATCTGTCATACGTTTCTGGGCTCATGAGATGAAGCGGCTTCGTACAGGGCAGCTGCCAGCTACATTTCAATGCCAATATCTGAGAATAACTGCTGATATTGTAATGGCTGCATTTAAAGGGAATCGGTCACCTATTTTTTTTTTACTATAAGATGCGTCCACCGCCATCAGGGGCTTATCTACGGCATTCTGTAATGCTGTAGATAAGCCCCTGATGTAACCTGAAAGAAGAAAAACGAGTTATAATATACTCACCCAGGGGCGGTCTGCATCCGATGGATGTCGCGGTCCGGTGCCTCCCATCTTCTAACGATGACATCCTCTTCTTTGCTTCACGGTGCAGGCGCACTACTCTGCCCTGTTGAGGGCAGAGTAGAGTACTGCAGTGCACAGTCGACGGACCTCTCTGACCTTTCCCGGCACCTGCGCACTGCAGTACTCTGCCCTGCCCTCAATAGGGCAGAGCAGTGTGCCCGCGACGGGAAGCAAAGAAGAGGACGTCATCGCTAGAAGATGGGAGGCACCGGACCGCAACATCCATCGGACCCGGACCGCTCCTGGCTGAGTATAATATAACTCGTTTTTCTTTTTCTGGTTACATCGGGGGCTTATCTACAGCATTACAGAATGCTGTAGATAAGCCCCTGATGGCGGTGGCCGCATCTTAGTCGAAAAAATAGGTGACAGATTCCCTTTAAGAGGATAGGGAAGGGTTGGGTTATCATGTGAGCTCAGGAGCACTGAAGTTCCTCCATGATGCCTGTGGCCAGGCTTCATAAGAAATTATACAACAGACTGACCTTAAGGATGCTCTCACATCTGTGTTTAAACTTGGTGAGTGCAATGTCAGAAAACCTTGCACTGCACTTGCTACAATATTAGTCAGTGGGGCAGTGAGTTTTTACCAGGGCTGTGGAGTCGGTAAGCCAAACCTGCGACTCCGACTCCTCAATTTCCATAACACCGACTCCACGACTCCGACTCCCACATATATTGCTTATATTTAAGTGAAAAATGTATTGTAGTACAATGTGAACACCAGACATTTAATCATTTTTATGATCCAATAATCAAGATATTTAGACAGAACATTATATTTATTGGAATACAACTTTACAACACAAACTGTAATAAATTGTAAATATGTAATATACTATGGAATATCGATTACATATACAGTACAGACCAAAAGTTTGGACACATCTTCTCATTCAAAGAGTTTTCTTTATTTTCATTGTTATGAAAATTGTAGATTCATTCTGAAGGCATCAAAAGTATGAATTAACACGTGGAATTATATAATTAACAAAAAAGTGTGAAACAACTGAAAATATGTCTTATATTCTAGGTTCTTCAAAGTAGCCACCTTTTGCTTTGATGACTGCTTTGCACACTCTTGGCATCTCTTGATGAGCTTCAAGAGGTAATCACCGGAAATGGTCTTCCAACAGTCTTGAAGGAGTTCCCAGAGATGCTTAGCACTTGTTGGCCCTTTTGCCTTCACTCTGCGGTCTAGCTCACCCCACACCATCTCAATAGGGTTCAGGTCTGGTGACTGTGGAGGCCAGGTCATCTGGGGTAGCACCCCATCACTCTCCTTCTTGGTGAAATAGCCCTACACAGCCTGGAGGTGTGTTTGGGGTCATTGTCCTGTTGAAACATCATGTCCTGTTGAAAAATCAATGATGGTCCATCTAAACGAAAACCGGATGGAATAGCATGTCGCTGCAAGATGCTGTGGTAGCCATGCTGGTTCAGTATGCCTTCAATTTTGAATAAATCCCCAACAGTGTCACCAGCAAAGCACCCCCACACATCACACCTCCTCCTCCATGCTTCCCGGTGGGAACCAGGCATGTAGAGTCCATCCGTTCACCTTTTCTGCGTCGCACAAAGACACGGTGGTTGTAACCAAACATCTCAAGTTTGGACTCTGTGCATTGACCTGGTCTCTAATCTGAGCTGCTGTTAACCTGCAATTTCTGAGGCTGGTGACTAGGATGAACTTATCCTCCGCAGCAGAGGTGACTCTTGGTCTTCCTTTCCTGGGGCGGTCCTCATGTGAGCCAGTTTCTTTGTAGCGCTTGATGGTTTTTGCCACTGCACTTCGGGACACTTTCAAAGTTTTCCCAATTTTTCGGACTGACTGACCTTCATTTCTTAAAGTAATGATGGCCACTCGCTTTTCTTTACTTGGCTGCTTTTTTCTTGCCATAATACAAATTCTAACAGTCTATTCAGTAGGATTATCAGCTGTGTATCCCAAAAGACTTCTGCACAACACAACTGATGGTCCTAACCCCATTTATAAGGCAAGAAATCCCACTTATTAAACCTGACAGGGCACACCTGTGAAGTGAAAACCATTTCCGGTGACTACCTCTTGAAGCTCATCAAAAGAATGCCAAGAGTGTGCAAAGCGGTAATCAAGCAAAAGGTGGCTACTTTGAAGAACCTAGAATATAAGACATATTTTCAGTTGTTTCACACTTTTTTGTTAATTATATAATTCCACATGTGTTAATTCATAGTTTTGATGACTTCAGAGTGAATCTACAATTTTCATAATGAAAATAAAGAAAACTCTTTGAATGAGAAGGTGTCCAAACTTTTGGTCTGTACTGTATTTATATATTTTGTGCGTGTGTGTGTATATATATATATATATATATATATATATATATATATATATATATATATATATATATATATATATATATATATATAATCTCACTATGACATCTCAGCTAAGACAAAGCCTAGATCCTCAGGCTACATTCACTCAATGGGCGTGGCCAGGATCAAACCTAGGGGCTGGGCAGAACCTCATACTGCACACCTCAGCTGCTGAAGAACTTCATACTGCACACCCCTACACTTGAAAATAAAGCCTGCACCTTAAGAAGATGTGGTGGTGATGAATGCAGTCTATTTATTCCAACTATCAATTGATGTTGATGTGTTACTGAAGACGAGCAATGCCTGTCCTGGCTGTCCTTTTGGGCAGCTATGAGGTGTACCTGACTGGTGCTAAAAAAAAAAAAAAAAAAAGAGTGTTAGTCTGTGTGCTACCCGGCTTTCATTCTTTTTGGTACAGATACGATATGGATAGACAGATATGGATAGAGTAGATTTCTAATCTGCTTTTGCTATTGAAAACATCTATGAGCTCAAAAACCTTTCAGGTGATGCGTTTTTTTAAAAAGCTGATCGGCTTTTGCAGCTGAAAAACGTATCCTCAAAAAATGCAGGAAAAACGCTGTTTGTGAATGTAGCCTTAGGTCAGGCATAGAACAGCCATTTATAGGACATTTCATAACTGTCCCAAATTCCTATGAAAAAATATTCAGCACATTCTGCATTGAACTACTGTACCCAATTTATTATATATTTTAGGAGTCGGTCCATTTTATACCGACTCCGACTCCACCAAAATGAGCACCGACCACGACTCCGACTCCACAGCCCTGGTTTTTACTCACCTGAATTTGGGATGAGGAAAAATTTACAACATATGTATGGCCATTTAAAACAGCTGAGACTCTCCAATGAAAGTCAATGGGTGCGAGAAATAAATGGCATTGGCACGTGGACCATGCGTGTGCCGTGTCATTTTTCTTTTACTCACCCATCTCTTAGGAAACCCAATATTTAATCAGCCAAGTACAGTAAATTCACAGCATAAACCATGAAAATACAATAGAAGAGATATATAGATAGAAGAAAAAAAAAAACGGCGTTGGTTCCCCCATATTATTCTTAACCAGCAGGGACAAAGCAGACAGCTGGGGGCTGATGTTTATAGCCTGAGAAGGGTGCAATAAATATGGCGCTTCTGAGGCTATTAATATCATCTCACAGCTGTCTACTTAGTCTTTACTTGTTATTAACAAGGGGTGACTTTCCCTCCCCAAATAAATTACATGGGGACCACCTTTTTTTAATAGCCAGCAAAGGCTAGACTGACAGCTGTGGGCTGATATTAATAGCCTAGGAAGGTGAGGAGAAAAAAAAACAATGACCTTGTCACTAAGGAAGGGATTAAGGCTCAGTGACCTAGTCCTATAATGTGCCCCTTCAGCATGCTACGTGGACGGGGCAAGCGGCTGGGTCACTCGCGTCCCTATCTGTAATGCATTGTGATGTGGTTCTCCTTAGTAATGTCTGTAAAAGCCAAAGAAGTGCTGACCCAGGGATATGATCTCTCTGATGCACATTTATGCCATTCTGAAGATGGGAACACCCCTTTAAGTGTATATCCGATATAAGTAACCTTTCCCTTTTAACGTTTGTGTTTCAGCCTCCAAGAAGATAAGGCCTCGGTCTCCATCGGCTGCTGTGTCGATTTGTTACCGCTGGTTAAGTCCTTGCTTAAGAGTAACTTTGAAGAGTGAGTTTCCTGCTTCCGTTTTTCTTGTTCTTCTCTGTTACAAAGACTCATTGTTCTCCTTTCTCGGCCGGTGTTGTGTGTCGCTGCTCCGCTTCATGTGTCCAATGCAAAATGGAGTTCCAGTTATTTTTAACTCTGTTTTTCCCAGCAAATTTTCCATCATCTCTATTTGTGACCAATATTTACAGTGGGTGGGGATCCTTTTATAGCGGGCAGAGAGCATCAGATATTTCACTTCCACCTTTTCCGACTCATTGAAGTCAAGGCCTCATGCTTCACATTTGTGACTGTTCTCAAGCAGCAGTAAAGGCACGTGCAGGGCTACTCTGCCTGTAGGATCTGCTGGAAATTGTGACCGCTTCCTAACCGAGCCTCCAATGCAGATGTAAATGTAGTTAACGACCAATTTCATGCCACAGTAATGAGTGCAAGCCCCGACCTGACCTTGGTCCTAAACATTAAACCTAACAGCAGCATGCGGATCTGTTCAGTCAGAAGACTTGGTGCAGGAAAGGGAGATATCAAGGGGTAACTTTTCTCCTTCAGAGGGAGACACGCCAATGTGAGGAAACTTTTAAGCTGCAATGCTCCTCTGGGGAATTATGCAAATGGTCTCTTCAGACAGGAAGGTGAGGAGAAAAAAACAATGGCCTTGTCACCAAGGAGGGATTAAGGCCCAGTGACCTGGTCCTATAATGTGGCCCTTCAGCATGCTATGTGGACGAGGCAAGCGGCCGGGTCACTCGCGTCCCTATCGGAAATGCATTGTAATGTGGTTCTCCTTAGTAATGTCCGTAAAAGCCAAAGAAGCGCTGACCCAGGAATATGATCTCTCTGATGCACATTTATGTTGACAATGTGTCACAGTCAACCCCCACAGCAATGGATTAAACGTGAATCAACTATATTTGGGATTGCATGGTATGGAGGTCACACAAAAAACACAATGTGCACATCAAAAAGACCTAATCAATGCTAATAGGGGAGAGACCTCAATAGAAACAAGCCAATGACTGGAAGGAAGGATCCTTAAGTATGTCTGATAACACACGGGAGGCACCAAGAGACTGCCATAATAAGTAGTGCATAAGGAAAGAGGGGTGGGTGGAAGAGCCCATGCATTTTGCTGCTTTAAGACAGCTTCATCAGGGAAAGAGACACTAGGACTCTGCTTTTTGTTCAAGTTGTATTTCCATGCACGGTGTGACATCCTGGTAGTTACATACATTGACCTGCTTACTATTTAATGGAGGTGCACCCTATCTTTTATTACATTAAAGGTTCCTTACGGTGGCTAAAACAAAAATTTGGATCATTTACCTTTTACCCCCATTAAATAATTACAAGGATAAAAGTCCAATCTGTCAGAATCTGAAATGGGGGGGGAATGAGGGGGAAAAGAATCCTAAATAGAATTGTATTTTTTTTTTCGGTCACAATAACAATAGAACTTGCAATCAAAACATTACTTATCATTAAAGCCATCGGTGTGCTCTTCAAAAAAACACACATGCTTCATACGGAAAGTGGACCTGAAAATAATGGTTTTGGCTCATTTGAAGAAAAGGAAAAACGAAAATGTAGAATAGTTTGGCTGGGAAGGGTTATTACCATCACTTTAATGATGGTGTAATTTAGGGTCTCTTGTAATGCAAGCACTCAATTACAAATCGCAATGTAGATTTATTGGACTTCAATCCTTCAATTTGCAGATATGTCATCGTCGGTCTGAACTGGCTGCAGGCGATTGTGAAGAAGTGGTGGACACAGCTGTCCACGAGTTCAGAAGAGCCATCGGATGCGTAAGTCCTGGTCCTGCTCAGGGAGGTCCGCGGTGCTCTGGCATTACACTAATGAATGATTCACACCTCACTACATTCCCCATAAGTGCATGAGTATATAGGATCTGTGTAGTGATCCCACATAAGTTATGGCCGTGTATAAATGGCAACACATGATGGATCACCCTCTGCTCACTCACTACTACTTTTTTTTTTTTTTTTTTAGAAACGTCATGATACTAAAACAACAACTAAGTGGAATGTGGCAGCAAGAAAGTCACCTTGCGTCGGTACCAGGCTATACTGGCAACATTGCCAAGGTAAAGGTTTCCTGTAGTTATCGTGCACACGCTTGGTAGATTCTTTAGTTCCTCCATCTTTTCTCATGGGGGTCCAGGACTGTGGCTCTTACCACGATAATTAGAATAACGTAGACCTGCACTCACAGATTAAAGACTTCAGGTTTCCTGCTCACACCATGTCATGTAGGGCTTATATTAAGTTTCAATGTTTTCACCTATCCATAAGTCCTAAATGGGACCCCCACTAATACCAGATCAGCTGTTAAGCATGCTTATCCGCACTGTATTCATCCTGTGAGATGGCTGATCCCAGTTCTCAGCCGACAGTCCCATAGCAAATGAATGGAGCGTTGGTGCCCCTTTTTGACTGCCAGTCCCTTCAGATAATGCTCTGCATGCTCCATTCTTGGGATCAGGGAGGAGGAGTTTAAAGGAGTTGGGGAAGTGAAACGGTAATAATGAACTCTACTCACCCAGCACTGCCTCTGTCGCTACCCTATTGGTCAAGACGATCAATGTGACATGGGACTGCTAAGCAAAGTGATTGCCTGCAGCAGGTTAAGTGCGATAGTCATGGCCTCATTGCTGCAGCCTGTCGATAAAGACCAGAGGCATCACTGGAGCAGCAATGGGTGACTATAGTTAATATTGTCATATAGGATAATGGAAACCCCCTGAGGAGGCAATGTAAGTTGTATGAAATATCAGACCCGGACGAATGGTCCCGTAGGTGACTGGCTGTGGTCATTTATATGAATAGAATTCGCTAATTCTCCACTTTGTCCTAGGACTTGGATGGCTACTTATCACAGCTCCGTTGATTATGAGGCATCACCGAATATCCGGCATATGTTTTGAGACTTCATGAGACAGCAGACTTCTGAGGACCTTTTCAGAATAATTCTGCTGCAAGAATAAACTCGTAAAACCATTAAATCATCAAAGAGAACTTCGTCTCCAAAACGCACTCTCATTATGACGCCACGGATAAGGTGGCGTCTGCCTGCTTCATATTGAAGTAGTCTTCTTTCCGGATAGTGTTTGTATTTTCTGACTGAAGAAATGTTTACCTAGCACTCCTGCGCGACAGACATTGCAAGGGTCACTTGTCCTCGCCTGACGGGCAGAGGAGATTTAAAAAAAAAAAAACAAAAAAAAACTTGAATTTTGGAGGTGTCGCATCATTACTGATCTGTGATCAAGATCCATGAGAAACTGACATATTGGAGAAATGCACTACTGTGTTGTCTGCAAGGTTGTGCAAAACGCTGTGCCTAAAACTGAGACATTTTAACCCTGGACACTGGATATTGCAGCCGTTTTTGTTTATTTTGATATATTATTTGAAACCCTAATATTAAAGACGTTTTTGCAATAGAATTACATGTGGGGATCTGTGGTAATTCGGAATCTGCTCTGTAATGCAAACCTCCTAGTTGTGATCTGGGAAATTGGAGCCAAGGTAACGTTTGCAGTGTGACAGGAGCACCATCCTAAGGGGACACTGCCATTATGGAATATGCCATGAAAGGGGCGCATTCAACTGCTTCTCACTAAATTAGAATATCAAAAAGTTAATTTCAGTTCTTCAATACAAAAAGTGAAACTCGTATATTAGTCATTACAAGCAGAGTGATCTATTTCAAAAGTTTTTCTGTTAATGTTGATGATTATGGCTTACAGTCAATGAAAACCCAAAGTTCGTTATCTCAGTAAATTAGAATAATTGACAAAACACCTGCGCAGGCTTCCTAAGCGTTTAAAAAGGTCCCTTAGTCTGTTTCAGTAGGCTCCACAATCATGGGGAAGACTGCTGACTTGACAGATGTCCAGAAGGCAGTCAATGACACTCCACAAGGGAGGGTAAGCCACAAAAGGTCATTGCTAACGAAGCTGGCTGTTCAGAGTGCTGTATTCAAGCATATTAATGGAAAGGTGAGTGGAAGGAAAATGTGTGGTATAAAAAGGTGCACAAGCAACCTGAATAACCGCAAACTTGATAGGATTGTTAGGAAAAGCCATTCAAAAATTGGGGGAGATACACAAGGAGTGGACTGCTGCTGCAGTCATTGCTTCAAGAGCCACCACCCACAGACGTATCCAGGACATGGGCTACGAGTGTCGCATTCCTTGTGTCAGGCCACTCATGACGAATAGACAACGCTAGAAGCGTCTTACCTGGGCCAAGGAGAAAAAGAACTGGACTGTGGCTCAGTGGTCCAAGGTGTTGTTTTCAGATGAAAGTGAATATTGCATTTCCTTTGGAAATCAAGGTCCCAGAGTCTGGAGGAAGAGTGGAGAAGCACGCAATCCAAGCTGTTTGAGGTCTAGTGTGAAGTTTCCTCAATCAGTGATGGTTTGGGGAGCCATGTCATCTGCTGGTGTAGGTCCACTGTGTTTTATCAAGACCAAAGTCAGCGCAGCCGTCTACCAGGAAATTTTATAGCACTTCATGCTTCCCTCTGCCGACAATCTTTTTGGAGATTGAAACTTCATTCCCCAGCAGGACTGGGCACCTGTCCACACTGCCAAAAGTACCAATACCTGGTTTACAAACAACAGTATCACTGTGCTTGATTGGCCAGCAAACTCGCCAGACCCTTAACCCCATAGGGAATCTATGGGGTATTGTCAAGAGGAAGATGAGACACCAGACCCAACAATGCAGACAAGCTGGTGGCTATCAAAGCAACCTGGGCTTCCATAACACCTCAGCAGTGCCACAGACTGAACGCCACCATGCCACGCTGCATTGATGCAGTAATTTATGCAAAAGGAGCCCTGACCAAGTTTTGAGTGCATTTACTGAACATACATTTCAGTAGGCCAACATTTTGGATTTCAAAATCATTTTTCAAGCTGGTGTTATAAAGTAATCTAATTTACTGAGATAATGACTTTTGGGTTTTCATTGGCTGTAAGCCATTATCAACATTAACAAAAATAAACAAGTGAAATAGATCACTGTGTGTAATGACTCTATATGAGTTTCACTTTTTGAATTGAACTGAAATTAACTTTTTGATATTCTAAATTTGTAAGAAGCACTTGTACATCTGGTCACATCTGTGCAATTGAAACAGGATGTACAGACACTGGGGAGAGACCCAAATGTAGAAGGGGGAGTAGGATTCATTTTGTGGCCCCTTAACAACCGCCCAAACACCTTTTAATGGCAGTCGTTAATGGGCCTTATTCCTCAGCACTGCGTTTTAACGGTGCTGAAGAATAGGAAGGTATATCGCTGCCTGGTGGCGGCAGTTCCCATGGATGATAGCTGACACATCTGCCCTGGACGTTTTTGTGTCTGATTGGGGCAGATTAACCCTTTAAATGCTGTCAATAGCGAAAGCGGTATTTAAGTTGTCGCATGAGGGTCACAAGGCACCTTTGTAAGGCTGTGTGCTGTGCACACGATGCAGATTTGCAGCGGTTCTGCAGCGGATTTTACCGCGCAGAAACGTTGCATTTCTGCATTGTGATGTACAGTAGCCTTAAAATCAATGTAAAAAAAAAAACTGCAGACGCTGCAGATTTTTCCACGCGGTTTTCCCGCGGTACAAAATCCGCAGCATGTTACTTCTTTTGTGCGGTTTTCCATCTCCCCTGTCACCAAATCCGCAGGGGGAAAACCGCGATGGAAAACCGCATGAAAAACCGCATGAAAACCGCATCAAAAATGGAAGAAATCCGCAGGAAAAATGCAGGTCATTTGACCTGCGGATTTCTTCCATTCTGCGCGGAAAAATCCGCAGGGCCAAAAAGTACGTGTGCACTCAGCCTGCCCATCAGACCCCCGCAATGAGAATCACTTCTAATTGTTACCATAGTACCTGAGGTCATGTGATGACCCAGAGTATGGTGGCCTGTGAGATCTCGCTACAAGCTAAAAAAAAAAAAAAAACAATTTTGCTTTTTCATGATAGTGACTCAAAGTGAATAAAAAGCGATCAAAAATTTGTATAAAAAAAAAGTACAAATGGGCACCAAATAGTCTCGCATAAAAGAAGCCCTAATATGGCTCATTCAGCTAAAAAATAAAGTTACAGCTCTCAGAATATGATGCAAAAACAAATTCATTTTTGTAAAATTATTTTAAGTCTGTAAAAATGGCAAATAAATACAAATAAACTGATCGTCACATCCAAACGTGAATTAGGTGTGAACAGGTGCCTCCCTAGAGTCACCAATTCATATACAATCAAACAAACAAGGCAGCACTCTGCACAAAATTGAAACCTGAAATTTGAATTGCATTACTGCACTAGAAATATGAAAAATTGAGTGCTTAGCGCATAAATTGGACAATTCATGTGTACCTGTTAGCCACCGGTAAGGCGATTCTCCTATACCAGGACCTAATAATGCCAATCCTCTCTTAGTCTGCAACTCTATGGGAACCGAATGTGAATTCTCTCAGGCGTTTTTAATCACAGCAGGATCACTACCCCTCAACGAAGATATTAGACTTTAGGAGAGAATTCACAATAGGAAGCGATAGAAAAATATAATGTACCCCAAAATTTTACCGATTTAAAACCCTAATTTATCCCACTCAAAACCAGCCCCCACTCATGTCCGTCATCTGTCACTGTAACTATAGGGTTCCCACATTACTGGTAGAACAAAGACTCTTTAAAACGACAGGGCTCCCACCCCCTCAAATAAAATCCAGTGAATTCTGTTCTCTCAAATAATGTGGGGTGCAGTTTTCAGAATTGGGCCACTTTTGGGTACTTTGTCTCATAGACCCCTCAAATGTGAGGTAATCCCTTTTAAGAAAAAAAAACTGTGTATATATTAATTAGAAAATGCTGATCAACTTTTAACCCTTAACTTCCTAACAAAAAGGATTGTTTAAAAAATGATGCAGAAGTAAAGAAGGAAATATTTATTAACTATTTAGTGTGACATAATTCTTATGCCCTTAAACCTAAGTTAAGTTTGAAAAACTACTAAATTTTTGCCAAATCTCCAATATTTTCACAGACAAGTCATAAACAAATTTTACCACTATCATGAAGTACAATATATTGCAAAAAAACAGTCTCCGAATCAGTGGGATGTGCTGAAGCGTTTCAGAGTTACCGCATGGTGACCTTGGTCAGATTAAAAAAAAAAATGTTGGCCTAGTCAGAAAGGTCAAAAGTTGCTTTGTGACTAAGCTGTTAAGCATTTTGGATGATTTCTTACCAAGGAAAAAAATGTATTTCTGGGGGTGGACATCTTTTTAACACTTTCAGAAATTTGTTTTAAAGTGGCTTTTATGTGGCATTGAATGGGATAGGGGATATGCCCCTGTAATTGGCTGTCCTTGCTTAGACCACTTTTGGGAGGTAGTCCCCGCTGCATATGGTAAACCCCCAATATTTGGCCCATGTCTGCTCTGATCCTTACATTTGCCTGTTCCTCCTGCTTCCAACATGTCTTAATTCAAGAAATTAAAGTTCACCTGCTCTGTTGCATATCCACCCCTTTAAAAGGCGCCTGCCATTATCAGATAAGAAATTCACTTCATCTCTTTGGGTTAGGGTGCGTTAAAGTTTCGGGCACATTGCTCATGTGTGCATTGCTATGGCACAACCTCTTAATGACCAGAGCTTTTTTTGATTTTTTTTTTTTTTTGTTTGTTTTTCTCTCCCCTTCTTTCCAGAGCCATAACATTTTTTATTTTTGTCAATATGGTCATGTGACGGCTTGTTTTTTGCGGGACGAGTTGTACTTTTGAACGACACCATTGGTTTTACCATGTAGTGTACTCGAAAACGGGAAAAAAATTCCAAGTGCAGTGAAATTGCAAAAAAAAAGTGCAATCCCACACTTGCTTTTTGTTTGGCTTGGTTCACTAAATGCTAAAAGTAACCTGCCATTATGATTCTCCAGGTCATTACGAGTTCATAGATAAGAAACACCAAACATGTCTAGGTTCTATGTGGTGAAAAAGAATTCCAAATTTTGTTTAAAAAAAAACTGCGCCATTTTCCGAGACCCGTAGCGTCTCCATTTTTCAGGATCTCTGGTTGGGTGAGGGCTTATTTTTTGCGTGTCGAGCTGACGCTTTTAATGATGCCAATTTTGTGCAGATACGTTCTTTTGAGTGCCCGTTACTGCATTTTAATGTAATGTCGTGGCGACCAAAAAAACGTAATTCTAGCATTTTTATTCATCTTTTCGCTACGTCGTTTAGTGATCGCGATTCTGAATGCGGTGATACCAAATGTGTAGGTTTGATTTTTTTTTTATTTTGATTGGGGCGAAAGGGGGTGTTAGAAGCTGCCATAGCACGATTGCCTCTGCTACATAGAGGTGATGCATAGATCACCTCTATGTAGTAGAGTTACAGTATTGCCATCAACATCCATAGAGGTCTCGAGGAGACCTCATGTTGATATGGCAACGCGTCACTGACCCCCGATCACGTGAAGGCCATCGGCGCTGCGCTCATTTCTGGCCGCGCATCGTAAGCTCTAGTTAAATGCCTACTGTCGGCGTTTGACAGCGGGATTTAACTAGTTAATAGGTGCGGGCGGATCGCGATTCCGCTCGCGCCTATTGCGGGCACATGTCAGCTGTTTAAAACAGCTGACATGTCGCGGCTTTGAGGTGGGCTCACCGCCGGAGCCCACCTCAAAGCGGGGGAGACTGACCGCTGACGTACTATCCTGTCAGTAAGGGGTTAATGATACATTGCTGGTCTGATTCATCAGCGCGCACAGATTTTTTTTTTACCTAGTAATTATACAAACCAAATGATAAATTTGAATACGTTGACACACTGGATGTCGCTCCGGGTACGCTTACGCCCATGGGGTTCTCATCGCAGCAGTTTAACTGTTTTGATGCCTCTCTCAATAGTGCCATGTGTATTTAAGAACTTAGGTTTGATGGAAGGTGTCCCATCTTAATCCGTTTGCACCCTGCTGATGGTGTTATAGCAGCTTGAGGCCCCATATCTGCTATGTTTGGACACCTATGAACCCAACTGGTGCAAAGGCTTTATAGAAGAAAGATTATTGCAGTGTATTGTATAACATTACAGATTTAGGATATGTGCACACGTTGCAGATTGGCCTGTGGAATTTTCTGCGCAGATTCTTCCTCTCTTGGCAGAAAACGCATGAAAAAAGCCCCGCGTTTTGGATGTGGATTTGATGCGGATTTGTATGCGTTTTTGTAAGCTAAATAAAGATCTATTTAACAAAAAAAAAATTTGATGTCTTTTTTTGTCCAACCTCTTCTTTTACATTCTCCAATGAATACCAAATCATCACATACCATGTTCACATATAATGTACACAAATCAAATAAGTGACTATCAGTAGATTGATATACACTGTGTGCCAAATTATTATGCAAAAAATATTTCCTCATATTTTCTCTAAATTACCTACATGAATTGCAGTTATTTTCCAGTCATCTACTATTCTAGTATAATTGCAATGTTTTTGAACAACCTGCCTATGAAAACAGTATATTTTTAAAAATAAGAAACACTCAAAATGCATGCTCCAAATTATGCACAGCAGAGTTTTCAACCTTTTTATTATTATTTTGAACAAAAAAATGGTCAATTGTGAAATTATAAGCATTATCAGCTTATTACAAAATGAAATCAAACAGTTTTCAAGTCAAAACTTTCTTCTCGGTGATGTTACATTTGCACATAGGACCCCTTGTTCGAAAGAAGCTTCTGAACTCTCTCGTCCATTGAATTTGTCAGTTTTTGGATGGTTTGTGCTTCATTTGTTTTGCATGTGGACAGAATACCCTCCCAGAGCTGTTGCTTAGATGTGAACTGCCTCCCGCCATCATAGACACTCCTTTTGAAGATGCTCCAGAGGTTCTCAATGGGTTGAGGTCAGGGGAAGATGGTGGCCGCACCATAAGTTTGTCCTCTTTTATGCCCATAGCAGCCAGAGATGCAGATGTGTTATTTGCAGTATGAGACGGTGCATTATCATGCATGAAAATTATCTTGCTGCGGAAAGCACGGTTCTTCCTCTTGAACCATGGCAGGAAGTGCTGTTTTAGAAACTCCACACAGATTATGGAGTTCATCTTTACCCCTTCAGGGATCCTAAAGGGGCTGACAATCTCTCTCCCCATGATTCCAGCCCAAAACATTACTCCACCTCCTCCTTGTTGGCGCCTTAGCCGTGTTTTCATGGGGTGTCCATCAATCAGCCATCCTCCACTCCATCCATCTGGACCATCGAGCGTTGCACGGCACTCATCGGTGAACAAAACAGTTTGGAAGTCAGTCTTCATGTATCGTTTGGCCCACTGGAGCCGTTTCTGCTTGTGTGCAGTGGATAGAGGTGGTCGACAGGATGGCTTACGCACAGCTGCAAACCTCTGAAGGGCCCTGCATCTTGTTGTTTGGGGGACGTTGGAGGCACCAGCAGCTTCAAAAACTTGTCTGCTGCTATGACAAGGCATTTTTGCAGCTGCTCTTTTAACCTGACGCAATTGCCTGTTGGAAAGAGTCCTCAATTTTTCCTTATCAGCACGCACACGTGTGTGCTGGGAATCAGCTACATACTTCTTGATTTGTGCGATGATCACGATGAAGTGTCTTGGCAATGTTGATTGTAGTCATGCCTTGACCTAAATACTCCACAATTTGTTTGCTTCTCAGCAGCCGACACATCCTTTTTCTTTCCCATTTTGGCAAAAAATGTAGGCTGCTTAATTAATGTGGAACAGCCTTCTTAAGTAGTCTTGCCTTTATTTGGACACACCTGCCAAACTAATTTGCACAGGTATCTGCAATTGCTTTCAGTGATATAAAGAGCCCTGACACACATCACCATCAATGAGTTTAAATGACAAAAAATTCTAACCTTATCACTCCTAAACTCTTTTTGCATAATAATTTGGAACACAGTTTATTGATATGTCAGATATACTGTATAATACCAAGGCTGATGTTTAGTAATGAATATAATAAAATGGTACCTAAATAAAGACACACACACACACAAAATCTGCATTAGGCCGGGGTCAGACTTGCGAGAAACTCGCATGACCCTCGCACGTTAATACCCTGCACTGCCACTGGCACTCGAATCTAAGAGTTGTGACTGCTCTACAGGGGCTCCGATGACACAGTGACCGGAGATAATACTCCTGCAGTGTAGTTCATCCTCTCACTTTACGGCACCAATGCTGTGAGAATTTTCTCACGCAGCGGTGCCGCAAGTGACAGGATGAACTCCTGTAACCTCGGACCACCTCCTGTCACTGTATATCGGAGCCCTAGTAGAGCGGTCACATCTCTCGATGAGACAACTCTACACGGGAGATCGTGGGACAATCGTTATTAAATGGAGGGAGTATACTGTTGGTTTATTTTATTTTTTTTTTGCAGGTAATCGAGGGCGTCAGGGATTAGCTGTATGGTAAGTATGTGTTTTGTTTTTGTTTTACTATTCAACACAGTAGCCGGATGATGGGACTACTACTGTCCCATCATCGGCTAATGCTGTCACTGTAGCAGACAAAGCCAAATGGGACTAGTCCCATCGGACGATGCCTGTCTACACACTGACACACAGATTCGCACACAATACATAGCCTCTGCCTACTCACACAGTCTCCGCCCATACTCTTCCTCCTCCCGATTTGCAGCGTTTTTCACATCCGCAGCAAAACCGCAGATCTTTTTACACCTGTGGAATTTGACTGACTTGATGGAAGTCAGTGGGTGCAGAAACACTTCAGATCCACAAAAAGAATTGATAAGCTGCAGAAAATAAAACGCTGCATATCCGCGCATATTTTTCCGCAGCATGTGCACACCAATTCTGAATTTCCCATTGACTAACACTGGTTGTGCACTACACTGCAGATTTGATGCAATTCCGTGCGTCTAAAAAACACTGCGGATCTGCATCAAAATCCGCAACGTGTGCACATTGCACTTTTTTCCCAGGGGACTTAAGGCTAAATAAAAAATAAAGATAAAAATATACTGCATATAAAAGTTCATGACACAACCCCTCCCTTCCCTTAAAGGAGTTTTCCCAGCAACAAAGCACATTTTAATTAACAGAACTGAGAATAATTTCCACAATTGTATGTTTTTAAACAAAATGCTCCTGTTAAGATAATCTTTATAAATGTGCCCCTGCTGTATACTATGTAATGGCTGTGTCTCACCATACCAGGAACATGGTCTTATCACACCATGGCTCCTGGGCTGGGGAGGAAGCAAAAGAGAGTATACAGACAGGACAGCATGGGATCACAGCTCCTGGGCAGATGAAGAAGCAAAAAGAGTATACAGACATTACAGCATGAGCTCACAGCTCCTCGGCAGGGGAGAACGCAAAAGAGAGTATACACACATTACAGCATGATATCACAGCTCCTGGGCTGGGGAGGAAGCAAAAGAGTGTATGAAGACATTACAGCAGGAGATCACAGCTCCTGGGCAGGGGAGGGAGCAAAAGAGAGTATACAGACAAGACAGCATGGGATCACAGCTCCTGGGCAGATGAAGAAGCAAAATAGAGTATACAGACATTACAGCATGAGCTCACAGCTCTTGGGCAGGGGAGGATGCAAAAGAGAGTATACACACATTACAGCATGATATCACAGCTCCTGGGCAGGGGAGGAAGCAAAAGCGTATAGAGACATTACAGAATAGGATCACAGCTCCTGGGCAGGGGAGGAAACAAAAGAGTATACAGACAGGACAGCATGAGATCACAGCTCCTGGACAGGGGAGGATGAAAAAGAGTATACAGACATTACAGCATGAGATCACAGCTCCTGGGCAGGGGAGGAAGCAAAAAAGTGTACAGACAGCATGAGATCACAGCTCCTGGGCAGGGGAGGATGCAAAAAAGTGTACAGACATTATAGCATGAGATCACAGCTCCTGGGCAGGGGAGGAAGCAAAAGAGAGTATACAAACATTGCAGCATGGGATCACAGCTCCTGGGCAGGGGAGGACGAAAAAGAGTATAAGGCATTAGAGCATGTGATCACAGCTCCTGGGCAATGAAGGAAGCAACACAGTATACAGACATCACAGTGTGAGTAACTAATAAAATATATTTTTTACATATGGGGAAATGGTTGGAAAAAAAAATGGCTGAAACACTGTTTTGTTTTTTGGTTGCTTTGCCTCTCCCAAAATATGAAATAAGATGAAATTGTGCAGTCCTCAAAATGGTTATAATAAAAACTACAGCTTGTGCTGCTATGTCGACAGAAACATAAGAATCCGTTTTGTGCAGATTGTGTTGGAACGTATCCCTTCCAAAATCCCCCTCGAGTGCTTGGGATAACTCTTCTAACTTCTATGGGAATCCACTGTCCTTGTTAATGAGTTTTGCATTTTTTCCCCTAAAGAGGTTTTGAAAAAAAAAACAAAAAAAAAAAACTCTTGAACTGTTTCAGAACAGAAAATTGCCCCCAAAAAGAAGCATTTCCTGAAGAGATTTCTGCCTGAAAACCTCAGTATATAATCTGTGTATGTGTAGGGTGTGTTCACACTAGGGGCTTTTTTTTCCTAGCATTTGACCAGATCTGCTCTGAAAAACACCAGGAAAAAAATCTTTTTATAAAAAAAAAACAGCTTGCTGTTCTTTTTTAGGCTTTCGCAACCATCAAGTATTTAAATGTAATAATGTCCTTTTCTTAAGAAAGCACCCAATGGTTTACAACAGAGAAAGCTAAAAAAAAAAATGCAGGGGGTCTCTTTAGGGGCTTTTTGCTACAAAAAATGCCAGCAGTTTATTGAGTTCTTAGTGGATGTAAAAAAAGAAGGCAGGAAAAACAATAAAAAGATGCAAGACCAGAAGCGTTAAAAAAATGTTAACCAAAAATGTGGATAAAAAAAAACAAATAAAAAAGTGCTTCAGGAATGACATGTCAATTCTTTCTGTGGATTTGAAACCGCAGCAAAAACCGCGCGGAAAATTCTGCACCGTGTGCACTGCGGTTTCCATTTTCCATAGGTTATAATGGTACTGTACAACGCAGCAGATTCTGCTGCGGATCCGCAGGGCCAAATCCGCTGCGGATCTGCAGCGTGTGCACAATACCCTAACAGAACGGGTGTGCCCGAAAAAAAAGTGAAACTCTTCCTATTGAACAACTCGCTGTTCAGACGCTCAGGCTTCTTAACATCTTTTAACAGTTTCAGGTTTTCTAAAATGCCAAGTGCTTAAAGGGAAGCTGTCACCAGAAAAACCGCTATTAACCTGCAGATATGGGGTAATATTGTTAGTATTGTTGTTGCCCGCATATTGAAAGAGCAATATATGGGTCCTCTGCAGCCCAAGAGCTCCTAAAAATGCATAATTGCACCTGATTTGGAGGTGGAAATGGGCCCCCTTACCTCTTGGGCCCCTGTGTGACCACACAGGATATGTACACCCCTGTTCTAGATAATAGTAGAGTGTAACCAGGGCATACACTAATAAATAAAGTATATTAGTACCTCATGGGTTCAACGCACAAGAATCCTAGTGAAGATGGTTAAAGGAGATTCACAATCGAATATGACAAACGTCATGAGACCTCTCAGGAGCCTCGGCTCCAATGTACGTTTCGCAAAGAGCTTCCTCAAGGGGTTTTTATCATATCAGTGTACATTTAAATGATGGTTATGACCTATTGTTCAGTAACATTGTCTTGTTTAATTCTCCGTAATGGATGCTCTTCTCTGAGTTACACGTCATAATACAAGTCAATGGCACCGTAGACGTCGAGGACACCTTGGCGTTCTTTGAGGTTTTATCGCCTCACAAAACGCTTGTGCTTCAGTCATTGCTTAATGGATGTATATGTATATATAAATTGTTTGTTTGCTTTTAAGGGAGAAAGTTGCCCACAGAAAAAACCCACAAAGTTTACCAAATAAATGACCCATGCAAGGAGTGCCATGAGGTAAACGCAGAAGCAAAGTAGGTGTCCGCTGGGCCTCTGTGGCCTGCTTGGCCCCAGAGGACTCACATTTGACAGTGGGCTACCTACCATTACACGTGAAGCAGCTCATGAGTCCACTGAACCCTGCTTACTAAAGAGCCATAGCAACCATACGCCATTTGTGAGGTAAACATTGCAATGCGGCCATTTTGTTGTAGCCCTGACGACTGAGACATGTAGTGCTCTGCTGACTCATTGTAGAACTGCTGCTCCTCTGTGTCCGAGGCGTCCATGACGGAAGAGGAAGCACACAGGGTGATTGTGTCTTCCTGTCCCATCATGTCGGGGTTTCTGCCTTCTCTGTCCAGATGGAGCTTCGTTTTGCTCCCCCTCCTGGCTCTGTGCCGGGCGGACACGGACATCATCAGCGCCGGCTCTGACAAATTTAAGGTGGAGGGACGGGCGGTGGTCCCGGGAGTCAGACCCCAGGACTGGGTGAGCAGAGCCCGGGTCCTGGTGGATGGAGAGGAACATGTCGGTTTCCTCAGGTGAGACATTAACCCTTTGCTGTCCACCATGGGCTGAGAATAGCGGCACTGTCCCTTTAAATGCACACATTCATCTGTGGAAAAGTCCTTGTAATGGAATCGTATTATCAGGATCTCTGTTTGCTGTCAGTGAATGAGGCCGTGTGTTCTGTGTGTTTGCTTCTAGGGATCCTGTGTGTTCTCTACCGGGATGGTAGAGTGAAGCTGTGATTGACAGTGGGCCTGTGCTCCATGACCTCATAGTACGGACCGGGAAGGGTGGGTGCAGTCCTCGGCATATAGGACGTGTCAGGGACTCTCACATCTGCAGTGTGGCCTGTGTTATATTTTTTCAGAACACGATTGATTTGCAGGTGCCAGCAGTGTTGCACAGATGAAACCCCATTGTAATGGCTGACATCAGAGAACTCGGATGCTTCCTGCTATGATGCTGCTACAGCATCTAAACAGCCAGAAAAATGTGGCTCCCGGTATCCCTCCGCGACTCCCTTGTGGGGTGCCCACGGGCTGCCAGGCCAGCTAGGGGCCTAATGGTGGCCTCCAGTGCTGCCACACACTGACTCCTATCAGGCAGACATTTCTCAGTGTCCTCCTCTTCCTTCCGGTGTGTAGGACTGACGGCAGCTTTATGGTCCATGATGTTCCTTCTGGCTCCTACGTGGTAGAAGTTGTGTCTCCGGCGCACCGATTCGAGCCTGTCCGCGTCGACATCACATCCAAGGGGAAAATGAGGTATGGGACCACGGCAATGAGCATCCGCTATAATGGAGACGGCGCAGCACCAGATATTGGGGAGACATATAGTATGGGGGTGTATTTTATCTATCGAAATCTACCAGGTGCAGATATTGCTTTAATTTCCTGACTCTCTCATTCTTTTCTCAAGGGCAAGATACGTAAATCACATCAAGACCTCAGAAGTGGTCCGCCTGCCGTACCCTCTACAGATGAAATCGTCCGGACCCCCATCCTACTTCATCAAGCGAGAGACCTGGGGATGGACTGACTTCCTCATGAACCCCATGGTAGGTGCTCGGTGGATAAGTCCTTTGTTCTGCATGAAGAGTGCAGTGCAGATTACAACTATTGTCGCGTCGTTTACTATCGGTACTGATTAATATCCTCGGGGGCTTGTTAGAACAGAACTCCAAATTCCCTGCATAGAGAGATCATAATCCGTGACCTGAAATCGCCACTAGAGGGAGCCGGTTCCATGATGTATGCAGGAAGCGCCCCCTAATGGTGGCTGCATGCAGTCTATCTATTAAAGGGATAGTCTCCGGGCTCAATTTGGTAAATAAAAAATATATACAGTGTTCTACTCACCATCCCCAAGTCCAGCAACAAATCTGTGCTGCTCCTGGTGTCTGCCATTGACTGCAGCACGTCAGGGAAGAAAACAAACCTGGCGCAATTGTCACTGATGGACACTGCACACTGTTAGGGCAGCAAGAATCATGTGACCTGTTCCCTTTACATTTATTTATTTTTCCTACAAAGGCGTATGAGGGCTCCTCTTATTTTGTGGGGCGAGTTGGAGTTTTGAATAAACCCATTCACTTTTCCCCCACAAAAAAAAAAAAAATTGGCATTGCTATTGAGTGTTTTGCAGGGAAGTGCAGCAGTCCAAAAAAACTATAATTTTTCCAGTTTTAATTTTTTTTTTTTCTTAAAACGATACTGTAAAGAGTGAAATAATTTCATAGAATTTGTACAGATGCAGTGATATCAAATATGCATATATATATATATATATATATATATATATATCTCATGAAAAATTATTTCCCCTCTCCACAGGCAGAAAAATATAATTTTTTTTTCTGAATTTCAAAAAACTTTTTTTTTTATATTTGGCACTGTATTTGTTAGTCCCCATAGAAGCTGAGATTGCTTCTGCAGGTATGCAGTGAAAATCCTGGGTTTCTATGGAGCCCAATTTATGGCTGACCTTCACAGGAACAAGCCGGCTGCCGTGGCATCCCTTCCACACCATTTTATTGCATCGCAGTGGGGAGAGGGGGATTCTGCCATTTAAATGTCACTGTCAAACATTAACAGCAGAGATCGGAGCAAGCTGGGCGCCCATGCCCCTTGATGTAATAATATGTTAGGGCAAGATGGGGGTTAAGATATTTTAATGCTAGAAAAAAAAAAGAATGCTTGGCCATTCAGGGGTTAATGCTGTGGGGTTATAGCTATAGTTTTTATTAATTCCCTCTAAGAAAAATCTGACATTTCTCCTCCCCATACAGGTGATGATGATGGTCCTGCCACTGCTGATCTTCGTACTGCTTCCTAAAGTTGTGAACACGAGTGACCCAGAAATGAGGCGGGTGAGTAAGAGCGATCGAGCGGGAGTTAGTAAGGCAGGGGATGTGCGGACGTTGCTGTTATACCTCCAGACATTCACCTTTCCTGCCTCGCGGTTGCCCCTTCCTGCCTCGCGGTTGCCCCTTCCTGCCTCGCGGTTGCCCCTTCCTGCCTCATTCTTTTTTTTTTTTTTTTTTTTTCCTCAAGGAAATGGAGCAGTCCATGAACATGTTGAACTCCAACCCCGAGCTGCCGGACGTTTCCGAATTCATGACCAGACTTTTCACATCAAAGTCCTCCAGCAAATCCAGCAGCAGCAGCAAATCGGGGAAGAGCGGAGTTGGGAAGAGGAGATAGTTATACCCGAGTGTGTAAATGCCTGCTCATCAGCTCATGCAAATCTTCCCACTGGACTCGCCCTGATTTCTTGTAGACCTCTATGGATTTTGCCTTTGTCTCTCTGTGTTTTGTGCTTTTTGTTTGGGGCTCGGTGGAGATTATAAATGGCTCAATGCCTGTAGCTCCAGAGACCTAGAGAGGTGTTTTATGCATCTTGAAAACTGCATGTACAACGCGCTTGGTGCCCGAGCATTTACATCTATTATATTAGAAAAATTTGCATAAATTATTATTTTCTGTGTGTTCATGTAATGATGTCAGGAAAAACAGCATTCTGCACTCTGGTAATAATTTTTAAAAGGATTGCATTAAATGAGAAGAACATGGCTGCTTCTCTTCCTCCCTTTTTTATATAAATAATCCATAGACTGCCAATGAATCCGCACCTCGGGCTCAGTCCTGTTCACCTTACCGGGGCTGAACGGTAATTCCAGCCTCTGCACCGTTACACGGAGCCATCCCAATCTGACCTGTCCACATTGAGGGTCCTTGTGGAAAAACTCCACTACATGTCTAATTCTGGCCCATCTGTGTGGATTAGACTCTGCCATTTATATCCAGAGGAATAAGGGAAAAAAATGAAAGCCGCGTGTGAAAACTATCTTTAGGCTATGTGCCCACGTAGCGAATCTGAAGCAGGATAAACCTGAGCAGAATCGCACACCCTGCTCCCGGGAAAACGCATGTGTTTTTTGACGCGCCTTTGTAAGGCTGTGTGCCCACGATGCGTTTTGTTAAGCGTTTCCGCAGCGTTTGAGCCGGATCAGACGCTGCAGAAACGCTTAAAAGATGCATCCAATTAATTAGCATGTGTTTTTGGCTTTTTGTGCCAATGCATGTGTTTTTAACCGCTCAGGAATCGCTTAGCAGCTAAAAACGCAGCATGCTCATTAATTCCCGCATTGCGCAGCGTTTTTAGCCATCCCCAATGATCCCAGAAATCGCACGTCAAAAAACGCGTAAAAAATCGCGCAAAAAACGCGCGGAAAAAGACGCGCGATTTCTGGGAAGGGGATCCTTTTCCTGAGCGTTTAAAAACGCTAGCGTGGGCACATAGCCTAAGGGTTTGTCAAGCGTTTTTGCCTGAGTTTTTCTAAGCATTTTTGCCCATACAATTGATGGTATGTGGAATCGCGTGTGATTCCGCAAAATTAATGAACATGCTGCGTTTTTAATCGCTAAGCGTTTCCGCAGCAGTTAAAAACCCACCATTGGCACAACATGTGCGTTTTTCATTAGAAATCAATTGGATGCTTTTCTTAAGCGTTTCTGCAGCAGAATCGCTTGTCTAAAAGCGCCGCAGAAACGCTTAAAAAACGCTGCGTGGGCACACCGCCTAAATGTTCTTCTGATCTGATACAATCCTTTTAAAAGGGGGTGGTTCTTTTTTGTTTTTTTGTTTTTGTTTTTTTTTAAAGATGCTGAATAGTTTAAAATAATAAAAGTAGGAATACGTGCCATTAGGGTTAGCAGGATCTGGTTTATTGGCTGCATCCACAATCTGTGGCCTCTGGATGGTAGCCCTGAGAACCGCTTTCTACTCCTACCCCCTTGCATCTGCAGATCTTTTGCTAAGCCGGCCTTGCAGGGTGTCACCGCGTCATGTGATGTGGAGCCGGGTCAGCTAGTCAAAATAAGAGCCGCAAATGCAGGAGGTAGTAGGCCACTCTTGGATGCCGGGAGGTAGGTGACCACTCACGGATGCTTGGAGGTAGGAGGCCGCTCTCGGATGCCGGGAGGTAGGTGACCACTCACGGATGCTTGGAGGTAGGAGGCCGCTCTTGGATGCCGGGAGGTAGGTGACCACTCACGGATGCTTGGAGGTAGGAGGCCGCTCTCGGATGCCGGGAGGTAGGTGACCACTCACGGATGCTTGGAGGTAGGAGGCCGCTCTTGGATGCCAGGAGGTAGGTGACCACTCACGGATGCTAGGAGGTAGGAGGCCGCTCTTGGATGCCGGGAGGTAGGAGGCCGCTCTCAGGGCTCCCGTCCAGCACCACGCAGTAGTGGCATAGCCGAAGGGTCTATCGTTGTCCGCCTATGTTTTGTGAGTGATGTGGGGGACTCTCCTGCCTCTGCCTTGTTACAGCCTCTGTTATTGTACTCCACTCTTCTGTGTACGGACTACGGGGTGACTGAGTGAATCGCTGCTTAATTGCCCCCATTATGTCACTAATTGACTTGATCTGTGGAAGGACCTGGTGATGGACGGCAGCAGAGGCTCAGCCGTGTACCTATTTACCCTGTATGTCTGCAGATTGTGCTCCTGGGCACAGCCGCTCAGCCTACATTAAACTGTGAAACCATTTTAACCCTAAGTTTGCGGTGATTATTTTTGTGGGCTGCTTGCATATCAGCTTTAGATGTGATGTAAAACTGTCAGCTGATGTTAGGACACATTACACTGTGTGGGAATCCGATATTTGAGAGAGAGAACGCTCATTGGCCCTCAGATGATGTGACTCAGCAGAGTGCCATCTTCAGGAAGCTGAGGGAATATTTGCTGCTGCTTTACCTGAACTGTAGGCAGATTTTCTGCATAAGAAAACGTAGCTTTTAGGTTTGGGAGAAGCGTGGCTATAGCAGCTGTATGAGAAGGTGGGTTGTCGGATCCATTGTCACAACCCAGCGTGGGATGTGCCGAGAAGAAAGAAGCCGTACTCCAGTCTCATGTTTTTCAGGGGGCTGATTGGGAGACATTCTCATTAGTTACCTTAAGATTAGGCTGCTGCCATCGCCCCTTCTGGTGGTCTAAAAGGCGGATTGTGACGCCGCAGACATGAAAGTCCTATTCCTGGGGCTGGTGCCATATGAGGTAGTAATGGCTGCAGGGGTCTCCTCGGGTTAAGGATAAAGAAGCGGACAGGCGCTGTTTACTCTGGGAGTTGTAGTTCTCCAGTAACGACAGAAGCGTAGGTTAGAATTCACACGGGAGTATTTCATTAGAAAGCATTCAGAGAATCGAGTCATTTATTCATTCTGGAAGTTTACAAACACCTTTATGTCTGTATTCTGGACATTTCTGTACAATCAACGCGTTATCATGGGAAATCATTATATCCTCCAGGGAAGACAGGAAAACCATTGTCCGGGTAAAAGTTGGGGGGATCTATAGCGGGATACAACACTCCGGGAAAATCGGGCACGTAATCTGGTGGAGGGTGAATAGGATACGGATCATATGGGAAAGGTATACGAGGTTTAACTGGAGGGCGAAACGGTCCATAGAAAGGAGGAGTTGTGGGGACCGGACGGATCCCTGCAAAAAAGCACATTTCAGTGTTACTATAGTACACAGCCAGAAATCACACAGTACAGAATGCACGGCCCCATTAGTAAAACCCCTGGGACTGTATGTTTTACTTGTCTGGTTTCTCGTGACCCCTTGTTTAGTTGCTGCCACCACCTACATCACTTCTGGCTGCAGTTCACCATCTCACTTCTTGCTGCGGCCCACCCATCTCACTTCCGACTGCAGCCCACCCATCTCGCTTCCAGCTGCAGCCCACCCATCTCACTTCTGAGTGCAGCCCACCCATCTCACTTCTGAGTGCAGCCCACCCATCTCACTTCCGGCTGCAGCCCTATCTTATCCCTTTATGACCCCATCCATATCTCCTGCTCCGTAGAAAGGATGTGACATCATTTGTGACAGCCCAAAGCAAAGCCGAAAGTACAGTCTGTCACAAGAAAATGGGGGAAAATTAGTCCAACTTCTGCAAAATGATGCCAAAAAAGGTGTTGGGTTTTTTTTTTAGATTTTTAAAGTTGTCTACTTTTTCATAAACAGCATCAGTCTTATCCATAGGTGGTAACCGTCATTGACAGTCATCCACGTTTATTTAAATTGAGGATGAGTTGCAATACCACACGCAGCCTGTGGACATGAGTGGCGCTGTTTCCAGAACATTCTTTTTTCTACTTTCTTTGTTCCTCTCCTCTTTGACCCAATCCTATCTCCTCAAACCTGCATTGATCAGCTGTTTGTGACGTCCCCAGGTCTGTACATTATCTTGTGGACTTTTTTCACCTCCCATTGAATTGAATATGAGCTGAGCCACGTCCAATCACTGGCCTTAGTGGAGAGGCCTGAGGTCACTGATTGACTGGGACTGTCATGTATTGTCATCACTATTGAAAAAGCCAACAAGCCTGGTGAGGACCCCAAGAGCAGCGGCCCGGGAGCAGCGGGGTCATGGGTTTTTCTTTTCTTCCAATTTTTGTTCCTTTACCTCCAGAAACCGCCATGCACAGATGCTGACATCCATTGAAACAGCATTTCTCATTCCATTTGCAGATATTCATTTTATCACAACCATATCCAGTTATAGAAAGGCAGCGAGGATTAGGCAAAGGCGGAGGACATTCCCCTACGGAAATAGATTTTATTTAGATTTTTTTTTTTATTTTTAGAAAACATCCTCTGTAAAAGAGCATAAGTTAAGAACAATTATTAAAATAAATATTTGTATATATGTATGCTGTGTATAGAGGTGTTACCTGTCAGTGTCATCCTGACTCTGATGACAATGAGATGTCTGAAAAGTCTTTTGTACACAACAGGAGTCTAAAATAGCCCCAGTGGCCAGTGTGAGAATTGCAGGACTTATTTATTTGTTAACACAGATTGTGATATAAAAGAAAAATGTAACACAAAAAAACAGAAGGTCTGTGTTTATATTTTTGAATCGCTAAAATCCACATTTAAAAAGCTTAAAATCCACTTTCAAGTTTCTCATTTATTTGAATGAGAAAATGTACTGATACTGCAAAGTCTCTTTTTTTCCCATGCTTTCTTAATATGTGGCTTTTAATTCTTTGGTAGACTTTCTGGGGAATAAATTGTGCCAAAATGCAAGTTTTTGTCATTGATTTTGCTTTTTTTAATATGTTTTTGGACACATGAAAAAAAAAAACATTTTGGAGAAGAATCTGGGTATGTGCACATGGAGTTTTTTGAGAAGATACTCTTCAAACCTCCTTAAAAACCTGGAAGTTCTGCTCAGTTTGCTGTTAAAAAAAACTCATCAAAAAGAGGAAACTCATTTTTGAAGAGTTTTGGAGGAGGATTTGGAGAGTTTCCGCTCATTTTCCTTTCCGCTATGCTATGTGCACACTGACTTTTTTTTGAGTTTCTGAAGAGGAAACTCTTAAAATCTTCCTCAAAAATGCAAAAATCCTAAAAAACATGGTGGTTATTCTCAGTTTCCTTTAAAAAAGAGCTCAGGAAAAAGATGTGCACACAGTCACTAAGCAGAAACTCAAAGGTTTTTTTAGGAGTTTTGAGATTTGGAGTGTTGCTGCTCAGTTTGTTCTCAATCGCTATGTACAGAGTTGAGTTTTTTTTAGGATTTTTTGGATCAGATACTGAGTAAAAACTCTGCAAATCCTCTTCCACATCTCAAAAAGCCATAAAAACTTGTTTCCATTCCATTTCTGCTCTGAAAACTCAGCAAAACGACTCCTTGTGAACATACTCAGTTTTTGCTCCCAAAACTCCCTGAAAAAAAGTTTTTAGAAGTTGAAAACTTGACCAAAACTCTGGAGCAATCATTCAAAAAGTTTTTGAAGAAGTTTTTAACATGGATTTTGGAGAAGAATATGCTTCAAAATCCACCTTGTAAATTATAAAGTTGAATGGAGATAGATTTTTTTTTTCCAGTAAAGCTAAATATGCCATCTGTTTTTTTATGTGGCATATACAGGTTGCATTCATACAGAACCCAACCCATTGTGGCTTGGCATTTATAATTATGGGCCATGCCCATATCACTGCGTTCCGGATGAGTCACGCTACAAAACAGTGGAGGATCTTTTGTAAGCAGTCACCACTCCACCTTTAGTGTCTACATGTGTAATCTTGTCATACAAGCAATCAATGCTTGATTAAAGAAAAATCAAACAGAGCTCTGTCTCTTTAAATGGGAATGTGTCAACAGAGACACCCCCTAGGGGTATGTGCCCTCTGAGGATTTAGAGAAGTTTTTTTGGAGCAGGTCCATTTAAAAATTAAAAAAGCCTTGCTTTTGGCTGAGTTTTTGAAGAAGGAACTAAGCAAAAACTTTTTGAGGAGTTTTAAGATTTGTTAGAGGATTTGGAGAGTACCCTGCTCCAAATCCTCCTAAAAACCCTCTGTGGGCACATAGTCCTTGACAATTGCTAAAAACATTCTTCCCATTCATCTCTATTATAACACGATCAGCCAGTCCGATGTTCAGCCTTTTGAACTTTTTTTCTCGCTTCAGGTTTTTAAAAGCACTCCATGTGAAAAAAAGGAGGTGCGTGTAACACCTGTGATGATCCTGAAAAAATCCATTCCAAACTAAGCAATGTCCAATCAATAGGCTGCAAAAAAAAAAAATCTTCAGGAGAAAAAAAAAACTCTTTCAGAACCTCTTCAGGAAATGAAAAACTCCACCAAAAACTCTGCAAAGAAGGAGGATTTGCTCAAGTTGTTTCCACTTTAAAAACTCGTATTTTAAATCCTCAAAAAAGAAATCAATGTGAACATAGCCTAGGAATCACAATTACTTAAACTGTGGCTTTCCATTCTGGCTCAGTGCCTGCAGTAGAAGGCTGTGTGCACACGCTCCGGATTGGTCTGCGGGTTTTTTATCTGTGGAACCGCAGGTAAAATGACCTGCTACCTGCGGATTGGCCTGCGGTTTTCCCCTGCAGTTTATCACCTCTACAATGGAGGAGATGGTAAACCGCTGCAGAATCCACAGAAAAGAATTGACATGTCATTTCTTTCTGCGGATTCAAAACCGCAGCTTTTCCACAGTTAAAAATCCACAGCATGTGCACAGAAAATTGTAAATCCCATAGGATAGCATGATACTGTACTCTGCAGAACTACTGCAGTTCTGCTGCGGCCAGGACCGCAGCAAAAACCGCAGCGTGTGCACATAGCCGAAAGGCCACCACACCATATATACAGGGCCGCCATCAGGGCATTACTCCCCTTACTGCTGTATGAGATCTGATGACCAGCGGCACACAGAGGGGCTCGCAGGGCCCCGACTCTTGTGCTTCTGCTCATCGGGCCCCATCGTGCACTAATGTGCTGTGCGCTGCGGGCCTGCAGCGCACACGTCGATGCTGGGGCCCTGGAGCTTTCTCGGAGCTGTGCACGGCTGTCTAACCTTGACAGCTGAGCAGCTGCAACTCCCTCCGCCCTCCCTAGGCTTCTGGTCAGGTGTTGGTGCGTACGCGTCAACATGTATGAGGACACTGACTAGAGGAGCTGCGCCTGCTGGGGATCGCTTATGAGGTAAGTATTGAAAACTTTTTTTTTCTTTATAACATGAATTAAATGGGTGAGGGGGGTCTGCACATGATTAAGGGGAGTCTGCACATGAAGGGGGGCTGCTGATGGAGTGGGGGCTGCCAATGATGGAGGGGGGTCTGCACATGAAGGGGGGCTGCTGATGGAGTGGGGGCTGCCAATGATGGAGGGGGGTCTGCACATGAAGGGGGGGCTGCCAATGATGGAGGGAGGTATGCACATGAAGGGGGGCTGCCAATGATAGAGGGGGTCTGCACATGATGAAGGGGGGTCTGCACATGATGAAAGGGGGGCTGCCAATGTTTGGAGAGGGGCCGTCAATGATTAGAGGGGGTGCTGCAAATGATAAAGGGGGCTGCAAATGATAGAGGGGGTGCTGCAAATGATGGAGTGGGGGCTCCAAATGATGGAGGGGGCTGCAAATGATTTGAGGAATGGCACGGGGACTGCACTTGAACGTAAGGGGACTGCACAAGATGAAGTGGGGGGAGAATGGGGAACTGCAAATGATAAAGTGAGGGAGAGGGGCTGTGAATAATCAAGTGAGGGGGGAAGGGGGACTGCAAATGATGAAGTGAGGGGGAGGAGGACAGCAAATGATGAAGTGAGGGGGACTGCAACTGAATTGAAGGTGGGGGATGGGGAGAGCAAATAATGATGAATTTTGAGGGTGGTGGTGAAGATGAGTTTTTCCAAGAGTGGGCATTGGGACTGTGGAAGGTTCGAAGTGTGGAGGCGGAGTCTCAAGGGGGCCCGAAAATTTTGCCAGTATGGGACCCTGAAATTCCTAGTGGCAGCCCTGTGTATATGTTTATATATATTTATATATATATATATATATATATATATGGCAGCACATCCAAAAAAAGTTAGCAAGCCACATGAAAAAATAAGCCTTCTCACAGCTCCATCGCTCGAAAAATAAGACCGTGATGGATCTTGCAAAACTGCAACACAAATCAAAGTATTTTTTGTTCTTTTACAATCTTCCTCATTTTATTCATCACTTAACTAGAAAAAAAACTTACAAGCGATCAACCCCAAAAAAGTGAGAACCAATGGTGGCATTGCATTTTTTTCACCCTTTCACCCCCATGATGTTTGTTTCCGGTTTTATAGTGCATTGTATTCTATCATGAGTTTTACCATTCAAAACTAAAATTCGTCCCACAAAAAAACAAGTTCTCGCACGACTATGACAAGGGGTGAAGAAAAATAGTTATGGCTACTGCTGAAAGCAGAGGAAAAAATGAAAGAGGAGAAATGAAAACCAGCCGTTCCTTAAAGGGAACCTGTCATCAGGATTTTATACCCCCCAACTAATGGCATGTGTGTAAAGGACATTTAATGCTGAGTAATTCCTTACCTTGTTTGTAGTAATCCATTTTTTCATTTTATAAAATCCAGCATTGAAATTGTATGTTAATGAGCCACAAGTGTAGCAGGGGCGGGCACTGCACTTCCAGCCCTCCTGCCTTTCTCCCTATTCCCCGCCCAGTGCCTGCCTCTTGACTCTGACAGGTCACATTGCACTTCCAGCCCTCCTGCCTCTCCCCTTATTTCCCGCCCAGTACCTCACTCTGACTGACAGGTCACATCACACTTCCAGCCCTCCTGCCTCTCCCCTTATTTCCCGTCCAGTACCTCACTCTGACTGACAGGTCACATCACACTTACAGCTCTCCTGCCTCTCTCCCAATTTCCCGCACAGTGCCTGCCTCCTGACTCTGACTGACAGGTCACATCGCACTTACAGGTCTCCTGCCTCTCTCCCAATTTCCCGCCCAGTGCCTGCCTCCTGACTCTGACTGACAGGTCACATCGCACTTACAGCTCTCCTGCCTCTCTCCCAATTTCCCGCCCAGTGCCTGCCTCCTGACTCTGACTGACAGGTCACATCGCACTTACAGGTCTCCTGCCTCTCTCCCAATTTCCCGCCCAGTGCCTGCCTCCTGACTCTGACTGACAGGTCACATCGCACTTACAGCTCTCCTGCCTCTCTCCCAATTTCCCGCCCAGTGCCTGCCTCCTGACTCTGACTGACAGGTCACATCGCACTTACAGGTCTCCTGCCTCTCTCCCAATTTCCTGCCCAGTGCCTGCCTCCTGACTCTGACTGACAGGTCACATCGCACTTACAGCTCTCCTGCCTCTCTCCCAATTTCCCGCCCAGTGCCTGCCTCCTGACTCTGACTGACAGGTCACATCACACTTACAGCTCTCCTGCCTCTCTCCCTGTTCCCCGCCCAGTACTTGCCTCCTGACTCTGACAGGTCACATCACACTTACAGCTCTCCTGCCTCTCTCCCTGTTCCCCGCCCAGTACTTGCCTCCTGACTCTGACAGGTCACATCACACTTACAGCTCTCCTGCCTCTCTCCCTATTCCCCACCCAGTGCCTGTATCTTGAGGTCCTTCCTGAGCATACACCACACCAGGCACTGATAGGACTTTCAAAGTGACCTGTTAGTCAGGAAAAAGAGGCAGCAGAGCTGTAAATGTAGTGCATGACCCCTAGGTACTTGCAGCTCATTAGCATACAATTTCCATAACTAATTTCTCTAAAACAAATTTCTACAAGCAAGGTAAGGGCTTACTAAGCATTATGTGCACACATGCGGAATTGCCGCGGAAATTTCCACGGCAGTTCCGCAACTCCCTGCTGCGGGAAATCCGCATACGGAATTCCCGCGAAAAACTAGCATTTTGCAAGCGTAATTAGCTTGCAGAAAGCTAGCCTTTTCCAAGCGATCTGTAGCATCGCTACAACAGGTAGTAAAAAGATATAATGTTAAAAATAATAAAAAATATAAAAAATCATGTTATTCTCACCTTCCGGTGTCCCCCGCAGCGTTCCCATGCCTCAGCGATGCTCCCGACAAGTCCCGTTCCCAGTGATGCCTTACGACAATGACCCCAGATGACGTAGCATCACGCAAAACCTCTACATCATCACAGGTCATTGTTGCAAGGCATCGCTGGGAACCGGACTTGTCGGGAGCATCGCTGAGGCATGGGAACTCTGCGGGGGACACCAGAAGGTGAGAATATCCCGATTTTTTAATTTAATTCTTTTTTTTTAACAGGGATATGTACCCAGGGCCCGGAGGACAGTCTCCTCTCTTACAGACCCTGGGTACTATCCTCACATTTTCCGCTTACTTTGCGCATGGTGGGCATAGCCACATGCGGAAAGTAAGCGGAACAATGCATTCCAATGTGTGCGGAATTCCCGCGATTCCGCACAAAGAATGAGCATGCTGCATATTTTTCCGCGATGCTGTTCCGCCGTGGAAAAATGTACAGCATGTGCGGAATGCCATTGAATAAAATCCGCAACGTGTGCACATAGCCTTAAAGCTTTATACTCACCATTTTTACATTGCTGTACTTATGTTTATTCTTGTTGGAGTTTTTAAGCTTTTTTTTTCATTCATGTTCCAGGCAGAATCTGCCTGACAAATGCGTAGTGTGCACGTACCCATAGCCTATGTGCCCACGTTAGCGTTTTTAAATGCTCAGAAAACCAGACTTCTTCCCAGAAACCGCGCATTTTGTTTCTGCTCGTTTTTTGCGCGATTTTTACACAAAAACCGAGCGTTTTTGATGCGTTTTTTTCCACGCAGTTTCTGGGAACATTGGAAATGGCTAAAAATGCGGACCTATGCGGAAAACAATGAGCATGCTGCGTTTTTAGCAGCAAAGCGTTTTCTGAGCGGAAAAAAACGCATGCATTGGCACCAGGGCCGGATTAAGGATGGTGGGGGCCCCTGGGCAGAAAATCTGGTGGGGGCCCCCATATCATTAACATTTTAGCCATAACAGTAGAGCGCGAACTGTAGCACTTAGATGTACAATCTAATCTTATCCTCTTGTTCTGCCACATTTCCACCACCACCATCATTGCATTCTCACCCACCACCCCATCATTGCCCTCTCGACCATCACCCCATCATTGTCTTCTCCCCATCACTGCCTTCTCCATCACCCCATCACTGCTTTCTCCCCATCACTCCCATCATTGCCTGCTCCATCACCCCATCACTCCCATCATTGTCTGCTCCATCACCCCCATCATTGCCTGCTCCATCACGCCATCACTCCCATCATTGCCTTCTCCATCACCCCATCACTGCGTTCTCCATCACCCCATCACTGCCTTCCCCCATCACTCCCATCATTGCCTGCTCCATCACTCCCATCATTGCCTGCTCCATCACCCCATCATTGCCTGCTCCATCACCTCATCATTGCCTGCTCCATCACCCCCATCATTGTCTGCTCCATCACCCCATAATTGCCTGCTCCATCACCCCATCACTCCCATCATTGCCTTCTCCATCACCCCATCACTGCGTTCTCCATCACCCCATCACTGCCTTCCCCCATCACTCCCATCATTGCCTGCTCCATCACCCCCATCATTGTCTGCTCCATCACCCCATCACTGCCTGCTCCATCACCCCATCACTGCCTGCTCCATCACCCCCATCACTGCCTGCTCCATCACCCTCATCATTGCCTGCTCCATCACCCCATAACTCCCATCATTGTCTGCTCCATCACCCCATCACTGCCTGCTCCATCACTCCCATAATTGTCTGCTCCATCACCCCATCATTGCCTGCACCATCACCCCCATCACTCCCATCATTGCCTGCTCCATCACCCCCATCACTCCCCTCATTGCCTGCTCCATCACCCCATCACTGCCTTCTCCATCACCCCCATCATTGTCTGCTCCATCACCCCATCACTGCCTGCTCCATCACCCCCATCATTGCCTGCTCCATCACCCCATCACTGCCTTCTCCATCACCCCCATCATTGTCTGCTCCATCACCCCATCACTGCCTGCTCCATCACCCCATCACTGCCTGCTCCATCACCCGGCCCCATCACTGCCTGCTCCATCACCCCCATCATTGCCTGCTCCTTCACCCCATCACTGCCTTCTAGACCATCACTCCCATGTCCCATCACTGCCTCTGCCTGCTCCATCATACACACAGATATACACACACACAGACACAGACATACATACATACATACATACACTGATACACACATACATACACACACAAGACACCACCTCTCTCCTCTCACCTGTCCTCCGCAGCATCGCCAGCGCTTCCTCCCTCACACAGCAGCGGCCGCTGAATGATGACGTGTGAAAACAGGAAGCGCGGCCTCCGGGCAGGAAGCAGGATGGACCCTTGCCAGCCGCTCCGTTCCTGCTATTCACTGACGGCGTCTAATATTTATCCTCGCGCTGCATTGGCGGTCGCTGCCCAGTGGTGGGGGCCCCCTTAGAAGCTCTTGTGGTGGGGGCCCCGGGGCTGAAGCCCCGCCTGCCCCTCCTATAATCCGGCCCTGATTGGCACAAAAAGCCAAAAATGCATTAAATTGAATGGGAAACTTCTTTTAAGCATTTCTGAAGCGTCTGATCCGGCACAAACGCTTCAAAAACGCTTAAAAAAATGCAACATGGGCACACAGCCTTAAGCTATTTTCTAACTTTAGCTTTTACCTTGGTCAAAGCAGTGTGACTTGTTGTTCCCCCCTTTCAACTGCCCTGCCTACTCTCTTTAGCTACATCCCCTCTCCCATTAGAGAACCATTTAAAGGTAAATGTAAAATATCAAGAGCAAAATGCAAAAATGAATGGAAGGGAAAACAAAGCAAACAACATAAAACATTAACGATACATGCACTAAGACGCTCCATGTCGCAAAATTTGCAGATGGTCCACATTCATAAATCTAGCATCTAATCTCCATGTAAGCATGGTTCCTTGGTCGTATGCTCACCCTCGGGTTTTCTAATAACAAATCCGGAGGTTAGGTCTGCTAGGATGGCACACAGGATAAGCAGTACAATCCGTGTCATCTTGCCGTTGATGCCCAGTGACTTCATGGCTTTATATATGCCCATAATAAGGAAATCAGGGAGTTGCCTGATCATCGCTGCATGTTAATTCTTTGCGAAGCTACTCCCAATATGTATTACTTAACACAAGAGGAGATGGAGAAACCTGATTTTCTGGAATCTGCAGAAAGGCAGATTCCTCCATGGAGATAAATTTACATAGAATTACTGATACCCATGTTTTGCTAAGTAAAATTATATGCTTTGTCCTTGTTACATACTCCCTATCTTCCAGTAACAAATTAAAGTAAGATATGACATGTAAATGACAACTATAACTTAAAACCTGTTTGTTCTCATGGTTACACCCTCTAGTTATCAGGGAGCTTAGTTGGTTTCATTAGGATACAATATTGACATTATTTGCAGAGGTGACTGATGGAGTCAGGTGCAGGTATAAAAAATATGTAGAGCGGTTAAAGATAGTTCACTTAGGGTCATAAATAAGATTGATGTACGAGAGCCTTTGTAGCAATGTATTTATGAAACATTAATGCACAGAAGCCGAACAAACCAAATAGTTTAACATTTTTAATGAAACCCTAGTACAAGACTTATTTTAGCCAAAAATACATGCATTTAAATAAAAAAGGGACCTTAATGGGAGTCTGCCAGCTCACTACATAATGTGGCAAGGCCGCACTATCACTCAGGGAATGGGCCGCCATCAGGGCAGCGGGATCCTAGAGATCTGAGCTGCATGAATGACAATTGGTTGTGGCAATTCCAGCCTCCATTACCATATGGATCAATTTAAATTGGTGATTCATTTTGAAAGTTAGTAATACTTCATGCTATTGCTTCTGGGTGCATTTAATTAGATGTCTCTGCAGGTGTGATGTCATCTCACAGATGAAGACTTCACATCAAAATGCGCGTCGGGGCTTGGCACCACACTCTGCAGAAGGTAAGGATATTTGCATATCTGTTCACCCTTTCACTAACAGGTTTTTTGAGTTTGTTTGTGGCCCTGGGTGATATTACAGATATTTACTTTGTAAATTGTATTTGGGCATAGCTCTATTTTGAATATTAGACCCTGGGATTGAAATTCGTTGTGTCAGTGAACACATATGCTGTTTTGTTGTTTTCTATTGGTTGTTTTGCACTAAGCATTGAACGGGTACTTGTCTTGTTGACAAATATATTGCGTGTCTACAATTGGCTAAGGTTAAGCTGGCCATTTCATACATTATAACATGTTTTAGCATGATTACTTATACTGGGTATGTAATTTACAACAAGTTCTTTGCATTCGTGTTTATGGATATGGATCCATCTTCTCTGTTGGATCCCAGGACATACTTGTATATCCATATATGAATGGATACATATGTTAGTTTGCTGTTTCGTACTGGCTTTCTGTACCAAGCAGTGAAATAAGCATTTACCCTGTTAATAAACATAGTAAGCATTTATACTTCTGTAAGCCTGCTATCGTATTTCTAATAAAATACGATGGACACGTATCTATATTTAGGGATTTGTTTTGTATTTCCCTTTATTCATGTTTAATACTGTATTCAGTTCTATCTATGCACTTTTGCACTTTGCTACAATGTACTGGTTTTTGTAGACTAGCTGTAATGAGTTGCTTGGCGATCTTCAGTATGCTTATACGCCTGTTGGCTTCCTTTATACACATAACCCAACATCAGTCAGTTTCGTTCATTGGCATCACACTCATTGTACATGCACGTTGCACTTTCTACATCACACTTTGTACATGCGTTCAACCGCAGCCAAGGACGGGAAGTCACTTTATAGCGGTGACATCATGACCTGATGTGCTGGCATTCCCTCTGCACTCATCACTGCAATACCATCAGCGATTTACTTTAGATGAACATGCAATTGTTCCACTCCCTGTTTCTAAGGATAGTGGGGACTGGTTGGAAGTAACAACGTGATAAACATTTAGAGTGGCATCTTTCCATTGGCCTGTGATCTACTTAAATAGTCACGAGCCCCTCCATCTAAACACGCCCTCGGAAGATGATAGGTGAAACGTGTGTCGAGGTGGCTTTTATTAAGTAAAGCCTGTCCATATGATTTATTGGGTGTACCTACTCCCATTACATATTCACATTGTGTTAAGTATTAGGCATCTTCTCTTATTTATTTGTCATGACATGTTGTTTGAAATCACAATATGGTATACTAATCCTATGCACCTAAATTAATTGCTTTTTATAACATTGCACTGTTCTATGGAGATTGATTAATGGCATTTAAATGGCACTTTAATTGTATAGAGGATTTATGCATATCAGTATTTTGATCATATGCACTTAAACACTTATGATAAATGGCATTCTGCACAGTGTATTTGACCCTGTGGAGATGCTGATTTAACCATTTATCTGTATACATCTAAGGACTGTGGAAATATTCCAGTTGGTACGCATATTTATAGTTGACATTTAGCACTTAGGCTTATAATATTCACAATTTGTTGCATATCTATCTCCTACAGAAATCTATCTAACACTGGTTAAGATAAGTTCATTCTCCATAGAACCACACAATCTGTTTGAATATTTTATGACATATCGATGAAATATACCATTTGTGTTTTCAATTATAAGAATTTTATCTTCCTGCGTTCTTTTTTGACACGAGGCATCTTGGTTTAACTTGCTCTACTTGATTAATAAAGAATGGTTTATATTATATGGCTTATGTGCACTTCTTGACTCTGGGTTTCTTATCCAAGGCCTCTTTCACTTTATTAACATAGCCATGTATCACGTAATATTACAGGATTACGACACCATCATTACATGGGTATATCACCAGGACCACCATCAGTACATGAATGCATAACTAGGACCACCATCAGTACATGAATTCAGTTTAAGAACCACCATCAGTACATGAATGCATAACTAGGACCACCATCAGTACATGAATTCAGTTTAAGAACCACCATCAGTACATGGTGCATCAATTGTATTGTGAACCTATAACTTCCAGCACATCCTTAACAATGCTAAGGAGATACTGGGAGTTGTTGCTATCAGTAATCATCAGACTGCAGGCTATACAGGAACCACAGTACTGATGAAAATTAGTCAGTATCACAAATGAATATTTACATCCAGGTACCTTATAGATAGTGTTATCTCTGATTGGAGTTGTTCTCTTTCTTTTCTTTATTTTATTTAAATGCCATCTCTACAAACTTTTCACAGGCCCAGCTCGTCTCTGCAGATTTCCATCTTCTCCATTCTTCTGCAGCACATCCCCACACGATACCCTTAAAAATAGTGGTATCATTATAATGCTCCTGAATAAAAAATATCTGCCATACGCTATGCCCTTGAATAAATAATTGTTCCTCATTGTGTTCCCTAAGGTGTTTTATTAGAATATCTGTTCATGTAATACAAGAATGACGTGAGTCTGATCTGATCAGTTCTCTGCACTGATTCCGATAGGTGGGACCCAAGCGAGGGACCCCCAATCTGTTATGTTCATATGCCATAGTAGGTACGTGGAGAGAGTTGTCTCTACAGATACAGTATATCCCCATCCAATAAATATGCCTCAACTGTTAGAAGAGATGTGATTGAATTGGCCACTAGGTGGTAATACCACACAGTGCTTCAGAGAGAAGAGGACAGGGGGACATTATACAGCTCTGGTAAAAATTAAGAGACCACTTCCAAATGTTCAGTTTGTCTGATTTTTCTCGGCCTCTTTCATACATCAGTTTTTTGCCATCAGTCACAATCCGTCGTTTTTTGAAAAATCAGATCCAGCGACTGATGCCGCTGGATCCGTTTTTTGTCACAGTATTAGCGACGGATTGCGGCGGATGGCCGCATGCTTCATCGGATCCATCAGAAATTCTTTGTCCGACGGACAAAGACGGATGGGCAAAGTAACGTTTTTTGTCTACATCGAAAAGTCGGACAGCGATGGATCCAGCGCCATCCGTCGTTGGCTATAATGGAAGCCTATGGGCGCAGGATCCATCGCTGTCCGTCAAAAGACGGAATACGGCGACGGATTCTGTTTTTTAAAACTGAGCATGCCCGGAATAATTTCTATTCCTTCAATCTAACCCCTACAGCTGCTGTGACGGATCCATAAAAAAACCAGATCCGTTTCATCAGTTTTTCACAATCGGCGCAGGATCCGTTTTTTCAAACTTTGACGGATTGCAACTGATTGTAAAAAGCTGATGTGTGAAAGAGGCCTTATCCTGAGAGCGGAATACCACACCTCTGGATGAGGTGTAGTACCTCTGTGGCGACTGAACCCTCAGGGGTGCCACATACCCCCCCCGTTAAACACAGCTCGTCCTCGGGCTGGAACAGAGCAAACATACAAAAACATTTTTGGGTAATGCAGCATTACAAGGGCATAACAGTCAAGCATTTAAACAAGTAACTTTTCTTCCCTTTATGGGAGGCACTTTTCTTTAACGTTGCAAATAACTACTATCTTTATAAATATAAGTTTAATAATATTTTTACTATCTACAAATATGAAAAATAGCTGTATCATGGGTAGAAACTATCTGAGACATGAAATATACTTTACTATCAATAAAACTTTTCCTATCAAATGCAATAGAGTTCAGTGAATTCCCGAACTGGGGTAGTCTTTTTCTTCCTTTAAGTGCAATATGGGGGAGCACGTCTCAAACCCCCAACGTAGGCCCAGGGCGTGGCTACTGGGCATAGCTGGTCAAATGGTTGGACCACTTTTTCGGCCAAGCCAGACGGTTTTTGTTCTGTGGTCTAGTGCAAAATGTAGAGTGTCCCACTTGCACTCTACAGGTCTTCTGTAAAACCAATAAGGAGTACATAGGTGCTAACTATATACAGGGAAGTTCTAATCACTCACTGTCCATGATCACAGCATCCTTTCAATTAACAAAGCCTAACCAGGTATATTAACTATTAAACTATTTACATTAACTTGCTGCTACTTTACTTTTTAACCCCTTTCTGACATCAGACGTACTATCCCGTCCATGGGACCCGGGCCCCTATGCCCATGGACGGGATAGTACGTCTAGCGCGATCAGCGGCGCCCACGTGGTGAGCACCGCTGATCGCGGCCGGGTGTCAGCTGATTATCACAGCTGACACCCGGCACAATGTGTCAGGGGCGGTCACGGACGGCCCCCGACATGTTAACCCCTTGCACACCGCGATCAAACACGATTGCGGTGTACCGGGGGTTAAAGGGAAGCATCGGCAGGGAGGGGGCTCCCTCCGTGCTTCCCTGAGCCCCACACAGCAGCGCAATGTGCAGCGCTGCTGCGGGGGGCTCCTTCCCTGCAGGCCCCCGAATCCAAGATGGCGACGGGGGCCTTCGGGGGCCTGCAGGGAGCTGGCTTCCTCAGTGCCTGCAAAGCACAGGCAAGGAGGAAACCTGCACAATGATCTGTGATGTGACAGATCAGCGATCTGTCACAGGACAGTGATGTCCCCCCTGGGACAACCTAATAAAGTTAAAAAAAAGTGTAAAAATAATTTTAAAAAAATCACTAAATAAATTAAAAAAAAATTCCCTAATAAATTCATTTTTGGAAAAAAAAACAAAACAAAACAATAAAAGTTGACATATTTGGTATCGCCGCGTCCGTAACGACCCGCCCTATAAAACTGTCCCATTAGTTAACCCCTTTAGCGAACCCCTTAAAAAATAAAAAGCAAAGCAAAAAATAATGATTTATTATCATACCACCGAACAAAAAGTGCAATAACGCGCGATCAAAAAGACGCATATAAATAACCATGTTACCGCTGAAAACGTCATCTTGTCCCGCGAAAAACGAGCCGCCACACAGCATCATCAGAGAAAAAATAAAAAAAAGTTATAGCTCGCAGAATAAAGCGATGCAAAAATAATTATTTTTTATATAAAATTGTTTTTATTGCATAAAAGCGCCAAAACATAAAAAAAGACCTAAATGAGGTATCGCTGTAACCGTACTGACCCGAAGAATAAAACCGCTTTATCAATTTTACCGCACGCGGAACAGTGTAAACGCACCACCCAAAAGAAATTCATGAAACGCTGGTTTTTGTTCATTCTGCGTCCCAAAAATTGGAATAAAAAGCGATCAAAAAATGTCACGTGCCCGAGCATGATACTAATAAAAGTGTCAACTCGTCCCGCAAAAAATAAGACCTCACATGACTCAATGGGTCAAAATACGGAAAAATTATAGCTCTCAATATGTGGTGATGCAAAAACTATTTTTACAATAAAAAGCGTCTTTTAGCGTGCGACAGCTGCCAAATATAAAAACTGCCATATATAGTAAATCAAACCCCCCGTTATCACCCCCTTAGTTAGGGAAAAATAATAAAATTAAGAAAATGTATTTATTTCCATTTTCCCATTAGGGTTAGGGATAGGGCTAGGGTTAGGGCTAGGGTTAGGGCTGAGATTAGGGTTTGGCGTGTGTTGGGGTTAGGGTTGGAGTTAGAATTGGGGGTTTCCACTGTTTGGGCACATCAGGGGCTCTCCAAATGCAACATGGCGTCTGATCTCAATTCCAGCCAATTCTGCATTGAAAAAGTCAAATGGTGCTCCTTCCCTTCCAAGCTCTGCCATGCGCCTAAACAGTGTTTTACCCCCACATATGGGGTATCAGCCTACTCAGGACACATTGCAAAACAACTTTTGAGGTTCTATTTCTCCTGTTGCCCTTAGGAAAATAAAAAATTGGGGGCAAAAATATCATTTTTGTGGGAAAAAAGTATGATTTTTTTTATTTTCACTCCCGGGCATTATAAACTTCTGTGAAGCCCTTGGGGGTTCAAAGTGCTCACCACACATCTAGATAAGTTCCTTAGGGGGTCTAGTTTCCAAAATTGTGTCATTTGTGGGGGGTTTCCACTGTTTAGGTACATCAGGGGCTCTCCAAAGTCAACATGACAGCCGCAGACCATTCCATCAAAGTCTGCATTCCAAAACGTCACTACTTCCCTTCCGAGTCCCGATGTGTGCCCATACAGTAGTTTTCTCTCACATATGGGGTATCATTGTACTCAGGACAAATTGGACAACAACTTTTGGGGTCCATTTTCTCCTGGTACCCTTGGGAAAATAAAAAAAATGGGGACTAAATGATCATGTTTGTGGAAAAAATACGATTTTTTATTTTCACGCCTGGGCGTTATAAATTTCTGTGAAGCACTGGAGGAGTTCAAAGTGCTCACCACACATCTAGATAAGTTCCTTGGGGGGTCTAGTTTCCAAAATGGGGTCACTTGTGGGGGGTTTCCACTGTTTAGGTACATCAGGGGCTCTCCAAACGTGACATGGCGTCCGATCTGAATTCCAGCCAATTTTGCATTGAAAAAGTCAAACGGCGCTCCTTCCTTTCTGAGCTCTGCCATGCACTGAAACAGTGGTTCCCCCCACATATCAGGTATCAGCATACTCAGGACAAATTGCACAATAACTTTTCCAGTCCAATTTCTCCTTTTACCCTTGGTAAAATAAAAAAAATTGAACGTGAAATATTTTTTTGTGAAAAAAAGTTAAATGTTCTTTTTTTTTTAAATATTCAAAAAATTCCTGTGAAGCACCTGAAGGGTTAATAAACTTCTTGAATGTGGTTTTGAGCACCTTGAGGGGTGCGGTTTTTAGAATGGTGTCACTTTTGGGTATTTTCTATCATATAGACCCCTTAAAGTGGCTTCAAATGTGATGTGGTCCGTAAAAATAAAATGGTGTTGTAAAAATGAGAAATCGCTGGTCAACTTTTAACCTTTATACCTTCCTAACAAAAAAAAATTTTGGTTCCAAAATTGTGCTGATGTAAAGTAAACATGTGGGAAATGTTACTTATTAAGTTTTTTGTGTGCCGTATCTCTGTGATTTAAGGGCATAAAAATTCAAAGTTGGAAAATTGCGAAATTTTCAAAATTTACGCCAAATTTCCATTTTTTTCACAAATAAACGCAAGTTATATGAATGAAATTTTACCACTAACATGAAGTACAATATGTGACGAGAAAACAATGTCAGAATCACCGGCAGGCCCGGATTGGCAATATAACCAACCGGGCATTTTCCCGCTGGGCCGCTGTCACCTGGGCCGCGGGCGGCAGCGCCCGATCATCTGGCCGCTTGCCAGCTGCTGCGGCCACTGTGGCTCCTGCCGCCGGCCCTCTGCGGGCACGGGGGTGATAGTTTCCAAGTTCCTCCCGCACTGCAGGGAGATAAGCCGCCACGCCTTAGCATGAGACCCCCTCCCCCCCGCAGCCACTCACAGCGTCGCACTCGCTTGCCTGCTCGCTCTGTTCGCAGGACCTGTGATGAGGTCACAGGAGGGGAGGAGTCAGGGGGTCACATGATCAGGAGCCTTTGTCCAGACCCCCGATCATGTCACCCCTGACTCCGCCCCTCCTGTGACCTCATCACAGGTCCTGTGCGCTCAGCCTTGCCTCTACCGTCTGCGACTGCAAGACTCTGCTTTGCTGTTGTCATGGTGCTGGTTGAGGTAATTATGTGTGGGGTCAGGATTTACAGTGTGGATGTAGCAGAGCTGTGTGTGTATGAGGTGTACGGAGCAGAGCCGCGTGTGTGCGAGGTGTACGGAGCAGAGCCGTGTGTGTATGAGGTGTATGGAGCGGTGCCGTGTGTGTACAAGGTGTACGGAGCGGAGCCGTGTGTACGAGGTGTACGGAGCGGAGCCGTGTGTACGAGGTGTACGGAGCGGAGCCGTGTGTACAAGGTGTACGGAGCGGAGCTGTGTGTGTACGAGGTGTACGGAGTGGAGCCGTGTGTGTAAGAGGTGTTCGGAGCGGAGCTGTGTGTACAAGGTGTACGGAGCGGAGCCGTGTGTGTACGAGGTGTACAGAGCGGAGCCGCGTGTGTACGAGGTGTACAGAGCGGAGCCGCGTGTGTACGAGGTGTACAGAGCGGAGCCGCGTGTGTATGAGGTGTACAGAGCGGAGCCCTGTGTGTATGAGGTGTACGGAGCGGTGCCGTGTGTGTACGAGGTGTACGGAGCGGAGCCGTGTGTGTACGAGGTGTACGGAGCGGAGCCGTGTGTGTACGAGGTTTACAGAGCGGAGCCGTGTGTGTACGAGGTGTACAGAGCGGAGCCGTGTGTGTACGAGGTGTACAGAGCGGAGCCGTGTGTGTACGAGGTGTACAGAGCGGAGCAGTGTGTGTACGAGGTGTACAGAGCGGAGCCGTGTGTGTACGAGGTGTACGGAGCGGAGCCGCGCGTGTACGAGGTGTACGGAGCGGAGCCGCGCGTGTACGAGGTGTACGGAGAGGAGCCGCAGGTGTACGAGGTGTACGGAGAGGAGCCGCAGGTGTACGGAGAGGAGCCGCGCGTGTACGAGGTGTACGGAGAGGAGCCGCGCGTGTACGAGGTGTACGGAGAGGAGCCACGCGTGTACGAGGTGTACGGAGAGAAGCCGCGCGTGTACGAGGTGTACGGAGAGGAGCCGCGCGTGTACGAGGTGTACGGAGAGGAGCCGCGTGTGTACGAGGTGTACGGAGAGGAGCCGTGTGTACGAGATGTACGGAGAGGAGCGACGCGTGTACGAGGTGGACAGAGTGGAGCCGTGTGTGTATGAGGTGTACGGAGCGGAGCCGTGTGTGTACGAGGTGTACGGAGCGGAGCCGTGTGTGTACGAGGTGTACAGAGCGGAGCCGCGCGTGTACGAGGTGTACAGAGCGGAGCCGCACGTGTACGAGGTGTACGGAGAGGAGCCGCAGGTGTACGAGGTGTACGGAGAGGAGCCGCAGGTGTACGGAGAGGAGCCGCGCGTGTACGAGGTGTACGGAGAGGAGCCGCGCGTGTACGAGGTGTACGGAGAGGAGCCGCGCGTGTACGAGGTGTACGGAGAGGAGCCGCGCGTGTACGAGGTGTACGGAGAGGAGCCGCGCGTGTACGAGGTGTACGGAGAGGAGCCGCGTGTGTACGAGATGTACGGAGAGGAGCCACGCGTGTACGAGGTGGACAGAGTGGAGCCATGTGTGTATGGAGTGGAGCCATATGTGTACGGGATGTACGGAGCGGAGCCAAGTGTGTACAAAGCATACAAAGCGTGCTTTTCCCACAGACACAGGAGTATACGGCGGAGCCCCGAGGAGCATTTTAAAACACACACATGATGTTCCACCTGAAGTGATGTGCTGGAAGCTGACCGGAAATGAGATAATTTCTTGAGGAGATTGTGACGGAACCAGGAATGCTTCAGATCCATCACCGTGTCCTCCTCCGACAGCGCAGACAGCAGGATCGCCTTGGAATCGGGGATGCCGGCCATGTGAGCGGATCATGATAGGTCCTGCACCGGGAGGCTCAGGTGGGCACTACAATGGGAGCCGGGCTGCTATAGTATCTTTGTAGAATCTTTCTTTCTCTCTTTTTCTTTCTCTCTCTGTTCTTTCTTTCTCTCTCTGTTCTTTCTTCCCCTCTTTCTTTCTTTCTTTCTTTCTTTCTTTCTTTCTTTCTTTCGTTTTCTTTCCTCTCTTTCTCTCTGTTCTTTCTTTCTTTTCTTTACTTCTTTCTTTCTCTCCCTGTTCTTTCTCTGTCTCTCTGATCTTTCTTTCTTTCCCCTCTTTCTCTGTCTCTCACTGTTCTTTCTTTGTCTCTCACTGTTCTTTCTTTCTTTCCCCTTTCTTTCTCGCTCTCTCTGTTTTCTTTTTTCTCTCTCTCTCTGTTTTCTCTCTTCCTTAGTGCCAGCCACTGTGCCCTCAGTACCAGTCAGTGTGATCAGCAGTGCTAAATGGGTGCGATTAGGTGTGGACATGGGTGTGACTATTTTTGACATGGGTGTGGCTGGGCGCGCGCCGCAGTCTTTGTCCGTCTTTCCCTTCTTCAAAAGTTGGGAGGTATGATAGGGGCGGCTATGACCAGGGGGTCTGGTTGCCCAATAGAGAGCAGTTCTGCCAGGAATTCTGTAATCATGCATACAAAAGGGGACAGAGATTTGGGAGGAGTACTGTACCTAAAAGCAATAAATAGGACTGAGCTGAAATACTGGGCACAGCTGTGACTACATGTTATATAGTCGTGTTAATCTCCTCTCACTTCTTGTAAACTACAAGTGTACAAAGATATTATATAGTCACCATGTGACTAGTGGGCCTGTGTAACTTCAAATGCCAGGGCTGAATTTTAGTCCCAGTCCGGCCCTGATCACCGGGATCCATGGAAGCGTTTCAGAGTTATTACCTCATAAAGGGACAGTGGTCAGAATTGTAAAAATTGGCCCGGTCATGAACGTGCAAACCACCCTTGGGGGTAAAGGGGTTAATTCTTCTGCTGCTTCCAGGGTAATACCTGGGGACCGCATCCTCATGATTGGGGATATTCTGGGTCCAGTGTTACAACGGGTAACATCAAGAGGTCAGGTCCTAACATTGGGTTTTGGGTAGCCTGATTCAGGGCCGAACTGGGACAAAAAAAGCAGCCCTGCCACACAAACCCCACCAGCCCAAATACTATAATACTCCCCCAACACCCGATCAGTGGATTTTGCTATACTTTGTTGTGCCCTTCAACACTCCTCTTAAAGGCGTTATTTGAAGAGCCATGTGTGAATGCAGTCGCAATGCGCATGATCGACCTCTTCTTTAGGGCGCCAGTTCTCAGGAACATGGGGCTCCCAGCGGTCGGACCCCAGCAACTACATGGGTCTCGGGATAGGGGATTATATGGTATAATCCATTTAAATGGGTTTTCCAATATTTATATACCGTATTTTTCGGACTATAAGATGCACCTAGGTTTTAGAGGAGGAAATTAGGGGAAAAACAAAACCTGAAGCAAAAAATGTGGTAAATTCTGTACTTAATATTCCCTATCCTGGAAAATATGGTCCCCTCATCCTGATACACATGGCTCCCTCATCCCCATCTTGGTATGCATGGCCCTCATGCCCATCATGGTATGCATGCCTCCTCATCCCTGGCCTGGTATGCATGGCCCCCTCATCCCTATCCTGGCAGGAATGATCGCCCTCATCCCTATTCTTGCATGCAGGGTCCCCATTTCGTCCTCACATGCAGAGCCCAATCCCTATCCTGGTATGCAGGGCCCCATCCCTATCCTGGTATGCAGGGCCCCATCCCTATCCTGGTATGCATGGCTCCTCATCCCTCTCCTGGTAGGAATGGTCCACCTCATCCTTATTCTGGCAGGAATGATCGCCCTCATCCCTATACTGGTATGCAGGGCTCCATCCTTTACTTGTTATGATTGGCCCCCATCCCAGTCCGGGTGTGCATGGCCCCATCCTTATCCTGATATGATTGGTCCCATCCTTTCCTTATCCTGGTATGCATGGCCCCATCAGAAAAGATTACAAAAAACAAACCATTAAACTTACCTTCCAGGCGCTCCCTCGCAGCATCTTTTTCCGACGCTAGCAGCTGCTTTATGATTGTAAGCAGCTCATGGGAGTGATATCATGTGCTGCTTGCAAGACGAAAGGCAGCTCCTGGAATACTCAGTGCTCTCGGCACGCCGTCACTGTTCATCGAGAGAACAGTGAGTATTCATAGTCTCCTGCCCCCTCCCCCACTTCATCATGTGCAGTCCCCCTCCCTCCACTTCATCATGTGCAGTCCCCTTTACCCCCCACTTCATCATGTGCAGTCCCCTTTACTCCTTCCCCCATCATCATGTGCAGTCCCCCTTTAACCCCCCACATCATCATGTGCAGTCCCCCTTTATCCCCCCACATCATCATGTGCAGTCCCCCTTTATCCCCCCACATCATCATGTGCAGTCCCCCTTACTCCTTCCCCTGTAATCATGTACAGTCCCCCTTTAACCGTCCATCATCATGTGCAGTCCCCCTTTAATCCCCCCAAATCATCATGTGCAGTCCCCCTTTAACCACCCCAAATCATCATGTGCAGTCCCCCTTTAACCCCCATCATCATGTGCAGTCCCCTTTAACCCCCCTCCCCACCTCATAATGTGCAGTCCCCCTTTAACCCCCACCTCATCATGTGAAGTCCCCCTTTAACCCCCCCACATCATCATGTGCAGTTCCCTTTTAGCCCCCAAAATCCTCCTCACCCATCAATTTGTACAGAAAAAAAAGCTTTGCATACTTACCTCATAGTCATTCCCCAGCAGTGCAGCTCTGCCTCCAGCATCCGGTCCAGTACCTGTCAGGCGTCCTGTGCTCGCGGCGGGCTTTTCAAACTTCTTCACAGGCCCTGGTGCGCACTCTCCTGCTTGCCACACTGACGAGGGCCGTGCTCACAAGCTGACGCGGGATGCCGTGTCCAGGGCCGGTTTTAGGCAAAGTGGGGCCCTAGGCAAAGTTTAAAATGGGGCCTCAAATGCTAAAATATTGCACATCACACAGAAGCATTTCGGTTGTAGTTACATGCGCTGAGTTCGCTAAATGAGTGTGATCGACAATATTTATGTCGTTCAACACTTGTTTCCCGGCCTCTTTCCACTGTCTGAGAAAGAATGATGGGGACAGAACAATCACTAATGGATCAATCTGTCCCCATACAGTATCATGTTATCAGCAGCACATCTACAGTGCACACCCCATAGTCCTCCATATAATATAATGTGCCCCATAGTCCTCCATATAATATAATGTGCCCCATAGTCCTCCATATAGTATAATACACTCCTCAGTCCTCCATATAGTATTAGATACTCGTCATAGTCCTCCATATAGTATAATACACTCCTCATAGCCCTCCATATATTAAAATACACTCAGTCTTCCATATAATATAATACACTCCTCATAGTCCCCCATATATTGAAATACACTGCTCAGTCCTCCATATAATATAATACACTCCTCATAGTGCTCCATATAGTATAATACACCGCCAGTCATCCATGTAGTACAATTCATTTCCCATAGTATAATGCACCCCATAGTTCTTCACATAGTATAATGTATTCCCCATAGTCCTCAATACAGTATAATGCAGCCCACATATAGTATAATGCAGCCACCCCAGAGTATAATGCAGCCCCGCCATACAATATAATGTAACCCCCCATAGAATATAATGCAGCCCCCCTCTTATAGTATAATGCAGCCACCCCACAGAATACAATGTAACTCCCCATAGAATATAATGCAGCCCCCCTCTTATAGTATAATGCAGCCACCCCACAGAATATAATGTAACCCCCCATAGAATATAATGCAGCCCATCCATAAAATATATGGCAGCCCCCTCATAGAGTATAATGCAGCCCCCCATAGAATATAATGCAGCCCCCCCATAGAATACAATGTAGCCTCCTCATATAGTATAATGCAATCACCCCCATAGAATATAATAAATATAATACAGCTCCCATAGAATATAATGTAGCCCCGAATAGAATATAATACAGCCCACCTCCCCATAGAATATAATGTAGCCCCCCCATATTATATAACACAGCCTCCCCTATAGAATATAATGTATAATGTACCTCCATGGAATATTTACGTTTAGTTTTAGTGTCAATATATTGAGTATATAATCTTTGAGCAGTCAACCACTCCACCCTATTACCATTAGTTTGATCAGATATGTAGGCTGTCTCCGAATCCTTCAGACGTCGCTCCATCTCGCCATCCTCCTCCGATGTCACTTGTTTAATATAAGAGATCGTAGAGGATAAACAACCCGTCAAATAAGCTTTAAGAGCGTCCCAAAATAAATTAACATTTCGGGGTTCAGGGTGCGACAAGACAAAGCAACGTAACTGATCTATCGTTCTGTCGGGCGATTTTATCAACTTCAGCCAAAAGGGGTTCAATTTCCATGTTATCTTATTGGTCGATGGGCCGTACTTAAGTTTAAGAACAACCGGACTATGGTCTGAAATCCCCCTACTGCCATGTTCAATGTCATCTACCCATACCGCCAGGCCGCTGGATCCAAAAATGTAGTCTATGCGAGACAGAGAGCGTCTAGCGGAGGAATGGCAAGTATACTCCCTCGTCTCAGGATGGCGTATTCTCCATAAATCCAGCCACCCGCTGCCCGCCATAAATTGTGACAGCTGGGATGTATCCGGGGGGGAGTCCCACTCTGTACTCCATCGCCTAGCCTCAATCTATCAAGATGATTTGTCAGGGATTTTTTATGTTCCAAATAGAAATCGTCCAGTCCTGAATAAGTAAGATGTTTCTTTATTTGGTCATGCTGGCATGGAGAGAGAATGACAGCCACACCAGGTGTGGGCCGTCCTCTGTCTAACTACAATACATATTCTTAGAGTTTAAATAGCAAGAAAAGAAGGCGTTGAAAACACTACATTTGCAAAAAGAGTACATGGAATATGCTTAGCTTGTTAGCAATCCTTATCTACGTTACCAGAGAAGCAAAGGTATGACTTTTATTTTGTACGTTAGATAAGTTTTGCAACCTAAGCATTACACCCATGTATTACATCAGCTGAAAAGAGTTTCAGAGTCTAGGCAAAATAAATAGCATATGCAATCATGTGTGTATATATATATACTCACACACATACACGTATGTATATATATATATATACACGCACATAAAAGAAAGGACTTTATTACAATTATTATAACATTCCCTCATCTTGTAATAAAATCATCTATCTGTACACATTGGGGACAGATTTCTTTTTGTCAGATTTCACAGAAGATCTTCATATGATATAGAGGGAGAGTAATATGTTCAGTATATGTCATGGTCACGTGTGTCAGGACGCAGATGATACCGCAAGGCGGACCCATAACACACGTGACCCTGGATACACCGCCTCCAGTGGGGCGAATTTAAATAATAGAACGTGCAGGTGGATACGCCGCCACCACCTGGCGAATTTAGGAATTACACGTTAACATATACATTTCTGGAAACACCGCCTCCAGTACGGCGAATTTAAATAATAAGGGGGGAAACTTTAACAATGGTGGGCCCTGCGATAGGGAATGGGGGACGTGGAGACCTCCTAAGCTCCCCTGAGCCAGTGTCCCTGCACTCCTTACATTCCCTAAACAGGCTCCGCACCTGTCGCCGCACGCGTACCTTTACGCCCTTGCTCACCCTGACCCTAAACCCTCACTAGGGAATGGGTTGGTGCGGAGACTAATCCCACCACTGCACTAATAACACACATGAGGAAAGAGACAATACAGGGGGAACACCACTTAGCTTTGCTCTGTTGCGTGCGCTCCTAGCAACAGAGCCCACCACCTGCGTGCATCTTCCCCTCCACCTGGATCCATCACCATAACTGGATCCGTCACCATCGTGCAGCCTGGGAGCAGAGTCCATCACCACTTGCAGCAGTCCAGTACACAGAGTCCCAAGAGGAGTCCAGCCTCTGCCAAGAATCCAAGCATGCTCGAGTCCAGTTCTCAGCAACCAAGTCGAACATGCTGAGTGCAACTCTCTTCCTAGTCGCCACTCCTCTAAGCCATGCCCGCACTTCCCGCCGACACCATAAACTGCGACTCCACCAGGCCATGCCAGTCCTTCCTGCAGACACCATTAGCTGGCACTCGTTCTCTCTGGCTGACTGCGCAGGACTCCTATCCAGCTCCATCATTCCACCAGCCTCTCCAATAACTCAGCAAGAAATATCACCAGCCGTGATTACACACCCTGAGACTCATTTATAGAGCCCCACACCTGATTCCTAATTAAGTGCAACCTAACCTAAGGTGCAATACCACTAACCACCACCGGGGACAGTCAAAACACCTTTGAACTTAAACAAAGTAAAAAAAGTTCACTATGTGCTTTTAATACCGCCAGATCCAACACTGGATCATGACAGTATATTTATTATTAAGTCCCAAAATTTTCATTCTTTCGTTGGATTCCAAGGTCTTCATTCCTTGATGCATAGGTTTTGATATGGCAGAGTCAATCAGTCTTTGAACAAGTCCTCTAATGCATAGAATAGCACAGCATGCACAAACAATCAGCACTCCGGCCACGATGGTAAGAGATGTCAACGCAGAAATGAATAATCCGGACCATTTCCCAAACCATCCTTCAGTCCAGGAATATGTCGTCATATCCAGAGTTCTCTGCTAATTCATTAGACAGGGCAGTCAGTCCATCAAGAGCTTTGGAGATACTTCCATCAGGATCTGTATTAGGGATAAAGGGTGCAACAAAATCCTCCAAACATTTTATATACACCTCCCTTTTCTGCTAAGAACTTGTCTAATGCCGTCTTATTCTACCAAGCCATGAGAGAAGTTGGTCCTAATTGCTCAGCTCTCCATTTAACTACATCTCGGGTATACTTAATAAATCTCTGCTGGTTATAGTATAAGTAGTTTATCCAATCTACATTTATTTTTATAATCACCCACCAAATTATGGATTCCCACCCGGCTGCTACCTGGATCCCAGCCTTGTACTCTTTGGACACTCCCCTGGGAACTCCAATGGCATCTATGTAGATACTAGAATGGAACGATTCTTGCAGAGTTTCACGCTTCTGTCTCTTCCACTACGTACCTTTGGCCATATCCCTGTTGACAACAGGTGGAACGGCATGATTAGCTGGACCACCGCACAATCCCCTTGGGAACCATGTGGTAGTTTGGCTCTTATCTTTTATCACCGCATAACCACCATATATCCGCTCTCAGGGTAGTCTGGTTTGACCATATGGCTTGATACTTGGCCCTGTGGGAGACAATGATCCATTCTCTACAAGAGTCGCCTTGGAGCTCTCCGAAGTCGTGACCATGCCCTGGAAGACTAAAACAAGTATAGTTACCAGGATTAGCAATCACCTGTGGTGGGATATCCGGTTTCTCAAGTGGAGGATATAAAAATGGTAACATTTTACATTTTCCTTCCCTTTCTGAGGAGACACAAGTTTTACTATATAACTTAATTTTTTTTTTTTTAAGCTTTCTTCAATGTATTTAAGACATTCTAACCATTCATTCTTCTCACAGCCTCTCTCTAGAGCTAGTTTATCTTCATAAGTTAGGTTAGACAATCTAACTATGAACCCTATGGACTCTGTTATGGTTCTCTCTGGCATACCTTCCTTGGGTCTATGTATGCTATTATTCTGAATTTCTATGTAGAAATGTCCTATTGGGTCTGTTCCTGATATATTAGCTCCTATAACCTTTGATCCCTCATCTTAGGGTTTTTTAAAAGTTCTCAGTAGCCAATTATAATTATTCTTATTTGTGTAAGGGGATCTCCTTTTTCCTAATGGAGAATCAGGCTTTAAAATCTATGTAGCCATAAGGCTTATACCTATAGTCTCGGGCTACAATTGTCCACGCTGCTTTACTCCAGTCAGCACCCATCCATCCCCTCTGCTATTAGAGCTCATAACACAAACATACTTATCAGACTCTGCTAGTTTCACAGCTTGTTCCCTGTCTCTGTATCATTTATACAACAGACAGAAATCCACTAACATGGCAGCCTCCTGCCCAATTTCAAAAGTAAGATTTAAAGTCCTAAATCTGAAACCAGTCTACCACCCTGGACTTTCCTCTCCTGCTGGGTCTATTACCCTCCAATCTCCCATCACTATGGTCACGAAGAATACACATGTGACTAACCCTGATGTACACATCCTAGATCTGACCGTCTTGTCCGGGTAGGGGGATGAATGGGAGACTTCACCAGTTTGAGACAAGCTTTCCCTTGTGGAAAACCTCCCTTTGTAGCTGGAGTTTGACAAGCAAGTCAGATCCTACTCTGTCCCTACCTGTCTGACAAGTTTACACAGTATGAGAGATGGATCCAGGAGCTGCGCTCAGTAATCTTGACCACAGTAGGAGAAGTCTACAGGACTTGGTAAGGACCTTCCCACTTAAGATGGTGCTGGTGTTTCTTCTTTATCACCTTCACAAGGACCCAGTCTGCAGGTTTTGTTAGTGGGTTTCCTGGAACAAAACTACGAATAGAAACTTCTTTGTGAGTTAATACCTTAGCCATATATTCTGCTAATGTACAATCAACTTCCTCATCTATCCTTTTAAAGGATTTTAGCTGAGGTAACAGAAAAGGTCTCCCGTATATGATTTCAAAGGCTGTCAGCACTACAGATGTCCATGTGACATACATATTTAGTACAACCAATAGGAGACAGTACAACCAATTTTTCCTGTTTCCTGTATGGTCTTTGTCAATCTATTTTTCAAGATCCCACTGTGTCTCCCAACCAGTCCGGCTGACTGAGGATGACGGGCACAGTGGTTTCCCACCTCAATTGACAATGTTTTAGGTAATAATAACATTACTTAGTTTACTATATATTTTCTGGAACCCCAAACCTGGGTATGATTTCCTTTAGAAGGGCCTTCAGTACCATTAATGCATCAGGGTGGACAGCTTCAATCCACCTGCTGAAAGCATCCATAATAACAAGGCCGTACTTTTTCCCTCACACTTGTTCAATAATATCCATACAAATGTGTTGGAATAAGTATTCAGGGTGAGGACATTGTCCTCTCTCTGGTCTCAGATTCCCTTAGGAATTATTTTTGCACAAGGTGCAATTAATGCAGATTAAACAAAAAAATTTTAATAGTTAGTAAAGCTATACGTCATAAGTACGTAAGATATGATCTCTACCATCCCTCCTGTTGAGACATAGCTTATGCCATGGCTCAATATTGTGACATATCTTAGGAGGTTACTGGGCAGTTTATACATATAGGTCATCTTTAAAAATAACCCCTTTGGTTACCAATTTTTTTTTTTTTTTGTTTAATGCCAATAGCATGTTATCCACACATAGGAGCATCTGGCTGCCTTCTGGTGACTCACATTGAGCTAGGTTAGCCGATTTTACCTGGAAAACAATAGTAGGTGATTCACCGTACCCTTGTGGGATTCTGGTGAATGTATACCTGCTCCCCTTATATGTGAATACAAACCAAACCTGGCTATCTGGATGTACCAGAATGCTGAAGAAGACATTACTGAGATCACTGTAAAGACCTTATGTTCCGGCCTCCAGTCATTCAGCAGAGTATGGGGGTCTGGCACTGTGGGGGCTTTTGTTATCACAGCCTCGCTTACAGATGGGGGCGCCCTCCCTACTGGAAACAAGGTTGTGTTACAAGGTGAGCTGGGACAGGGTATAATCACCTCTTTTATCAATCCCACATCTGCAGGTCATGAGGGCCACAAAGATGCTGGGTACGTGGTCAATTCTTCCTGTAATTCTAGGAGAGGATCAGCATTTCTCACTCGTTTCCCTGCCTCGCTGTAGGTGGACACTGGGTTTAGAAATGGCATTCCACTTTAGTACTTGTGAACATGCCTGCAGTCTGGCATTGTAAAATAAGCCATCACCCAAATCCTCCCATTGTTACTTTCCTTACACTCTTCAACAAAATCACCAAGGAAATTCCATGATCTACCTTTACATCTGGAAAGGGAAACATGAAAGGGAAACATGTGGCTCGGTGCCTCTAAAAATCAAAAACAACAATTTAATTTGTTCTGACAGTTTACACCTGACGGCACAGTTCCCTTTATAATTCCAGTATATGGTGTGCAAAGAACAATCTAGAGCATGAAAATTCTCATATTTTACATCAGGACCCCTGAAATACCTGTAGTACATGATGCAGTGTAGTCCTTCAGGTGTGTGAAAATCTACATTTGTATACCTTTATCTATTGCTTCCTTGATGAAGGACTCAGTAATAAAGGATGGTCCTGCAGTTACTAGATCTAGACTGTAATAGTATCTAGATTCCCCATACCCCTGGAGCACCATTGTCTCAGCCATGGATTTCACCTATAGTCCTGTAGCAGTAGGAATTATTCCCTGGCTCAGGGCTTGCATCATATCCCTCCCACACAGTTGATATTATAATTTGTGTAACTGCACTTTTACCTGTGCTGAGGGCCCGGTGTCTCCACAGACGTAGACAATGGTTCTCTGTGTCTTACCACTTGTTCCTTTTACCACTATGCAGGCAGCAGACAGTCCAATAGTAGGTATCTCTTCTGGATGTACTAAGGTTCTAGTGGCTCCTGAATCAACAAGAAAAGTGACCTCATATCCTCATGGCTTCCCACAAGGAGAGTTACTTCTGAAAATACAGTGATTTATAAATGTATTTCTACTTTAGCCAAATTCAATATTTCCTCTCATTACACCTTTCTTGTACCAAATTTTCACATTTTATGAAACTAAGTTCGTCATAAAATACAACCCATCTGTCCCGGGACACATTCAGGGTCTCCTAGTGGCCCCTTCTTATCTCAAAACCACAACCACATTCCACAACAATCCTCATGTTCACGGCTTATCTCCCCACCTCAGGACTGTTTGCTCTGGGTGGTGCCTACTCCTAGTTTGTCAAGACTAAAAAGACAATGTCAGCGATATAGAATTTTTACTCTCTATTTGTTATAATATATGAGTTAGGCCTATAAGTTACCAATAAGGACACATTGCACATCTGATCTGAAGACTGTTATCTCTGGGTACCCGATGAAAAAGGACCATATCCGGTTTCATTCCAGGGATACCTTCTTGGTACAATCTTAATAACTTTCCAGCCTTCAGATGAAATGGTCAATAACAATCCTGCCTTACAATGAGGACAAGGTCTTAAAATATATATCTATATGGGACAAAGTCCCATAAGGATGTTACGTAAAATTCTTAAACACAAAAAGACAAAAAACAAAATAAGGACTATACACAATATAAACCCTGGAGCACAATGGATTTCTACCCACTTGCAAGAAGTTTGACAAATATCAGTGAAATTCATATGTCAACAAGAAGATAAAATAGCAACAATACAATTACTGTTACTAATATCCAGGATCTAAATAATCCTCACTGATTACACTATGTCCTAGTTATTCACCAGCTTGCATCTCTATATCCTCTCACCTCCGTCCAATGAAGGCCTGTAAGGACGAGTGTGACAACACAGTGTAATAAACATGAAAGTCCCCAAGGGCTATGGTCACTGATATGACAGATACATATACTCACAAGGACTTTTGACAACGTACAACAGCTTCCACAGTTAGGGACTGGACAGACACACATACACAGAGACATATAAGACAAGAGATTATTAAAGTTCCCTCGTACTCCTATTCCTGAAGTGCTGAGATAAAGTCCAATGACATCGCCTCTTTATATACAGAGACGTTCCCATTCTTAATATCAGGTATTCAGAACACCACAGGCGCGGACTCTCCTCAGTGAAATGAGGAGGGTTCAGTCGCTCTGTGTTATTAACAGAAAAACATATAACAAAACAACATAGAATATTCTCTATAGGGATCAGGTGACGTGTACCTAGATGATTTATACCACTATAATAACCTATGATTTGTCTCCAGTCCACAGATGACTGTTAACCACGCCTACTGGACTCCCTTATACATTCAGGATTTTATTTCAATCCTTATACATTCACTCAAGATAACATTCAAGGAGTCTTATGTGTAACATAAAACATATATTTATGGTGTTTTAGTTCTATGTAGTTTTAAAAGACAGACAAAACAGCACACTTAACAGAAAACAACATTCAACAAAGTACAGAAGACAAAACAGAATACCGGCAAAAATTCATCTAAAATTCGGATTCCTTAACCCCTTAGTAGCCCATTTTTTAAAAAAACAGCACCCCCTGACATATTGAAAACTTCTGTCAGGTAGTTTATTAACCCTTCAGGTGATTTTCAGGAATTATTGCAAAGTGGTATAGCAGGATACAGCAAGCTGTCAGCTATAGTGGACAGCCGACAGCTGCTGGATCGTCACCTGTGTGGGGATGATATTCTCTTAAATCTCAGGTCAGTAAAAAGACATATTGGCTGTCATTAAGGGGTTAATCTAATGAGAATCTCCCTCAATTCTCCCATCTAGATCAATTTAACGTGCACACGGAGTTTTTTATTCCACAGTAGCCTTCTCACACTGGCTTTGTACCCATTCAAAAATAAAAATAAAATAAATAAAAAAATAAAGATTATTGTTATTCAGCGGAATATCTTAAAAGAACAAACAAACCCCAATCACTATGGAGCTTCGCAACTTACAGGAGGTTTTATAACTCCAATTGCATGTAAACCTCCAACTTACAGGAGCCTCTCACAAACCCCAATTGGAAAAGTCCACAAGTTCCCTATTCAATTCCTAAAATAACATTCATCCCATTCAAAAATAAAAATAAAGATTACTATTATTCTTCGGAATATTTTACAAGAACAACAAACCCCATACACTATGGAGCTTAGCAACTTACAGGAGCCTCTCACAAACTCCAATTGCATGTAAACTTCCAACTTACAGGAGCCTCTCACAAACCCCAATTGGAAAAGTCCACAATCACAGTCCCCATTCAATTCCTAGAATAACAGTCATAAAATAAAATTAAATTAAAAAAACATAAAGATTATTATTCTACGGAATATTTACAAGAACAAACAAACCCCATACACTATGGAGCTTAGCAACTTACAGGAGTTTCTCACAAACTCCAATTGCATGTAAACTTCCAACTTACAGGAGCCTCTCACAAACCCCAATTGGAAAAGTCTACTATCACAGTTCCCATTCAATTCCAAGAATAACATTCATACTGGATTAACAAGGTTACTGAATATAATGAAAATTATTAAATGTTCTTACCTGTATTCAGATACAGACGATTCCCAGAGATCCTTAGACTATACGAAATCCATCACTTTCCCTCAGTCCGGGAAAACTGATAATGCCCCTGTTGACGCCTAATGTCAAGGCGGAAGACTTACTTAAGGAGTTCCAGACTCCCCCGTGCACGGTTTACAGTACTCACCGGTGAGGGAAAGGTGTTGGATTCCCGGCCAACGCACCAAATGTCCGGGATTTTTTATGTTCCAATTAGAAATTGTCCAGACCTGAATAAGTAAGATGTTTCTTTATTTGGTCATGCCGGCATGGAGAGAGAATGACAGCCACACCAGGTGTGGGCCGTCCTCTGTCTAACTACAATACATATTCTTAGAGTTTAAATAGCAAGAAAAGAAGGCGTTGAAAACACTACATTTGCAAAAAGAGTACATGGAATATGCTTAGCTTGTTAGCAATCCTTATCTACGTTACCAGAGAAGCAAAGGTATGACTTTTATTTTGTACGTTAGATAAGTTTTGCAACCTAAGCATTACACCCATGTATTACATCAGCTGAAAAGAGTTTCAGAGTCTAGGCAAAATAAATAGCATATGCAATCATGTGTGTATATATATATACTCACACACATACACGTATGTATATATATATATATACACGCACATAAAAGAAAGGACTTTATTACAATTATTATAACATTCCCTCATCTTGTAATAAAATCATCTATCTGTACACATTGGGGACAGATTTCTTTTTGTCAGATTTCACAGAAGATCTTCATATGATATAGAGGGAGAGTAATATGTTCAGTATATGTCATGGTCACGTGTGTCAGGACGCAGATGATACCGCAAGGCGGACCCATAACACACGTGACCCTGGATACACCGCCTCCAGTGGGGCGAATTTAAATAATAGAACGTGCAGGTGGATACGCCGCCACCACCTGGCGAATTTAGGAATTACACGTTAACATATACATTTCTGGAAACACCGCCTCCAGTACGGCGAATTTAAATAATAAGGGGGGAAACTTTAACAATGGTGGGCCCTGCGATAGGGAATGGGGGACGTGGAGACCTCCTAAGCTCCCCTGAGCCAGTGTCCCTGCACTCCTTACATTCCCTAAACAGGCTCCGCACCTGTCGCCGCACGCGTACCTTTACGCCCTTGCTCACCCTGACCCTAAACCCTCACTAGGGAATGGGTTGGTGCGGAGACTAATCCCACCACTGCACTAATAACACACATGAGGAAAGAGACAATACAGGGGGAACACCACTTAGCTTTGCTCTGTTGCGTGCGCTCCTAGCAACAGAGCCCACCACCTGCGTGCATCTTCCCCTCCACCTGGATCCATCACCATAACTGGATCCGTCACCATCGTGCAGCCTGGGAGCAGAGTCCATCACCACTTGCAGCAGTCCAGTACACAGAGTCCCAAGAGGAGTCCAGCCTCTGCCAAGAATCCAAGCATGCTCGAGTCCAGTTCTCAGCAACCAAGTCGAACATGCTGAGTGCAACTCTCTTCCTAGTCGCCACTCCTCTAAGCCATGCCCGCACTTCCCGCCGACACCATAAACTGCGACTCCACCAGGCCATGCCAGTCCTTCCTGCAGACACCATTAGCTGGCACTCGTTCTCTCTGGCTGACTGCGCAGGACTCCTATCCAGCTCCATCATTCCACCAGCCTCTCCAATAACTCAGCAAGAAATATCACCAGCCGTGATTACACACCCTGAGACTCATTTATAGAGCCCCACACCTGATTCCTAATTAAGTGCAACCTAACCTAAGGTGCAATACCACTAACCACCACCGGGGACAGTCAAAACACCTTTGAACTTAAACAAAGTAAAAAAAGTTCACTATGTGCTTTTAATACCGCCAGATCCAACACTGGATCATGACAGTATATTTATTATTAAGTCCCAAAATTTTCATTCTTTCGTTGGATTCCAAGGTCTTCATTCCTTGATGCATAGGTTTTGATATGGCAGAGTCAATCAGTCTTTGAACAAGTCCTCTAATGCATAGAATAGCACAGCATGCACAAACAATCAGCACTCCGGCCACGATGGTAAGAGATGTCAACGCAGAAATGAATAATCCGGACCATTTCCCAAACCATCCTTCAGTCCAGGAATATGTCGTCATATCCAGAGTTCTCTGCTAATTCATTAGACAGGGCAGTCAGTCCATCAAGAGCTTTGGAGATACTTCCATCAGGATCTGTATTAGGGATAAAGGGTGCAACAAAATCCTCCAAACATTTTATATACACCTCCCTTTTCTGCTAAGAACTTGTCTAATGCCGTCTTATTCTACCAAGCCATGAGAGAAGTTGGTCCTAATTGCTCAGCTCTCCATTTAACTACATCTCGGGTATACTTAATAAATCTCTGCTGGTTATAGTATAAGTAGTTTATCCAATCTACATTTATTTTTATAATCACCCACCAAATTATGGATTCCCACCCGGCTGCTACCTGGATCCCAGCCTTGTACTCTTTGGACACTCCCCTGGGAACTCCAATGGCATCTATGTAGATACTAGAATGGAACGATTCTTGCAGAGTTTCACGCTTCTGTCTCTTCCACTACGTACCTTTGGCCATATCCCTGTTGACAACAGGTGGAACGGCATGATTAGCTGGACCACCGCACAATCCCCTTGGGAACCATGTGGTAGTTTGGCTCTTATCTTTTATCACCGCATAACCACCATATATCCGCTCTCAGGGTAGTCTGGTTTGACCATATGGCTTGATACTTGGCCCTGTGGGAGACAATGATCCATTCTCTACAAGAGTCGCCTTGGAGCTCTCCGAAGTCGTGACCATGCCCTGGAAGACTAAAACAAGTATAGTTACCAGGATTAGCAATCACCTGTGGTGGGATATCCGGTTTCTCAAGTGGAGGATATAAAAATGGTAACATTTTACATTTTCCTTCCCTTTCTGAGGAGACACAAGTTTTACTATATAACTTAATTTTTTTTTTTTTAAGCTTTCTTCAATGTATTTAAGACATTCTAACCATTCATTCTTCTCACAGCCTCTCTCTAGAGCTAGTTTATCTTCATAAGTTAGGTTAGACAATCTAACTATGAACCCTATGGACTCTGTTATGGTTCTCTCTGGCATACCTTCCTTGGGTCTATGTATGCTATTATTCTGAATTTCTATGTAGAAATGTCCTATTGGGTCTGTTCCTGATATATTAGCTCCTATAACCTTTGATCCCTCATCTTAGGGTTTTTTAAAAGTTCTCAGTAGCCAATTATAATTATTCTTATTTGTGTAAGGGGATCTCCTTTTTCCTAATGGAGAATCAGGCTTTAAAATCTATGTAGCCATAAGGCTTATACCTATAGTCTCGGGCTACAATTGTCCACGCTGCTTTACTCCAGTCAGCACCCATCCATCCCCTCTGCTATTAGAGCTCATAACACAAACATACTTATCAGACTCTGCTAGTTTCACAGCTTGTTCCCTGTCTCTGTATCATTTATACAACAGACAGAAATCCACTAACATGGCAGCCTCCTGCCCAATTTCAAAAGTAAGATTTAAAGTCCTAAATCTGAAACCAGTCTACCACCCTGGACTTTCCTCTCCTGCTGGGTCTATTACCCTCCAATCTCCCATCACTATGGTCACGAAGAATACACATGTGACTAACCCTGATGTACACATCCTAGATCTGACCGTCTTGTCCGGGTAGGGGGATGAATGGGAGACTTCACCAGTTTGAGACAAGCTTTCCCTTGTGGAAAACCTCCCTTTGTAGCTGGAGTTTGACAAGCAAGTCAGATCCTACTCTGTCCCTACCTGTCTGACAAGTTTACACAGTATGAGAGATGGATCCAGGAGCTGCGCTCAGTAATCTTGACCACAGTAGGAGAAGTCTACAGGACTTGGTAAGGACCTTCCCACTTAAGATGGTGCTGGTGTTTCTTCTTTATCACCTTCACAAGGACCCAGTCTGCAGGTTTTGTTAGTGGGTTTCCTGGAACAAAACTACGAATAGAAACTTCTTTGTGAGTTAATACCTTAGCCATATATTCTGCTAATGTACAATCAACTTCCTCATCTATCCTTTTAAAGGATTTTAGCTGAGGTAACAGAAAAGGTCTCCCGTATATGATTTCAAAGGCTGTCAGCACTACAGATGTCCATGTGACATACATATTTAGTACAACCAATAGGAGACAGTACAACCAATTTTTCCTGTTTCCTGTATGGTCTTTGTCAATCTATTTTTCAAGATCCCACTGTGTCTCCCAACCAGTCCGGCTGACTGAGGATGACGGGCACAGTGGTTTCCCACCTCAATTGACAATGTTTTAGGTAATAATAACATTACTTAGTTTACTATATATTTTCTGGAACCCCAAACCTGGGTATGATTTCCTTTAGAAGGGCCTTCAGTACCATTAATGCATCAGGGTGGACAGCTTCAATCCACCTGCTGAAAGCATCCATAATAACAAGGCCGTACTTTTTCCCTCACACTTGTTCAATAATATCCATACAAATGTGTTGGAATAAGTATTCAGGGTGAGGACATTGTCCTCTCTCTGGTCTCAGATTCCCTTAGGAATTATTTTTGCACAAGGTGCAATTAATGCAGATTAAACAAAAAAATTTTAATAGTTAGTAAAGCTATACGTCATAAGTACGTAAGATATGATCTCTACCATCCCTCCTGTTGAGACATAGCTTATGCCATGGCTCAATATTGTGACATATCTTAGGAGGTTACTGGGCAGTTTATACATATAGGTCATCTTTAAAAATAACCCCTTTGGTTACCAATTTTTTTTTTTTTTTGTTTAATGCCAATAGCATGTTATCCACACATAGGAGCATCTGGCTGCCTTCTGGTGACTCACATTGAGCTAGGTTAGCCGATTTTACCTGGAAAACAATAGTAGGTGATTCACCGTACCCTTGTGGGATTCTGGTGAATGTATACCTGCTCCCCTTATATGTGAATACAAACCAAACCTGGCTATCTGGATGTACCAGAATGCTGAAGAAGACATTACTGAGATCACTGTAAAGACCTTATGTTCCGGCCTCCAGTCATTCAGCAGAGTATGGGGGTCTGGCACTGTGGGGGCTTTTGTTATCACAGCCTCGCTTACAGATGGGGGCGCCCTCCCTACTGGAAACAAGGTTGTGTTACAAGGTGAGCTGGGACAGGGTATAATCACCTCTTTTATCAATCCCACATCTGCAGGTCATGAGGGCCACAAAGATGCTGGGTACGTGGTCAATTCTTCCTGTAATTCTAGGAGAGGATCAGCATTTCTCACTCGTTTCCCTGCCTCGCTGTAGGTGGACACTGGGTTTAGAAATGGCATTCCACTTTAGTACTTGTGAACATGCCTGCAGTCTGGCATTGTAAAATAAGCCATCACCCAAATCCTCCCATTGTTACTTTCCTTACACTCTTCAACAAAATCACCAAGGAAATTCCATGATCTACCTTTACATCTGGAAAGGGAAACATGAAAGGGAAACATGTGGCTCGGTGCCTCTAAAAATCAAAAACAACAATTTAATTTGTTCTGACAGTTTACACCTGACGGCACAGTTCCCTTTATAATTCCAGTATATGGTGTGCAAAGAACAATCTAGAGCATGAAAATTCTCATATTTTACATCAGGACCCCTGAAATACCTGTAGTACATGATGCAGTGTAGTCCTTCAGGTGTGTGAAAATCTACATTTGTATACCTTTATCTATTGCTTCCTTGATGAAGGACTCAGTAATAAAGGATGGTCCTGCAGTTACTAGATCTAGACTGTAATAGTATCTAGATTCCCCATACCCCTGGAGCACCATTGTCTCAGCCATGGATTTCACCTATAGTCCTGTAGCAGTAGGAATTATTCCCTGGCTCAGGGCTTGCATCATATCCCTCCCACACAGTTGATATTATAATTTGTGTAACTGCACTTTTACCTGTGCTGAGGGCCCGGTGTCTCCACAGACGTAGACAATGGTTCTCTGTGTCTTACCACTTGTTCCTTTTACCACTATGCAGGCAGCAGACAGTCCAATAGTAGGTATCTCTTCTGGATGTACTAAGGTTCTAGTGGCTCCTGAATCAACAAGAAAAGTGACCTCATATCCTCATGGCTTCCCACAAGGAGAGTTACTTCTGAAAATACAGTGATTTATAAATGTATTTCTACTTTAGCCAAATTCAATATTTCCTCTCATTACACCTTTCTTGTACCAAATTTTCACATTTTATGAAACTAAGTTCGTCATAAAATACAACCCATCTGTCCCGGGACACATTCAGGGTCTCCTAGTGGCCCCTTCTTATCTCAAAACCACAACCACATTCCACAACAATCCTCATGTTCACGGCTTATCTCCCCACCTCAGGACTGTTTGCTCTGGGTGGTGCCTACTCCTAGTTTGTCAAGACTAAAAAGACAATGTCAGCGATATAGAATTTTTACTCTCTATTTGTTATAATATATGAGTTAGGCCTATAAGTTACCAATAAGGACACATTGCACATCTGATCTGAAGACTGTTATCTCTGGGTACCCGATGAAAAAGGACCATATCCGGTTTCATTCCAGGGATACCTTCTTGGTACAATCTTAATAACTTTCCAGCCTTCAGATGAAATGGTCAATAACAATCCTGCCTTACAATGAGGACAAGGTCTTAAAATATATATCTATATGGGACAAAGTCCCATAAGGATGTTACGTAAAATTCTTAAACACAAAAAGACAAAAAACAAAATAAGGACTATACACAATATAAACCCTGGAGCACAATGGATTTCTACCCACTTGCAAGAAGTTTGACAAATATCAGTGAAATTCATATGTCAACAAGAAGATAAAATAGCAACAATACAATTACTGTTACTAATATCCAGGATCTAAATAATCCTCACTGATTACACTATGTCCTAGTTATTCACCAGCTTGCATCTCTATATCCTCTCACCTCCGTCCAATGAAGGCCTGTAAGGACGAGTGTGACAACACAGTGTAATAAACATGAAAGTCCCCAAGGGCTATGGTCACTGATATGACAGATACATATACTCACAAGGACTTTTGACAACGTACAACAGCTTCCACAGTTAGGGACTGGACAGACACACATACACAGAGACATATAAGACAAGAGATTATTAAAGTTCCCTCGTACTCCTATTCCTGAAGTGCTGAGATAAAGTCCAATGACATCGCCTCTTTATATACAGAGACGTTCCCATTCTTAATATCAGGTATTCAGAACACCACAGGCGCGGACTCTCCTCAGTGAAATGAGGAGGGTTCAGTCGCTCTGTGTTATTAACAGAAAAACATATAACAAAACAACATAGAATATTCTCTATAGGGATCAGGTGACGTGTACCTAGATGATTTATACCACTATAATAACCTATGATTTGTCTCCAGTCCACAGATGACTGTTAACCACGCCTACTGGACTCCCTTATACATTCAGGATTTTATTTCAATCCTTATACATTCACTCAAGATAACATTCAAGGAGTCTTATGTGTAACATAAAACATATATTTATGGTGTTTTAGTTCTATGTAGTTTTAAAAGACAGACAAAACAGCACACTTAACAGAAAACAACATTCAACAAAGTACAGAAGACAAAACAGAATACCGGCAAAAATTCATCTAAAATTCGGATTCCTTAACCCCTTAGTAGCCCATTTTTTAAAAAAACAGCACCCCCTGACATATTGAAAACTTCTGTCAGGTAGTTTATTAACCCTTCAGGTGATTTTCAGGAATTATTGCAAAGTGGTATAGCAGGATACAGCAAGCTGTCAGCTATAGTGGACAGCCGACAGCTGCTGGATCGTCACCTGTGTGGGGATGATATTCTCTTAAATCTCAGGTCAGTAAAAAGACATATTGGCTGTCATTAAGGGGTTAATCTAATGAGAATCTCCCTCAATTCTCCCATCTAGATCAATTTAACGTGCACACGGAGTTTTTTATTCCACAGTAGCCTTCTCACACTGGCTTTGTACCCATTCAAAAATAAAAATAAAATAAATAAAAAAATAAAGATTATTGTTATTCAGCGGAATATCTTAAAAGAACAAACAAACCCCAATCACTATGGAGCTTCGCAACTTACAGGAGGTTTTATAACTCCAATTGCATGTAAACCTCCAACTTACAGGAGCCTCTCACAAACCCCAATTGGAAAAGTCCACAAGTTCCCTATTCAATTCCTAAAATAACATTCATCCCATTCAAAAATAAAAATAAAGATTACTATTATTCTTCGGAATATTTTACAAGAACAACAAACCCCATACACTATGGAGCTTAGCAACTTACAGGAGCCTCTCACAAACTCCAATTGCATGTAAACTTCCAACTTACAGGAGCCTCTCACAAACCCCAATTGGAAAAGTCCACAATCACAGTCCCCATTCAATTCCTAGAATAACAGTCATAAAATAAAATTAAATTAAAAAAACATAAAGATTATTATTCTACGGAATATTTACAAGAACAAACAAACCCCATACACTATGGAGCTTAGCAACTTACAGGAGTTTCTCACAAACTCCAATTGCATGTAAACTTCCAACTTACAGGAGCCTCTCACAAACCCCAATTGGAAAAGTCTACTATCACAGTTCCCATTCAATTCCAAGAATAACATTCATACTGGATTAACAAGGTTACTGAATATAATGAAAATTATTAAATGTTCTTACCTGTATTCAGATACAGACGATTCCCAGAGATCCTTAGACTATACGAAATCCATCACTTTCCCTCAGTCCGGGAAAACTGATAATGCCCCTGTTGACGCCTAATGTCAAGGCGGAAGACTTACTTAAGGAGTTCCAGACTCCCCCGTGCACGGTTTACAGTACTCACCGGTGAGGGAAAGGTGTTGGATTCCCGGCCAACGCACCAAATGTCCGGGATTTTTTATGTTCCAATTAGAAATTGTCCAGACCTGAATAAGTAAGATGTTTCTTTATTTGGTCATGCCGGCATGGAGAGAGAGAATGACAGCCACACTAGGTGTGGGCCATCCTCTGTCTAACTACAATACATATTCTTAGAGTTTAAATAGCAAGAAAAGAAGGCGTTGAAAACACTACATTTGCAAAAAGAGTATATGGAATATGCTTAGCTTGTTAGCAATCCTTATCTACGTTACCAGAGAAGCAAAGGTATGACTTTTATTTTGTACGTTAGATAAGTTTTGCAACCTAAGCATTACACCCATGTATTACATCAGCTGAAAAGAGTTTCAGAGTCTAGGCAAAATAAATAGCATATGCAATCATGTGTATATATATACTCACACACATACACGTACCAGGAAAGATCTTTGAACAAATTATTAAACAACATGTATGTCAGAACCTGGAAAAGAATGAAGTGATTAAACAGAGTCAGCATGGGTTTGTAACTAATAAGTCATGTCAGACTAACTTAATTTCCTTCTATGACAGAATCACTGATTGGGTGGATCAGGGAAATGCTGTAGATATAGTATATCTTGACTTCAGCAAAGCATTTGACAAAGTCTCTCACACAATCCTTATTGAAAAAATGACTAAGTATGGAATGGACAAGGCAACTGTTAGGTGGATTCATAACTGGCTTAGTGATCGGACCCAAAAAGTGGTCGTAAATGGCTGCACATCCAGTTGGAAGAATGTCTCAAGTGGGGTACCACAGGGCTCTGTCCTGGGCCCTGTATTGTTCAACATCTTTATCAACGATTTAGATGAAGGAATTGAGGGTAAACTGATTAAATTTGCTGATGACACAAAGATAGGAGGGATAGCTAATACTAGAGAAGAGAGAGGATTCAAAAAGATATAAATAAACTGGAGAAGTGGGCAGCAACTAACAGAATGGTTTTTAACAGGGAAAAATGTAAAGTACTACATCTGGGCAATAAAAATGAAAAAAGCATATACAGAATGGGATGAATAGGCCTAAGCAACAGCACATGTGAAAAAGACTTGGGTATACTAATAGATCACAGACTGAATATGAGTCAACAGTGTGATGCAGCAGCAAAAAAGGCAAATGCAATTCTAGGATGTATTAACAGAAGCATACAGTCTAGATCACGTGAAATCATTATTTCCCTCTACTCCTCTTTGGTCAGACCTCATCTGGAACATTGTGTCCAGTTTTGGGCACCACATTTTAAAAAAGACATCAACAAACTGGAGCAAGTTCAGATAAGAGCGACCAAAATGGTGACCGGTCTGCAAACCATGTCTTATGAGGAAAGGTTGCAGGATTTGGGAATGTTTAGTTTGCAAAAGAGAAGACTGAGAGGAGACTTAATAGCTGTCTACAAATATCTAAAGGGCTGTCACATTGTAGAAGGATCAACTTTATTCTCATTTGCACAAGGAAATACTAGAATCAATGGGATGAAACTGAATGGGAGGAGACACAGATTAGATATTAGAAAAAACGCTTTGACAGTTAGAGTGATCAATGAGTGGAACAAGCTGCCACGAGAAGTGGTGAGTTCTCCTTCAATGGAAGTCTTCAAACAGAGGCTGGACAGACATCTGACTGTGATTATTTAGCGAATCCTGCTTTGAGCAGGGGGTTGGACCAGATGGCCCAGGAGGTCCCTTCCAACTCTACGATTCTATGATTCTATGATTCTATACACGCACATAAAAGAAAGGACTTTATTACAATTATTATAACTTGATTATTCATAACCAAATTAAAATCTCCCATACAAATGATGTGTGCATCTTGGTAATTCAGGGCAAAACTCAGCGCCTTCTGGATAATTGACATATTGGCCGGGGGGGGCGGGGGTTGTAGATACATAAAATAACATATTTCTTAGAGTTAATTAGCACATGTACAAACACAAACCGTCCCTCAGGATCTTTCCGGGCCTCCCTGGTCTCCCACTGAACATCTTTATGTATTAATAGTGAAACACCCCTTGAATAACTAGTGTGAAAAGCATGTATAAACCACTGTACCCATGGTTTTTGTACCCACCGAACCGTATCCCTCGTCAGGTGTGTCTCAAAAAAAGACACAATGTGAGGGCGATATTGTCTAATTTGTGAGAACGCCTTAATTTTCTTTCGGGGGGGTTTTATGCCTATTACATTCCAGGTCATACAAATCAACTCAGAACCCATTCCCGCCCGTCTGGATATGTTGCACAATGGTACCCAAACATAATGCAGAGATATCACCTAGAGAATAAAGTTGGCATTGGCTGCGGCATTTACCTAAATAACTATAAAAACTAAAACCTTTGAAAAAGAAAAAACAAAGCAAGAACCTAGTGATATAGGAGCACAGTCTCACGCCCCCATCAAAAAATAGGTAAGGGGATACCATCACTGAACACAGCGTCCGGTACTGTTGGTAACTGGATACTCGCCGAGAGAGCTCCAATTAGACCTTTAACTGAAAGGATCCAAATTAACAGCCATCACATTAGGATTCCTTCACAGGGGATCCCCCATGGGACCACAGCCATTCAGTCGCCTCCGCTGGATCCGTGAAAAACACGGAGGTACCTCCGTGAACAACCCGAAGCCGGGCCGGATATATCATCGAGTACACAATGTTTCTGTCCCTGAGCCGTTTCTTGACCTCGATGAATTGTGCCCGCTGCTTCTGCAGTTTCATGGAAAAGTCTGGAAAGATGGAGATTACAGCATTATTGAACTTGATGGGACTTTTTAGTCATGCAAGACGCAGAATGGCTTCTCTGTCCTTACAATTAAGGTGGCGCGCCAGGAAAGGCCGAGGCGGGGCCCCCGGAGGCAGGGGTTTTGTAGGGACCCTATGAGCTCTTTCAATAGCAAACATTGGGGATAATTCATCTCCCAGGGAGGTTTTAAGCCAGCCTTCCAGAAACTGCTCAGGATGCTGACCTTCCGAGCGTTCAGGCAGACCAATGATGCGGATATTATTCCGACGCATTCTGTTTTTCAAGTCATCTGCCTTTTGCTTCCAGGCATTCATGGAGCCCGCCACCTTCGTTTATTTAGCCTCCATAGGTGTAATGGTATCCTCCACCCTGGACACCCTCGTCTCCACCTCCGTAATATGTCCCTTCATGGCCTGCACATCCTGACGAAGTCTCCCTACCTCCGTGTAAACATCCTCAATTTTCTCGATCAGGGATGTCCTGGTCAGAGAGATAGCCTGCATCAATTGCTCAGACACCTGTTTAAGGGTCAATTCCTCCTGCTCCATCTCTTCCTCCCCCCAGATGGACGACTTTTGAGTTGGACTTGAGAGGAAGTATTTCTGTGGGGTCGTGCACTATCGGAGGGATAGGGTCCTACAAACTCTTTTAGTTTTTCTGCTGCTCCTGACCCCTTAAATCGACTCATGACTGGTTACAGTGAGATCCAATGAGACAGCCAGAAATGCGTGTCTCGGACACTTCCCACCACAGAGGGCAATCACAGCAGGGCTATTAATAGATAATTATAGTTCCAGCTCAGGCTGCAGAAAGGAGGCCACATAAAATTGTGAGCACTATTCCAGGAGAGTTTCTTGTGGTCAGGGGAGGGAGAGGGGGCCCCACAGAGACAGACAGCAGCAATGGGGGAGGGTGTTCAGAGCCTCCCTCAGTAATGGCGCCAGCCAGCGCAGTGAGGAGTTAACGGAGGGGAAATAACACGCGGGGCCTAATCTTTCAGGGCACTCACCGCGTGTCCCCTCTATCTGCCAGCCGATGTCTTCGCTGCCGGCAGTGCAGCGGTGTGAGCCGACGCCGCAGCTCTCATTAGCAGAGCCGCGCGTCCAAGATGGCCGCCGCCTCGTGGGGGAGCTGGATCAGCCGCCCGCTCCGGTCTCCCGGGCCGCCCGCTTACAGCAGCCACCTCACGTCCTCCTGCGGGGCACCAGGGGGATCCCGAAGTCCAGGGGGTCCAGGTAGCCTCAGGTGAACCATGCAGAAAGGGTCCAGATTCCAGGATATATCAGGATTCTGAGGAGCTCCCCTAGCAAGCGTCCTCTCTCGCTCATTACATAGTCATGCCCCCCACCCCCCATGGAATATAACACAGCCACATAGTATATAGCACAGCCCACATAGTATATAGCACAGCTGCATAGTATGTAACACAGCCCACATAGTATATAGCACAGCCCCACATGGTATACAGCACAGCCCTACATGGTATACAGCACAGCGCCACAAGGAATACAGCACAACCCCACATGGAATACAGCATAGCCCCACATGGTATATAGCACAGACCCACATGGTATACTGCACAGCACAGCCCCACATGTTATGCAGCACAGCCCCACATGGTATACAGCACAGCCCCACATAGTATACAGCACAGCCCCACATGTTATGCAGCACAGCCCCACATGGTATACAGCACAGCACATGGTGTACATCACAACACAGCCCCTCATGATACACAGCACAGCCCGAATGGTATACAGCACTGCACAGCCCCACATGGTATACAGCACAGTACAGTCCCATATGGTATACAGCACAGCACCACATGTTATACAGCACAGCACAGACCCACATTTTTTACAGCACAGCCCCACATGGTATACAGCACAACACAGCCCCACATGGTATACAGCACAGCCCTGCATGGTATACAGCACAGCCCCGCATAGTATACAGCACAGCACAGCCCTGCATGGTATACAGCTCAGCCCCGCATTGTATACAGCACAGCCCTGTTTGGTATACAGCACAGCACAGCCCCACATGGTATACAGCACAGCCCCACATGGTATACAGCACAGCCCCGCATGGTATACAGCACACCCCCCACAAGAATGGCCCCATAGTCCAGACAGTACTCACTTTAAAAAAACACACTATCCTCACCTCTCCTCATGCCCGCACTGCTCCTGCCTCCTGTCTCCTGCTCTGCCACAGTGAGTGCACGATGACATCATCGCGCACCCACTGTGTGTCAGAGGCAGAGCTGGAAATGATGGGAGAGGGAGCGTCAGCTGACGCTCTCTCCTCCATCATTGCTTTGAACTGTACCGGCATCTATGACGCTGGTACAGATCAATGTGGCGGTGGGGGGAGTCGGCGCTGGGGGCAGGCAGGTCCCCCTGCCTCACAGGGGCCCCATAGCCCCATAGCCCGTGGCCCTGGTCAGCACAGGCACCAGGGCCTGTGCAGAAGATTTAAAGGGCCGGCGGCCCATTTTGAAGCTCAGAGCCACCAGCCCAGCGGGCATCTACCCACCTGGGCAGATTATCAATCCGGGTCTGGCTTGATTGTGCTCCAAGGGTTGTGCTGGAGCTGCAGGGATCGGTGCAGCAGTTGGTGAAGAGGCTTCTATCTGTTGTTCTAGATTGACGGCCACTGGCCAGAGTGACATTGACTTCAATAGGCAGTTACGGATGTTAAGGGCATACCAACCCTTTTCACCCCAATGCCGGGTGTAGGTCACTTGGTCTCCTGGATAAAAGTGATCTGGGTGCCCTCCAGGAGATGCGACTCCACATCACGACAGGTGACAAAGATCTCAGCAAGCATCCCTGGCTCCTTGATAAACCCCCAGCCTTTCTTTTGCCGGAAGGCCACCACGGTGCCATGTCTAAGCAGACCCCGGTCAGTGCGTCTGGCTTTGCGGGCCTGGGCCTTAGCCTGCATGTTTCTTGCTTCTATGGCCCTCCAACGAGCTGCGTGCTCCTCATCCTCCTTTTCCGACTTGTGCGACATCTGCCAGCAATACTCCTCCCTGCTGATGGTCTATTTGGGCCCCCTCCTGCTGAATCTACCCAGGGAACCCAATTAAATCAGTCCCCAGGTGCTCCCAGCGGAACGCCACCCATTCACCGTTTACATCCTGAGGCATCTGGTTAGGCTGCAGCGGCTCTGCTAGTTCGCTCTCAATGCCTGATGTCTGGTCCCAGGCCAAGACTTTACACACCCTGCCAGGTGGAAGAAATGATGGGGATTTCAAGGGGCCTAGCAGGGTCTCTTCGGTCACCGGGGCAGGATGGATCACATTACCTGCCACTGCTCTTTCTCCGGTGCCGGACTCCTCTTCTTCCTCCTCTGGGGTCGGGGATGCTGGTCGCGAGGTCATCCGCCACACGATCTTCTTTTGCAGCAGGGCCTCCTTCCAACTTGTCACTGCCAAGAGCTGCAACTTCAGGAGCTGGCGGCTCAGTTCCTCCACCTCGCCTCCAAAGAGCTCTGGGTCCATCACTGGCAGCTGGTCCTGGCTTCCTTCCTGTTGGCTGGGGGAGTCCTTCACTTCTACCCCACGTTCAGGGTAGCCACCGCTCGCCATGTTGGTTTCCGAGTTGTTCTCTGTTGCTCCCACGTGTGTCTCCCGATCTCTCCTTCGTGGGCGGTTTCTCTTCCTGGTTCTTTTCCCCATCATTCCAGACCAGGAGACGGATCCCTTTGGCTGGCTGACATATTTGCTTAGCATTAAAGTCCTTGCAGTGGCCAGCATGACTTTCGCGCCTATCAGTAACCCAGTCCATAATGGGAGGCCGCTCCACTTCCATTTGCATATGCATGGCGCTTGTTCTTTTTTGGTGGGCACGTTTACACAGTCTTTTGTCATAGTCTCTAGGCGCATGGGACCTGGTTTACCGGGTCGGCACATCCTGTTCGTGACGCCAAGTTTGCAGCGCCCCCTAGGGCCGGGGTTACTCGATACCGGGCCGGTCAGTTCTCAAAGGGGATGTGTCACGGCAGCAGTGACCTGGTCCGTAGCCCTGAGCGTGCAATAAAAATGAGGAAGATGATGATTTTAGGGAATAAAGATGGGGATAATTCGTGATGCCACCCATGGTGTTCGGCAAGGTAGGTGATAGCTGACGCTGCAAAAGAGACCGCTGGGGCTGTTGGTTATGCAGAAGAGTTGTTACAGCTCTCCATGGGTAGAGCTAAGCCCCAGGGCAGTTATAGGTGTTAAAGGTGATGATTGTGGTTGTGGCGCAAGGCAGGTGACGCTGTAAATAAGTCAGAGGACACAGTGGAGTGCAGTCTTCACACTTTTACTCACAGTTCTTCCAGTTACAATCCCCAGCCGGGGTGCTGTGTCCTCCGGGTCGGTGGTCCAGCCAGCTCTCAGGTAATTTGGGGTACACTGTGTCAGAACCCCCTTCAGATGTTCCTTCCCTGGTTGTCTCACTGCGCTGGCTCCCACCTCTCCTGCTCTGCGCCTTCACACACAGTGTCCCAAGCCAGCAGCCCCGGATCTTGTCAGGCGACGTGCTCTAGGTCCCCTTGATCCTATTCGGCTGCCTTTTCAGCAGATGTGTTGGTTGTGGCTGCAGCACATGCAGATACTGGAACCTCCGGTTAGCTAGCTGAGTCCTTAGTTTCCCCACTAGTCTGGGACCGGTCCCCTACTGTGACCTGGTCCCTCCACCTGACTACGGTCGGCATGGATACGGGCCCCACGGGTGGATTCCTCACTACCCGTGCCCCTAGGACCCCTTCTTTCTCTCTTCCACTGAAGCTCATCTTTCTGTTCTTCTGTCTTTCCTTTCTCTCCCAATGTTTTCTGGTCTAGGGAATAGCTCCTCACTGCTCAAGTCTCCAGCTCCAACTAACTCACTCTCTCACTGTCACTTCCTTCAGCTCTCCCCTGCTGCTTTCTCTATCCACACCCTCTGCCTTGTCCCTTCCTGGCCTGGAGAGGTCTGGTGTTGGATGCAAGTGTCTGGGTTCTGAGTAGTGCCCCCCTCCTTACCTGAGAGCAGAACACCACACCTCTGGATGAGGTGCAGTACCTCTGTGGCGACTTAACCATCAAGGGTGCCACACTGACAGTGGTCAGAATTGTAAAAATTTGCTTGGTCATTAAGTACAAAATTGGCTCTGTCACTAAGGGGTTAATTAAACCTATGTTTACTTTGAACTTTCCTGGGTCACTGCCTCATCGCTGCGCTCGGAGTGCTGCACTACACATGACACCATCACGAGGGACATGGATCTATCATTCTACAGGAAACAACCTAGGGGTTTTCGGCTCCGGTTGGAAGAATACGGATCTGCTCCATTGACCATCGCTGGACCATGGATACGTTTGGAGAAAGCCAGGATTGGGACCAGCTGGTCACCTGGCTCCATGGAGATGTTCAGATAAGCCAGGATGTGACTCTTTTATCAACTGGCCTTGTACCTTGTATGGACTCAATGGACTGTCATCTTCCTACGTTTGTCGTTACCTCTTCTCTGTGTGTGTACCACAGATGGGGTAGCCGACACTAGGAGCTCTGACATAACATCTGCCATTATCCTGGCGGGTCAGCGAAAGGGTGAGACTCTGTAATGGGCACCATCTTGGGTACTGTGCTGGGACTGTTCTATATGTTATCTGCCTGTTTTGTGGTTCACTAAATATTGCCATGCTTGTTTTACCCTCACCCTGTGTTGTCAGCGCTATCCCCATGTTAAAAGGAGAGCAGGCGTTCGGCAAGATGAATCCTAGTCCATGCAGCTTCAGCTAGCGGACTTGGGTGCCCTCCGACCTCCCATGTCTCCACAATGACCTCACATAGTGCTCCATACAGTATAATGGCCCCATATAGTGCTCCATACAGTATAATGCCCCCACATAGTGCTCCACACAGTATAATCGGCCCCTTTTAGTCCCCCATACAGTATAACTGGCCCCAAATAGTGCCCCATAAAGTGTAATGGCCCTTCGTAGTGCTCCATACAGTATAATTGGCCCCACATAGTGCTCCATACAGTATAATGGCTTCACATAGTGTTCCATACAGTATAATGGCCCTACATAGTGCTCCATACAGTATAATGACCTCACTTAGTGCTCCAACAGTATAATGGCTTCACATAGTGTTCCATACAGTATAATGGCCCTACATAGTGCTCCATACAGTATAATGACCTCACTTAGTGCTCCATACAGTATAATAGCCCCACATAGTCCTCCATACAGTATAATTGGCCCCATTTAGTGCTACTGTCACGATCTCCACACTGTTCTTGTCTGCTATGTTACTGTTGTGTGGAGGCTTTCAGTCTGTTTTTGTTGTGCTGGGTCTGTGCTGCAATCATCTATGTTCACTTTCCTTGATTAGTCCTCAACGTAAGCATGCTAGCTCCTCCATCCAGTGTCAATCGTACACGTGCTGCTGCCGATGTAATACTGAACCCTCTATGCTCTGTGCCTGACCCAGCCTGATTTTATTCCCTTCCCGGACTTAGACTCTTTGCCTGTGACCTGACTTCTCTTGTGCCTGCTCCCTGTAAACTGTCTTGTCTTTCTGGTTTACCTGACCCTGGCTCGTGAATTGGATTTCGTCTCTGACTACCCCTTGTTGTACAGCGCCATTTCCTGGTCCTGACCTCGGATCGTTTGACCTCCCTTTACTTATCCAGTAAGTAGTATATATTATATTACTATCTGTTATTGTAGTCTTTCTCTTCACTTCTGGGACTAATTATAACTATAATGACTCGCGTCACATTATGATTGACCGTTAAATTTTTTCTTTTTCCCACCTATGGATCCATTACGTACTTTGTGTTATCATGTGGCGAATCTGACCCAGTTAGTCCAAGATCTGTCCTTGGAACAACACAAACTGACATCCTCCCGGGCTCAGTTACAGGGCCAGATTTATGGTACTTTAACTGCCCCTCAGAATCTCTCTCCTCAGATCACTGTCATGACTTCTGTACCATCTGACGTATCTTTGAGCCCCCCTGAATCTGTTATAGCACTCCCTGACAAATTTTCAGGGGAAAAAGACCAGTTCATAATTTTCAAAGAGAGTTGTAAACTATTGTTTACCTTGCGCCCTCGGTCATCAGGGAATGAGTCGCAGCGGGTAGGAATTATAATGTCACTTTTGCGGGGGGGGGTCCTCAGACTTGGGCATTTTCTGTACCCTCTTTTGCTCCTGAACGTATTTCTGTGGATGCCTTTTTTGACGCTTTAGGACAGATCTATGACGAACCTTACAAGGTCAAGGAGGCAGAGATATGGATCATGAACCTGACACAGGGGAACCGCACAGCAGAAGACTATTGTACTGAGTTTCATCAGAGGTCTACTGAGGTCCTGTGGAATGACGCAGCTCTCAGATGCCAATTCCTCAGGGGTCTTTCGGCGTCTCTAAAGGACGCTCTGGCTCTATATGCTCCACTTGGTTGTTTGGTGGCCATGACTCGGGCAATCCGCATGGATCAGAGAATGCAGGAGAGATGTGAGGTTCAACAAGAGGTTCCATTTTGTCCAACTGGCCTGGTTTGTTTACCTGATATGGAACCTATGGAGGTTGGTGCTGCCAGCTCAAGGATTACTGGGAGGAGATGCCATCGGGAACTTGGACTTTGTCTCTATTGTGGCGGAGCTGGACATTTCTTAAAGGATTGCTTGGCATGACCTGCAGCAAACAAGCCGTCAGGAAACGCCTAAGTCTGGGTGATTGTCGAGGAGGTCACTCAGACATACAGGTACCCTTTTACTCCTCCGATAAAGTGTTGTTGAATGCTGAACTTCTCTTTCAAAATCAGTGTCTGTTAACATTTGCTTTATTGACTGCAGATCTGCGGTTAAAGGGAATCTGTCACCCCTTTTTTGAGATATCATATAACGATATCATTCAATTGTGTGTCACATAAGGATTATCTTAGTACTTTTGCTTCCCCCTGACCCCGCACCTTTCATGCATAAATACCTTTTTTATATCGGTTCAGATGTATGTAAACTGCCACGGTCCGGTCTGCTGGGCGGGGCTTATTCAACTGCTCCCCCCTCCCTGTCTTGCTCTACACAAGAAGAAATGTGTAGAGCAAGACAGGGAGGGGGGGAGCAGGTGAATAAGCCCCGCCCAGCGGACCGGACAGCGGCAGTTTACATACATCTGAATCGATATAAAAAAGGTATTTATGCATGAAAGGTCAGGGGGAAGCAAAAGTACTAAGAGTATCCTTATGTGACACACAATTGAATGATATCATTATATGATATCTCAAAAAAGGGGTGACAGATTCCCTTTAATTTCATTGATTCAGGACTTGTTCTGAAGTTAGAATTAAGGACAGTTAAGCTAGAATGCCCTATTCACATCATGGCCATTGATAGAACACTGTTCCTCAAAAATCTCGTTCAGTTAGTTATGACAGAGTTCACACTCAAGGTGGGGTCTCTTCATACCGAATTTATCTCCTGTTATGTTTTGGACAATTTACCTGCTGTAATTGTGTGTTGGGTATTCCTTGGTTGCATATGCATAATCTGATTATTGACCAGAATCTGAAAGATATTGTCAAATGGTGTCCTTATTGTACTGAAAAATGTCTTAAACCTGTGCATGTTTTCTCCGTTAGTCTGGAGGGTCTTCCGGAGTACCAGAAAGACTTCCGAGATGTTTTTACGGAAAAAGAGTTTGAGATCTTATCTCCTCACCGTCCCTATGACTGTGCTTTTAATCTCATTCCAAATGCCAAATTACCCAAGGCTCGCTTGTATAACTTGTCTGGCCCTGAGCGGTCAGCCATGAAAGTTTATATTAACAAAAGTTTACGAAAAGGACATATTCGTCCTTTCTCATTGCCGGTAGCCGCCGGATTCTTTTTTCATTAAAAAGAAAGATGGAGGTCTTCGTCCCTGCCTCGATTTCCGAGAATTAAAAAAATAACGGTTAAAAATACTTAACCACTTCCACTTATTCCTGATCTATATAATCAACTTTCTGGGGCCAAATGGTTTACCAAACTGGATCTTATAGGGGCATATAATCTTGCACAGATTCGTGGGGGTGATGAGTGGAAGACAGCATTTTTAACATCTGAAGGTCTCTTTGAAAATCTCATCATGCCTTTTGGTCTAATGAATGCACCTGCAGTTTTTCAAAATTTTATGTAATGATATTTTTTCTGATTACCATATATACCCATGTATGTTATGAATGAGTCACCGGAGGAGGAGAAAACAAAAATACAAGCTAAGTCCAGAAAACCGGAGAGGTTGGTAGCTATCGGATTGCAGACCCCTGATCCTATTCACCACAACTAGCAGTAGCCGTGGGGGGGTTCCTACGGTGCCCTAGACCCCTCGTCACAGCCGGAGAACTACATAAGCCTAAAGAAGGAAAGGGGAAATCTAAACTGCCCCAGTGCAGACCCCAAAGCAATAGACAGCCCCCAACATGTATTGTCGGTGAAAAACAGATGAAAACACAAACACAGACAGAAAGACAGGCTGAGCAAACGATGGGGCCCAACTAACTAGATAGGACAGGACAGAAAAGATGCTGGCTGCAATCCGCAAAAAACCCTACAAAAATGTCCCAACCGTCTGATAGGAAAAAAGGCCCTGAAGTCGCTAAACTTCAAAATCACTATATCAGCACTCAGGTATATTCTGAAAACAGAGCAAAGAGAACAACTGATCAGAGACAAAAATGGAATTCAGCCAGTCCCAACCAGGACTGGCTGAATACAAACACTAAGGAAACCAGACAAAATCTCATGGAATAATAGCAGGGCAAAACTTAGCTTTTAGTAGACAGGAACTAAAACTGGATGCCAGAGCTCAGAGCAGAAAGGATCACCAGCAAACCCTGCAGGGCGTCGGCTGCCTTATATCCACTCAGAAATTCCAGATGTCCAATCACACTCCGCCTGTTCAGATAACAGGTTCTTCCCATCCCAATCAATTTCACTACCTCTCTTCACCAGCAGAGGGAGTTCATCAGACATCAAAGGTGAAGGGGAAAATGAACTCACAACACATGTATAAGCCGACCCGTGAATAAGTCGACCCCCCTAATTTTGTCACAAAAAACTGGGAAAACTTATTGACTCACGTATAAACCTAGGATGGGAAATGCCGAAGCTACTGGTAAATTTCAAAAATAAAAATAGATACCAATAAAAGTAAAATTAATTGAGACATCAGTATAATACTTATAATGCTGCACAGTGAGTGGCCCCTTATAATGCTGCACAGTGAGTGGCCCCGTATAATGCTGCACAGTGAGTGGCCCCATATTATGCTGCACAGTGAGTGGCCCCTTATAATGCTGCACAGTGATTGGTGGCCCCTTATAATGCTGCACAGTGATTGGTGGCCCCTTATAATGCTGTGCAGTGATTGGTGGCCCCTTATAATGCTGCACAGTGGGTGGCCCCAATGCATTCTCATATTGCACAGGTAGCTAAGGTAATCCAGTCATTTAGCTGCTGCCACTGCCTCAATTAAAAGAAAAGAAGTAAAAAATCCTACAGTATATACTCACCTCATCGCTGCTGAAGCTGCTGCTCATCAGCGTTGCTGGCTCTGTAGTGACTGTTCAGGCAGAGGGCGCATACTAACTACATCATGGCGCCCTCTGACATGAACATCACTGCCAGAGGACGCAAGACAGCAGAGCGACGCACAGCGGTGGAACGGGGGACAGGTGAATATGGCTCACCTCATACTCACCTCTCCTGGCATGTCTCTGCAGCCCCCCGTGCTTGTTCCGTGTTGTCAGCGCGCTGTTCTTCCTGCTTTCTGTGGTCACGTGGTACCGCTCATTAAACTCATGTATATGTGCATATTCATGAGTTTAATGAGCGGTACCACATGACCGCTGAAAGCAGGATGAACAGCGCGCCGAGAACATGGAACAAGCATGGGGGGCTGCCGAGACATGCCAGGAGAGGTGAGTATGATCTCCGACACCCCCGCTCCCCCTCCCCGGCCGACCCCCGGTATATGACTCGCGTATAAGCCGAGAGGGGGACTTTCAGCCCACAAAAATGGGCCGAAAATCTCAGCTTATATGCGAGTATATACGGCATATTTAGAGATTTATTGTGGTTTATTTGGATGACATTCTGATTTTCTCACCTGACCTGGGTTCACATCATAAACATGTGCGTTTGGTTTTACAAAGGTTGGGGGATAATTGGTTGTTCACTAAAATTGAAAAATGTGCCTTTTCTGTTCAAGAAATAACATTTTTGGGTTTCATTGTGTCAGCCTCCGGGTTTAAGATGGATCCTGGGGAAGTTCAGGCTATCATTGATTGGGTTCAACCCAGCGATCTTAAGGCTTTGCGACGCTTTTTAGGGTTTGCAAATTATTACAGAAAATTTATTAGAGGATTTTCTCGGATAGTCAAACCTCTTACAGACCTCATTCATAAACAGGCGGAGCTAAAGGTTTGGTCGCCGGAAGCAGTTAGGGCTTTTGAAAATTTGAAGAAATGTTTTATGTCTGCTCCTGTTCTTGTGCAACCAGACCTTCAGAGGCCATTCATTGTGGAGGTAGATGCTTCTGTGGTCAGGGTGGGGGCTGTTTTGTTAATCAAAAAAATGTCCACAGGACCAGGGAAGAAACATCAAGAGTGCAATCATATAATCCCTTTAAAAACATGAAACTTTAATAAATTGAGGTAAAAAACACCCCCCCAGTGCAATAACACAATTACAAATGCTATACATTAATAACCTACAATAGCCCTACATTAGCCTGCTATCCCTTCCTGACAGTGGAGGTTGGCACACTAAAAGATACGATTATTTGGCGCTCCCACTCCGTGGCGGCTGTCCCAGACTCACCCTAAATGACCCTTATAAACTACAGGTGGTGTAGGGAAGTTGTACTGATGGACAGATCTGGCTGTAGTGAGAGGCAGAGGGGTAGCGCAGTGTAGGTATGAAAGCGCTGAGATAAAGAGAAAGGGTGCCGTACTATAGTTTGACCATTAGAGGGCAGTGGAGAGTGTAAGAGTGGGACTGTATAACTGCCATTGGTCAAAGTAACTGTCAGGTGATAGTGGGCGGAGCTACCAGGACTGGGAGTATAAAAGGTTGAGGGAAGGTTCTGGAAGGTCCAGTCAGCGATGGGAGCACACTAGTAAGGAGGTTCTGCTGTAGAGAAAGAGACGGTAGAAAGGCTCCAGAGAGGACTGACAGTTGAGGTGGTCACGGGGGGTGGCCCAGAGGACAGTAGCCGCAGACAAAGACGGTCTGGGGGCACCAAAAGGACGGCGTACTTGGATTGGTAAAGCACTGTGGTGGATGGGCCTAGGGCAGCCACAGTGAGAAAAGCCACAAAGGACGCCACGACGATAATAATAAAGAAGTGAAGGTACCCGGGTCTGTGTACAAGAGAAGTGTGAAATCCCAATAAAAACGGACCTGTTGAATACAACCTCTGCCTCAGTCTCGTGTCTGTCGGCGGCAAGAAGCGGGTCACCCCCCATCCTTGTTGGTTACACTCTCTCACCTATCCTACATTTGGCGTAGTTGGCAGGATAATTGCCACAAATACAACATCTTCAGCGGCAAGCCTGCCAGCACGTACTAAAGGACCCCAAGCTGTACTGGGTGAAGAATTGTATTTTTCCTGTGGATTACAATTTGGGAGTGTGCTTCGGATTGCTGGCTGTCAATAAGTGTAACCGAGGCAGAAAAGTGTCCTGTCAAAATGGCTGTAGCATTTCAGCGTCAGGAAGAGACACGGGAGTTTGTAGCCATACTGTACAATCTAGGACTATGTCGCATCCGCCCCTGGGGGAAGTGGCCTACACCAGAAGACAGCCGCCCTCCCATGCTGGACCTTGGAAAATGGGTGGAGAGGCCGACCAACGTCCCACCCCTGAGCGGGAGTGGCCCAGGTGAAGAGACTTGGTGTAGCTGATTGGCGCCATTGAGCTTTGGGAACTCGGGCGATATGCGATGCTGCAGTTGCCGTGGCCTCGGATGCCTGGAGTGGAAATGGCGCCAGGAGGTTGAAATCCGCCGGGAGACCTGCCCCTGGGAGCCATTCTCGATACCCCGTATCCTTTTGCAACAGCCGTTGGAAGAAGCTGCACAAGTTCTTCCCATGGAGCCATCGGGCCTGGAGGCCGGCCCTGCCGGACAGCAGGGTGAAGATCCATGGCTATTGGAGGAGCTGCGGGAAAGCCTGCTGGGAGCCGCAACATCGGGGAAGGTGAGCGTTCCCCCGGCCCAGCCGGCGGCATCGCAGGCAGATCCCGCCCCCATGCCCAGTGCATAAAACAGTCCCCCGGGCCCTGACGCCGGCCCTCGACCTCCCCGGCCGACCTCCCGCTCTTCAGTGACTACGGCCCTGGATGACTTCATGGCTCTTGACAACCATCCCGATCCGCCCTGCCCGGCGGCGCCAAACAGCAACTGCCCCTGCCGTGATCTGTCTTCCGGCTGCGGCCTGTTCATCGGGGCCTGCCGTCACTTTGGGCCCGCCGCAGGTCACCGCGGCTTCGGCTGCGGCCTACTCACCGGAGCCCACGGCCGCCTTGACCCCGGCTGTGGCTAACTCCACAGCCTACCCGATGACACCTGTGGCCGTTTCCGCCCCGTCCGCTACTCCGGTTTTATTCGAGACCTCACCACCGGCTATAAAATTTATCTAAACGTGGCCTCAATTAAGCACGGACGGGTTCCGTGGGAGGGAGACCTAGTCTCCTATTACAAAGAGTATTTCCCCCGCGGCTACTATGCGGTGGCCGTCATTGCCTACCCTGAGGGGTACAAGCCCCCAAAAAGAGACGAGGACTCCTGGGTCTCGAGCATCAGGGACACTCGAGGCCCAGGGATACTACAAGCATCCCAGAGAACCCACGGCTGTGGAGTCTCCTGTTTTGGCGAAACATCTTCCGCCAGGAGGTGGCCCAGAGCACTTATTACAATGGACTGCCGGGACTACAGTGCACCGTTGCACAATGGGGGGACTGTTCCGCATCCCCATGGGGAAGAATATCCTCCTCCTGGTGCAGCAGGGATGCCTAGAGGGAGTGTTTTTCTTAAAGGAAGGGGGAGCACCCCCTGTCCTCATATGGTTAACATTTTCAAGAGTGTATTGTTTTGTTAAAAAAAAAGTTCTGATAAAAACGTATTGCAGTAAACGTGGTAAGATGTGTAGTAAATTTGAAATGTTGAAGTGTTATAAAAAAAAAGGTGTGTTCAACAGGTCACGGGGGGTGGCCCAGAGGACAGTAGCCGCAGACGAAGACAGTCTGGGGGTACCAAACGGATGGCGTACTTGGATTGGTAAAGCGCTGTGGTGGATGGGCCGAGGGCAGCCACAGTGAGAAAAGCCACAAAGGATGCCACGACGATAATAATAAAGAAGTGAAGGTACCCGGGTCTGTGTACAAGAGAAGTGTGAAATCCCTGTGGTGAATTGCGGTGGTCGTCAGAAAGGCGGCCAATAAAAACGGACCTGTTGAATACAACTTCTGTCTCAGTCTCGTGTCTGTCGGCGGCAAGAAGCGGGTCACCCCCCATCCCTGTTGGTTACACTCTCTCACCTATCCTACAGTGGGATAACAATAAGCAAATAAAAGAGATAAAAAAGATAGTACTTAATATAATATACAAGGCTATGAATGTACAATATATAAAAGACAGGCTATTACATGTAAACATTGAGAAACCTCTTGGATAACCAATAGATAGTAGCAAGTTTTGTCTTTTTGGGTATTAATAGACCACAGAAAATATAGATTCCGTAAGCTACCAGTAGATAGTGGCAATCTTGTCTTTTTGGATATTAATAAACTACAGAAAACATAGATTCCAAATGCATAATCAGATAGAGCCAAAAACAATCTCTCAGCAGTAAATCAGACAAGCACAAACAAGAGGTAAAAAATAGCGTGGTTCAAGAAAGGAACATCAGAATTATATCCATATTGGTTCCCATAGGAGGCAATGAATGATATCGATTGCCAAAAAAAAAAAAAATTCAAAGAAACAGCTGGGGGTTAACCCAAACTTAGCTTCCAGCCTCGACGCGCTTCCCTGTCCACACGGTTCGTCACGGGGCACAATAAGGAACCAGCCAATTCATAGATGTGAGGTGGGGGCGTGGCTATGTAGCGGTGGAGAGAGGACGCACTTAGGGAGAGCTCCTGGTATCCTGAAACTATACGGCCAGCGGACCCCTATTTCCGCGACATACCTGCCGGTGTCGGGACACCCCTGGACTCCGAAGCACTCCTGGACCTCCGCGGGAGGACATTGCTGAGCCCCCCGTGAGCTGATGGCTGTGAAGGCCGGGGCAACCGGCGGGGCCTGTGTAGGAGGAGGAGGAGGAGTCCCCGCTGTGTATCCGGGCCGGAACCAAGGGGGCCGTCACCAAGGTTCCTAGGGAGACTGTTTCCGGGGGGACACAATTGGGGGACGCACCGCAGAGACTTCTAGAAAGGTTGGGGGAGGAGCTACTATAAAAGGGGCTGAGGACGCCAGCAGGAGTCAGTCGACGCAGCAGGAGAGGAGAAGCGAGGAAGCTAGAGGGCGCCATTGAGCCAGAGCGAGAGCCAGAACCAGAGCAAAGCAGCGATGGGAGAGACTGAAGGGAGACTCACCGCTAGCAGAAGGGAGATGGCACCGAGCCATCCAACGGAGAGACACCGCCCGGCTCCGCCTCGCGGGTGTGGCTTGTTCGCTGCCGCCTACGGCTGCCACCGCCTGACTCCACCGTGCGGGTGCGGCCCGACCACTCCCGCCTGTGGCAGCCGACACCCGACTCCACCCCGTGGGTGTGGCCTGTCTTCTCCCGTCCGTGGCAGCCGACGCCCGACTCCACCCTGCTGGTGCGACCCGACCGCTCCCGTCCGCGGCAGCCGACGCCTGACTCCACCCCACGGGTGCAGCCAGACCACTGCCGCCTGCGGCCACCGACGCTCCACTCCAGCCTGCAGTTGCAGCCTGTCTGCTGCAGCCTGTGGCCCCCGCAGCTCGGCTCCAGACCATGGCTGCAGCCTACGCCATCCGGACCCCAGGCAACGCTGTCCCACCTCTGCTGGGAGGTGCGACGCAGAGGAACTCTTCAGGGGCCTGCTGTGCCCCCAATTCGCCAGAGCGTAGGAACGCCCGAAGTCTCCGCCAAATTCTCGTCGGCTGGGCCCAGCGACTGATACGCCAAAGCATCATCGACCATCGCTCTGCCGGACTTCGGAGAGGATAAGTGACACATTGTAGTTAACATTCTGGACCCGTAGTCGGCCATACCACGGCCCTATAGTGACCGGTCTTTGCCGGGTTAGTCGTGTTTGTGTCACCAGTGTATTCTTGTTTTGATCCCTGCAAGGATAACTGCTGTTAGCTTGTTTGGTTGCTCGAGATAGCCCCTATAGGCATCTATATTTATATAAAAGTTACATATTAAAGTTCATCCCGTCTCCCGTCTCATCACTGCATCCCGCGTACCTGCAATTACTACACCTGCACGAGGCGGCGGCCATTTTCAGAGGCGCACGCACTGCCTCTGAGAGACGCGGCGCCAGCCCCCATCGCTGCAGCGCTGGCAGACGGTGAGCACAGTGCTCCGGAAGATTGGGCCCCGCGCTTCCCCCCTGTTAAGTCACCTGGCCTGCCAGCGTTATTACTTTAGGGGCCCCCGGACCCCTCCTTGTCTGCTGTCTCTGTGGACGCTGCGGGTCCCCTCCTGACCATAGGGACCCTCGTTTGCTATTCAGAGCCAGACATTACCTCCATGCGTGGCCCTTCTGATCTGTGCTGCTCTTGGGGCTCTGCTGCCATTATATGATAGCCCTGCTGCGTTTATAACCTTGGACCAGGGAACCCCCAGAGTATACCATTCCTGATACCTTGCTGTGCCATATTGCTATTGAAATGAATCGCTCCAAGGGGTCGGGAGCAGCTGAGAAACTGAAAGAGTTTGCTAGAACTGACCATTCTGATATTACACGGTCCCTCAGAAATAACCCCTCACAGGCTCAGCGTAAAAGTCGTCCCTCTGGGGGTGAGGAGGAGAGTGAGCAGGAGGAATTAACCCTTAAGCAGGCGTCCGAACAACTGATGCAGGCCATCTCCTTAACCAGGACATCCCTGACTGGGAAGAGAGAGGACGTGTACACCGAGGTGGGGCTTCTCCGGCAAGATATGCAGGCCATGAGGGGGCGCATTACAGAGGTGGAGACAAGGGTGTCCCAGGTAGAAGACACCATCACACCTATGGAAGCCAAACTAATGAAAGTGGCTCGCTCTATAAACGCATGGAGGCAAAAAGCAGATAACCTGGAGAACAGAATGCGTCGGAATAACATCCGAGTTATTGGACTACCAGAACGCTTGGAAGGTCAACATCCAGAGCAGTTTCTAGAAGACTGGCTTAAAACTTCTCTGGGGGATGATTTCTCCCCAACATTTGCTGTGGAAAGGGCTCACAGGGTCCCTCCAAGACCTCTTCCTCCTGGAGCCCCACCTAGACCTTTCCTGGCACGTCTCCTCAACTGCAGAGACAGGGATGCGATTCTGCGTCTATCACGGCAAAAAAGTCCCATTAAGTATAACAATGCCACAATCTCAATTTTCACAGACTTCTCTATGGAACTTCAGAAACAACGGGCACAGTTTATGAAAATCAAGAAGCAGCCCCGGAAGAGGAATGTTATGTACTCGATGATCTATCCGGCCCGACTCCGGGTGGTCCGCGAGGGTTCTACTTTGCTTTTTACAGATCCAGCGGAAGCGACTGAGTGGCTGTGGTCCCACAGAGGGTCTGCTGCGAAGGAATCCTAATGTATCTAATGCTAGTCAGTATTCTTCTATTAGGCTGGAGTCACACACAAGGTAGAAAAATACGGACCGTATTTTACATCCGTAATACGCATAAATGGTCCCTAAATAGTGCTCCGCATGTCATCCCTTGTCAGGGTGTGGCAGCGTATTTTTCTCATGTAAGCATCCGTATGTAATCCATATACCGTTTTTTTCTCGCAGGCTTGCAAAACGGACATATAATGGAGCCCGATGACAGGTTTTCAAATCCAAACGAAAGAATAGATATATACACATATATATATATATATATATACACACACACATGTGGGTCGCTCTCACAGGGCTGTGGGGTACTCGGTACCGGGCCGGTATCAGCGGGATGTGTCACAGCAGCAGTGACCCGGTCCGTGGCCCTGGGCGCCCAAGTAATAGGGAGATTTGCAATGGTGTAAATGTAGTTAATTGAATGAATAGTTCATGACGCCACCTGTGGTATTCGGCAAGTGAGGTGTTAGGCCGATGCTGCACGCAGATCCTCTGGGGCTGATGGTGTGTGGCAGCCAAGATGATGAAGCTCCCCACAGGTGGAGCTGTAGCCACAGGGCAGTGTAGATGTAGCGGGAGAAGAGAGGCGTAGGCGGTGTAGGAGCTGGTACCCAGATTCAGCGGTGCTGGGTGCGCTGGCGCAAGAATCAATGGAGGACACCAGGGCTTGTAGTTCCAAAGCTTTACTCACAGTCTGTAGTACACCCAGGTGCCTGCCTCCGTGCCGTGTCCTCCGGGTCAGGGACTCAGTCAACCTCCAGGCAAGATGAATGCTCCCTTCCAACACTCTGCCAACATGTGCCTTTCTGAACGTCTCCTCTATAGCGCCTTTAAGTGTGAAGTACTCCCAGTACTGAGTTAAACTGGAGTGCCTCCTGACAGATGTTCCCAAGAACCCTACTTGTACGGCAGACAGCTGTAGCCTGCTTCGGGGACTCCTTTGTCAGGAACACCGCACTGAACTTGCTCACTGAGCCAGTGCGCGTGTCCTGAGTAAAGTGAAACAGTGCTCAAAGATACCTGTGGAGCGGGCAGCAACCGAGTAGATGCGTACTTCAGAGCCGCAGGACCTGAAGCATGTGACTGCTAGAGGCGTGGCCTAAACTCCACAGAGCTAGGAGCTGCAAGATAACTCCTAACAGGGTAACTGCGAGACAAAGTTACCAGGGGGCATAGACAGGGAGGATAGTCAGGACGTAGCCAGTGACTCACACACAGATATAGCTGCAAGGTACCAAAGGGGCGAGCAGAGAGTAGTCAGGTCACAGGCAATGAGTCATACACAGATAATAATGCAGTACAAAATCAACAGGCAAACTCACAATGGGAAACAGAGCCGGGTCAGAACCATATAAACAAGCTATAGCAACAAACAGGCACACAGGGGTCAGCACACTAGGCCAAAGGCAAAAGTATAACTGGCAGGGATTGAAGCTTCCCAGGGGTTTAAGAAGCTCTCCCAGAACCAGAAAGAGGCCACAATCATTAACCCCAAGTGTGCAGGTTAAAACCTGCACAGAGCTCCAGACATTAACCCCCGGTGTGCAGCTCAAAAACCTGCACTGGGATCATGACAGAACCCCCCTCTCAACGGGGGGGGCCTCTGGATCCCCAGGCTTCCCCGGGTACTTGGCATGGAAAGCCCGAACCAGGCGATCTGCATGTACCGAGCGAGCAGGGACCCATGAGCGCTCTTCTGGTCCATATCCCTTCCAGTGGACCAGGTACTGCAAAGAGCGGCGCACCCGCCGAGAGTCCACAATATGTCCGACCTCATACTCCAATTGACCCTCCACCAACACTGGAGGAACAACAGTCTCAGAGTTCTCTTTGTCAGATCCTGCGGGTTTCAACAGAGACTTATGGAACACATTAGATATTTTTAAGGAGGCGGGGAGACGCAACCTATATGCCACAGGGTTGACTATCTCCATAATCTCATACGGACCAATGAACTTTGGTCCCAACTTAACTGATGGTACCTTTAAGTTGATGTTACGTGTGGAGAGCCAAACCTTCTCTCCCACCTGAAACATGGCTCCCGAGGATCTCTTTTTGTCCGCAAAATATTTGTATCTCCCCTGGGCCCGAGAGATATTACGCCGGACTTCAGCCCAGAGGTTTTTTAACCATTGAACGGACCCCTCTGCTCCTGGACAACCGGAATCCACCCGAGAAAACTCCCCAAAATGCGGATTAAAGCCATAGTTAATCAGGAATGGGGACATGTTGGTGGACTGACTCACACGGTTGTTAAAAGCAAATTCAGCCAACGGTAACGCATCACACCAATCCTCCTGTCTGGTGGAGGTCAGACACCTGAGAATTTGTTCCAGGGATTGATTGGTGCGTTCTGTCTGACCATTGCTCTCCGGGTGTTATGCCGACGAGAAGGAGAGTGAGATGCCCAATTTCATACAGAACGCCCTCCAAAATGTGGCCACAAACTGCAAACCTCTGTCAGACACAACATTCAGGGGTACCCCATGCAATCGGACCACATGCTGCACAAACAATCTTGACAATGTTTCTGCGGAAGGTAATGCTGCCAAGGGAATGAAATGGGCCTGTTTAGAAAACCTATCCACCACCACCCAGGTCACGGTATTGCCCCTGGAAGGTGGAAGGCCGGTAATAAAATCCATGGAAAGATGAGTCCATGGCCTATCAGGAACCAGTAAAGGTATGAGTTCCCCAGCCGGTCGGTTATGCGAGCTTTTGGAACGGGCACACATGCCACAAGCAGAAACAAATTCCTTGACATCGGACCTTAATGAAGGCCACCAAAAACCCCTGGCTACTGCCTCTCTAGTGGCCGTGATACCTGGATGAGCACTCAGCCTAGAATCATGAAACTCCTGCAGAAGTCTAGGCCGCAATGAATCTGGAACAAACAGTTTATCGCCTGGCCTGGTTGCTGGAGCTAGGGCCTGAGCCCTTAGGATTTCTTGTTCCAACTCAGTTGAGACCCCCGCCACTACCACCCCTGGGGGAAGAATGGAGGACGGCGGCTCAGGGGGAGACACTGGATCAAAACTTCTGGACAGGGCATCCGCTTTGACATTTTTGGACCCCGGTCAAAAAGTAATTGAGAACTGAAATCGTGAAAAAAAAAGTGACCAACGGGCCTGTCTAGGAGTAAGCCTCTTAGCAGATTCAAGGTATGCCAAATTTTTGTGATCCGTGACAACCGTGATAGGGTGAGCCGCCCCTTCCAAAAAGTGCCTCCATTCCTCAAATGCCAGCTTGACCGCAAGAAGTTCTCTATTGCCTACATCATAGTTTTTCTCAGCTGAAGAGAACTTCTTGGAGAAGAAGGCACAGGGTTTGAGATTGGTAAGGGTGGCCGGAACCTGGGGCAGCACAGCACCCACCCCCACTTCAGAAGCATCCACCTCCACAATGAATGGTTTGGACGGGTCATGTTGTACCAACACCGGGGCAGACATGAAACATTTCTTAATCGCTGAGAAGGATTCCTTAGTGAGTACAGACCAATTTTTTACATCAGCTCCCTTCTGGGTAAGATCCGTGAGTGGTTTAACCACTTGTGAGAAACCTTTAATGAATCTCCGGTAATAGTTCGCAAATCCTATGAAGCGCTGGAGCCCCTTGAGATCTCGAGGCTGAACCCAGTCAGCGATCGCCAGCACCTTCTTAGGATCCATACGAAACCCCTCACAGGACACAATCAACCCCAAAAAAGATAGCTCCTGTACAAAAACACAAACATTTTTCCAATTTAGCGAACAATTGGTTCTCCCTGAGTCTCTGGAGAACTGTCTTTAGATGTTGCAAGTGAGATTGACTGTCCGGGGAATACACCAAAATATCATCCAAATAAATAATAACAAAATGGCCTATCAGATCAGAAAACACAACATTGATGAAATTTTGGAAAATAGCGGGTGCATTAGTTAACCCAAATGGCATTACCAGGTTTTCAAAGAGTCCTTCTGATGTGAGGAATGCCGTTTTCCACTCGTCCCCTTCCCGAACCCTTATCAGATTGTAGGCCCCCCACAGATCTAATTTGGAGAATCATTGGGCCCCAGCTAACTGGTTACATAAGTTTGGGATGAGGGGAAGCGGGTAAGAGTTCCTAACCGTTATCTTGTTCAGTTCCCGAAAGTCGAGGCACGGCTGCAAACCACCATCTTTTTTCTTCACAAAGAAGAACCCTGCTGCCACATTTGACACAGAATGCCTGATATGCCCTTTGCGGAGGCTCTCAGCTATGTACTCCTTCATGGCTTGGCGCTCAGGCCCAGACAAATTGAACAATCGAGCCTTAGGTAACTTGGCTCCGGGTACTAAATCAATGGCACAATCATAGGATCTATGTGGTGGCAGCGCCTCAGCCTCACTTTCGGAAAAAACGTCTTCGAAATCCTTCAGGTACTCTGGAATACCTTCCAGATCGACAGACGACACAGACACGGATTTAACAGCGTTAACAAGATGTCCCCGGTTACCACATTTATTATTGCATCCCCAGTGAGTGATTTCCCCTGTAACCCAATCAATGGTAGGATTATGGCGTTGAAGTCAAGGCATCCCCAGTACCAGTCCTGCAGGCAAGTTATCTAGCACCAGACAACTTAGTTTCTCCACATGAGTGGAACCCACTTTTAGAGAAAAAAGTTCAGACCTGCCACAGATACCGTCTTGGGTAAGTGGAGATGAGTCAATTGCCACAAGTTTAACAGGATTGTGAAGCCTGACTGTCCCTATCTTATTAAGAGTCATAACCTTGGTATCAATCAGGTTCACAGCAGAACCGCAGTCAATAAAAGCAGTATTCTGAACAGGACCATAACCAAGTTCCAGTTCCACCTGCAGCAACATTTTTGCACATGAGGAAAATTGTACCTGAAGGTCTGGGTAGCCTCCTCGACTACTACCCAGACCTAGTCGTTTCCCGCCATCTTAGAGGATGACGGACAGGAGGGGCAGTCCTTCTTCCAATGTCCGGATTTCCCACAATAGAAGCACAACTGCTTTTCACGGCGGCGTCTTCTTTCCTTTCCCTCACAGGTGACAGCACTCACCTCCATAGCCATAGGAAGAGTCCGGGTCTCACCTCCACTGAAGAATAAGGGCGTTTCCCGTTGCATAATGCCTCTAGCCCACAGCCTGCGATCCATGCGAACCGCTTGGACCATGGCATCCTCCAGGGAGTCAGGCGGAGGATGAAGTGCCAAAGCATCCTTCAGACGTTCACACAGGCCTCTGTGGAACAGCCCCCGAAGGGCGGCATCACTCCAGGAAATCTCCGCTGCCCAACGTCTGAATTCAGTACAGAACCATTCGGCCGAGTGCTCCCTCTGACAGACACTCATCACTTTGTCCTCAGCCATCCGCACTCTATCAGGCTCATCATAAATAAGCCCTAAGGCTTCAAAAAATGCATCCACAGACATTCTCTCAGGGGCAGAAGAGGAAAGAGAGAATGCCCAGGCTTGTGGAGACCCCCTAAGCAGGGACATCACCACCCCCACCCTCTGTTTCTCATCCCCAGAGGAGCGGGGTCTCAAAGAAAAAAAAGCTTACAGCCCTCCTTAAATGCCCTGAAATCATCCTTGTTACCAGAAAATATATTTGGCAATTTAACCGGGGATTCAGGTGGGACTAAAATGACATCTCTATTCCCCACCTGCTGGAAGCCTGCGGAAAGTACCCCCTGAACTGAGTCCTCCACCCGCCGTTGGGTCTGGGCCAGAGCTTGGTGTTCCAAACTAAGCTTCTGCAGTGACTGAGTCAAGCATTTCACCTGCTAAGATAAAGCACACATTGGGTCCATGCTGCAGAAGTGAGGAGAGAAAAAAAAATTGTAGGCCAGTTACAATGTCAGAAACACCACACTGAACTTGCTCACTGAGCCAGTGTGCGTGTCCTGAGTAAAGTGAAACAGTGCTCAAAAACCTGTGGATCGGGCAGCAACCGAGTAGATGCGTACTTCAGAGCCGCAGGACCTGAAGCATGTGACTGCTAGAGGCGTGGCCTAAACTCCACAGAGCTAGGATCTGCAAGATAACTCCTAACAGGGTAACTGCGAGACAAAGTTACCAAGGGGCATAGACAGGGAGGATAGTCAGGACGTAGCCAGTGAGTCACACACAGAGATAGTTGCAAGGTACCAAAAGGGCGAGCAGAGAGTAGTCAGGTCACAGGCAATGAGTCATACACAGATAATAACGCAGTACAAAATCAACAGGCAAACTCACAACGGGAAACAGATCAGGGTCAGAACCATATAAACAAGCTATAACAACAGGCACACGGGGGTCAGCACACTAGGCCAAAGGCAAAAGTATAACTGGCAGATATTGAAGCTTCCCAGGGGTTTAAGAAGCTCTCCCAGAACCAGAAAGAGGCCACAATCATTAACCCAAAGTGTGCAGGTCAAAACCTGCACAGAGCTCCAGACATTAACCCCCGGTGTGCAGCTCAAAAACCTGCACTGGGATCATGACATCCTTACTCCTGAGTCCCGGCTCACTATCCAAGTTGCTGTTGTGCCCCAAGTCTTAGATGGGAGTAGTGCATTTACTGCCCACTACACCACCGGTGTCTGCTGCAGAACCATTAGTGTCCATACAACCTCGGGGACCGGGCCCCGGCCTTGAGCTTAGAACTTCTAGGCAAGGTTCTTCCTCTAACCCACGTCCTCTGTGTTCCCTTTTACTCCTACGTTCTGTACTTGTCTTTCTTTCTTATGGAAGCTCAGGCTTCAGTTCAATGTCTTTCTTCTTCTTTCCTTTCCCGTGCCAGCTGGCTCAGATCACTGAGGCAGCTGCAGCACTTCTTCCTCCATCCCTCTTCCAGGGATCTCCTTTCCTCACTCCTCCCTGAGTGACTTCCTCCCTCAGACTGACCTACTGACTGACTGAAATTCTAAACCTTCCCGCTCTTTTATGTATTCTCAACTCCACCCGCCTCCCAGCGCATTTCGTGTTCCAAACAGGGAGCCACTAAAAGTGCTCTGCTACACTCCAAGCAGGGAGCCACAATGTGGCTTTGCTGAACTACTCTGTTGTGTGGGGTGCTAGTGTTGGAGCGTGGTCAGGAGCACCACACCTCAGGAGGAGGTGCAGTACCTCTGTGGCGACTGAGCCTCAGGGGCGCCACACATGTCATTGAGACACATATATATTTATATTTCACAGAGTACTTCATTGAAGAATAGCCGCTAATTCAATTGCCGGCTTCTGTCAAATCATTCCCCAACCCGACATGAAATGACACATAGTTTACATACAGTAAACCATTTCATTTCATGTTTTTTTTTATATGTCCCTAACTAATAATTAGATGAGGGTTTGTGTGCAAAATTTGGGAGGTGTGTTAATTTAAGGGGTTAATTCGTTGTAAAAAAATGCATTGGCTCCAGCGGTAATTTGTCAACCAGAGAGGTAAAGCAGGTGAGTGAGGGCAGATTTTAATAGCCATGAGAGAGACCATTGTTTTTGACCCCCCCTGGCTACAAAAATCTGCCCCCAGACTCCCCAGAAATGGCGCATCTATAAGATGTGCCAATTCTGGCACTTATCCTGTCTATTCCCATTGCCCTGTAGTGGTGGCGAATGGGTTAATATAACAAAGGGTTAATGTCACCATTCGATTGTAAGGTGACATTAAGCCGATTGACACCGATCCATTATTAACCCTATACTAAGAAAGGGTTAAAAACCACACACAGACATTAATTAAAAAGTCTTTTAATGAAATAAATACACCAAGTTTTTGACAAATTTTTATTAGTCTGGTAATCCAAAATAAAACCATGACCTGCAACAAAAATAACATAAAAAATCACCAATATCCTTACCTCTCCGCTGTTCAGTCATCTCCCAAGCTGCAATCCATCAGAAGGGGTTATAAAGTTTACAATGAGGACCGGTGCTAATGCGAGCAGCCTCACTGTAATCTACTACAAAATGAATTGATCTGTGCAGCCTCAATGGCTGCCTGTAGATGATCTAATTACCGTGGGAAAGTTTCTGACTTTTTTCCCACTGTCAATAGTTCATTCACAGATCAGCCAGCGACTCCCCGCAGCCTCAGTGACGTCAGCAGGAGTCCTGCCGATGTAAGACTGATCCGTCTGTGCCTGACCCAGTCTGACTTTATTCCCTTCCCGGAATTAGACTGTTTGCCTGTGACCAGATTTCTCTTGTGCCTTCTCCCTGTAAACGCCTTACTGTGGCTTCCAAGAACACTTGGCCATTTTATGAGCTAAACTTTCTCAATTTTTCATATTTCTAATGCAGTAATGCAACTCATTTTTCATATTTCATGTTTGCATGCTATGGCGCTACAGTGTGCTTCCTATCTTGTTTGAGTGTATATGAGTTGGTGAATCTAGGCTAAGCACCTGTTCACATTTAGTTTATGCTTGGATGTGATGGTCAGTTTGTTGAAATTTGTATTCATTAACCTTCTGACTGAGCACTCCACCTCTTAGCCGCAGGCGTTTTTAATCACAGCAGGGCCACCACCCCTCCACAGAGATATAGATTTCAGTCTAAGGAGAGGATTTACATAGGTTCCCATACAGATGAAGACTTTAGTCTAAGTGAGGATTGGCAAGGTTAGGGTTCTAGAAAACGAGAAACGCCTTACTGTGGCTTCCAGGTACACATAAATTGGCCATTTCATGCGCTAAGCTTTCTCAATTTTTCATATTTCTTATAGAGTAATGCAATTCATTTTTCATATTTCATGCTTGCATGCTATGGTGCTACAGTGTGCTTCCTATTTTGTTTGCGTGTATATGAGTTGGTGACTCTAGGTTAAGCACCTATTCACATTTAGTTTATGCTTGGATGTGACGGTCAGTTTTTTTTAAATTTGAAATTTCTCCCTGTAAACTGTCTTGTCATTCTGGTTTTCCTGACCCGGCTCGTGAATTGGATTTCGTCTCTGACTACCCCTTATTGTACTGCGCCATTTCCTGGACCTGACCACGGATCTTTTGACCTCCCTTTACTTATCCAGTAAGTAGTATATATTATATTACTATCTGTTACTGTAGTCTTTCTCTTCACTTCTGGGACTAATTATTACTATAGTAACTCGTATCACAGTTACATGCAGTATTAATGCCCCCACATAGTGCTCCATACAGTATAATGGCCTCACATAGTGCTCCATACAGTCAAAGTGGCCACAAATAGCGCTCCATATAGTATAATGGCCTCACATAGTTCTCAATACAGTATAATTGGCCCCAAATAGTGCTAAATAAAGTATAATGGTCCCCCATAGTGCTCCATATACTATAATAGGCCCAATATAGTGCTACATACCCTATAATGACCTCACATAGTGCTCCATACAGTATAATGGCCCCACATAGTGCTCCATACAGTATAATGGCCTAACATAATGCTCCATACAGTATAATAGCCCCAAATAGTGCTCAGTACAGTGTAATGGCCCCACATAGTGCTTCATAAAGTATAATTGGACCCACATAGTGCTCCATACAGTATAATGACCCCACATAATGTTCCATACAGCATAATGCACTCCACATAATGCTCCATACAGTATAATGACCTCACATAGTGCTCCATACAGTTTAATGGCCTCACATAGTCCTCCATACAGCATAATGGCCCCACATAGTACTCCATACAGTATAATTGGCCCCAAATAGCGCTACATAAACTATAATGGCCTCACATAGTGCTCCATACAGTATAATGGCCTCTTATAGTCCTACATACAGTATAATGCCCCCCCATTGTCCTCCATACAGTATAATTGGCCCCAAATAGTGCTACATAAAGTATAATGGCCCCACATAGTGCTCCATGCAGTATAATTGGCCCCATATAGTGCTACATACCATATAATGAACTCACATAGTGCTCATACAGTATACTGGCCCCACATAGTGCTCCATACAGTATAATGGCCTCACATTATGCTCCATACAGTATAATCGCCCCCATTTAGTGCTACATACAGTATTATGGCCCCACATAGTGCTCTATACAGTATAATGCCCCAACATAGCGCTCCATACAGTATAATGACCTCACATAGTGCTTCATACAGTATAATTGGCCCCAAATAGTGCTCCATACAGTATAATGGCCTCACATAGTGCTCCATACAGTATAATGGCCTCACATAGTGCTCCATACAGTATAATGGCCTCTTATAGTCCTACATACAGTATAATGCCCGCACATGGTCCTCCATACAGTATAATTGGCCCCAAATAGTGCTACATAAAGTATAATGGCCCCACATAGTGCTCCATACAGTACAATTGGCCCCATATAGTGCTACATACCACATAATGAACTCACATAGTGCTCATACAGTATAATGGCCCCACATAGTGCTCCATACAGTATAATGGCCTCACATTATGCTCCATACAATATAATTGACCCCATTTAGTGCTACATACAGTATTATCGCCCCACATAGTGCTCTATACAGTATAATGCCCCCACATAGTGCTCCGTACAGTATTATGACCTCACATAGTGCTTCATACAGTATTTTTGACCACATATAGTTCTACATACAGCATAAAGGCCTCATATAGTGCTCCATACACTATAATGGCCCCACATTGTGCTCCATAAAGTATAATATGCCCCACATAGTGCTCCATACGGTATCACAGCCCACATAGTGCTCCATAGAGTATATTGGCCCCACATAGTGCTCCATACAGTATAATGGCCTCACATTATGCTCCATACAGTATAATTGGCCCCATTTATTGCTACATACAGTATTATGGCCACACATAGTGCTCTATACAGTATAATGCCCCCACATAGTGCTCCGTACAGTATAATGACCTCACATAGTGCTCCATACATTATAATTGGCGCCAAATAGTGCTCCATACAGTATAATGGCCTCACATAGTGCTCCATACAGTATAATGGCCTCACATAGTGCTCTATACAGTATAATGGCCCCACATAGTCCTCCATATAGTATTATTAACCACATATAGTTCTACATACAGCATAAAGGCCTCATATAGTGCTCCATGCAGTATAATGGCCTCACATAGTGTTCCATACAGTATAATGGCCCTGTATGCTTCATACAGTGCTTCATACAGTATAATTGGACCCACATAATGTTCCATACAGCATAATGCACACCACATTGTGCTCCACAGGGTATGATGACCTCACATAGTGCTCCATACAGTAAAATTGCCCCAGATAGTCCTCCATACAGTATAATGGGCTCCATATAGTACCGCATACTGTATAATGGCCTCACACAGTGCTCCTTACAGTATAATGGCGCCACATAGTACTCCATACAGTTTAATTGGCCCAAAATAGTACTACATAAAGTATAGTGGCCTCACATACTGCTCCATACAGTATAATGGCCTCTCATAGTCCTACATACAGTTTAATGCCCCATATAGTCCTCCATACAGTATAACTGGCCCCAAATAGTTCTACATACAGCATAATGGCCTCATATAGTTCTTGTAAGGCAGTGACCCCTGTTACAGCTAGGGGGCGCTGTATGTGTTCCTCAGCATGTGCATGCAGGCATTTCCTTGATTTTGATGGTGAAACAGTGACCAGCATGATTGTTAATGGCCAGTATGTGTCGCAGAGGTTCTCTGCGCTGTAATCCCAAAAATGATGTTGTTGTGCTGGTACTTGTAGTTCCAGGAGTTTATTTAACTATAAGGGGGGCTTATAGGGCTAGTCGGAGAGCTGGGCGGGATCGGCTAGCCACACATACACCGCCCACATATGGGGGTGGTTTCGGATATATAACGTGACTGAGGTCTGGTCACATGGGGGAGTGTGTGAACCTGAGTGGTCAGAGTGCAAGGTCCTGTAAGTGCTGTGTGTTGGAAGTTGCTAACTTCCTGAAGAGCACATGGTGAGGCCTTAGACCTGGAGGCCTGTGTGTTGAATGGTCCCGGGGGGGACATACATTCTGAATAGCACCCGGAGAGGCCATGTGTGAGCAGAGTCTGTGATGGCCCTGCGTTGGAGAGCTACTGACCTTCTGAGGGTCTGGAATGTCTGGAGTGCCCTGGTCACAAGGACGGTGATCCCAGTAAGGCAGCTTCTCTGGGAGAGTGGACTGACAAGGAGTCAGTTGGTGGAGTAGGAGCTCACGTAAGGTACCTCCACAGACTGTTGGTGCTTATTATGTTCCATGAACTAATGAACTTTTCACGCTCATGCCCTGACTGGTGGGCGTGAGCCAGGTGGTTGTGGCCTTACTGTGGCACAAACCAGACTACCCTGGAAAGGGTGTGACTAATATAGCTGCCTTGGTTTTCACTGGAGCCTCTGATGGTGAGGTCAGGCTTGTGCAGCAGGCAGCTGCCAGGTGCCACTCCAGGGTAGTGTCTGGCTGTGGCTGCTGATCCCACTGGGGAACAGGAACACTAGGACAGGTGCGGGCAACAGGCACGACTGGCAGATGAGCACGGCTGATACTCAGATGAGTAGGCAGGCTGGCACGGAAGAGACACAGGGCAGGCTGGCATGACAGAGACACAGGGCAGGCTGGCACGCCAGAGACACAGGGCAGGCTGGCACAGCTGATACACAGGGCAGGCTGGCACGGCAGAGACACAGGGCAGGCTGGCACAGCAGAGACACAGGGCAGGCTGGCACGGCAGAGACACAGGTCAGGCTGGCATGGCAGAGACACAGGGCAGGCAGGCACAGCTGAGACACAGGGCAGGCAGGCATGGTTGAGACACTGGGCAGGCTGGCACGGCAGAGACACAGGGCAGGCTGGCACAGCTGAGACACAGGGCAGGCTGGCACGGCACAGACACAGGGCAGGCTGGCAATGCAGAGACACAGGGCAGGCTGGCATGGCAGAGACACAGGGCAGGCAGGCACGGCAGAGTCACAGGGCAGGCAGGCATGGCTGAGACACAGGGCAGGTAGGCATGGTTGAGACACAGGCCAGGCAGGCATGGATGAGACACAGGACAGGCAGGCACGGCTGAGACACAGGACAGGCTGGCATGGCTGAGACACAGGGCAGGCAGGCAGGGCAGAGACACAGGGCAGGCACAGCTGAGACACAGGGCAGGCAGGCACGGCTGAGACACAGGGCAGGCAGGTGTGGTGTATAGAATAAGTAGAGTCCTGTTCACACAGCAGGTGCAGGTACTGGTACTGGCAGGAAGGAATGGTGTATGAGGGAACAAGTAGAGGCCTGTTCACACAGGAGGTGAACCACAAGACTGCGGAGAGGAGCTGCAGTTTTCAGCAAGAGGTTCCGCAGCAGCGGAAGCGGGGCGCAGGCAGAACCGCAGAAGTACGGAGCAGGCAGAGCCGCAAGAGTGCGGCGCACAGGCAGAGCCGCAAGAGTACTGAGCAGGCAGAGTCGCAAGAGTGCGGAGCATAAGCAGAGCCGCAAGAGTGCGGAGCATAAGCAGAGCCGCAAGAGTACGGAGCACAGGCAGAGTCACAAGAGTACAGAGCAGAAAGAGCCGCAAGAGTGCGGAGCATAAGCAGAGCTGCAAGAGTACGAAGCACAGGCAGAGTCACAAGAGTACTGAGCAAGCAGAGCCGCAAGAGTGCGGAGCATAAGCAGAGCCGCAAGAGTACAGAACACAGGCAGAGTCACAAGAGTACAGAGCAGGCAGAGCCGCAAGAGTGCAGAGCATAAGCAGAACTGCAAGAGTACGGAGCACAGGCAGATGGAGAGGACTCAAGGATAGAGACAGCAGGGAAAGGAGCCACAGACGAGGAGACCGAGAGACAGAGGTAGTGTTAGGGACGGCGGAACGCACTAAATATAAATAATAGGAAGTGCGTTCGCCGCCCGGGGTCCACCGTGCAGTAGGTGTAACAGCCGCTGCTGAGTAATGGCAGACTCGCTATATGGGGGTATACTGCACTCGGGTTAAACGTCACAGAGGCGCTTTAGTACAAATAAAGCATAAACGCTGAGCCTGTTAGCTTCACAGGTCTCAGCTGGCATGCACACATGGTATATGGTCAGAGGACACGGCCCAAGGCAGAGGTCGGTGTCCGTCTTGACCTACCGTGCGTGCGGCATCGCTACCGCGGACGCCGGTAAGTGCTGCTAACTGCAGCGCAGTGGAAACTACTGCCGCTATACGACAGTGCCGTGAGGCATCACACTATCGGACGCTAGTGTAGCGGTGCGGTATGCACTGTGGCGTATGGCTTGCCACTGACTGGCGCTGACTATAACTCTAATTCCCTATCCACATGCGTAATATCAGAGGGAAGGGGTTTCATAATGAGTCAGTCACCAGAATCATACATTCGTCACCATTCACACATAGCAAGTATAGTCTATACTAGCGCATGGCCGAGTGGCCATGCGGGCCTTTTATAGCCATGCGCTTCCAGGACCTTCCAGACCTCTGAGATGGGCCAATCAGATCAGGACAAGGACCTGAGCACGTGACCCCCGATCTCCACTGGGAGATCGTCTCGTGGGCATGCCCAGTAGCGCGGCGAGAGGACTTAGCCTCTGGAGTGGTTTCCTGCAAAGCAGGTTGCGCTACCATTGCTGGTCCAGAGTTGGCAGCAACATCCAGACCCAGAGAGCTGGTCTGAGCAGGGCGCCTGGATTGCCGAGATTGCTGTGCAGGCCCCTGAGCGGTCGGAAAGGAATGGGAGACCACTAGATGTATGGCTCTGGATTCCTGCTGTGCAGCTGCAGGAATCCGACGCCTAACAGGTAGGACTGAGTTCACACAAGGTAATGATACGAGACACGGTACAGGAACAAGGACACAGGGACCAGGATATTCTGCCTCCTGGAGGGCGGACAGAGAGGTACAAGGCAAAGTAGAAACAAAGACACAGATACTAGGATATTCTGCCTCCTAGAGGGCAGACAGACAGGTACAAGGCAAAGCTAGGAATCAAGCCTTCAGAGAAGGCGAAACACAGGACAGGACCTGGCGACTCAGTAGCAAGACATTAACAGAGTTAACACATTGCACAGGCAGGTTCCACTGAGTGGAGCTGCCCTAAATACTAGAGGCCTCTTGGTAACTGGTCAGGGACATATTAGACAGGTGTACCCTGACTCCATAAGAAGCAGAGAGTTCTGGCGCCACCACCCTATGCACACAGCAAGGGAGCAGACAGGAAGCAAGAGGCAGAGCGCATGGAGCTGGCAGCAGACAGAAGTCACAGCATGGCCTGGAGCAGTGAGTAAGTTGGTGTGTGGGGGATGGGATGCCATGCAGTCTTGCCAGCAGGGTTTTAACAGAACTGTTTGGTGTGCGGTTGCCCATGGTCACTGGACAGGGAGGTCCGGCGTGTTTAGGGACCGTGAGTTAAAGCCATATCTTGTAGAGGACTATGTGATGAGTAACACATCCCACAGCGATTTATGATGACATAATAAACTGCATGGACTGTTTAAGTAAGAAAGCGTCCTTGTGTGCCTCAAATTGGTTGCCAAGCGAGAGTCCCCCAACACAATCAGTAAGCGCTGCATTACATTCTCCATACAGTATAATGGCCCCACATAGTACTCCATATAGTACAATGTATTCAGTACAAATAGGATGTGGCCCCCTTTTCGCTGGGCAGTTCATATATAGTCCATCCAAAGCTGGGTGTCCTTTTGGGACCTAGTGACTCTCTGCCACTGTTCACACTAGGTAGGTTTTAACATTAGAGAGTGTAGTTACTGTCCCAATTGGGTATATCTTGTCGCGGTGGGACAGCTTTATGATTTTTTTTATCAAAAACCAGTGTTTACTAAATACACTATGCTAATTATTTAATGCACTTGCTTTTTTACTTATTTATTTTCATTAGGGTATATGCACACATTGTCTTTTTTTGGTTTTGCTTGTTTCTATGGCCAGTGTGAACATGCCTTTACATCATGTGTTCAAGTCATACTCTGCCCCCTTTTCACTGAGCTGGGCAGTTCATATATAGTCCTTCCAAAGCTGGGTGTCCTTTTGGGCTCTGGTGACTCTCTGCCATTGTTCACACTAGGTAGGTTTTAACATTAGAGAGTGTAATTACTGTCCCAATTGGGTATACCTTGTCGAGGTGGGACAGCTTTATGCTTTTCTTGATCAAAAAATAGTCTTTCATACAGTATAATGGCCCCTCATAGTCCTCTATACAGTATAATAGGCCCCATATAGTGCTTTATACTGTATAATGGCCTCACAAAGTGCTCCATACAGTATAATTGGCCCCAAATAGTACTACATAAAGTTTAATGGAATCACATAGTGTTCAATACAGTATAATGGCCTCACATAGTTAGTGCTCCTTACAGTATAATGGCTTCACATAGTGTTCCATTCAGTATAATGTGCCCTACATAGTGCTCCATTCAGTATATTGCTTCCCACATAGTGTTCCATACAATATAGTGCACCCCACATAGTGCTCCATACAGTATAATGGCCTCACATAATCCTCCATACTGTAAAATGGCCCCACATAGTGCTCCATACAGTTTAATGAGCACCACACTGTGCTCCATATAGTATAATGACCTCCCATAGTGCTCCATACAGTATAATGCTCCCCACATAGTGCTCAATACAGTATAACTGGTCTCACATAGTGCTCTGTATAGTGTAATGGACCTCAAATAGTGTTCCATATAGTATAATGGCATCACATGTTGCTCCATTCAGTATAATAGGCCCCACATTATAAAAAAATAAAGAAATTCTCACTTCTGCCCGTTCCCCTGCTGCTCTGGTCTTTTCATGGTGTCTTTAGATCCTCTGCAGTTCTCATTACAGACATCATTGTGCCCAATGCGCTGAGAAGTCTTGTGCAGAGAGAGGGACTTATAGGAGAGGGAGTGTCAGCTGACGCTCTTTCTTCCATCATTGCTTTCAACTGAATTGGAATCAAGGATGCCAATATAGTTTAAAGTGCGATGCTGGGTGAAAGTGAGATACTAGGAGGGAGAGGGAAACCCAAACAATTCTGCAGGCCAAATATACTCTGGGGACCCGCATGGCATCGGGGGGCCAAATATATTTACCCTGTGGGCCAGATTTGGCCCGCAGGCCAGAGTTTGGCATGTGTTCTAGAGAAATTCATATTTTTCTTAATATGTAAATGAGCTGTTAACATCCTTGGGCGGACATAGATCTCCCTAACAATCTGCCTCCAGAACTTATTAAAGCTCACCTGGTGAGGTGTATTCACAAAGTTGCAGGTATGTGGAACTGTAATGGCCCGGACAACAGGCTATGCTGGACGGCAGACAAACAAGGGAGGCAGCACACTGGAAACATATTACAGTCCCAACACAGAGGTGTGTCAAAGTGGACGTTAAAGGGGTTGTCCACTACTAGGACATCTTCTCACTCCTCATGTTTGGCCGTGTTAAAATAAAAACGCTTACTGTATAAAATAAAAACACTCTAATGGTGTCGGCACTCGCATTTCCAGGGCTCATGTGAGGTTGTTATGTCACGTGAGCCATGCGCCCAATCAGCGCTGGCGTTAATGTCCCTGCCTTCGGACAAATCGAATATCAAAAGGATGTCAGAGCGCAGCCACAGCTGTGACTTCCTGTTGAAGTTCAATACATCCAAAGGCGGAGACAGTGAAGCCGGCGCTCATTGGTTGCAGGGCTTGTGTTAGGTAACAATTTCACATGAGCCCAGGGATTGTGAGTGCTGACACCGCTGGAACGCTGCCGGCACGGGATGTGAGTATAGGTGTTTTTATAATAAGAGTGCCAAACATGGGGAAATAGAAGGGGTTATCCAAGTAGTGGACAACTCTTTTAACAGGCCGTGGTATATATCATTGAGTGACAACAGGCCACTTTCAATACCTGATGTGGCACCCAACAGCGGGCAGAGGCCATACACGAGGTGAGCGACTGGTACATAACACTACTCTTGTGTACTGTTGTGGATTGACCCAGCTTATTCCTGTTTATCCTGCCTAATTAATCTCTGAATGCCTTTCTGGATATGACCTTTGACTCCCTAACTTTTACATTTGCCTGATGTTGTGGATTTTACGTTGGCTAACTCTTGACTACACGTTTGGTTCTAATTTAGTCATTGTTCCCGTCTCTCTGGTTCTAACCCAAGTTTCTCACTTCTCTTCTTTCAACTCACGCCACCTGCCAGCAGCTACTCCCCATGCGCAGCCGAGGGGCCCTGACACTGAAGGACAGATTCCTGTATAGGAGTGACAGGTGCGCTTGGGACCTGCTAAGCATAATGGTTTGTGCAAAGTCCGCTCCTTAATGCCTAGTTAAGTTGACTGATTTCATCAGAGTTAGGCAGTATTGGTATCTGGAGCAATTAGAGTTTGGAATGTCTACCCATAAATGACCACACACAGAACAAGGGAAAGATTGGACAGACATCTGAGATGGTTTAGTGAATCCTGCATTGAGCTGAGGATTGGACACGAGGACCCTGGAGGTCCCTTCCATCTCTAATATTCTATGATTGGTAGCATATGCCTTGTTCATATGCTGCCATCAACAATGATTTTATGACTCTTGCTAATGACCCAATCAGCTCATTCATTGGCTGATAGGCAGCATGTTTACATTGACGAATTATCGGGAACGATCGCTCCATGGAATGTTCACTCAGCTGCTTAGTGGCCCATATAAAGGCTAGACTGGAGGCAAACCACAAAAAAATGGCAGTTGTGACTTAAAAGGGCAGAGCGTATACAGTTGTGCTCAAAAGTTTACATACCCCAGCAGAATTTTTGCTTTCTTGGCCTTTTTTCAGAGAATATAAATTATAACGCCAAAATGTTTTCTGTACTCATGGTAAGTGGTTGGATGAAGCCATTTATTGTCAAACTACTGTGTTTTCTCTTTTTAAATCATAATGACAACCCAAATCATCCAAATGACTCTGATCAAAAGTTCACATACCCCATTTGTTAATACCGTGTATTGCCACCTCTAACATCATTGACAGCTTGAAGTCATTTGTGGTAGTTGTGGATGAGGTTCTTTATTCTCTCAGATGGTAAAGCTGCCCACTCTCCTTGGCAAAAAGCCTCCAGCTCCTGTAAATTCCTGAGCTGTCTAGCATAAACTACGCGCTTGAGATCTCCCCAGAGTGGCTCAATGATATTGAGGTCAGGAGACTGAGATGGTCACTCCAGAACCTTCATTTTGTTCTGCTGTAGCCAATGACAAGTCGACTTGGCCTTGTGTTTTGGATTGCTGTCATGTTGGAACTTCCAAGTACGTCCCATGCGCAGCTTCCGGACTGATGATTGCAAATTTGCCTCCAGTATTTGCTGATAATGTGCTGCATTCATCTTTCCTTCAACTTTGACCAAGTTTCCTGTGCCTTTGTAGCTCACACATCCCCAAGACATCAGCGATCCACCTCTGTGCTTTACAATAGGAATGGGGTTCCTTTAATCATAGGCCTTGTTGAGCTCTCTCCAAATGTAATGTGGTAGTGGCCAAAATGTTCATTTTTGGTCTCATCACTCCAAATTACCCTGTTCCAGTAGATTTGAGGCTTGTCTCTGTGCTGGTTTGCATATTGTCGGTGAGATACTTTGTTGCATTTGCGCAGTAAAGGCTTTCTTCTGGTGACTCGACCATGTAGCACATTTTTCTTAAAGTGCCTCCTTATTGTTCATCTTGAAACAGCTACACCGCTAGTTTTCAGAGAGTCCAGTATTTCAGCTGATGTTATTTGTGGGTTTTTCTTTGCATCCCAAACTATTTTCCTGGCAATTGTGGACAAATTTTTTGTTGGTCTACCTGACCGTGGATTTGTTTTTAAAGAGCCCCTGATTTTCCTTTTGTTAATCACAGTTTGAATGCTGCTGACTGGCATTATCAATTCCTTGGATATCTTTTTGTATCCCTTTCCTGTTTTATACAGTTCAACTACCTTTTCCTGTAGATCTATTGATAATTCTTTTGCTTTCCCCATGATTCACAATCCAGAAACGTCAGTGGCTGGATGAAAGATGCAAGAGTCTGTCTGGATCCCAGAAACTCACTCAGCTTTTATGCACACACACTGATTACACGCAAACAGGTCACAGGGGTGAATGGTACCCATTTGTGTCAACTTCTGTGCATGTTATCAGGCCAAAATCACCAGGGTATGTAAAAAGGTTTGATGTTATCATTCATATTCTCTGAAAAAAGGCCAATAACGCAAAAATTCTGCTGGGGTGTGTAAACTTTTGAGCACAACAGTAGGTAGATTAGCTTGGAACAATCTTCATAATTAGTAGACCTTGGTGAAACTGGCCACTGACACTGGAAAGGTGCTGTCCAGCATCCCAGATAGCTCAGTAACACATTCTGTGGTATTAAATCCTGACAGTAATGCCTTATCTGCCCTGTAGAGGTGCTGTAGGGACACTACTCCACAGATTACTCTCCACAGATTACAGCCAATGGCAGCAGTGGGGAACCCGATGATCAGCCAATCAGTGAGGGACCCTTATACCTAAAAGATATAGTCAAAACCAGACAATTCTTTTAGGGCCGGAAACTCCTCTTTAATGGACCCTAGAGCTGTGTTGTGGTCTGTTACTATAATTGATACTAAGCAGTATAATTTAAAGGTGATTTCAATATGGAAGGAAGTAGCTGAGGAAGTAGCTAGTGTCTCCTTTTACTTCATAACGTATCAATAAAGCTATAACATTGCAATAAGAAAGGTAAAAAATTGAATATTTGCAAACAAATGTAGCAGTTTCACTGTTTATTCCTGTGGAAATACGCAATATAATGGCCGAAAACATTTACTATTTTACTTGGAGTCCTGGTGGATCAGAGGTCAGTTCAATCTATAAAATAAAATGAAGGATGGCTTTTCTACAGGGCCATATAATCTGTCTCCACTTGTGAGATGTAACACACATCCTTATTTACTGCTGCAAAGCGCACAGTCATGGTTATACAAATAGACTTTAAATAGGATTACTAATTATGGCTGCTGATCTGTAGGCTTGAATCATGCTGTTTACCTGCACGGTCGCCGCTTCTGGGAGAGCCAGAGTAAAAAAGACAGCTGCAGACCCAGCACAATCTGTTTTCTGTTACTTGCTGTTCAGACACACATATTATATCTTATCTGCTCACCATCATTAATTGCAAAACATTCTGTCTGCAGAACAACAGCATTACCAATAATCCACCAAATCATGCACACACACAAACAACGGGGAAATAAGTATTTGATACACTGCCGATTTTGCTTGTTTTCCCACCTACAGAGAATGGAGAGGTCTGTAATTATTATCATAGGTACACTTCAACTGTGAGAGACAAAATCTAAAAATAAAATCACATTGTATGATTTTTAAATAATGAAATTGCATTTAATTGCATGAAATAAGTATTTGATCACCTACCAACCAGCAAGAATTCTGGCTCTGACAGACATATTAGTTTTTCTTTATAAAGCCCTCCTACTCTGCACTCATTACCTGTATTAATTACACCTGTTTGAACTCATTTCCTGTATAAAAGACACCTGTCCACATACTGAATCACACTCCAACCTCTCCACCATGACCAAGACAAAAGAGCTGTCTAAGGACACCAGGGAAACAAATTGTAGACCTGCACAAGGCTGGGATGGGCTACAGGACAATAGGCATGCAGCCTGGCGAGAACGCAACAACTGTTGGCACAATTAAAAATGGAAGAAACACAAGATGACTGTCAATGTTCCTTGGCCTGGGGCTCCATGCAGGATCTCACCTCATGGGGTAAAGATGATTCTAAGAAAGGTCAGGAATCAGCCCAGAACTACACAGGAGGACCTGGTGAATGACCTGAAGAGATCTAGAACTACCATTAATAACACACTCCAATATCATGGATTACAAATGTTAGGGTATGCAAGGTCCCCCCTGCTCAAGCCAGCACATGTCCAGGCCCGTTTGAAGTTTGCCCATAACCATCTAGATCAGTGGTGTAGCTACAAAGTTATGGGCCCCAGTGCAAACTTTCAAATGGGGCTCCCCATGCCAAAATACACACACATCTCTGCTCCGTACACGCGCGGCTCTGCACACCTCGTACACACGTGGCTCCACTCAGCACACCTCGTACACTCACATCTCCACTCCGTACACCTCGTACACGCGCATCTCCGCTCCTTACACCTCGTACACGCACATCTCGGCTCCTACACCTCGTACACATGCAGCTCCGCTCCGTACACCTCGTTCACACACGGCTCTGCTCCATACACCTTGTACACACTCGGCTCCAGTCCGTACATCTCGTACACACACGGCTCTGCTCCGACCACCTTGTACACACACGGCTCTGCTCCGTCCACCTTGTAAACACACTGCTCTGCTCCGTCCACCTTGTACGCACACAGCTCCTCTCTGTCCACCTCGTACACACACGGCTCTAATCTGTCCACCTTGTACACACACGGCTCTGCTCCATGCACCTTATACACACACAGCTCCATTCCGTACATCTCGAACACACATGGCTCTGCTCCATCCACCTTGTACACATACCGCTCTGCTCTGTCCACCTTGTACACACACGGCTCTGCTCTGTCCACCTTCTACACACACGGCTCTGCTCTGTCCACCTTATACACACACAGCTCTGCTCTGTACACCTCATACACACACCGCTCTGCTACATCCACCCTGTAAACCCCTCCTGACCCCACACATAAATTTACCATCATCCAGCACCATGACAACGACAGGCCGCTGCTGCCGTTGCAATGGCCGACCGCGGCCTGGAGTGAGGAGCAGGCCGCGCTGCGGTTGAGCCGCCTGTACAGCCCTCCGATGGGTCCCGGATGCTGCGCCGCTCGGCGCGTGTCGGCCCCGCCCCCTGCACAGAGCGAGACGGAGGCCCGGACACTGCCGCAGGGCCTCGCTGGGCTTGAGGATTCCTCCCAAGCCGGGGCCCGCTGGTGCGAGCAGCGCGGGGCGCCCGGCCTGGAGGGTCCCGGGAGGGGCTCCTGCGCCGATGGGAGGCCCGCGGTGCCGAATCGGGTAAGAGCCGCTTGGGAGGCCTCACCCGACTCGCGCGCCGCTCCCTCGCTGCAGGCTGAGCCAACTGCCCAGACGTCCCCGGGATGATCGTCGCCACTTGCGCCTCCAACCATCCAGGCGGCTGTGTCATAGAAGCCGCCCGCAAGCACTCCAGCGCCCGATCCACTTCTGTCATGGTGAGTCACAAGCTTCTTGGGAAAAAGAGCGGGAACTGTGGGGAGAGAGGCCCGTTGCCCAACACTATATATCGGCAACGCCCCCTCCTACCAAGCCCACTCCCCCACCTTCACCCTCCAAACCCCCGTCATGCTGACCTCTGCCCACGCCTCTTCTGGGGGGAGGGGAGGCTCAGCTCCAGCCATTACTATAATATAAGGTGCAGCCACACGATCACTGCAGCCCAGTGTTAAGACTGACGGAGACCCCCGGAGCCACAAGACCACTGCAGCCTAGTGCTGAGATTGGCAGAGACCCCCAGAGCCACAAGATCACTGCAGGCCAGTACTGAGACTGGCAGAGACCCCCAGAGCCACAAGATCACTGCAGCCCAGTACTGAGACTGGCAGAGACCCCCAGAGCCACCATACCCCTGCAGCCCAGTGCTGAGACTGGCGGAGACCCCCGGAGCATCAGTGCTGGAGCTGCATGAGACTTATCAGTTCATGCTAATTATTTTTGCATTATCAGAAAACCCCTGCAGTGTCTGTTCACATGCACCATTTTTGCTGTGGATTGATCTACAGTGATGTCAGGAAATATTCTGCTTTTCACTTGCATTTTTGTGTCCCATTCATTTGAATAGGGGAAAAAAACGCTGCAGAAAAGCTGAAAGACGACAGCAACAGATTTATAAAAAAAAAGTCTCCTGGCTGGTGTCCATGTCTGCTCGGTGTCCGTCTCTGGCTGCTGCACTGGGACAGTGTGGAATAGTATAGTAGACGGCACTATTCCACACAATATTATATTAGGCCCTGTTCACACTGCGCTTCTGCAGTGCGCTTGTGGGCTCTGCCTGAATCCCCCTAAAATAGGATTCACATAAATCCCCAACGGGGCCACAGACTGCACTGACACAAGCAGAGGTCAAATGATTTTTTCTGAAATTGACTGATTTATTTTCTTAGGCCGGGTGCACACAATCAGGAATTGGCAGCGCTTTGGATTGGATGCAGCACATGTCCGCTGCTGGCTATTGAACGCAGGTGACTCCACATGTGATCACTGAACCGTGCAGATTCACTGCGTCCATTACATTGTACGGGTGAGATTTATAGTGTCTCCACAAGATAAATAGACATGTTGAGATCTGGAAAGACGCGCCTCATGTCCGTCTCTGCCGGTGAGCTGCGAGCATCTGTGGACGCATAGTTGGCATGGGATTTCTTGAGATCCCATCCACTATTCTGTAACATCTGGATACTGCACAAGTACACAGCGTCCGAGCCGCAGCGATCACTGATCGTGTGCACCTACCCTCGGAGTCTGTTTCTGTCTTTTCGTGTAAAAGTGTCCACTTTTCTGTGGGTGTTGGAACAGACAGACAAGTTCAGGAAAAAAAACATCACCTTCATGTGAACTCCATTCCTGTTATTGCAATCTATGGCTCTATATGGAATTCAGGCAGAACCCACTGGAAACAGTAAAGAAAGACAGTGTGAACAGGCCCTAATGTAAGACACAGGCATTAGACATAAACTGCTGATCCCTATTATGGCGACACTAGAGTTACAGAACTATATATGCAGCACATATAAACGGATATACACTATACATGGACACACATCAGATGTACTTAATAAATATAGGAACAAACACTCCTTGTACTTGACCACAAGCAGGTGGTTGCTACATTGGGCTCTGCTGTCACCCCTTCTGAGCATTTGCCCAAGTAGTGTTTTTGGGAGGCCGCTCTGATTTTTGCGGATAGTACTGCAGGCTGCAGTACCTCGCGCAGAGAAGGATTTGTAGAGTGGGATACTGGTATAAAATTTATCGGTGTAGAGGTGATAACCTTTATCCAGCAGTGGGTGCACCAAATCCCACACAATTTTCCTTCCCACGCACTCCCAGGACAGGCGGACATTCAGGGGGTTCAATCCTGGTGTCCTTCCCTTCGTAAACTCTAAATCTGTGGGTGTACCCTGAGGTACTTTCACACAGTTTGTAGAGTTTGATTCCTTAACTGGCCCTCTGGCTGGACAGGTACTGAAGGAATCTGAGCCTTCCCTTAAAATGAACTCATCCACGCAGATGTCACTTTGGAGCATGTACACTTTAGCAAACATTTTGTAGAAGTGTTTGATGACAGGCCAAACTTTGAACAGACATCAAAGTTGGGGTCATCTCGTGCGGGACACTGTGCATTATCGGTATAATGCAGGAATTTGTGGATGGCCTCAAAACACGTCCGGGCCATGACCATTCGGAACACTGGAGTGTTATATAAAATATCAACACTCCAATATTGCCGAAGTTCTGGTTTCTTCAGGATCCCCATATGAAGGACCAGGCCCCAAAACTGCGTCATTTCAACTGCAAATTAGTTTGCTTCACCATGAGGTTAAGAAAATCCTCAGAGGAAAAAAAACTTTGAAAAAGTCTATTTCTGTGAGACCGGTGGTGTCAAACTTAATTCCTGATTCTGCCACAAAATCCGAAATCAGTCGCTCGTAAATTTCGGGGGGCGAGGTCCATACGGAGTCCACAATGGGGTGCGCTGGTGCAGCTGCGGGAATGGTGAACGCTGCCTCATCTTCTGTCCTGAGGAGGAAGATGAGGAAGAAGATGAGGACGAAGAATCAGAAAAGTATAGAAATGTGGGATCCTCTCCCTCGCTATCAGTGGTGGAGGCAAGGAAAAGAATATGCCTCTTCCAATGAATATCCCTGTTGGGGCGAACGTGACGAGCGGGACTTTTTTTGGGGGGATGGTGCTTGGGTGTACTTTATTGATAACTGTATGTGTGGGGGGATAGTGATATAGTGATTGGTGTAAACTATTCTGAAAAGAAAAAGCTAAAAGAAAAAAAAGCAAATAGGGAGAAAAAAATGCCTGTGAAAAAAAGTCTAAAACAGCAGGCCCTAGCTCTGATAAGTGAACTGTTTCACTTATCAAAGTTCGGTGGCAGCTGTATGTGCACATGGGGGTGTCGCAAAGAGGGGTGAAAAAAAAGGAAAATGACAGGCACGAGCTCTGATAAGTGAACTACGTCACTTATCAAAGTTTGGCGGCCGCAGGATGTGTGTACAGAGTTGGCGCAAAGGGGGCAGAGAAAAAAAAGAGAGCACGGGTGTTGATCAGTGAACTGCGTCACCAATCAATGCTTGGCAGCTGCGCAAAGGTGGGTGGAGGGGGGTAAAGGGAGGGGGAAAGGGAAGGGGCGATGGGAGGGATTGGGGTGGATGAAGAGAGATCAGGCAGGGATCAACAGTTAGGGTTGTAGTCAGGTGGTGCAAAGGAGGGTGAAAAAATGGAAAATGTGCACAAAGAGAGGTGGAGGGGGTAAAAAGAGGGGGAAAGGGAAGAGGGGTTTGGGGTGAATGAAGAGAGATCGGGCAGGGATCAACACTTATAGATGTAGTCTCTCTTCTTTCTTCTCTCTTCTTTCTTTTTTCTTCAGCAGGGATTGTGGTGTCACAGGCTGCTGTGGCACCACAAAGCCCAGCACAGTAGGAGATCCAGCAGTATGACCACTCTGTAGGGAATCCTCAGCTAGTATGAGGACCCCTGCAGAGCAGTCAGATAGATCACAGACAGGTGACAGACAGGTCACAGAGCGGTAGTACCGCTGCAGTAACTTGTCATTGGTGGGATTGAATGATCACATCAATCCCACCAATCACTGCTGGCCCTGGTGACCATAGCAAGCAACTGCCTAGGATAGCTTCGAACCAAGGCAGGTCACAGCCAGGTCACCAGCAGGGCACAGAGCGGTCACAGCGTGTTCGCAGGTGTGCCATGTGATTGTCGCGATCGACGATGCCAACCAGCTCCTGCAGGCCCTGTCCTAGGCTCCGGCCTAGGATCGGTGCTATTACAGCACCGATCCAGGCAGGTACTGGCAGGGCACAGTGCGATAATAGCGTTGCTGTGCGCTGCAATTGGCGCGATCGATGATCGCGCCAATCCGGGGGGTTTTCGCCGGTGCCTGGCATTGCCAGGCACCGACCTAGGATCGAGTACATCAGTACTCGATCCTAGCCTGAGACCTCATTGTTTCGGCCAATCTGATTGGCTGAAACAATGAGAAAGGCTGTGATTAGCTGTTCAGAATTGAACAGCCAATTACAGCGTTCGGGAGGCCGGGATCAGAGCCCAGGATGCCGATACCATCTTCCCTAAGGTAAGATGGCGTCAGAATTTTAATGCGATCACCACAACTTAAGACCTCTGGCAAAAATTATGGAATCACCGGCCTTGGAGGATGCTCATTCAGTTGTTTAATTTTGTAGAAAAAAAGCAGATCACAAACATGGCACAAAACTACAGTCAATTCAAATGGCAACTTTCTGGCTTTAAGAAACACTAAGAAATCAAGAACAAAAAAATGTGGTAGTCAGTAATGGTTACTTTTTTAAACCAAGCATAGGGGAAAAATTATGGAATCACTCAATTCTGAGGAAAAAAATTATGGAATCATGAAAAACCAACAAAAAAAACACTCCAACACATCACTAGTATTTTGTTGCACCACCTCTGGCTTTTATAACAGCTTGCAGTCTCTGAGGCATGGACTTAATGATTGTCAAACAGTACTCTTCAATCTGGCTCCAACTTTCTCTGATTGCTGTTGCCAGATCAGCTTTGCAGGTTGGAGCCTTGTCATGGACCATTTTCTTCAACTTCCACCAAAAATTTTCAATTCGATTGAGATCTGGACTATTTGCAGGCCATGACAGTGACCTTATGTGTCTTTTTTCAAGGAATGTTTTCACAGTTTTTGCTCTATGGCAGGATGCATTATCATCTTGAAAAATGATTTCATTATCCCCAAAACATCCTTTCAATTGATGGGATAAGAAAAGTGTCCAAAATATCAACATAAACTTGTGCATTTATTTAAGATGTAATGACAGCCATCTCCCCAGTGCCTTTACCCTACATGCAGCCCCATATCATCAATGACTGTGGAAATTTGCATGTTTTCTTCAGGCAGTCATCTTTATAAATCTCATTGGAACGGCACCAAAAAAAGTTCCAGCATCGTCACCTTGCCCAATCCAGATACGCGATTCATCACTGAATATGACTTTCATCTAGTCATCCACAGTCCACGATTGCTTTTCCTTAACCCATTGTAACCTTGTTTTTTTCTGTTTAGGTGTTAATGATGGCTTTGGTTTAGCTTTTCTGTATGTAAATCCGATTTCCTTTAGGCGGTCTCTTACAGGTTGGTCACAGACGTTGACTCCAGTTTCCTCCCATTCGTTCCTCATTTGTTTTGTTGTGCATTTGCTGTTTTGGAGACATATTGTTTTAAGTTTCTGGTATTGCCGCTTTGAGGTCTTCCTTGGTCTACCAATATGTTTGCCTTTAACAACCTTCCCATGCTGTTTGTATTTGGTCTAGATTTTAGGCACAGCTGACTGTGAACAACCAACATCTTTTGCAACATTGCGTGATGATTTACCCTCTTTTAAGAGTTTAATAATCCTCTCCTTTGTTTCAATTGACATCTCTCGTGTTGGAGCCATGATTCATGTCAGTCCACTTGGTGCAACAGCTCTCCAAGGTGTGCTCACTCCTTTTTAGATGCAGACTAACGAGCTGATCTAAGTTTTTTTTTTTTAATTCGTTTATTAAGTCATAAACAGGTATACAATATACATACTGGTAAATAATGTTAAACATGATACAAAATATATATATGTTCATACGATATGAAAATATAAAGCAAAATGTGCGTACCAGTTGTATACAGAATAAAGCAAAATATAATGTCATTTAAATCACAATGGTCTTGTATTATTACTTGAATAATGAGATCGCTTTGACTTTTAAGCCGCATCTACATCTACAAAAAACATAAACCTTAACTAAATCCCCCGTTACACATAGCGATATCGCTAGCAATATTGCTGTAAAGTCACCGATTTTGTGACGTAGCAGCGATATTGCTAGCGATATTGCTATGTCTGATACTTACCTCCGACCACTCCCCCGCTGCTCATCGCTGGTCGCGCGAGAACGTCCTGGATCATTTCTCGTCGGGCGCTTCCTGCTGGGCTTCCTGTGGCGCCGACGAGCGACGCGTGGACGCGGGAGGGAGGACGTCAGGATCGCCGCGTCTGACAGGTAAGTAGCGACCCCCGACCCCTGCTATGTCGCTCGTGAGATCTACCTGTGTGGCAGCTCACTAGGGACCACTTAGCGATGCACCAGCGATCCATATCGTTGTCGGGATCGCTGGTGCATCGCTAAGTGTAACGGTACTCTAAGATATTCCGCAGCCTACTTCCACACCATTAATCCTTTATTATGCGACATCTCCACTCTGCAAAGTAAGGAGAGAGGAATTCCACCTCTCCCAGATCTTTGCAAATTTACCCGGGCACCCTCTATTTTGATATAGTGTGCGTTCATATGAGATGATCGAGTTCACTAAACTTACCCAGGACCCAAGAGACGGTGATGAACCTCCCATCCACCACAATGCCAGTACCTTTCGTGCCATAAACAATGTCTCCTGAAGAAAAATCCCAACATATTGATCCCATGTCTCCTCATCCCAGACCCCAAACAGACAGATCAGCGGTTCAAGGGGAGCAGGAATTTGTACCAAGGATGTTAATAATGATGTCACCTCCTTCCAATATTGTGCAACGACAGGACAGCACCAGATCATATGGATAAAGTCTGCATCTACTGAATGGCATCTCAAACATTCCGATGATTGGTATCGGCCCATCTTAAAGAGTCGAGTTGGAGTTAAATATGACTGATTTATAATATATAATTGTATCATCCTATTATTAACAGATGGAGACACCTTAATTGAGGACTCTAATATTTCTTCCCACTCCTCTCATTGTGCATTCGGGATGAGCCCCTCCCATTTTTTCTTAACAGATTCTATAGCAGGTCCTGTCCCCACTGACAGCATATATGTGTATAGAGAGGAGATGAGAACTTAGGGGCCCTGGGACTTAAGGATCCCTATCAAGGGTAGAGACGAAATAACAGTGTCTATACCTACAGATCTTATATGCAATTGAATAGCTGACCTCAGTTGTAGATACCGAAAAAACTGGGATCTCGGGACATTGCGATTAACTTGCAGTTGTTCAAAAGATACCAGAGTTCCACGATCATACAGATCGCCTATCATGTAAACATTATATTGAGCCCAAAACTCAGCAGATGGGTGTTCGAGTAACGCTGGAAGGTAACCATTATTCCACAGAGGCATCTCAGCTATGATATCCTCAAATCCAACCACCCTTTTAATCTGTTTCCACACCGACCATGCCAGACGAAGCAGGGGCAACAACCGTGGGACGTTTATTTTCCTCATTTCCAATAAACCCAGCGGGCAACCAACCTGTGCAGTATGAAGTAGATGATCCTCAGAATTAGGAAGGTGACCACCGGGCATCCATGTGCTTATGGCTTTGGCCTGTCCGGCCAAATAATATAGAAAGAAATCGGGTAACGCCGCCCCCCCCCTCCCCTTGTTAGGAATCTGGTTTCTACAATACCTATGCAGGAACACAGATCCTCACATTTGTCTCCAGAGGCTAAGTCCTTCGTCCCTTCTTCTGAGCATGCTCATGGGATGAGCTCCCATTGGACTTCAGGAGTTAGGTGCTCAGGTCCTGCTCCTGATTCCATTGGTTATGCTCAGGGCTCTGGAGATTTCCGGCAGGTCCCGTACGCTATAAAAAGTGCGCATGGCCGTTCCGCCATGCGCTAGTATTTCATACTGCTGCTGTGTGTATGGTGACGGATGCTTGGACTGGTGACTGACTCATTAAATATCCCCTTCCTTTGTTATTACGCATGTGTGAGTGTTTGGGTCAGCCAGGAGCAGTGCTAGCGAAAGCGCGCTCAAGCTTCAGCCACTTCAGCAGCTAAGCGTCCTGCATTGCGCCAGCGTTTTTTGCAGCGCCTTGCCACCGGCTCTATTCTTGCCGCGCTGCATTTGCAGCACAGTGTGCGTTTGCTGTTGCAGCGTCACTGTACCAGACATCTAAACGGTAGGTTTAGACGGAGCCTGTCCCGCCTGTCTGGGCGACTCCTGTGACCGTATACCGCGTCTGTGTCTCTGAGTTCTGTGAGGTTAAAACAGACTCAGGGTTTTGTTTATGCATTTATGCTTGCAGCTCTGTGGGTGAAACAGTCTGCTTCTGCATATGGTCATGCTTGCAGGTCTGTGAGTGCAACAGAGTTTGCTTTTTGTGTACTAGGTGCAGCTAAAACCTGTGCACATTACCGCCTTAAGTGATCTGCCTCTCTCAGCAGTGGTTTTGTCATCTACCACACGGTGGACCCCGAGCGGTGAATGCACTTTATTTTAATTTTATTTAGTGTGTTCCACCGCTCATAACACCCCTCTTAGGTCTCTGCAAAGTGGATAGTTTGATTTAGGCCTTGTCTTCCCCCATATGAAAGATGTGATCTGGGAATTCAGATTAGCAAAAAAGGATCTGGGCACCACTACAGCACTATGTTGGAGAAAGTAACTAAGCTTGGGGAGTAATATCATTTTAATTAAATTAATACGTCCAGCCACAGACAACGGAAGTTTACCCCAGATCATGAATTTGGCCTTAACCATCTCCTGCAGTGGATGTATATTAAGTTGCAGATCGAACTTACTGTCTTGGGAAATATGGACACCCAAATACTTGAAACTGGTTACAATGGGCAGTGATGAGAGAGTTTCAAGTCGTGTCATTGGAGCGTGGGAAAGAGGCATCAAAGCAGATTTCTCCCAATTTATATATAGGCCAGAATATTTACCGAATTTGTTTACAGTGGTGACCACTCTCGCCAGGGTTTCCTCCGCTTTGTCCATAAATATTACCATATCATCAGCATATAGGCCTATGGTATCAATTCGACCCGCTATTTCTATCCCAGCAATATTAGGGGTTGATCTAATATGAATTGCCAGTGCTTCGATTGCCAGAGCAAGAAGGGCCGGAGAAAGGGGGCACCCCTGGCGAGTTCCCCTATGCAATGAAAAGGATTCAGATATGGAGCTATTTACGATGACTCGGGCCCTAGGCTTCATGTATAATATACTGACCCATTTTTGAAATTTATCACCGAATCCATATCTCTGCAAACATGTATGAAGAAAAGGCCACTCAAGAGAGCCTTGGCCGCATCAAGCAATGCCAATGCCCATTCATTATCCGACACCAGAGAGCTATATTGGACCACCGACTGGACTCGTCTAATATTGATGGAAGTGCTCTTACCAGGCATAAAGCCAGTTTGGTCAGAGTGTATGAGGTCTAATATGACTGAGTTCAACCTGTTGGCCAAAATTTTCATAAAGATCTTATAATCTACATTTACTAATGATATAGGTCGGTAAGATCCACAATCCAAAAGGTCCTTCCCCTCCTTTTTCAGAACTATTATATTGGCCTCATAAAAGGATTCCGGCATGCATCCCCCCTCCCAAATCTCACAAACACTTTTAGCAAAGGAGGCGCTAGTATCTCCCGATACTTCCTATACAGTTCGACAGGAAATCCATTCGGCCCAGGGGCCTTCCCAGAGGCCATATCCTTCATGGCATCCTCTACCTCCTCCAGAGTAAACTCAGCATCTATAAATGCCCGTTAGGAAGGATTTAATGTGGGAAACTCTATATCAGATAGGTAGTCTAAACCCCCCGGGCCGTCAACATCAGACTTAGAATTGTACAGTGAACTATAATAGTCATAAAAGCACTTCAATATTTCCTCAGTTGTAGAGACCAAAGTACCATCAGAGCTGCGAATCTGTAGGATTGTGTTAGTTGTATTATGTTGCCGCACTAGATAAGCCAAAAATTTAGTTGCCTGATTCCCCATCTCAAAACAAGATTGTCGGCCAAAAAATAATTTACGTTTAGTTTTATTGTCAACATATTGAGCATATAACCTTTGAGCCGTCAACCACTCCACCATATTACTATTAGTTTGGTCAGATATGTAGGTGGCCTCCGAATCTTTCAAACGTCGCTCCATCTCGCCATCCTCCTCCGATGTTACTCGTTTAATATAGGAAATTGTGGAGGATAAACAACCCCTCAAATAAGCTTTAAGAGTGCCAAAATAAATTAATATTTCGTGGTTCAGGGTGGGACGAGACGAAACAATGCAGCTGATCAATCGTCTTATCAGGTGGTTTTATCAATTTCAGCCAGAAAGGGTTCAATTTCCATATTATCCTGGTATTCACCGATCCGTACCTAAGTTTAAGAACAACTGGACTGTGGTCTGAAATCCCCCTACTGCCATGTTCAATATCATCCACCCTTGTCGCTAGGCTGCTGGATCCAAAGATGTAATCTATACGAGACAGGGAGCGTTTAGTGGAGGAATGGCACGTATATTCCCTTGTCTCTGGATGGCGCAATCTCCATAAATCCAGCCAATCACTACCCGCCATAAATTGTGACAGCCGGGATGTGCCCGGGGAGGGGACCCCACTCTGTATTCCATCACCCAATCTCAGTTTATCAAGATGATTATTCATGACCAGATTAAAGTCACTCATACAAATAACATGTGCATCTGGGTAATTTAGGGCAAAGCTCAGTGCCCTCTGGATAATTGACATATTGGCTGGAGGGGGATTGTAAACACACAGGATAACATATTTCTGAGAGTTGATCAACGCATGTACGAACACAAACCGTCCCTCAGGATCTTTCCGGGCCTCTCTGGTCTCCAATCGAACATCTTTATGGATTAACAATGAAACCCCTCTTGAATAGCTGGTATGAAAAGCATGTATAAACCATTGTACCCACGGTTTTTGCACACACCGAACGGTATCTCTGGTCAGGTGCGTCTCAACCAGGGCCACAATGTGAGGACGATATTGCCTAATTTGTGAGAACACCTTAATTTTCTTCCGGGGGGTTTTTATACCTCTTACATTCCAGGTCATGTATATCAATTCAGAACCCATTTCCGCCTATCCATATATGTTGCATAGCGGTGCCCGAACAAAATGTAGAGATATCACCTAGATAGTAGAGTTGGCTACCTAAATAACCAGAAAAACAAAAACTTTTGAAAAAGAGAAAACAAAACAAGAACCTAACAATATAGGAGCATAGTCTCACGCCCCCATCAAAAAATAGGCAAGGCGATACCATCACTGAGCACAGTGTCCGGGTATTGTTGATAACTAGATACCCGCTAAGAAAGTTCCAATTAGACCTTTAAATAAAAGGATCAAAATTAACAGCCATCACATCAGGATTCCTTTGCAGGGGATCCCCCATGGGACCACAGCCATTCAGTCGCCCCCACCGGATCCGTGAAGAACACGGAGGTACCTCCGTGGACAATCCGAAGTCGGGACGGATATATCATTGAGTACACAATATTTCTTTCCCTGAGCCGTTTCTTGACCTTGACGAATTGTGCCCACTGCTTCTGCAGTTCCATGGAAAAGTCCGGGAAGATGGAGATCACAGCATTATTGAACTTAATGGGACTTTTTAGCCTTGCAAGACGCAGAATGGTGTCTCTGTCCTTGCAATTGAGGAGGCGTGCCAGGAGGAGCCGAGGTGGGGTCCCTGGAGGCAGAGGTTTTGTAGGGACCCTATGAGCCCTTTCAACAGCGAACACTGACGAGAAATAATCTCCCATGGAAGTCTTAAGCCAATCTTCCAGAAACTGCTCAGGATGCTGACCTTCCGAGTGTTCAGGCAGACCAATGATGCGAATATTATTCCGACGCATCCTGTTCTCCAAGTCATCCGCCTTTTGCTTCCAAGCATTCACGGAGCCCGCCACTTTCGTTAACTTGGCCTCCATAGGTGTGACGGAATCCTCCACCTTGGACACCCTCGTCTCCACCTCTGTAAGGCATCCCTTCTTGGCCTGTATATCGTGACGAAGTCTCCCCACCTCCGTGTAAACATCCTCAATTTTTTCCGTCAGAGATGTTCTGGTGAGGGAAATGGCCTGCATCAATTGCTTAGATGCCTGTTTAAGGGTCAATTCCTCTTGCTCAGCCTCCTCCTCACCCCCCGAGGGTCGATTCTTACGTTGAACTTGGGAGGAGGTATTCCTCAGGAGTCGTGCACTTTCAGAGGGATCGGGTCTTGCATACTCCTTTAGTTTTTCTGCTGCCGCTCCCGACCCTTTAAATCTACTCATGGCTGCTGCAGTCTGACCCAGTAAGAAAGATGGAGATATGTGCTCTGAAAATGTCCACCACAGGCAGTACGCACAGCAGGATTATTAATAAATAATTATGGCTCAGGCCACAGAGATGAGGGAGGGCTGCGTGAAATTAAGAGGGCAGCAATTCACATTGAATGGTTAATGTTCCTTGCGGCCAGGGGAGGGAGAGGGGTCCCCACAGAGACAGCAGCCGCAGGGGGAGGGTGCGCAAGGCCTCCCACAGTACTAACGCCGGCCCGTGCAGCGGTGAAATGGCTGAGGGGAAAGAGCACGCAGGGCCCGATTTTTCAGGGCACTCACCGCGCGTCCTCCCCGTTCTGGGAGTCGTTATCTTCGCTGCCCGAGCAGCAGTGCAGCGGTGCCAGCGACGCTGCAGCTCTCTGTAGTAGAGCCGCGCGCCCAAGATGGCCGCAGCCTCGTGAGGAAGCAGCCGCCCGCTCCAGTCTCCCCGGTCTCCCTCTGATAGAAGACCGCTCCCGTCCTCCTATGATGGTCCAAAGGGGTCCCGCTGTCCACAGGGGTCCGCGCCGCTCCAGATATGCCAGGCAGAAAGGGTCTAAATCTCAGGATATTACAGGATCATGAGGAGCTTTCTCGGTAAGCGTCCTCTCCTGTTCACTCCATAGCCACGCCCACCGAGCCGATCTAATTTGATGCAGGTGTTAGTTTTGGGAATGAAAATTCCATTTTTTTTTTCCTCAGAATTGAGCGATTCCATAATTTTTCCCTATGCTTGGTTTAAAAAAGTAACCATTACTGACCACCACATTTTTTGTTCTTGATTTCTTTTAGTGTTTCTTAAAGCCAGAAAGTTGCCATTTGAATTGACTTTAGTTTTATGCCATGTCTGTGATCTGCTTTTTTTTCTACAAAATTAAACAACTGAATGAACATCCTCCAAGGCCGGTGATTGCATAATTATTGCCAGGGGTTGTATCCCTTCCATGGTCATACGGGCCCGGGTCACCTGGAAGGGATAGTACGTCAGATGTCAGAAAGGGGTTAAGGTCTACCATGGGTGTGACCCGAAGTAATTCATGGTAAGAGGTATTGATGTGATACATGCTGGGATTAGAAGAGGAAATATAAAAAAAAACTCCTAGCTCAACAAGAAGCTAAAAGGATTATGACGAGACACAATGACCCCAAATGGTCTGAATGAATTACTCAACTTCACCTCATTTCTATAAACGATTATGGTCTCTTTTTTGGTATCTAAATACTAATCCCTCCACTCTTTTAAATGGATATTTTAAGCCCTTATCTTTTATGTGTACTTATTCCCATCTAGGTTTTTTTAGCTCATTATTTATTCAAATGGTGCCTTCGTCGACCTTCGAGATTACTTTGAATGGTCGCATGCAAAGAACCCTCATCGGCATCTGACTGAAGATAACCCTGGTGGACTATATGAAATATGTATATATTTATTTGGGAATGATGTTTTCCAGTTACATTATTGAAGCCTTATATCCACTTGATATAATCTTGCTGGGGATGGTATACATTATTCATATAGACATATGTTTATGCAGCCATAATATAGTGACACCTCTTTTCCTGTGGGTCTGCAGTGCGCGTCTCGCCGCCATCTATCTTGCCGCGTGACCAGGCATCTTTATGTCTGCTGAAAAAAGAGAGAGAACAGCACCTCCAAAAATCATACAATGATCTAATGCCTCTTGGCAAAACTATATAGCTGAATATGAGGTTTTTAGTTTAACATTCTGATCAGACTATATGAAGCCCACTGCCACGTCACGGCAAACTTCGTAGTGGGTCTAACGGAGTGGAGCCGTGCGCTGACCACCGCCAAAGCGGCAATGCACCAACAGAGCAGACAGCCCGGTATCTCCAGACTGCACCACTCCACCAGCACAAAACCACAGCAACAATGGCCGCCACATAGCACCCACACCAAATGAAAGAAGTCCCCATCGCCCCCATGGAGCAGAGCCGTGCATCGACCACCGCCACAGCGGCAATGCAACAGCAGGGCAGATGGCCTGGTGCCTCACAATGCTCATGCTGCAAGACAGAGTCCCCATGACTCCAGACCGCACCGCCCCACCAGCACAAAACTACAGCAACAATGGTCGCCACACAGCACCACACTAAATATAAGGAGCAAAGATACTCGCCTCCATCAAGCTCTTCAGTGAGAGCGGAAATGGGCTAGACCAGGGGTCCCCCACCACCGGTCCGCGGCCCAGGACCGGGCCGTTGCAGTGCTCTTGCTGGTCCGCGGAGCTGGAGACAAGGGGAGCTGGCGGCTGTAGCGCTGTTGTGACAGCTGCAACCGCCGGCTTCCAGAACACATGGATACTCACTCGCAGTTCCTGTATCCCTGTCGGAGCGGCGGCTTCATCCAGCACTGAGCGGTCACGTGGTACCGCTCATTTAAGGTCATGAATATGGCCGCCACTCCTCTCCCACAGGCGTGGCATCCATATTCATGACCTTAAATGAGCGGTACCATGTGACCACTCTGCACAGGAAGAAGCTGACGTGCCAGGATAGAAATGCAGGGAAGTTCAGCAGTGACGGTGTGAGGGTAAGTATGATGGGGGAGAGGATGGGGGAGGACGGGGGAGCCAAGTCATGCATACAAGAATGGAAGCGGAGCCATATATACAAGGGTGGGAGGCTGGTAGTGGAGCCATGTATACAGGATGGGAGGGTTGGAGCAGAGCCATGTATACAGGATGGGAGGGTGGGAGCAGAGCCATGTATAGTATACAGGATGGGAGAGTGGGAGCAGAGCCATGTATATGGGTCGCCCCCGTCCCAGGGCTGTGGGGTACTCGGTACCGGGCCGGCGTCAGGGGAATGAGTCACAGCAGCGGTGACCCGGTCCGTGGCCCTGGGCGCCAAATGTAAATGGTGGAAGTTTATATTACAGTTTATAGGAATAGTTTGTGATGCCACCTGTGGTGTTTGGCAAGTGTGGTGTTAAGCCAACGCTGCGGCAGATCCACTGGGACTGATGGTGTATGCAGCATAGATGGTAAAGCTCTCCACAGGTGGAGCTGTAATCCCAGGGCAGTGTAGATGAATTAATGGCGGGGAGGCGCAGGTGGTGTGGGTGTAGGTACCCAGGTGTAGCGGTGCTGGAATAACTGGAGGACACCAGAGTGTGCGGTTCCAAAGCTTTACTCACTGTTTGCAGTTCACACAAATGCCTGCCTCCGCACCGTGTCCTTCGGGTCAGGGCCTCAGCCAACCCCCAGATAAGACAGGATTCTCCCCTCCAACACTCCGCCATCATGTACCTATCCTGAACATCTCCTCTAACGCGCTTTGTAGTGTGAAGCACCCCAGTACCGTGGTTCCCTTGAGTACCTCTTGTCCCGGGTTACTATGACCCTTACTTGTATGACGGACAGCTGTAGCCTCTATCGGGGACTCCTCATGAAGGAGTCCTGGCTCACTATTCAGGTGCTGTTGTGTCCCAAGTCTATGATGGGAGTAAGGCGTTAGCGGCTCACTACTCCACCGGTGTCTGTTGTTAGATAAAAAAGTTCCAATCAACCTCGGAGACCGAGCCCCAGCCTTTTCGCTCTGGACTGGAAGGGTTATCTCTCTTTCTCAACCTGCTTCCCACCGTCCTTCTATTCTCCTTCATTCCAATCTGTTCTATCTCTCTTATGGAATCTGTAGTTTCAAGTCTACGTCTCTTTCTTCTTCTCTTCCTTCCCCGTGCCAGCAGCCCAGATCACTGGGATCTGCTGCAGCACGTCCTTCAAACATCCATCTTCTTCTCTCTACACCAACTGACCTCATACTGTCCTGTAATCCTACACTTTCCCTCTCTTATATATATTCTCACTCCACCCGCCTCCCCAGCACCTCTCGTGTTACAAAGCCAGGGACCACAAAAGGCACCCTATGACCTTTCCAGCATAAAGCATGGATGGGTCTCTGCTGAACTATCCCGTGTGTGGGGTGCAGGTGTTGGAATGTGGAAGGGAGTTCCCACCTTACCTGGATGGTGGGGTACCACACCTTAGGAGAAGGTGCAGTACCTCTGTGGCGACTGAAGCCTCAGGGGCGCCACATATACAGGATGGGAGACTGGGAGCGGAGCCATGTATACAGGATTGGAGAGTGGGAGCACAGCCATGTATACAGGATGGGAGAGTGGGAGCGGAGCCATGTATACAGGATGGGAGAGTGGAGCGGAGCCATGTATACAGGATGGGAGTGGAGCCATGTATACAGGATGGGAGGGTGGGAGCAGAGCCATGTATACAGGATGGGAAGGTGGGAGCAGAGCCTTGTATACAGGATGGGAGCAGAGCCATGTATACAGGATGGGAGGGTGGGAGCAGGACCATGTATACAGGATGGGAGGGTGGGAGCAGAGCCATGTATACAGGATGGGAGCGGAGCCATGTATACAGGATGGGAGAGTGGGAGCAGAGCCATGTATACAGGATGGGAGAGTGGGAGCAGAGCCATGTATACAGGATGGGAGGATGGAAGCAGAGACATGTATACAGGATGGGAGTGTGGGAGCAGCGCCATGTATACAGGATGGGAGAGTGGGAGCAGAGCCATGTATACAGGATGGGAGGATGGAAGCAGAGACATGTATACAGGATGGGAGCAATGCCATGTATACAGGATGGGAGCAGAGCCATGTATATAGTATGGGAGAGTGGGAGCAGAGCCATGTATACAGGATGGGAGCAGAGCCATGTATACAGGATGGGAGAGTGGGAGCAGAGCCATGTATACAAGGATGGGAGGGTGGGAGCAGAGCCATGTATACAGGATGGGATTACATGTGTGGGGCCATCATATATATGGGGGATTACATGTGTGGGTCCATCATATATATGGGGGATTACATGTGTGGGGCCATCATATATATGGGGGATTACATGTGTGGGGCCATCATATATATGGGGGAATTACATGTGTGGTGCCATCTTGCTATACATGGGGGATTATATGTGTGGGACCATCTTGCTATACATGGGAGTATTATATGTGTAGGACCATCTTTCTTTACTTGGGGGATTATATGTGTGGGACCATCTTGCTATACATGGGGGATTACAGTATATGTGTGGGACCATCTTGCTATACATGGGAGTATTATATGTGTGGGACCATCTTTCTTTACATGGGGAATTATATGTGTGGTACACCTTTTGAATATTTGTCAAATATGGAACCATCTTGTTGCAGGAAAACAAGCCCAGTGCCCCCACTGATACAGGGAAACAAGCCCGGTGCTCCCACTCATGATAAGTATGCACTGACTACTAAACTACAGTCCATAGCCCCGCCCCCTTATGACAAAAGCCCCGCTCCTGCCACACCTCCATCCCCGCCCTGCCGGGCTATGGAAGAATAATCTTGCTTGAAGCCGGTCCCTGGTGCAAAAAAGGTTGGGGACCACTGGGCTAGACCCAGTCTCGTGCTAATAAAAATCACCTGTGCCAAATGGGAGGAGTGCACTTCCAAAGAAAAAAAAGGACAGATCACGCAATATGCTGAAAAAAGCGAGAGGACAGCACCTCCAAAAATCATACAATAATCTAGTGCCGCTAAGCAGGGCCGCCATCAGGGCATTACTGCCCTGATTGGTGTATGGGGCCCGCATCGAGCCCGGTCTCCTCTCTGCTCACTGGGCCCCTACCGGCAGGTAAACCGGGCCCTGGCTAGCGGCGCTGCGGGCGGCAGCTAAACGCTACTGACATGCGGGCCCGGCGGCCCGCACATCAATAGTTAACAGCTGCCAGCCAATCGGAGGCTGGCAGCTGATGTCAGCCGCAGCGCGCACCTCGCCGGCGTCTGACATCAGTGTCAGTCACCGGCTAGAGCGCACTGCAGCGTGGAGGGACGGAGGGAGCCTTGCCCGCCGCTGAACCGCGGCCAGGTAAGGAGAACTTTTTTTTTTGACAGCGGCGATCCAGGGGGCCTGGGGGCAGAGTGCTGGACTGGGGGCAGAATGCTGGACTGGGGCAGAATGCTGAACATGGGGCAGAATGCTGGACTGGGGGCAGAATGCTGGACTGGGGCAGAATGCTGGCTATGGGGCAGAATGCTGAACATAGGGCAGAATGCTGGACATGGGGCAGAATGCTGGGTGCTGGGGCAGAATGCTGGACATGGGGAAGAATGCTGGACATGGTGCAGAATACTGGACATGGGGCAAAATGCTGGACTGGGGGCAGAATGCTGAACATGGGGCAGAATGCTGGACTGGGGGCAGAATGCTGGACATGGGGGCAGAATGCTGGACACGGGGGCAGAATGCTGGACTGAGGGTAGAATGCTGAACATGGGGCAGAATGCTGGACTGGGGAAGAATGCTGGACTGGGGGCAGAATGCTGGATATGGGGCAGAATGCTGGACATGGGGCAGAATACTGGACATGGGGCAGAATGCTGGACATGGGGGAAGAATGCTGGACATGGGGGCAGAATGCTGGACATGGGGGCAGAATGCTGAATATGGGGCAGAATGTTGAATATGGGGCAGAATGCTGGACTGGGGCAGAATGCTGAACTTGGGGCAGAATACTGGACTGGGGAAGAATGCTGGACATGGGGCAGAATGCTGAACATGGGGGCAGTGTGCTGAACATGGGGGCAGAGTGCTGAACATGGGGGCAGAATGCTGAACATGGGCCAGAATGAAGATACGGGGCATGATTGGAGACAGATCGCACAGGATCATGGGGCAGGATGGATATGATGGAGATCATATGGGGCAGAATGGATACTCATGAGGGCGGGATGGGAGAACATATGGCTGAAGCCAGGAATGAGACACAAGGGGCCAGGATGGGGGATATTATTACCATAGGGGCTAATTAAGGGATATTATTACTGCAGTGATGTATTTAATATTTTGAGGATACTGTTTTAAATGGGGGGGGCCGCTCCTGTTACTGTGCAGAGCGACACTATGTCGCCTTTTTTTCTTCATGTGGTGTAATGTAGAAGTTGGAAAAAAATAAGTAATGTGTTCTGCAAGCGGAGCTCTAGATAACCGTGTTATTTCCTGCAGAGACGAGCCCTGGCTGGAAGATGTGATGGCGATCTGTGCTGGATGAATGAAAAGCAAGGATGAAGGACTTCACCTACGGACATCACTGGTGAGTTAATGTGTTACCTGTATATTGACACTATACATTGTATACTGTATATATATATACAGAGGTCCTGTGTATAATGTCACCAGTGATCACTGTGTTACCTGTACATTATATACAGAGCTCCTGTGTATAATGTCATTGATCAATATATTACCTGTACACAGAGGCTGCATACTAAATACAGATCTCCTGTGTATAAAGCCACTTATGGTGATAGTATTATGTTTTTTTTTTATTAATGATCAGTATTGTAGTATTCTGTCACCATCTGGTGGTAATATGTGGTCTGGGCATGGTGCGGTGGTATTTGTTCCTTGTATGTGATATTATTCAGTCACTATGGTAGTAATATATGGTCTGGTCATGGTGTGGCGGTATTTGTTCCTTGTATGTGGTATTATAGGTCACTATGTGGTGGTAATATGTGGTCTGGACATGGTGTAGCGGTATTTGTTCCTTGTATGTGATATTATTGGTCATTTTAAAAATTGAAAAATAAGTAAAAATATACCTAAAGTGTATTGCATATTTTAATAAATATTTAATAGGTTACAGTAGAGTAGGGCCTGGCCAAAAGTGTCTACCCTGTTATGGTGGCGGCTTAAAAAAATCTTTTGTCCAAAGCAAAAGCTGCCGGTTATATGTGTGATCTGGTGATGGGAACTCTTAATGTGTGATAGGTGAGAAGTGGAGTTTTTCCAAGAGAGAGCGGTGGGACTGTGGACAGTTTGAGGGGTGGAGGCGGGGCTGGGTGGAGCCTGGGCGGAGTCTCAAGGGGGGCCCCGAAAATTTTGCCAGTATGGGGCCTCGAAATTCCTAGTGACAGCCCTGCCGCTAAGCAAAATTATATAACTAAACATGAGGTAGGATAACTATGAGGTTTGCCGTGACATGGCAGTGGGCTTCATACAGTTTGATCATAATATTAAACTAAGAACCTCATGTTCAGTTATATATAATTTTTGCCTAGTGGCATTAGATCAACTTATGATTTTTGAAGGTGCGGTTCATGCTCTTTTTTTTTTTTGGCATATAGCATCTTTATGTCTGCTGCGCATGCCCGACATGCGCATGCAGCTTGGACTTGATGGCTGTGTGGCGCTTGTGGAATGTGGCTGGCATGACGCGCATGCACCGTGGGCACAGCCCCATTGGATGGTTTGTGATCACATGAACCTCCATGTGACCAGTCACCATGGATATAATAGGGTCACACTAAGGCCGGGGTCACACTAACCGACCAGTATTTTACATGCGTAATACGGATGAATGGCCCCTAAACAGTCCTCCGTATGTCATCCGTAATCAAGGTGTGGTCGCGCATTTTGCGCATGTCAGCATCCGTATGTAATCCGTATGACGAGATTTTCTCGCAGACTTGCAAAATGGACATATAATGGAGCCCTATGACAGGGTTTCTAACAGAAACCAAAGAATAGATATAGACACATAGAATGCATATATATATATATATATATATATATATGTATTCTATGTGTCTATATCTATTCATTTGTTTCTTTATTAAACCTGTCAGTGTGAGTTTACTGTATAGCGCACTGAATTGCCGGCTTTGCTAAAAGACACCGGGTGCGTATTTCTCGCAAGTCACATGTGTGGTCCGTGTGTAATCCGTATTTTTTGCGCACCCATAGACTTGCATTGGCGTATTACGGCCGTAGTACGCTGACAGTCCCAGCATGCTGCGAGTGGCACGGAGCGTAGAATACGGATGAGAAATATACGGCTGGTGCGAGGGACCCCATAGAGAATCATTGGTCCGTGTCTAATGCGTGCTTTTAGCGCCTCTCACTCGGCCGTATTCCTCGCCAGTGTGACCCCGGCCTAAGCGACATGTACACAACTGCCCCTTGAGAAAGCAAGGATAAAACTATGCCAAACACGCATTAGGGATCATGTCATCTGCTGTAAAAATAAATTATATTTAAGTTTTTGGTGCGATTTTCACAATTTCTTGACAAACTTAAGGCTATGTAAAAAAAAATGGTAAATTTGGCACACAATGCAGAAATTTAGTATGTTACCACCAAAATAAGGATATCATACACGTATGCACAGGTATAAATAAGGTTAAATGGTGGCCATGATAAAAAAAAATATTGGGATGCATTTATTGACATATTTCTGAACCACCAACCACAGAGTGGCTTTCATTTACCAGAGCTGTTTAACAAAATGAAAGCTCAGTAATTATTGGTTGATTTGGACAATTGTCGGATGGACGGTTTTGGCTAATAGAAAAAAAATTGTCAGTAGTAGCCAATCACAGTGCAGCTTTCATTTATCAGAGCTGTTTGAAAAAAATGAAAACTGTGCACTAATTGATCAATCCTGCAAAAGCAAGGAAGCCTGTGCCATATAAAATTAAACATTCTTTATTGAAACAAATATAACAAATAAATACAGAAAAAAATAAGGGGGAAATGAATGGAAAAATGACTTGCCTGTGAGGCTGTGTGGGAAGTATCCTCTTCCTAACAGAGCAGTGTCAGAGCATAGGGAGCTATTCTGGCCCTATTCACTAATACAGTACATGCTTCTGTGGGGATGGACGTATCAGCTGGAAATAGTGCATCAACAAGGGATGGATTCCATATACTGACTGTGTCAGTGGAAACTCACAGAGGCTGCTGAGTTTATCATTAAATATACCCACAGGCAGAGGTGAGTGAATGAGGCCAAAGGCTCTTATATACGTCCAGGGTCGGACGGGGGTTCCTAGGGCCCACCAGGGGAATTAACTCTAGGGGCCCACTCTACAGCTTCCATAAACATTTTTTATATAATATAAGGACAGGGATGTTAAACATATTTGTATTATATCTCATTAGGAAAATAAATTTCAGGCAGCAGAAAATGATGAGTGCGGATGTTCGTGAGCTCTCTGCTTTCTCTACACCAGGCCCCTGATTTACAGCTTCGTTTTTTTTTTGTTTAAAGTGGATCTGTCACCCGATTTTAGCCCTATCAGCTGCCGGCACCGCCATCAGGGGCTTATCTACAGCATTCTGTAATGCTGTAGATAAGCCCCCGATGTAACCTGAAAGATAAGAAAAATGAGTTAGATTCTACTCACTCAGGGGCGGTCCGGTCCGATGGGTGTCGCCGTCCGATCCGATGGGTGTCTCCCTCGGCTCCTGCGCTGGCGTACTTTATCTGTCCTGTTGAGGGCAGAGTAAAGTACTGCAGTGCGCAGGTGCCGGACCTCTCTGACCTTTCCCGGCGCCTGCGCACTGCAGTATTCTGCTCTGCCCTCAACATGGCAGATAAAGTACGCCTGTGCAGGAGCTGAGGGAGAAGCAAGGAGGAGGACGTCATCTTATGAAGATGGGAGGCGCCGGACCGGACCATGACACCCACCCCCGACCCCGGTGAGTATAATCTAACGTGTTTTTCTTATCCTTCAGGTTTCATCGGGGGCTTATCTACAGCATTACAGAATGCTGTAGATAAGCCCCGGATGGCAGTGGCCGTGGGTCGCCCTCCCAGGGCTATGGGGTACTCGGTACCGGGCCGGTCTCTCAGAGGGGAATGTCACAGCAGCGGTGACCCGGTCCGTGGCCCTGGGCACCCATGTAAAAGGGATAAAGTGATGGAATAAGTTTATGAGTGAATGATTCGTGACGCCACCTGTGGTGTTCGGCAATGAAGGTGTTAAGCCGACGCTGCAGACAGATCCTCTGGGACAGATGGTGTGGTGCAGCAATGATGGTGTATCCCTCCACAGGCAGGGCTGTTGTCCCAGGGCAGAGTAGATGAAGAGGGTAGGTGTTGAGGAAGAGGGTGTAGTGTTTGGCACAGAGATGTAGCAGCGCTGGAGAGTTGGCAGGAAGAAGGCAAGGACACAATTGGGTGCAGTTTCTTTACCTTTACTTTGCTTGGCAAATGCAGTCCAGGGTCCAGATTACAGATGGTACAGGAGCTGGTTAGCCTGGAAGCAACTTAGGAATCTCTCTAGGCAGATGGGTTGTGTAGTCTTCTTCCTAGCGCTTCGTTTTAGGTACTTGCAGTACTGTGTTACACTGAAGTTCTACTTGCTTATTCTCTTTAGAACTCCCTCGTATGGCAGACAGCTGTAGCCTTTCTCTTCTGGCTTACACGTCGCTGTTGTGCCTCCGAGTCTTATGTGGGAATAGATAAGGAAAAAATAAAAAGAGAGGCGCAATGAGTGTACCTGTATTAAAATTGACTTCCCTAACTAAATGAACAGGGTGCTCATCTTAAAGGGTTGTGCCACCCTTGCACAACCACGGTGTGAACGTTAGTAGTGGGTGGGGAGCGTGTCCTCCCACCCCAGGAGGGCACTGCTCGTGGCTGTCAGAAACCTCCGCTCTCCTATTCGGTCCATCTCTCACCGGCTTCCGGATATATCTTGTAGCCGGCCACAGCCGTAAGTGCGATACCAAAGGTCCTGGAGCTTCATAGTGTCGCCGAAAAAACCACAGGCCCTCCCGCAAGCGGCTGCCCTCCAAGCTGCTCCTGCCGCTAGTCCTCAAGGAGAGGAAAATAAGTGAAAAGCTGCAGCAAAGCGGTCTATAGGAGCGCTAAAGGAGAGGCAGAAACCATAAAAAAGGTTTTAAAAATCAGCTTTATTTCTTCCTCCAATACCCACAACGCGTTTCCACGGTCACAGCCGTCTTCCTCAGGTGCTTTGCTGCAGCTTTTCACTTATGTGGGAATAGAGCATTTATAGCTTTCTATTCCTCCGGTTTCTGTTGCAGGACCATCAGTGTCCATACAGCCTTGGATACCGGGCTCCAGATCATGCGCTATAGCTGGGAATGAGCCTGAACTCTCTGCTCAATCTCCCAGCTCCTCTCCTCACGTCCACACACGTTGCCCTCCTCACACGAACTGACTAAATTTCCCCTTCCTGGCCCCCAGAGAGCAGCTCTTCCCCCAGTTTTGGGTTCAGAGCTCCCTCTGCTGGCCTGAAGTGGGAGCTGTGTTGTGTGTTGTGATTAACTGACAGAGAGACCCTTCATTGCTTCCAAGCATGACATCACACTCCCTAGGAGGAAAGCAATGCCATTGTGGCGACCATACTCCTGGGGGCGCCACATTCCCCCCTAGTACAATTCAGTACTCCCAGATTGAAGAGAAAACATGTAAAACATATTAACAAATTAACAATTATAACTGTAACAAGATTTCAAAAATGAAAAATTACAAAAACCAAAGCTCAAAAATAGTCCTGATGACGATTAGTCCATTGTCCAATTCCTGAGCAAGTTGGTAAACTATTTACAAGTAGAGTTTTCACCACACATAGTCCTGTGGTCCAACTGTCCATTGAAACAAAAGAAAATATCCAAAAAGTCTTACAGAGTATCTGTAGGCACAAAAACTTAAAAAGTTGCATATTTACAGTTTACCATTCACATTACTTATTTATATATGAAACCTTATGGGTGGTATATCTTGGGTACTGCGGACAGACCTATGTAGCACTGGTGTTGTTGGGGACCTTACTGGATGCCTTGTGTTAACTACTACTGGTGTAGTGTGTGTTGTACTGGCTACATGACTGCTGGTTCTGCATAGCACAGGTATGCTAGATTTCCTAGGACCACTTCTACTCACTGTGGGCATGACAGATTCACCACTGGCAGGGTGAGAATTCTCTTGTTCCACTGCTGGTGTAGCATCTGCTGCTTGTACTTGCTGGTTTTCAGGGTGGTTTTGAGTCACTTCTTCTTGCACTATCAGTTGGGGAAAGGTTAAAACTGGCACCACTATGGCTTGATTCGCTCTAGTCCAATTTGCAGGGAATTCTCCAAGTACAGTGCTGACCTTTTCTTCTTCTTCTATGGGCTGAAGGTTGTTTTGCTCTTCCATTCTGTCTTTTAGTTGGTCAGGGCACAGTTTCAGATGATCCCTCAATATTTGCAGATGACACTAAACTCTGCAGGGTAATCAATTCAGAGGAGGACAATTTTATATTACAGGAGGATTTATGTAAACTAGAAGCTTGGGCTGATAAATGGCAAATGAGCATTAATGGGGATAAATCTAAGGTCATGCACTTGGGTAGAACGAACAAGATGTATAATTATGTGCTTAATTGTAAAACACTGGGCAAAACTGTCACTGAAAAAGACCTGGGTGTATGAGTGGACAACAAACTCACATTTAGTGGCCAGTGTCAGGCAGCTGCTGCAAAGGCAAATAAAATAATGGGATGCATTAAAAGAGGCATAGATGCTCAGGAGGAGAACATAATTTTACCTCTATATAAGTCACTAGTGCGACCACACTTAGAATACTGTGTACAGTTCTGGTCTCCGGTGTATAAGAAAGACATAGCTGAACTGGAGCGGGTGCAGAGAAGAGCGACCAAGGTTATTAGGGAACTGGGGGGTCTGCAATACCAAGACAGGTTATTACACTTGGGGTTATTTAGTTTGGAGAATCGAAGGCTTAGGGGTGATCTTATTACAATGTATAAATATATGAGGGGATAATACCAAGACCTATCTAATGATCTTTTTACTCTTAGACCTGTGACGGGGACAAGGGGGCATCCTCTACGTCTGGAGGAAAGAAGGTTTAAGCATACTAACAGACGCGGATTCTTTACTGTAAGAGCAGTGAGACTATGGAACTCTCTGCCATATGATGTTGTAATGAGTGATTCCCTACTAAAATTTAAGAAGGGACTGGATGCCTTTCTTGAAAAGTATATTACAGGGTATATACACTAGTTTCCTTAGTGTTGCGTTGATCCAGGGAGTTAGTCTGATTGCCGTATGTGGAGTCGGGAAGGAATTTTTTTCCCCAATGTGAAGCTTACTGTTTGCCACATGGGTTTTTTTTGCCTTCCTCTGGATCAACATGTTAGGGCAAGTTAGGATAGGATGGGTTGAACTAGATGGACTTAGGCTACTTTCACACATCAGTTTTTTGCCGTCAGGCAGGATCCGGCTTTTTTTAGAAAAAACGGATCCGGCATAAATTTTGGAGAACTGTAGAAACGGATCCGTTTTTTTGCTGGATCCGTCTCTGTTCCTGGGGGCTGGCCAATTGGATCTGAGCATGCGCAGACTTAAAAAAACCGGATCCGGTGGCTGGATCCGTCTTTTTCTGGATCCGGCGCATTCCGGCGCCCATAGACTTTCATTGTAGCAAAAAGCTGGAAGCGCCGGATCCGGCGCTTCCGGCTTTTTCGCCGGAGACAAAAAACGTTACAGTAGCCGTTTTTTCCAGACGCCGGAATGAGACAAGTTGCCGGATCCGGCAAAAAACGGATGAAACGCAATGCCATCCGGCACGATCCGGCGCTAATGCAAGTCAATGGGGAAAAACCGGATCCGGCATTGCATTTTGCCGGATCCGGTTTTACAAAAAAAAGCCGGATCGCGCCTGAAGGCAAAAAACTGATGTGTGAAAGAGGCCTTAAAGTCTCCCTTCAACCTTAATTACTATGTTACTATGTTAATACTGCTGATGAGGTTTCTCCTCCATCCTTACTGATAAGGCACACTTTGGTGTTGTCAAAGTTTGATGGTAGGACGGTGTAGGGTTTAGCTTCCCATTGGTCATCCAATTTATGCATCCTTCTTTTCCTTTTTAGGACTTGTTCTCCTGGTGACAAGGGAACTGCATGTGCATGTTGATTGTAGTTCTCCTGTTTTTGTCTTGCCTGAGCTAGACTCTTTTCTACACATTCTTGTACTCTACGGTACTGTTGCTGCCGCTCTGTATCACAGTCAGCGTCTGGTGATGTTACCTCAGGTGTAAGGACTCCCATATCCAAATCAATAGGCAGCTTGCTAGGCCTCGTTCTCATTAGGTAGGCTGGAATGCAGTTGGTGGAATTCACAGGAATGTGATTGTAGAGGTCTACCAGATCTGGCAACTTTTCTGGCCACAGATTCCTCTCCTCCAAAGGCAAGGTCTTCAGTAGATCGATCACCACCTGATTCATCTTTTCACACATGCCATTGGTCTGTGGATGGTACGGTGTTGTCCCGATCTTCTTGTAACCGTACAAATTACAGAATTCCTGGAACACTTCTGCCTCAAAGGCTGGACCTTGATCTGTAAGAACTCGCTCGGGATATCCGTGTGGTCGACAAAAGTGCTGTTGGAATGCTCTGGCTGCTGTCCTGGCTGTTTGATCCTTGACAGGCACAACTACCAGGAATCTCGAGTAGTGGTCAACGATGGTAAGAGCATAAACGTAGCCTGAATGGCTTGGGACCAGCTTCACATGGTCCATGGCGACCAACTCGAGTGGTTGTTTGATTATTATTGGCTGCAAAGGAGCTTGCTGGCTGTTACGGTCCTTTCTGCGCAGGTTGCATTGTCCACACTCCCGGCACCAATTTTCAATGACCTTCCTCATACCAGCCCAATAGAATCTCTCCCGGAGCAAGGCCTCCAACTTCTTCCATCCGAAGTGTCCAGCTCAATTGTGGTATGCTTCCAAGACCATTGATGCCTCCCTGTTGTGAGTTCATTTTCCCCTTCGTCACTGAGGTCTGGTGAACTCCCTATTCTGGTAAAGGAAGGTAATGAGTCTGATTATCAGGCACCTGAGCCTAATGAGGATGACTGGCTGAGTGGAGTCACGGACTAGATATAAGGCTGCCGATGCCCTTCTGCCCTGCGGGTGATTTCTCTGTGGACTTCTAGGACACCAGTCTGATTCCTGCTCCTCTAAAGCTAAGTTTTCTGCTTTGCCTGTTAGCATTTGTGTTTTGTTTTTGTTTTACTTGCTTTTCTGGATTCTGCCATTCCCTGCTGGGGTGAGCTGAATCTCCTTTTGCCTGTTGCTCTGTCTTCAGAATATTCCTGAGTACTGACATAGCTTTTTTGAAGCCTAGCATCTTCAGGGCCTTTTTCACTGTCAGTCTGTTGGCTCTTATTTTCATAGGGTTTTTCACGGATTGCAGACAGCAGCCTTCCTGTCCTTCCCTATCTAGTTAGCTTGGGCCCCGTCTTTGCTCAGTCTATCTTTCGGTCTGTGTTAGTGTTTTTATCTTGCTTCACCGTCATTATATGTTGGGGGCTGCCTATTGCTTTGGGGTCTGCTCTGGGGCAGTTTAGATTTCCTCTTTCTTTCTTTAGGCCTATTTAATTCTCCGGCTGTGATCGAGGGGTCTAGGGCATCGTAGGAACCCCCCACGGCTACTGTTAGTTGTTGTGGATAGGATCAGGGGTCTGCAATCCGATAGCTGCCAACCTCTCTGGTTTTCTGGACTTAGCTAGCATTTCTGTTTTTGCCTCCTACGGTGACTCAATCATAACAGAATCACCCGCCATACCGCAGATCCTAGGGTACTCAATAGCAGGAAAGAATTGTGTTTAAAAAAAAAAAAAAGGTGTGTGTATATTCTTTCCTCTATATCTCTGAGGCCGTAGGGGGAATTTTTTTTTCTCTCAATGGAGATAAAGCAATTGTCTGATCGTGTGGAGCAGCTCGCTGCGGAAGTGCGGGGAATTTCCGCCTACCTTGCTCGTTCGCATGCTGTTGAACCAAAGATCCCTACACCTGATGTATTTTTTGGGGATCGATCTAAATTTTTGAGCTTCAAAAATAATTGTAAATTATTTTTTGCCTTGAAGCCTAACTCGTCAGGGAGCTCCGCGCAGCAGGTTAAAATTGTCATCTCTTTGCTGCGTGGCGACCCCCAGGATTGGGCGTTTTCTTTGAAACCAGATGATCCTATTCTGACTAATGTGAACGCATTCTTTCAAGCTTTGGGGTTGTTGTATGACGAACCTAATGCTATTGATCAGGCTGAAAAGACCCTGTTGGCATTGAACCAGGGTCGAGATTCTGCAGAGTTGTACTGTCAAAAGTTCCGAAAGTGGGCGGTCCTTACTACCTGGAATGATAATGCTTTGGCTGCTCTCTTTCGGAAGGGTTTGTCAGAAGCCGTAAAAGATACTATGGTGGGATTTCCTGTTCCCTCTGGTCTGGACGATTCTATGTCATTAGCCATTCAGGTTGATCGGTGTTTACGTGAACGCAGGATTGCACGAGAGGTGTTGCCACCGGTTGAACAGACGTCTGAACCTATGCAATGTGATAGAGTTTTGTCTAAGGCGCAACGTCAGGAGTTCAGAAGGCGTAATAAGCTGTGTTTTTTCTGTGGAGATGCCTCGCATATTATTTCTGTTTGTCCTAAACGAGAGAAACGCTTTGCACACACGTTTTCTGTTGGTGGTGTTCAACCTAAGTTTCTTCTGGCAATTACTCTGATCTGCTCCCTGTCCACATTTTCCGCCAAGGCTTTTGTGGATTCGGGAGCAGCGCTAAACCTAATGGACTTGGATTTTGCTAAACGTTGTGGATTTCCGATGACACCTCTGCAGACGCCTATCCCTTTGAGGGGGATTGATGCTACTCCTTTGGCTAAAAATAAACCTCAGTTTTGGACCCAGGTGGTCATGCGAGTCGCCCCAGACCATCAAGAAAATTGCAGATTTTTGGTGTTGCATGGTCTGCATGATGCCGTTGTTCTGGGGTTTCCCTGGTTGCAAATTCATAATCCAGTTTTGGATTGGAAATCTGTGTCTGTGGTGAGTTGGGGTTGTCGGTGTGCCTTTAGTGAGGCTCCGGTTTTTTCCACCTCTCCTCAGTCGCATGATGTTCCTGACTATTTGGCGGACTTTTATGATGTATTTAGTGAGAATGAGTCTGCGTCCTTGCCTCCTCATAGGAGTTATGACTGTGCAATCGAACTCAGCCCGGGGTGTAAATTTCCCAAGGGTTGGCTCTTCAATTTACCTGTACCCGAGCACGAGGCTATGCGGTCCTATATTAAGGAGGCGTTGGAGAAGGGTCATATTAGACCATCCTCTTCACCCTTAGGTGCCGGGTTTTTTTTTGTGGCCAAAAAGGATGGTTCTTTAAGGCCTTGTATTGATTATCGTGCCCTCAATAAAATTACTATTAAATATCAGTATCCGTTACCCCTGATTTCGGATCTATTCTCTAGAGTTAGAGGTGCGTGCTAGTTTACCAAGCTTGACCTCAGGGGGGCGTATAATCTTATCCGCATTAAGCAGGGGGATGAATGGAAGACGGCGTTTAATACTCCGGAGGGACATTTTGAGTACCTGGTGATGCCTTTTGGGCTCACTAATGCCCCTTCTGTCTTCCAGTGCTTCATGAACGATATTTTCCGAGATTTTGTCGATAAATTTTTGATTATCTATCTGGATGATATTTTGATCTTCTCCAAGGATTGGGATTCTCATGTGGAACATATTCGGACTGTGTTCCGGATCTTGAGGGAGAATTCCCTGTATGTCAAAGGATCGAAATGCCTTTTTGGAGTACAGAGGATTTCACTTTTGGGATTTATTTTGTCTCCGTCAACTATTGAAATGGACCCGGCCAAGGTACAGGCCATTTATGATTGGGTTCAGCCCACTTCTTTGAAGGCCCTCCAGAAGTTTTTGGGTTTTGCTAATTTTTATCGGAAATTTATAGCAAAATTTTCTAGTATTGCCAAGCCATTGACTGATCTGACTAAGAAGGGTGCTGATGTGTTGAATTGGTCTCCGGAGGCTGTTGCTTCCTTTCAGGAGCTGAAGCGAAGATTTACCTCCGCCCCGGTTTTGCGGCAACCTGATGTCTCACTCCCGTTCCAGGTAGAGGTGGATGCTTCTGAGATTGGTGCAGGAGCTGTTTTGTCCCAAAAGGATCCTGTAACATCTAAAATGAATCCCTGTGCTTTCTTTTCCCGAAAGTTCTCTCCATCTGAACGTAACTATGATGTGGGGAATCGGGAACTGTTGGCCATGAAATGGGCATTTGAGGAGTGGAGACATTGGTTGGAGGGAGCTAAACATCAAGTTGTGGTCCTCACTGACCACAAGAATTTGATTTACCTGGAGTCGGCTAAACGCTTGAACCCTAGACAGGCTAGGTGGGCCTTGTTTTTTACACGTTTTGATTTTGTGGTCTCTTTTCTTCCTGGAACTAAGAATGTCAAGGTAGACGCCCTGCCCTCTCTAGGAGTTTCTTTGCTGATTCTCCTGTGGTGACCAAGCCTGCTACCATCTTAGGTGAAGGGGTAGTTCTTTCTGCCATCTCGCCCGATTTGAGACTTGCTCTGCAAGAGTTCCAGGAGGACAAACCTGAGCGTTGTCCCAGTGGAAAGTTGTATGTTCCTGACCAGTGGAAGAAGAGAGTGATGTCTGAAGTTCATTGCTCTGCATTGGCTGGTCATCCAGGTATTTTTGGTACTAGAGATCTGGTGAGTCGCTCTTTTTGGTGGCCCACCTTGTCTCATGATGTCAGGAATTTTGTGCAGTCCTGTGGGACTTGCTCCTGGTCTAAATCTTGTTCTCGCTCTAGTGGGTTGTTGATGCCTTTGCCGGTCCCCAGGAGGCCATGGACCCATATTTCAATGGATTTCATCTCTGATATGCCGGTCTCTCAAAGAATGACTGTTATTTGGGTGATTTGTGATAGGTTCTCTAAGATGGTTCATCTTGTACCACTCCCTAAAATGCCATCTTCCTCTGAGTTGGTGCCCCTGTTTTTGCAACAGGTGGTTCGCTTACACGGGATTCCTGAGAACATTGTATCTGACAGAGGAGTTCAGTTTGTGTCTAGATTTTGGAGGACTTTCTGTTCCAAGCTGGGAATTCAGTTGTCCTTCTCCTCTGCTTTTCACCCTCAGACCAATGGGCAGACAGAGAGAACAAACCAGACCTTGGAGTCGTATTTGAGATGTTTTATTTCCGCTCATCAGGATGATTGGGTTTCATTTTTGCCCTTGGCCGAATTTGCTTTAAATAATAGAGCTAGTTCTGCCACTTTGATGTCACTTTTTTTGTAACTTTGGGTTTCATCCTCGATTTTCTTCAGGGCAGGTGGAGCCTTCTGCCTGCCCAGGTGTTGACACTGTGGTGGAGAGAATGCACCAGATCTGGGACCAAATGGTGGATAAGTTATCTCTCTCCCAGGAAAAGGCCCAGCGGTTTTCCAATCGACATAGGACCATTGGTCCCCAGTTTAAGATTGGTGATATGGTGTGGTTATCATCAAAAAATATTGCTATGAAGGTGGCTTCTCCTAAGTTTAAGCCTAGATTTATTTGACCTTACAAGATTTTGGAGATTATTAATCCGGTCTCTTTTTGTTTGGCTCTTCCTGTCACATTTAAAATCCATAATGTGTTCCATAAGTCCTTGTTGAAGAGGTTTGTTGAACCAGTTGTTCCTGGGGTGGCACCTCCAGACCCTGTATTGGTTGAAGGTAACATGGAATATGAGGTAGAGAAAATACTGGATTCCCGTTTGGCTAGACGGAGACTCCAGTATTTGGTTAAGTGGAAGGGTTATGGTCAGGAGGATAATTCCTGGGTCTCTGCCTCTGATATTCATGCCAAAAGATTGGTGCGTGCCTTTCATCGGGCTCACCCTGATCGCCCTGGTGGCATGGTTGAGGGTTCGGTGACCCCTCCTCAAGGGCGAGGTACTGTTGTGAGTTCATTTTCCCCTTCGTCACTGAGGTCTGGTGAACTCCCTATTCTGGTAAAGGAAGGTAATGAGTCTGATTATCAGGCACCTGAGCCTAATAAGGATGACTGGCTGAGTGGAGTCACGGACTGGATATAAGGCTGCTGACGCCCTTCTGCCCTGCGGGTGATTTCTCTGTGGACTTCTAGGACACCAGTCTGATTCCTGCTCCTCTAAAGCTAAGTTTTCTGCTTTGCCTGTTAGCATTTGTGTTTTGTTTTTGTTTTCCTTGCTTTTCTGGATTCTGCCATTCCCTGCTGGGGTGAGCTGAATCTCCTTTTGCCTGTTGCTCTGTCTTCAGAATATTCCTGAGTACTGACATAGCTTTTTTGAAGCCTAGCGTCTTCAGGGCCTTTTTCACTGTCAGTCTGTTGGCTCTTATTTTCATAGGGTTTTTCACGGATTGCAGACAGCAGCCTTCCTGTCCTTTCCTATCTAGTTAGCTTGGGCCCCGTCTTTGCTCAGTCTATCTTTCTGTCTGTGTTAGTGTTTTTATCTTGCTTCACCGTCATTATATGTTGGGGGCTGCCTATTGCTTTGGGGTCTGCTCTGGGGCAGTTTAGATTTCCCCTTTCTTTCTTTAGGCCTATTTAATTCTCCGGCTGTGATCGAGGGGTCTAGGGCATCGTAGGAACCCCCACGGCTACTGTTAGTTGTTGTGGATAGGATCAGGGGCTGCAATCCGATAGCTGCCAACCTCTCTGGTTTTCTGGACTTAGCTAGCATTTCTGTTTTTGCCTCCTACGGTGACTCAATCATAACACCTCCCTCTTTGGGACTATCACTTGCCAGACCAACTCATGAGTGCGGGCATTGATACTCCTCCTGCACAGCTTTCCCTCATAGAGGAACAGCCTGCCTCTTTCCTTCCACAACTGCTGGGTTTCTTCAGGAGCATCTGGACCTGGGCGTGAGTCAGCTTGTGACAGTAGCTCCTTTACCAGGCAGACTGCGGGGTCGCTATCCTGGGTTACTGCCCAGTCATGATGAGGCAATGGATTTAGGGTGGCCTCTTTCATTATAGACCGCCTGTTTCTCACTCCTCGGGCACGTTGGGCCGCAATTGGCCGGTGGAAGTCAGGTAACTCTATTTCTTCGAGTGCCTCAGGGTCTTCTCCTGCATCTGGCAGATTAGGCATTCTGGACAGCACATCAGCATTGGCATTTTTGTGCCCCACTCGGTACTTGATGGTAAATTCATAGTTAGACAGCCGGGCCATCCATCGCTGCTCCAGTGCGCCTAATTTTGCAGTTTCCAAGTGAGTCAACGGGTTGTTGTCCGTGAAGATGGTAAACTTGGCTGAAGCTAGGTAATGCTTGAATCGTTCAGTCACAGCCCAGACTATGGCGAGGAACTCCAGTTTGAAGGAATGTGGTTGTCAGGATTCCTTTCAGTGGGACGAAGCTTCCTGCTGGCGTAGGAGATCACTCTTTCTTTGCCATTCTGTACCTGTGACAGTACTGCTTTCAGTCCCACGTTGCTGGCATCAGTATACAACACAAAGGGTTGTTCATAATCTCGGTAGGCCAGAACTTCATCTCCTGTGAGAGCCATCTTCAGTTGAGTGAAGGACCTCTCCAGTTCCTCATTCCATTTAATTGTAGGACTCTTCTTCCTGGCTTTCTTGGGCTGGCCCACCAGAAGATTTTGCATAGGCGTGGCTATCTCAGTGAAATCTTTGATGAACCTTCGGTAGTAGCCTACCAACCCGAGGAATTGACGTACTTCATGGAGGTTGCTGGGCTTCTGCCAGTCTCGGATGACAGTGACTTTGTCAGGATCTGGTGCCATACCTTCTGCACTCACTACATGACCGAGGTACTGTACCTTGGGCTTCAGGAGGTGGCATTTGGATGGCTTCACTTTCAGGCCAAAGTTGGACAAGGCTTCAAACACCTCAGCCAGGTGCTTCAAATGGTCTTCATAAGTCTTGGAGAAAACAATGACATCATCAAGGTATAACAGAACTGTCTCGAAGTTCTTGTGTCCAAGACAGCACTCCATTAGCCGTTGAAATGTCCCTGGGGCGGTGCAGAGCCCGAACGGCATGTAGTTGAACTCGCAGAGACCCATTGGGGTAGTAAACGCTGTTTTCTCCTTGTCTGCCTCTGCACAGGAACCTGCCAATACCCACTAGTGAGATCTAAGGTGGAAAAATAGTTAGCAGTTTTAAGTGCAGCTAATGACTCTTCAATTCTGGGTAATGGGTAGGCATCCTTATGTGTAATGCTGTTCATTTTTCTGTACTCAACACACATTCTCATGGTACCATCTTTCTTTTTCACAAAGACTATTGGGGTTGCCCAGGGGCTACAACTGTCTCTGATCACCCCAGCCTCCTTCATTTCCCGCAACATACTTTTGGCACATTGATATTGTGTTGGGGGTATAGACCGGTACCTTTCTTTAATGGGTGGATGATCTCTAGTGGGGATATGGTGTTGAACCCCTTTTGCCTTCTCAAAGTCTAGAGGGTGTTTACTGAATACCCGCTCATACTCCTGAGTCACTCGGTAAACCCCACTCTTTTGGTATGAAGGGGTGGAGTCAGTTCCCACCTGCAGCTGCTGACACCACTCCTCCAGCTGCTTTGCAGAGCCATTGTCCTCCACCTGGTCGGATGAGACCAGGGCTCTGCTGCCCGTATTGCATTGTTACTGACAGTAAGCAGCTTATCAACTGTGGCATACCGAGGTATTGTGGCCTCCTCTTCCCCACAATTCAAGAGGCGTACAGGTACTCTCCCTTTGCGAACATCAACTACCCCTCTGGCTGTCAGGACAGTGGGCTGGCTATCAGAGTACACTGGCTCTACCAATGCTTGGTAATCTTTTCCTCTGAGGCGTATGGCTGCCTGACACCAAATTAACATTTCACATCTGGGGGGTATCGCAATGGGGAAAAGATCACTCACTCTGACGCTGCCAATTTCTCCACCAGACAGTTCTACCTGCTGTCTTTGCATCAGGGCCTTGATCTCCTTCTGCAGGACTCGTTGTTCACTGGAACCAGCAGTCTCAGCCACCTGTTTCAACAAAACAATAACCTCGGCAAGACAATTTTCAATCACATTAGTACCTAAGGTCATCATTGGAATACATTCTCGTCGATCAATGTCTACAACTATCAGACCTTGAGATTTTAACTCTACTCGCCCCACTTTAATGGTAATCTCTTTACATCCTACTTGCGGCAAAGACTGACCATTGCTGGCAACTAATGTGAGTTCATCACTTGGGCCGCGAGTAAGTTCAGAGTCAGCCCAATACCGCTTGTAAAGGATATATGGCATAGTTGTCACCTGAGAGCCAGTGTCCAGCAAAGCGTTCATGGGGATGCCGTCAATCACCACTGGGAGGACCGGTCGCCCTCCAACATACTTGGCTCGCCAGTTCTTTGGGCCTTGTGGTCCTACTCCTGGGAGTTGGCCCTCTGCCCCAGGGGTTGTGTGGCGCCCCTGAGGCTCAGTCGCCACAGAGGTACTGCACTTCCTCCTGAGGTGTGGTGCCCCACCATCCAGATAAGTTGGGGGCTCCTGACCACGCTCCAACACTCGCATCCCACACAACACAGTAGTTCAGCAAAGCCACATTGCGGCTCCCTGCTTGGAGTGTAGCAGAGCACCTTTGGTGGCTCCCTGCTTGGAACATGAAACGTGCTGGGAGGCGGGTGGAGTTAGAATATACAAAAGAGCGGGAAGGTTTAGGATTACAGGTCAATCAGGAGTAGGATTCGGAGGGAGGAAGTCACTCAGAGAGGAGTGAGGAAAGGAGATCCCTGGAAGAGGGATGGAGGAAGGAGTGCTGCAGCTGCCTCAGTGATCTGAGCCAGCTGGCACGGGAAAGGAAAGAAGGAGAAAGACATTGAACTGAAACCTGATCTTCCATAAGAGGGAAAGAATAGTACGGAACGAAGGAGTAGAAGAGAACAGAGAGGACGTGGGTTAGAGGAAGAACCCTGCCTAGAAGTTCTAAGCGCAAGGCCGGGGCCCGGTCTCCAAGGTTGTATGGACACTAATGGTTCTGCAGCAGACACCGGTGGAGTAGTGGGCTGTAAATGCACTACTCCCATCTAAGACTTGGGGGCACAACAGCAACATGGATAGTGAGCCGGGACTCAGGAGTAGGGAGTCCCCAAAGCAGGCTACAGCTGTCTGCCATACAAGTAGAGTTCTTGGGAACATCTGTCAGGAGGCACTCCAGTGTAACTCAGTACTGGGAGTACTTCACACTTAAAGGCGCTATAGAGGAGACGTTCAGAAAGGCACATGTTGGCAGAGCGTTGGAAGGGAGCATTCCATGTTGCATGGAGGTTGACTGAGTTCCTGACCCGGAGGACATGGCACGGAGGCAGGCACCTGTGTGTACTACAGACTGTGAGTAAAGCTTTGGAACTGCAAGCCCTGGTGTCCTCCATTCATTCTTGCGCCAACACATCCAGCCCCGCTACATCTGGGTACCGGCTTCTACACCGCTTGTGCCTCTCCTCTTCCCCTACATCTACACTGCCCTGGGGCTACAGCTCCACCTGTGGGGAGCTTCACCATCTTGGCTGCAACACACCACCAGCCCCAGAGGATCAGCATGCAGCGTCGGCCTAACATCTCACTTGCCAAACACCACAGGTGGCATCATGAACTATTCTACACTCCACCATTCACATTTTCCCCATTACTTGGGTGCCCAGGGCCACGGTCCGGGTCACTGCTGCTGTGACACATCCCGCTGATACCGGCCCGGTACAGAGTACTCCACAGCCCTGGGAGGGCGAGCAAGTTGCTCGTTTAAATAACAGAACCTTGCAATGTGGCCTGCCTTGTTGCAGTGACGACAGTTGGGACGTCCGTTCTGGTCATAGCGATCGTTGTCTCTCCCTCGGTGTGACGGGATCCTCTTCTTCCGTAGCCATGGGACATCCTCTGGACTGGAGGCCAGCTGGATCTTCTCCTTTGAGGACACCTGCATGGACTGCACAGTTTTAGCAAGTGCAGCCATACTTTTAGCCTGTTCTTGGACCTGAAGACGCAGTTCAGCAGAAGGGTCTTTGTCCAGAGTCTGTGCATCAGCCTCCACAGGGCTGAGAGGGAAAGATGCTGCTTCTTGATGGTATGTGATCGCTGGGCGCCTAGGGGGTGCTGGATGACATTTGGTTCATGCAACACCCGAATAGCCCTGTCTTTGAAGTCTGCAAAGTCTAGGTCAGGGTTCTGTAGGGCTATGATGCGCAGCTGTGCTCTGTGGGTACTGGATAGGAGTCCCTCAATAAATTGCTCCTTTAACAGTCTGTCTCCATCTTTCACACTGCAACAATCTGCTTGATGGCTCGCAGCACCTCCTGCAGGTTAAGGGCATAGTCCCGTATACTGTCCTGCACTCTCTGCTTACACCCAAAGAATCTCATCTTTATTTCAGCTGCAGTGCGAGTGTCAAAGGTGATTCTTAGCTTAGCCAGGATCTTTTTAACAGCCTCTTTATCAGTGTCCTGCCAGGCTTTTACTTCCCTTTGCGCTGCACCAGTTAGCTGCCCAATAAGGATGTTCACTTTTTGGTTTTCAGACAGAGGATACACCTCAAACAAACTGCACAGTCTCTCTTTAAATTCACTCAGGGTATGTGACTCCCCTGAGTACTGCGGTAGCCAGGCTGCTCCCGGTATATAGGGCATGGACAGCGGCATTATGGGGACTTCTGCGGTGGGAGCTGATTCTTGTGGTGCTGTGGAGGCAGCGCTGGCTGCTGGATGCAGCGGCGCTATGGGCCCTGCAGCTTGTGGCACTGTGGGGTTTGCAGTGGCGTCCGCCGCTGCGTTTGCTCTTGCTTCAGACATTCTCTTCCCCCCTAGTTAATGTTTGCCAGGCCTTGGGTTGCGCTGGCTTACCGGTTACCGCTCCACCGGCTGGACGATCGGGGGACGCCGGGACTGCAGGCCTCAGCTTCTCACTTCTCGCGCCCTGGCCTCTTCCCGCGCAGCACTTCACTTTTTGCGCTTTCCGGCTGGTTCCGCCCACGACGGCCCACCCCTTTGGCTTCCCGCGCGCGTCAAGCAGCGGGGTAATGGCCGCAATTGCGCAAATAGTCTATGACACAAAACATAGTCTCTGGCACACAGGACCCGGGGACACTGGGCTCCGTAAATCCTGTTCGTGACGCCAAAATGGGTCGCCCTCCCAGGGCTGTTGGGTACTCGGTACCGGGCCGGTCTCTCAGAGGGGAATGTCACAGCAGCGGTGACCCAGTCCGTGGCCCTGGGCGCCCATGTAAAAGGGATAAAGTGATGGAATAAAGTTTATGAGTGAATGATTCGTGACGCCACCTGTGGTGTTCGGCAATGAAGGTGTTAAGCCGACGCTGCAGACAGATCCTCTGGGACAGATGATGTGGTGCAGCAATGATGGTGTAGTCCTCCACAGGCAGGGCTGTAGTCCCAGGGCAGAGTAAATGAAGAGGGTAGGTGTTGAGGAAGAGGGTGTAGTGTTTGGTAGAGTTGAGCGACTTTTGGTTTTTTATGGTCGAGTTTCGTTTCGTGAAACCCGACTTTTCCAAAAGTCGGGTCGAGCAAGATCGGCCGATTATAGGGAAAAGTCAGGGTCGTCCCGAAACACGAAACCCAATGTAAGTCAATGGGGAATAAAAGTCGGCAGTGAGAGGAGGACAGGAAACACACCTACAGTGCTCATTTGAATGCCAAAAGCATCAATTCTTCTTACTTAAGCTGGTCAACCTTAATTAACTTCATAATACAAGTTACGCACTGAAAAATGGGGGTTATTTGGCTAAAGTTGTGGGGGGGTAGGGCTGGCTCCAGGTTTTCATGTGCCCTGGGCGAAAGAGCGCCCCTTTAACACATAATACCACAACTCATCATGCTCCGATACGGCAGAGAAATAGCGGTATAGTACAATGAAAAATACTTCACTTTTTACATCTCATGACGAGGCCCATCTATTTCTCCATACAGAATCATTGGTCCCATATAATGTTTGAAACAGTATATGATGAGCTCCACATAATGCTACAGTATATGTTGGTCCCCATGGATGAAGCTCCACTGTCTTATGGGCCCAAATAATGCTCCAAACATAATGGGCCCCATTTCTAATGCTCTAGTGTATAATGGGCCCTGTAAATGCTGCTCCAGTGTCTGATGTCCACCTTTGGAATGTTCCAGTGTATGGTGGGCCCCATCTATCATTCTCCAGAGTATAGTGCTCCCCAAAAATTGCTGTCCCAACATTGAAAACAATCAAATAAGTCTCCTCGCTAGGGAATCCCTGTACTAGTCTGGACTCCTCGTCGTCCCCATCTTCCATCTCACTGCACAGTATTTCAACCTTGCAAGTGCTGTGATCCTGAGCAAGCAGGGGGGGCCCACTCGTTGGCGACGGCACTGGCACAGGGCCCCTGATAGTACGGTGGTGTGTCTGATGGCGGGTGGGCAGAACCTGCACTTTCATCTGCAGCTTCCTCTTTGTCACCGTGTAAGATGGAACTGTATATGGGAAGAGTAACCTGAGTTTCATCAGGGTCAGATTCAGGCCGGGTAGCGTGCGAGGGGAATGTAGTGGTCTGGGTCAATGTACCAGCAGATTCATCGAGCAGTGGCTGGGCATCAGTGCACTTGTGTCGCCCCCAGGAGTACGGTCGCCACAGTGGCATTACCTTCCTCCTAGGGAGTGTGATGTCATGCTTGGGAGCAACAAAGGATCTCTCTAGCAGGTTAACTGATTGGGCGGCGTTATTCCCACGAGTCATGACCCTCCAAACAGCGTTCATGAAGGCAAAGTGTTTGTTTTACGTGGGCAGTATGGTTGCAAAGCTGATCCTTAAAGGAATGTCCAGAAGGGCACCACCAGGAGTGGAGCCTACGGCGTAATTTGACTCAACACGGGCAACCTCAACCATGCCAGCTACAGAACAGATGCACACATTGCAAGCTTAATTCCGTTAACGAACGAGACTCCGTCATGCCCCGCGGTCGGAGTCCGGCTTACTAGAGGGACACGTGAGGCTCTGGCACATGAGATTGGCCAATAACTGGTGTGTCATTCCCTTACATGTCCGTGGCTGCATGTGCGCTACACTGAAAAGGCCAGCGTTTGTCGCTTACAGGTGGAGATAACCCGCTGAACAACGTTAGTGATGGGGATCACTGATTACAATTATTACTCGCGAACGATGATTTCCCAGTAAGTGCAGGTCAACCGCAGTTCCAGAATTAGGCCTAACCGTCATTCCTGAAAAAAATGAAAAACTTCCGTGTGCAAACCACAGGTGCTGTAGCTTGCTTAACAGCTCGCCAGCCGTTCTCACGCCCAGTATGGTTACACGTGATTGCACAAAGGTGAGAAAGGGTACCGTATCCCCGGATAACATGTATGGATAGCGTACACATTCAAAAGATATGTCTATACATCAGGAGGCAGGCTCAGACGGTGTTAGGCCCAGTACGGCTTGCATGTGATTGCACAAAGGTGAGAAAGGGTACCGTATCCCCGGATAACATGTATGGATAGCGTACACATTCAAAAGATATGTCTATACATCAGGAGGCAGGCTCAGACGGTGTAAGGCCCAGTATGGCTTGCAAGTGATTGCACAAAGGTGAGAAAGGGTACCGTATCCCCGGATAACATGTATGGATAGCGTACACATTCAAAAGATATGTCTATACATCAGGAGGCAGGCTCAGACGGTGTTAGGCCCAGTATGGCTTGCACGTGATTGCACAAAGGTGAGAAAGGGTACCGTATCCCCGGATAACATGTATGGATAGCGTACACATTCAAAAGATATGTCTATACATCAGGAGGCAGTCTCAGATGGTGTAAGGCCCAGTATGGCTTGCAAGTGATTGCACAAAGGTGAGAAAGGGTACCGTATCCCCGGATAACATGTATGGATAGCGTACACATTCAAAAGATATGTCTATACATCAGGAGGCAGGCTCAGACGGTGTAAGGCCCAGTATGGCTTGCAAGTGATTGCACAAAGGTGAGAAAGGGTACCGTATCCCCGGATAACATGTATGGATAGCGTACACATTCAAAAGATATGTCTATACATCAGGAGGCAGGCTCAGATGGTGTAAGGCCCAGTATGGCTTGCAAGTGATTGCACAAAGGTGAGAAAGGGTACCGTATCCCCGGATAACATGTATGGATAGCGTACACATTCAAAAGATATGTCTATACATCAGGAGGCAGGCTCAGACGGTGTTAGGCCCAGTATGGCTTGCAAGTGATTGCACAAAGGTGAGAAAGGGTACCGTATCCCCGGATAACATGTATGGATAGCGTACACACTCAAAAGATATGTCTATACATCAGGAGGCAGGCTCAGATGGTGTCAGGCACAGTATGGATTTGACGGCCCAGACTACACAGCGGAGGAGCAGGGAGAGGTAAAGATTGCAAATGCTGGGGCCCTGCCCAAGCAAGGGGTCCCACTCGTGGGCGTCGGTACTGGCACTGGGCCCCTCATAGTACGGCGGTGTGTCTGACGGCGGGTGTGCACCACCACCGTCAGAGACACTTGATTGCACTATGAGGGACCCTGTGCCAGTGCCCGCGCCCAAGAGTCGGCCTACCCACCTGTCCAGGGCAACTGCACTCGCACGGTGTCATGCGCTAGGTGGTGACCCCGGCCATGGGGGGGGAGGCAGCACAGTTAGGGAGTTTTAGAAAGTGGCATATGTTGATGTTGGACATTCAGCTGATGCAAAAGGCGAAATAGGTCAAATCCCAGGAAGAGGTGGACCAAAGCAAGCCATTTTTCTGTCACCCTATGTGTCATCAGGGGAAGGTGGGACAAAATCCTTGGAAACCCATGCATGGTTCATTTTAATGAAGGTTAGATCATCCACATTTTGGGTTGACAGACGGGTCCTTTTTTCTGTCAGGATTGATCCAGCTGCACTGAAGACTCTTTCCGATAGCACACTTGCAGCTGGGCAAGCGAGCTCCTGTAAGGCATATTGTGCCAATTCAGGCCAGGTGTCCAGTTTAGCAGCCCAATAGTCAAAGGGGAATGACCTGTGTGGGAGAACATCGATATGGGAGGAAAAGTAGTTTGTAACCATAGTTGACAACTGCTGTCTCCTGTCACTTTCCATTGATGCTGTATTACCAGTTGTGTGAGCGGTACTTGAAAAATCAGTCCACAACATTGTCATGAAACCCCTGTCTCCAACGCCACTTCTGCTGTGTGCACCATGAACACCTCTGCCAAGCTGCCCCCGGCCCGTACGGCTCGTGTGAGAACCATCACCGCTGCTGTGTGCTGGGAATGCCTCAAGCAACCGATTTACCAGAGTTGCTTGTTTATTAGCCAATGGTCAAGGTTCTCCTGTGGCATGATGTTTTGTAATTTGCCTTTATAGCATGGATCCAGGATGCTGGCCAACCAGTAGTCGTCATCGTTCATCATTTTGGCAATGCGGGGGTCCCTTTTTAGGATCCGCAAGGCATAATCTGACATGTGGGCCAATGTTCCCGGTGTCAATGATGCACTGCGAGTGCTGGTTGGAGAAGCACTTTCTGGCAAATCCACATCCCTCCAGTCACGCACAAACCCTGTACCAGACCTTGCCACGCCAACATTTTCACTTGCCCCACGAGATGCATCCTCCTCCCCTAAGTAATCATCCCCATCATCATCCTCCTCCTCCTCTTCTTCCTCCAACTCGTCCAGGAGAGGTCCCTGAGCAGACAATGGCTGAATGTCATCAAGGATTCCCTCCACCTCTTCCTCCTCGTCAACATTGGCTGCAGACGCCTGCTCCTTAAGGTGCGTCAAAGTTTGCATGAGCAGACGCATAAGTGGGATGCTCATGCTTAGGATGGCGTCGTCTGCGCTTACCAGCCGTGTGCATTCCGCAAAACACTGAAGGACTTTACAGAGGTCTTTCAGCTTCGACCACTGCACACCTGTCAACTCCATGTCTGCTCTCAAAGTGCCTGGCCGTGTATCCTCCCACAAATGCATTATGGCCTGCCTCTGCTCGCACAGCCGCTCCACCATGTGCAGGGTGGAGTTCCACCTTGTTGCAATGTCGATAATGAGGCGGTGGTTGGGAAGGTGGAGCAATCGCTGCAGCTTCTGCATACGAACGGAGTGTACAGGCGACCGGCGGATGTGCGCGCACAGTCTTCGCACCTTATGGAGCAGGGCTGTTAACTCCGGATAATTTTTGAGGAAGCACTGCACCACCAGGTTCAAGGTGTGAGCCAAGCAAGGTATGTGGCTGAGTTTTGAAAGGGCTATGGCTGCCACAAAATTACGGCTGTTATCACTAACTACCTTGCCTGCCTCAAGATGTACACTGCCCAGCCATGACTCAGTTTGTCGCTTCAAGTACTGCGCCAGCACCTCGGCGGTGTGTCTGTCGCCCAAACACATCATCTGCAACACAGCCTGCTGACGCTTTCCACTAGCTGCTCGATAGGGGGACACCTCGTGTGCAACAGTGGCAGCTGCAGATGGAGTGCTCGTACGACTGCGCTCTGTGGACGAGCTTTCGCTTCTGGAGGAGGAGGAGGGTGGAACGCCTACAGCCAACTGTTTCCTATACCGTGGGCTAGGCAGCACTGTCCCACCACCGCTGTCCCCTGTGGACCCTGCATCCACTACATTAACCCAGTGCGCAGTGATGGACACGTAACGGCCCTGGCCATGCCGACTGGACCATGCATCAGTTGTGAGGTGCACCTTTCCACTCACTGACTGCTTGAGTGCATTGACCATGCGGTCTTTCACATGATGGTGGAGGGCTGGGATGGCTTTGCGAGAGAAGAAGTGGCGACTGGGTAGGTCATAGCGTGCTACTGCATAGGCCATGAGTTCGCAGAAAGCTGCGCTTTCCACCAACCGATAGGGCATCATCTCAAACGAGATTAGTTTGGCAATGTGGGCGTTCAAACCCAGTGTACGCGGATGAGAGACTGAGTACTTTCTTGACCTACTCATAGTGTCTGGGAGGGTGAGCTGGACTTGAGAGCTGCATATGGTGGAAGTAGCGGTGGACAGGGCGGACTGAGAGAGGGTTGATGATGGTGATGGAGTTGGTGTTCTTTCTGATGGCCTAGATTCAGTATTTCGTTGATATAACAGTGGGATTCCCTGACTGCTGTGGCCTTGCAACGACACCTCAACATTTGCTGCTGTGCTAACCGGTGGGCTTACAGTGGGGGAAACAATGTAGCGTTGCTGACTACCTTCTTTGTGATCAGTTGCACATGTGGCACTTGAGGTTTGGTGTTGTGTCCACGCTTGCAAGTGCATGCTGGTTAAATGTCTAAGCATGCAACTGGTATTCAAATTTTTCAGATTTTTCCCTCGGCTAAAGGTCTTTGCGCACTTCTTACAGATAACCTTGGCCTGATCATGAGGATTTTGTTCAAAAAAGTGCCACACTGCACTCTTCCTACTTTGGCAGACATTTTGCGGCCTAGCACGCTGTGATGTTTTGACCCTCTGGACAAGCTGTCCAGCAACTCTTTTGATTTTTGGAACCTGTCTTTGGAGTGCTCCGGGCCTGCCAGATAACAGCTGTTGCGATGTTGATGTCTGCTGTGGATGCTCCTCATCTGAGCTATTGGAAGCAGCACCCTCTTCCCCCAATGAATGCCAATCTGGGTCAACAACTGGGTCATCCATCACCTCCTCTTCAATGTCATGTGCACCTTCCTCTGTGTCACCGTGTATGGTGGTATAGTGTGCGGGAAGGGGCACCTGAGTCTCATCAGGGTCAAAATCTGGCTCTGTACACTGCGAGGACAATGTAGTGCTCTGAGTGAATGTACCAGGAGAATCATCTATCAGCGGCTGTGCATCAGTGCACTCCATGTCAGATTCATCTTGGCCTGGGTAATTCACCATTTCACTTGATAATCCAGGCATGGTATGTGAAAACAGCTCCATGGAGTAATCAGTAGTATGGCCTGCGTCATCCTTCAATCTTGGTTGTGGTGAAGGACACAAGGAAAGGTGTGGTTCATGAACATGAGCCTCCAATGACGACTCAGTGCTTTTACTTTTTACAACTTCAGAAGAGGAGGCGATAGAGCTGGAGGCTGAGTCAGCAATTTAAGACAAAACTTTTTCCTGATGCTCTGGCGTTAAAAGCGGTTTGCCAACTCCTAGAAAACTAAGCCTTCAAAGCCTTATGGAGCCAGACGATGACGCAGGCTCAACACCTCCTGCATTCGGTCCTATTTTTCTTTTGCCACTACCATCAGATCCACCACCAACACCATCATTACCAGCTGCCAACCCCCGCCCAATTCCACGGCCTCTTCCACCAGCCTTCCTCATTTTTGGTAGAAATGTAGACAAAATCCTACAAACTATATAGTAATGTAAAACAAGGTACAAGGTGTCTATAGGACAGGGGAGATTTAGATTTTCTGCAGACACTTGTGGACACTGGACACTTGGATTGTGTGAGGCCCACTGAATATCACAGCGCTATGTCACAGGCTCGATGGCACAGGTGTGAAAAAAGTGACTACAGGATAAGGGAGATTTTGAATTTCTGCAGACACTTGTGGACACTGGACACTTTTGGATTGTGTGAGGCCCAATGAATATCAGAGCGCTATGTCACAGGCTCGATGCAGCAGGTGTGAAAAAAGTGACTACAGGATAAGGGAGATTTTGAATTTCTGCAGACACTGGACACTTTTGGATTGTGTGAGGCCCAATGAATATCAGAGCGCTATGTCACAGGCTCGATGCAGCAGGTGTGAAAAAAGTGACTACAGGATAAGGGAGATTTTGAATTTCTGCAGACACTGGACACTTTTGGATTGTGTGAGGCCCAATGAATATCAGAGCGCTATGTCACAGGCTCGATGCAGCAGGTGTGAAAAAAGTGACTACAGGATAAGGGAGATTTTGAATTTCTGCAGACACTTGTGGACACTGGACACTTTTGGATTGTGTGAGGCCCACTGAATATCAGAGCGCTATGTCACAGGCTCGATGGCACAGGTGTGAAAAAAGTGAATTGTAGAATTGGGGAGAATAGGAATCTCCCTAGAGTGTAGGTCTGTAAGAAAGGAACAAGTCCTCCACTTATCCTTCCACAGTGACACACAGATAGCTTCACTGTGGCTGTGATAACAGCCGTTACACGGTACTGTGTGAGGAGCATACACCGCTGTATGGTGTGAATAAATGCACGCTCAGTACATTAGCAGGACAAAAAAAAAATTGGGATTGCTTTTAAAAAAGCAGTTTGCAGAGCAGTAGGGAAACAGCAATGCAGCTGTCAGGAAGCCTTAGAAGGCAGCCTAACAACCAACACCGCTGATCCACCACAATATAGCCTCCCCTTGCACTGCACACACAGTGACTGGTGTGTTGCACAGGCAAAATCGCTAGCAGCAGAAGCAGTTTTTTTGTCTTCTTCCCTGCCTAACGCTCTCCCTACAGAATCAGCAACCTCTCCCTATGCTAAGATCGGCAGAAGTAAGATGGCGGTCGGCGTGCACGCCCTTTTATAACCCCTGTGACGCCCACCAAAGCAAGCGAATCACTTGCATGCCCTTCTGAAAGATGGTGGCGACCCCTGCCTATGTCATCACGTTGCCCACAGTGTCCGTGGATCCTGATTGGCTGAAAAAGAGCGCTAAACAAACTTTTGAAATGCGACTTTGGCGCGTAAGTCGCCGACCTCGTGGCCGACCTCATCCTAGGGTCGGGTTTCGTTTCATGAAACCCGACTTTGCCAAAAGTCGGCGACTTTTGAAATTGTTCGACCCGTTTCGCTCAACTCTAGTGTTTGGCACAGAAATGTAGCAGCGCTGGAGAGTTGGCAGGAAGAAGTCAAGGACACAATAGGGTGCAGTTTCTTTACCTTTACTTTGCTTGGCAAATGCAGTCCAGGGTCCTGATTACAGATCACTGATTACAGATTACTGATTACAGATCAGGAGCTGGCTAGCCTGGAAGCAACTTAGGAATCTCTCTAGGCAGATGGGTTGTGTAGTCTCCTTCCTAGCGCTTCGTTTTAGGTAGTTGCAGTACTGTGTTACACTGAAGTTCCACTTGCTTATTTTCTTTAGAACTCCCTCATATGGCAGACAGCTGTAGCCTTTCTCTTCTGGCTCACACGTCGCTGTTGTGCCTCCGAGTCTTATGTGGGAATTGTAATATCCACACATTATGAAGAATTCAAGGTATTAAACTTTAGATATGTTTTATTCTTCGTCCTCCAGCACACAGCATAACACTTGCATTCCCATGCTACCAGAAGTGAAACTGAAACTTCCCTTCTCATCCCTCTTGTCTCCACCCTCCAAGTCCCATAAGTCTGGCTTGCTTAAAGAGACAGATCTAATTATTATACATTACATCATCCCCTCTTTTTTTTTTTTTTTTTTTATAAATAATCTATATTACTGATAAATGCAACAACATGAAAATGTCCAAAGAAATCATATGTCCGTTTTGTCTTATTTGTTCAATTCTAAAACCAGAGAAACAAACAACAAAAAAAACAAAACAAACAAAACTGTAGTTACACTTCTTCAATAAGCCTCGGTGGAGCTCTTCTCTCTCGTGTAGGATAACGTCTGGGCTCATTGAGAGAGTTCATTGTTGATGGACCAGCTACCTCTTGTTGGTCCTCTCCACCATCAGATACCAAATCTTCCACCAAAGAGAGTTCATTGTCATCATTCTGCGGTATGACTTTAAAATATGAAGAATTTCGCGTTATGGAGTGTCCATCTCGTTCAGCTGTGATCATGCTGCCTTTCCTTTTGGTAACATAATATTTTGCAGGACCATATACAGGTGAGGTCTTGTTGGTTGGTCTTTGACGTACCACCACGACATCCCCTCTTTCGATGGCACTTGACTGTGTCCTTCGCCTTCTGTCTGCATAACGTTTCATGGCTTGTTTGTTGGAGAAATCTGTGGATCTCACTGAGGAGTCACTCGGTCGGGGATGGCTGGTCACATCAGGGAGACGTATACGCAGGGTTCTGCTGAACATTAAATGAGCTGGAGCAGCATTAGTAGTGGAGTGTGGCGTATTGCGGTAATTACGCATGAATTTGTATAATGACTGTTTCAGTGGGATGTGCTCCAGACTCGCTGCCTTGATACGTTTCACCAGAGTGCGCATAAAACGTTCCACAATTCCATTGGCTTGCGGCCAGCAAGGTGTGATTTTCCTGTGATTGAATCCCAAGTATTCAGAAAATTGTGTAAACACATGTCCATTGAATGGAGGTCCATTGTCTGTTTTGACCACTTTTGGAATACCATATGCCGAGAAAATGTCGTCCAGCTCTGGTATGACATTATTAGCAGATGTTGAAGAGATAAATGAAATGACAGGGTATCGAGAATATTCATCAATTGTTACGAGAATGTATTGGCCATTTGGCAATGGTCCATATATATCGACTGCCACTTCCTCCCAGACAGCAGTGGGTAACGGAGACATTTGTAATGGCTCTAAGTTTGATGATGGAGTGATTAATTGACAAGTAGAACAGCGTCTAATCTTTTCTTCCACCAAGTGATCCATATTTGGGAACCACACTTTTTCTCTGAGTAACTTCTTTGTGCCAACAATTCCTAAATGACCTTCATGTGCTATCTGTATGACTAAGTTACGCAAAGTCTTAGGTACAACTAGTTTGGTACCTCGAAGAATGAGGTGACTGATAATTCCTCACGTACGTTTGAGAATAGTTTTAACTCTTTCAGATTAATCTCAGAATCAGGAAATTTTTCTTTTTGAATTTCATGCCACCTTCGATTTTGGATGATTTGTATTAGGGCACAGAGTGTCTTGTCTTTTGTTGTTTCATTTATAAATTGATCAAGAGAAAGTGCTTTTGGCACGGCAGGATCTGTAACAAAACGTAGGTATTCTTCAATGGAGGAATGCACAGGTATATCATCATTAGTAGGATGTCTTGAAAGATAATCAGCCGGATTGCTGTATTTTCCAGGTTTGTGAACAATTTTATAGTTGTAGTCCTGTAGACGTAGGCCCCATCGTTCAATTCGTGCAGGCATTTTAGCTCTGGGATTTCCAAAAATTGTAAGAAGTGCTTGATGATCTGTGACAATGGTGAAGGGAGCTCCATAGAGAAATAAGTGAAAGTGTTCACATCCCCAGACAACTGCCAAGCTTTCTTTTTCAGGTTGAGAATATTTTCTTTCAGTGTTTGTTAAGCTCTTACTTGCATAAGAAATGATGTGAGGATTTTGATTGTTATCCTTGTATTGCGCTAGACTAGCACCCAGTCCCATGGGACTGGCGTCCACAATCAGTTCAGTTCGAAGAGCTGGATCAAAATAAGCCATAGTGGTTGTCGAGCAGAGTTCATTTTTAATTGTTTCAAAAGAGGCCTGACAGCCTTGAGACCATTGAAAAATACAACTTTGTAATTCGGAATATATCTAGCACAGTAACTTTCCATTCCAAGGAAGGAACGCACTTCACTAGCATCCTGTGGAATTGAGGCTGTTCTGATAGCTTCCACTTTCTTGGGGTCGGGTTGTACTCCTTTTGCCGAGAAGATGTGACCATAGAATTCTAATGAACCCTTGTCAAACTCGCACTTCTCTTTGTTTAAAGTGAGTCCAGCAGAAAGCAGGCATTCGAAGATAGCATATAGAGCACGATTATGCTCAGCTTGAGTTTTACCAAAAACCAATATGTCATCACTGTAATTAAAGGCATTTGGGATGTGTTGAATGACACTCCTTATTGCATCCTGAAAAATTTCTGCTGCAGAGCAGACTCCAAAAGTCAATCTTTTGTATCTTCTGAGGCCCACATGGGTGGAAAATGTGGTCAAATATCGGGATTCTGGACTCAGTTCTAATTGATGATATCCCTTATTGAGGTCGAGCTTTGAAAAGACGGTGGCTCCATTTAATAAATGAATAATGTCATCAATCGTAGGTGAGATATGTCTTTCCCTCTGGATAGCGGTGTTGGGCAGGCGCATGTCAACACACAGTCTCACTTGATCAGGAGTCTTTGGTTTTGGAACTACCACAAGTGGAGAGACCCACGGAGTGGGACCAGTAACAGTTTCAATAACGTCCTCATCCATGAGCAATTGGAGTTCCTTTTCTACCTTCTGTCTCAGGTGAAATGGAATATGCCTGTGAGGCTGGGCTACTGGACGAACATTGTCATCCACATGAAGGTGTACTTGAGAGTCCTTTAGTTTTCCCAAACCACTAAATAGGGAGGGAAAGCTGTTCACCATAGTTTGTACATCCATATCCGCAGGGTCAGTTATGGTATGAATAATCTGGATGAGCCCTAGCTCCAAGGCAGTGTGATAGCTGAGAAGACATCCTCCCGATCCTTGTAATGTGTGGAAAGTGGTTTCTGCCTGTTTTCTTTATATCTAATTTCAGCATCAAATTGTCCCATTATAGCTAGAGGTGTTTTAGATCCATAAGGAAAGATTTTAGTCTGCACTTGTTGTAAGACTGGCCTTGTTTTCAATTGTTCATATGTAGTGCCATCTATGATATCCACTGAAGCTCCTGTATCTATTGTAAAGGTAATGTCAGTGTTGCAGATTGAGAGTGTAACACAGGGAGACTGTACTGAACCAGTGACAGAGGTAGTGAACACATAGTTCTCAGTCGCAGACATTTCTTCTGTGTCCTGATTTATCACTTTTACATCTGCAGATTTTGTCATAGGCAGCGGAGGCTTGTAGTGCGCTGATTTGCAAACAGCTGCAAAATGATTCCCTTTTCCACATTTACTGCAGGTTTGTCCCATAGCTGGACATTTGTTCTGGTGGTGAGGGAAATCCTGTCCACATCTATAACATTTCTTCTGTTTCTGGGCTTGTTTGTCTGGTAAATTTTTCTGTTTGAGATTATGCACATGTAATTTATCCCCATTCTCCATTACGGTAGCCTGATGATCTGCTATTTTTATAGCACGGGCCATTTTGAGCAAATCATGTAGAGAGATATCCTGCTGCAGAGCCTTACGCCTTAGGTTATTAGACGAGCAGGTGACAATTATTTGAGTTAAGATTTCATCATCTACATCTGTAAAGGCACATCCATGTGCTAACTCTTTCAGCCGTGTGACATAAGTGTCTATGGACTCTTCTGGAAGCTGCTTGGCAATCCTGAATTTATATCTTTCATATCTGATGTTCTGTTTGGGGTTGAAATAGCCAGTGAGAGCTTTAGTGCAGTTGCTGTATGTGTCTGTTTCTGCTGCAGGTAACGTACTGTATATGTCATAGACTCCTGTGCCTGCACAATGCAGGAGCAAAGCTCTCTTTCTTTTCTCCTCCTTTATGTCCATGGCTTCTAGGAAATTCTCAAATCTGTTTAGCCATTTTCTCCAGTTATGGGAGAGATTAATGACATCAGTCATATCAAACTGTGGGAATGTGTGCAAGTAGTCAGCCATGATAGAGTCTCTCAGTGGTGCTGGCGTGTGAAGCGGTAAAATAGAGTCCGTACTCACAGCAGTAGGTGATTATATCCCATCCTCATCGCCAGTTGTAATATCCACACGTTATGAAGAATTCAAGGTATTAAACTTTAGATATGTTTTATTCTTCGTCCTCCAGCACACAGCATAACAGTTGCATTCCCATGCTACCAGAAGTGAAACTGAAACTTCCCTTCTCATCCCTCTTGTCTCCACCCTCCAAGTCCCATAAGTCTGGCTTGCTTAAAGATACAGATCTAATTATTATACATTACAGGAATAGAGCATTTACAGCTTTCTATTCCTCCGGTTTCTGTTGCAGGACCATCAGTGTCCGTACAGCCTTGGATACTGGGCTCCAGATCATGCGTTATAGCTGGGAATGAGCGTGAACTCTCTGCTCAATCTCCCAGCTCCTCTCCTCACGACCACACACGTTGCCCTCCTCACACAAACTGACTAAATTTCCCCTTCCTGGCCCCCAGAGAGCAGCTCTTCCCCCAGTTTTGGGTTCAGAGCTCTCTTTGCTGGCCTGGAGTGGGAGCTGTGTTGTGTGTTGTGATTAACTGACAGAGAGACCCTTCATTGCTTCCAAGCATGACATCACACTCCCTAGGAGGAAGGCAATGCCATTGTGGTGACCATACTCCTGGGGGCGCCACAGCCGCAGCTTATAGGGCTAAAATGAGGCGACAGACTCCCTTTAACTGAATTAGCAGCGGGGGCGGAGAATGTCAGGAACTCATGAATATTCAGGACTCGTCATTATGTGCTGGAGCTTCCAATAAAAGATATTGGTACAACTGAATGACCCAGCTTTCTGCTATGGGGATCTGTCACTAGTTTGTTACCCTTAGTTAGGACACCATGAAATCAGTAACAGATTCCCTGTAACAGAATCCCTGGATATCACCTTTAGAGTAGCTACACACTAGCGAGTCCACTCCAGGATGCCCACTGCTTGTATCCCACAGTGGACCTGCTCTGGAGGAGGATCGTGCTAACATTATACTGATATATAATACTGGGTAAATTATATACAATGTTATGAGTCAGAGTGAAATCCTTCAAGTGTATTGGACACCTCTTTAAAGGCTGTCAGCACAGAATGGCTGTTCAAATCAAGCACTCCTCATAGCCCTCCATATATTAAAATACACTCAGTCCTCCATATAATATAATACACTCCTCCATATATTAAAATACACTGCTCAGTCCTATATAGTATAATACACTCCTCATAGTGCCCCATATAGTTTAAATACAACCCCTTGCTAGAATTATGGAATCACCGACCTTGGAGGATGTTCATTCAGTTGTTTAATTGTGTAGAAAAAAAGAAGATCACAGACATGGCACAAAACTAAAGTCATTTCAAATGCCAACTTTCTGGCTTTAAGAAACACTAAAAGAAATCAAGAACAAAAAATGTGGTAGTCAGTAATGGTTACTTTTTTAAACCAAGTATAGGGAAAAAATAATGGAATCACTCAATTCTGGGGAAAAATTATGGAATCATGAAAAACAAACCAACAAAAAACCACTCCAACACATTATTCACTAGTATTTTGTTGCACCACTTCTGGCTTTTATAACAGCTTGCAGTCTCTGAGGCAAGGATTTAATGATTGTCAAACAGTACTCTTCATCAATCTTGCTCCAACTTTCTCTGATTGCTGTTGCCAGATCAGCTTTGCAGGTTGGAGCCTTGTCATGAACCATTTTCTTCAACTTCCACCAAAGATTTTCAATTGGATTGAGATCTGGACTATTTGCAGGCCGTGACATTGACCTTATGTGTCTTTTTTCAAGGAATGTTTTCACAGTTTTGCTCTATGGCAGGATGCATTATCATCTTGAAAAATGATTTCATTATCCCCAAAACATCCTTTCAATTGATGGGATAAGAAAAGTGTCCAAAATATCAACATAAACTTGTGCATTTATTGAAGATGTAATGACAGCCATCTCCCCAGTGCCTTTACCCTACATGCAGCCCCATATCCTCAATGACTGTGGAAATTTGCATGTTCTCTTCAGGCAGTCATCTTTATAAATCTCATTGGAACGGCACCAAACAAAATTTCCAGCATCATCACCTTACCCAATGCAGATTTGCGATTCATCATGGAATATGACTTTTATTCAGTCATTCACAGTCCACGATTGCTTTTCCTTAGCCCATTGTAACCTTGTTTTTTCTTCTGTTTAGATGTTAATGATAGCTTTCGTTTAGCTTTTCTGAATGTAAATCCCATTTCCTTTAGGCGGTTTCTTACAGTTCGGTCACAGACGTTGACTCCAGTTTCCTCCCATTCGTTCATTTGTTTTGTTGTGCATTTCCTGTTTTGGAGTTTTGGAGACATATTGCTTTAAGTTTCCTGTCTTGACGCTTTGATGTCTTCCTTGGTCTACCAGTATGTTTGCCTTTAACAACCTTCCCATGTTGTTTATATTTGGTCTAGATTTTAGACACAGCTGACTGTAAACAACCAACATCTTTTGCAGCATTGCGTGATGATTTACCCTCTTTTAAGAGTTTAATAATCCTCTCCTTTGTTTCAATTGACATCTCTCGTGTTGGAGCCATGATTCATGTCAGTCCACTTGGTGTAACAGCTCTCCAAGGTGTCCTCACTCCTTTTTAGATGCAGACTAACGAGCAGATCTAATTTGATGGAGGTGTTAGTTTTGGGAATGAAAATTTCCAGGGTGATTCCATAATTTTTTCCTCAGAGTTGAGTGATTCCATAATGTTTTCCCTATGCTTGGTTTAAAAAAGTAACCATTACTGACTACCACATTTTTTGTTCTTGATTTCTTTTAGTGTTTCTTAAAGACAGAAAGTTGCCATTTGAATTGACTTTAGTTTTGTGCCATGTCTGTGATCTGCTTTTTTTCTACAAAATTAAACAACTGAATGAACATCCTCCAAGGCCGGTAATTCCATAATTTTTGCCAGGGGTTGTAGTATAATGCACCGCCAGTCATCCATGTAGTACAATTCACTTCCCATAGTATAATGAACCCCATAGTTCTTCATATAGTATAATGTATTCCCCATAGTCCTCGATACAGTATAATGCAGCCCACATATAGTATAATGCAGCCACCCCACAGAGCATAATGCAGCCCCGCCATACAATATAATGTAACCCCCATAGAATATAATGCAGCCCCCCTCTTGTAGTATAATGCAGCCACCCCTTAGAGCATAATGCAGCCACGCCACACAATATAATGTAACCCCCCATAGAATATAATGCAGCCAATGCAGCCCCTCCATAGAAAATAATGATAATAATAATTATATAGTATAATGTAGTCCCTCCATAGAATTCAATGTAGCCCTCCTCATAGTATAATGCAGCCCCAATAGAATATATTGTAGCCCCCTCATAAAGTATAATGAAGCCCCCATAAAATATAATCTAGCCCCCCATAGAATATAATGCTGCCCCCCATAGAATACTATGTAGCCTCCTCATATAGTATAATGTAGCCCCCTCATAGAGTATCATGCAATCACCCCCCATAGAATATAATAAATATAATACAGCCTCCTCATAGAATATAATGTAGCCACGAATATAATATAATACAGCCCACCTCCCCATAGAATATAATGTAGTCCCCCATATTATATAACACAGTCTCCCACCATAGAATATAATGTACCCCCCATGGTATATAACACAGCCACACATGGTATACAGCCCCACATGGTATACAGCACTGCCCCATGGTATACAGCACCACATGGTATACAGCCCCAATGGTATACAGCACTGCCCCATGGTATACAGCACAGCCCCATGGTATACAGCACAGCCCCATGGTATACAGCACCACATGGTATACAGCACTGCCCCATGGTATACAACACAGCCCCATGGTATACAGCACTGCCCTATTTTTTTTTTTTTTTTAAACCAGTTATTTTTATTTAGGTTTCAAAAGATTTTAAACAATAAACAGTGGATATCAATATACATGTAACAATTCACATATCTTGTAGTAATACAATCAAAGCCATCCCCCCTCCCCCCTCCCCCAATACTCCTTATGCCGGGTATACTTGAGAGTCTTAGCAATCATATCACCGCCATCCAGGCGGACCATATTTTTTCGAAAGTTCTTTCACCATGCCTTCGCCTGTAAATGCTTTCCTCTAAATGCATTACCGTACGTATCTGAGCAATAAATTCCCTCCTAGTGGGGGGTTCCAAATCCTTCCATTTTCGTGCTATTAGTTTGCGTGCCACATACAGCAACCTCGCTATTGCCACCTTGTAATGTTCTGAGACAGGTATCCCATCCACCTTCCCCAAAACACACAGCACTGGATTCCTGTCGAGCGTACATGCATAAGCTCTCTCAATTTTGTTGATAACGACCAGCCAGTATGCCTCCAGCCGCGGACACGACCATAGCATGTGTAACAGTCCGGCCTGGTCTGTGCCACATCTAAGGCAGCTAGAGTCTCCCCTCAAGCCCGCCTTGAATAGGACCAGTGGTGTTTTGTATGTTCTATGTATTACATATAACTGGGAGAGCCGTGCCTGCTCGCTTAGAGAGATCTTCGGGACATATTCAAGAATAGCCTCCCATTGTTCTGTTGTGAGGGTACCCACCTCCCTCTCCCATTTACTGTTTGCAGTGAGGTGATTGTCCCCCAGATAGGAGTGTAGTAGATCATGATATATGCTCGATATAACTCCCCTCGTCCCTCCCTTCATACACACAAAGTCTAGTACAATGTCGCCCTGAACCGTCATGGCTCCCAATCTACACTGTGCCCTCCAAGCATGTCGAAGCATATAGTACTGAAACCCCCATACCGAAGGCAAATCAAATTCCTCTCTCAATGTCTCAAAGGTCTTCAGGTCCGTTCCACTCTGCAGCTGGCACACATATCTCACTCCTTTCGCCTTCCAATTGCCCATTTAACGCAGCTTATTAAGTTCCGGCAGATGCTCATTGTCCCACACCGGTGAGTACCTAGTCAGCTCATCCACCCCTCTGATCCTTTTAATGGTGTCCCATACCTTCTGAATCATGCCTATGGTAGGATATGGTGCTCCCAGTTTCTTAAAGGTACCATCCTCTAGACCCTGGATAAGTGGGCGTCTCCCCGTCACATGTACCAGCACCCGGTGAGCTGCTCCTCCACAATCGAGCTCTCTCCATCCCCTGACATGCTGGCCCTGTACTGCCAAGAAATAGACCCATGGATTTGGTGCGGCCAGTCCTCCCTCTTCCTTTCCTTTTTGCAGAGTTCCAAATTTAATCCGTGCCTGCTTCTTGCCCCATATCAAGGATCTGAAGATAGAAACAATGCCCCGAAAGTGTTTTTTTGGTAGCCATATCGGCGAATTGTGCAAAACGTACATTAGTTGTGGCATAAGGACCATCTTAATCAGGTTAGTTCTACCCGTTACCGTTAAAGCCAATTTGCACCATGCACCTCTTTTCCCTTTCAATTTCTCTAGCAGAGGAACCAAATTCAGACCCGTGAATCGGGACAGTGGAAGAGCTACCCATATCCCTAGGTATTTAAACTGTGAAACTAGCTGGAGTTGTTTCCCCCTCTCATCTATCTCCTCCGCTTCTATTGCTCTATCCACAGCCATGACATAAGACTTGTGCCAATTTATCTCCAGTCCCGAAATGCTCCCAAATTGTTTAATTACATCCATCGCGCACCCTAGTGTCTCTCCTGCACTTTCCAAAAACAACAGGATGTCGTCGGCATACAATGATATTTTTTCTTCCAGCTTCCCAAATTTAAATCCGACCACTCCCCTCTCAGCTCTGATCTTGGCCGCCAGGGGCTCCACTGCCACCGCGAACAATAGCGGGGACAGCGGACACCCCTGCCTTGTGCCCCTATGCAAGTCAAACATCCCGGAATGTTCTCCATTCACCTTAACTACCGCCTTTGGGGATGAGTACAATAACTTCACTCAGGCCATGAACGTGGGGCCGAATCCCATCAGTTCCATGATTTTCCATAAGTATTGCCATTCCACGCTATCAAATGCTTTCCTAGCGTCCAATGACATCACTATTCTCCTGCCACCATTATCAGCAGGCAATTGCATATTAAGAAATAATCTTCTTAAGTTAACAGCCGTGGAGCGGTTAGGCATAAAGCCCGACTGGTCCTCGTGTATAATGGTATGCGCAACCCCGGTGAGCCGGGTGGCCAGGATCTTAGCGAGTATTTTGACATCCGTTGTCAACAACGAAATGGGCCTGTACGACTCCGCATCCATGGGATCTTTTCCCTCCTTCGGCAGAACTACTATCACCGCTTCCTCCATTGATCTCGGCAGTGCCCCCGTCACTAAAGCCTCATCAAACACAGATTTCAATTTCGGAGCCAGCAGTTCCACTAACTCCCTGTACACCTCCCCAGGTAGACCATCAGCTCCCGGTGATTTGTTATTGGGCATAGACAGTATTGCACATTCCACCTCCTCCACACTCACAGGTTCTTCCAACCTCAACCTATCTTCGTCAGAAAATTTAGGTAGTGAAATGCCTTCCAAAAAATTCTTCACATCCCCCTCTGTGTCCCGTGCTCTCGAAGTGTACAGTGCCATGTAATATGCCTTGAAGACCTCAAGTATGTCCTTTGTGTCTGTCAGAGTCGCCCCTGTTTGATCTCTCAGTTTATACACCCTGGAAGACTCCCTTTGTGCCGCAGATATCACCGCCAACAAGTGACCTACTCTCTCTCCTTCTTCAAAGAATTGGGCTTGCTGAAATGCCCTTTTCCTCTCAGCTTGCATCATGTGCAGTTTATCAACTGCCTCCTGAGCCAATTTTAGTCTATTGTGAGCTTCACTTGTTGGCGCCAAAATCATGTCTGCCTCCGCTCTTGTCAGGTCATCCTTTATTTGTTGATCTGCCAATTTAGTTTTGGTCTTACACCTCGCAATCTCACTTATAAAAAGTCCCCTCGTAAACGCCTTCATGGCATCCCATACCATTGTGGCCTCAGTACTCCCTTCGTTCATTTGGAAGAAGTGCTCTAGCTCTTTGGCTATGCCACCCATGTCCACCACTTTAAGCCACGTCGGGTGAAGACGCCAACCTCCCCTCTGACCCTGAGCAGATCTCACCAGAAGCGTGACCACCATAGGACCATGATCCGAGAGAGTCCTCTGTAGGTATTCCACCTCCCCCACCATCCCGTCCATAGCGGTATCCCCCAAAGCCAGGTCTATCCTCGACAGTGTTCCATGTGTTGCTGAATGACATGAAAAAGTCCTCTCACCCTCATTTCGTACTCTCCACAGATCTACCAGCCCAAGTTCCCCTACATACTTGCCAAAGGCAGTCATCCTGTCCTGTCCAGCTTCCGTACCTGCCGGTCTTACTTTATCCCAATAATCATTCATAGTGTTGTTAACATCTCCCATAATCAACAGCGGAGTCTCCCCCCATCTGCCCGTCAGTTCCAGTACTGCTTGTAGTTTCTTTTTAGAGTAAGGTGGAGGGATATATAAAGCCACTAGAGTACGAGGAATAAGTAGAATGATATGTCTTTATCATCCAGGCTCTTGACAACCAGTGCATAGTGTCTCTAGTGAGATGTGTCTCCTGCAAGCACGCGATCATAGGTTCACAGGATTTGATATGATTCAGAACAGCCGCCCTCTTAACCTTATCAGATATACCACGTACATTCCAACTTAACATCCGAACAGTACGGTTATTTATTGTGCATTAGAAAGAACAATCCATCATCATCAAGTAACATCATTACATTGTGGTCCCAATCATATCCGGTCAAACAGCATGAAAACCCCCATCTCCCTACAAATCCGCCCCACCCACCTCCCCCCATCCCTCTCCGCTTCCCCTCCCCCCACCCTTCCCCTTTTGCAGTTGTCACTCTCTCCCCAATGTGAGAGTGGGAGCTCAAAGAACCTGAGCAACTTCTCAGTATTCCGCACTTCAACATGCGTCGTGTCCTCCTCCATCATTGGCAGCCTCTCCGCCATATTGTCAACAGTATGCATAGTCCCGAACCATTAGTCAAACAATTAACCATAATACGTAGATCCCAGTGGGGAGTTCTCCCCCTCCTCTGCGCTCCTATTTCGCAGAGTAAAGCAGCGCCACAACCCTGTCCAGTGATCAGTCTAGCAGGGTCATGTGGTCATATTGCCATTATCTTCTCTCAATTTGCTCCGGTTGCGCTCCAACCACGAAGCAACCTCAACCGGTGACGGGAAAAAAAATGACCTTTCCAAAAGCTTCCACTCTTAATTTAGCAGGATAAAATGTAGAGTATTTCAAATGCAAAGAGCGGAGCTGTTTCTTCACGTCGCCATACTGCAGTCGCAACTTTTGCGCCTCGGCTGAGTAATCCGGGTATATTTCGATTCGTTTGCTCTCCAGGTTAAGATCTGTCAACTTTCCAGCCTTTCGTAAGATAGTGTCCCTGTCTCTGCAATTCAGGATTCTGGCTAGCATCGTGTGAGGTCCATCTCCCGGCACTGGGGGTCTCATGGGTACGCGATGGGCACACTCCACCGCAAACACTCTCGACAAGTTATCAGCACCAAACTTGTCTAGCAGCCAGGTTTCAATAAAGGTTGTGGGGTCAGCACCCTCAGCTCTCTCAGGGATGCCCACAATGCGCAAATTGTTCCTACGTGACCGGTTTTCCAGGTCATCATTTTTATTGGCTACTACCGTGATCCTCTGAGTGTGCTGTTGTTGTGTCTTTTGCACTGAGGTTAAGTGATCTTCTGTTACACCAACTCTGTCCTCCACCTCAGTTAATCTGGCTGTAACTTTCTGCATAGATGTTTTTATGCCTCCCATTTCTTTTTTCAAGCAATTCACCTGCTTTGTTAGAGAAGTTAAGGCAGTCTTGCAGTATAAGACAGCTTGGAATACATCCCGCAGGGTGGGCTCTGCTACATCTGCACTTTCAGCTGACTGCACAGTGTCACCATCCCCCTCTTCCTCCTGCTCCAGCTCTGCATTCAGCACAGGCATCTCCTCATCGTCTTCCTCCTCATCTCTGTGCTTCTCACTCCCTCCATTTCCTTCTTCATCTGTCTCTATGCCCCTCACATACCTGTTCTGGCAGAAGCTCGCCCCTGACTCCTGGGACCTTCAGACATCTGATCCTGGTAAAGGAATTCGCTGGTTCGGGCTCTGTGCAGGATAATTGAGGCTAATGGTGGCAGAGAAGCACAGTCACCCGACTTCTCACATCAAGAGCTAGGCCCCGCCCCCGGCAAATGAACAGCACTGCCCTATGGTATGCAGCACAGCCCCATAGTATACAGCACCACATGGTATACAGCCCCATGGTATACAGCACTGCCCCTTGGTATACAGCACCACATGGTATACAGCCCCACATGGTATACAGCACTGCCCCATGGTATACAGACCCACATGGTATATAGCCCTGCCCCATGGGAAACAGCACCACATGGTATACAGCCCCATGGTATACAGCACAGCCCATGGTATACAGCACAGCCCCATGGTATACAGCACCACATAGTATACAGCCCCAATGGTATACAGCACTGCCCCATGGTACACAGTACAGCCCCATGGTATATCACACAGCCCCATAGTATACAGCACCACATGGTATACAGCCCCATGGTATACAGGGCAGACCGCAGGACAGAGGGAGCCTGGAGAGAAGAGAGTGAGACTGTGTCACACTCACTCATCACACCACACAGCCGGCAGGACAGCGGGAGTCGGCAGAGCACAGCTGAGACTGAGAGAGCCTGAGGTCACGGACAGGACACAGAAACTCTACACTACTCACCACACAGTCGGAGCCAGCAGTACAGAGTGGGAGGCAGGCTGGGAGCAGCTGGGAGAGCAGAGGCGTCACGAGATTAGCCAACCAGGCAGCCAGCAACAGAGCGGGAAAGGAGAGCGCGGGGTGTGTCACCGCCCATAAAGAACGGCAGAACGCAAGGTCCTTTCTGTGGAGTGGAGCAAGCCATGGTCGCCTGACACCGCGTCAGAGAGAGGCCGGTACATGCGCGCGACTCTGCAAAGTCTGGGATGCACTTTTAAAGGGCCAACGCTTTTAAAGGGGCCGCGTTTTTAAAGGGCCCCAGAGACCTATTTTCCCTCTCATCGGGACCCACCGGGCATTTGCCCGCTACCCCGCCAGGCCAGACCAACACTGTATACGTCTGATTGTGTAAGGAGATTCCACACACATGCTGTTGCGGTGTCGGATTGGGGTGCCAAGGGCCCTCCAGTAATATTGACTTTGGGGGGGGCACTTTTCATCTGCATACAAATATTACACTACCCTTGTTCACAAACGTACCTACTGTATATCAATTTTTATTGCACACAATAAGGTTCTTTATATGTTAACCTTCCCTTGCTGTTAAGGTTATACAGAACGGCTGATCCTAACAGGTAAATTATGAGCTGTATCAATCGGCTGGATTTTTAAAGTGCAAACAATAGTGCCACAATACTTGTAAGGCCGGGATCACACATGCGAGGAATATAGCCGAGTCTCACATGTTAATACCCGGCACTGCCGTCGGCACTCGGAAGCGGAGCGTGCGGCCGCAGAGCAATACATGTGGCCGCACGCTCTGCTCCCGAGTGCCAGCGGCAGTGCCGGGTATTAACATGCGAGACTTGGCCGTATTCCTCGCATGGGCGATGCCGGCCTTAATGTCCTAGTGGACTGAGTAATTAAATGCATGGCAAATACAAGAGGGCCACTAGTTGATAACCAATACATGCTCAGCTCAGACAGATTAGGCCAACACCTCATACACTAGAGTAGTGAATAGCAGCAAGTATGGTAAAGAGGTAGATGAAGCGTAATAATATGTATATAGGCAGAATAGGGTATACAACCTGGCAGTGCAGTACTGAGCCCCTTGCTGCAACTCAATACAATAGCAAGAGTATACCTCCCGTGCAGGCAGCCATTTTTGCATTCGTTTCCCCTTTATGTTGATCTGTATTTGTTATATTTGTTTCCATAAAGAATGTATCACTTTGCCTGGCACAGGCTTCCTTGCCCTGTAGCTGGGTTGATATAGTGATGGAAGTGCCACAATTCTAGGGCTTTTCGTGGGTTAAATCTGTGCTCGAATTGGTTGCTAAGAGTCAATAGGTTTGATTGGGCCTCAAAACTGTCCAATAGAAAAAAGTCTCTGTACCCCCATGGCTACCAATCAGAGTTAGGCTTTCATATCCTAACGTGTGTTAAGAAAATAAAATCTGTGCTGTGATTGGTTAATATTATTTCATGTAACACGATGGGGGGTCACCTGATAATGAGAAAATGATAGGTAATGACTGTGGCCGGTCACCTAGCAACACACGGTTTGCGTAACGGCCAGGATGCTAGCTGCGTCATTAGCAGCAGCGGGATTAGAGTGGTATCGGTCCCCCCGGCCATGGCGGAGGAAGGTGATGACGGTAACATTCCAGTGTTCCAGTATCACCTGCCAACGCCGGCTCATTCTGGCCGCAGACACAAATGTTACTACACAGAGGGGCGTATGGCGGGCAGTGTCCCACACACCTCCGTATCGCGCCCCCCGGATTGGTGGAATGGTAACATCCACTCTGACGTCACAGAGTGGGCGGGGTCGGTGTGTCCCGTAGTAGCCTATGAAATCCCGCTGTCAACACATTGTGCTGGGTCATCAGGCAACAAAGAACTGTGAGCGGAGGCAGAGCGCAGCGCCGCATCAGTACCGCATCCCTGCCGCAGCCCAGCATCTCCAGACATGGCGCTCCGTTCCGGCATCCTACAGCTGCTCAAGAAGACGAGCAACACCCAGAGCCTGCAGAGGAAGACGCTGCACTCCATAGCCATCATCGGGGCGCCCTTCTCCAAGGGGCAGGTGAGGTGTCACCGTCACATCACACTGCAGCTGGGGGAGACTGGGGGCAGGAGGGGGAAACTGGGGGGCTGTAGGGGGGAGACGGGGGGCTGTGGGGGAGACTGGGGCAGTATGGGGAGACTGGATGAAAATGGAGGCAGCAAGTGGGGATGGGGGTAGCGGAGGGGAGAATGGGGGCAGTAGCCCTGTGATCTATGGCTAACATGTCTGATCACACCAGATAGAGAGGAGGGGAGAGATAGACGGAAGGTAGAAAGAGACTGCTGGATGAGAGACAGGTGAGAAAAGCATCGGGAGGCGAGAAGTGTACAGAGCCTGCTTGAGAGGAGGGGTCAGGAGGTTACATGTATAGGAAAGGAGTAATTGTCAGCAAGACAAGGTCTGTATGATCGGCCGGATCTTGCATCCATATTATCTATCTATAATCTCTCTATCTCATATCTAATTCTTTCTCTCGCTCTCTTTTTTTTCCTCTGTCACTCATTTTTTTCTCTCCATCTCTTTCTCGATCTCTCCTTTTTCCTCTCTCTCCATCACTTCTTTTTTTTCATCTGTCACTGTCTCTATTTCTTCCTTTTCTCTCTCTGTCTCGATCTCTCCTTTTTTTTCTCTGTCTCGATCTCTCCTTTTTTTCTCTCTGTCTCAATCTCTTCCTTTTTTCTCTCTGTCTCGATCTCGTACTTTTCTCTCTCTGTCTCGATCTCGTACTTTTCTCTCTCTGTCTCGATCTCTTCCTTTTTTCTCTCTGTCTCGATCTCGTACTTTTCTCTCTCTGCCTCGATCTCTTACTTTTCTCTCTCTGTCTCGATCTCTTCCTTTTTTCTCTCTGTCTCGATCTCGTACTTTTCTCTCTCTGTCTCGATCTCTTCCTTTTTTCTCTCGGTCTCGATCTCTTACTTTTCTCTCTCTGCCTCGATCTCTTACTTTTCTCTCTCTGCCTCGATCTCTTACTTTTCTCTCTCTGTCTCGATCTCTTCCTTTTCTCTCTCTGTCTCGATCTCTTCCTTTTCTCTCTCTGTCTCGATCTCTTCCTTTTCTCTCTCTGTCTCGATCTCTTCCTTTTCTCTCTCTGTCTCGATCTCGTCCTTTTCTCTCTCTGTCTCGATCTCGTACTTTTCTCTCTCTGTCTCGATCTCGTACTTTTCTCTCTCTGTCTCGATCTCGTACTTTTCTCTCTCTGTCTCGATCTCGTACTTTTCTCTCTCTGTCTCGATCTCGTACTTTTCTCTCTCTGTCTCGATCTCGTACTTTTCTCTCTCTGTCTCGATCTCTTACTTTTCTCTCTCTGTCTTGATCTCTTCCTTTTTTTCTTTCCGTCTCGATCTCTCCTTTTTTCTCTCTGTCTCGATCTCTTCTTTTTCTCTCTCAGTCTTGATCTCTCCTTCTTTTTCTCTCTCTGTCTCTATCTCTCTTCCCTGCTTCATTATAGGAGTCTCGCCATGTAGGATAAGTGATTCCCCTATTATGGGTAAATGTTGGTGTTGCTATTTCTGGGATTCAGACAGGGCAGATATTACATCAGTGTTACATCAGGCGTTTCTCAGCTTTTTTTGGTAGGACTCACTTTAGACATTGCAGACAGGACTAAGCGCTATTTCACCATATAATCAATATAGTGTAATGTGAGAAAAGAGCAGTAAACTTAACTTTCAGTAAAATCAATCATTCTTATGCTAGATGCCCCTCAATGCCCCTACTAAAATACTCCTTAAAGGTTTAGGATGTCTGTCTAATCCTAATATTAAATTGCTCCTTTTTAACATTAATTAGGTTGGGAAACTTTCAAAAGGGAATACACAACCATTCAAATGTGTTTTTTCATAGCAAGTTGACCAGCCTCATCAGGTCCAAAGTAATGTATTTTATAGTTTATGCAGTTTTTAATGTGAAATTCGGCGACCAATAAATCCACTGCAGTAGTCGGGTCCGAGGATGTCCTGCTTCTGGGACCCTATATGTGACAGAAACCTATCAGTAATTTCCCTACAGTGCCTCCGCAGGTGAAACAGAGCATTACAGGGTGATTTGTCAAAAAAAAAAAAAATTCTCACCAGTGTAATAAACTTAGGGCACAAAGATGTATTAAAACTACAACTTGTTTGAAGTTTAGGAAATGAGAAAAAATGAGAATTTTCAGTCTGGTATCTAGAAAGTCTCCAAGGTAGGAAATATTACTGCGCAGTGAAAATCTGCTGACGCCGACTTCATCCCCAATTTATCTCATCTCCCATTGGAATCAATAGAAGGTGGGGATTTTGTCTTTAGAAGTTCTTTGCACTTTTCATGCATTTTCCTCCAACCTGTAACTTGATTCCAAGGTGAACGTTCTGCTCCTAGATCCTATTTTCCTCTGATGTCGGCACTAATGCATCTAATTATAGAAGGCTTGTGCAATTGTAATGGGCAATGTCACAGACATCCAGCTGCTGTTGCATATTCATTTCGCTTGGCACGGAGAGGAAACTCTGCAGGAAGGAGAAATTGCATTGTCATGGACAGACTGATGCTGCCAAAATGGGGATCCAGTAATAAGGAGTTGGCCTCACTTCTCAGATATAAGAACCTGTGCTCTTTTGGGAATGTTTTCTATAAGATTTTGACAGCGCTTTGGGAAATTTTTGAACATTTGTGGGTGTTGGGGAGAGGTCGGGCTCACATCTCCGTTCTAGGTCCAAACATAAGTGTTGGATGGGGCTGTGTGTGGCCAGTCATGTTCTTCCATGAAGCTCTCCCCTCTATGTCTTTAGCCTAGGGACCTTGCTCACTAAAGAACCGTTCCCATAAAGCTATAAACTACATTTATGCAAAATTGTCTTGTGAGATTTTCTACGATCATCTGTCATTGAGTCAGTCACACATGGACATGCTCCATTCAGCCCATGTCCTCGTATGACCGGAGCTGAAGAGGTTGACTGATTTCATGTTTTGGACAATGTACTGGAAGATGAGATATTACTGGACCTTGTAAGACGTACCCTGCCAAATGGTGAAATAGTTGCCAAGACTCCTCTTCAGTAAATGCTGTGGATGGGTCATCGTTCCACCCGATGAACCATCAAAAGTCCGGCCAATGTCTTTCTCATTCACTGTTTTTTTACTTTGCCTCCCAGATACTTAACAACTTTTTAGAGATGGCCACATATGATGAACGGGACCATCCCTGTGGGTCACAATTCCCAGTGTCTACCTCTTAGGTTGGCGGATATCCGATATTTGAGTTTATTCTTTCTGGATGATATAGACGACCAAATGTCTAGTCAGCTTCCTCTATTCCTGCCGGTCTACCTACCCATACACAAACTACAAAAACAAGAGAAAAGAGTTTTTTGCTAAAAACGTATACTTTTTATTAGGAAGACATTTCTAAAATATCTGAGTAGTCAGAAAACACATAAGATGACAAATGACAGCACACTGGCAACCTAGCAGTGCGTATAGCAGAATAGGTACAGAAAAAGGATCAACAGTCAAAAAACCCACATTATAAACAAGAACCTAAGTTAGGATGAGATGATAAAACAGAGCAAAATAACTGATTTTGTACTGTTTTATCACTTCATCATCACTTGTGCACTGGCACTTTAATTACTGCCTGCATCACATTAAACACTCCCCCACATTGATATACTTGTTTTCTTATGGGATTTGATGTGCGAGCCACTCCACCCCATGGTGACGCATATCTGCTTTGCGTACATTCACAGACTACATTGATGTCTGCGCGGTTGGCACATGTGGCGCCGTGCGCATGCGCCGATGAGAGCGGATGCTATTAGTTATTTGGCAATCACATGATCACTAACTACGGTATTTAAGGAGCTGTAGGATAATGGCATGCAAGATCATCATATGTGAAACGCGCATTGAAGATATGCATTTGTGGTGACCCTGCTTTGTGCTTTATATTATGGGTAAGAGTTTTTTTTCCATATACATTTTAATAGGTCCATGTCTATAACATAGGTTTTTGACCACTGTGTCCATTATTTGTAAACCTGATCCTTTTTGTGTACCTATTCTTTTTCACTGTAGGCACTGCTAGGTTGCCAGTGTGGCATCAGATCGGCATGTCCAGCTCACTGATGGTTTCTCGGTTATTTCATTCTGCAGCCAGCAACACACAGTGCAACATGTTTAATGAAACCCAGTTGTAATTAGTAGACCCAAATACATACCTTTTTTAAGTTAAAAAGAAATTTGTCCTGAAAGGTGGACAACCCCTAGCAGCCTGTTTTATGTTTATTTCTTTACTACGTTCCTCAGCTTCTATTGCTTAAGCCAAACTTATTGGGGTTTCACAATCAGCGCGAACATTGGGAAATTTTCTCTGGCCAAACATAAATGGCCAACCATTAGGAAATACGTCACGTCCGTCATTGACGAAGGCTTCCTGATGGAGTGTGTTAGGTGTTACTCCATCCGCGGCCTGACTCACCCTCGTATAGGAAGGACTTGTTCTACACCAGTAATCTGACTCGCTTACTACATGACTAATCTACTTTATTTTAGGAAGTGGCGTTCTGGCAGCCGCATTTCCAGTTTGGCCGGTATATTGGTACACGTCGGTCCTCGGCTGCATTACTGGCTCACAGTCTTTTGGACATATAGATATAGTAACACTAAGAATAAGGCTTTTTTAAGGGCTAAAAAAAATCTTTATTTCAGTACATTAAAAGTAAAACACAAGTAAGTGTAATATATATATATACATATATATATATATATATATATATATATATATATATATATATATACACACACACAATTTATTTATTATATGGTGATTGGGCGGATGTAAGTCCAAGAAGAAGGGTGGTTAATCTAAGAAAAAAAAAAAAAGGTTGACTTTTCCAGAAACAGCGCCACACTTGTCTAATGGTCTATATTAGTTATTGCAAGTGGATGAGGCAGAGATAGACCCCTTTGTCTAAACGATTTTGCTCATGATCAGAAATTGGTAAAATTGAAAAGTGCTCATAAAAAACAAACAAGCAACTTTGCAATGTACCTCTTATTAAAAAGCCTCTCCGTTCTCAAGAACTAGTGTAGTGTTGGGCTGCAGCGGCGGCCGGTAACCGATCAGAGGTGGTCGGTTTCCTAAGCACTGAAAGCTCTTGTAATTCTATTTCCTATAGATCTTGTAAGCGCTGCTCCGAGCTCCCCGGATCTTCAGGATCTGGCCAGATTCCGCATCCCTGAGCTGCAATGCTACCGCTACTTGCAGCATTAGAGATGGCGCAGTTCAGCGCCCCACCATACCACTGGCCTGAACAGACAATGCTCAGGAAGCACATGGTCATCAGCAACCAGTGTGACCCCATTCCCCTGCATTATGCTGCACCAATCTATTGGCCATGCAACCTGTGTCCCTTCCAGAGTCTCTGTGTAGCCCAGGCTTTGGTTTGTACTTTTTAACACTAGTTCTATGGAATAAATTCAGTCAGCCATACTTGTCAACAGGCCCGATTTTTAGCCAGGATAATCCCAGGAACCGAACCACAGAAGGTAAGGTTCATACCAAAAAATGGGTGTGCGGGGGCATTTTGAAGGCTTAAATGTCTTAATTTGGGACATCAAAATATTGGTATCATTGGTTGTCCTCTGTCCAGTCTGAAATGACTGATAAGAGGGAGTAATATAAGATCATTCAGCCTCTCAAAAAATGAAGATAGATAGGCCTTATGTCTGGAGGAGCGCCATCAGTGAGGTGCATGGAGGTGACCGAGGTACAAAGCTGGAAGCCTTTTATAGGGCTCTACATATAAGTAGTCGGCTGGTTGTGAAGGCTTGGAGGGATATGGCGAGGGGGCACATTTTGCTATAGTTGGATCCGTGCTCTCAGGACTCCATGGTTGAGGACCTGGAATGACTCCCTAGCCATGTCTCACTATCGTGCTTTATCTCCTGTAGGGCCGTAGAACATCCCGTCCAGCTCCTCTTTTCGTGGCATTTTGCGTAGTTCGTTACATAGGAAGGTCATTTCAGATTACCGCTTCTTCTCTCCGTAAACTTATCTTCCATTCAGGGCCAAGCTTCATGGGACACAGAGTTCAAGTTACAAATGCCTACAGCAGACATCATCCTCACTCCCAGGGACCGTTCCTACACAATACCCAATTGTTCTGGAAAGAGAAATATTTTGGACCAGAGCTGGGAACATTTTGTAATGCTGTGCTGTTCTGGGATAAAAGAACCTTTAAAAAAACAAGTTAGATGAATGAATATACACCATAGACTGCAATGAATTACTGTGAAAGCTGGCGTGTTTCCTGGTATAAAACTGGGGGATGTATAGGGTTAGTCCCAAGATTACAAGTTATCCATAGGATAGAGTAAGACGTATGGATCAGTCAGACTCCCAGTGATCCACTCAGTATTGGGGCTGTGCTTTCATGTATTGGGTATGCTCAGTCTCTGCACCATTCATCGCCTATGAGACTGCCGGAGAAAGCTTAGCACAGTGCTTGACTATTTCTGACAGTCCCATAGTAAGTGAATGGAGCAGAGGTTCACAAGCTCAATCTCTGCACCATTCATCGCCTATGGGACTTTCTGAGAAAGCTGTATTTAGTGCTCGACTATTTCTAACAGTTCCATAGTTAATGAATGGAGCAGAGGTTCACATGCTTGATCTCTCTTTGAACAGACTTCTTTTGCAGAGGTTTTTTTTTGGAGAGGAAAGTTTTGGAGGAGTTTTGAGTATTTGGGGAAGATTTTTCCACTCGGTGTGAACACCCCATTTAAATGATTATTAAGTCTTTCCCAAGCGTTTTTTGGTTTTTTTTTTAAAGGATCCACTCAAAAAACCCCTCCTTTGACCAATGAAAGAGTCAGATATGATTACAGTGGCTTCTGGCTTCTTTCAGGGCTTGATCAACTTTCACCTCAACCCTGTACTGCAACTAGAGGAGCCACTGTAAATGGGTGATGCCCTACCTACACAACACGTTCTCTCCTGCTATGAGAAGACACACAGTCTGAGTGATCAGGCAGAGTGTGAGTGCTCTGCCTTATCATTAAGGAAGCAGTCAGGGAGTTTGGGAGTCTTCCTAACTGCAGACTACAACACTCCGGGGCTTTTTAACAAGATTTTTTTTTATTTGGAGAGTCAGGGAAACAGCAAGTTCTGTATTAACCAGCTTTAGTCATTCAGGTTCAGCAAGTTGCATGTAGGGAACACCCAAACAACCGTGATCAGTCCTATCATCCATTATTCTACACTCTACTCGTCCATTCGTTATTTATACTTAATCATACTTTTTGGATAATCATAAAATAAGCACCAGGCATAATAAGAGCTGTCAGCAGCAACATAACCTATAAACCCCATCATGGTTCCGGTGCATCAGTGATCTAAAACCTGTGCACTTTATTTTTTTTTAGAAATGGCAAGGGGTAGAACACGGACCAGCAGCTATCAGAAGTGCCGGACTGATTGAAAGATTGTCAAGCATTGGTAAGAATCTGCTTTTGATTTTAGGAGTATTCCACTCTTCAGAAAAGCTGAGTGTGACACGAATGACTCCCGAAAAAAAATGAATACCACCCTTACAGACCTGATGGAGCTCCTTCTGAAAACCTGGAAGCTTTGGGTCGATTTTGCTGATATTCCAGTTCTCCTTTCTTTATTCCTATCTTACCGACCGCCTTTTGGGCCACTCCCCCGCAGATCCGCCAAGACACTCCTTATGTCTTTATAAAGACTGTATCCTCTGGAAGAATTTCTTTATGTATATCTTATTAAATTAAATACTTCATGCATTTTATAAGATTGTTGCTTAAGAACCTGTCAAAAGTGACAAGGTTTTGCTCTTCCCGTTGCTCCCAAGTATTTCTGTGTCTGTGTTTTGTTTTTTTTTTAATAATTTATTATTTGGTTCCAGGGATGTGGATCTTTTTATTTTGTGCTAATTTTTATGGTGTTTAATAAAGGGGCATTACTCACAGGGTAATTATGCAGAGCAGTTTAAAGACACGCCCCCGGGGATCCTATGAGCTATACTTTTTGTAAAAACCATACATATTTCTGGAACCATGTGGTGAAATTAAAAAAACAAAGGCATACTCGGGATCAGTGGGTATAAAAGAAGAGCAAAAGCTGGTCACTTTTTGACCTGGTGACAGGACCTGTTTAAGTGAAAAATATCCACCTACTGTAGATCAGTGGTTTTTCCTGTTACTCCTGTTATTTGCAAGATCATTCCGGGAGGAGATGACTTAATCAGCAAGTGGGATGTGCACCCATCCAAGAGGGACTCACACTATTCTAAAAGTGATTGGCTAGTCAGGGTATAATTGATCATTTTTGAAGACTGGAATACTCATTTTAGCTTTAAAGAATATTACAACACAAATAATGAAATTTGTGTCCTGTTTTGGCAAACTCTTTTATGACTGGGGCTACTATTAAGAGTTTTGAGGAGCCCGGTAGCTATCAAGCCTTTGTTTTGTCCCCTAGGATGCAACGTATATGATGTTGGAGATCTGAACTTTGTCCAGGTCCCTGATGATGAACTGTACAATAACACCGTCAGATACCCTCGGACAGTTGGGCTTGCCTGTCATAGGTTGGCTAAAGAGGTGAACAGAGTAATCGGAGCCGGTCACACGTGTGTAACCCTAGGAGGAGATCACAGGTAAGTGTGAGGAGCATGTTACCCAACATTAGGTATAACTGTTTGTCACTGTGGCGGTGAGGCTTATATTTTTACTATGCATACTACTAACATCATTTGTTTTTTACTTTTTTTGTCTCAGTTTGGCCCTAGGCTCAGTCAGTGGCCATGCTCAGCATTATCCAGACCTGTGTCTAATTTGGGTGGACGCACACGCAGATATCAACACCCCACTGACAACGTCTTCTGGAAATCTCCACGGTCAGCCAGTGTCCTTTCTTTTAAAGGAGCTGCAGGACAAGGTATAACCACTGGTGATTAGAGATGAGCGAATTCATTCTCCAGACCCTGGTCAATCGTCCATGGCTACCATACCAGAGCCCTGCGGAACGCCTCCTACCTGCTGGCTTCCCGGCTCCTCTTTGCACTCCTGGCACAACGTCACGTGGCCACAATGACATCGCTCCAGGACTACAAATCAGAAGAGGAGCCAGGGATGCCGACAGGTAGGAGGCGTTTTGCAGGGCTGTGGTCCACAGTCGACTGACCGGGGTGCGGCAAATTGATTACTGGTGAAAAAAATTTTTCTCTTAAGGTAACTCTTCATTTTACCTAATCCAGTGAATGGGTATAACTTAAAGTGTTACTATCCTTTCACACAAAACCTCATCTAAGTTTAACCTGGTGCACATACCCATGTAATGTGTCCAGAAATGCTCCCATTTCTCATGCTGATTTTAGCGGAAGGTTTCTCTTTAGCATTCTGCCAGCACTGTAGGTGCTGGATCGTCTCTTTCCCAAATTCTATTGCTGCTGCCATTGTCCTATGGATTGCCTTCCCTGATTTAAAAGCCCACCTCTCTGCTACTGTTATGCCTGTATGCAATCTGACTGACAGTAGAGCAAGAGCAAGGAGGCAACGTCCCACCCCCTCCTCCTGTAGAGAGACAAAGATCCACACGCATCTTCCTGTAACCCATGTTGTATTGACGGATTGCACTAGACAACAGGCAGTGGACAGAAAGTTAGACAGATGGGAGACCCTGTAGTGGCCAGCAATTGGAAGTGATCTTTTCAGGGATAAGGCCACATATTTTTACATTAGGTGATTTGCAGACTTTCTATTTCTCACATTATCACATGAGATCAATATATCTGAGAGTACGGGGATAATCAAAGTAAAGCTCTGAGTAATTTTTCTTCATGAATAGTTTGGAGCTACTGGGGTCACTTAACAAGGCTGTTACTTTTTTCTCTCGGCCCCCCAAATGCCAGTTTCCAGGCTGCTCTGGTAATATATCATTTAAACCATATTTGTTGCATTATTTTTGCAGGTGCCTTTAATTCCTGGTTTCTCTTGGACAAAACCCTGTATTTCTACATCGGATGTTGTATACATCGGCTTACGAGACCTGGATCCAGCTGAGCAGTAAGTTGAGCAATGATTTGTTTTCTTTCCTTATTATGGGGTGCTATACGTTATAGAGGCATTGTAACCCCTTAATGGGAATCTGTCAGCAGATTTTTACCACTTAATCTGAGAGCAACATAATTAAGAGACAGACCCCGATTCCAGCAATGTGTCACTTACTGGGCTGTTTGCTTTAGTTTTGATAAAATCAGTGTTTTCTCAGCAGGAGATTATCACTAGAGGACTAGTTGTCTCATGCCATGTAGTCCTTCTGCTCTGTGCACCCCACGCCCACCACAATGTGCACAGAAATCTGCCAATCAGTGATGTGGGTGGGGTTACACAAAGCTTCACATTCAGAGCACTGCTAGATCTGCAGCAGAGAAACAGGTTTTTATCAAAACTGAAGCCGGCAGCCCAGTAAGTCATACATCACTGGAATCAGGGGTCTGCTCATGTACTATCCTGCTCTCAAATGCGGTAGCAAAAACCTAGTCACAGATTCCCCTTAAATGTTTTTTGTGACCATGACAGCAGTACATAGAACTTTTCAACAGGCAACCTGTTATTCAAAGAGGTTGACCCTTAAATGGTGTTTATTACCAATCCATCCTGACCAATTTAAGAAATAAGATCCCATTTCCTCCATGTGAAGAGCGCGTATTGCGCATGTGGCATCATCACTTCATTTCCTTCTATGGGAATGGTGGTGTGACCACCACTATTATAGACAGTGATTGGCGCAGTGGTCAGACTTGAGCACCACAGCTCCCTTTCCACATGGGACATTAGACCCCTCTTCTTCATATCCGTGAAGGTCTCAGAAGTTGGACTCCCACTGATCATAAGTTTATCAAATCTCCTGCGGAGAGGCGAGATCAAGGGTTTTTGTTTTAAATAAAGTGTGCCTACGGGATAAAATTTCTCCTTTTGGAGAGCAGCAAGTCAGTGTAGGGAGACTTATAGGCCATGCAGTGCTACCCTTGGAAATTAGATGTGCAAATATTCTCTTCAGAAAGAAACATCAGTACAAAAAATGGAAGGATCTAGCGATGTCGGGTGACGGTTAAAAACAAATATTTATTGTCAAAATGGCATTAAAATATTCTCAAGGCACAAAATGTCTGGCAACACTGCATGGAAACACAGATCTACGCACTTCGACGTAAGGTCTTTATCAAGATCTCTCTTCAGAAGGAAAGATGACAGAAACCGTAGCGTCGCCTAATAGCAGTAGAACTCCTAAAAATGAATATTGACCCTTCAAAGGGGACTTGCCACATGACTTAGGATAAGAAGCCAAATCAGATAGCCTTATTTGAGAGTTCTTGCCCCTCACCAGTGCAAAGCATGGAAAACTGGTTGGCTGGGTGAGATGCCTCTGATGCGTTTTCTACCTTCAATAAGTGGCGCTAGAGTTTTCTCTTTTGTTTTAACTAAAAATAAAAGAATACTGTAGTTCTGTGGGGGGCTATTTAAGTATGACAAATTTATGGTGAAGAAACAAAATTGAACTGCAGAAGGTAAAAAAATAATATATATATGAATGACTTGACTCCCCACAGTAGTCAGATCAGAATTTCCACTTTCCTTCCTGGCTGGTCCACTTGCCATGGAAACTCTGTATTAATGGAGTTATATGAGAAGGAAAGTCCTCGGGATCAGAAGGCGATCGGCATGTTATCACCTATCCTTCGCGCTCTTGGATCGCAGTCTACTGTGACGTGGCACTCACCTGTTTTGTGTAATTTCAGGTTCATTCTGAAGAAGTATAATATCACATATTACTCAATGAGACAAATTGATCGCATTGGAATCCAGAAAGTGATGGAGAGAACATTTGATCAGCTGCTGGGAAGGTAAATGTGGATGATTATTTATGGTATATATTATATGTAATCACCAGAAGATACTTGGCATGCCAGTATCATCTGGAGATTACATCTTTATTACAACATTTAGTGTTATCACAATATTGGAGGTATAGTATGGGCTCATAAACTCCTATAAGTGCTCCTTCACCTCTGACCCTATACATAAGTAGAATTCTGCATATCCATTAGACCCTATGAACTTTCCTATGGAGGAGATGACAATGGCTCTTACGGCTTTTATTCCATGCATTAGGAGACAGAGGGCCATTCACCTAAGCTTTGACATTGATGCTTTTGATCCAACCCTGGCGCCAGCTACAGGAACCCCTGTGATTGGAGGCTTGACGTACCGGGAAGGAATATATATCACAGAAGAAATCCATAACACTGGTGAGTATAAGTTAAATCACCTAAGGATCCGTGCTGTACTTGTACATGGAAGCCTGGTGAGGATTGCCTGCTAGGGTCACAGTGACCTCTAATCGGGGCTATTAAACCCCTCAGATGCTGTAGACACTACTGACCGAAACATCTAAGGAGTTTGTTAGCAGAAGGTGACACCTGCCAGCACCTCATTCAGGTCAATGAGGCAAACATGTTTTTGTTTTTTTGACCTTGAGAAAGGCGACGAAATGCGTTGGTGCTAAGGGAAACCTTATTGAAGCGCCGACGTGATTCCCTCCATTCTTGTAAATACAATGAGGCAAACAAGCTCCAAAATATTTAAGTCTGGACTCTGGGGAAAAAAAAATCAGTGTTGTCCATCTTTTGAGTTAGCTACAATAGGATAATAGACTATTCTATTGCTTCCAGCTAAAAAAGACGAACATTGTTCGAAAGGAGGCATCGCTGAGCCCAGACTTTCACATGTTGTCCGCTGTTTGCATCATTGAACACAATGGATCTGTCAGAGGGCGTTCTGTTTTTCAAGCATTCAGATACAAGCCCCTCAATGGAGTAATCGGGGCACGACATTATGTGACCATGGCCTAGGGTGCAATGATACTCTGTATGGACATTGGTATTGTGCCACCCTACTGAACACCTCCAGGATCTTTTCTGACCTTCCATTCTAGATCCATAGACCATTAGTATGGAGCTGGTCCCACCTTATGACAGCTCCTGATCTTCTGGGAAGGATTTCTAGAAGAATTTGGAGGTGTCTATGGGAAATTTTGAGAATTTGTTAGACACTGATGTTGGAGGATAGGTCGGGGTCACAATCTCTACTCTAGCTTGTCCCAATGGTGTTGGATAGGGTTGAGTTCCGGGGCTCTGTGCAGCCGGTCATGTTCTCCCACCAAACTCCGCCGTGTCTTTACGGACCTTGCGCACTGGGCACAGTCATGAGCATAGAAAATGGCCTTCCCCAAAATGATTTCACTAAGCTGAAAGCTAGAATTGTCCCTGAAAACATCCCATAGCAATATCCCAACTCTACCAAACCGTAGAGCTGCACAATGCAGTTGGTGTAACGTTGTCCTGGCAGTCACCAAAAACCAGACTCATCCATAGGATAGAAGTGTGATCCATCACTGCACAGAACACGTTTCTTCCAGAGTCCAGTGGTGGCAGCTTTACACCACTCCATCCACCGCTTGGCATTGTGCTTGGAGCTCGGTGATGTAAAGCTGCATGTAGCTGCTCGGCCATAAAGCTCCCAATGGGGGTGCAGTGTTTGTGCTCATGTTATACCAGAGAAGGTTTGAAAACAGGGAGTTGGTCAGATATTATACACCAGGGGGCAATGGGGCAGAAGTAAAAAAACAGATTTTTTTCCCTGTAGCTGCCACACTCATGCATCTTCTCCCTGTAGGAATGCTTTCCGCTCTAGATTTGGTAGAAGTCAACCCTATTCTTGGAGCCACCTCCGATGAAGTCAAGGCCACCGCCAGCTTAGCCGTGGATGTTGTTGCATCGTGTCTTGGCCAGACAAGAGAATGCGCTCACAGGATTATAGATGAGCTGCCGACACCTGGCACGGCCTTCGACTCTGACAACGAAGAGCAGATACGGATTTAAGAGGGATGAGGATGGACAATGACTTATGAAAGAACACAATGCACTTACGGCTGTCAATAAAACTCGCTGTCCCGACTTTGGCCAGTGACTGTAATAGAGACCAAGTGCTAGAGCGAGGCAATAGTACGGACAACATGGCAGCGATAGAGACCGATCCAATGTTCTAGTTGGTGGCCACAACAGCCGAAATTATCTACTAATGGCGTAAACTACTGACACCTTAGGGTTCTCTTACTTATTATTCCGTTTTGCTTTTTTTGTTTTTGTGCTCATTCAAGGGAACCATGTTTGAAGATTTTAGCAGAAAAACAAAAAGGTTACCCCAGGTGCATCGTGAAGTGTTTTTTTTTTTTTTTTTCTTTTTCGTCCTGGGAAATGCTATTTTACAAACCTTACTGATGCAATATAGCAAATTTTCCTGCAATTTTATGGACTGAAATCTACAGACATCCACATTGGATACTGAAGGTCCAGAACCACTGACTGTACCGATGGCGGGGTTCATTACAAGCATTACCTGGTGCTACACTAATGCATGTCAAGGCCGCGTCATAAGGCTTGTTTGGGAAATATAAGCTATTAAGGGAAACTAACCCCCACTATGCTGGGAGTTGTAGTTCTTCCAGCAGGTTAGACACCACTAAAGGCTGGTTTACACACAAGTAATGCAGCTCCATATGGCATAGGGTGGCCGAGGTCTCTGTGGTACAGGCATCCGTTTGATCTAAACCAATAGTACGCTGCGTAAATAAGGTCTTAAAAGGAATAGCCTCATCTGAGACAGTATAAAGGTTGTCCACCTTTTGGAGATAAATTATTTTTTTTTAATACTTAAATGCATGTATTTGGGGCCAATAATATGTTTTGCAATTGTGTTTCGTTGCAAACTTTGCATCATTCAACATTTAATGACTTCGATATAATCAAAAATGAGTTGAGAAACTCAAAAACAAAAAAAAAACTACAGGATAGAGTTAAACTGTACGAACACACTCACTGATGGATATTTAGTTTCCTCCTGCTAGATGGTCAACACTGGTGCAACATTTTTAATGAACCAAGATCGAAAAAAACCCTATATTTAGCCCCAAATACAAGTAAAAGAATAAATAAAATGTCCTCAACAGTTGACAATTCCTTTAAGGAGATTACACATCTGATAGATGCAAGTCCATAAGGAGGCTGTGCGAACACAGCTCTCTCCATTCATTTGCATGGGCTGGCCTGCATTTGTGGTATACCACACGTGAATGAAGACACGAGGGGGTCCCTGCATATATCAGACATTTACAACATACTCGAGTTGTTCCTTCCTTTAAACTTCCTTTTGAGCCCTACTCAAACCTACTGGAGTTCCAGATCCCCTGATTTCTATGTATTCAGTATTGGATGGTGTTTCCGCCATAGACATGCTTGACCTAGACTAACCAGTGTTGGAGGGAGAAGCATAGCCAACATGCAGACCAAATAGCCGTCGTAGATGAAGATTTACCGATGGTTCCTATATAGCGTTGTATCTGTCTTTCTAGAGACAAGTAGTGGATATAGAAAATATATTCTCTGAATTGTTTGAATTTACATATTTTTTAATAAAACTTCTTGAGAATGGAAATTGTCTGAGCCTGTGGATCGCTTCTCATCCATGTGTGGGTGTTTTCTTTATAGATTTGTACATATAATATAGATTCTGACAGTGATCTATCCCACAGTACGGCCCCGATCTGGGCATATGGGTGTCATTCTGTTCCTCCTCCATCATCCTGACCAGAACACTTAGTACACGGTCACCCATTTGGACTGCTTGCCGGGGGCAGTGTGCTCCTCATTGAGTGGCAGTTCAAACCAAAACAAAACAATCGTCCTATCCTTGGCCCTGACAGCAAGTAAGGTGCAGCATTGGACATTGAAGCTAGAGGGATCCAATGAGTTGACCATTTTCAGTGCAGCGCTTACAAGCTCTATTGTAGAGTACTTGTGTGCGCTGCACTCCTTGCCTAGGAGCTTACCATTGCTGACCGATTGCAAAGGTGGCTGGTAACCTAGCAAGCGCGCAGCAAACAATAAAATTAAGATTCCTCATTTCTTCACCAGATATCCCAAGGTTACCCATACATCTGAATGGACCTTAAGTGTACCGTTACACTTAGCGATGCACCAGCGATCCCGACCACGATATGACCCAGTCAGGATCACTGGTGCATCGCTAAATGGTCGCTAGTGAGCTGCCAAACAGGCAGATCTCACCAGCGACATCGCAGGGGTCGGCGGTCGCTACTTGCCTGTCACACCAGGCGATCCTGACGTCCTCCCGCCCGCGTCCACGCGTCGCTCGTCGCCACAGCAGGAAGTGCCCGATGAGAAATGGTCCAGGACGTTCTCACGCGATCAGCGATAATCAGCGGGGGAGCCGGTCTGAGGTAAGTATCACATGTAGCGATATCGCTGCTACGTCACAAAACCAGTGACGTTACAGCGGTATTGCTAGGGATATCGCTATGTGTAACGGGCCCTTAAGAAGGGGCTGTCCGACACCTGGATCATATCAGGCCAGATTGGTGGTGGTGGTGTCAGATCATCAGTTCCTGTGACTGTAACCAAGTAGTATATGGGGCCAGAGCACCACAGCTCTGTACACCTTGTAGTGGCCAATTTCAGGTACTGAAGCTCAGATCACATTCGCTTCAATGGGAGCTGAGCTAGAAACACTTTAACCCCTTCATGACCCAGCCTATTTTGACCTTAATGACTTGGCCGGCCATTTTTTGCATTTCTGACCAGTGTCCCTTTATGAGGTAATAACTCAGGAACGCTTCAACGCATCCTAGCGATTCTGAGATTATTTTTTCATGACATATTGGGCTTCATGATAGTGGTAAATTTAGGTCAATAATTTTTACGTTTGTGAAAAAAAACGGAAATTTGGTGAAAATTTTGAACATTTCGCAATTTTCGAATTCTGAATTTTTATTCTGTTAAACCAGAGACTTATGTGACACAAAATAGTTAATAAATAACATTTCCCACATGTCTACTTTACATCAACACAATTTTGGAAACAACTTTTTTGTGTTAGGACGTTGTAAGGGTTAAAAGTTGACCAGCGATTTCTCATTTTTACAACAAAATTTACAAAACCATTTTTTTTTTAGGGACCACCTCACATTTGAAGTCACTTTGAGTGGTCTATATGGCAGAAAATACCCAAAAGTGACACCATTCTAAAAACTGCACCCCTCAAGCTACTCAAAACTACATTCAAGAAGATTATTAACCCTGCAGGTGCTTCACAGGGACTAAAGCAACATGGAAGGAAAAAATGGACATTTTAATTTTTCCAACAAAAATTTTCTTTTAGCATCAATTTTTTCATTTTCACATGGGCAACAGGATAAAATGGATCCTAAAATTTGTTGGGCAATTTCTCCTGAGTACACCGATGCCTCATATGTGGTCATAAACCACTGTTTGGGCGCACGGCAGGGCTCAGAAGGGAAGGAGCGCCATTTGACTTTTTGAATGGAAAATATGCTGGAATATTTAGCGGTTGCTATGTCGCGTTTGGAGAGCCCCTGTGCGCCTAAGCTTTGGAGCTCCCCCACAAATGACCCCATTTTGGAAACTAGACCCCCTAAGAAACTTATCTAGATGCATAGTCAGCACTTGAAAACTTCTGTGAAGCACCTGGAGGTTCAAACGCAGAGTCGTGAAAATAAAAATATTTTTTTTTCCCTCAAAAAATGATTTTTTTAGCCCACTAATTTTTATTTTCACAATTGTAACAGGAGAAATTGGACCCCAAAAGTTGTTGTCCAGTTTGTCCTGAGTACACTGGTACCCCATATGTGGGGGGGAAACCACTGTTTGGGCACACGTCGGGGCTTGGAAGGGAAGTAGTGACGTTTTGAAATGCCGACTTGATGGAATGATCTGTGGGTGTCATGTTACGTTTGCAGAGCCCCTGATGTGCCTAAACAGTGGAAACCCCCCACAAGTAAACCCTTTTTGGAAACTAGACCGCCCAAGGAACTTATCTAGATGGGTGGTGAGAACTTTGAACCCCCAAGTGCTTCACAGAATTTTTTAACGCCCAGGCGTTTTTCCACAAAATAATTTTTTAGCCCCCTATTTTTTTATTTTCCCAAGGGTAACAGGAGAAAATGGACCCCCAAAGTTGTGCAATTTTTTCTGAGTACGCTGATACCCCATATATGTAGATAAACCACTGTTTGGGCACACGTCGGGGCTCGGAATGGAGGGAGCACGGTTTGACTTTTTGAATGCAAAATTGGCTGGAATAAATGGGTGGCTCTATGTCGCGTTTGGAGACCCCCTGATGTGCCTAAACAGTGGAAACCCCTCAATTCTAGCTCCAATCCTAACCCCAAGACACCCCTAACCCTAATCCCAACCCTAACCACAACCCTAACCCCAATACACCCCTAACCCTAACCACAAGCCTTTCCCTAATCCCAACCCCAACCCACCCCTAAACCTATTCCTAACCCTTATTCCACCCCAATTCCAACCCTAACCCTAATACCAACCCTAACCCTAGCCCTAATTGAAAAATAAAAATATTTTCTTTATTTTATTACATGTGCCTGCCTATGGGGGTGATAAGGGGGGGCGGTGATTTACTTTTTTTTTTTTTTTATTTTGATCACTGTGAGAGTTTATCACAGTGATCAAAATAAAAATGAATCTGCAGCCGGGAAATGCCGGCAGGCGCACTGCGCATGCGCACGCCATTTTCCAAGATGGCGGCGCCCATGCAGGAGGGACGGCGGGACACCGGGAGGCAGAGCGGGAAATGAGGTACTGGGGAGGGTGAGGGGGGGGAAAAAAAATCGGACAGCGGGGGGGGACAGGAGGGAAGGGGGAGTAGATCGTGACGGCAGCGGCCCATCGCTGCCGTCAGTCCGTGGCGGGGTGTCATGTTAGTGTCTCCAGCCATGTCAGATGCTAGTGCAGCATCCGCCATGGCTGGATTGTAATATTTCAGCAATTTTCATTGATGAAATATTACTATCGCTCTGATTGGCTGTTAAAAGTGAAACAGCCAATCAGAGCGATCCTAACCACGTGGGTGCAAAGCCACCCCCCGGGCTTAACTGCATGTTGTCCTGTATCTGCGGGTCGGGTGACATTTCAGTGACCCCAGTCACCCGACCCGCAGGAACGCTATTTATAGCATGGGTCGTTTGGGCACGACTTTTCATGACGCCTACGTAGGCGTCATGGGTCATGAAGGGGTTATTATACAGAGTCAGAGTCCACAAAATTTGTATAGAAAAAAAATATGCAAATTTTATTAATTACAAGACAATTCAGTATATAGTAAAAATAATCAATATCTGACAAAAGGTCTTAGTACTAGAGACAGAAAGGTTGCACACAAAGTCCAGTGTGTCCAGACGCAATAGTAAAAGGTGAGGGAGCAATTAACAACCACAAATCATATAATATAAAGTGCCTTTGGTGCTCATTAACCAGGTCACAACTGCTAGATACATTAAATCACTGTTGCGGATCCATATCCTATATTATAGTTAAAACAAGCGACCCACATATGTCCATTTAGAGAACCATAATTTAAAATAGGGATTTTTGTGTACTCACCGTAAAATCCTTTTCTCCGACCCATTCATTGGGGGACACAGACAGTGGGTGTTATGCTGCTTGCCACTAGGAGGACACAAAGTAAACCAGAAAAAAAAAGTTAACTCGTCCCCTGCAGTATACACCCTCTCGCTGGTTGAGATATCTCCAGTTCAGTGAAAAAAGCAGTAGGAGCTTAAACAGTCATCAATAGCCATAACTATGTCAAAACCTAAGAATGCTACAAATGAGCCAGTAGGCTAAACAGGGCGGGAGCTGAATGGCTCAGAGAAAAGGATTTTACGGTGAGTACACAAAAATCCCCATTTCTCCTACGCCTCATTGGGGGACAGACAGTGGGACGTCCTAAAGCAGTCCCTGGGTGGGGAGCATACATATGCTAATACTCCATGTACCACTGAGTCAACACTGAGGTACTGCCGATTGCAGGATGCGTCTGCCGAGAGCTGCATCCGCAGAGGCCTCAGAATGAATTTGGTAATGTTTTGTAAAAGTATTCAGACTGGACCAAGTCGCAGCCTTGCAGACCTGTTCTGCCGAGGCCTGGTGCCGAATGGCCCAAGAGGCGCCCACTGACTGAGTTGAGTACGCCTTAATCCCCGCTGGGACAGGCGCGTTCGTGACACGGTAGGATTCCAGAATCGCTGAGCAAATCCACCTGGCTAGCATTGCTTTTGAAGCGGCTAGACCCTTACTATGCCCCTCTGGAAGTATGAACAGGGCATCTGACTTGCAGAAGGGAGCCGTCCGTGAGATGTACTGTCTCAGCGCCTTAACCACATCCAGGGTGTGGAGGGCCTTCTCAATGTGATGGACTGGCGCCGGACAAAAGGAAGGCAAAACAATTTCCTTGTTGAGATGGAAAGAGGAGACGACCTTGGGCAGGAAGGATGGGGACGTCCTGAGAACTACCTTGTCCTGATGAAAATTCAGGAACGGAGAACGGCAGGACAGGGCTGCCAATTCCGAAACTCGACTGATTGACGTAATTGCCAGTAGAAAGGCCACTTTCCAAGAGAGGATGGTCAATGACACATCCTGTAGCGGTTCGAAAGGAGCCTCCTGTAAGGCCCCGAGAACCAGGTTAAGGTCCCATGATTCCATTGGCCTTCTATAAGGAGGCACCACATGGGAAACTCCTTGAACAAACATCTTGACCTGAGGTTTGGTGGCAATTTTGCATTGGAAAAACACTGACAAGCGCGAGGCCTGATTTTAATCCGGATTGAAGGAACTCCAATATGGCCGGAATGGAGAACACGAGAGATCGACCATGATCCTTGCACCATGAAAAGAAGATTTTCCAGGTGCGGTGATCAGATACACCTGGACACAGGCTTCCTAGCACTAATCACGGTGGAAATCACGTTGTGAGAGAACCCAGCCTGTGCTAAAAACCAGGATTCAACGGCCACCCCGTCAAAGACAGGGCCCCGGAGTTCTAGTGGTAAATCGGGCCCTGAGAAAGCAGAGCCGTCTGCGACTAGTTGTATTAGTTTTGCATACCATGCTCGGCGCGGCCAATCTGGCGCGACTAGGATCACTGGTACACCCTCCGCTCTGATCTTCTTGATGACCCTCGGAAGCAAGGGAAGAGGGGGAAAGATGTACGGGAGCCGGAACCGGTGCAATGACAGAACTAGGGCGTCCGCTCAGATGGCGCATGGATCGGGCAATGAACCGAGACACCTTGTTGTCTAGTCTGGAGGCAATGAGGTCCACATCCGGAGTCTCCCAACGATGACAAACCTGCTGAAAGACTTCCGGATGAAGAGACCACTCTCCCGAGGCATTGCCTTGGCGTCTGAGGAAATCTGCCGCCCAATTTTCAACGCCCAGGATGTGAATTGCTGAGATGGGCGAATGGTTGGTCTCGGCCCAATGGAGGATGTGACTCACTTCGTGCATGGCCATCCTGCTACCTCCCTGGCGGTTGATATACGCTACAGCCATGGCATTTTCGGATTGGATCCTGATGGGGTGACCTGCGAGGAGATGAATGCCGTAGAGCAAATCTGATCGCTCGTATCTCCAAAATGTTGATGGGGAAACGTGACTCTCGGGTGGACCAACGACCCTGTGCCGTGTGGTGACGAAAGACTGCACCCCAGCCGAGAAGACTTGCGTCGGTGGTTACTACCAACCATCTAACTGGGAGAAAAGACCTCCCTTGATTCAGGGAGGACCTCAGTGTCCACCACCTGAGGGCTTGCCTGACCCGCAGGGACAGAAGGATCCGACGGTCCAGGGAGAACAGGTTCTTGTCCCAAGCTATCAGCAACGCATGTTGTAAGGGACGGAGATGGAACTGTGCAAATAGAACTGCTTCCATCGCAGCCACCATCTTTCCGAGAACTCTCATGCTGAAACGAATGAAGTGAGAAGCTGGTCGGGAAAGAGTCCGCACTGCCTGTTGTAAGGCTTGCGTCTTTTCTGGAGGGAGAATGACTAACCCACGGGAAGTGTCCAAGATCATTCCTAAAAAGGAAATCTGCTGAGCCGGTTTCGGGAAAGACTTTTCGAAGTTTATCTTCCATCCCAGGCGCGAAAGTGTATTTACTGTTATCTCCACGGATTCCTCGCAGGCTGGAAGGGACGGACCCTTGATGAGCAGGTCGTCCAGATACGGTAACACCACTACTCCCCGAGAGTGGAGAATGGCCATGACAGCCACCATGACCTTGGTAAAGACCCTGGGGGCAGTGGCGTGTCCAAAGGGCAAGGCAACGAACTGGAAGTGTTCCTCGTGAATTGCAAAACGCAGGAACTGCTGGTGGGAAGGGCAGATCGGAATCGATGGATGCTAGGAACTCTCCTTTTTCCATGGAAGCGACAACTGATCAGAGATTCCATTCGGAATCGCCGTACCCTGACAAACTGATTTAACAGTTTGAGATCCAGAAAGGGTCGCATTGTCCCGTCCTTTGGAACAACAAAAAGGTTTGAATAAAATCCTCAGAACCTTTCGTGATGAGGGCTGGAATGAGGACTCCGTCTCTTAAAAGAGCCTGAACAGCCCGAAGGAAGGCTCTTGTCTTTCCCTTGGGGGGGAGAGGAAAGGAAAAAGCGAGTTGGAGGGGTAGAGGAAAACTCTATCTTGTATCCGGAGTACACCAGCTCCCTGACTCACTTGTCGTGGACGACCGCGAGCCAGGTGTGGCTGAAGGAAAGTAGGCCACCGCCTACTCTGTCGTGACCGCCGGATACTGCAGCAAGTCATTGGGTAGATCTATGAGATCTGGCTCCCCTAGATCCAGAAGCCCTAGGCCTGGGTTTCCAAGAGTGGATAGGTCTGTATGAGACCTGGGAGCCTCTGTCTCCGCGCAGGGACGGACCTGATCCGGAAGAGAAGGTAGAGGAGGACCAGCCGGAATTGTTGCGAAAAGATCGAAAGCGCATCGGCTGTTGGTTGCGAAACGGCCGAACAGCCTTTTGTTGAGGCCTTTTTCCCCCGGTAGCATCAGAAATGAGCTGATCCAGTTTCTCTCCAAAAAGTTGACCCGTTTGAAAGGGGAGAGAAGTCAACGATCTTTTAGATGTGGCATCCGCCCACCAGTCGCGAAGCCATAGGGCTCTTCTAATGGAGATCGCATTAGCGGCAGTTTGAGCAGCGCAATTGGCGGCATCAAAAGAGGTGTCCACTACAAAGTCCGTTGCGTGAATTATTTGCCTGGCGACCGTGGTTGCCTCCGAAGGAAGATTGGTGCCCTGGAAGGAATTAAGACTTCTGCCCAAGCGGCCATTGCCTGTGACCCAAATTGCCGCGAAAGATGGAAAAAGCGCTGCTCCTGAAGCTTCAAAAACTGAACGGGCAAGGTAGTCAATCTGATGATCGGAAGGGTTTCCGATTGAGGAACCCTCAGAAACGTATAGGAGCGTTTTTGAAGGAAGACACGATACAGGAGGGTCCACCGGAGGGGACTGTAACAATCCTTCATTAGGTCTGGATCAAAAGGGTATTTAGCCTGAGTAGACTTTTGCCCTGTGAACCGCTTATGAGGATGATCCCTATGTTTCTGGACAATTTTCTTAAATCCGGATGGCTGGTAAATAACCTGCGCACACGCTTGGTTTTCTTAAGTGAGATAGGAAGTGCTGGAGCGGGAACATTATCCTCATCCAACTTCAGAATCCTGTTGACTGATTCTATAAGAGAATCAAGCGACTCTTGATCAGTTGGGGGATTCTGAGGGGCTGACGTGTCAGATTCGAATTCAGAGTCGTGCTTGTTGAGAACTCCAGGAGAGGGAGAGCGAGAGAGACAGGAGTCGCAGATGCTGGAAAGGGGTTAAGCTTTAATCTGAGGGTTTACCCGCTCCTGCGCTGTGTCCCCCAGGAGGAATGGCGGTGGCCCTGCGGTGTCACCCGGTATCCGGCAGAATGCTCGCCTCAGCTCGTGTGCAGAGCAGGCTGAGGTAAAAAGACATGGCCCCCGAGAGTAGAACTGCGTGCCTCGTCAGGGATGAGAGGCACCAAGACGAGGGGGCGGCGATAATAGCGCGGGCAGCGCTATTCAAATTGTGGCCTAGTAGGCCGGAAAAGTCGGGGGCTAAATTTTTGAGCCTACCTGCGGTAGGCGGCGGGGGCGGGGCGGCGCTATTGAAATTGAGGCATAGCAGGCTGGGAAAGCCGGGGACTAAATTTTTCGGGCTACCCGCGGTAGCGCTGAGGGGGGGCACGATGGGGGGCTGGTGCACTGCCGCTGACGCTAAGTCAGCGCTTCACCCGGGGGCCAGGACCCGACCCCATACCTCAACTCCAGTGCTCAGCGCTGTCCAGGCCATCCATGCAGGCTCTCATCCTCCTGGGCTGATGTAGCAGAGCTGGAGGAGTTCTTAAAGGGGCATGCTCAATCGATCCTCCCTATGGTAGGGGGATGGAGAGCTATAGGGCTGATTCAGAGCCTTCGGAAACGCTGTCCAGTCTTCTCCATTCCGTGCGCCTGCCCTCATATCTGTGGATTACCTGAACTTTTCCCCCGGTCGTAAGGATCATTGCCATTGTTGTCAGAGGAATCAGCCCCAAACGTCGCAGGAAAGTGTACGGGGAGGTATACTCCGCATGCATGCCTGTTGTTGGTTCTGGGGAGAGCAGGCCGTAGAAAGGAACCGTCGCCCCCTTCACTCCGTTAATTAAAAAATAAAAATTTACAGAAAATTAAAAAATAAAATAAAAACGGTGGGGTGTGAAACCAGACCCAAGTGCCTCCTACAGACACTAAGCATGAACTGGAGATATCTCAGCCAGCCAGAGGTTGTATATAGTGTCCTCCTAGTGGCCAGCAGCATAACACCCACTGTCTCTGTGTCCCCCCCAATGAGGCGTAGGAGAAATGGAATATTGCTCTTACCCATAGTGCCTCAGTCAGGAACACACAGTATTGTAGCCCCAACGTGCATTTCACGTTGGCTTCTTCGGGGGGCCTCTTACTATTGCGTCTGGACTTTGTGTGCAACCTGTCTCTAGTACTAAGACCTTTTGTCGGATATTGATTATTTTTACTATATACTGAATTGTCTTGTAATTAATAAAATTTGCATATTTTTTCTATACAAATTTTGTGGACTAACTCTGTATTAAGCGTTTCTAGGTTAGGTAAGAGTGTCCAATGGGGATTTCCGTGGTCCCAGTAACAAGACTGTGGACCCTCCCCCCCTTTTTTGGTTATATTTATACATATATTTTGTTCTGACTCTGTTGTTATCCAATGGGAGCTGAGCTGCAGTACCTGAGAACGGCCACTACACAGCGCAAAGGGATGTGAAGTCAGGCTCCACCACTGGACCAGCAAACAGCTGAATCCATGTGAGCGCTGGGTATCGGGCCCCCCCAAGTGATCCAATATTGATGGCAAACCAAGTTCTGGACAACCCCTTTAAATGTCTTGTTTACACATTGCAACCTAAGTTGTTTTTGTTTGAAATAAGACAGTCGTGTAGGAGAGGCCAGTGATTATCGTTCAGATGCTAAGAATTGGATTTAATAATGGCTAAGCCCACTTCAGCCAGACTGGGTAGAAGGAGCCCTCTTCCGAGCGATAATATGGCTGTCTTTGCACTCCATGATATGCAAGTAACTAAGTCCATCACAAAGGGATTTTTTTTTTTTTAATGGACGATCAGAAGTATAAATAGCACTGACAAAGTGTGATGTAATGCATTTGACATTATGGGAAAGAATAAGAATTAATGCTTGTAATGTAAGAAATGACAGGTTCATTGGTCTCCTTGCTATCACGAGGGGCACGTCCGGACATCACGTCTTCATAGTCCGGTTAGAGAAGTGATCCGGGAGTACTGCCAGCTGCGCCAGGGGCCCCATGTTCTGTACATATATACATTATTACCCTCCGATGAGCAGAGAAATGCTTCACAGCCCATCAGAAATCCTTCACGGCGTCCGCACAGAGAGCAAAGACAGCTCACGTTTTACGGAAGAACTTGACGTAGACTACGCCGCCGAGAATGGCCAGTTCCAGGATGATGATGATGGACAGCAGAAGCTTGTTGGTCACGATCCTATATAAAAGAAAGAAGCATTTCTATAATACCATAGAGAAAGGTAATAACATCACATTATGGGGGTCTTATAACACCACAGTGTACATTCAGTGAATGCTAGTCATACAGGGCGCAGCCATGCTCCACCAACACTTAAAAAAAAAAATGTAGTGGAGCTTCACACCACCGCATGAACGGAGCTGCAGAGATCGGTCACATGCAAAATCGTCCTATTTCTTGGTGAAGGCGTTCATTAATTGTGGGGGGATTGGAATTAAAGGTTTATTAATTTTTACAGTTTGGTTTGAAGAAAATAAAATAAAAACCTTTGGGGGACAACAGATTTAGATGCATATGTTTGGGGCTAAACATTTTCCGCAGTTAGGATTTATTAAAAAATTCGGCATACTTTTGCTTTTATAGGCTCTTTGCTTTCCTGAACATTGAACTCTGATGTGGTCATAAATCAGCAGAGAAGAGCTCAGAAAAAGGCAGATAAAGTTACAAACTCTCCCAGTCATTGTAGGGAGCTCACTGATAGATCCTCAGTTAACTCTTTCTGCAGTCAGCAGTAGACAGTTCAACAAGGAGGAAGAAGAAAGAAGTTCCTTATAGGTGGCCACTTCTTTCAGACTGTCTGGTATTGATGCCTGATATTCCTATAACTACAGATTGTAGAAATGCAAGGGTATGTAATTTTAGACGTTTCTCGCTTATGATGAAGACATGTCAGAAGTTTACACTGGTAGGGGGTCAAGCTGCAGAGACCACCATAGATTGTCAGGGCAAAGGCGTAAATCTTCTACCGTAGAATTCTAAATTCTCATAGACAGGTCTGTGGGGCATTAACCCCTTTCTGCCATGTGACGCACTATTCCGTAAATGTGCCCTGGGACTTAATTCCCAAGGACGGGATACTACGTCACAGAGTGAGCGCCGCTGATCGCGGCCGGGTGTCAGCTGATTATCACAGCTGACACCTGGCACAATGTGCAGGGGCGGTCACGGACCGCCCCCGACACGTTAACCCCTTGCACACTGCGATCAAACACGATCGCGGTGTACCGGTGGTTAAAGGGAAGCATCGGCAGGGAGGGGGCTCCCTCCGTGCTTCCCTGAGCCCCCCACAGCAGCGCAATGTGCAGCGCTGCTGCGGGGGGCTCATTCCCTGCAGGTCCCCGGATCCAATATGGCGACGGGGACCTTTGGAGGCCTGCAGGGAGCTGGCTTCCTCAGTGCCTGCAAAGCGCAGGCAAGGAGGAAGTCTGCTTCAATGCCTGTGACAGATTGCTGATCTGTCACAGCAATCTGTGATGTGACAGATCAGCGATCAGTCACGGGACAGTGATGTCCCACCTGGGACAATGTAATAAAGTTTAAAAAAAAAAAAAACCCACTGTAAACAATTTAAAAAAAAAAAAAAAAAAAAAAGCTAAATAAATTTAAAAAAAAAAAATATTCCCTAATAAATTCATTTTTCGGAAATAAAAAACAAAAAACAATAAAAGTACACATATTTGGTATCGCCGCGTCCGTAACGACCCGCCCTATAAAACTGTCCCATTAGTTAACCCCTGTAGCAAACCCCTTAAAAATAAAAAAAAGTAAAAAATAATGATTTATTATCATACCGCCGAGCAAAAAGTGCAATAACGCGCGATCAAGAAGACGCATATAAATATCCATGGTACCAACGTCATCTTGTCCCGCAAAAAACGAGCCGCCATACAGCATTATCAGCAAAAAAATAAAAAAGTTATAGCTCGCAGAATAAAGCAATGCAAAAATAATTATTTTGATATAAAATTGTTTTCATTGCATAAAAGCGCCAAAACATTAAAAAAACATAAATGAGGTATTGCTGTAATCGTACCGACCCGAAGAATAAAACCGCCTTATCAATGTGTAAATGCACCCGCCAAAAGAAATGAATAAAACGCTGTTTTTTGTTCATTCTGCGTCCCAAAAATCGGAATAAAAAGTGATCAAAAGATGTCACGTGCCCGAAAAGGATACCAATAAAAACGTCAACTCGTCCCGCAAAAAATAAGACTTCACATGACTCGGTGGGTCAAAATATGGAAAAATTATAGCTCTCAATATGTGGTGATGCAAAAACTATTTTTACAATAAAAAGCGTCTTTTAGTGTGCGACAGCCGCCAAATATAAAAACCGCCATATATAGTAAATCAAACCCCCCTTTATCACCCCCTTAATTATGGGAAAATAATAAAATAAAAAAAAGTATTTATTTCCATTTTCCCATTAGGTTAGGAGCTAGGGTTAGGGCTGAGATTAGGGTTAGGGGTTAGAATTGGGGGGTTTCCACTGTTTGGGCACATCAGGTACTCTCCAAACGCAACATGGCGTCTGATCTCAATTCCAGCCAATTCTGCGTTGAAAAAGTCAAACGGTGCGCCTTCCCTTCCAAGCTCTGCCATGCGCCCAAACAGTGTTTTACCCCCACATATGGGGTATTAGCGTACTCAGGACAAATTGCACAATAACTTTTAGGGTCCTGTTACCCTTGGGAAAATAAAAATTGGGGGTGAAAAGATCATTTTTGTGTAAAAAATGATTTTTTAATTGTACGGCTGTACGTTATAAACTTCTGTGAAGCCCTTGTGGGTTCAAAGTTCTCACCACATATCTAGATAAGTTCCTTGGGGGGGTCTAGTTTCCAAAATGGGATCACTTGTGGGGGGTTTCCGCTGTTTAGGTACATCAGGGGCTCTCCAAACGTGACATGGCGTCCGATCTGAATTCCAGCCAATTTTGCATTGAAAAAGTCAAACGGCGCTCCTTCCCTTCTGAGCTCTGCCATGCACCGAAACAGTGGTTCCCCCCCACAAATCAGGTATCAGCGTACTCAGGACAAATTGCATTTGCTGTCCAATTCCTCCTTTTACCCTTGGTAAAATAAAGAAAATTGAACCTGAAGTATTTTTTTTGTGAAAAAAATTTAAATGTTCATTTTTTTATTTTTTTTAAATATTCAAAAAATTCCTGTGAAGCACCTGAAGGGTTAATAAACTTCTTGAATCTGGTTTTGAGCACCTTAAGGGGTGCAGTTTTTAGAATGGTGTCACTTTTGGGTATTTTCTATCATATAGACCCCTCAAAGTGGCTTCAAATGTGATGTGGTCCGTAAAAATAAAATGGTGTTGCAAAAATGAGAAATCTCTGGTCAACTTTTAACCCTATAACTTCCTAACAAAAAAAATTTTGGTTCCAAAATTGTGCTGATGTAAAGTAAACATGTGGGAAATATTACTTATTAAGTTTTTTGTGTGCCGCATCTCTGTGATTTAAGGGCATAAAAATTCAAAGTTGGAAAATTGCAAAATTTTCAAAATTTTCGCCAAATTTCGTTTTTTTTCACAAATAAACGCAAGTTATATGAATGAAATTTTATCACTAACATGAAGTACAATATGTCACGAGAAAACAATGTCAGAATCACCGGGATCCATGGAAGCATTTCAGAGTTATTACCTCATAAAGGTACCGTGGTCAGAATTGTAAAAATTGGCCGGGTCATGAACGTGCAAACCACCCTTTGGGATTAAGGGGTTAAAGACAGGCCAGACGATAAGAGGCACCACAGTCTCAGCATCGCCACTCCTAAAAATTTCATGAAAAGGCTGCTTTTCTTGAAGGACAAAAAAAGACACGCAACTACGTCCAAAGGAGTACTCACTTCCGGGACATGGAGCGCAGAATCTTCCGACTTTTGCTCAAGTTTTCACCGGTGTTTATAAGCTGCAAGAAGTCAGAAATTATCCGTTAACAACGAACAACATTAACCCCTTCCCTCAATAGCCAATGTTCATTTTTGAACTTCCATTTTGTTCCTCTCCCTTTCTTTCAAGAGCCCTAACATTAGCTCAGAACTCTCCTGTTAGAGGCAGATGCTGGCTAAGTAACACGACAATCTGGCGATCAAAGTGCAGGCTCAGCTCCTGAGCCCACTCCAAAAACAGGGACCTAATGTAGCACCTACTATTACATCCTGCAGTAGGAAAGGGTAAAAGCACCAAAACAAGTGCAAAGAAGTAGAGAAATCCCCCACATTGTTCCTAAACAATTGACAACACAGGGCAGAGCAAAAACAAAACTACTACCTCTGTAGTACTATCTCCGTAGTTCCATACTGATAAAAGCCACCCAGCATCACCTCTTCCACCACGGTAGCCGGTCCCCGAGAGCAGCGCTTACTTACACGATCCTTCGTTCGTTCCAGCTGTTCTCTTTGTCCTCCGAGCTCTTCCACAATATTGTGGCCAATGGCATCGGTTTCAGCGGCTATGCGGTGGGATCTGGCGATACTGTCTGTAGTCCTGTTCAGACTCTCATGACCTTGGAGAAACAGCGATCTTTGTGGATCCAATGTCGCCTGTAATTACATATTATAGAAGGCAAGGCTGAACACAGTACATAACATGCTGTCTGCACTCCAGATATATTCCACCAGCATTATTAGGACTGGAGGGAGTTTTGTGGAGCCGATACCCAACAGTGGAAACAGCTGCTCCCAACTTTCAGCAGAATTAGGTCAGGATGTGTTCAGTAACGCCCCCGCGCTTCCAGTAGTGGGAGCAGAGCCGCCGTCACTACGCCCCTGCGCTTCCAGTAGTGGGAGCAGGGCCGCCGCCACTACTCCCCCCGCTTCCAGTAGTCGTGAAAGGGCCAATGCCACTACGCTCCCGTGCTTCCAGTAGTGGGCGCAGGGCTGCCGCCACTACGCCCTCGCGCTTCCAGTAGTGGGAGCAGGGCCGCTGTCACTATGCCCCCGCGCTTCCAGTAGTGGGAGCAGGGCCGCTGTCACTATGCCCCCACGCTTCCAGTAGTTGGTGCAGGGTTGCCTCCACTACGCCACTGCATTTCCAGTAGTTGGAGCAGGGCCGCTGCCACTACACCCCTGCGCTTCCAGTAGTCGGAGCAGGGATGCCACCACTACACTCCTGCGCTTCCAGTAGTCGGAGCAGGGCTACCACAACGCCCCGTGCTTCCAGTAGTCGGTGCAGGGCCGCCACCACCGCGCTTCCAGTAGTCGGTGCAGGGCGGCCGCCACTATGCCACCGCGCTTCCAGTAGTTGGAGCAGATCTGCCGCCATTACGACACCGTGCGTCCAGTAGTTACGGTAGAGCAGTCATGGTGGGGGTAAGGTCTCTCACCCAAGCTCCTGGTTCTCATCCCCCTACATATAACTCACCCTCTGCTCATTTTCTATATTGTAAAATCCTTTTCTTCCTTCATCGCTAGCAAATCCAATATTAGAATTCCTCGCGTCTCGCTGCAGATCTCCGAGGCCTTTTCTATAGGTGCGCATCTTATTTGACATTTGATTTTGGAACAATCGTGGGGCACCTTTTAGTTCTTCTTCCATTTGTGAAAGCTAAAAAAAAAATAAAAATAAATTCCCATATGAAACCTTGCATGTCTATAACAATCACCTTTTCCAGTTGGTTTTCAATCTACCTCTACAAGATGCTGCTGCCTTATCTCATTTTGGCTACATTTGCAAAATCTTATGTGAGTGATATAACCTGAATGAACATAAATAAAAAATTCAACACTATGAAAAAAAAAAAAAAAAGTTTGGTTTGTGTTGCCATTTTTGGAGACCAGTCACTTTTATTTTTCTATTGATGGAGCGGTGTGACAGTCTCTTAATTGCTGAGGAACAAGGGACATGAAGTAGCGTGTATAGCTAAGATCACCCGAATAGAATACACTCATACATAAACATATACATTTTATTAATGAAAAAACATGATAGACAACACCGACATAAACCAAATAAAATAGCCAAAACAGGCTGCACAAAAAACACACTACTAAAAGTCGGTGTAGGGAATAATCAGGGACCTCAACCTATACACCGTAGATATGAACAAAGAGACTAATTGCTTTATAGTAATTTATAAATAAAGGTTAGAATGGTATACACACACACACACACACACAGGCAAACCAAACCAATAAGCAAAAAAATGCCAAATATTATGCTGTTTATATGGTGATATTCCAAAGACTATTACATTACAAAAGCGTATGATTACATATGGCTACACCTGCCAACTCCCACACTAACACTGAGATAAAGCTACATGGAACCTGATAAAAAAAACTCCACTCTCTTTCCCCTGAGGAAGCCACGCACAAGGTGGCGATACACGTGGGGTCCTCCCCACCAAACCATCAAGATGGTAGCAGGTTCAATAAAAAGCTGGAAAGAAAGTAAAAGCGCAATAGGGTCTTAGGGTACCGTTACACCTAGCGATGCACCAGCGATCCCGACCAGCGATATGACGCGGTCAGGATCGCTGGTGCATCGCTAGGTGGTCGCTAGTGAGCTGCCACACAGGCAGATCTCACCAGCGACATCGCGGGGGACGGGGATCGCTACTTACCTGTCAAGACGCGGCGATCCTGCGTCCTACCCGCCCGGCTCCACGCGTCGCTCGTCGACGCCACAGGAAGCGCCCGACGAGAAATGATCCAGGAGCTTCTCGCGCGATCAGCAATAACCAGCGGGGGAGCCAGTAGGAGGTATCACATGCAGTGATATCGCTAGCAATATCGCTGCAACGTCACAAAATCGGCGACTTTACAGCGATATTGCTAGCGATATTGCAGTGTGTAACGGGGGCTTTAAGAGATACCTGTAATCAGATTTTATTCACCAGAAAGAACGCAAACACAGGCTCATAGAAATATTAGCTGCTGCAGATCCACCAGTCTCCTGGTGATCAGCCAGAGTAAAAAAATAGGGATTTCTGTGTACTCACCATAAAATCCTTTTCTCTGAGCCATTCATTGGGGGACACAGAGACAGTGGGTGTTATGCTGCTTGCCACTAGGAGGACACTAAGTAAACCAGAAAAAAGCTAGCTCCTCCCCTGCAGTATACACCCTCTTACACCCTCTCGCTGGATTGAAGGAACTCCAATATGGCCGGAATGGAGAACACCAGAGGGGATCGACCATGATCCTTGCACCATGAAAGAAGATTTTCCAGGTGCAGTGATAAGATACTCCTGGACACAGGCTTCCTAGCACTAATCATGGTGGAAATCACGTCGTGAGAGAACCCAGCCTGTGCTAGAATCCAGGATTCAACGGCCACGCCGTCATAGACAGGGCCCCGGAGTTCTGGTGGTAAATCGGACCCTGAGAAAGCAGATCCGTGCGATCTGGAAGTCTCCAGGGGACGTCGGCGACTAGTTGTATGAGTTCTGCATACAATGCTCGGCGCGGCCAATCTGGCGCGACTAGGATCACTGGTACACCCTCCGCTCTGATTTCTTGATGACCCTCGGAAGCAAGGGAAGAGGGGGAAAGATGTAGCCATAACCGGTGCCATGGCAGAACTAGGGCGTCCACTCCGATGGCGCATGGTTCGCACAATCGGGCAATGAACCGAGACACCTTGTTTAGTCTGGAGGCCATGAGGTCCACATCCGGAGTCCCCCAACGATGACAAATCTGCTGAAAGACTTCCGGATGAAGAGACCACTCTCCCGAGGCAATGCCTTGGCGACTGAGGAAATCTGCAGCCCAATTTTCTATGCCTGGGATGTGAATTGCTGAGATGGGCGAATGGTTGGTCCCGGCCCAATGTAGGATGTGACTCACTTCGTGCATGGCCATCCTGCTCCGGGTACCTCCCTGGCGGTTGACATACGCTACAGCCGTGGCGTTGTCGGATTGGATCCTGATGGGGTGACCTGCGAGGAGATGGTGGAAACTCCGTAGTGCAAGTCTGATCGCTCGTATCTCCAAAATGTTGATGGGGAGACGTGACTCTCGGGTGGACCAACGACCATGTGCCGTGTGGTGACGAAAGACCGCATCCCAGCCGAGAAGACTTGCGTCGGTGTTTACTACCAACCATCTTACTGGGAGAAAAGACCTCCCTTGATTCAGGGAGAACCTCAGTGTCCACCACCTGAGGGCTTGCCTGACCCGCAGGGACAGAAAGATGCGACGGTCCAGGGAGAACGGGCTGTTGTCCCAAGCTAACAGCAACGCATGTTGTAAGGGACGGAGATGGAACTGTGCAAATGGAACTGCTTCCATCACAGCCACCATCTTTCCGAGAACTCTCATGCTGAAACGAATGGAGTGAGAAGCTGGTCGGGAAAGAGTCCGCACTGCCTGTTGTAAGGCTTGCGTCTTTTCTGGAGGGAGAATGACCAACCCGCGGGAAGTGTCCAAGATTATTCCTAAAAAGGAAATCTGCTGAGCCGATTTTGGGGAAGACGTTTCGAAGTTTATCTTCCATCCCAGGCGCGAAAGTGTATTTACTGTTATCTTCACGGATTCCTCGCTGGCTGGAAGGGACGGACCCTTGATGTGAGATAGGATGTGCTGGAGCAGGAAAATTACCCTCATCCAACTTCAGAATCCTGTTGACTGGTTCTATAAGAGAATCAAGTGACTCTTGATCAGTTGGGGGATTCTGAGGGGCTGACGTGTCAGATTCCAATTCAGAGTCGTGCTCACTGAGAACTCCAGGAGAGGGAGAGCGAAGAGACAGTAATCGCAGATGCTGAGAACGGGACTAGGGGACGCGTCACGGGTCCGCTTTCTAGAGACCTGACCATCCCTTGAACGAGTACGGCCCTTGGTGGTGGACGGTTGCCGGTCAACGCCAGAGCCTTCCTCGGGGGGGGTAAGGACGCCTTCTGGCTTAAAGAGTCCTCCCGGAGGGAGAATATAGCCTGGGTCAGAGACTCCACCGACCGTGTCAGGGACGCAGCCCACTTAGGGGTACTAAACGCAGGAGGCCCGTCAGCAGCAGCGGCGAGGGGCGATTGAGCGCAGGTCGGGGCACAGGCCGGGTCGCAGTCCGTGCATAACGGATTAGTCTGTTCACTGGGTAAGGCAGACTTGCAAGTGGTACACACGGTAAAAAACGCAGTGTGCTTTTTAGCAGCCCATTTAGCCTCCTTAGATTGAGACATAGCGCTCCTGAAAGGGTTAACGGCAGAGTCCGTCTGCAGCTGCAGGGAATGTGCCAGGAAGGGGTTAAGCTTTAATTTGAGGGCAGATGCAGCTTACCCGGTCCTGCGCTGTGTCCCCCAGGAGGAATAGCGGTGGCCCTGCGGTCCCACCTGGTATCCGGCGGAATGCTCACCTCACAGCTCGTATCCAGAGCATGCCGAGGTAAAAAGACATGGCCCCCGAGATTAGAATTGCGCGTCTCTTCAGGGATGAGAGGCGTCAAGACGAGGGGGCGGCGATAATAGCACGGGTGGCACTATTCAAATTGCGGCCTAGGAGGCCGGAAAAGCTGGGGGCTAAATTTTTGAGCATACCTGCGGTAGGAGTCAGAGGGCAGGCGGCGCTAGTGGGTGGCGCTATTGAAATTGCGACCTAGCAGGCCGGGGACTAAATTTTTCGGGCTACCCGCGGTAGCGCCAAGGGGGGGCGCGATGGGGGGCCGGTGCACCGCCGCTGACGCTAAGTCAGCGCTTCTCCCAGTGGCCAGGACCCGACCCCATACATCAACTCCACTGCTCAGCGCTGTCCAGGCCATCCATGCAGGCTCTCATCCTCCTGGGCTGATGTAGCAGAGCTGGAGGAGTTCTTAAAGGGGCATGCTCAATCGATCCTCCCTATGGTAGGGGGATGGAGAGCTATGGGGCTGATTCAGAGCCTTCAGAAGCGCTGTCCAGTCTTCTCCATTCCGTGCGCCTGCCCTCATATCCGTGGATTACCTGAACTTTTCCCCCGGTCGTAAGGATCATCGCCATTATTGTCAGAGGAATCAGCCCCAAACGTCGCAGGAAAGTGTACGGGGAGGTATACTCCGCATGCTTGCCTCTTGTTGGTTCGGGGGGGAGCGGGCCGTAGAAAGGAACCGTCGCCCCCTTCACTCCGTTAATTAAAAGATAAAAATTTACAGAAAATTCAAAAATAAAATAAAAACGGTGGGGTGTGAAGCCAGACCCAAGTGCCTCCTACAGACACTAAGCATGAACTGGAGATATCTCATCCAGCGAGAGGGTGTATACTGCAGGGGAGTAGCTAACTTTTTTTCTGTTTGACTTAGTGTCCTCCTAGTGGCCAGCAGCATAACACCCACTGTCTCTGTGTCCCCCAATGAGGTGTAGGAGAAAAGGGATAAAAAGGTGGATTAACTCCGCTCTGCTCGAAAGATAGAAGTCCAAATGGATATTCAGATGAAAAAGTGGCTTTATTCAACGCGTTTTGGAGTACTATGACTCCTTTATCAGGAAACCACCATATACTTTTGTGGAGTTAATCCACCTTTTTATCCCTTTTTTTTTTTTTTTTTTTTTTTAAGATGGTAGCAGGTTATGATATTGTTATACCATCAAGAGGCCTGCCGAGCCTCCACACTTCCACTGCATTTAACTCTTTCATAACCAAAAGAGGGATTACATCACCAGGTATCATTGTAATCAGTATAACGACGCCGACATGACGCTGTGTGTAGGTTACTGTGTACAATCCTGATCACAGGGGCACTTTAATAAAAATGTATACGTTTATATATATGAGTGTATTCTATACGGATGATCCTGGCCATTATATACACGCTACTTCATGTCACTTGTTCCTCTACAGTTTTTTTTTAGTACTCGGCTAGTGATCCCCTCAGTGTTGTAGTGCCCTCAAGGTCCCGTTATATGTGGCCTGTTATTTGCTGAACCCTAGTTTTTATTGGTACCATTTGAGTACTGACGATGCTTTTTTTTTTTTTTTTTTTTTTTTTTTTTTTAAGGTATTTTTACAGGAATGTGAGGCAAAGTGAAAAAAAGAGGCTATTATGGAGTTGCAATTTTATTTTATTTTCCTTCACTTTTTTATTTTTCTGCACTGTTAAATTAATTTAAAATTTTCATAGCTCAGACTTATTTTGTATCCTTGTGTGTGTATTTATTTTATTTAATTTTGCAACTGGAAAAAGGGGGTGGATATATGATCCCAATGATGAGTTTTTCATTAATTTATTTTTAAAACTTTTTTGACTCTCCCTTCTGATTTTTGTTTGTAAATTGACTAAAAGTTGGATTTTTTATTATTAGTTTGGTTGAGTTGGGAGAGGGGTCCTTGATTTTTTTTTCTCCACCAACAAGCAACTTGGCCTAAGCCCCCCCCGTTCCTCCCATCATTAATATTTCAGCACAGCATATCACTTCCAGTATTTTTTTTACCCTTAGGCTGTGTGCACATGCTGCGGATTTTGCTGCGGTTCCGCAGCGGTTTTGGCCGCTGCGGTGTACAGTACCATGATTCCCTATGGGAATCAAAAACCGCAATGCAGACGGTGCGGAATTTACCGCGCGGATTATCTGCGGTTTTCAATCCGCAGAAAGAATTGACATGTCAATTCTTTCTGCGGATTTCGCTGCGGTTTGCCATCTCCTCCATTGAGGAGATGAAAAACCGCAGGGCAAAACCGCAGAGCAATCCGCAGGTAAAACCACAGGTATTTTGACCTGCGGTTTCACCTGTGGATTTTACAAAATCCGCACCTAATCTGCAGCGTGTGCACACAGCCTTATTACTCATTAATAGACAGCGCTTGGCTACGAGCAGCAATCCTATAGACAACAAAAATAGAAAATCCCCAATGCTCCATCCTAACTCAGCGATAGATCAGTGGGGTCCCCCACAATCAGCCAAGAGGTGATAACATTGGAGGACCCCATGAACACAGAAGCAAAGTATATGACTAATGTGACAAGTGAGTGAGGTGAACTGCAGGCTGTAAGACGATATTTACCATCTCATTGGCTTCTAGATGCTTCTTGTTAAACTCCCGAAGTAAACTTTTATGTTGCTCTATAAGAAAAAAATAATATGAATAGTGCTGTAAAAAGGCTAAGCCACCAATATCTGAGCATTGCCAACACTGGGCTCTTCGCTCACTCGCTGTGCTTCTCCAGCGTCAGTGTGTGCACGCTCTCATCCCTCTCTTCTGAATGAATTGTCCACAAGCTACTGTGTGCCCCTGTGTGCAAGCGAGCAGGCAGTACAGAGGGATGAGCGCGCCCGTCCCTGACACTGCGAGTACACACTCGCTGGGTTCCTGCGATGTCAGTGTGACTGTACAGGGTCGGTGATTACAATTCAGGTAGAGCTAGGCAAGTAGGCATCAGGCTAAGGGGAAATATGAAGGATGCCATGGGTGCGAGCACTGCCCCTTATCCCCCCCCATGGATGGGAGCGTTGCACTGAGTCCTTTCCTCCCCCCATGGGTGCGAGCAGTGCACAGAGCCCTTTATCCCCCATGGGTGCAAGTGGTGCACCGAGCTCCTTCCTTCCCCATGGGTGCGAGCGGTGCAGAGCCCTTTATCCCCCCCCCCCCCCATGGGTGCAAGCGGTGTAGAGCCCTTTATCCCCCCCCCCATGGGTGCAAGCGGTGTAGAGCCCTTTATCCCCCCCTATGGGTGCGAGTGGTGCACCGAGCTCCTTCCTCCCCCCATGGGTGCGAGCGATGCACAGAGTCCTTTATCCCCCCCCAAGGGTGCGAGTGGTGCACCGAGCTCCTTCCTCCCCCCCATGGGTGCGAGCGGTGCAAAGAGCCCTTTATCCCCCCCCCCCCCCATGGGTGCGAGTGGTGCACCGAGCTCCTTCCTCCCCCCCCATGGGTGCGAGCGGTGCAAAGAGCCCTTTATCCCCCCCCCCATGGGTGCGAGTGGTGCACCGAGCTCCTTCCTCCCCCCATGGGTGCGAGCGGTGCACAGAGCCCTTTGTCCCCCCATGGGTGCGAGCGCTGCACAGAGCCCTTCACCCCCCCAAAGGGTGCACTGAGGAGCCTTGCTGCAGGAAAGTGTTTTCTGGGGGTGAAGTCCCCTGTGTGACTATATAACGGATGCTGCACGGATCGGATACGCCTGCTGGCCGTTTCCCTCCGCTGACCCATTTATACCTCATTGCACTGGGAGGGATTTTTTTTTGTTAGAAAATTGTTCACAAAGGAGAATACAGCAGTTATCCACACCCTCCTCCCACACTTATTTGCTTACTCCCTGTCCATGAACACATGACCGCTGCAGCCAATCGCTGAGGTCAGCGATTGGCTGCAGTGGTCATGTGTTCATTGGTGCAGTAACTGGAGCACCACTTAGAGATGGGAGAGACTTCCTGCAGTGTTACAGGACCCCCTTTAACATGCACGATACGTTTCCCTCACACACTCCGCCCTGCTACATCCGCACAGGAACAACAACAAGCGCAAAGCGCAAGTGTATCCAGCAGTCACCTCCCCGGCAGCTCTCCAGCCGGCCCGGCATCCGCTGCAGCTGCTCATAGCGCTCCGCGAACAGGTCGTGCAGCGACTCAAAGTGTTCGGACGACATCGCTGTGTCGGCACCAACCGGCTACTGAGGATCATGTGACTGACTGCTAGGAAAGCCGGTGACGTCACCCCATGTGACCAGGCGCCCTTCCACTTCCTGCTCGCTCCCGCTGCTGTGTTGTGTTCTGCGCATGTGCAAACAATCTAGCGCTGCCTCTGCTTGCTGCAGTGCAGATATGTAGTCGTCGTGGTGTTTAGTCTGAAGGAATGCGTCCTGTAATCACAGGTTAATACCACAGCTCTCAAGGTTAAAGGCCAAACAAAAAGTCAGGCATAAGCCCTTGAAGAGGCTGGTCACTGGTTAAGGGATGTCACCACTCAGAAAACATTGGTTGCCAATAAACTATGCCATGTATACTGTGGCGCTGCTACTCCTGTCTTAGGCCTCTTTCACACTTCCGTTTTTTACAATCAGTCACAATCCGCCAGGTTTTGAAAAAAACGGATCCTCAAATTTTTTTTGAGGATCCGTTTTTTTTCCCCATTGACTTCCATTATTGGCGGATTGTGACGGATTGCCGTCCGTTGCATTCGTTTTTTTTGAGGATCCGCCAAAAGTTGCTGTCCGTCACCATCCTCAAAGATTTCAAAACGGAGCTTGCAACGTTTTTTTCTGTGGCGGATCCTCCAGACACTGATTTAACCTGAAATTCTTTGGGTGCCGGACAACAAAAAAAAATATTCTCTCTCTCTCTCTGGCCAGCATTTCCTTTAAATTTCCGCATTTTCAGGATCCGTCTAAAAACGGATCCTGTGCCATCCGTTCACATCAGTTAACAACGGATCCGCTTGAATGACTTTTTGGCGGATTTGAGCTGATGCAAAAAAACTGAAGTGTGAAAGAGGCCTTAGGCTCTGGCAAAAATTAAGAGACCACTGCAAAAATTTTCAGCTGGTCTGGTTTTTCTCTTTTATAGGTATATTTTTGAGTTAAATGTAAATCGCTCTTTTACTCTATAAACTACTGACAATATGTCTTAAAATTTCCAAGCACTACATTTTGTATTTATTTTCAGAAAATGAGAAATGGTCAAAATAACAAAAAAATGCAGTGCTTGCAGACCTCAAATAATGCTAAGAAAACAAGTTCATAATAATTTAGAAACAACAATACTAATGTTTTACCTCAGGAAGAGTTCAGAAATCAATATTTTGTGGAATAACCATGATTTTTAATCACAGCTTTCATGCGTCTTGGCATGCTTTCCACCAGTCTTTCACACTGCTTTTGGGTGACCTTATGCCACTCCTGGTATAAAAATGCAAGCAGTTCTTTGTTTGATGGCTTGTGACTATTCATCTTCCGCTTGATTACATTCCAGAGGTTTTCAATGAGGTTCAGGTCTGGAGATTGCGCTGGCCATGACAGGGATTTGATGTGGTGGTCCTTCATCCACACATTGAGTGACCTAGCTGTGTGGCATGGCGCATTGTCCTCCTGGAAAAACCAGTCCACAGAGTTGGGGAACATAGTCTGAGCAGAAGGAATCAACTGATTTTCCAGGATAACTTGTATATGGCTTGATTCATACGTCCTTCGCAAAGATTAACCTGCCCAATTCCAGCCTTGCTGAAGCATCCCCAGATCATCAGCGATCATCTACCAAATTTCACAGTGAGTGCTAAACACTATGGCTTGTACATCTCTCCAGGTCTCCGTCTAACCAATAGATGACCAGGTGTTGGGCAAAGCTGAAAATTAGACTCATCAGAGAAGATTACCTTACTCAAGTCCTCTATGGGCCTATGCTTATGTCTTTGGCAAACTTCAGCCTGGTTCTCCTTTGCTTCTCATTGATGAAAGCCTTTTTTCTAGCTTTACATGACTTGAGCCCTGCCTCTAGGAACCTGTTACGAACTGTTCTTGCAGTGCACTTCACCCCAGCTGCCATTCCTTTTGTAGGTCACTTGATGACATCCTGCGGTTGCTGAGTGACATTCGAATAAGATGACGGTCAACCGGGTCAGTGGAGAGTCATTTTCACCCTCTGTAGCTTTGTTGTCCCCCATGTCTGCTGCTTGACCTTGTTGTAATGGACTGCCATCTTAGAAATTTTAAGGATGGAGGCAACATGACGCTCACTGTATGGCCGGGGTCACACTGGCGAGGAATACGGCCGAGTGAGAGGCGCTAAAAGCATGCATTACACACCGACCAATGATTCTCTATGGGGCAGCTCCCAACAGCCGTATATTTCTCATCCGTATTCTACGCTCCATGCCAATCGCAGCATGCTGCGATTGTCAGCGTACTATGCCCGTAGTACGCCAATGCAAGTCTATGGGTGCGCAAAAAATACAGATTACACACGGACCACACATGTGACTTGCGAGAAATACGCACCCGATGACTTTTAGCAAAGCCGGCAATTCAGTGCGCTATACAGTAAACTCACACTGACAGGTTTAATAAAGAAACCAAAGAATAGATATAGACACATAGAATGTATATATATATACACATGTGTGTATTCTATGTGTCTATATCTATTCTTTGATTTCTGTTATAAACCCTGTCATAGGGCTCCATTATATGTCCATTTTGCAAGGCGGCGAGAAAATCTTGCCATACGGATGCTTACATGCGCAAAATACGCGACCACACCTTGATTACGGATGACATACGGAGCACTGTTTAGGGGCCATTCATCCGTATTACGCATGTAAAATACTGACCGTATTTTGCATCGGTTAGTGTGACCCCGGCCTATCCCTCTCCTAGTAAAGCCAGAATTGAGCCCTTTTCCTCACTCAAGACTTTTCAACAACTTTGGCATGGTTAAAAGTTATTTTATCATTCCTATTACTTTTGGGATATTACTAGCACTTGTTTTGCCATCCAGCTTGTCCTGTTGCAAGAGGATTGTGAAAACCACAGCAGGGTTTTTTTTTTATACTTTCCTTTGCTAAATAAGATTTGGTTCAGCTGATCACCTAATCAGAAGCACATTAAGTAGAATGAGGTGTACTCTGGTTGGTTGGAATTCAACTGACACTGGAATGGAATGGCTGTCAGACATGTAGAGAAGCTGAATTTTATAAAACTGTGCAGTGATCTCTTAAATTTTGCCAGAGCTGTATACATGTATGTGTCAGCCAGATACCCTCATTAATAAAATGATACATAAACAGTTAATTAACCCCTTAAGCCCCAAGGGTGGTTTGCACGTTCATGACCGGGCCAATTTTTACAATTCTGACCACTGTCCCTTTATGAGGTTAAAACTCTGAAATGCTTCCATGTATCCCGGTGATTCTGACAGTTTTCTCGTGACATATTATACTTCATGTTAGTGGTAAAATTTCATTCAAGTAACTTGCGTTTATTTGTGAAAAAAATGGATATTTGGCGAAAATTTTGAAAATTTCGCAATTTTCCAAATTTGAATTTTTATGCCCTTAAATCACAGAGATACGGCACACAAAAAAAACGTAATAAATAACATTTCCCACATGTTTACATCAGCACAATTTTGGAACCAAAATTTTTTTTTGATAGGAAGTTATAAGGGTTAAAAATTGACCAGCGATTTCTCATTTTTGCAACACCATTTTATTTTTACGGACCACATCACATTTGAAGCCACTTTGAGGGGTCTATATGATAGAAAATACCCAAAAGTGACACCATTCTAAAAACTGCACCCCTTAAGGTGCTCAAAACCACATTCAAGAAGTTTATTTATCCTTTAGGTACGTCACAGGAATTTTTTGAATATTTAAAAAAAAAAAAAAGAGCATCTAACTTTTTTTTCACAAAAAAAATACTTCAGGTTCAATTTTTTTTTATTTTACCAAGGGTAACAGGAGAAATTGGACTGCAAAAGTTATTGTGCAATTTGTCCTGAGTACGCTGATACCTGATATTTTGGGGGGAACTACTGTTTCGGCACATGGCAGAGCTCAGAAGGGAAGGAGCGCCGTTTGACTTTTTCAATGCAAAATTGGCTGGAATTCAGATCGGACGCCATGTCACGTTTGGAGAGCCCGTGATGTACCTAAACAGCGGAAACCCCCCATAATTGACCTCATTTTGGAAACTAGACCCCCCAAGGAACTTATCTAGATATGTGGTGAGAACTTTGAACCCCCAAGTGCTTCACAGAAGTTTAAAAAATCATTTTTTTCCACAGAAATGATATTTTTGCCCCCAATTTTTTATTTTCCTAAGGGTAACAGGAGAAATTGGACCCCAATAGTTGTTTTGCAATTTGTCCTGAGTAGGCTGATACCCTATATGTGGGGGTAAAACACTGTTTGGGCGCATGGCAGAGCTTGGAAGGGAAGGAGCACCATTTGACTTTTTCAACGCAGAATTGGCTGGAATTGAGATCAGACGCCATGTTGCGTTTGGAGAGCACCTGATGTGCCCAAACAGTGGAAACCCCCAATTATAACTCCAACCCTAACCCCAACACACCCCTAACGGGAAAATGGAAATAAATACATTTTTTTTTTATTTTATTATTTTTCCCTAACTAAGGGGGTGATAACGGGGGGTTTGATTTACTATTTATGGTGGTTTTATGTTTGGCAGCTGTCACACGCTAAAAGACGCTTTTTATTGTAAAAATAGTTTTTGCATCACCACATATTGAGAGCTATAATTTTTCTGTATTTTGACCCACCGAGTCATGTGAGGTCTTATTTTTTGCGGGACAAGTTGACGTTTTTATTGATACCATTTTCGGGCACATGACTTTTTTTACCGCTTTTTATTCCGATTTTTGGGACGCAGAATGAACAAAAACCAGCGTTTCATGAATTTCTTTTGGGGGGGTGCGTTTACACTGTTCCGCGTGCGGTAAAATTGATAAAGCGGTTTTATTCTTTGGGTCAGTACGGTTACAGCGATACCTCATTTGGGTCTTTTTTTAATGTTTTGTCGGTTTTATGCAATGAAAACTATTTTATATAAAAAATTATTATTTTTGCATCGCTTTATTCTGCGAGCTATAACTTTATTTTTTTGCAGATGACGCTGTATGGCGGCTCGTTTTTTGCAGGACAAGATGACGTTCTCAGCGGTACCATGGATATTTATGTGCCTTTTTGATCGCGCGTTATTGCACTTTATGTTCGGTGGTATGATAAATCATTATTTTTTGCTTCGTTTTTTATTTTTATTTTTTAAGGAGTTCGTTAAAGGGGTTAACTAATGGGACAGTTTTATAGGGCGGGTCGTTACGGACGCTGCAATACCAAATATGTGTACTTTTATTGTTTTTTTATTTTCAAAAAATGAATTTATTGGGGAATATTTTTTTTTTTACTAATTTATTTAGCGATTTTTTAAAAATTATTTTTACACTTTTTTTTTTTTTTTTTTAACTTTATTACATTGTCCCAGGTGGGACATCACTGCCCTGTGACAGATCGCCTATCTGTCACATCACAGATCACTGTGACAGATCAGCGATCTGTCACAGGCAGTCTGCAGGTTTCCTCCTTGTCTGCGCTTTGCAGGCACTGAGGAAGCCAGCTCCCTACAGGCCCCCGAAGGTACCCGTCGCCATCTTGGATCCGGGGGCCTGTAGGGAAAGAGCCCCCCACATCAGCGCTGCACATTGCGCTGCCGTGGGGTGCTCAGGGAAGCACGGAGGGAGCCCCCTCCCTGCCGATGCTTCCCTTTAAACCCCGGTACACCGCGATAGTGTTTGATCGCGGTGTACAAGGGGTTAACGTGTCGGGGCGGTCTGTGACCGCCCCTGACACATTGTGCCGGGTGTCAGCTGTGATACTCAGCTGACACCTGGCCACGATCAGCGGGACGGGATAGTACGTCTGATGGCAGAATGGGGTTAAAAGACACACACACACACACAATTTTTCATGAAACACAATATGTTTATTTTTCAAAAATAAATTTAAAAAAAATTGCATTTGCTCCGGCACAATTTTCGGAAAGCCGACAGCTGAGGGCTGATGTTAATATTCTGGGAAGGAGCTAATAGCCATAAAGTTTCCCAGGCTATTAAGATTAGCTCACAGATGTTTGCTTAGCCTTTACTGGCTAGTTTATGTCACGCTGCTGCAATGCATGTAGAAGCAAGCTCCACTAGGTGGCAATAGAGTGGAGGAAGGACTGCACACAGCAAGAGTAGACCTGCAGTGCAGCAGCGAGGCCACCACTAGGTGGCAGCAGAATAGTCAAACAAGCCTGGTCAATATTAGTCTGTAGCGCAGTCCCAACGTAAAAAGAAAAAAAAAAAAAAGAGTCAGAAACAAGCGAAAAAGGGTCCGTACCAGTCAGGAGCAGATATGCCAAAGACAAACAGCAGGGCAGGATCCAAGTCAAATACCAGGGAGTCAAAACATGAGAAGGGGAACACAGAGTCAGGACAGGAAGAGGGGAATAAACAGACACGGGCATAGTCAGCAAAAGCAGGAAGACAAAATCTGAGCAAGCAGGGTCAGCTCCACACATAGGCAAAAACTATAACTGACACCGCCTGCAGGATGCAGTGGAGAGAAATAGCCGGCCTGAAGCCAGAACAAGGCAGAGAAAAGTTCTTTACATGACCAGACCGGCAAAGAGACAGGAAACAAAACCCGGTCTGAATCAGGACAGTACTCTCCCTCTCAAGGGGGGGCACCGAACCCCCAGGCTTCCCGGGATAATGAGCATGAAAGGCCAAACCAAGCGATCAGCATGGACAGATCGTGCTGGGACCCACAATCGATCCCCAGGGCAGTAAACCTTCCAATGAACCAAATGCTGAAGTGAACGGCGGACCATGCGAGAATCCACAATCCGCTCCACTTTATACTCAGTCTGACCATCCACAGAGACAGGTGGCATATGGGATGGTGACGCAACAGAGGAAGGTACAAATGACTTAAGGAGGGACTTATGGAACACATTGGAGATACGAAGCGACGGAGGTAAGACGTAAACAAAAGGCCACTGGATTGATAACCTCAATGATTTCATAAGGACCAATGAATTTGGGACCCAGCTCAACAGAAGGCACCTTCAACCGTATGTCTACCAAGAACAACCATGCTTTATCTCCTACCAGAAATACGGGTCCTGAAGGCTGTCGCTTATTGGCAAAAAGTTGGTTTGCCCTGAGCCTCCCCAATATTCCTCTGAACCTCCCTCCAAACCTTCCCCAACCATTGAACTGCCAAATCTGCCCCTGGACATCCAGCCTTGAAAATTCGCCAAAATGTGGGTGAAAACTATAGTTACAAAGGAACGGGTGGCAGCGGACTGGCTAATCCGCTTATTAAAACGCAAGCTCAGCTACGGGCAATGAAGAGCACCAATCTTCCTGCCGAGACGTGAGTAAACAGCAAAAAGAGACAGTGCATAGGGCTATACTAAATTGCTATAATAGGTTTAAAAATTTAAACCAAAAAGACTTAAAAAATGTTTGGAATCATAAGCCCAAACGCTCATTAATATAGGACACACTGAATAGGTATACAAAAAAAGCAAAGGAAAAACCAGTGCATAAACATCCAAAATAGATACTGTATAAACATCACAGATCTTTATTAGACACACAGGTAAAACATGGCATAATGGCATAACAAGAGTGACACAAAACAAGCACCAAGGTGATCAGTGTCCTTAAATATGTGCAAATCGTCCAAAGTGAAATAGGGTGCCGGCCAGTCATTATATCATAAGGGGAACCATCCCCAGACGATCAGCTACCCAGTAAAAGGTTAAATAGTTAGAGTATGAGTGTATTGCACATACCATAGAGGAGGACGCTGGACACCTAATGCTATAAAATCCCAACGTACGTTTCGGAAGCAACAAAGCTTCCTTCCTCAGGGGGTGTGTCAGAATGGACGCCGTGTGTGCTTTAACCCCTTCACCCCCAAGGGTGGTTTGCACGTTCATGACCGGGCCAATTTTTACAATTCTGACCACTGTACCTTTATGAGGTCATAACTCTCGAACGCTTCCATGGATCCCGGTGATTCTGACATTGTTTTCTCGTGACATATTGTACTTCATGTTAGTGGTAAAATTTCATTCAAATAACTTGCGTTTATTTGTGAGAAAAACGGAAATTTGGCGAAAATTTTGAAAATTTCGCAATTTTCCAACTTTGAATTTTTATGCCCTTAAATCACAGAGATACGGCACACAAAAAACTTGATAACTAACATTTCCCACATGTTTACTTTACATCAGCACAATTTTGGAACCAAAATTTTTTTTTGTTAGGAAGTTATAAGGGTTAAAAGTTGACCAGCGATTTCTCATTTTTACAACACCATTTTATTTTTAGGACCACATCACATTTGAAGCCACTTTGAGGGGTCTATATGATAGAAAATACCCAAAAGTGACACCATTCTAAAAACTGCACCCCTTAAGGTGCTCAAAACCACATTCAAGAAGTTTATTAACCCTTTAGGTGCGTCACAGGAATTTTTTTGAATATTTAAAAAAAAATGAACATCTAACTTTTTTTCATAAAAAAAATACTTCAGGTTCAATTTTTTTTATTTTACCAAGGGTAACAGGAGAAATTGAACTGCAAAAGTTATTGTGCAATTTGTCCTGAGTACGCAGATACCTGATATGTGGGGGGAACGACTGTTTCGGCGCATGGCAGAGCTCAGAATGGAAGGAGCGCCGTTTGACTTTTTCAATGCAAAATTGGCTGGAATTCAGATTGGACGCCATGTCACGTTTGGAGAGTCCCTGATGTACCTAAAGAGTGGAAACCCCCTACAAGTGACCCCATTTTGGAAACTAGACCCCCCAAGGAACTTATCTAGATATGTGGTGAGAACTTTGAACCCACAAGGGCTTTACAGAAGTTTATAACGTACAGCCGTACAATTAAAAAATCATATTTTTTCCACAAAAATGATCTTTTCACCCCAATTTTTATTTTCCCAAGGGTAACAGGACCCTAAAAGTTATTGTGCAATTTGTCCTGAGTACGCTGATACCCCACATGTGGGGGTAAACCACTATTTGGGGGCATGGCAGAGCTCGGAAGGGAAGCAGCGCCATTTGACGTTTTTGGCTGGAATTGAGATCGGACACCATGTCGCGTTTGGAAAACTCCTGATGTACCAAAACAGTGGAACCCCCCACAAATGACACCATTTTGGAAACTAGACCCCCTAAGGAACTTATCTAGATGTGTGGTGAGCACTTTGACCCCCCCAGTGCTTCACAGAAGTTTACAACGCCCGGGCGTGAAAATAAAAAATTCGTATTTTTTCCACAAACATGATCTTTTAGTCACCATTTTTTTATTTTCCCAAGGGTACCAGGAGAAATTGGACCCCAAAAGTTGTTGTCCAATTTGTCCTGAGTATGCTGATACCCCATATGTGGGAGAAAACTACTGTATGGGCACACGTCGGGGCTCGGAAGGGAAGTAGTGACGTTTTGGAATGCAGACTTTGATGGAATGGTCTGCAGGTGTCATGTTGCCTTTGGAGAGCCCCTAATGTACCTAAACAGTGGAAACCCCCCACAAATGACACCATTTTGTAAACTAGACCCCCAAAGGAACTTATCTAGATGTGTGGTGAGCACTTTGACCCCCCCAGTGCTTCACAGAAGTTTACAACGCCCGGGCGTGAAAATAAAAAATTCGTATTTTTTTCCACAAACATGATCTTTTAGTCACCATTTTTTTATTTTCCCAAGGGTACCAGGATAAATTGGACCCCAAAAGTTGTTTTCCAATTTGTCCTGAGTACGCTGCTACCCCATATGTGGGAGAAAACTACTGTATGGGCACACGTCAGGGCTCGGAAGGGAAGTAGTGACGTTTTGGAATGCAGACTTTGATGGAATGGTCTGCGGGTGTCATGTTGCCTTTGGAGAGCCCCTAATGTACCTAAACAGTGGAAACCCCCCACAAATGACACCATTTTTAAACTAGACCCCCCAAGGAACTTATCTAGATGTGTGGTGAGCACTTTGCGTCCCCCAGTGCTTCACAGAAGTTTACAACGCCCGGGCGTGAAAATAAAAAATTCGTATTTTTTCCACAAACATGATCTTTTAGTCACCATTTTTTTTATTTTCCCAAGGGTACCAGGAGAAATTGGACCCCAAAAGTTGTTGTCCAATTTGTCCTGAGTACGCTGACACCCCATATGTGGGAGAAAACTACTGTATGGACACACGTCGGGGCTCGGAAGGGAAGCAGTGACGTTTTGGAATGCAGACTTTGATGGAATGGTCTGCAGGTGTCATGTGCGTTTGGAGAGCCCCTGATGTACCTAAACTATTGAAACTCCCCACAAGTGACCCCATTTTGGACACTAGACCCCCCACGGAACTTATCTAGATGTGTGGTGAGCACTTTGAACCCCCAAGTGCTTCACAGAAGTTTATAACACTCGGACGTGAAAATAAAAAAATCATTTTTTTCCACAAAAATGATATTTTTGCCCCCAATTTTTTATTTTCCTAAGGGTAACAGGAGAAATTGGACCCCAAAAATTGTTTTGCAATTTGTCCTGAGTAGGCTGATACCCTACATGTGGGGGTAAAACACTGTTTGGGCGCATAGCAGAGCTTGGAAGGGAAGGAGCACCATTTGACTTTTTCAACTCAGAATTGGCTGGAATTGAGATCAGACGCCATGTTGCATTTGGAGAGCCCCTGATGTGCCCAAACAGTGGAAACCCCCAATTCTAACTCCAACCCGAACCCCAACACGCCCCTAACCCTAGCCCTAACCCTAGCCCTAACCCTAGCCCTAGCCCTAACCCTAACCCTAGCCCTAACCCTAACCCTAGCCCTAACCCTAACCCTAGCCCTACCCCAACACACCCCTAGCCCTAACCCTAACCCTAATGGAAAAATGGAAATAAATACATTTTTTTTATTTTATTATTTTTCCCTAACTAAAGGGGTGATAACGGGGGGTTTGATTTACTATTTATGGCGGTTTTTATGTTTGGCGGCTGTCGCACGCTAAAAGACGCTTTTTATTGTAAAAATAGTTTTTGCATCACCACATATTGAGAGCTATAATTTTTCCGTATTTTGACTCACCGAGTCATGTGAGGTCTTATTTTTTGCGGGACGAGTTGACGTTTTTATTGGTACCATTTTCGGGCATGTGAAATTTTTTGATCGCTTTTTATTCCGATTTTTGGGACGCAGAATGAACAAAAACCAGCGTTTCATGAATTTCTTTTGGGGGGGGTGCGTTTACACCGTTCCGCGTGCGGTAAAATTGATAAAGCGGTTTTATTCTTCGGGTCAGTACGGTTACAGCGATACCTCATTTAGGTCGTTTTTTTATGTTTTTGTCGGTTTTATGCAATGAAAACTATTTTATATAAAAAATAATTATTTTTGCATCGCTTTATTCTGCGAGTTATAACTTTTTTATTTTTTCGCTGATGATGCTGTGTGGCAGCTTGTTTTTTGCGGGACAAGATGACGTTTTCAGCGGTACCATGGATATTTATATGCGTCTTTTTGATCGCGCGTTATTGCACTTTTTGTTTGGCGGTATGATAATAAATCATTATTTTTTGCTTCGTTTTTTATTTTTATTTTTTAAGGGGTTCGCTAAAGGGGTTAACTAATGGGACAGTTTTATAGGGCAGGTCGTTACGGACGCGGCGATACCTAATATGTGTACATTTATTGTTTTTTTTTTTATTATTTTAAAAAAATGAATTTATTGGGGAATATTTTTTTTTTTTTTTACTAATTTATTTGGCGATTTTTTTTCATTTATTTTTACACTTTTTTTTTAAATTTTTTTTTACTTTATTACATAGTCCCAGGTGGGACATCACTGTCCTGTGACAGATCGCTGATCTGTCACATCACAGATCACTGTGACAGATCAGCAATCTGTCACAGGCAGTGCACAAGGCTTCCTCATGCCTGCGCTTTGCAGGCACTGAGGAAGCCAGCTTCCCCAGGCCCCCGAAGGCCCCCGTCGCCATCTTGGATTCGGGGGCCTGGAGGATAGGAGCCCCCCGCAGCAGCGCTGCACATTGCGCTGCCGTAGGGGGCTCAGGGAAGCACGGAGGGAGCCCCCTCCCTGCCGATGCTTCCCTTTAACTCCCGGTACACCGCGATCGCGTTTGATCGCGGTGTGCAAGGGGTTAACGTGTCGGGGGCGGTCCGTGACCGCCCCTGACACATTGTGCCGGGTGTCAGCTGTGATAATCAGCTGACACCCGGCCGCGATCAGCGGCGCTCACCACGTGGGCGCCGCTGATCGCGGTAGACGTACTATCCCGTCCCCGGTCATACGGGCCCGGGTACCGTGGACGGGATAGTACGTCTCATGTCAGGAAGGGGTTAAGTAAAGGTCCAAATCAAGGTGAGCGCCAATCAGGGGGAAGCGCCCGACCCCCCAACCTCCCATCACAGGCTGGCGCCGACAATGCACGGGGCCCCGTGATGTCAGATGCCAGACCACAGGAGGACGGGGGTGGAGCGAGGAGCGCGTCACCTGCGCATGCGCAGACGCGATCAAAATAGATCGCCGCCATCTTGAAAAAGGGCACAATCAAGAGCAGAATGTAATAATAAAAATAAGCAGAATAGATCGCTCAAATTGAGCGAAAGATGCTAGCAGGGCATCCACAAATGGGGCAAAAATAATATAGTAACATTTAAAGGAGAAAATTAAGAAAAATAAAAAAATAAATAATAGAACCAAAAAAATAAGAGGTGAAACGGAGAGTACCGCAGCCGCAAATACGTAGATGTGGTAAAACACATCACAACCATATTGACACAAGTCATACAGGCAGAACATGATTATGGACAACGAGATATACAAGTACATACACCAAGTGTATACAGGGGGATGCAAGACAGGTTACAATGCATAAATATGCTGAATTAGAAACTAATTAGAATGTCACAACCACAATGGGGAAATGTCATATAGCATAACAGCAATTGCAAGGCATTCATTCAAACATAATATATAATGCAGTACCACCAATAGACATCTCCCCATATATAGAAATACATTATATAGATCTCAAAGAGGACAATGATAAAAATGTCCCAAATAGAAGATGAACTACCCATATAAAGTCCAGAAAAATGATAAAAAATAAAAAATAATAACAAAAAGAACCCCGTCTTCATCTTTGCTCATAAAGATGTCATCATGTTCATCAGAAGAACTGTGCTATTCATCAGATGCATCAAAAAGATGGACCAAACTCAACACGGTCATAGAAGTGCCAGACATAAAACCTAAATTAAAAACAAAATTAAAACCAACAACACATATATGTCACTACAAGAAATAACAGAAAGGGGTATATAATATTCATAGAAATGGGGCAAATGAAAGACATTCATTGAGACCATGTGGGTGAATAGTTTTCAATTTCCATATCCATTTGGCCTCTAGTTGACTCAGTCTTTTAGAGAGACCCCCACCCCGGATATCAATTTTCAGAGCCTCAATACCCCGAATTTTAAGTAAGGTGGAGTCACAATTATGGCATTCTTTAAAGTGTCTGGGAATAGTCCTCAGGGTGGAGTCATCCATGTGGCCAAGTGCTGCCTGTATCCCCAACACGTGCTCCCGGATTCTTACCTTAAACTGGCGTGTAGTAAGGCCTACATAAATGAGGCCACAAGGGCACGTAGCATGGTATACGACATATCTAGTCGTACATGTAATGCGCTGCCTAATAGTGAAGACCTGATCTCCACTTGAGTTGTTAAAATCAGTACAACGCACAATGTTGGGGCAGGCCACACAATGGCCACATGGAAAACAACCCACCCTGGGGACAAACCCATCCAAAAATGTAGGTTTGGGGCCTCCAGAATAGTGACTCATAACTAAATGGTCCCTTAGATTTTTAGCCCGTCGGAATGCCATAGATGGTCTCTCTGTCGTGAACTTTTTAATGACCGGGTCAATGCGAAGAATTGGCCAAGCTTTACCAAGGGCAGTGCGAACAGCCTCTGATCTAGAACTAAAGGTAGTAATAAACCTCACGGTTTGGTTTTCCTTTGATGCACTAGATGTCCCTGGTTTGTATAGTAAATCCTGTCTTGTAGCATGCTTGGCACGATTGAATGCTTTCTTAATGGATCTATGGCTATATCCACGCTCAAGGAAACGTTGACGAAGCTCGTCTGCACGATGAAAAAATATTTCATCCGTAGAGCAAATACGGCGCAATCGTAGAAACTGCCCAATGGGCACTGCCTTAATAACATGCTCCGGATGTGCAGACGTACTGTGAAGTAATGAATTTGTTGCGGTAGTCTTTCTGAATATGTCCGTCTGTAACACCCCAGAGGGGTCCCTCCTCACAGTAACATCCAAAAAATCCAGCTCATTTGCATTACATATAAACGTAAATCTAATATTGCGATCATTGTTGTTTAAATTGGAGACGAGCTGCGCAAGGTCGACGGAAGTGCCCTGCCAGATGAAGAAAATGTCATCAATGTACCGCGTCCAAAAGGGGACGCAGCACATTGACCCATCCTCATCTGACAGAAAGAGGTCCCTCTCCCACAGCCCCAGGAAGAGACCAGCATAGGTAGGCGCAAAGGGTTTGTCCCCAGGGTGGGTTGTTTTCCATGTGGCCATTGTGTGGCCTGCCCCAACATTGTGCGTTGTACTGATTTTAACAACTCAAGCGGAGATCAGGTCTTCACTATTAGGCAGCGCATTACATGTACGACTAGATATGTCGTATACCATGCTACGTGCCCTTGTGGCCTCATTTATGTAGGCCTTACTACACGCCAGTTTAAGGTAAGAATCCGGGAGCACGTGTTGGGGATACAGGCGGCACTTGGCCACATGGATGACTCCACCCTGAGGACTATTCCCAGACACTTTAAAGAATGCCATAATTGTGACTCCACCTTACTTAAAATTCGGGGTATTGAGGCTCTGAAAATTGATATCCGGGGTGGGGGTCTCTCTAAAAGACTGAGTCAACTAGAGGCCAAATGGATATGGAAATTGAAAACTATCCACCCACATGGTCTCAATGAATGTCTTTCATTTGCCCCATTTCTATGAATATTATATACCCCTTTCTGTTATTTCTTGTAGTGACATATATGTGTTGTTGGTTTTAATTTTGTTTTTAATTTAGGTTTTATGTCTGGCACTTCTATGACCGTGTTGAGTTTGGTCCATCTTTTTGATGCATCTGATGAATAGCACAGTTCTTCTGATGAACATGATGACATCTTTATGAGCAAAGATGAAGACGGGGTTCTTTTTGTTATTATTTTTTATTTTTTATAATTTTTCTGGACTTTATATGGGTAGTTCATCTTCTATTTGGGACATTTTTATCATTGTCCTCTTTGAGATCTATATAATGTATTTCTATATATGGGGAGATGTCTATTGGTGGTACTGCATTATATATTATGTTTGAATGAATGCCTTGCAATTGCTGTTATGCTATATGACATTTCCCCATTGTGGTTGTGACATTCTAATTAGTTTCTAATTCAGCATATTTATGCATTGTAACCTGTCTTGCATCCCCCTGTATACACTTGGTGTATGTACTTATATATCTCGTTGTCCATATTCATGTTCTGCCTGTATGACTTGTGTCAATATGGTTGTGATGTGTTTTACCACATCTACGTATTTGCAGCTGCGGTACTCTCCGTTTCACCTCTTATTTTTTTGGTTCTATTATTTATTTTTTATTTTTCTTAATTTTCTCCTTTAAATGTTACTATATTATTTTTGCCCCATTTGTGGATGCCCTGCTACCATCTTTCGCTCAATTTGAGCGATCTATACTGCTCATTTTTATTATTACATTCTGCTCTTGATTGTGCCCTTTTTCAAGATGGCGGCGATCTATTTTGATCGTGTCTGCGCATGCGCGGGTGACGCGCTCCTCGCTCCACCCCCGTCCTCCTGTGGTCTGGCATCTGACATCACGGGGCCCCGTGCATTGTCGGCGCCAGCCTGGGAGTGATGGGAGGTTGGGGGGTCGGGCGCTTCCCCCTGATTGGCGCTCACCTTGATTTGGACCTTTACTTAAAGCACACACGGCGTCCATTCTGACACACCCCCTGAGGAAGAAAGCTTTGTTGCTTCCGAAACGTACGTTGGGATTTTATAGCATTAGGTGTCCAGCGTCCTCCTCTATGGTATGTGCAATACACTCATACTCTAACTATTTAACCTTTTACTGGGTAGCTGATCGTCTGGGGATGGTTCCCCTTATGATATAATGACTGGCCGGCACCCTATTTCACTTTGGACGATTTGCACATATTTAAGGACACTGATCACCTTGGTGCTTGTTTTGTGTCACTCTTGTTATGCCATTATGCCATGTTTTACCTGTGTGTCTAATAAAGATCTGTGATGTTTATATCTATTTTGGATGTTTATGCACTGGTTTTTCCTTTGCTTTTTCTGCCGAGATGTGGCAAGACACTGCAAAATTTGTTCAAGTGACTGATTGGCCGTTGGTCTCGGGATGGTAGGCCGAGGAGAAGGTCAAGCTAATACCCAACCTTTTACAAAAAGCCCTCCAAAATTTGGACACAAATTGTACCCCTCCATCAGTAACCACACTCAGAGGCACGCCCTGTAACAGCACAACATGCTCCACAAACAACTTAGATTATGTCCCTGCATTAGGCTGTCCTGCCAAAGGTACAAAATGCGCCTGCTTACTGAATCTGTCAACCACCACCCAGACCACCGGTTTACCATTGGAAGGAGGGAGATCAGAGATAAAATCCATGGACAAATGAGTCCAAGGTCTATCCGGAATTGGCAATAGCACCAATTCCCAGGCCGGTTATGGGAGACTTTAGCATGAGCACACGCATCACAAGCAGACACAAACACAGCGACATCAGAGGCCATAGAGGACCACCAAAAAAAACCTAGCAATAGCTCTCCGGGTGGACGAGATTCCAGGATGCCCACTGAGAGCAGAATCGTGAAACTATCAAAGCACCCTCAACCGGTTCAACCTGTATTGAACAGGAACAAAGAGCTTATTATCAGGTAAAGACAGGAGCAAGAGACTGACCCTCACTAATCTCCCGCTCCAATTCTGAGAACACCCCAGCAATGACCACCCTGTGCTGAAGAATGGAGGAAGAAGGTTCGGGAGGCGATATCAGATCTAAGCTGCGAGATAAGGCATCAGCCTTGACATTCTTGGAACCAGGTCTAGCATGTCGAGATGAGGAGACTTAAAGCCGCAATGCTCCTCTGGGAAATATGCTAATTATGCAAATTGTCTTTTCAGAGAGGAAGAGGACTAGAACTCTAGTGCCACCTATTGGAAGTAGCAATCCTAAAAGTCAATGTCGACCCTTTAACGAGCCTTGTTACATGACTTAGGATAAAAGCCAAGCCACATTCTCAATTTGCAGACACCGTGTTTCGGGGTACTGCCCCTCATCAGTGCAAAGTGTGAGATCTGGTTTGGCTGTGAGAGAGGCATCTGACCGATATCCAAGAAGTATCATTTCTCCTTGCGGAGAATGACATGCTTAGCTGGTCCGTAATCACCGTGATCCGATGAACAGCCCCCTCCAAAAAGTGCCTCCATTCTTCAAAAACCAGTTTTATGGCCAATAACTCCCAACATCATAATTTCTCTCAGCATGAGAAAAAAATTTCTTTGAGAAAAAGGCACAAAGTCTTAAATTAGTTAAAGTGACTGGTCCGTGGGACAACCCCACCCCCACCTCTGATGCGTCCACTTCAACAATGAACGGTTCAGACGAATCGTGCTGGATAAACACAGGGGCAGACATAAAACATTCTTTTAATGCAGAAAAAGTTGCCACTGCTGGAGCAGACCAGTTTTTGAGATCAGTCCCCTTCCGAGTAAATGAGGGGCTTGACCACCTGAGAAAACCCCTTAAATGAGTTTACAGTAATTGGCAAAACCCAAAAAACGCTGAAGATCCTTAATGTCTCTGGGTTATACCCAATCAACAATTGCCTGTACCTTTCCAGGGTCCAAACGAAACCCCTTGGCAGACAAGATGAACCCCAGAAAGGACAGCTCCTGGTTGAAAAATGAGCACTTTTCAGGGTTAGCAAACAGGGAGTTCTCCCATAACCTCTGGAGAACTGCACAAAGATGACCCATGTGAGCTTGTTAGAAGATTAAGGGGTGCTCACTGCTTAACATGAGATGTTGGTGTTCTGAAGATATTGCACTAGAAAAATTACCAAATTAACTTCGGCACTCAAACTATAAGTTTGTCATGTACAGAATTTAGAGGAAAAATAGGGGAAAACACAACCGTTGTGGATACAGCAATTGACAGCAATTGTAATGAAAAAAGAAAAATATGACCCTTTTGGATACAGATAAACAAGCCGAAACGTTGCGTTGAGATTGAGCCTTTTTCCAAGCATAAATATGTATAAAGACAGAAAGTATTAGTAAAAATTCTTAGTGTATATAATATGGAGACAAAACATGAATAAATAGCTAGAGCTATACATACTTCTGATAAACAGAAGAAAAGAAATAGTGTTATTTTCAAACAACTAATTCACTGCCCTATGTACATATTAATGGATATAGGACATGCTTGAGACTGTATATCACATGATAACTACCCATGTAGAATGTAAAAAATATGAGAGGTTGAGAGAAATGAAAATAAAAATGAAAGACAAAGTAAAAAATAAAAATTATTCTGGTTACCTATAATAAAACTATTAAACAAAAACGATAATTGCGATCTAAGAATACTTGAACCCACCATATAGGACAAAGTTACCTTAGTGGTCAAGGGTCAAAACATACTGGTATCCACTAGCATCTGGCACTTAGCGGTGGCAAGTGGGGTATTATTTGTGGGGTTGATGTCACCTGTGTATTGTACGGTGACATCAAACCCACGGATTAGTAATGGAGAGGGGGAAATAACACGCCCCCATTACTAATCCTATAGTTGTATTGTAAATAAACACACAGCCAGAATAAAGTCCTTTATTAATCTTCATTAACCATATTTACTGCATCGCCTAATCCCCTCGATTTCCTGTAATAAAAATAAAATAAACCACCATAAATACTGTACTACCTGGTCCGCCGTAGTCCTAAATAACGAGTGTCCCATGACGATCTCACGTGTAGAACAGTCACATCGGGAGATGTGATTGTTCTACCCGGCCTCCCAGTGATACAGTGACAGGAGATAATCACTCCTGAAGTGTATCACTGAGAGTTCCAGAGTTAGTGCTCTCACTTTACGGCACCGCTGCGTGGGAATTTTCTCACGCAGTGGTGCCGCAAGTGACAGCACGAACTCTGGAGACCTCTGTCAGCGGCACAGTTATACACTGACAGGAGGTATCCTCCCACAGTATATAATTGGAGCCGTGTAGCGCGGTCACATCTCTCGATGTGATTGTTCTACACGTGAGATCGCCGTGGGACATTCGTTATTTAGGACTACGGCAGACCAGGGAATATTTATGGTGGTTTATTATTTTATTTTTATTACATGAGATCAAGGGCGTTGGGAATTAGGTGTTTGGCGAGTATGAATGTGTTTTGTTTTACACTTGAACACAATTGCCGGATGATGGGACTACTCCCCTCATCGGCTCAGGCTGTCACTGTATTACGTGACACCAGTCATAGCCGGATGGGAGTATTAGTCACATCAGACGATGCTTGGCTACACACAGACACCCGCAGACAGACACGGCCACACACAGTGTCCACCCACACACTCTTCCTCCTCCCTAACTGCAATGTTTTTGGCACGCAAATCCGCAGACCTTTCTACACCTGTGGTTTTGTTGCGGATTTGACTGACTCAGTGCAAGTGAGTACAGAAACACTGGAGAAAAGCTAAAAGAATTGACATGCCGCGGAAAATAAGACTCTACGAATCCACACAAAATTTTCCACTGCATGTGCACAGCCAATTCTGGATTGCCATTAACATTGGTTGGGCAATACATTGCGGATTTGATGCAAATCCGCGTGGAAAAAACGCTTCGGATCCGCAGCAAAATCCACAACATGGCATATAGCCTTAGGGTATGTGCACATGGTGAGGATTTTGCTGCGGATCCGCTGTGGATTTGCCTCTGCTGATCCACAGGCATTGTACAGTCCAATGCAAATCAATGGGATTTGAAAACCGCTGTGCACATGCTGCGGATTTTTCCTCTCAGATTTGCTGCGGTTTTAATCCGCAGCATGTCAAATCTTTCTGCGGATTCCACAGCAGTTTGACACCTGTTCCATTGTTCAGGTGTCAAACTGCAGGGTAAAACCACTGGCAAATCCACAGGTCACTTTACCTGTGGTTTTACCTGCAAATCTGCACAAAAAATCCGCAGCTGAGCTGCACTCACCCTTAGTGTCTGCAGTCCTGACATGTTGACAGCCAATCACCAAACAGCTGGAGCCATCCACTCAAGTTCACCGATTGCCACTTCAACAGCCAATGACAGACATCAGGCCGGTGCTGTAGCAGAAACTGAGCATTGGACCAGGGGAGGGTGAGTAAGTCCAGCTATTTGAGGACTGCAAGTCATCTTCTATTGGAAAGAATAGGAGCTGATCTGCAGGACCCGGCAGGGACCAGTACACATTGTGCTGGAGAGGCGTTGCACGGTTTACATGTGGCTGCTGCTAAATGGAGGGGGTGATCAGTGTCACACCCCAGTCTTGCATTGATAATCTATACTATCTTTTCAAGGGTATGTTTACACAACCTTATTTTTAGTCCAAGTATTGTCTGAAAAAACAGACCTCATATACACAGCACTGTTTTTTTTAGATTTTTATTTACAGTCATGTAAACATAGTTTTGAGTCTGATAACCAGGGTCCCAATTAATCCAAATGGCAGGGACGCCAAGTCCCTTGTGTGACTAGAGCAGAACTCTCCATTGGTTTCTATGAGACTGACGGTTCCACTTTATGAGCCTGCTGTTTTCCATCTTGGCTCCTATTAAATGTCAGGAACACCGCACTGAACTTGCTCACTGAGCCAGTGCGCGTGTCCTGAGTAAAGCGAACTGTGCTCAAAGATACCTGTGAAGCGGGCAGCAGTCGAGTAGATGTGTACTTCAGAGCCGCAGGACCTGAAGCACGTGACTGCTGGGGGCGTGGCCGAAACTCCAGAGAGCAAGGAGCTGCAAGAGAACTCCTAGCAGGGTAACTGCGAGACAAAGTTACCAAGGGGCATAGACAGGGAGAATAGTCAGGACGTAGCCAATGAGTCACACACAGAGATATCTGCAGGGTACAAGAGGGGCGAGCAGAGAGTAGTCAGGTCACAGGCAATGAGTCATACACAGAGACAATACGCAGTACAAAATCAACAGGCAAACTCACAACGGGAAACAGAACCGGGTCCGAACCATATAAACAAGCTACAACAACAAACAGGCACACAGGGGTCAGCACACTAGGCCAAAGGCAAAAGTATAACTGGCAGGGATTGGAGCTTCCCAGGGGTTTAAGAAGCTCTCCCAGAACCAGAAAGAGGCCACAATCATTAACCCCAGGTGTGCAGGTCAAACCCTGCACTGAGCTCCAGACATTAACCCCTGATGTGCAGCTCAAAAACCTGCACTGGGATCATGACATTAAACACATGCTGTGCCTTTTTAGTATAATAACCCAGTTGATCCGTGACAGTGTTAAATAAGGTATAATAATAAAGTGACAAATCTTATCAATAAGGTGACTAATAGTGATGAGCAAATGTGTTTGGATAAGGAGATATCTAATGCTTAGTTGCTAACAGAGTGTCTTCGGCGTGCTCGGAAAATATGTCTGAGTCCCCGCGGCTGCATCTCTCATGGCTGTTCGACAGCCCCAACACATGTGGGTATTGTCTATTTGTTAGGCGATCCCTGCATGCTTTGCAGCTGTTGAACAGCCACGAGACATGCAGCCGCGGGGACTCAGACATATTTTTCGAGCACGCCGAAGACACTCTGTTAACACCCAAGCTTGCTCAGATAACACTTTGTCGTGACCCAGTCCAGAGTGTCTCTGTCCCTTTAAGTAATACTGAATTGTGAGTAGCTTCTGTACACTACTGTTCACTCTCTAACTGGCTCTCTACATTATTTGTGAGCTGGAATTCTCCATTTCTAGTCACCTTCATTTTAGATGCAATGCATTTCTCGTTTGCTGTGTTCTGTCGCTATCTAATGGTGAAAGTGTACAATGAGCTCCTATTGGCCAGCTCATAGTCACATGGTCAATAGGAAGAGCTGTTTTTCCAGGCAAGTCTAGAATGTTCTTTAGTCTGACGGATGCCTTCAGGGAGAGCAGAACACACCTGGAGGAGGTTTTTACCTCAAGATCTCCTGCAGGCATAAAAGCCTGAGTTTCCTCTAACCTGTACAGAAATCATTCTATTGTTGACAGGATTCACCACATGTAAAGTATTGCTGACAGGATTCACCACATGTAAAGTCTTTATGACAGGATACACCACAGTTTCTACATTCACCTATAAGTACTTGTGCATGTACCGTGACACACTGTGGAGATAACCCCAAGTACAGGTCTGTAACATCTAATTGCTGCGTCTACTTCCTTCTGTAAGATACCAAAAGACACTGTCCAGTGCTCTTAAAGCTCCAGACCCCAATCACATCTCAGCATCTAAGTGTGAACTGTAATTGCCATGGACTACCCATGAGAGACTGTTCTTTTGTTCCAAGTTATAATTCCCGTTCCTGCTGAAGTAAAAGCAACTGTTATCCCCGACACCGGTGTGTGTCATAATTCCTTTGGCTGCGGACACCGTGTGGGGGTGGATAGCAGGGAACGTTCGGCCTGGTCATTACACTTTATCCCAGCATGTTTGCGCATCCCTAGTGACCTAACAATTTCACAAATCAGTTTAGAATATTTACAAGGAAAAAAAAAAAAAAAGTGTTTTATCAAGTATAACCACTAGATGGAGCTACAGCATAAGAAATAAATGAAAAATATACACAGTGCTTTTAGTGCCCACTAGAGGGTGCAAGCTACAAAAGTGATGCACGTTCTCTGGGCATGAGATTTGTGGCTTGATCACCAAAATCAGAGTGGTGAGGGTGCCACACTGCCACTGATCAGCTGTTGTCAGCTCCAGTGGATGCTGTAGATCAGCTCCTATTCACTTTACATCTGGCTAGTGCCAGAGCTTGTAGCAGCTGGTTGGTGGGTCCCCAATCTGATTTATGAACTGTCCTAAAGATCCGATCTTCAGTTCTGAACAGCAGATGCTGAATTACAAATCAGCACAATTGTATCAATTTATATTAAACTGGAGCACAGACATAATCATAAAAGCTGACAAAATGATTTTATGGGACGTCAGGACATAGACTATATGGATAACCCTTATTAGTTACTGCGTTCAGGTTCTTCGTACAAAAAACATGCTTACGGCTTTGTGGTGACAGCATAAAATTGCCCCTTGTTTAAATCTGGTTTTTGAGTTACATGTATTTTTAACCCATTCACGATATATGAATATATTTACATCATAGTGTCGTGTCCCTGCCTTTGATGCGGGTTCACACGCCAAGAAAATCGCGATCTATGAATGGAAAGATGCAGGATCAGCATGTGAGCTCACATCTCTCATAGATCCTGATTTTTCCTATACATAGCAGGGCTGAAAAGGGGAGGAAAAAAATTAAAACAGAGTGGCCCGGGGTGAACGTGTTAAAAAAAATTATTTTTTTTCCCCATTATCAAAATCTGTATTATAAGATGAAATTAGTAATCTTGTTTTCACAGTGGCCACTGTGGTTATTTTAGAGTGATATTTCCTGTCCTTTCAGGAAAAGTTTTCAGGAGGCTCATTATCAGCAGAGCCAGGATTACAGTGACTGACACCTCTATAACCAGCTGATCACACAGGGCCCAACAATTATAATAGGCAATCTTACACCTCCCTCCTCCTGTCACACCAACCTTTGCACAGACTTCAACTGGATATGTGTCCTCAGATGTACTTTAAGCTTAGGCCAGGATCACACATGCGAGAAACACGGCCGAGTCTCGCATATTAATACCTGGCACTGCCGCCGGCACTCAGGAGCAGAGCGTGCAGCTCCATGTATTGCTATGCGGCCGCATGCTCCAATCCGAGCAACTGCGGCAGTGCCGAGTATTAACATGCGAGACTTAGCTGTGTTTCTCGTATGTGTGATCCCAGTCTTAAGTGTATTATGGCGCAGAGAGCTGTCGGGTCTGTGTGTGGCAATACATGCTCCTGGCCAGCAGCTGACGTTGACTACGTGCACATAGCAGTGACGGCATGTGCTCCCATCGCTTGCATGCAGAAGTCAGCTGCCGGCTTTCAAAGAGAACGCCATTACGCGGGGGAGTGTAGGTAAGGGGAGTAAAATGGTTTTTTCCCCATGCATCAAAGAGCAGCGGTAGAACAGGGGACATATTATAATATGTCCCCTGTACTATCACTGTTCTTTAATGTATGTATGTATGTATATATACACATACATACATACATACATACATACACACACACACACACACACACACACACACATATATAGGTGCTTCTCACTAAATTAGAATATCAAAAAGTTAATTTACTTCAGGTCTTCAATACAAAAAGTTTAACTCATTATATAGAGTTATTACAGAGTGATCTATTTCAAGTGTTTATTTCTGTTAACTAGTGATGGGTGAGCACTAAAATGCTCGGGTGCTCGTTGCTCAGGTCAAGAAAATTGGAAAACTCGGTACTGGGACAGAACAACGAGCCCAATGTAAGTCTATGGGAGACCCGAGCATTTCTGCTGCGATCCCCCCGGGGGTCCTTTTAAAGGTCTAAAAAGTTTGAAAATGATGGAAACACTGCTCAAATGACACGGGGATGTGGCGCCCCTGTGGGTTTAGTCGCCACAGAGGTACTACACCTCATTCTGAGGTGTAGCATTCCACTGCACAGGTAAGATGGAGACACCTGACCACACTCCGACACCTGCATCCAACACACACCTTAGAACAGCAGAGCACCCTATATGACCCCTGCTTGGTTCATAAAGGGTGTTGGGGAGGTGGGTGGAGCTTAGGTTGAGAGCAGGAGAACTGAAGGAAGTTAGGATCGGTTCCCCTTAGGGGGAAAAAGTGGAAGGATGTGGTTGAAGCAGCTCCTAGTTAGGAGGAGCTGCTGGACAGAGTAGTCGTGGAATGAAGTTCCCTAAAGTGGGAAAGGGAGGCACAAGTGGAGAGTGCTCCCCGTGGGGCTCGTTCAACGCTGACGGATGTGGATAGCCCGCCAGGGCATGGGGGTACTCGGTACCAGGCCGGTATCTCAGAGGGAAGTGTCACAATAGAGGTGACCCGGTCCATGGCCATGGGTGTCCATGTAAAAGGGGCTAAGCGTGGCTGATTAAAGTTTATAAGTGGATGATATGTGACGCCACGTGTGGTGCTCAGCAATGAAGGGGTTAAGCCGACGCTGCAGGCAGATCCTCTGGGACAGATGGTATAAGGCAGCAAGATATAATAGCTCCCCACAAGTAGAGCTGTAGTCCCAGGGCAGTAGTAATAGGTGTTGATGAAGAGGGTGCAGTGTTAGGCACAGAGATGTAGCAGTGCTGAAGGGGTTGCAGGAAGAAGGCAATGACACAACAGGGTGCAGTTTCTTTTACCTTTACTTTGCAAGTGCAGACCAGGATCCAGATTACAGATGGAACAGGAGTTGTCCAGCCTGGAAGCAACTTAGGAATCTCTCTATGCAGATGGGTTGTGTAGTCTCCTTTCTAGCGCTTATCTGAGGTACATGCAGTACTGAGTTACACTGAAGTTTCTCTTGCTTGCTCTCTTTTAGAACCCCCTCATATGGCAGACAGCTGTAGCCTCCTTTTTCTGGCTCACACGTTGCTGTTGTGCCTCCGATTCCTATGTGGGAACAGAGCATTTACAGCTTCCTATTCCTCCGGTTTCTGCTACAGGAACATCAGTATCCATACAACCAGGGAGACCGGACTCTGGACCATGCGCTACGCTAGAAGTGAGCCTGAACTCTGCTCAATCCTCCAGCTCTTCTTCTCTCATCCACACACTTCGCCCTCCTCACACGAACTAACTAAACTTCCCCTTCCTAGCCCCCAGAGAGCAGCTCTTCCACTGGCATTGGTTCAGAGCTCCCTCTGCTGGCCTGGAGTGGGAACCGTGCTGTGTGTTGTATTTACCTGACAGAGACCCTTTATTGCTTCCAAACATGACATCAAACTCCTAGGGAGAAAGGTAAGGCCACTGTGGCGACCGTACTCCTGGGGGCCCAACAGATGTCATGTGGGGAAAAATCCAGGTCGCAGAAGGATCTCGGCCCCTAGCCTAGTAGAGTGGACAACAGGACTCAGCTAGCAAGCCGACAGCTGTGGCAACTTTAGGGGCCACAGCCAACTACCACAGTTATCTTCTCCGAAAAGGCAGCCAGAAAGTATCAAGGAAATGTTGTGGGACAAGTTATCCAACAGGGTTCACAGCAACTGGCCTGTGACACTGACTGTGAGGTGCTGGGAAGGAAGGGGAGTAGAAGTCAGCACTGTGAGACAGCCAGGGAAGGCACATACTGAAGGGAGTGCTGGAAAGGTGTACACTACTTCATCTATCTGGAAGTTGACTGGATCCCTCACCTGGAGGACACCGCACCAAGCAGGCATCTGTGTGCACCATAACAGTGGGTTGCAGTTCCAAAGCTTTACTCACAGTGTCCTTGCCTCAGCACTAGTGTTGAGCGACTTTTGGTTTTTGTAGGGTCGAGTTTCGTTTCATGAAACCCGACTTTTCCAAAAGTCGGGTCGAGCAAAAACGGCCAACTATAGGGAAAAGTCGGGGTCGTCCCGAAACCCGAAACCCAATGTAAGTCAATGGAGAATTAAAGTCGGCAGTGAGAGGAGGACAGGAAACACACCAACAGTGCCCATTTGAATGCCAAAAGCATAAATTCTTGTTACTGAAGCTTGTCAACCTTAATTAACTTCATAATACTAGTTACGCACTGAAAAATGGGGGTTATTTGGCTACAGTTGTGGGGGGGGGAGGCTGGCTCCAGGTTTTCGTGGGCCCAGGGCCAAAGAGCGCCCTGTTGTGAGTTCATTTTCCCCTTCATCACTGGGGTCTGGTGAACTCCCTATTCTGGTAAAGGAAGGTAATGAGCCTGATTATCAGGCACCTGAGTCTAATGAGGATGACTGGCTGAGTGGAGTCACTGACTGGATATAAGGCTGCCGACGCCCTTCTGCCCTGCGGGTGATTTCTCTGTGGACTTCTAGGACACCAGTCTGATTCCTGCTCCTCTAAAGCTAAGTTTCTGTTTTGCCTGTTAGCTTTTTGTTTTGTTTTTGTTTTCCTTGCTTTTCAGTATTCTGCCATTCCCTGCTGGGGTGAGCTGAATCTCCTTTTGCCTGTAGCTCTGTCTTCAGTATATTCCTGAGTACTGACATAGCCTTTTTGAAGCCTAGCGTTTTCAGGGCCTTTTTCACTGTCAGTCTGTTGGCTCTTATTTTCATAGGGTTTTTCACGGATTGCAGACAGCAGCCTTCCTGTCCTTTCCTATCTAGTTAGCTTGGGCCCCCTCTTTGCTCAGTCTATCTTTCTGTCTGTGTTAGTATTTTCATCTTGCTTCACCGTCATTATATGTTGGGGGCTGCCTATTGCTTTGGGGTCTGCTCTGGGCAGTTTAGATTTCCCCTTTCTTTCTTTAGGCCTATTTAATTCTCCGGCTGTGATCGAGGGGTCTAGGGCATCGTAGGAACCCCCTACGGCTACTGTTAGTTGTGTTGATAAGTTCAGGGGTCTGCAATCCGATAGCTGCCAACTTCTCTGGTTTTCTGGACTTAGCTAGCATTTCTGTTTTTGCCTCCTACGGTGACTCAATCATAACAGCACCCCTTTAACACATACCACAACTCATGATGCTCCGATACGGCAGAGAAATAGCAGTATAGTACAATGAAAAATACTTCACTTCTTACATCTCATGACTGATGTCCATTTTAAATTCTCCAATACCTCCAAAAACGGACAGTATATAACTCCATACAGTATGGCCAGCGCTTAGTGCGCTATACAGAGTAATGAGGCCCATATATTTCTCCATACGGAATCATTATTCCCATATAATGTTTCAAACCGTATATGATGAGCTCCACATAATGCTACAGTATATGTTGGTCCCAATGGATGAAGCTCCACTGTCTTATGGGCCCAAATAATGCTCCATATATAATGGGCCCCATTTCTACTGCTCTAGTGTATAATGGGCCCTGTAAATGCTGCTCCAGTGTCTGATGTCCACCTTTGGAATGCTCCAGTGTATGGTGGGCCCCATATATCATTCACCAGAGTATAGTGCTCCCCAAAAATTGCTGTCCCAACATTGAAAACAATTACATAAGACTCCTTGCTAGGGAATCCCTGCACTACTCTGAACTCCTTGTCGTCCCCATCTTCCATCTCACTGCACTTGGCTGTTTAGGCCCTCCCACCGGCAGAGACACTTTTGCGTACTATGCGGTGTCCTGTGCCATCGCCCATGAGTATGCCCCCCCACCTGCTCAAGGAACCTGCATTTTCATCTGCACCTTCCTCTTTGTCACCGTGTAAGGTGGTATAGTATGCGGGAAGGGGAAACTGAGTTTCCTCCTGGTCAGATTCTGGCTGTGTAGAGTGCGAGGGGAATGTAGTGGTCTGGGTCAATGTACCAGCAGCATCTTCCAGCAGTGGCTGGGCCTCAGTGCACTTGTGGCGTCCCCAAGAGTACGGTCGCCACTGTGGCATTGCCTTCCTCCTAGGGAGTGTGTTGTCAAGCTTGGGAGCAACAAAGGATCTCTCTAGCAGTGAAACCAACACACAACACATTTCCCACTCCAAGCCAGCAGGGAGACCTCTGAACCTGACTGCTGAGGAGCTGCTCTCTGTGGTCGGGAGGAGGTAAGTTAGGGCACTCTGTGCAGGGAAGGTGAAGTGTGTGGATATCAGAAGGGGAGCTGGAGGATGAGCAGAGTTAAGGCTCACTCCTAGCTGGAGCGCATGGTCCGGATTCCGGTCTCCGAGTTTGTAGGAACACTGACGTTCCTGCAGCAGAAACTGGGGGAAGTAGCAGCTATAAATGCTCTGTACCCAACTAAGGCTCGGAGGCCCCAGCATCGACGTGTGCGAGGCAGAAGGAAAAGGCTACAGATGTCTGCCATACAAAGTAAAGTCTGAGGAACATCTGTTAGACAGGAGGCGTTTCAGTGAACCACGGTCCTGCGAGTGCTTCCCCCCACAAGCGCTAGAAAGGAGTCGTTCAGGAAGGTACATGTTGGCGGAGTGTTGGAAGGGAGCTTTCCATTCTGGTCCCGGAGGTTGGCAGAGGTCCTGACCCGGAGGACACAGCACGAAGGCAGGCATCTGTGTAACCTGCAGACTGAGTAAAGCTTTGGAACTGCACGCTCTGGTGTCCTACAGTTATTCCAGCACCGCTACATCTGGGTACCAGCACCTACACCGCCTGTGCCTTTCCCCCATCACTACATCTACACTTCCCTGGGACTCCAGCTCCACCTGTGGGGAGCTTCACCATCTTTGCTGCACAACACCATCAGTCCCAGAGGATCTGCATGCAGCGTCGGCCTAACATCTATGTTGCCGAACACCACAGGTGGCGTCAAACTATCTATATAAACTCTTTACCATTATACCACGCCATTTACATGGGCGCCCAGGGCCACCGTCTGGGTCACCGCTGCTGTGACACATCCCACTGACCCTGGCCCGGTACCGAGTACCCCACAGCCCTGGGAGGGCGACCCATATGCCAACTGCTGATGGGGCGGCGTTAGTCCCACGAACCTCCAAACAGCGTCCCTGAAGGCAAAGTTTTTGGTTTCCGGGGGCAGTATGATTGCAAAGCTGAACCTTAAAAGAATGTCCAAAAGGGCACCACCAGGAGTGGAGCCTGTGGCTTAATTGGACAGCACCCGGGAAAACCACTACCATACAAGCTACAGAAAGGATGGACAGATTGCAAGCTTTGTCGATTCTGTGTGTGGTGTGGTATGTCCGTTTAAAGTTGTACTAGCGATTTCTCAGCTTTATTCCGTTAACGACCGAGACTCCGGCATGGCCCCGCGGTAGGCGTCAAGCTTACTAGAGGGATACGCGAGGCTGTGGCACGTGAGATCGAGCAATAACAGGTCTAGCATTCCAGTACATGTCCGGGGCTGCATGCACGCTACACTGAAAGGACCAGCTTTTGTCGCTTACAGGCGCAGATATCCTGCTGAACTCTGTTAGTGATGGGGATCTGGGATTCAGATTATTCCCCGCGAACGATGATTTCCCAGTAAGTTCAGGTCGACCGCAATTCCGGAGTTAGGCCTAACCGTCATTTCTGAAAAAATTACGTGTCCAAACCACAGGTGCTGTAGCTTGCTTAACAGCTCGGCAGCCGTTCTCAGGCCCAGTATGGATTCAACAATATTGTAGAAAGTTGATAAAGGGTACAGTTTCACCGGATAACACGTATATATGTAGCCTAATTTACACATTAAAAATATATGTCTATAGATCAGGAGGCAGACTCAGATGTTCTCAGGCCCAGTATGGATTTGACCAGATTGTACAAAGTTGAGAAAGGGTACTTTATCACTGGATAGCAGGTATATATAGCATAGTTTAAACATGTAAAATCTCCGTGTTCTCAGTATGGATTACACAGCAATCTAAAAATTGGAAAAAAGGAAATGCATTTGAGGCATACACAACTATATACTTTTGGTGTTATTTTTAAATCTTCATATATATTTCTGAATCAGTAATACAGTCCAGCCTCTCCGCAATAGGAAATGAGATGCATACAATTAGTGACATAAAGGCTATTGATTGCAGAAATCTAGGAATTATTATTCACGGGAAAAACTTCCGTCACAATTCTCATAGGCGATGCTGACCCTCAATTAATTTGTGTGTTGAGACAGTGAAAACATTTTTTTGTGAATAAAGTCTTGCTGTATCGCACTTCCGTTGATTCCATCACTGTTACTCATCTCAATCCAATTTTTATCACAGGGAGCGATGTAAACATGGTGCTCACTGGCTATGATGATCTGTCACGTAACTTTGGAGTGCAAAAGACAGAAGCCACAGGCCGTAGGCGATTCTATTTGATTGGCATGAGAGGGCACATTTTGAAATGTGCGCCGGAATGTCACACGTTTGTGAGTAGAAAACTGTGAAAGCTGATGATAAACCACCACTGCATGTAATTGTGAGTCGACGTCCATAAGAAATGGAAGCCACTGATCATCTGGAGCTAGAGCCCGGCCAGCAGGACAGGGCATAGCTACATCTTAACCATCATCTTTCAGTTCAATCAATTTGTAGTGGCAGTCCCAGTGAAGGATTTGACAGCCCAGACTACACAGCGGAGGAGCAGGGAGAGGTAAACATTGCAAATGCTGGGGCCCTGCCCAAGCAAGGGAGGCACACTCGTGGGCGTTGGTACTGGCACTGGGCCCCTCATAGTACGGCGGTGTGTCTGACGGCGGGTGTGCACCACCACTGTCAGACACTTGATTGCACTCTGAGGGACCCTATGCCCGTGCCCGCGCTCAAGAGTCGACCTACCCACCTGTCCAGGGCAACGGCACTCGCACGGTGTCGTGCGCTAAGTGGGGACCCCGGCCATGGGGGGGGCCGCCCACTTAGGGAGGTTTACAAAGTGGCATATGTAGATGTGGGTCATTCAGCTGCTGCAAAAGGTGAAATAGGTCAAGTTCGCGGAATAGGAGGAGGACCAAAGCAAGCCATTTTTCTGCCAACCTATGTGTCATCAAGGGAAGGTGGGACAAAATCCTTGGAAACCCATGCATGGTTCATTTTAATGAAGGTTAGATCATCCACATTTTGGGTTGACAGACGGGTCCTTTTTTCTGTCAGGATTGATCCAACTGCACTGAAGACTCTTTCCGATAGCACACTTGCAGCTGGGCAAGCGAGCTCCTGTAAGGCATATTGTGCCAATTCAGGCCAGGTGTCCAGTTTAGCGGCCCAATAGTCAAAGGGGAATGACCTGTGCGGGAGAACATCGATATGGGAGGAAAAGTAGTTGTTAACCATAGTTGACAACTGCTGTCTCCTGTCACTTTACATCGATGCTGTATTAACAGTTGTGCGAGCGGTCCGTGAAAAATCAGTCCACAACATTGTCATGAAACCCCTGTCTCCAACGCCACTTCTGCTGTGTGCACCACGAACACCTCTGCCAAGCTGCCCCCGGCCCGTACGGCTCGTGTGAGAACCATCACCGCTGCTGTGTGCTGGGAATGCCTCAACCAACCGGTTAACCAGAGTTGCTTGTTTAGTAGCCAATATTAGGTCAACGTTCTCCTGTGGCATGATGTTTTGTAATTTGCCTTTATAGCGTGGATCCAGGATGCTGGCCAACCAGTAGTCGTCATCGTTCATCATTTTGGCAATGCGTGGGTCCCTTTTTAGGATCTGCAAGGCATAATCTGACATGTGGGCCAATGATCCCGGTGTCAATGATGCACTGCGAGTGCTGGGTGGAGGAGCACTTTCTGGCAAATCCACATCCCTCCAGTCACGCACAAACCCTGTACCAGACCTTGCCACGCCAACATTTTCACTTGCCCCACGAGATGCATCCTCCTCCCCCAAGTAATCATCCCCATCATCATCCTCCTCCTCCACCTCGTCCAGGAGAGGTCCCTGAGCAGACAATGGCTGAATGTCATCAAGGATTCCCTCCACCTCTTCCTCCTCGTCAACATTGGCTGCAGACGCCTGCTCCTTAAGGTGCGTCAAAGTTTACATGAGCAGACGGATATGTGGGATGCTCATGCTTAGGAAGGCGTCGTCTGCGCTTACCAGCCGTGTGCATTCCTCAAAACACTGAAGGACTTTACAGAGGTCTTTCAGCTTCGACCACTGCACACCTGTCAACTCCATGTCTGCTCTCAAAGTGCCTGGCCGTGTATCCTCCCACAAATGCATTATGGCCTGCCTCTGCTCACACAGCCGCTCCACCATGTGCAGGGTGGAGTTCCACCTTGTTGCAATGTCGATAATGAGGCGGTGGTTGGGAAGGTGGAGCAATCGCTGCAGCTTCTGCATACGAATGGAGTGTACAGGCGACCGGCGGATGTGCGCGCACAGTCTTCGCACCTTCTGGAGCAGGGCTGTTAACTCCGGATAATTGTTGAGGAAGCACTGCACCACCAGGTTCAAGGTGTGAGCCAAGCAAGGTTTGTGGCTGAGTTTTGAAAGAGCTATGGCTGCCACAAAATTACGGCCGTTATCACTAACTACCTTGCCTGCCTCAAGATGTACACTGCCCAGCCATGACTCCGTTTGTCGCTGAAAGTACTCGGCCAGCACCTCGGCGGTGTGTCTGTCGCCCAAACACATCATCTGCAACACAGCCTGCTAACGCTTTCCACTAGCCGCTCGATAGGGGGACACCTCGTGTGCAACAGTGGCAGCTGCAGATGAAGTGCTCGTACGACTGCGCTCTGTGGACGAGCTTTCGCTTCTGGAGGAGGAGGAGGAGGGTCGAACGACTACAGCCAACTGTTTCCTATACCGTGGGCTAGGCAGCACTGTCCCACCACCGCTGTCCCCTGTGGACCCTGCATCCACCACATTAACCCAGTGCGCAGTGATGGACACGTAACGGCCCTGGCCATGCCGACTGGACCATGCATCAGTTGTGAGGTGCACCTTTCCACTCACTGACTGCTTGAGTGCATGGACAATGCGGTCTTTCACATGATGGTGGAGGGCTGGGATGGCTTTGCGAGAGAAGAAGTGGCGACTGGGTAGGTCATAGCGTGGTACTGCATAGGCCATGAGTTCGCGGAAAGCTGCGCTTTCCACCAACCGATAGGGCATCATCTCTAACGAGATTAGTTTGGCAATGTGGGCGTTCAAACCGAGTGTATGCGGATGAGAGACTGAGTACTTTCTTGACCTACTCAGTGTCTGGGAGGGTGAGCTGGACTTGAGAGCTGCATATGGTGGAAGTAGCGGTGGACAGGGCGGACTGAGAGAGGGTTGATGATGGTGATGGAGTTGGTGTTCTTTCTGATGGCCTAGATTCAGTCTTTCGTTGATACAGGCATATGTCAAAGTTTGGGCACCCCTATTAATGTTAACCTTTTTTCTTTATAACAATTTTGGTTTTTGCAACAGCTATTTCAGTTTCATATATCTAATAACTGATGGACTCAGTTATATTTCTGGATTCAAATGAGGTTTATTGTACTAACAGAAAATGTGCAATCTGCATTTAAACAAAATTTGACCGGTGCAAAAGTATGGGCACCTCAGCATAAAAATGACATTAATATTTCGTAGATCCTCCTTTTGCAAAAATAACAGCCTCTAGTCGCTTCCTGTAGCTATTAATGAGTTCATGGATCCTGTATGAAGGTATTTGTGACCATTCCTGTTTACAAAACAATTCCAGTTCAGTTAAGTTTGATGGTCGCCGAGCATGGACAGCCCGCTTCAAATCATCCCACAGATGTTCAATGATATTCAGGTCTGGGGACTGGGATGGCCATTCCAGAACATTGTAATTGTTCCTCTGCATGAATGCCTGAGTAGATTTGGAGCAGTGTTTTGGATCATTGTCTTGCTGAAATATCCATCCCCTGTGTAACTTCAACTTCGTCACTGATTCTTGCACATTATGGTCAAGAATCTGCTGATACTGAGTTGAATCCATGCCACTCTCAACTTTAACAAGATTCCCGATGCCGGCATTGGCCACACAGCCCCAATGCATGATGGAACCTCCACCAAATTTTACTGTGGGTAGCAAGTGTTTTTCTTGGAATGCTGTGTTTTTTAGCCTCCATGCATAACGCCTTTTTGTATGACCAAACAACTCAATCTTTGTTTCATCAGTCCACAGGACCTTCTTCCAAAATGTAACTGGCTTGTCCAAATGTGCTTTTGCATACCTCAGGCAACTCTGTTTGTGGCGTGCTTGCAGAAACGGCTTCTTTCGCATCACTCTCCCATACAGCTTCTCCATGTGCAAAGTGCGCTGTATTGTTGACCGATGCACAGTGACACCATCTGCAGCAAGATGATGCTGCAGGTCTTTGGAGGTGGTCTGTGGATTGTCCTTGACTGTTCTCACCATTCTTCTTCTCTGCCTTTCTGATATTTTTCTTGGCCTGCCACTTCTGGGCTTAACAAGAACTGTACCTGTGTGCTTCCATTTCCTTACTATGTTCCTCACAGTGGAAACTGACAGGTTAAATCTCTGAGACAACTTTTTGTATCCTTCCCCTGAAAAGCTATGTTGAATAATCTTTGTTTTCAGATCATTTGAGAGTTGTTTTGAGGAGCCCATGATGCCACTCTTCATAGGAGAATGAAATAGGAGAACTACTTGCAAGTGGCCACCTTAAATACCTTTTCTCATGATTTGATACACCTGGCTATGAAGTTCAAAGCTCAATGAGGTTACAAAACCAATTTAGTGCTTCAGGAAGTCAGTAAAAAGTAGTTAGGAGTGTTCAAATCAAGAAAATGATAAGGGTGCCCATACTTTTGCACGGTCAAATTTTGTTTAAATGGAGATTGCACATTTTCTGCTAGTACAATAAACCTCATTTGAATCCAGAAATATAACCGAGTCCATCAGTTATTAGATATATGAAACTGAAACAGCTGTTGCAAAAACCACAATTGTTATAAAGAAAAAAGGTTAACATTAATAGGGGTGCCCAAACTTTAACATATGACTGTATAACAGTGGGATTCCCTGACTGCTGTGGCCTTGCAACGACACCTCAACATTTGCTGCTGTGCTAACCGGTGGGCTTACAGTGGAGGAAACAATGTAGCGTTGCTGACTACCTTCTTTGTGATCAGTTGCACATGTGGCACTTGAGGTTTGGTGTTGTGTCCACGCTTGCAAGTGCATGCTGGTTAAATGTCTAAGCATGCAACTGGTATTCAAATTTTTCAGATTTTTCCCTCGGCTGAAGGTCTTTGTGCACTTCTTACAGATAACCTTGGCCTGATCATGAGGATTTTGTTCAAAAAAGTGCCACACTGCACTCTTCCTACTTTGGCAGACATTTTGCGGCCTAGCACGCTGTGCTATTTTGACCGTCTGGACAAGCTGTCCAGCAACTCTTGATTTTTGGAACCTGTCTTTGGAGTGCTCCGGGCCTGCCAGATAACAGCTGTTGCGATGTCGATGTCTGCTGTGGATGCTCCTCCTCCTCATCTGAGCTATTGGAAGCAGCACCCTCTTCCCCAAATGGATGCCAATCTGGGTCAACAACTGGGTCATCCATCACCTCCTCTTCAATGTCATGTGCACCTTCCTCTGTCACCGTGTATGGTGGTATAGTGTGCGGGAAGGGGCACCCGAGTCTCATCAGGGTCAGAATCTGGCTCTGTACACTGTGAGGACAATGTAGTGCTCTGAGTGAATGTACCAGCAGAATCATCTATCAGCGGCTGTGCATCAGTGCACTCCATGTCAGATTCATCTTGGCCTGGGTAATTCACCATTTCACTTGATAATCCAGGCATGGTATGTGTAAACAGCTCCATGGAGTAATCAGTAGTATGGCCTGCTTCATCCTTCAATCTTGGTTGGGGTGAAGGACACAAGGAAAGGTGTGGTTCATGAACATGAGCCTCCAATGACGACTCAGTGCTTTTATTTTTTACAACTTCAGAAGAGGAGGCGATAGAGCTGGAGGCTGAGTCAGCAATGTAAGACAAAACTTTTTCCTGATGCTCTGGCTTTAAAAGCGGTTTGCCAACTCCTAGAAAACTAAGCCTTCGAGGCCTTGTGGAGCCAGACGATGACGCAGGCTCAACACCTCCTGCATTCGGTCCTATTTTGCTTTTGCCACTACCATCAGATCCACCACCAACACCATCATTACGAGCTGCCAACCCCCGCCCAATTCCATGGCCTCTTCCACCAGCCTTCCTCATTTTTGGTAGAAATGTAGACAAAATCCAACAAACTATATAGTAATGTAAAACAAGGTACAAGGTGTCTATAGGACAGGGGAGATTTTGAATTTCTGCACACACTTGTGGACACTGGACACTTTTGGATTGTGTGAGGCCCACTGAATATCACTGCGCTATGTGACAGGCTCGATGTCGCAGGTGTGAAAAATGTCACTAGAGGATAACGGAGATTTTGAATTTCTGCACACACTTGTGGACACTGGACACTTTTGGATTGTGTGAGGCCCACTGAATATCACAGCGCTATGTCACAGGCAGAAATTGGCTAGTGTATAACAAACTACAAGGTGAATATAGAATTGGGGAGAATAGGAATCTCCCTAGAGTGTAGGTCTGTAAGAACGGAACAAGTCCTCGACTTATCCTTACAGAGCGACACACAGATAGCTTCACTGTGGCCGTGATAACAGCCGTTACACGGCTGTCCGGTGTACGTAAAATTGTCTAGCTCCGTGTTTTTTAAGTATACGGACTGACACACGCTGTCTCTCTATAGTTTTGATGAATGTGATCAAACAGCAAATATATTTAACTGTTTGAAAACTAGACAAAACTAGAAGGTGCAGGTCTGTAAGAACGGAACATGTCCTCGACTTATTCTTACAGAGTGACACACAGATAGCTTCACGGTGGCTGTGATAACAGCCGTTACACGGTACTGTGTGAGGAGTGTGCACCGCTGTATGGTGTGAAAAAATGCACGCTCAGTACCTCACCAGGACAAAAAAAAAAAAAAAATTGGGATTGCTTTTAAAAAAGCAGTTTGCAGAGCAGTGGGTAAACAGCAATGCAGCCGTCAGGAAGCCTTAGAAGGCAGCCTAACAACCAACACCGCTGATCCAGCAAAATATAGCCTCCACTTGCACTGCACACACAGTGACTGGTGTGTTGTACAGACAAAATCGCTAGCAGTAGAAGCAGTTTTTGGTGTCTTCTTCCCTGCCTAACGCTCTCCCTACAGAATCAGCAGCAGCAGCAGCTCTCCCTATTCTGAGATCAGCATGAGTAACATGGCGGTCGGCGTGCACGCCCTTTTATACCCCCTGTGACGCCCACCAAAGCAAGCCCTGTGACGCCCACCAAAGCAAGCCAATCACTTGCATGCCCTTCTGAAAGATGGTAGTGACCCCTGCCTATGTCATCACGTTGCCCACAGTGTCCGTGGATCCTGATTGGCTGAAAAAGAGCGCAAAAAAACTTTTGAAACGCGACTTTGGCGCTTAAGTCGCCGACCTCGTGGCCGACCTCATCCTAGGGTCGGGTTTCGTTTCATGAAACCCGACTTTCCCAAAAGTCGGCGACTTTTGAAATTTTTCGACCCGTTTCGCTCAACTCTACTCAGCACTGCTACATCTACCATCAGTAAACAATGCATCCTTAACCAATCACAACTACCCTGGACAAATAGCTCTGCCTATGGAGAGCCATTTCAACACTGCTGCATCACACCAACAGTCCCAGAGGATGTGCCCTGCAGCACTGGTCAATTCTGATCAGATACCACAGGTGGCATCACAAACACTTTATACAAAAACCTCTTTATTTTTCATTCCCTTGTAAATACACTCCTTTTATTGCACGCCCAGGGCCACGGACCGGGTCACTGCCGCTGTGACACTGCCCCTTTAAGAAGTGGCCTGGTACCGAGTACCCCACTGCCCTGGGGGTGCTCCAGGGACATCATGGCAAATGCCTCCAGAAGCATTTCTGTCTCCTAGGTCACAGCTGTAAACAATGTTGTCAGCGGTTCACGCCATTTTTACAGGTGCACCAAAAAACCTACAAAAACTAAACCAAAATGGATTTTGCTGGGAAATATGTTAAGGAACATCCTTTCCAGGGTAATGACTTATCTAAGCCAAAATAATTAACCCAAAACAAAAATGTTCCTCCCCCACTTGGGCTATGTTCAGATGCAACGTTTTTGAAGCTTTTTTCAACGTTTGCATTTGTATTAGTTAAAAGCAATGTTTTCACTGGGAAATGTCATTATAACATTTACCAACCCTAGCTGGCCATGTGGTGTGTGACACATAAGCAGACACATCTTGTTTCATTCATGAAGGAGGGACTCTTAAAGTCACGGAGCCTATTTTTACAGGGTCATCAGGCAGCATTAAAAGGGGTTGTCCACTCCTTTAAATTAACCCCCCAATGTAGACCCCCGGGTCCCCTAATGAAATTTGTAAATACGTCATGTTGCCTATATTGCCTGTGAGCGACGCTATCACTGGCCGCTCACAGGCAGTAAGTGACACCCGGCTGCAGCTGGCTCATGCTTCTGCTGATGTCCCATCAAGTGCTGGCAGCAGCCGAGGGTCCCACTTTCTCCTTCCACGCTGGCTGCCAGGCTGTGGGCGGGGTTCTCCCCCGCATAACACCCGGCATCCACCGTGCGCCCATTCATTGAGAAAGCACGCGGTGGCAGCTGGGTGTGATGCGGGGGGGGTAACCCCGCTCACAACCCAGCAGCCACCGCGGGGATCCAGCACTGAGTCACGTCTCACTTGACATCAGTGCTGGGTCACGTGCTGCCTGTGAGCGGCCACAGATATGTTCCTTATACTACCTGTGAGAGGCACTAAGGCATTTACAAAATTCATTAGGGGCCCCAGGGGGATACATTGGGGGGTTAATTTAAAGTAGTGGACAACCCCTTTAATCTTCTTAAAGGGCCATTATTAAACAGTGGGTCTCCTAAACTGTTATAGCCTATGCAGTGAGTGGATGGACTGCCAAGAATTACCATAATACCCCTTTCATGAGGGGTACAGGAGGGCCTCCTGAAAAAATGTTGCATTGAATGCAAGGCCTGGCTGGCCCCAAAGTTACATGCACCCCAATAAGCTTTTCAAGCCACGTACTGGATGGGCACAGGAAAATCTACTTCACATCATTCCTTTTGCATTCCCATACTGTTTTATTATACATTGACAGCAAGACCTGCCCTGCTACCAAGTCATATGCACCCCAATAAGCCTTTGAACCCAGGTACTGGATGGGCACATGAAACAAAAGTTTCCATTATTATTTTATTTTTTATTACCATAAAGTTTGTCCATGAAGTGAATGCAAGGCCTGGTCTCAATTTCCACGCGCCACAATCCCCCTTGGAAGAAACATGGGGGAGGGCTTCATAAAAAAAATTCACATTACAAAGGAGCGTTTCATCTATACTTGAAATGCAGTGTATGGGCTGACAAACATTTTCCCCTGGTGGTACATATCAACATATTGTGTAATTTTTTTTTTTTTAGGGGCATCATAAACACCTTGCAAAACTGTAACGTGGCTTCCTACACAGTTGCTGCAGGGAAGGTGCAGGTTTTTGTAAAAAAATATGGCGGACGAATCGTTGGATGAAGTGATCAGGAAAGGGGCATGGTGATGACAGGAATGGGAACGTACATGATTAATAACAGCAGTGGCTATGGGAGGTATGAGATCCAGGATACAGCCTACAATGATTCGTCGTTTAGCCACCATCAATTACCAGAATGGGTTTCATGCCCGTCAGAAGATCGGTGTAACAGATGCGCGTGAGACTCTGCTTAAATGCATGTCCAAAATATGTTGCCAAAGACGCACGTGTCTGTATAAAGGGCAAAGTGCAACATGTTCGTGAGATGCTGAATTAGAGAAAGCAGGTCAGTGTTGGAGGAAAAACAAAAGCTGATGGATGCTCATAAAAACTAAGTTTAAAGAGGAGTGCACTGTCCATAACTATAAACACACCCGTGGCACAAGCGTCTTCATCTCCACCCATACATATTACCAATAATATCCATATGTCCCAGTCGAAAATTATCTGTTCTAGTGTAACGAACACTGTTAAAGGAATGCCACTAAAACGTACATAACCACGACCCTTGGAAACACCAGATTTCCTCTTTACAAGATATGGACGATGGTATTGGTGCCGACTTTGAAATTTACCACCTCCACACCAAGAAGATGAAGATCACAGCTGCAAAAAAGGCCATGAATGTCTGGAAAAACATTTTCTCTTGGGCAAAGCTCCCCTCTTACTAAAGTGTGTAAGGTAGCGCTGTCATTCAAGGTTGGGGACACTCGCTTGGCAGCCAAATAATCAGATCCGGCACGGGTTTTCCATAAAAAAATCCCAATCCATGCGGTTTATTTACGCATCATAAACCCTCAAAGCAATAGACAGTTCATATCCATTTCATAACATTCATGACAGAGCCTCACTCTGTCCAGCCTGTGGTCACACGGGTTACACAATCTCCCGTACTCAGGCTCTTCAGCCTCACAGTTATCTTACCCGGCCAGGGTTATCTCATGGCTGCTTCATACTCCACACTGCAAACGTCCATTCCCTCCAGGCAACTATCAGGCACTTGCAGCCATTAAACACAGCCACTCCATGTGCTGTTAGGAAGGTAGACACATCTCCCAGCGGGACCTTCCAAAATGGACCAACCGGGTCCAGGTATTTTCCCATGTGACCTACCCTGGCCACCTTATATGGTCCGTAGCCGTGCCCACCGGGTCACATGGCTATGACCTCATCACAGGTCCTACAAGCATTCATACATTCTTTAGTATGGCATTCTAGACACACCCCTGGGTGGATTTGTAGGTAGCTGGTCTCGCCTGTCTCTCCAGCTACCTGGAGACTTCTCCCTGACACATTGGAACGAAATATCAGCTCTGCTGATCAGCACATAAGCAAGCCTTCATCTCAAGGCCACCCACCTTGAGATACATTACGATCATTCAGCATCCTACTCCTATAAGGACACTGGAAATGCTTATACGCCTGTCCTGGGACACCCACACAGCGCCCCCTAGCGGACACAGTGGTCACTACACCACAAGTGGTACCGAATGACGCATACACAGCTCTTATGTCTACTCAGTGTGAGATGCTTGACAGATGATGCATTCTGATTTGTCCATGTCCACTTCTTGTAAGCGAGCAGAAAAGAAGGCTGGTAGCAAGACTACCAGCCTTACCACTACCAGTGTGTGATCAGGCACATGGCAGCAAAGCACCTGACTTTGTTGGTTGAACACTTGGCTCCATGAACAGTGTCTGTGGGTGATACCACTGCTTCTTCCGCTGTTGTGCGTTCAAGCCAATCATCTGTCCATGGTGCATGCAAAGATGCCTCCTGCCCTGCATCTGTAGTTGCACACAAACTCAACTAGCACCATTAGCAAGCACGTCTACGTCCTTGTCCAAACGCAGTGTTCAGTTGTCCATACCCCAGTCCTTGGAATGCAAGCAGAAATACGCAGCCAATGCCACAGTACTAAATTCACACATTTCTCATCTGCTTGCGCTCAAAATGTTTCATTTTAGGCTCGCGATAGATGGAAGCTTTCTGCAACCTGATGGCTGTGACCGTCACAAGGTACTCGGTCCCCACCCGCCACAATTTCTCCCGGTCTGCCATCACAACATTACACAAGCAAGCACGTGTCCCACCACATTACCCGTGCCCTCCACAATGCTGTTACTGGGAAAGTCAACCTAATCACAAACACGTGGACAAGTGCTTGTGGTCAGGGTTGGTACATCTCACTGAGGGCACACTGGGTTAACATAGTGCAAGCCAGGACCCACTCTGACCTTGGTATGGTGCACGCCCTCCCATCCCCGAGTATTGTGGACAGCTCTGAAAGAGCAGGCAGATCTGTGGCTGACACCGCTGAACCCACAGCCAGGCATGGTTGTGTGTGACAATGGCTGGAACCTGGTGGCTGCTCTGTGGTGAGGTGAGCGCACACACGTGCCATGCCTGGCTCATGCGCTTAACCTAATTGGTCAAGTTTTCTGAAAAGCAAGACGGAGCTGCCAGATCTGCTAGGAAAAGTACAACATTCTGCGTACCCATTTTAGAAAGTCAGTTACAGCTTCATCCACCCTTGCCTTGCTTCAGCAGCGCTTGCAACTTCTGGCTCACCGACTGGTGTGGGATGCCCCCAGGCGTCGGAACTCTACACTGCAGATGTTGGAAAGGATTTGTGAGCAGAAGCGGGCAGTTGGTAACTAGTCTACCAGCATCAACATGGTTGTCGGTATTCAGTTCTTACTTCACACATAAGATCTCAGGAGTGGACATGGATGTCTGACATACTGTATGTACCATCCTCCAAAACTTTGAGGAATCCACCAACATGGTGAGCATCAATGACTCCATAATTATCATCTCCATCCTGCTTCTCTGTGTTCTAATATTAATATTTATTTATATAGCGCAAACATATTTACAGTTTAACAGTTTCAAACACAACAGTCCTAAGTAACAACGATAATAATTAAACTAAAATAACTACCCTGCTCGTGACAACTTACAATCTACAATGAGGTAAGGGAGTTAAAAACTACAGGGGTGTATTTACAAGAATGTTACAATGATGTTTTTACAATGATATTACTGAGGTTAGTCATGGAGGTCTGAGGACAATGAGGAGGAGAAGAGCATGGTCAGTCATCCTCTTGGTGAGGACACAGAAGTATTGACTGTTAGCAGTCTTGCATGCATGGCTGAGTTTATGTTACACTGCCTTTCCCCGTCACCCTCGCGTTCTCAAAATTTTGGGTGACGGGCAATACTGATTTGTTAGGCTACTTTCACACTAGCGTCGTGTGACGTATGTCGCAATGTGCCATTTTGGAGAAAAAACTCATCCTGCAAAGTTGCCTGCAGGATGCGTTTTTTCTCCATAGACTTGCATTAGCGATGCATTGCGACGTATGGCCACACGTCGCATCCATCGTGCGACGGATGCGTCGTGTTTTGGCGGGCACGACGCACAAAAAAGTTACATGTAACTTTTTTTGTGTGTCGTGTCCGCCATTTTTGACTGCGCATGTGCGGCCGAAACTCCGCCCCCTCCTCCCTGGACATTACAATGGGGCAGTGGATGCGTTGAAAACCTGCATCCGCTGCCCCCGTTGTGCAAATCTTTCACAACGTGCGTCGGTACGTCGGCCTGACGCATTGCAACGGGCCCGTACCGACGCAAGTGTGAACGTAGCCTTAGGCGTCGGGTTCCTGCAGCAGTTCAACAGGAATCCAGAGCCTCACATTCTGCGGTCTCCCATTGTCTTTCGACCACAGAGGAGATTGCGCAGCATTTCCGGCTTCCCAGACACTCTGCCCAGACCTGCTCTGTGGGGCTGGCTATTGCTGCCACCTTTGGGTCAGCAATGGCAATGCAGGCTGCTCAGCAGCAAATCGCTCCAGAGGCCAAGTCCTTCTGTCGCTCCACTGAGCATGCTCACGAGACGATCTCCTATTGGAGATCGGGAGCCACATGTCCAGGTCCTTCTCCAGATCTAATTGGTCCATCTCAGGGATCTGGAAGCATCTGGAAGGTGCTGGCTATAAAAGGTTCGCATGGCCGCTCGGCCATGCGCTAGTATAGTCTCTAGTTGCTACTGTGTGAATGGTGATGGATGCATGAACCTGCGAATGACTCATTAAGATCCCCTCCCTCTGATATTACGAGTGTGTATAGGGACTTAGCTACAGAGTCTGCACCAGCCAGTGGCAAGCTACAAGCCACTACAGCATCCTCCACAGTGCTAGCGTCCGACAGTGCGCCTTCTTCCGGGCATTGTCGACTAGCGGCAGTGTCTGTTGCCGCGCTGCAGTCTGCAGCTTCTCTTGGTGTACGCAGTTGCGACGCCGCATGCACGGTAGGGCTAGACGGGCGCAGACCCTCTGCTTAGGGCCCAGCTCCTGTGACCATATACCGTGCGTGCACTTCTCTGAGACCTGTGACGCTAACAGGCTCAGCCTTTTTGTGTTTTTCACTTAAGGCATCTCTGTGACTAAACAGAGATCGCTCAGCACACCTGAGTGACGTTCAACCCGCGTGTGTAATACCACCATATTGTACGTCCACCATTAGCTAGCAGCAGTCTTAACACATTCTGCACGGTGGACCCCGGGCGGCGAACGCACTTTGCGTTATTTTATATTTAGTGTGTTCCACCATCCCTAACACTGATTGGTGAAACTTCTAGACCCACGATACAAGGAGAACTTTATATCTCTTATTCCAGAGGCAGACAGGTACTAAAATGTGGGGGACCAGAGGGCCCTTCTTGCGGAATTGTTAAAAAAATTCCCATATGAAAACGCTGGCAGCAGAAGTCACAGTTCGTTGGTCAAGCAAGGAGTACAGGTGAGAGACACAACTCCAATCCAGCAGAGTCAGTGGAACACTGGCAAAGTTCGGGGAGAGTTCTCTCAGACCCTCCCATTGCCCTGGCCCTGAGGCGTGGGAGACTCTCACAAGGAGTGCAAAGTTTGGGAAAATGCTGAGGGAGTACTTTGCTGACCGTACCAACGTCATCTGTCATTCCTCTGTGCCTTCTAATTATTGGTTATCCAAGCTGAACACTTGGTATGAACTGGCTCTCTCTAGGGTGCATGTGCGCTGTACTCACGGTCAAGGAGCACACCGCGCCTCGCTCTCTGGCGTTCACTGGGCACACGACGCCTCGCTCTCTGGCATTACCACTTATAGTGGCGGGAGTCAACGGGAACAGTCCTTTGCAGCGCCAGTGCTCTAAGGATGGAGCACGCCGCTCAGCCTTCTATGTGCCGCTTGTCCACGCCAACAATCTCTGCTGTCAAGTCTGCTTTCTCTTAAGCTGGCCCCCTGCCTCTAGGTCACCGGGTCTGTCTGTCTGATGCAGTTCATCGCAGCGTCGGCGCTTTGGGTGCGTAGTGCACTGCCCCCCTTGCTGCTGAGAGCTGGGCACTCACTCCTGCTTTGCGTTTTTTCCCCTCAGCTTTCGGCCAGGTTCCCTGTCTAAACACGCCCCCTCTTCCTGGGTAATGGGGCCTGTCTGTTCCCTGTTTCCCAGGGAAAGGAATAGGGGGACGCAGACTTGACAGTTCCGAACCCGATGCAGCACAGGTACCCGCAGCCCGGTCATCCTGACTACGTACATATCTGGCCAATCAGTTCTTTTATGGAAGCATCATAGAAGGCATGTTCTTCCAATTTAAGAGAAAATTGTACATTACATTCAAAACAGTTTCACTTTGAAGGACTTTGTGGCTCCTATCAATCCACAAGATGATACTAGTCTCATACTTCAAAACGTTGGTGGCAACTCATTTCCCCACTGATAGGTTGTGTATGTTCTGACTTATGTAACATCATTTGGGTGATTATTCATACCCATTTGCTTCACAATATATTCATCTTTTTCTTCAAGGCTTCGGAATATAATGTTGTTAAAGTGAATGTAAGTTGGTGAAGGGTGTTTTAACTCAAATGTGAAACCAGTTGTCGTCATCTACTATTTCTCCATTCCGTGTGTGGCTAACCACCTCACTGATCTTATTGAGTTTTGTGACATCCGTCTGGTGCGAGCAGCGTCGGACTGGAACACCTTGGGCCCACCAGAGAAAATCATTCTTGGGGCCCACTATGTAGCTACATAGAGTTAAATACCAGACCACCAATTGTGCGGTAAAACACGCTAATATCCGGGTATAATATAAGGTTGTACATGTCTTAATTATGTAGCAGGAGTTGGGGTAGCCCCCTCATAGAATATAAAGCAGCCCCCTCATAGAATATAATGTAGACCCCTCATAGAATATAATGCAGCCATCTCATAGAATATAATACTGCCCCCCTCATAGGGTATAATGCACCCCCTCATAGGGTATAATACTGCCCCCCTCATAGGGAATAATGCACCCCCTCATAGGGTTTAATGCACCCCCACATAGGGTATAATACTGCCCCCCTCATAGGGAATAATGCACCCCCTCATAGGGTATAATGCTGCCCCCTCATAGGGTATAATACTGCCCCCCTCATAGGGTATAATACTGCCCTCCTCATAGGGTATAATACTGCCCTCCTCATAGGGTATAATACTGCCCTCCTCATAGGGTATAATGCTGCCTCCTCATAGGGTATAATGCTGCCCCCCTCATAGGGAATAATGCTGCCCTCCTCATAGGGTATAATGCTGCCTCCTCATAGGGTATAATACTGCCCCCCTCATAGGGTATAATGCTATATAGATATAGAGTTAGATAGATATAGATAGAAAGATAGATGTAGAAATAGATAGATATAGAGATAGATAGTAGATAATGGATAGAAAGTAGATAATGGATAGATATAGATAGAAAGATTCATAGAGATAGATAGAGATAGATAGAGATAGATATAGAAAGAAATATAGTTAGATAGATCGATAGGTAGATATATATAGAGATAGAAAATAGATAATGGATAGATAGATAGATAGATATAGAGATACATAGCTATAGATAGAAAGATATAGAGAGATAGATATATAGATAGAGATATACAGATATAATAATAATAATAAATAATAATAATAATAACAATAATATAGACATATATAGATATAGAGATAAATATATATAGATAGATGGCTTTAAATAAAAATAGATATAGAGATATATATAGAGATAGAAAATAGATAATGGATAGATAGATAGATAGATAGATATAGAGATACATAGCTATAGATAGAAAGATATAGAGAGATAGATATATAGATAGAGATATACAGATATAATAATAATAATAAATAATAATAAATAATAATAATAATATAGACATATATAGATATAGAGATAAATATATATAGATAGATGGCTTTAAATAAAAATAGATATAGAGATATATATAGAGATAGAAAATAGATAATGGATAGATAGATAGATAGATATAGAGATACATAGCTATAGATAGAAAGATATAGAGAGATAGATATATAGATAGAGATATACAGATATAATAATAATAATAAATAATAATAAATAATAATAATAATAACAATAATATAGACATATATAGATATAGAGATAAATATATATAGATAGATGGCTTTAAATAAAAATAGATATAGAGATATATATAGAGATAGATAGATATAGAGATAATAGATATAGATAGATATAGAGATAGATATAGAGACAGATAGATATAGAAAGATAGATATAGAGATAGAGATAATAGCTAGATATAGAGATATGTATAGAGATAGACAGATATAGAGTTAGAAAGATAGATAGATAGATATAGAGAGATATAGAGATAGAGATAGCTAGATAGATATAGATGGATAGATCAATAGATAGATAAAGAGAGAGAGATAGAGATAGATAGATAGATAATGAGATATAGAGATAGATATAGAGATATAGTGTTAGATAGAAAGATAGATATAGAGATAGATAGATAGATAGATATAGAGATAGATAGATATAGAGATAGATATGGATATAGAGATAGATATGGATATAGAGATAACAGATAGATGTAGAGATAGATAGATATAGAGATAGATAGATAGATAGATAGATAGATATAGAGATAATATATAGATAGCTATAGAGATATAGAGATAGATATAGAGAGAAACAGATATAGATATAGAGATAGATATAGAGATAGATAGATATAGAGATAATAGATAGATATAGAGATAGATAGATATAGATATAAAGATAGAGATAGAGAGAGCGGTAGATAGAGATAGATATAGAGAGATAGATACAGAGATCGATAGATAGAGAGATAGATATAGATATAGATAATAGCTAGAGATAGATAAAGATAGATAATAAATATAGAGATAGAGTAAGATAGAAAGATATAGAGATAGGTAGATATAGATAATAGAGATAGCTAGATAGACATAATAGATAGATATAGATAGATATAGAGATAGATAGAAAGATAGATATAGAGATAGATGTAGAGATAGAAAGATAGATATAGAGATAGAGCGATAGATAGAGATAGATATAGATAATAGATAGAGATAAATAGATAGATAGATATAGAGATAGATATAGAGATAGAAAGATAGATAGATATACAGAGAGATAGATATAGAGATAGAGATAAATAGATAGATAGATATAGAGATATAGAGAGAAATAGATATAGATATAGAGATAATAGATATATAGAGATAGAGATAGATATAGATATAGAGAGAGATAGATACAGAGAAAAGATATAGAGATAAATAGATAGAGAAAGATAGATAGATATATAGATATAGAGATAGAAAGATAGATATAGAGATAGAGCGATAGATAGATATAGAGAGATAGATATATATAGATAGATAGCTATAGAGAGAGATAGAGATAGATATAGAGAGAAATAGATATAGATATAGAGATAGAAATAGAGATAGATAGAGATAGATATAGATATAAAGATAGATATAGAGATAGATATAGAGATAGAGCGATAGATAGCGAGAGATATATAGATAGATAACGGATAGATAAATAGATAGATAGGTATAGAGATAGATAGATATAGATATTAGATAGAGATATATATATAGATAAAGATAGATAGATATAGATGGTAGCTAGATAGATAATAAATAGAGATAATAGATATAGAGATAGATAGAGTAAGATAGATAGATATAGAGATAGATAGACATAATAGATAGATATAGAGATATATATAGAAAGATATAGAGATAGATGTAGAGATAGAAAGATAGATATAAAGATAGAGCGATAGAGATAGATATAGAAATAGATAGATATAGATAATAGATAGAGATAGATAGATATAAGAGAGATAGAGAGAGAGATATATAGAGATAGATAGATAGATAGAGAGAGCGAGAGAGATATAAAAAAACAAAACAAAACACAATACTCACCTCTCCTCCTCGCTCCCACGCTGATCCCGGCTTCAGTGTCAGGAGCTGCCCCCTCTGCCAGACACACAGCGGGTGCGCGATGTAGTGACGTCATCGCGCACTGGCTGTGAGTCAGGAGCAGAGAGGACTGAGGGCGGCGCCGGCCCTGATGCAGAGCGGCTTACTGGGCTGGGGGCGGGGCCTCTGGGGGTGGAGACCTGAAATGATATTCACTGCTTCGCAGTGAATATTCATTTCTCTTTAGCAGCGGGAACAGGGGCTCCTGCCTCCTGACACCCGCTGCTGCTCCGCTGGCAGGGGCCCCCATAGCAGCTGCATGGTGTGCGACACACCACTGGCTGGGGGCCCCTGAAGCAGCGGGGGCCCTAGGCAACTGCTGGCCCTGTATGCCTGCAGGTGCCAGGGCCCACCAGATGCCAGGGCCCACCGGAGAATCCACCGGTTCTCCGGTGGGCCAGTCCGACACTGGGTGCGAGTCTGAGCTGCAAGTAAGACAGCACACCGAGAAACCCCGAGACAGGGATCTGGAATTACAGCGGAGCCCAAGGGGTAGCTGATAATGAGAGCAGCGGACCGGAGCAGGACGGTCGCCAGGAAGGGATTAATAAAACGGGACCGAAAGAATAGTCAGGAGTCAAAGTCAAAACCGGGCGGGCAGCAGAGGTACAAAATCGGCAGGCTGTAGAAGGGTCAGAAATCCAGGCTGAGGTCAGAGTCAAAATAACATTTTAAAGACTAGCACACTGGGGAAACCAAGACTACATCTGGCGACCTGCAGGACAGGCTCCAAAGTATTTGAAGGATACGGCTATCCCTCACAGGCTCACAGCCTGATGACCTAATCTGGACCGCCCCAGAACCAGGCCAGATGGCGATGTACCAACCCCTTCACCTCTGACAGAAGAGCGAAGCCTGCGTCCACCAGACGCCTGCCCAGGGGCCCCTTCTCTGTCACCACCATCACCCACAGGAGAAACACGGCGATGCCCAACGACAGAGGCATGCGTCAAAGGAATGGGACTACATAGGACATAGCCCTTCTATCGCCGGCACCACCAGTCGAAGGAGTCCGGCGCCTCCCAGTGGCCGAGGCAGGAACACCAGCCCCCGAGTCCGACTGCGACGTGACAAGCGTTCACCCTCTGCTCCTCAGACTTTCCATCTGTGCAGTGACTGCCTCTAGGCAGAAGATGATGATGGTGGTAGTAGTTGGAGCATTTCAGAGTCATGAAGCAGCCATAACAACTTGAAACAGAAGTATTTTTACCGAGATACTACACTGTTCAATATGTGGCCTGTATTTTTACCCCAAAATAGTGTACAGAACTAGGGTAACAGACAGCAAATATAGTGAAATTTAGACCTGAATTGCCACAATTTGTAGGCCACAAATGCATCAGACGTCTGACAGCGATACCACACTGCCAAATATGGGACCTGTATTTTTTTGGGGTCTGCTAAATAAATAGTGCTGCATATAAATAGCGTAAAAGACAGCAAAAATATGGAATTTAGGCCTAAAATGCCCAAACGTGGAGCACGCAGATATACGAGGCCTGTCACGGAGGTACCACAATGCCAAATATGTGGGTCTTCAAAATAGTGCTGCATATAACTAGTGTAGCAGACAGCAAAAAAAATTGAATTTAAGCCTAAAATGTCCAAATTTTTAGCCCACGGATATATGAGGCGTGTCACAGATATCACACTGTAAAATATTATTTATTTATATAGCGCCATTAATTCCATGGTGCTGTACATGAGAAGGGGGGTTACATACAAAGTTATAGATGCCGTTAACAGTAAACAAGTTTCCACAACAAATTTACAATGACAGACTGGTACAGAGGGGAGAGGACCCTGTCCTTGCGGACTTACATTCTATGGGATAGCGGGGAAAAGACAGAAGATCAGGGGTGCAGCAGCTCTGTTGGTGATGAGGCGGCAGCTCAGGCGGTGGTGAGGCGGCAGAATGGTTATTGCAGTCTGTAAGCTTTCCTGAAAAGATGGGTTTTCAGGTTCCGTTTGAAGGATCCGAGGGTGGTGGATAATCGGACGTGTTGAGGCATGGCATTCCAGAGGATAGGGGATATTCGGGAGAAATCTTGGAGGCGGTTGTGTGAGGAACGAATAAGTGTGGAGGAGAGTAGGAGGTCTTGGGAGGATCGAAGAGTACGTGAGGGCAGATATTGGGAGATTAGTTCAGAGATATAGGGAGGGGAAATATGTGGCCTGTATGTATTTTTTTTTTGGGGGGGTTCAGCAAAATGGTGTCAAGAAATTGTGTAAGACACTCCAAAAAAAGAGTCTACCGTGCCACAAAAAAGACATTTTTTTGCGCACTCAAAAGTGATTTTTGGGACCCCTTTAAAATGGCTGGATTTTTGCGCTGTGTTAGGAAAATGATCTGGCTGTATTCTGCACTGTCAAAAAGCAAATGGAGAAAAAAAAAAGGGCTCTGGAAGCTTTGGAATAAAATAAACTATTAATCTGGCAAAAAAAACATTTCCTAGCCAATTATACCTGGGGCTAGGTTTATACGGTCAATATATGCTATAAGTAGCAGCAGCCAGGAAGGGAATGGACCCTCTTGATGTATGCAATGATATCTATGTAATATACAGACATACATATCAGTGCAAGGCCTGCAGGCACTGTATAGAGCAATGTACACTCCCTTGCCTACCTAACACTGCAACCTATATACTCTGGAATTAGTCCTTAGAAGGACTGTTGGTTTAGGATGGTAGACCCCACACTAATTTATAAATCCCCAAATCTGACCCCATCTCAGCAGCAGTTCTCCCTACACTCTCTCAATCCGGAGCTGAATGTGCCGAGCAGGGTGGCGTCCGGTCACTTATACCCTTGATGATGCTGTGCGACCAGCCAATCACTGCAAGACCACAACAAAGATGGCTGTGGCGTTACAGTGCCAGGCAGACAATCCCTGCATGTTGATTGGGTCTCTAAAGACCGCCAAAAATGCAGGGTGGAGACCAGAGTTCCCGCTGACTAATTCCGGAAATGCTCGGTGCTCGCCAAGTTCACCGAGTACAGTGATACTTTGGGCGAGTAACGAGTAGTGGCGAGCACGTTCCCTCATCACTACTGTTAACCCCTTAGTGACAGAGCCAATTTGCAACTTAATGACCAGACCAATTTTTACAATTCTGACCACTGTCACTTTATGAGGTTATAACTCTGGAATGCTTTAACGGATCCTTCTGATTCTGATTATGTTTTTCGTGACATTGTACTTCATGGTACTGGTAAAATTCCTTCGATATGACTTGCGTTTATTTATGAAAAAAAGGAAATATGGTGAAAATGTTTAAAATTTTGCAATTTTCAAACTTTTAATTTTTATGCCCTTAAATAAGAGATATGTCACACAAAATACTTAATAAACAACATTTCCCACATGTCTACTTTATATCAGCACAATTTTGGAAACAAAAATTTTTTATGTTAGAAAGTTATAAGGGTTAAAAGTTGAGCAGCGATTTCTCATTTTTCTGACAAAATTTACAAAACCATTTTGTTTTAGGGACCACATCACATTCAAGAAGTTTATTAACCCTTTACGTGCTTCACAGGAACTGTAGCAATGTGGAAGGAAAAAAAAATTTAACACTTTTTTTTTTTTTTTTTTACAGACGTTTTACTTCAGAACCAATTTTTTTTATTTTCACAAGTGTACAAAGGGAAAATGAGCCAAAAACTTTGTTGTGCAGTTTCTTCTGAATACGCTGATACCCCATATGTGGGGATAAACCACTGTTTGGGCGCACAGCAGAGCTTGGAAGGAAAGAAGCGCCGTTCGACTTTTCCAATGCAAAATAGGCTGGAATTGAGATCGGCCACCATGTTGCATTTGGAGAGCCCCTGATGTGCCTCAGCAGTGAAAAAGAAAACAAAACAAAAAAAAAAAAAAAAACACAAGTGACACCATATTGGAAACTAAACCCCTTAAGGAACTTATCTAGGTGGGGGTTCAAAGTGCTCACCACACAAGTGCTTCACAGAAGTTTATAACGTAGAGCCATGAAAATAAAAAATATTCTTTCCACAAAAATGATTTTTTCGCCCCCAAATTTTTATTTTCACAAGGGTAACAGGAGAAATTAGACCCGAAAAGTTGTTGTGCAATTTGTCCCGAGTACGCTGGTACTCCATATTTGGGGGGGGGATCCTCTGTTTGGTCACACGACGGGGCTCAGAAGGGAAATAGTGACGGTTTCAAATGCAGACTTTGATGGAATGGTCTGTGGGCATCATGTTGCATTTGCAGAGCCCCTGATGTGCCTAAACATTAGAAACCCCCCATAAGTGACCCCATTGGAGCCAATTTTTATTTTCACAAGGATATCAGGGGAAAATGGGCCACAAAATTTGTTGTGCAATTTGTCCTGAGTATGCTGATGCCCCATATGTGAGGGTAAACCACTGTTTGAACCCACGGTAGAGCTCAGAAGGGAAGAAGCACCGTTTGACTGTTTAAATGCAAAATTGGCTGGAATCAATGGTGGCGCAATGTTGCTTTTGGAGACTCCCTGATGTACCTAAACAGTGGAAACCACCCCAATTCTAAAACACCCCTAACCCTAATGCCAACTCTAACCATAACCACAAACCTAACCCCAACACACCCCTAACCCTAACTTTTTCTTTATTTTATTATTTTTCCCCTAACTAAGGGGGTGATAAAAAGGGGGAGGGGGGTGATTAATTTTTTTTTAATTTTGATCACTGTGATAAACCCCATCACAGTGACCAAAATGAACCAATAGGAAAAATCTCCCTATTGTTGCCGGGTGCCAACCAGCAGATCTCAGCGGGCACACTGCGCATGCGTCCGCCATTTTCTCCTGGAAGAAGCTGGAGGCCGAGGGGACTTCAGGGGGCCATGCAAGATCAACGGAGGTAACGGGGGGGGGGGGAATCAGGGACCCCATTTCTCTCTCTGATGTGCGATCACATCAGAGGAGAGAGATATTAAAGGGGAAAAAAACCCTAGGCATGTCTCCTCCGTGAAGGGTCCGGAACCGTCGGGGCAGTCACCCTTACTGCAGAGTAGAAAGCTTGAGACTCCAGACCGTACTCTGTTTGAGAAAAGGGGGCATGGCTAAGCGGACAGAGCAGCATTGCGCAAATGACCAGACATTTTGGGAGGGAACTTCGAGTGTGCAGGATGCCTGTGAGATAAAAATCAGCCGAGAGGCATCTGGACAGAGCAGAGCCTTGGACGGCAAAGCGCTTTGACAGGAGACTGTCGAGTGAGTACCGCTCGGACACCGCTGTCTCAGCCGACATCACTGCCCTCGCTGAGACCACTGACAATGCTGCCACAGCCGCCCCCGCTGACAGTACTGACCGTGAGAGACTAGGTCTGTGAATGGGACTTAGGCGTCTGTCGATTCGGCACATCGAACCGGGCTGCCCATTGTAAACGGTGTTTGGGCAGTGCTACAAATCTCCATAGTGTTGGACACTCACCGTTGATAAGCACGTATCCCTCGTCATCACCTCATCTGCTGGACCCAACACCCGCATCAGGATCCCGAGGATTCGCCGCCATAGTCAGGACCACAGGAGGACACCACCAACGTCGAAAGATACTACATCATTTACCTCAGGATTGTGACAGACCCCCACTGTGACACAATCTAGGCAGCACCAGTCACAGACAGAAGTTCTGTGACTGGTGCCAGAGTTATATTTTATTGTATTGTCGGCTTTACTTGTCCCTGTTCCTTAAGTTATCCCCATTAGCCTTTAGCTGTATTAGGGAATATTATCCCTCTGTTTTCTCCCTGCGTGGAGTTTCTACTGTAGAATAAACCCCTTTCACTCTCGGTCTGTGTACAGTGCGATACTGCATCCTACGTGCCTGCAGTCTCCTCACATCGTCGTAAAGGAACATCAATGCTGGGCAAGGGACCAGTGGGCCTGAGTGCTGTTCACTGATGAAAGTCAATTCACGCTAAGAAGAAATGATAGCCACCAATGATGTTGGAGACATCAAGGACAGTGCTATGCATCAGCCACTGTTGTCACCAGACGAGCCTTTGGTGGTTTTGCTGTGGGCATGTGTGCATAGTAAATACAGTACTGCCCTGCGCTTTGTGAATGGTACAGTGACAAGCCCCTACTACTAAAATAACATCATTAATCCAGTCATTAACACCTAAGGCCTAATTACCTCTTCATGGACGAGAATGCGCCAACTTATTGAGGTTGCATCATAATGGGATGGCTGCTGGAGACTAGGGCACCTCAAGTGGAGCCACCTGCATTTTCTCCAGACCTCATTCCTATAGAAAGCCTTTGGGATCAGCTGAGTCACCACATAGATGCTCTTATCTCTGCACCCCAGAACCTCAATGACCTGAGGGCTGCCCTTCAAGAAGAGTGGGAAGCCATGCCTCAGCAGACAATAAAGGGCCTGTCACACTAAGCGATATAACTTGTGACGTTATAGCGATATTTCTAGCGATATCGCTGTGTGTGATACTTACCTACGACTGCTCCCCCGCTGGTTATCGCTGATTGCGCGAGAACAGGCTGGACTGTTTCTCGTCGTCAGCTTCCTGCGGCGCTTCCTGCTGTGACGACGAGCGACGCGTGGAGCCGGGCAGGAGGACGCAGGATCGCCTGGTGTGACAGGTAAGTAGCGACCCCCGACCCCAGCGATGTCGCTAGTGAGATCTGCCTGTGTGGCAGCTCACTAGCGACCACTTAGCGATGCACCAGCGATCCTGACCGCGTCATATCGCTGGTCGGGACCGCTGGTGCATCGCTAAGTGTGACAGTACCTTTACTCCACTTCTGAACAACAGAGGACATGGTTGTCTGCTGTAATTGATACTCAAGGCCAGATGACATGTTATTGTGGCAGTAACATGTTTTGGGGGTTGTTGTTGGCTTTTTTTCCCTCCCAATACATTTTTGAGATTAGAAAATCACCATTGCTGCTTCCACTTAAATGCTCTACTGTCATGATAAAATATAATTGTACTCAGAACTTTTTACGGTTTACATTACTTTCACCTGAAAGCCAAATATTCCAAACTTTTTTTGAGTAATATATACCAGGATGGAGGACATACATACATATGGGGGGGGGCTCTGTCCAAATCTTGCATCGGGGCCCACTGGATTCTAGCTACACCATTGGATGATACATTGGATTACAAAAGTCTCTGCCAGCCTGCTCTCCTCTACTGCAGACTCTCTGGATATTTAGAAGAGTCTCCTCAGAGGTAGACATGCCAACAAAGGCTCCTAAACAAGGGCTGATTTGCTACATACAAGCAGGTCGGTGGTCATTTAATGACTGACAAACGTTGTGCATAGTCACATGTACCCCAAAATGATACCTAAAAAACTCCAGCTCACAAAACATAAAAACACTCACGCAGCCCTATTTACAGAATGTCTGATACTGCTTTATCTTTACTATCCTGAAGAATCATGATCCCAACAGATATTTTTTATTACATATTGAATTCCTTTAAGGTGACTCACAAAAAAAGTGGAACAATTATTCCGCCCCCCACATCACCACTCCAATTGGAATTTTTCCATTTATTTCCTCAGTACATTATATAGTAAAAGTAAATGGCATCATTAAAATATACAACTCATCCTGAAAAAAACAACAACAAAACAAAAAAAAACAAAACACATTTTTGGTTAACCATATAGCTAAAAAAAGTTATAGGACCCAATTTATCATTTTCATTTATTTTTAGAAGTTTGTATATAAAGTATAAAAAGTGATTTTTGCAATAAATACTGGGAAGTTTTGCTTTAGAAATACAATGTACATCACTAACAAGACATTGGGGCAGTTTAACCCCTTCATGACCCAGCCTATTTTGACCTTAATGACCAGGCCATTTTTTGCAATTCTGACCAGTGTCCCTTTATGAGGTAATAACTCAGGAACGCTTCAATGCATCCTAGCAATTCTGAGATTGTTTTCCGTAACATATTGGGCTTCATGTTAGTGGTAAATTTTGGTCGAAAATTTTTGCGTTTGTGAAAAAAAACGGAAATTTGACAATTTTCAAATTTTTTATTTTTATTCTGTTAAACCAGAGAGTTATGGGACACAAAATAGTTAATAAATAACATTTCCCACATGTCTACTTTACATCAGCACAATTTTGGAAACAAAATTTTTTTTTTGTTAGGAAGTTATAAGGGTTAAAAGTTCACCAGCGATTTCTCATTTTTACAACAAAATTTACAAAACTTTTTTTTTTTTTTTTTTTTTTTTTTTTTTTTTTTTAGGGACCACCTCACATTTGAAGTCACTTTGAGGGGTCTATATGGCAGAAAATAACCAAAAGTGACACCATTCTAAAAACTGCACCCCTCAAGCTACTCAAAACTACATTCAAGAAGATTATTAACCCTTCAGGTGCTTCACAGGAACTAAAGCAACGTGGAAGGAAAAAATGGACATTTTCATTTTTCCAACAAAAATTTTCTTTTAGCATCAATTTCTTCATTTTCACATGGGTAACACATGGGCAATTTCTCCTGAGTACACAGATACCTCATATGTCGTCATAAACCACTGTTTGGGCGCACGGCAGGGCTCAGAAGGGAAGGAGCGCCATTTGACTTTTTGAATGGAAAATATGCTGGAACATTTAGTGGTTGCCATGTCACGTTTGGAGAGTCCCTGTGTGCCTAAACATTGGAGCTCCCCCACACGTGACACCATTTTGGAAACTAGACCCTCCAAGGAACTTATCTAGATGCATAGTGAGCACTTTCAACCCCCAGGTGCTTCACAGAAGTTTATAACGCAGAGCTGTGAAAATAAAAATATTTTTTTTTCCTCAAAAACTGATTTTTTTTAACCCGCTATTTTTTATTTTCACAATGGTAACAGGAGAAATTGGACCCCTACAGTTATTGTCCAGTTTGTCCTAAGTACGCTGGTACCTCATGCGTGGGGGGGGGGGGGGGGGACCACTGTTTGGGCACATGTCGGGGCTCGGAAGGGAAGTAGTGACGTTTTGAAATGCCGACTTGATGGAATGGTCTGCCGGCGTCATGTTACGTTTGCAGAGCCCCTGATGTGCCTAAACAGTAGAATCCCCCTACAAGTGACCCCATTTTGGAAACGATCCCTAAGAAACTTATCTAGATGTGTGGTGAGCACTTTGAACCCTCAAGTGCTTCACAGAAGTTTATAACGCAGAGATGTGAAAATAAAAAATCATTTTTTTTTAGCCCCCAATGTTTTATTTTCCCAAGGGTAACAAGGAGAAATTAGACCACCAAAGGTGTTGTGCAATTTTTCCTGAGTACGCTGGTACCCCATATGTGGGGGTAAACCACTGTTTGGGCACACGTCGGGGCTCGGAATGGAGGGAGCACGGTTTGACTTTTTGAACGCAAAATTGGCTGCAATAAATGGTGGCGCCATGTCGCGTTTGGAGACCCCGTGATGTTTCTAAACAGTGGAAACCCCTCAATTTTAACTCCAACCCTAACCCCAACACACCCCTAACCACAAGCCTAACCGTAATCCCAACCCACCCCTAATGGAAAAATAAAAATATTTTCTTTATTTTATTATTTGTGCCTGCCTATGAGGGTGATAAAGGGGGGGGGTTTATTTACTTTTTTATTTTGATCACTGTGAGAGTTTATCACAGTTATCAAAATAAATGAATGAATCTGCAGCCGGCAGATTCCAGCAGGTGCACTGCGCATGCACCCGCCATTTTCCAAGATGGCGGCACCCATGATCCGAGATGGCGGGACACCGGGATGGCCAGAGGGACATCGGAGGCATCATGGAGGGTAAGGGGGAGCAGATTATGACGCCGGCTGCCGATCGGCGCCGTCAGTCGGTGGGGGGGGGGTCTGATCGGTGTCTCCAGCCATGGCCGATTCTATTGCAGCATCGGCCATGGCTGGATTGTAATATTTCGCCAAATTTCATTGGTGAAATATTACAATCACTCTGACTGGCTGTTTCACTTTTAACAGCCAATCAGAGCAATCGTAGGCAAGTGGGGGCAAAGGCACGCTCCCTGGGGTTAACTATAAAGGGTCCTCTGTGTGCGGGTCGGGTGACCTTTCAGTGACCACGGTCACCCGACCCGCAGGGGGACAATCAAGTCACGACGCCACATAGGCGTCATGGGTCGTATTGGCACGACTTTTCATGACACCTATGTGGCGTCAAATGTAGGGAAGGGGTTAATTGTATCTAAAAAAATAAAAGGCATTAGGGGAAAAAAAAAAGCTAAATGTGGCACCAAGGCAAGGCCTCTTTCACACTTCCGTTTTTGACCATCAGTCAAAATCCACCAGTTTATGAAAAAAGTGGATCCGCCTTTTTTTGGCGGATCTGTTTTTTTCCCCATTGAGTTGCATTACTGGCGGATCCTGACGGATGGTCATCCGTTGGCTCCGTTTTTTTTGCGGATCCGCCAAAATGTTAGCGTCAGCCGGCATGCCTGGACGGACCCTGCAACGTTTTTTTGGCTGTAGGATCCGCATTTTTCAGTGCGCATGCCCGGAGAAAGGAATTCAGCTGGGAATTTAACCCCGAAATCCTTTCTGGCGATGCCAAAAAAAATCTCTCTCTCTCTCTCTTTCTCTCTCTCTCCTTCCCGGACTGCGGTTCCTTTAAAATTCTGCATTCAACGGATCCGTCGAAAAAACGGTCCGGTGCCATCCGTTTGCGTCAGTTACAAACGCATCCGCTTTCCGCCATTTTGGCGGATTTTAACTGACAACCAAAAACGGAAGTGTGAAAGAGGCCTAAGGGGTTAAACAAAATGAGCTTGAATGAGAAAAGAATGACAGGATATCACTGGAGGACAGAGGCATTTTAAGACTTCACAATGGGCTTGACATTTTCACCTCCGCAAATGGATATGATAATTTTAGAAGCATTTTAATCTGGAGAGATAAACACAATAGTTAGTGCTCAGATTGTTCTTACACTCTGGCAGTTCATTCAGGAGCTTTTGTGACACCCAACAGCAAATTTGCCAACATGCGAGGAGATTGAAACAGAAGAGGATAATATTGCAGAGGGATTTAGTGCGTTTAGAAGGTTGGGCTAATGAAATGTAATGTGGATAGATGTAAAGCTCAGGCACTTAAGACGCGGGAACAAATGTCATCATTACATGGTAAATGGGATACACTTGTGTAAAAGGATTTACAGATATTAGTGTACATTATGCTAAGTTGTTCCAGCGCCAGTCAGCTGCCGCCAAGAAAAATAGCATCACATAATGCATGAAAATGGAGATAAAAGCACAGTTTATTACTAGTCACCTGCACAGCGTTTCATAAGGTGTTAAAAAACTAAAGCGGCCAAAGGATAACCCCCTCCATATACCGTCATTTGGGTTTACAGCTAATGGCGGCTCCTACACTTGCGGCATCTGCATCCAGAATATTTTTTTTTTTTTTTTTTTTTGGGGGGGGGGGGGGGGGGGGGTGTTCATACCGCTTTTTTCAGACCTTTTTCTTGAGTGAGGTTGCTACAAAAAAGATTTCAGAAAACTGATGAAAAGAAATGTTCCTATTTATTTCTATTGGACAAAAAAGATGGCACTCAATCTCTGGATAAAATATATAATTTAACAAATAATTTATTGAATCTGGTAAAAAACAGTTTCAGTGGGAGAATAGTGGAAAACGTCTTAGAAATTCTACACAATGCTTCTCAAAAACTCTAAACTGAGTTTTTGCTCCAACAACACTGATTTTTTTCAGGAGTTTTTGGAGCAGAAACTCTCCTACTCTCCAATCAAAACACTTTTTTTTTTAACTCGTCATGGTTTGTGGAGCGGTCAGCCAAGTTCCCACAATGAGTATTTGGTGCATTTTTTACAATCAAAAGATTGAACATATGAACAAGTCTGTTTTACCTTGAAATTATATAGCGCCCCTGAGGTTTCATTCGCCACAGAGGTACTGCACCTTCTCCTAAGGTGTAGTGCCCCACCATCCCAGTAGGCTGTGAACTCCTTTCCGCATTCCAACACCTGCACCCCACACACAGGACAGTTCAGCAGGGACCCATCCATGCTTTATGCTGGAAAGGTCATAGTGTGCCTTTTGTGGTCCCTGGCTTCGGAACACAAGAGGTGCTGGGGAGGCGGGTGGAGTTAGATGTAAAAGAGTGGGAAGAGTGAAAGTTAGTGGTTAGTTGGTTAGAGGAGAGAGAAGAGAGAAGATGGGTGTCTGAGGGACGTGCTGCAGCAGGTCCCAGTGATCTGGGCTGCTGGCACGAGAAAGACCAGAGAAAGACTGATAAGATTGATAACCTAACCTTCCAAGAGAGAGATAGAACAGATCGGAATGAAGGAGAACAGAAGGACGGTGGGAAGCAGGTTGAGAAAGAGAGAGAACCCTTCCAGTCCAGAGAGCGCAAAGGCCGGGGCCCGGTCCCCAAGGTTGATTGGATCTTTATGTCCGGCAACAGACTCCGGAGGAGTAGTGAGCCGCTAACGCCTTGCTCCCATCATAGACTTGGGACACAACAGCAACTGAATAGAGAGCCGGGACGCAGTGAGGAGTCCACGAAGCAGGCTACAGCTGTCTGTCATACAAGTAAAGACTAGGAACACCTAGAGAGAGGCATTCCAGGGTAACTAAGTACTGGAGTGCTTCGCACCTAAAGGCGCATTGGAGGAGTCGTTCAGTAAGGTACATGTTGGCGGAGTGTGAAAGGGAGAATCCTATCCTGCCTGGAGGTTGGCTGGAGCCCTGACCTGGAGAACACAGTACGGAGGCAGGCAGTTGTGTGAACTGCAAACAGTGAGTAAAGCTTTGGAACTGCATACTCTGGTGTCCGCCAGTTATTCCAACACCACTACACCTGGGTACCAGCCTCCCTACATTCTGCGCCTCTCCTCATCCATTGCACCTACACTGCCCTGGGACTACAGCTCCACCTGTGGGGAGCTATACCATCTCTGCTGCACCACACCATCAGTCCCAGCGGATCTGTATGCAGCGTTGGCTTACCATCTTACTTACCAAACACCACAAGTGGCGTCACGAGCTATTCATATAAACTTTAACACCTTTAACATCACCGCCATTGATATTGGGCGCCCAGGGCCACGGACCGGGTCACCGCTGCTGTGACACATTCCCGCCTTGACACCGGCCCGGTACCGAGTACCCCTGATGCCCTGGGTGTGCGAGGGAGACATTATATAAATATATATATATTCCTTTGAGTGTTTTCTGAGTGTTTTTTTCCAGGCAAATTTCGAGCAGACCTGCCTGAAAGACATTGAGTGCATGTATTCTTAGTCCTTTGTGAAACTATTGATGGTTCCCACTGTGACCAGCTCCTGAGATGCATTACTACAGATTTAGGTCACAATCACACGTAAAATACTGACCAAATATTGAACATCAGAATTTGAAAGCCGAAATCAGAACAATCAGAGGAGAAGTAGACTATAAACACGTCACTACTTCTGCATTTTTCACCCACTCCTGATTTTGGCTTACAAAATACTGCCCGTGTGAGCGCGACCTAATAGTGCTCATGGGAAAGAAGGCTTGCCTCCCCTGAAGATTGAAGAAAAAAAAAAAAAAAAAAAAAAAAAAATAATAATATATGATCAGACAGCAATATAGTGCCATCTATACACTGCCCATTTCTCTCAGACTGATCTAGGTTAAGCTTTTTTTTCCTTTTTCTAATCCAAGAACAGCTCAAAGTTGGCTGAAACTCTGACACTTGAATGAATCTCCTTGGTTTTTACCGTCCCTGAAAAAAACATGATATCTGAATGAGCCCTTAATCATGTCCTCTCTTAGGCCGCTCTTCAAGACCAATAAATGTACTGTATGGCCGGAGTCACACTGGCGAGGAATACGGGAGAGTGAGAGGCGCAAAAAGCACGCATTAGACACGGACCAATGATTTTCTATGGGGTCACTCGCACCAGCCGTATATTTCTCATCCGTATTCTACGCTCCGTGCCACTCTCAGCATGCTGGGACTGTCAGCGTACTACGGCCGTAATACGTCAATGCAAGTCTATGGGTGCGCAAAAAATACGGATTACACACGGACCACACATGTGACTTGCGAGAAATACGCACCAGGTGTCTTTTAGCAAAGCTGGCAATTCAGGACACTATACAGTAAACTCACACTGACAGGTTTAATAAAAAAATGAAAGAATAGATATAGACACATAGAATACATATATACACGCATTCTATGTGTCTATATCTATTCTTTCATTTCTTTATTAAAACTGTCATAGGGCTCCATTATATGTCCATTTTGCAAGCCTGCGAGAAAATCTCAGCATACGGATGCCATATGGATTACATACGGATGCTTACATGCGCAAAATACGCGACCACACCTTGCTTACGGATGACATACGGAGCACTATATAGGGGTCTGTCATCCGTATTACGCATGTAAAATACTGACCGTATTTTGCGCAGGTTAGTGTGACTCCAGCCTAATTCTTTTGCTCTTTCCTCATGGCCAAGATCCTCCATGCCCATTATCAGTTTTGTGGTTCTTCTTTGTACCTTTTATGCTTTCTTTGAACTTGGGCACAGTATGTATATTCTAGATGAGGTCACACTGACTTTAAAGTAATGGTATTACGTCCGTGTCCCGCGAGTCCATGCCTCTGTTTATTCACAACATTTACTGGCCTTTTCACCATTTTTTAAAATCCCTTGCACAGTGTCAGTATTGTAAAATGCAACGGATTTTATCTCCGCAAAATCCGGGCGGAAATTCTGCTGTGCTTTGGCTACGGGAGAATGTATTCTTGGATGTGTCACCCAGTTTTTTTTGTTTGTTTTGCTTTTGCTGAACACACAGCAGGGAGATGTGAACGGAAATTAAACAGTATTATCTAAACCAGTGATTTTCAACCTTTTTTGAGCCGCGGCACACTTTTTAGACGTAAAAAATCCCGGGGCACACCACCAACCAAAATGGCACAAAATGACACTAAAACAGTACATATTATACATATAGTTAATAATATAAATTCTAAATGTATTTTTACTCACTCAGTGTGAGGTCCTTTCAATAAATTATTTATTTTAAAAAAGTTAAATAAAAAAGGATAACCCCCTCATATATACAATCCCATGTAACCTCATGCATACAGTCCCATGTATTCCCATATATATATATATATACATATATATATATACAGTCCCATGTAAAGTCATACATACAGTCCCACGTATATGAGCCACATAATTATCAGCATATACCATATATATATATATATATATATATATATATATATATATATATATATATATATATATATATATATAGTATATGAGCTGGCGCTTGTACTCCAGCCTCATGGCCATAGTATTTCTCATTGAATCCCTTTATATTGCAGTATATGAGCCACATAATTATCCCTTTCTTTTAGTAATATGCCCCATCATTATCCCCTTCTTGTAGTAATATGCCCCATCATTATCACCTTCTTGTAGTAATATGCCCCATCATAATCCCCTTCATGTAGAAATTGCCCATTCCACTACCTCCATCATTTCCTTCTCCCCACCACCCCATTATTGTCCTTTCGACAACCCCATCATTGCCCTCTCCCCACCACCGCCTTCTTATCACCCCCATCACCGCCTTCTCCATTGCCCTCTCCCCATCACCGCCTTCTCCATGACTCCCATCATTGCTTCTCATCACATCCATCAACTCACCTACACACGCACACAAACACACACCTCTCACCTAGACACACACACACACACACACACACACACCCCCCTCACCTCTCCTCACCGGCAGCTTCCTCTCACTGGCACAGCAGCCGCGGGGCTGAATGATGATGTCATCCAGCCGCGCCGCTGACTGCTGTGTCAGGGAGGAAGCGACACAGGAACACGGGACTGCTGCCTCTCCGACCCGCCGCCCTGCTGGCCTCCACATGGCTAATTTGCATCTCATGTAAATTAGCCATGCGGACACGCGGCACACCCGACCATGTGTCGCGGCACACTAGTGTGCCGCGGAACACTGGTTGAAAACCACTGATCTAAACCACACTACAAACATTGATTTACTATTGTCATTGGAGAAATATGCAAATAATTTCTAGACATATTAATCAGACCAATGGGCCAGAAAGAGCAGATATTTGCACCACACTCAATGCCTTTTAAAACTTTCTAAAAAAGCAGGTGTGGCTTTGTTGAGTTGCCAAATTCATGTTTTGGTATCTATGAAGATAGAAAATAGCGAAAGAAAAGTGCTAGGTTAAAGGTACTGTCACACTTATCGATGCACCAGCAATCCCGACAACGATATGACGCGGTCAGGATCGCTGGTGCATCGCTAAGTGGTCGCTAGTGAGCTGTCACACAGGCAGATCTCACCAGCGACATCGCAGCGGTCGGGGGTCGCTACTTACCTGTCAGACGCGGTGATCCTGACGTCCTCCCGCCCGCGTCCACGCGTCACTCGTCTCCACAGCAGGAAGCTGATGACGAGAAATGGAGCCGCGCGATCAGCGATGGACAGCGGGGGAGCCAGTCGGCGGTAAGTATCACACATAGCAATATTGCTAGCAATATCGCTGCTACGTCACAAAAACCAGCGACGTTACAGCGATATTGCTAGCGATATCGCTTAGTGTGACAGGCCCTTAACACAAGGCTTTTTTGAAAGAGCAGTATAAAAAAAATTGCATACAGCGTTGCATTGTTTTATGGCTGAATTGCTACAATTGATACAACGTAGAATAATTGCCTTTTCAACACTAAAGTTTTTCTTCTTACTACACGCTCTCGTGTAAATCTACCCAAACAAATGAGGAAAGTTTCTCAGTACCGTTTCTTCGGGGAGAGGTTCACACGTTAATTTTTTGCTGCAAAATTTCAGCATGTAAATTTGGAACAAATTGCAGGCTCAGTAAAGTGGACGATTTTTAAATTAATCTCATCCAAATTCTGTGTTTTTTTTCATATATGCACACATACAGCATTGTCAATTCTTTGTGCGGAATCGACACAGATTTCACGCTTTGCAGTGGAAAGGGTACAATCTGAAACAAAAAAAACACGCATATCACATGCAAGATTGCTGCCACAACAAAAAAAACCTGTAGATATGCTGTAGAAAAAGCTGCACCAAATATGCAGCATGTGAACCTAGTCTTGTAGTAGAAGCACACACGAGATTGCAAAAAAAAATATTTTTTTTTCTGCAAAAAGATTACAGAATCAAATTATTGTTTCACCTCCAACGTCCGACAAACATAGCTAACATGCTGCATAAAGTGATATTGAGCCCCAAACCATAGGATTGGGGGTGGTTGGGCATGAAAACCCACATTTTACTGCTGCTGTTAGATCGAAGACTTTTTCCAGCAGTGGGAGGAAACAGCAAGCAAAATAAGAATGTTTTGCAATCCATAGGGTCGGGTACATATAATTTGTATTGATTTATGAGTCCAACTAAATTCCACAAAAACAGGATTCAGCGCTCCCAGTGAAGCAAACGGAGGAGTCCAAAATATGAAACTTTGACCTCCTTTCCAGTGATATCAGTATCTCTATCCAAACATAGCAGATTAATAGACTATGGTGTCTAAAGAAGGACAATGCTGGAAAGGAGGCGATGGCTAACCCAAAATGTCAGATTTTGGACTGTTTGCCTCATCTCAGTCAATGTCTCCTTTTAGGCCGGGATCACACATGTGAGAAACACAGCCGAGTCTCGCATGTTAATACCCGGCAATGCCGCCGGCACTCGGGAGTGGAGTGTGCGGCTCCATATATTGCTATGCGGCACGCACGCTCCGATCCAAGTGCCGGCGGCAGTGCAGGTATTAACATGAGAGACTCGGCCGTGTTTCTCGCACGTGTGATCCCGGCATCACCCAGTAATTTAGATGGAAGCCCCAGACGGAAAAGCACAACACAGACGTAACGTAATGCACATTGCCGAGTCCATTCACATGAGTATCACCACATCACCCTGTAGCACTGCTAAAAAAATCGGACTGGTGCATGATACCTGCTGATCAATCGTGTATGCTACCCAGCCGGTGTGTGAGGTGTCAATGTCATCAACACCTCTAACCATCCAATGAGGAATCAAGTGGTGCTGAGCTGTCCCTTTAAAATATGATATCATCCAACAAGTCAGGTGCTGGAGAAATTTGTTAGGTCAGGTTTTAACACTTCAGCAGCCACACGGGGCCAAACCTGATTTGTATGTGATGGTGTGTCGAAAGAAGTGTTTATTGAGCACAAGCCGGCCCGGGGATATGGTGGTACTCCTGGGGTGACATTGCAGGTAATCTGTACACTACCCCAAGCGAGGAGGGAACCAGTAATGTTTATTGTAAACCTGCAATAAAAAGTTTAGGGTATGTTCACACTGAGTTTTTGAAGTGCAAACTAAGCAGAAACTCTCGAAATTCCTGCTCAAAAACTTGAAGTTTCCATTCAATTTCCCCTCAATAATCTCAGCAAAAAGAGGCTTTTATGGTCAGATCCACTTCAAAAATCATCTCAAAAATTGCTTTGAAAACGTGTTTTTTAAAACATGTGGTAGGAAAAAAAAGTGTATGTCATTTCTTTGTGGTGTACCCTGATGGAATCCATGCCAAAATTTTAAAGGTATGTTCACACTAAATTTTTTGAGCGGAAACTCTCCAAATCCTCCTCAAAAGCTCAAAACTTCTCAAAAAGCGTGGAGTTTCTGTTCAGATTCTGCTCCTAATACTCAACAAAAGACTTGGTGTGCACATAGCCTTAACACATAGAGTCAAAAGGCTGATAAAGAAAAAACAGTTCAGGGAAAAGTGCTTCAAAAAGAGTACTCAAGCTTCTTTAGAAAACACTCACCACAAAAACTCCTTAGGTAAAGTGGCAGACATGTTCCTGAATCAGATGGGTGGGCTTCGCCATGTCCCGTACATGCACACAAATGGCATAAATGTTCCTGAATCAGATGGGTAGGCTTCGCTGCTTCCATACATGCACCCAAGTGGTGTAAATGTTCCTGAATCAGATGGGTGGGCTTCGCCATGTCCCGTACATGCACCCAAATGGCATAAATGTTCCTGAATCAGATGGGTAGGCTTCGCTGCTTCCATACATGCACCAAAGTGGTGTAAATGTTCCTGAATCAGATGGGTGGGCTTCGCCATGTCCCGTACATGCACCCAAATGGCATAAATGTTCCTGAATCAGATGGGTAGGCTTCGCTGCTTCCATACATGCACCCAAGTGGTGTAAATGTTCCTGAATCAGATGGGTGGGCTTCGCAATGTCCCATACATGCACCCAAGTGGTGTAAATGTTCCTGAATCAGGTGGGTGGGCTTTGCGATGTCCCATACATGCACCCAAGTGGCGTAAATGTTCCTGAATCAGATGGGTGAGCTTCGCCACTTCCAGGGCCGGTTTTAGGCAAAGTGGGGCCCTGGGCAAAAGTTTTAAAATGGGGCCCCAAATGCTAACATATTGCACATCACACAGAAACACTTTGATTGTATTTACATGTGCTGATCTCATGCCACTAAACGAGTGAGATCGACAATATTGAAGTTGTTTGATGCTTGTTTCCCGGCCTCCTTCCACCAGCTGAGGAAGAATAATTGGGACAGAACAATCACTACTAGATCAATCTGTCCCCATACAGTATCATGTTATCATCAGCACATCTGCAGTTTTTACAGGGCGATGTGCAGCTGAGAACAATGATTTTTGTTTCGGCATAAACAAGCCAATCTCTGGATGAATAGGCAGCATTTTGTTTGTTTAATATAATACAACCCATAGTCCTCCACATAGCATAATGCACTCCACAGTCCTACATATAATATAATGTGCACCACAGTCCTCTATATTGTATAATGCACACCCCATAGTCCTACATATATTATAATGTACCCCATAGTCCACCATATAATATAATGTGCCTTATAGACCTCCATATAGTATAATACACTCCCCATAGTCCGCCATATAGTATAATGCACTCCTCATAGTCCTCCATATAGTATAATAGACTCCTCATAGTCCTCCATATAGTAAAATGCACCACCCATAGTCCTTCATGTAGTACAATTCACTTCCCATAGTATAATGCACCCCATAGTTCTTCATATAGTAATGTATTCCCCATAGTCCTCAATACAGTGTAATGGAATTCCCATGTAGTACATATAGTATAATGCACTGACCATAGTCTGATAGAGTATAAGGCAGCCCCTATATAGTATAATGCAGTCACCCCACAGAATATAATGTAGCTCCCTCACAGAGTATAATGCAGACCCCCATACAATATAATGCAGCCCCCTCACAGAGTATAATGCAGCCACCCCCATGGAATATAATGCAGCCCCCTCCATAGAATATAATGCAGTCTCACCATAGAATATAATGCAGCCCCTCTCATATAGTATAATGCAGTCCCCCCATCGATTATAATGTAGCCCCCTCATAGAGTATACTGCAGGACCCCCACAGAATATAATGCAGCCCCCATAGAATATAATGTAGCACTCTCACAGACTACAATGCAGCCCTCTCCATAGAATATAATGCAGCCCCCCATAGAATATAATGCAGCCACCCTCATATAGTATAATGTAGCCCCCTCATATAGTATAATAAAGCCTCCTCAGAATATGATGCAGCCCCGCACATAGAATATAATAGAGCCCCCCAAATATAATGTAGCCACCCACCCCCATAGAATATAATCCAGCCCCAGAGTTCAGTACTCACTCACAGATATAGTTTAAAAAAACCCCCACACAATCCTTACCTCCTCGTTCCCCGTGCTGCCCCAGGCTCTTCTCAGGCATCAGCAGCTGCACTGCCCGGCACACAGCGGGTGTGGATTAAGTGACGTCATCGCGTACCTGCAGTGTCAGAGGTGAATGATGGGAGAGGGAGAGTCATCTGACGCTTTCTCCTCTATAATTGCTTTCAATTGTATCGGCGTGTATGATGCTGATACAGTTGAATGGGGGGATCAACCGGTGGCCGGGTGGGCCCCCTTGTCTCACAGGCCCCATAGCGGCCATGTGGTGTGCCGCTATTAGCGGCACGCCACTGGCTGGGGGCCCCTGGGGAAATGGGGGCCCTAGGCAGCTGCCTAGTCTGCCTACCACTAACTCTGGCCCTGGCCACGTCCATACATGCACCCAAGAGGCGTAAACATTCCTGAATCAGATGGGTGGGCTTTGCCACGTCCATACATGCACCCAAGTGGCGTAAATGTTCATGAATAAGATGGGTGTGCTTTGCCGCGTCCTATACATGCACCCAAGTGGCAGAAATGTTCATGAATCAGATGAGTGGGCTTCACCACGTCCCATACATGGGACCCCCCGTGTTGGCTATACCGGTTGGGACTGAGGTAAAATCGTCAAAAGTAGGTACATTTCCACGCACCTTCAAGTTGCGCAAACCCATTTAAAGGTGTTTACACCACAAAATTCCCAAGTTATTTGAGGAGCGTTGAGCCTTTGAGGAGGATTTTAGAGAGCTTCCACTCCAAAAACTCCTTAAACTCATTGAGCGCATACCCAAGGGTCAAAAACGAGAGCTGCAAGCGGAAACCATTTTACTCAATACTATTTTTTTTTTTTATCCATAATCGTTTTAACATTTTTGTTTGCGATTTCTGTAAACGTTTTGTGGCTTTTTTTAGTGTTTTTTGGCGATTTTCAGACATTTTTTGAGCTCCATTAAGCAGTGAGTGAAAACTTAAAAAAAATGCACCATCATCTTCCAGACGTTTTTAAGCCTTCCCATTGAGTTCTGTTCTTCCTAGCAGAAAGAGCCTGAAGAACGGTCAGATCACTTATTTTATCGGCTTGGTGTTTTTGAAAGCCAGACATGTTTATGGTAAGTTCACACTGAGTCTTTATTCAGAGTTTTTTTTTTTAGCAACTTTGTTCATGAACACAACAGATATAAGACGCCCAAGATGAAATGTCCTAATAAACGTTTTGGACTGGGAAGTCTCCCAGGCGTTTTTTTGAGCATTTTTACCTAAAAAAGTCACTGGCGTTTTCTACATTGCTTAATCGACGTAAAAAAAATCAGAAAAACAACACTAAAAAATTGCCCAAAAATGCTAGAAAAAAATCAATCAACAAAACACTTCAGAAAACATAAAAAAATGCTATCTAAAAATTCTGAGAACTCCAAAAAAGGAGCAATTTCTGAAGCATCTTCGGCTATGAAAATGTAGTTTTGCGCATTGGAAAAAGCCTGAACTTATGGACGCAACACGTAAGCCTTTATTTTTCCATACAAATGAACAGGAAGATATTTTGAAGGGTTTTCTGAGGGGGTTTTCAGGTATTTTGAGGAGCGAAACCGCACAATAGAAACACCAGAGATACTGTTGAATTTTTTAATTTTTTTATGTGGATTTTGGAGCAGAATCTGAGGCGATTATATGGAGGTGCGAGACGTAAAAAGATGACAGAAAAATAATCATAGTGTCACATTAAAATGCATTAAAATGATAGAGTTTTGTATTTTTCGCCCTCATGTGTAAATGGAGCCTCTCATTTTGATTCCCCATCTGCAGAAAATGGCATTTTGACAGACGGTAGCCTGTGAAGTAGCAAAGAGGAGATAATGGCGGGCGGGACCGCCGTCTGCCTGGTGCCAATAGGAGGGTGGGAGACATGGAGGAGGCTGGAGTGACAGGAGGAGCAGCCCACTGACGTCTGCCCAGAACGTGGGAGACTGGTAGCTGCATTAGCAGCTCGGCACCCGGAGCCTGTGCCACAAAGGACGAGTCTCCAGCATGGCATCCAAGTGTCCGAAGTGTGACAAGACCGTGTACTTCGGTAAGGCGCCATTTCTGACTCCACAGCCACCTGCTAGTGATGACACAAGTGCAGCTGGTACACAATGTAGAGGGATGTTAATTTAACAGGGTGTGACACTGCCATGGTGCCAGGGCTGCACACACCAAAGTCTGCAGCCTGGCAGCACTGCTGGCAATCATTGCCATGTCACCGTGTATCAGCTCACATTTAGTATGCATGTGTCTCCATTGCTGCTGGCTACTTTGTGCAGGATGCTGCATCTGGCAGTCATCTCCATGCCAGCCCTGATAACTTGCCTCTATGTACAGCCATGCAAAAAAGAAAAATATAATGGGAAAATATGCTGGAAAACTCAGGATCACCTGATATTACATCATGAGAATGGCGATGGCTGCATTTAATTATAGGAGGCATTTAATAATTTATTTTTGTATAAATTTATGTATTTTAGTAATATATATATATATTCACCATAATTATAAATCATGTCATTTTTATTTGTGTGTGTGTATAATATATATAATTTGTGCAATAAGAAAAAAAAAACCTGATTGCCATAATTCCAAATCATGCAAATGGAGCTGTCGGGGGGTAAACGCCACTTATTTTAATTTTTTATTTATTTATATATTTTTTAAATGATAGAGTTGCTGATTACATTATTTTCTTGTAGTAAATATTTCTTCTGATTTATATTATTAGCATATTTTATATTTTATAATCATGTTATGATTTGTATATATATGTACTGTATAACCTATAAGGCGGTAATACTTTAGAATTGAAGTGATCAAAGACTTTCTTATTGTATGTGTAATATTATTTTATATATATTATTATTTTAAAAATCTTTTATCACTTTAATTATAAATTAATACAGCCTTATAGGATCCTTCAGAAGTTTTGTCTGGCATACACAGCAGTCGGGCGTGTCTGGAAATTATGTGCGGCACCCAAGCCACGCCAGGATCACAGCAAAGGGATTTGTCTTCCAGACATACAAACAGGCAGGTTAATACAACGGATGCGAGTCACTACAATAGATATCTTTGCCATAAAAGCTAAATGAATAGGCTAATAAAGTTAATTGTAGTAAGGCTGCTTTCACACTTGCGTTCCTTGGAACTGCGCACGGCTGCCGCTAAGCTCCACCCACGGCCGTGCCTCCTCCAGTCAGCTCCGCCTATGGGCGCATGATGCTGCATGCCGCCTGCGTACCCTAGCTTTTGCATTGGGTACGCAGGCCGTGCGCAGGTATGCGTTTGCCGGCGCATGCGTTCTTTTGACGTTGCGCTGAGCGCACCAAACTGCAACACGGTGCGTGGGCGGAGCTTAACAGCGGCCGTGCGCAGCCCGACGCAGCTCCAATGAACGCAAGTGTGAAAGTAGCCTTAGCGGAACAGACGCTTCTGCTTTATTCATTTTTTGTGTAGTGGTTGTGCACTCAGTAGCCCCTACAGTTGTTTAGTGCAAATCGTGTATCTTAGGCTACTTTCAGACTTCAGATTTTTAAATCCGGCGGGCTGCGGCGAAAAGTTGTCAAACCTGCCGGATCATCTGTTTTTGCCGGATACAGTGCAGGAGAGGGAGAGAGAGAGAGTCTCCGTGCATGCGCTCTGCAAAAAAGCGGTCCGGCGCTGTCAAAAAAACATTGCATGGAACTTTTTTTTTTTTACAGACGCCGGACAGGCATTTTTTGCCGTTTCCGGCAAAAGCCGGACACGCTGCATGGCCATCAGGCGCAATGCGGCGATAATATAAGTCTATGGGAAAAAAGCCGGATCCGGTGGCAACAGGCGCCGGGTCCGGTTTTTACATTTTTCGCCGCATCGCGCCTGATGCTTCAAAACGGAAATCTGAAAGTAGCCTAAGTGCAGTTTTTGTATTTTTACGCTATTTTTTAAATTATATTATTGCAATTTGTACCTTCCCACATTATGACAAATGGTGTCATTTACTTAGTGTACTCACTTCTAGTCTGCTGCTACCTAAAATCATTTTTCCAGTTTTGAAAAACACCTGTAACCCGGCTGCATTTTTTTTTTTAAATAACAGTATGTTCCTTACTCACTCTCCTCAGGTCCAACGATGTATCTACACCTCTGCTGTCAGTATCTGACATTATCTATGGTGCTAACATCACATTAAGAGCACTGTAGCCAACCGGAGGGCTCAGTGGCCTGTGCCATGAATTAGGGCAGAACGGCTGAGCTCAGCGATTGGCTACAGGCACGAGAGCAGCGCCAGAGCCTCAGCGATAGACCCTGGAAGGAGGTGTAAAGCTCAGATTGCGGTTTTTTTGTTTGTTTTTTTTTTAAACCAATCAGAGTCGAGGGACAGGGGATCTCCAAAAATAGAAAAACCCCTTAATAACAAATTTGGAGAAAATTACTTTTATCACAACAGAATTTTGCAAGATGTCGGTGCAAATACAATGATAAATGTCCCCCCCCCCCCGCTACTCCTTGTGTCATAGCTTGTGACCCCCAGGGAAAGGCTTTTTCCAGAAACGTTGCGCCTGTCTATGTGAAGTACCACAGTGGTGTTATGCCTGATATGGAATCAATTGTGTATTAAAGGAATCATGACAAGACAGCTTGCTGATCGCTGGGCGAAGAGGAGGGTGTTTCTGACCATAGAGACCTCCACCAGTTCCCAGAAGTCCCATAGACAGTGAATGGAGTGGTAGTGTTCATGCTTGCTTGACTACTGCAACATTGTCGGGGCACCGCAGAGCCTTGTTCTCGTCCCAGCCTGCCAAAAATCAGTAAGTTCTCACCAAACCATCTACATCTGGGGTCCCCACCCCAGGGCTCGTGCGTTACATGTGCCTTTGCTGTGTAGCTCACAGTTATCTGCTGGCTCAGCAAACTAGCACTTGGTATAGCAGACAACCGGGAGCTGAAAGAAGTGGAGGAGGAACAATTTCTTAGCTTAATCCCACTCCATCTTCCACGATGGTGCCTAGCCATTTACCGGCCTCAAACTTCCACTGTGCTTCTCAGTGTACATAATGCACATACATGGCTCCCAATTGCTTTCAAAAAAGTACCCTCCTCCACATACTCCCTCAGTAACAATATGGAGGTGAGTGGCGCTCCATGTCCTTCTCCCATTTATTAGGATATGTGCATGACGCCAACCGATGGCGCATTCATCCCCGCAGGCATCTGTAGTCTTGATGCACCACACTATGAGACCACAGGTCAGTGTCTCCAGTACGTGTGGTGACAGTTCTCACACGTACCGGAGATACTGACACATGTAGACCCATTCAAATGAAGGGGTCTGTGCACATATCTTTGTTTTCTCACGGACCGTGTGTCCGAGTGACCCACACGTCGACATGTCCGTTTTTGTGCAGCTGCACGGATCACACGGACCCATACAAGTCAATGGGTCAGTGTAAACACGTGCCGCATCCGTCCGTATAACAAGAACGGCCACCGGGCAAGAAGCGCTACAGTAAACGCTGTTCCCCGACAGTGGGTGCTGAAGACGGCTCTCCTCAGTCTCCCCTGCTCTGCCGGCGATCGGCGCCAGCAGAGGAGAATAATGAGTTATATTAAAATCAGAACGATGACAGCAGGTGGGGTCTTTTGGGACTATTACTCCCATCATCTGACACCTGCTGCCACTAAGAACAGTGACAGCAGGAGCGGATGATCGGGTATTCCTCCCCCGACGCCACCCGATGTGGGTTCCCCATTATTTTCTCTAACTAACCAGGCTAAACTAACAGCTGGGGGCTGCAACCCTCAGCTGTCAGCTTCAGCAAGGTTGGTTATCAAGAATAGAGGGGTCCCCACTATGTTTTTTAAAATTATTTAAATAAGAAAAAAAAAAACGGCGTGTGGTCCCCCCATCTTTCACAACCAGCCTTGCTATAGCTCACATCTGGGGGCTGGTATTCTCAGGCTGGTAAGGGGCCATTGATATGGGCCCCCCCGAGCCTAAAAACAGCAGCCCCCAGCTGCCCAGAAGAGGCACATATATTACATGTGCCAATTCTGGCGCTTTGCCTGGCTCTTCCCACTTGCTCTGTAGCAGTGGCAAGTGGGGTTCATATTTGTGGGGTTGATGTCACCTTTGTATTGTCAGGTGACATCAAACCCACGGCTTAGTAATAGAGAAGCGTCTGTAAGACACCTATCCATCACTAATCCTATAGTTGTATGGTAAATAAACACACAGCCAGAATAAAGTACTTTATTTGAAGTAAAACTAAACACAGTTTTAGATTTTTTATTTAAACGCCTAATTCCAGCGATGCCCTCGATCTCCTGTAATAAGAGTAAAATAAAAAAGCAACTATATACCATACCTGTCCATCAGTCTGTCCCACGCCATAATCCATGTCTGGGGGAGTATTAGTTTTCAGCCTGGATGGTGCCAAGATGCAACTGTCCAAGCTGAAAACCAGTGGTGTGAATGAGATGCTGCGAGCGCAGCTTCAGTGACTAGCGGTGACGTCACTGCGGCTGCGCTCCCAGCCAGCCTGAACTGCGGTGACCTCTGGACCGTGGGAAAATGCCAGTGATGAGGTTACCTCAGTTGAGCCCAGAGCATAAATATGAACCCCACTTGCCACATCTACAGGGCAAGTGGGAAGAGCTGGGCAAAGCGACAGAATTAGCGCATCTAATAGATGTGCCTTTTCTGGGCAGCTGCGGGCTGCTGTTTTTAGGCTGGGTGGGCCTATATTAATGGCCCCTTACCAGCCTGAGAATACCAGCCCCCCAGCTGTGAGCTTCAGCAAGGCTGGTTATCAAAAATGGGGGGGGACCCCATGCCGTTTTTTTAAAATAATTTAAATAATTAAAAAAAACAGTGGAGACCCATCCATTCTTGATAACCAACCTTGCTGAAGCTGACAGCTAACACTCATAGAAATTTCCATTTTTGTAATGAGTCTTTTTTCATACATCAGGAAATTTCCTCGAACGCAATGTGAATGTAACCTTTTTGTCTCATTTCCCTTGATAAATGTGCATTCATGGTGCAAATACTGCGGGTCTCCTGAGCCGAACTCAAAAACCTCTTATTAGCCTACGAGGCCACTGAGTTCGGGTGAGGGACCCATGGCCGCTCCGTGCATTGTGGACCATCCTCAGATTGTATCTCACAGACGTCTGCATGGACCCTAAGGAAGATTTCGGGGGGTTTCAGGGAGTTGGTTTTTTTTTATAGTATTGGCAGACATTGTATTATTCTAGTAGGCAATGCATATTCACCCCCATACTCTGTTCCCTGTTCCAACAGTGATGCTCTGTTGGTCTCTGCCGGGCCAGAAACTTCTGGTTGCCGGCAAGGTCAGGGCCAATTAACCAGCGCACAGACCACAACAGCAGTAGTGGAGTGCATAGGTGAATAAGCCTTTTTTATTCTTTTATCAGCATGGCCCCCCTCTTGGACATTTTTAATATGGGCAGAGAAACCCTTTTAGTCACTATGTAACATGTAAGTGACATCTGTGTTATATGGCCAATACCTCCCAACTAGGGTCAGAGATAACGCCAACCATGGATGTTTAATATTCCAGATGTCAGTGCTGACTGCAGTATGGCGACTGGTACTGATAGTTCAACATGGTACTCGGGGCATAAGTATGTGCCTATTAGGGCTCGTTCAGATGAGCATAGTATAATTGGTCTCTGTGTTGTCTGTGTGCGCAAATTGCTACTGCAGAGAGGATGAGGACTTGAACTCAAGTGCCACCTACTGGAAGTAGCAATCCTGAAAGTCAATATTTTCCCTGTTTTCAGACACATGTTTTGGCTTGTTTGCCCCTCTTCAATGCAAAGCAAGAGATATGATTTGGGTAGATGAGAAACCTCTTACTTGGATCTAAGTGGTAACGTCTCTCAGGCATGTCACTCTCCACAAGGAGTGACCGAAACCTTTTAGACCTCTTGTCGGTGTGTGGCAATGTACCAGTGCATATGGCTGATTATCACTCAGACCAATGGTTTGCGGCATTGCGTGGAAAAAAATCTAAGCATGCACTGCTATGGTCCATTGCACTAAACATACTAATGTAAGCGGTGTAAGAGCAGCTCATGCACCCATTTCTCTGCAAGGAGCTGGTCATGTTTGTAGTTTACCAACGCCATTGGCCCTTTTTCCAAAATGGCTTTCTGAACGTGGCCTAAGTTAGGGTCTCATAGATAGTCTGTCAATACAAAATGGTTGCAATAAGCATGGTCAGTCCTGTGTTGGGATATTGAAAAAAAAAAAAGTTTTCAGGGGAACATTCTTAAGTTATAAAACCCCAAAACAAACTTTTAACTTTAGGTCTAATTCAGATGTCCAATTTCTTTATTTTTTGCCAGGAAGTTAGATCCATCATTTGTATAAGAAATGGACATGTCTATACTTTTTTTTTTTTTTCCCCCATACGGTCCACAAAAAAATACAGACTTTAGACTATAATGGATTTGTGTGTGTGTGTGTTTTGTTTTTTTTTTTTGTATGGAAAAACTATACTGTACATAACTGGGATCAACTTCTTTCTTTTCTGTCTCCTCACATAAAAAAAAAACAATAAATAGTGATAAAAAAAATAGAGGAAATGAAAAATAAAAGTTGTCCTGTTCAAAAAAAACAAACAGAAAATCTACTGTAAAATAAAAAATGTTGCTGGTCTTGGGGAAAACCCCCATAAAAAAATGTTTTATTGTGCAAAAGTAAAAAGAATTAAAATAAAAAAGGGACTGGCAAAATTGCTGTTTTTGTTCTTCTTATCCCAAAGAAAACAATGCAGTTCTTCTGAGTCCCAGTCGAGCTTTACAACGCTGTTAAAAAGCTTAATTACTGTATTTTAAAACTTTCCACGTGAAGACGTTGTGAGATTCTGTAACGTGTCACCAGAAAGGAGAGGCATTGTGATGTGAAGGCAGAGGAAAATATGTCTCATACCTCCGCTGGACAGAACAAACACTGGCAGCATTGGATTGGATGCGAAGAGCTTCTTGACTAAAGTGATGATCTCTCCATGACTTTCTAGACAGTTGTGCGTTCCTTTAAAAAAATCCTAATGAAATTACGCTTTCTGAGCTAAATTTAAATGGGGGTTGTACGGGAGTAAAACATGGCCGCTGTCTTCCAAGACCATTACCATACCTGCAAAGTGGCTTTGCAGATGGTTATGCACTTAGAATACATCCTGACTTAGGGCACAGTCAGACTGCTGTAGAACACAGACGACAATCGCATTGCAATGCTCGGACTGTCCGGAGGCTCTCCTGACCTGAGAGTGGCAGCTGCCTAGAAATACATGCTGTCACGCTTGGGTCAGGAGAGGTGCCAGCCAGTCCCAAGCATTGCAGTGTTATAGTCAAAAGTATTATACTGCCTTCTGACCGCACTCTTAGGCACAGGCTGACAACCGGTCTGTAATTAGGACCGTGTTTCAAAGACATCTGAATTTAGCCTTAATCATATTGAAAAACTCATTAATGGATCAAATATTGACTTATAGGTTAGATACTTCCAGTAAGTGGCACGAGAGAGAGAGCTTTCTAATTTACTGCAGAAGGCAAACTTGCATACCTGTTTTTTTTCCCCAGGTGACATTACCTGGCCTATAAGGACTCACACTCATCTGGGTAATTAAAATCGCTCCGATGTTGTTACTGAATAGTCGGGTGAATGTTTTGTGAGTAGTAAGTACTATGCGTTTTTTTTTGTTTTTTTTTTAATCAACTGGCATCCGTATGACAAGCTTATGCAATGCGCTTTTATCATGAACTTTTACATACAGTAATTCTGTCATTTCAAGATTGTTTTATTAGAAAACTTAACTACAGATATACTGTAGATAGATGATACTTGTCAGTGAGATATCTAATCAGTTCTTTGCGTGTGTATTTTTCTGTACATGTATTTAGCTAATAAATAAAAAATGTAGAAAAAATGGCATGATGTCCCTCTTATTTTTAATCAGCTGAGAGAAAGCAGATGACTGAGAGCTGGTCTTAATAGTCTGAGAAGTGGGCAAAGAACATGTAACTTCCCAGGCTATATTAGTATTGGCTCACAGCTGTCTATGTAGCCTTACTGGTTTTTAAAGGGTACCCCACAAAAAATGTGTGTTCTTCCCTATTTTAATAACCAGCAAAGGCTAAGCAGACAGCTGCAGGCTGATATTAATTGGCTGGTAATGGATATTGGCCCCCTTCCAGACTAATAACACCAGCCCTCAGCCACCCCAGAAAAGGCACTTCCATTACATGTGCCAATTCTGGTGCTTAACCTCAGCTCTTCCCGCTTGCACTGGTGCGTTGGCAAGTGGGGTAGTGGTTTTGGGGTTGATGTCAGCTTTTTTTTATCAGATTGTACTCGTCTGATTATATGCAGATGAGTATGAGCCCCAAGACTCCCTATACCCAGCTTGCGATCTCCACAAGGACAAACAGTACCTCCTACACTTTAAGACATAGAGGCACTGTAGAACCTTAACAAACTGAAGTTAAAGAAGATCGGTCACTTGCCATAAATATTTTTTACCTGGTGTAAAAGCCGCTGTTCTTCTGAATCTGGTATTGTATTTCCTCTTGTCCCTGCCCCTCGGGTTCTGAGATATGGCCCTCTTTTTTCCTGTATATGCAGTAAATCTAGTTTTATTAGCCAAATGTTTGTGATTCTCAAGGCGATGCCCACAGTACAGAGCTGGGGAGCATGGCGACTTGGCTACATAGACTAAGGAAAAAGAGGGCCATATTTCAGGAACAGAGGTGCAGGAACAAAAGAAAAACTACACTGCATTCAGAAGCACAGCGGCTTTTACAACATGCAAACTGGTTTATGGCAAGTCATAGGTTCTGTTTAAGGAGATTTTTTTCTTACATTTTGGAAATACCGTATATACTCGAGTATAAGCCGAGGCACCTAATTTTGCCGTGGAAAACTGGGTAAGCTTATTGACTCGAGTATATGCCAGGAATGCATTGTCCCTTTATCCCTGTCCTGTGCGTGGCTCCCCACGTCCTGTCCTGGTATGTGGCTCCCCTGTTTTATCCTGATAAGTGTGGCTCCCCCGTCCTGTCCGGCAGCCATCCGGCTAACTCTCCTATACTCAGGATCGCTTGTTTGGCCCGAGTGCTCCTGTTATCTCTGAGAAAGCCACAGAGTGACATCTCTGCCAGCTTCTTATCTCTGGGAGAACAATATGAACGTAATGCCAAAATCGGTCATGCCCTATCGACATTATTATAATAATAATCTTTATTTTTACAAGCACTTTGCAATTTCACCTATTAATAATGAGAAAATCCATTTTAGTATCTGTCCCATATGTTTAAACCTTTGCACAGTTGGTTATAGTATCGAACCTAAATCCAGATTAACCGACATGCAATAATGCATAATTTATTATTATCCCAGATTGAATTCTTGCCTACAAGCAGGAAGCAAACTTGTGCACTCCTTACATAATCTTGGCAATGAGTGACGGATCCGTGGGATGAGAAGCAATGAGCTATGTACATCAGCAATCTCTCACGTCCCTGCGAGGTTTCCTCTTATCTCAAGAATTCAAAGTATGGATCCAGCGCCAGTGCAGCTCCGAGAATGGGTGCACGATAGTGCGGCGGGCATTCAGGCCGTAATGGCTGACGTGACTACATGGGAAATGCCTACAATGTACACGGACATGACCGTTTCCCTATATTTAAGGGGGCTTTCATACAGTCAGGACAAGCTCTGTACAAGCAGCATGTGTCCCAGAAATCAATGCTCGCCTGTAATATATCCTCCTGGGAATATCCCATTAACTGACTCTGCATATCTCTCACGTCCTATGGAAATAAAAAACCTATTCAGCTGAGCAAAAGAGGTTTTCTGCTTCCAAAAGTCCACAACCATGCTTTCTTTAATAAAAAAAAAAAAAAAAAAAAAAAAAAAAGCCTTATTTACCCTGAAGAGGTCTGGTGTTGCCTCTGCTGCTGCTCCTGGTCTTTGACAGGCTGCAGTGATGACTTAATGAACACTGCAGTCAATCACTTGGCTCAGTGAATGACTGGAGTGGTCACCTACTGTATTCATGACCTCGCCACTGCAGCCATTTCAATGTAGATCTGTGGGGGGGCAATTACAGAGAGTGAGAATATGTTCACATGTAGCGTTATTTATTTATTTTCTGCTGGAAAATGCTGTGCAAAATACTTGTGTATTTATTTGCTTTTTTCCTCATCTTCATTAGAATAGGGGGAAAACACTAAGCGACAACACTCTGCAGAATTATAAAAAAATAAATAAAACAAAAGGAAAAAAAGCATGTGCATGAGAGTTTTTAAATCTGTCACTTTGCTGGTGCTGTAAAATACAGCATTTTTGCTGCAGAAAATATAACGTAACCAAACAAACGCACACTCATGCTGGTTTTGTTTTTTTTGCAAAATATTGCTCCCATTAATTTACTACCTACTCCAAATGAATGAGGTTACCGCAGAGGTAATAAGTTGGGAGCAGTTGAATTTTTAGACTTGCATGTACCTTACAGGTCAGTGCACCATCTTGGGACGTAGCAGCGACATTCGGCGATCTTCAGTCTGTTGACCTATTTTGCAATCGGCAGTCCGAAATCAGGAATGCCTTATTGATGTTTCACCCTAATATAAATTATTATCCGGGACATCCATACCTGTCAAAATCTGAGGGTTCAGACGACATTAGTCTAATGTGTATGGATGGGGGGGAAACTTAACACTTTTAACCATTTGACCAGCAGAACGTTTCTGCTTTAAGTAGCCATTTCACCTTATTACATAGGGTGCACCTCCAGGGTTCCCATCCGGTAAGTTTGCTCAGAAGTGTTTACTTTTCCTACACATTCAGTCAGTTGGTTATAATTACAGCGCTCTCCTCTTTGGCTTCGGCTGGATATTCACATGGAGATCAGTGAGATACGTGGACAGATGTCAAAGGGGGGAGGATGGAGAAAAGAAGGACCATGTTCTACTTTTTAATGCCAGCATCTGTCTTTTCCTTCTCCCGGAAAAGAGGGAGAGGAAAATGTGAATGAGTCCTCGTGTCACCTATGTGAATACTGGGCTAAAATGTCCCAAAAATAATGTGTGTGTATATATATAGTTCAGGCTATGCATTGTACAGTTGTGGCCAAAAGTATTGACACCCCTGCAATTCTGTCAGATAATACTCAGTTTCTTCCTGAAAATGATTGCAATCACAAATTCTTTGCTATTATTATCTTCATTTAATTTGTCTTAAATGAAGCAAAAAGCAAAACATTGATCATTTCACACACAACTCCAAAAATGGGCCAGACAAAAGTATTGGCACCCTCAGCCTAATACTTGGTTGCACAACCTTTAGCCAAAATAACTGCGACCAACCGCTTCCGGTAACCATCAATGAGTTTCTTACAATGCTCTGCTGGAATTTTAGACCATTCTTCTTTGGCAAACTGCTCCAGGTCCCTGATATTTGAAGGGTGCCTTCTCCAAACTGCCATTTTTACATCTCTCCACAGGTGTTCTATGGGATTCAGGTCTGGACTCATTGCTGGCCACCTTAGAAGTCTCCAATGCTTTCTCTCAAACCATTTTCTAGTGCTTTTGAAGTGTGTTTTGGGTCATTGTCCTGCTGGAAGACCCATGACCTCTGAGGGAGACCCAGCTTTCTCACACTGGGCCCTACATTATGCTGCAAAATTTGTTGGTAGTCTTCAGACTTCATAATGCCATGCACACGGTCAAGCAGTCCAGTGCCAGAGGCAGCAAAGCAACCCCAAAACATCAGGGAACCTCCGCCATGTTTGACTGTAGGGACCGTGTTCTTTTCTTTTAATGCCTCTTTTATTTTTCTCCTGTAAACTCTATGTTGATGCCTTTGCCCAAAAAGCTCTACTTTGTCTCATCTGACGAGAGAACATTCTTCCAAAACGTTTTAGGCTTTTTCAGGTAAGTTTTGGCAAACTCCAGCCTGGCTTTTTTATGTCTCGGGGTAAGAAGTGGGGTCTTCCTGGGTCTTCTACCATACAGTCCCTTTTCATTCAGACGCCGACGGATAGTACGGGTTGACACTGTTGTACCCTCGGACTGCAGGGCAGCTTGAACTTGTTTGGATTTTAGTCGAGGTTCTTTATCCAACATCCGCACAATCTTGCGTTGAAATCTCTTGTCAATTTTTCTTTTCCGTCCACATCTAGGGAGGTTAGCCACAGTGCCATGGGCTTTAAACTTCTTGATGACACTGCACACAGTAGACACAGGAACATTTGGGTCTTTGGAGATGGACTTGCAGCCTTGAGATTGCTCATGCTTCCTCACAATTTGGTTTCTCAAGTCCTCAGACAGTTCTTTGGTCTTCTTTCTTTTCTCCATGCTCAATGTGGTACACACAAGGACACAGGACAGAGGTTGAGTCAACTTTAATCCATGTCAACTGGCTGCAAGTGTGATTTAGTTATTGCCAACACCTGTTAGGTGCCACAGGTAAGTTACAGGTGCTGTTAATTACACAAATTAGAGAAGCATCACATGATTTTTCGGACAGTGCCAATACTTTTGTCCACCCTCTTTTTTATGTTTGGTGTGGAATTATATCCAATTTGGCTTTAGGACAATTCTTTTTGTGTTTTTTCATTTAAGACAAATTAAATGAAGATAATAATACCAAAGAATTTGTGTTTGCAATCATTTTCAGGAAGAAACTGAGTATTATCTGACAGAATTGCAGGGGTGTCAATACTTTTGGCCACAACTGTATATATTATGGTCCCGGGCTAGCTGTGGATCGCAGGTCTATAATGTTCTCTAACTGGGCACTTGACAGGGTTATTTCTCACATGTGCTTGAAATTTGCTTCTTAGTTTTATATCTATAAAGCAGCCTTTAAATAGCTGTGCTGACATTCACTGCGGGGTGATGTCTGTGGTTTTTGGCACCAATTTCTTAAGCCGCTACCGAACTACTGTGCAATTTAGATAAATAGAAATCCCCATAGGAAAACGTCAAATCCTGTTTTTTTTTTGTTTTTTTTGTGACCAACACTTTCTGAAAAAAGCTGCATATATTTCGACATATACGGTAGTTTTGCCATAGGTTTTTGGGTTTCAATTTACGGCATTCATGGGGCTGTAAAAATGACTTACGGTAACTTTATTCTGAAGGTCAGTGAAATTCCTGTGATGACAAATTTAAGTTTTACTTTTTTCTTAAAAATAAATGTTTGGTTTGTGTCCCCATATTCACTAACAAGAGCTTCATCTATACAGGATTGTTTTTGTTTGCTTTTTTTTTTTCTTGCATAGGACCTGTACTATTTGTTGGTGTCATTTTATGGTACGAAAATCTTTTTGATCACTTTTTATTCCATTTTTTTATTCTAGAGGCAAGGTGGCCTAAAACAGCAATTCTGACACATTTTCATTAGTTTACAGGCCAAGATTAAAGAATGTGCTTTTCTAAAAATGTGGACTTTTAAGGGCACAGTGTTTTTTTTTGTTTTAATTTTTTTATTTTTTTTTTTGTTTTAATTTAAAGAATGGAAAAAGGAGGGGATTACAGTTTTAATGGGTTTTTTCGATTTCAGGTGCACAACACTAAGGGGCGGATACATTAAAGTGTTTGTTAAAAACCGATGTAAAACACTTTGAATAGTCACAAAGTTTTTACTTCAGTATGAAGAAGCTCCGCCAAAATGGGCGCAGCGAGAGAGCAGACAGAACGGTGCATGGCAATCTCTGCCTTGTCAAATTCATTAATAGAGGGAGCGTTTTTACACCAGAAGGGTTACTCCTGTCCCTGACTGGAGTAGCAATTTTGGCGATGTGCAAAGAGGTGCACAGCACTGAGAAGATGCACAGAATTCATTGAGTGGCGTACGCCTGTTAATGAATTTGGCTCATCCTGCTCCAAAACGCCCCTTCATTAAGCCAGTCTTCATGAATTGATCACTAATACTTTTATAAGGCAGTGTAGGTTTGGCTGCTCCACATCTGGCCCAGAAAAGAAAACGATTCCTGTGTCTGCACACCATTAGAACTGGGTGTTAAGAGCACTTGTGCCCTCTTTTCTGCCCTCGCTGATATACAGACAGACGAGGGGGCTAGCTTAGCTATTGAAATGGAATTGTCAGAGAGCCCCCTTAACACACAGCCCTGATGATGTGCCGATACAAATAGATGGTGTGTCGAGTACAGGGTTGGAATTGGAGCTGTTAAATTGTGGACCAAAATGGATAGCTGATGATCTTGACACACATGAAAATTGAAGTATATTCATTATTCTTATCATATTATCTTAAGTATTATAAGTCATTTATCACCTTAACTATTGATACCTTATTACCTTATAAGTAATTTATCACCTTACCTATAGATAAGCGATAACTTCTAAAGATGAGAATGACTCTTTACTATTGGGGTTCAAGGGAGTTACATCTCTCCTTGCGGAGAGTGACATGCCAGTGTAAGGAGACATAAAGGCCATGCGGTGCTCCTCTGGGGGAATTAAATATCTAATTGCCTCTACAGTGAGGACGAGGGCGTGAACTCTAGTGCTCCTGAACTCTTTAATATTGTAACTTCAGTGATTCCTTTTCGAGAAAAATTTTACTTCTCTTTATTTTTAAATTAACACCGAAATGGCTTGTGAAAACACCATAAGGATTAAAAATTCCACAAACTGAAAGACATAAAAAAAACCACTGCAAAATTCTATATTTAACACTGCTACGATGTCCTGATTCCAGATGGAGAGCTTCAGAAGAAATGTGCGCTGCTTCATCCCATGAGATTTATGAGGTTAACTCAACCCATTAAATACAATCTTATTTTTATAAAAACTTATTTCCTGGTTTCTTTTTATAGAACATTTCACTCTGGCAGTGTCTTCAGCTAAAAAACATGATCATTTGTGCGGTATGATTGCAATGAGGTCTATGTCATAGAATATGATATCCGATATACTGTATGTGACTTCTACTATTATTGCACTGCAATCTCTCCATAAATAGCCCCATAAGGCAAGACACCATTTTTGAGAACCTTTAAGACATTTATGGCATATTCTACAAGATATAAGAAACTTGGTGATATATATTATCAGCGAAATTTGCTTATTTCTCCACTTATGAGTCATTTATCCTCCTGAAGAACAACTCAAGTCGGAGTGACCCTCACTGAGATGTCACTGAGCTCCTAATTTGGGATGGGCGGACTCGTTGGTGGTCGGGGTTGGTGGAACTTTATAAAAAAGTTTGGTTCGGGTGTGAACTGCTGACATCAACCTCAACATATTGCCCTGCCTGCCAAAACACCAGTGCAAGCAAGAAGTGCCAGGCAGAGCGCCAGAATTGGCATATCTACTGGATGCTCCTCATTTAGGGCAGATGCGGACTGCTATTTTTAGGCTGGGGAGGGTAAAATATGCATGAACCTTCCCAGCCTGAGAATACCAGTCCCCAGCTGTCTGCTTTACTTTGGCTGGTTATCAAAAAATAGGGGGGATCCCACATGTTTTTGTTGTGTTTTTTTTTTTTTTAACAAACTGCATCGACCACAGGCCATGCAAATACATGGCATGGCGGTGATGGTGCCAGAAGTGCCCACACTGGAGAAGCTTGTTGATTGACAGCACTGCAGCCGTTCAACAGCTTTATTCTGGCTGACAAACCCGAACAGTAGAATAGAATCATAGAATGCTACAGTTGGAAGGAAACTCCAGGGTCATCGTGTCCAACCCCCTGCTCAATGCAGGATTCACTAAATCATCTTGGACAGATGTCTGTTCAGCCTTTGTTTAAAGACTTCCATTTGAAGGAGAACAAGCCACCTCTCGTGGCAGCCTGTTCCACTCATTGATCACCCTTTCTGCCAAAAAGTTTTTTCTAATGTCTCATCTATATCTTCTCCCTTTCAGTTTCATTTCATTGCTTCGTCTTTCCATAGAATCGTAGAGTTGGATGGGGCCATCTGGTCCAATCCCCTGCCCAAAGCAGGATTCACTAAATCATCGCAGACAGATGTCTATCCAGACTCTGTGCAAATGAGAATAATGATGATTCCTCTATACTGTGACATCCCTTCAGATACTTGTAGACGGATATTAAGTCGTCTTTTAGCCTTCTTTATTGCAGGCTAAACATCCTTTAACCGTTCCTTGTAGGAAATCTTTTGCAGTATGCTCACTATCCTAGTATCTCTTCTCTGAACTTGCTCCAGTTTTTCAATGTGGTTTTTTTTTTTTTTTAAATGTGGTGCCCAGAACTGGACACAGCACTCCAGATGAGGCCTGACCAAGGAGGAGTAAAAGGAGATAATTACTTCACGTGATCTAGACTCTATGCTTCTCTTAATATATCCCAGAACTGTTTGCCTTTTTTGCTGCTGCATCACACTGTTGACTCATGTTCAGTCTGTGATCTATTAGTACACCCAAGTCTTTTTCACATGTGCTGTTGCTTAGATCTATTCCTCCCATTCTGTAGATGTAATTTTCCTTTTTTCTTGCCCAGGTGTAGACTCTTGCATGTCTCCCTGTTAGATACCATTCTGTTAGTTGCTGTCCATTGTTCAAGCAATCCTTTCTCTATCTTCTCTAGTGTTAGATGACGCTCATAGCTTTGCATCGTCTGCAAATTTGATTAGTTTACCTTCAATTCTGTTATCTAGATCATTTTATAAAGATGTTGAACAACACCAGGGCCAGGACAGAGCCTTGTGGTACCACACTTGAAACACTGTTCAATTGTACCCCAGTTGAAACGCTCTTCAATTGAATGTGCACACGTTTATTACCACTCAATGAGTACGATCACTGAACAAATTATGAATCCACACAACCGTAGCCTTGTCAATCCCATATCTGGACACTTTTTCAATACGGATAGTATGAGATACTTTATCAAATGCTTTGCTGAAATTGAGATATATTATATCTACCACATTTCCCATATCTACCCAGTCAGTGATTTCATAGAAGGAAATAAGATTAGGCTGGCATGACTTGTTACAAACCTAGCTCTTATTAATTACTGTATTCTTATCCAAGTACTTACATGCATGCTGTTTAATCATTTGATCAAAAATTTTTCATGGTACAGAAGCAAGGCTCACTGGTCTGTAATTTCCTGGCTCCATCGTTTTCCTTTTTTGAAGATAGGGACAGCATTTGCTTTTCTCCAATATTCTTTGACTTGTGTTTCCAAGGATTTTTCAAAGATTCTGTCTAGTGATTCTGCAATTTCCTCTAACTCTTTCAGTACCCTAGGATGTAATTCATCTGGACCAGGAGATATAAATTAATTTTAAGATAGCTAATTGTTCCCTCACCATCTTTCTGTTTATAGATAGTTATAGGTAGATATTCCTTTGATGGCACTGTGAAGATCATTTTATGCTACAATTGTTTTCTTAGAGAGTAGATGCAAAATAGGAATTTAAAAGTTCGGCCTTCTCAACATCATTTTTGACACTTCACCCTTTTCATGCTGTAAAAATCCTATAGTATCTTTGACTTTTCTTTTGCTTTTGACATACCCCCAAAATCCTTTTTTTATTGGTTTTGTTCTTCCTCTCAAGCCTTGCTTCATTACTGGCTTTAGCTCTTCTAACTCTTGCCCTGCATTCCTTGCAAACTACATTATATTCTTCTTTAGATATGCCCCCTCTTTCCATTTAAAGGGAATCTGTCACCTATTTTTTCGAGTATCAGCTGCCAACACCACTATCAGGGGCTTATCTACAGCATTCTGTAATGCTGTAGATAAGCCCCCATGTAACCTGAAAGATAAGAAAAATGAGTTTTATATTATACTCACCCAGGGGCGGTCCGGGTCTGGTTTTGGTCCGATGGGTGTCGCGGTCCGGTCCGGCGCCTCCCATCTTCTAGCGGTGACGTCCTCTTTTTTGCTTCTCGTCGTGGCTCCGGCGCAGGCGCACTGCTCTGCCCTGTTGAGAGCAGAGTAAAGTACTGCAGTGCGCAGGCGCCGGACCTCTGACCTCTCCCGGACCCGGACCTCCCCTGGGTGAGTATAATATAACTCGTTTTTCTTATCTTTCAGGTTACATCGGTGGCTTATCTACAGCATTACAGAATGCTGTAGATAAGCACCTGATGGGGCAGCTGATAGGGCTATAAATAGGTGACAGATTCCCTTTAATAAATATTTCTTTCTTTTCAAGATTGTTACAGATTGTGCAGTGAGAATTTCATTCAGCAAAATCTCCCTGGTCCATTAAAATCTCACTGGTCTTTCTCCTCTTGTAATACAAAGTTTGAGGATAGCATGATCGCTGCCTCCTAAATTCCCAGCCACATTTACTACCATTTCCTCATACACGGCCAATCCCTGATTGTAGGCTGGCTATTTCATTTGGTATTTATGCACCTGTGCAGCTGCCATTTTACTTGGGTCCGCTGCACCCTGTATTGGTGCAGATACATTTAGGCCTGTCTGGTTTGTATCTGAATTTTTTGGAGGATTTTTTCCTCTTTTTGAGGTTTTCATTTCCTCATGTTGGTAAGAATTAGGTCTAAGATGGCAGATCCTCTTGTTCTCTCTGCTACCTTTTGAAAGATAAAGTTGTGAGGAAGAGAAGATAAGAATTTTCTGGACCCATTACTTTTGCCTGAGAGTGATTCCCAACAAATATCTGGATAGTTAAAATCTCCCAAGATCACTGTGGCATATATTTTTGAGAACAGAGACATCTGATGAAAAAAGAGTTCATCCATATCCTCAGTCTGTGCAGGTGACCTCTAGTAAACACCTACAATAGTGTCCTTTCTGTTCTTCACTCCTTTTCTTACCCAAACAGTTTCTGCAGTGCTATCATTCTGTGAAGCTTGGATCTCTGTGGAGATATACGTTTTCTAACATACGGTACAATGCAACACCTCCTCCCTTCTTGTTAATACTGCTTCTAATAAATAAGTTGTAGCCTTCAAGGTTTCTATTCCAATCATGTGCATCATCCCACCAAGTTTCAGTGATACCTTTGACCTCATATCTCTCTTCCTTTGTTCGCAGCACCAATTCTCCTTGTTTGTTTCCCATGTTCTGTGTATTTGTATACACATTTTAGTTTGTAGCCGGTTTCTTTTGCTCCTCTCTTTTAATTAAGAATTTGTTGTTTTTGTTCTTTATTTCTTCTTCTAATAGCAGGGTTCTCAAAAGAATTCATTAACTGCATATGTTTTCTTGGTCGTATATTCCCCATCCCATTTTGTTCTAGTTTAAAAGTCTCCTGATGTACATCAGATGCCACCCATCTCGAGCAAGGAGTCCATCATACAGGTAATTCAATCAATTTTCAAGAGACCCAAAACGGTGCTCATGGCACCATTGATGTAGCCAGGTGTACACCTGTAGGATGCTGAACAGGATTATTTTGTCCATGTCCATCCACTGGGAGGATGGTTGAGAAGACGACCTGTGCTCCCAGTGCCTTCAGTTTGTAGCCCAGGTCTTCAAAGTCTCTTCCTATAGTTTCCAGGTCCTCCTTTTTTTTTTTTTTTTTTGGCTGCGTCATTTGTTCCAACGTGTATTAGGAGACATGGGTAATCGTCCATAGTACAGAAGAGTCTTGAAACCCTGTCGGACACATCTTTGATTTGGGCACCTTGAAGACAGCACACTTGTCTTGAGGTAATATCTGGTCGGTATATAGCGGCTTCTGTTCCTCTGAGTAGGTAATTCCCCACGACCACCTCTCTGCTTTTCTTTTTCAGCATAGTGTTTCTATTTCTCCCTTCAAGCAGTTTTTGATTTCTTACTGGGTTTTTCTTTGTGGGCAAAGCACTTTTTTTACGTACATCTTCATAGTTGTCCTGCATGAGAGCCTGGTAGCGGTTCTCCAGCAGTATGGGTGCTGACTGCCTCCTCATCGTCCTGCTTCTTTGGGTCACATGCTTCCATTTCTCTTCTTCTGTGAGTACATTGAAAGGTGCTTCTCTTGGAACATTCTGAAGAGATTCTTCTGCTATGTCAAGGAAATCCTCATCTTCTGTGATGAGCTTCAGTGTAGCTATTTTCTCCTGAAGACTTTGCACCTTTTCCTCTAAGGCTGAGTTCACAGGTGTTGTTTTTTTCACGTTTCCACGGCGGTTTTAACCGTGCGATTTTTGCCGCGAAAACTAAGCATCCCATGCATTCCTATGGGATTCCACAATGCTGTGCTAATGCTGCGGTTTTTACCGCGGCAGAATCGCTTAGCGGTAAAAAACGTAGCATGCTCATTTAATTTAGCGGAATCGCGGCGATCCCGCACCCATAGGAATGCATTGTTCTGCTTACTTTCCGCATGTGGCTGTGTACACCATGCGAAAAGTAAGCAGAATATTTGCGGATGGTACCGACGGTTCGGAGGAGAGGAGACTGTCCTCCGGGCTTTGGGTACCATATCCCTGTAAAAAATATAATTTAAAATAAAAAATATTGTTATTCTCACCTTCCGACGTCCCGCGCAGCCTTCCCGCCTCTCTCCACGCTCCCGGTCCCAGTAAGCCTTTGCGAGCGATGACGTCCGTTCTCGCGGGATCGCGAAGTCTCGCGGTCATTCGCGCGTCGTCATCGCGAATGACCGCGATCCCGCGAGAACGGACGTCATCGCGGTAATTGTCGCAAAGGATTACTGGGATCGGGAGCGTGAAGAGAGGCGGGAAGGCTGCGCGGGACGTTGGAAGGTGAGAATAACAATATATATATTTTTTTATTATTATTTTTTACATCCTATCTTTTACTATTGAAGTCGCATAGGCGGCCTCAATAGTAAAAAGTTGGTCACACTCGTCAAACACTATGTTTGATGAGCGTGACCAACCTGTCAATCAGTTCTCCAAGCGATGCTACAGATCGCTTGGAAAACGCTAGCAATTCTGCAAGCTAATTACGCTTGCAAAATGCTAGTTTTTCCGCGGGAAAATCACGGGAATTTAAAATGCGATTTTCCCGCGGAATGGAATTCCGGAATTCTTGCGGTAATTTCCGCGAGAGTTCCGCTATGTGTGAACCCGGCCTAACAGTCACAGGCTTGCGTTTCTGGCATGTAAAGTATGTCTTTTCCTCTGGCAAGTCTGTAAATATATAGCACACATTGTAGCACACCATATGGGTAATCTCCTTCTCCATGTTGAACAAAACAAAATTCTGTGGAATCGCCATAAAGATTTCCGGTTTTACGATTTCCTTCAAGCAAGAGAAGTCTATGTTCAGGGTCCATGCACGGACATTAGGTGTCTGAGTTTGCCCATCCCTACTCCTAATATACTCTATGAAGAGGGGAGGAAAAGTGAGAAGCACTCAGCATAGTGAGATAGTGCAACTGTTTTGCCTCATTACAATTCTGCATTCACAGCTACTTAGGTCAGTAGTGCTGTATAAAGTCATCCATGCTGCTTCTGTCTGTCTTCTACACCGAAAATGGCAATGGTATGGAATGGCAGATGGAAGCTGTCTTTGTGTATTGTGTATAGGAGGCATGACAGCTAGTTTTAACTCACTAGCTCAGAGAACACTGAAAATTAGAGACAGAACCTGCAGAAGGGAAAAATCGTGAAAAATCTATATAATGTGCGTATATAGTGTATACAGATAACAGCTTATTAAGAAACGGTACCCAAAATGAAAGGTATGCTTTGTAAAACCTAAAACACAAGGTGTTTATTCTTTAAAGGGCTTAATCCCAATGTAACAAGTGAACGCCTATACATTGGATAGGAGACAACTTGCTAATTGCAGATGTTCTGACTGTTGGGATCTCCAATAATACCATGAACCATCTTGAATGGAGCTCTGCACTCAACTTTCTCCCGGAGGTCTCAAACACAATGAATAGAGCGGAGGTGGAGCATGCTCACCTCTACTTAGTTCCAGAGCCTCATTTTTGAGATCACTGAGGGTCCCAGTGGTCACATGCCCAATGCTATTGATAGGGGATAATGTACTATATTAGGCGTAACTGTATTGTCTTTTTTTCAAGGTGGCGTTTCGCATTCTGCCACATTTCACACTGTATTTTTTATTTTTTTTTTAAAGCATTTTTATAGTCCTATACTAGAAAATGGGGAAACATGCAATTTTTAAAGGGGTTGTTCCATTAGCACAAAATATTGCTTATTCTTTAGATGAATAGATAAATGGTGTTTAAAGAGCTCTATCCATTCACTTTTCTGGGAGTGCTGTAAAAAGATGCTCTTACACACAGTTGGACCCACCATTATGCTCATATTTATGGCTTGTGCCTTATAGCTGACAAGAAGGTAGTTTGTTAGAACTTGTGTGTACGGCTTAGAATAAACTATGTAAAGCCATACTTGCTATTACTTTGAACTTCTTCCCAATTAGTTTTTTTTTCTTTTAATATTTTATGCTTAAGAGACGTCTTAAATCTTAAGTAGATATATTCTCACAAAGCCTTCTTAAACATTTTTATTTTTTTTTAGTTCGATGTTGCATAAATCATGTGATTCCCGGCCTTTGGTCTTCCTCATTGTAGATATTTCAGGATAATTGCAGACTGGCAGCATTATTATATATTTTTTTTTTTATGTCATAAGTGGTTGTAATTTTGCAAAATAATCTTTAGGAACCGTCTTTTTATCTTTAGTGATGGAAACAATGGTTTACACCTATCTACAGGAATGTGGAGAGTCCAAGCAATTGCACCCCTCTAGATGGACCACCACTCCATTCTTTATGGGGCTGCTGAAAAAATGCCCCATAAGGAATAAATGGAGCAGTGGTTAAGAGTATGCATTCTTCAGACTAGCGGTTGCAATGGGAATTTATTTGGATGTCTCCCACACACAACACACACATACCTGAGGGATTCCTGCTCTCCTGTCTCTATGTAGCTGCATGGGGGTGGCATTACACAGCAGTGCAGTGCAGCTGTGAAGCCAGCTCTGGGGTGAAATAAAAACAAAATGTAGAAAGCAGCAGTGGCATTGTTTTGGGTCTGTGCTTCTATAAGCAACAGTAATCTGGTCGCTTAGTGAGCTGGCACACCCAATTATAGCTGTACTCCTAAGACAAAGATGAGCAAAGGAGGCGGAGGGGGTGGGCAAGAAGTGGCTCTTATGTGGGGCAATAATTATATAATTTTCAGCCAAGACATATTATAAAGTTTTAGATTTTCTTTTACTATTGACCACTTATAAGGGTTGGATTTTTATCTTTAATTTCGTCAGAGTGCATAATACTGTTATTGTCAAAATAGCTGCTGATGGAGAAACTTGTGACCAGCCCTGTCCATCTGCCTCCTCCAATAGAAAAACATTTCCCATGGGGAAATGCTGTATGGGCTGGTCACCAGGTCTGGTCAGCCATTTTGATCACAGAAGAGCTGTGAAGTCTGCAAAGAGTGTACTAACAAGTATAGGAAGAGAACCTATAAGATTAGTATCACAAAATCATGTCTTTAATACATTTTGATAAAATAAAGATAAAGTGGACCACCCCATTTAAGCTTGAATTAGCTCCAACAGTGCAGCTGTCAGACTGGAAGTCTTGACGTCACGACCACTGGTGCCTTACTGCAGTGGCCAATGAATGGCGGCAGGATCAGGTCGCCGGGGATCCATCACTTCTAGTCCAGCACTGATCCTCGGAATGGTAGCACTGGTGTAGTGAATTGTTTCTGGTGGCAAGTGAGGGTCCCTTTTTTTTTTTTTTTTTACAGTCACCAAGGTGGCTTACCATTGTGACCTTTAGAGAGGAGCCATCTCTTGCTCAAAAAAATGTGGATGAATACCTTGTATAATTTCTCGAGCCCTCCCCCCATTTCTTCTGCTCTTTTTAGTTTTACACTTAAAATTGTTCCAGTGCAGAGATTTTCATAGTTGTTGCATTTGGAGTGCATTATGTGAAATATCTGCTTGACGACCAACTGCGTGTTTGTTCAGGGTCATGTGCTTTCACCCTCTCTCCCAGATGCTGCCAGTCATAGCTCAGCAGCTTCCAAGACTGCTAGGTCAGCTGAAAAGCTGTTATTGTTAGTGTCTAGGATTGAGGTGTGAAAGCGCACATTCCTAGAAAACTCTCTAAAGAAATGTCCCATTGGACTGCAAATAGAGATTTCACATACTGTGCTCCATAGACAACAATTCTGAATATCTCTGTAAGGCCGGGATCACACTGGCGAGGAATACGGCCGAGTGAGAGGCGCTAAAAGCACGCATTAGACACGGACAAATGATTCTCTATGGGGTCCCTCGCACCAGGCGTATATTTCTCATCCGTATTCTACGCTACGTGCCAATCGCAGCATGCTGCGATTGTCAGCGTACTACGTCCATAGTACGCCAATGCAAGTCTATGGGTGCGCAAAAATGCGGATTACACACAGACCACACATGTGACTTGCGAGAAATACGCACCCAGTGTCTTTTAGGAAAGCCGGCAGTTCAGTGCGCTATACAGTAAAATCACACTGACAGTTTTAATAAAGAAACAAAAGAATAAATATAGACACATAGAATGCATATATATATATATATATATATATATATATATATATATATATATATATATATATATATATATATATATATATATATATATATATGCATTCTATGTGTCTATATCTATTCTTTGGTTTGTATTATAAACCCTGTCATAGGGCTCCATTATATGTCCATTTTGCAAGCCTGCGAGAAAATCTCGCCATACGGATGCCATACGGATGGTCACATGCGCAAATTACGCGACCACACCGTGATTACGGATGACATACGGAGCACTGTTTAGGGGCCATTCATCCGTATTATGTATGTAAAATACTGACCGTGTTTTGCGTCGGTTAGTGTGACCCTGGCCTAATGGAGCGACGCAGTGCAAAATGGAAAAGAGTAGCAGAATTGGGGAAGCTCAGGGATTTTTACAAAGGTATTTAATTTTTGAACAAGTCACAGGTCCTCTTTAAAGTTATAGCAGAAAACCCCTTTAGAGCAAGATGCCAATAAGGTTTTGCACACTTTGGAGAATAAATATATTACTTTCCCAATGTAATAGCCTCTACTGTGTAGTTTACTTTACACAGTGTGATGCTTATTGATCCTCATAAAGACTAATGCGAGTTGACAATTAGGTCAGCTGCATAAATTATTTACGCAGCGTTCAAGGAGTCCTGTATATAAAGAAGTGCAACGAGGAAACGGTGTAGAGGACACCAAACAGGGATTTGATTTTTTTTTATTTTTTTATAAATTTATTAGTCATATAAAAGTTTCTTGGGACGTCAGGGGTGGGTGAATCGGCTATGAAGGTTATGGAGAACATTGCCTAAAACTTATTCAGTAGAGTCACTGAGGAGGAAAGCAATAGATTGTCAGTGATGCAGGGTAGGATCCTTCAAGGAGGCTGTGAATATAGGGGAGAGGGGCATTATGGGGAACATTTCGGAATAACACTTTTATTCTGAAGTCATGAACAGTGGCTTTTCAGCTGTTGGGTGCACTAACCGCAGGCTGTCACCGTGCTGGAAGTTTAGTTGTCCACAGTTTTGATACCACTAATGCTATGGTGAAAATTCAAAATGACATCCCTATGCTCTTCAAAACAGGCATGCTATCTTATTGTTACAATTAATGAGACTGATCGATATAAGACTTCATTGCCACGGCATTCAAGTGATTAGACCGAGAGGTGTCTCCATCTCTCACCCCATTGATTTCCGTGTGGCGTGCCGATGGGTTGCGTAGAGCAGCATGGACCAATAATGTCCACCGGGTCTACCTTTCACCTTATAGCCAGGGCCGGCCCGAGAGATTACGGCGCCCTAGGCGAAACTATTTTGTTGCGCCCCTACTATTCTTGGCAGTAGATGAAAACTTGGGATATAAATTTAGGCGCAAAATAAACCACAACAACAATGATTAATTAACTCTCTCCTAACTCTTTAATCTTCTGAGAAGTTGTATAGGACAAATATATACAAAGTAATCAATAACACAAAACAAAAACGACCATAGGTAATTAAAATTTTTGTTTCCTTGCCTTTTTTTTTTTAAAAGGATGACACTAAGTCACCGAGATTAATTTGTTTAGCAACTTCAGATTCTATCGAAATTGTTGCCAACCCAACCAACCTCTCTTGCCTCATATTTGCCCTTAAATATGTACACTTTTCTTTCCATCCCTAAAACTTTTTGCCTTTTGAAAAGATTTTTTATAACTTTTTCTATTTTTTCTCTGGCGCCCCCTTTGGGTCGGCGCCCTAGGCGGCCGCCTAGTTCGCCTATACGTTCGGGCCGGCCCTGCTTATAGCCTGTCAACATTCACACAACCAAATCGGTTTGCATGCACAAAAAAAGAATCTGAACGGCTTTGATGTATACAGTCTAATTGTCTATATGCATTGCCAGAAAAATCAAAAAGTTATGGATCAAAGAAAATGTTGACAACATCCCCAATTTTTTTTTTTTTTTGCAAAAGTACCGAATTTTTTTTAATCACTATAATATAAAACTTTTCCCTCAAAAAACAAGCCTACAAGCTACATCCATTCTCCATCTACTGGTGTCTGAAGGAGGCTGCACAGACTGACGAGGCATGGAATGGTAATGGATGTTTAAAGAATGGAGGGAGAAACCTGTGATCTCTTCTACCTATGTAATAAAGTGCCCATCTGATAAAACGTCTGAACTAATTCCAGAATCGCATCTGCACCATTAATAGCCCATGGCCATTTACAATGTAATGAAGCCGTGTCTAAAGTACTTGGAGTGTGAAAAAAGTCAATTTTTTTCTAGTTGTTTAAACTTCGTCACTGCTGTGTATACATTTGTACAATGGGGTATTGTGATTAGCAGTGCTTTTTTGTCCTCTGAAAATGGAGCCTAATAATGGCAGAAAAAGTGTTTATTTCCTGCCCACTGTGAGCTCCATTCTTTTCAAGCTAATCTCTCTGAATTGTGTTTCCTCTCTTTTTTTCCTTCTAAAAAAAAATAAAAAAATCAAAAAACAGAAAAAGCAAAAGGAAAACAAGTGATTATTGCTCTATGGTTGTAGCATAAGGAGAGCATTCTACTACATTCATTTATTTATGGCCGCCTTGCCAAGCAATAGATAATATTACCCAAGTGTACAATCGTATTTGGTAAGATGATGTATATTATAGATACCAGGGGCTGTTACGTTATAACACAAAAATGTGAAGAATCCACAGGAGTACAAATTCTCTGATTCATAGTGGATTATACCCCATACCTTATTAGTAGTAGTACACTATATCTTGTTACTAATGCACCAGATCTTAGTAATACTAGACAAGATCTTACTAATGGTAGTATACCAGTTCTTAGTAATACACCAGATCTTAAGCTGGAGTCACACATAGCGACTTACCAGCGATCCCGACAATGATATCAAGGTGTCAGGATCGCTGGTAAGTCGCTATGTGATCGCTGGTGAGCTGTCAAACAGACAGCTTCACCAGCGATTAGCACAGCGACGCCGTGTGCGCGGCATCGCTGTGTTCGTTAGCGCTGATGCCATATTCATGTCAAAAATAGAATTAAAATAAAAAATATTGTTATTCTCACCTTCCGACGTCCCGCGCAGCCATCCCGCCTCTCTCCACGCTCCGGTCCCAGTAATCCTTTGACGTCCGTTCTCGCGGGATCGCGAAGTCTCGCTGTCATTCTTGCAAAGGATTACTGGGACCGGGAGCGTGGAGTGAGGCGGGAAGACTGCGCCGGACGCCGGAAGGTGAGAATAATAACAATATTTTTTATTTTTTTATTATTTTACAGTTGATCGCTGGTCTCCCGCCTGTCACACGCAGCGATACGTCCTGGCCAGCGGGAGATCAGCGACGAAAAAAATGTCCAGAGGTTTCTTGCAGCGATCAGCGATACCGGCAGGGGGGCCGAGATCGCTGTTGTGTCACAAAAGTTGTGACTCAGCAGTGATCTCGCTAGCGAGATTGCTATGTGTGACGGGCCCTTAATGGTGTGATTATGCACCAGTTCTTAGTACTAATAGTACACCAGATGTTAGTCGTGGTAGTACACCAGATCTTAGTAATAATAGACCAGATCTTACTAGTGATACCACACCAGATCTTACTGGTGACTGGTGGTACCAGATCTTAGTAATAGTACACCAGATCTTAGTGGTGGTACAGCAGATGTGATAGCACACCGAATTTTGGTAGTAATGCATCGGATCTTGGTAGAGACACACCAGATGTTGGTAGTGATGCACCAGATCTTAGTAGTAGTTCACCAGGTCCTAGTGGTAGTAGTTCACCAGACCTTTGTGATAGTATACCAGCTCTTGGTAGCATTAATTACACTTTTGTAACTCTGTGGCAGCCTTTAATGGCAGTCCTTTCCTTGACTGCGTTTTTTTTCTGCACTGGTGCCACATGCCCAGATACAGGGAATTAGTTACAATTATGTATGCGGTCAGGTAGGAGAATCCCTGCAGTCACGTGAAGAGGCAAAGACGTGCCGTCCATCGGAGACCAGTATTTAAACACTAACAACATGGGCCTTGGGGCTAGGGTGCTATAGTAGGGAATGATGGGACTTGGGATCGTGCTTGTCAGTACTAATTTATGCTATTTAGGTTTTTTTTTTCAGAAATTGGCTAACTCCTTAAAGCTACATGGCTGTTTGAGGGTCAACGTAAACATTTTTGATAACTTTTTTTTTTATTATTATTATTTGGATGATGTTCACTAATACATTTTCTAGACACCTTTATTGTATGGGTTATTATGCTTATAAAAACCCCCAGAAAAAATGCCACTTGTGAGCAAACTCTTAGACCGCAACTGGTATCTATAGCTTAAGCATCAGTCCAGTACGTTGAGTTCAGCATTTGATGTGATATGGTGGGTTTTATGATGGACGCCTGACCCTGCTGGTATAAAGTGGATTCTCCCTTCTTATTGCTACTGAAAAATGTGCTTTTATTTAGTTGTGCACATATCAGCTTGTCTATATGTGAGTACTTTCTGCTTTCTGCTCGGCTACTGGATCGTTAAATTTTTCCGTCATTAATTTTGACGGTGTCTTCTCCTCTGAATTAATATTAGCCTCTCACTGCAGTACATCTTTGTGCTTGCCGAGGTATTAAGAAGCCACAGAATAGATTTCTGAAGGTTATAACCCTGTTAGAAGCCATGAATCACTTTTGCTGTATTCACTGAACTCAGTCATTAGCTTAGTTGTAATTCCTACCATATAGGGACCTCACCACAGATCGCTCAAACGTGGGTGTGTAATAACCATCGGACACTATCTTAATTGCATTCCAGAAAATTAATGTAGCGTGATGTTTTTTTTTTCATTCAGGAACCATTGCACATTAACTAGAACAACACTGGAGACTACCAATGGGTTACTAATTCAGCAGTGTTCCTGGATGTGAATGTCTGACAAAAAACAATCTATAGGCATACCATGGTTTATTTTATTTATTGACTCGCATTGTATAAAACACCAATACGGTACTTTTTTTTTTTTTTTTTTACTATGTGGAAAAAGAGTCAATACTGGCCCATCTTTTGCCAATAGGCCATCATTTTGTCATAGGTGCTTTGTGGCCCAAGGATACATTCTGTGTGTGTCCTGGAAACTTTTCAAACAGAAAGATAAAATGAGCACATCATCTTAAAGTTGTTTGTAGACTCTGTTTTCGACAACCAACAATCTAATTCAGAACGGGAATCCAACCCTAATACTTTAGTATGTGAAAGAGTCTTACTTCCGTCTTACCATAAAAAAATACCAAAATGGTCAGCTGAGCCCAGTGTTTATATGTATGGGATACTCAGGAAAGATGGCTGTCTGCTGAAAGAGGATTATATAGACACCTGAAGGCCCCTATACTATAGCAGTCTGTGATTGGTTAAATGATCGTCAGTTCATAAAGGGGTTAACCGGGTGTCACGAGGTTATCGCAACAGAGAGGAGCCAGAAGACCGAAGTCTGATTGTTCCTACTCCTGCAATGAGAAGAAGCACTTCTCCTTTGTTTTAATGGTGTTTATTCTTCTTCTGGCAGAACAGGGGTTAATCGGCCATGTTGGAAACACCGAGTTCTCAGCTGAGCTCAGTTAGCCACTCCTGTTCCCTTTATAATCTGGGTCCTGATTCAAATCCATCTCGGTCCTCTCGGAGCTAGCGTTTGCTGTATGGGTTAGGAGGAGAGGTGTTTGTTTGAGAAGGAATTTTGAAGGGGTTATCTGTGACTGTTGCGTGGTTTGTAAGTGTTTTAATTCCCTTCCCTCCTCTTACTTTGGTTATTCCCCTGTCCTCCACTCCTTGCTGCATTCCTCTGTTATGGGAGTGAATATTTGTATGCCTGACATTTTCAGTTACCCTTGTTTGTGAAGCCTTTCTTGTCGGGTTGGTGTACTGCGGTGCACAGTAGCGCCCCTCTTCCCTGGGTGGGGGAAGGGAACAGAGGGCTGACTCGGGAGATAAGGCAAGGGTGGTGGCCCCTGAATCTTCACCTTTAGAAGTATCCTGGGAAATAGGCCAAGCTATTCTCTAGTAGTAGGGACACAGGGAAGGAGCCACTGGTCCCGGGTCACCCAAGAGCCAAGTTGTAACACTGGGATTTTGAGGGTTTTTTTGTTAATGGAGCTAAGAACTTGGTTCTGCCCTGTGATAAACTCTCACAGCCGGTCACGGTCAGATCCTGCCAACAATCCTCCTGCTTCTGGTGACGTCATGTTGACACAGCAGCTTTTCTCTTCTTCTCCGCTCTGCCGATCGGGTATCATTGCTGACATCAAGTTGATTGACAGCTGTCTCCCTGCTGCCTACCTGTGGGCAGCCGGCTGTCAATCAGCATGATGTCGCCAGTGACACACCATGTACAGAGCAGCCCAGGAGAGGAAAAGCTGCTCTGTTGACATGAGCTCAAATGAAGCCAAAGAATTGCCACTTGAGGCAGAAGAGATTGTCATGTGGTAGCTACCTGACTGTCAGTTCTTAGCCCCATAGGCAAAATGTGCAAAGTCCAAGACACCCATGGGTGACTGCACCATTGTATCACTCGTGTGTGCAACAGTGGCTTTGCTTTTTCTGGCTGTGGCCTGTGTTCAATCTCTCCAAAAATAAGGCTTTTCTAAATCTGACTTGGTCAAATAGTTTGACCCAGTCCACAGGCTGTCTTATTTTTTATTTTGTGGCTGTAATCACAATGCTCTCCAGTGGGTTCAGTATGTTTCTATGCACATCCTGGGGGACACATATCGACCTTCGTATATGATTCCCCTCACGGCCTCACAGCAAGAAAGACTGGATGTTAGCGGATGAGACGTTAGTAATGAGCAATGATGGAGGTTCCTGATAATCTACGACAAAGTGTCTGTCTAGCTCTGCTGTGTGTTAACTAACATTTCTGCAGTAGACTATGTGTAATGTATATGTGATGAATGCCTGACCCTAATACTTATCAACAGATCCTGTCAACAGCTTTCTCCAAAAAGGAGCAGATGTTCATTGATGATATAATACAGCTATGTAGTGTGACTTTCATACTAATCAGTGTTCCTATTGTGGGAACCCAAATGGCTAAGTGTTAAGTTTGGTGCAGTTTTTACATTATTTAAATCATAACCAACAGTGGATCCTAAAAAAAAAAACATACCTGTCACACAAAACATAAGGCCCGAAAATGCACCTTAATGGGAGACTGTCAGCATAAAATGAGTAGTCAACCAAGCGTAGGCAACTTGGTTCATCACTGGCCTTGCCAGGCAGTTCCTATTTGCTAGTTTTCGATCTATTCCTTCCCTCCCTTTCCTTGACTGACAGTTCTGACTTTACAGGAGGCGAAAAAGGTTGGAGATAGATGGAAAACAAGTACGGTAAGTGGGAGGGTGCAACGAATGCCTGAGCTTGGTTTGAACAGTCATTTTGTGCTGACAGATTCTCTTTAAATTGCTCTGTGTAAACAGGGCTAAAATTTATGAATGTAATGAAAAACTTGACGAGAACAGTGAACCTCGCCCAAAAAATGACGTTTCAGATGTGGTTGAAGATTTTAGGTGCCGTATCTCTTTCTTCCATTGAGGGTTGTACAGACCAAGGATCATAATCTACTAAATGAAAAAAATGAAAGTTTTCTTTGGTGGCCAATTTTTCTACAATAAAAAATGGTGTTAATCATAAAATATGTTCCAAGTTTCCTTTTGGTCTCTCATTTTTCTCCTGTATAGTTAAAAAAAAACATGGTGGGCAATACATTTATACATTGTGCCTAGTGCAACGCCTAAAGTCCCCCATACATTAAACTAAAGGGGCTTCCATAGGATAGCGGATAATTTACTGATTGCTGAAGTCCTACCTTTGGGATTCCTGTAGCAATCCCCAAAACGTGATTCTGTATCATCCCCTCTTAAATTGAGCAGAATTGCACATGATCTACACTGATCATGATCTACTCCCGATCTGTTTATTGCCATATGGGGAGCATGGTGGCTCAGTGGTTAGCGCTGCAGCCTTGCAGTACTGGAGTCCTGGGTCTGATCCCTCCAAGGACAACATCTGCAAGGAGTTTTATGTTCTCCCCGTGTTTGCGTGGGTTTCCTCCGGGTACTCTTGTTTCCTCCCACACTCCAAAGATACTGATTCTAGATTGTGAGCCCCAGTGGAGACCGTGATGATGTCTGTAATGTGCTGTGGAATTAATGGTGCTATATAAATGAGTAAAGTAAATAAATTTAAATTGGGGCTTCTAGAAATAGCAGAGCTCTGTACTCTACTTACTCTGGCAGTTACCTAGACAATGAATGCAGCAGTGGTCTAGCTTGTTCACCTTCACTTCATTCAAGATGGTCCCATTCTCAGGGCTCTGAAGCCTCATTCTTAAGATTTCTTAGGGTCCCCATGGTCTGTTCCCCAATGATCAGGTAGTTATCCTCAATCTTATGCATTGAGAACCCCCCCCCCCCCCATTAAGGTTGACCAATCTTGCCATATTTGTTGTAACTGGACAACCAAATAATGTGCATGAGGGGGTCTTCCTGACTTTTCCATGACAAATGATGCTGGGAAATGTAGAGATCGGGCAGTTTTGAATTAAATCCCATGATCCTTTTTGTTCCATGGTTGTTTGACAGTGGTTTATTTCCCTCACCTTATCGAAAACACATAAATGCTTGACCAAGCAGAGTGTTTGTGTATTGGCACGGAAGAAAATGCCTTTTGGCTAATGACCCGTTTGGCTGGCAACTATCGAAGACATGTGGCACCTATAGGGGGCCAGAGGAAGCGTAATTAGATACAAAACAGCTGTAGCCCAGTCTGTGTGTCTTCCATTTGTTTTCCATATAGCCTTGGGGGAAAAAAAGCACAAAATAATGTATCAATGATGAGCACCACCTATTTTTCTTCTGTTCTAGTAATTAATATAGGGTTGGCTTCAGGGACACCCATGAGTCCCATTGTCAAGCACGAGCCGCACCATAGGGAATCAGTTTTGGCTCTACGATGCTTTCAGCCATTATAAATTATTGATTTTTCTGATGATAATATACGACCAATGCATCAAGAAGCTGAGTTGCTGCCAAAGATAAGTGCTAATTTATTCTGCTTGTGCATTTTGTTACAAGTATTATGTTTTGTTTTTGTGGCCTTGATTAACACTCTACAATCATTGAGACACAACAAGAAAACAGATTTGCAAAAAAGCGTATTGACTAAATACCCTGCATTTGTTATCCAGCACTTGCTGATTACTATCATATATTTTACTGCAGAGTATTTTTGCAAATCTGTTTTCTTGTTGTGTCTCAGTTAGTGGGTGGTGTGAACGTTGTCTTACCGACTTGTTCATATTTGTGCATGTCACATGTGTTTTTAATCCGTTGTTTTACTCTACAATCATTGTACATTAGAATATTTCTGCACTTCTCTTTTTTTATTGCTTATTTTATGTCTAAAAAAAAATAGTTTTTAGAGCATGAAGGATGTGATGTCAGCCTTCTACGTGGTATAATAACTAGTGCAGGCAGGGCATGGAACATTCAGCGTGGAGACGACGCATTTTTAAGTGATCCTTTGCAGACAGTGGAGAGAATTACAAGGTCATTCCCTGCTGGGCTTTCGGATGGAATCAGGGATTTGCTTATCTATTAATAACTATGTCAAGTAAAGTCACAAATAAATCAGTATTTCAGAACTAGTACTTATAATAAAGAAAATATTCTCACGCCATAAAAAAAGAAACTAGTAAAATTCTCCGATGCTGTCCGCTTTACTCGTACTCAATTCTACTACTGATGATGTTTCGCCAGCACTCTACCTCTGGGGCTTCTCATGGGAAGATGCAGAAATCTAAGGCAGAGGGCATTGATTCCACTCTTGTTATGCCAGTGAAAATTTGAGAGTTAAAATTTGTTTTGCTGATCCTTAGATTTTTTTTAATGAAGGCGTTTGGAAAAAAAAATACCACCCAGCTATGGGCAACTTGATGTAATTTTGTACCAAAGTATTTGGAGACTTTACAGTAGACAATTGCAGGCTTTGATCTTTCTTCCTGATTTGACGTGCAGCTCCCACCCCTTCCTTAACACCCACAAAACCTGGAAGAAAAAAATGTATTTTTATGCTGTAACCGAAAGGGAGATTGCGACCAGTATAATTTCAAAGCTAATGGACTTTAATGGGAGACCAAGATTTCGGGATTTGAAGTCATGATTTTATTTTACATATACCAGAGAAATGGCTAAAGGGATTTTCCATACCCCCTTTGCTTTATTTAACAATGAGGGCTCAATGAGGTCCTTTTCATGATGGACGGCACATGACAGGTGAAGCTAATCTCTAGCCACAAGTTGCACCTTCAAGAAGGAGAAGCGAGGAGACCGGCGGGGGACCCAAGCAGTAGTGTAAAGGAGCACTGTTGGCACATAAATATAGAATTTATTTTGACTATGCCGAGTCTAGTTTAAGGAATAAGAAAAATGGGATAACCACTTTAAAATGCTTATCTAATGTCAAACAACCACTGCACATACAGTTGTGCTCAAATTTACATACCCCGGCAGAATTTTTTCTTTCTTGGCCTTTTTTCAGAGAATATGAATGATAATAAAACTTTGTCTCCACTCATGGTTAGTGGTTGGGTGAAGCCATTTATTGTCAAACTACTGTATTTTCTATTTTTAAATCATAATGACAACATCCCAATGACCCTGATCAAAGGTTCACATACCCCATTTCTTAATACCGTGTATTGCCCCATCTAACATCAATGACAGCTTGAAGTCTTTTGTGGTAATTGTGGATGAGGTTCTTTATTTTCTCAGATGCTACAGCTGCCCACTCTTCTTGACAAAAGGCCTCCAGTTCCTGTAAATTCCTGGGCTGTCTAGCATGAACTGCGCGCTGGAGATTTCTCCAGCGTGGCTCAATGATATTGAGGTCAGGAGACTGAGATGGCCACTCCAGAACTTTCATTTTGTTCTGCTGTAGCCAATGACAGGTCGACTTGGCCTTGTGTTTTGGATCGTTGTCATGTTGGAACGTCCAAGTACGTCCCATCTGCAGCTTTCGAGCTGATGATTGCAAATTTGCCTTCAGTATTTGCTGATAAAGTGCTGCATTCATCTTTCCTTCAACTTTGACCAAGTTTCCTGTGCCTTTGTAGCTCACACATCCCCAAAACTTCAGCGATCCACCTCTGTGCTTTACAGTAGGAATGGTGTTCCTTTCATCATGGCCTTGTTGACCTCTCTCCAAATGTAAAGTTTATGGTTGTGGCCAGAAAGTTTGATTTTGGTCTCATCACTCCAAATTACCTTGTTCCAGAAGTTTTGAAGCTTGTCTCTGTGCTGTTTTCCGTATTGTAGGCGAGATACTTTGTGGCATTTGCACAGTAATGGTTTTCTTCTGGCGACTCAAGTGCCTACTTGTTGTGCATCTTGAAACAGCCACACCGCTAGTTTTCAGGAAGTCCAGTATTTCAGCTGATGTTATTTGTAGGTTTTTCTTTGCATCCTGAACAATTTTCCTGGCAGTTGTGGACAAAATTTTTTTTGGTCTACCTGGTCATGGTTATGTTTTTACAGAGCCCCTGATTTTCCAATTGTTAATCACAGTTTGAACGCTGCTGACTGGCATTATCAATTCCTTGGATATCGTTTTATATTCCTTTCCTGTTTTATACAGTTCAACTACCTTTTCCCTTAGATTCGTTGACAATTATTTTGCATTCCCCATGACTCACAATCCAGAAACATCAGTGGCTGGATGAAAGATGCAAGAGTCTGTCTGGATCCCAGAAACTCACTCAGCTTTTATGAACACACACTGATTACAAGCAAACAGGTCACAGGTGAGGATGTTACCTTTAGTAGCTGTTCAAACCCATTTGTGCCAACTTCTGTGCATGTTATCAGGCCAAAATCACCAGGGTATGTGAACTTTTGATCAGAGTCATTTGGATGTTTATGTTTTGGGTTGTCATTATGCTTTAAAAAGAGAAAACACAATAGTTTGACAATAAATGGCATCATTCAACCACTCACTGAGTGGAGAAAGGTTTAGCGTTATCATTCATATTATCATTCATATTCTCTGAAAAAAAGTCCAAGAAAGCAAAAATTCTGCTGGGGGATGTAAACTTTTGAACACAACTGTATATCTCATTGGCCTCTAAAGGGAGTCGTTAGATCTGGACAGAATTCAGGAAACGGCCAAAGTGCCTGGAAGTGGTGTCTAACTTTTTGGGTTTCTTCCTTTTCGTATGCATGACGTTTTTATTAGTTGCACATTTAAAAAAAAATATCCCAACTGGCTGCAGTTTTTTTCCCACAAGGTTAGATTAATCCCTATTATCCTATATGATTTAGTAAGATGTCTTTGACCATCTTCTCCACCGGCACTTGAAGCATTTCGTACTCCGGACCGATGCACTTCATACAGTAGCAAGCATGCAAGTGTGGACGGATCTATGTGGTAGCCAGTTACTGTTGTCCATGAAATGGTTAATAATAATTTTATAATTCCCATGAAGAGGGGTCTTTTGTGGAAGTTGAACATGGAGACTGGTGGTATCAGTTGCAGCAGTTTCCACAGCTGTTCATGGAAAAGCCGCCTATTCTATCACACATGTTATCTGGAAGCAGCACAGGCGCTGCTTGTACCGGAATACATAATCGAGCTTATCAAGCAATGTTTTATTTTTCCAGTCTGTAAAATAATAGAATCTGTATAGTTTGCCACACAGTAGATAATGCTAACAGATCCTGTTTCCAGAGTTGCTTATACCATACAAACATGTCCGCTTCATCACTCCCAGTATACATCAGAGAATCAAGTAAGCTGGTCAAAAGTGGGAATGATCATTCAGAAAATGATATATTGCGTTAAATGGGTTCTCAGAGAAAATACCTTTTTAGAACGTGATTGGTCACTGTCTTATACAGTTGTTACTATACATTTTGCACTGAGGCCAGCCAGGATCTTGGGAGTGAGATCTTCTTGGTCACATCTCTCCTGCATGTTCATTTCTGTAGAACTGCTCATTGGCAGTAGACCTACGGTATATGTGTAAGCATGCTGCTCATCTTCCCAAGTCTCCTCCAAACCTCTGCCACCATTCACCAATTTGATAAGTTAGCACAGCCTGAGGCTGACTGCTGAGCCTTTGTAAGGGCTTTTACAATGTTCTCTCTCCCCATTGACACCATCTCGCACTACGTCCATCTCAAGTGTCCATAAGTTGCTTAGCCCACGTAAGGACCACTTAAGGGTTTTTGCAGTGCTCCTTATCCCACATACGCATGGGACTGTCTGCTACTAAACCCTTATCAGACGCTACAGGATTGCGACAACCATGCTTATTTTAGGCGAGCGTTGTGGTTATACTGCTGGCCTGAACTGTCGATCAAAGACGAGTGCCGTCCCCAAGCAATCAGAAAGTAGGCTGACTGGGGAGTGGTGCTCACCTGAAGAATGACTGACCCTTTAAGTTTTTTTTTTTTTTAAGGCATCACCTTTTAAGATTGTAGGATGCCCATGAACGACTAGCAACAAGAACAAAATCCACCATGGTTGTCACAGCTCTTTGGGCTGTTTTTCCTGTTTGTGTACGGACTGATATTTTAAGACCTGCCACAGGATTACTGCAGGGCTGTGGAATTGGAGTCAGAGTCGGTGTCCATTTTGGTGGAGTCAGAGTTGGATTACAATGGACCGACTCCTAAAATCTAAAATACATTGAGTACAGTAGTACAATGCAGGATGTGCTGTAAATGTTTTCATAAGAATTTGGGAAAGTTGTGAAATGTCCTATAAATGTCTGTTCTGTTCCTGATCTAAGGATCTCAGCTTTTAGTGGAACTGAATTTGTGCTGCACTTTATGTACATGGTCAGTAGTGACCAGTGCGGGACTTGGAGTCGTGGAGTTGAAAGTCAGGGAAATTGAGGAGTCTGAATCGGAGATTTGGCTTGCCTTTATACAGTATCTTGGGTAAGTATTCACATGTTTTGCTACCTCACAACCTGAAATTTCACAGATTGTTTTTTTGGAGGGAGGAGAGTTTGGATCCATTCATGTAAAGAATATGCCTACAACTGTGAATATTTGTTTTTCTTATTTTTGTGAAACAAAAAACAAATAGAACAAAACAACAGAAAATTTCAGAGTGCATAACTATTCACCCCGCTAAAGTCAGTATTTTACAGAGCCTCCTTTTGCTGCAATTAATGCATGTCGCTTTGGATAAGTCTCCATGAGCTTTCTACATGTTGCCACTGGGATTTTTTTCCCATTCCTAAAGGCCAAACTATTCCAACTCCTGCAAATTAGATGGTTTCCGCTGGTCAACAGCAACCTTCAAGTCTGACCACAGATTCTCAATTGGATTAAGGTTTGGGCTTTGACTAGGCCACTCCAAAACATTTACACATTTCCCCTTAAACCACTCGAGTGTTTCTTTAGCACTATGCTGTGGGTCATTGTCTTGTAGAAAGGTGAACCAGTCCCAGTCTCAAATCACTGATGGACTGAAATAAGTTTTGCTCAAGAATATCCCTGTATTTCGCACCATCCATCTCCCCTCAACTCGAACCATTTTCCCTGTCTCTGCTGCCAAAAAACATCCCCACAGCATGATGCTGCCACCACCTTGTTTCTCTGTGGGGATGATGTTCTTGGGGTTGATGAGCTGTTTTGATTTGGCACCAGACATAGCATTTACTTTGGCAAAAAGTTTGATTTTGGTCTCCTCTGACCACAGCACCTTCCTCTATACGTTTAGGGAGTCTCCCACATGTCTTTGAGCAAAGTCAAAGCAAGCCTTACAATTTGTAAGTAAAGGTTTTTTTTCTGGCCATTCTTCCATAGAGGCCACCTCTATGGAGCATGTGGCTTATTGTGGTTATATGGACAGATACTCCAGTCTCTGCTAGGGAACACTGCAGTTCCTTCAGGGTTACCTTTTGGTATCTTGCCTCTCTGATTAAAGCCCTCCTTGCCCAGGCTGAGCATTTTGGTGGGTGGCCTCTCTTGGCAGCTTTGTTTTGGTACCATGCACTTCATAATAATGGATTTGATGGTGCTTTGGGGGATCAGCAGAGATTGGGATATTTTTTTTATAACCCAACCCTGACTTGTACTTCTCAACAACTTTGTCCCTGACTTGTTTGGAGATCTCCGTGGTCTTCATGGTGTCGTTTGGAGATCTTGGTCTGCATGGTGTTGTTTGATTAGTGGTGCCTCTTGTTAACCGCTTAACGACCACCAATACGCCTTTTAACGGTGGCAGTTAAGGATAATTATTCCTCAGCGCTGCTTTTTAATCGCGCTGAGAAATAAGTGTATAGCGCCCCCCAGCGTCGACATTTCTCCAGGGTCTCGGATATCGGAGGTAGCTGACACCCCGGAGAACATGATTTGGGACAGTTTTCAGCGACCCCAGTGTTGTGATCGCCGTTATTCACCGAATAATGGCGTCTGCAAAAAGAAAAAAAAAAAAAGATTTCCCATTTAATTTCTCTTATATGACCTAGCACATCAGAGGAGAGAAAAATTGGGTCTCCTGGTACCTCTTGTGTCCCTGGACCTTCCTATATCCCCCGGTGATGTCCCCCGGCCATCAGCGTCTTCTCCCGGGAAGAAAATAACGGACGCATGCACAGTGCGCTCGCCGAGATCTGCCAGCCAGCTCCCGGCAACAATAGGAAATTTTTCCTCTTGGTTCATTTTGATCACTGTGATAGGCCCAATCACAGTGATCAAAACAAAATAAATAGTAAATCAAACCCCCTTTATCACCTTCTTAGTTAGATAAAAATAATAAAATGAAAAAATTGTATTTATGTCCATTTTTCCATTAGGGTTATGGTTGGGCTTATAGTTGGGGTTATAGCTAGGGTTGAGATTAGGGTTATAGTTGGGGTTATAGCTAGGGTTAGGGATGGGGTAATAGCTAGGATTAGGGTTGTGCTGTTGGGGTTAGGGTTATGGTTGGGATTAGGGTTAGGGCTGTGTTAGGGTTGGAGTTAGAATTGAGGGTTTTCCACTATTTAGGCACATCAGGGGGTCGCCAAACGCGACATGGCGCCACCATTGATTCCAGTCAATTTTGGGTTCAAAAAGTCAAACGGTGCTCCCTTCCTTCTGAGCACTGCCATGCGCTCAAACAGTGGCTTTCCCCCACACACGGGGTATTGGCGTACTCGGGAGAAATTGCACAACAAATTTTGTACTTAATTTACTCCTGATACCCTTGTGAAAATAAAAAAGTTTGGGTCTAAATTAACTTTTCACAAAAAAATTTATATGTTCAATTTTTCCTTGCACATTGCCTTAGTTCTCGTGAAGCAGTTGAAAGGTTAATAACTGTATTGAATGTGGTGTAGCAAAGCTTGAGGGGTGCAGTTTTTAGAATGATGTCACTTTTGGGTATTTTCAATCGTATTGACCCCCCCCCCCCAAACTCACTTCAAATGTGAGGTGGTCTTTAAAAAAAAAAAATGGTTTTGTAAATTTTGTTGGAAAAATGAGAAATCGCTGGTCAACTTTTAACCCTTATAATGTCTTAACAAGAAAAAAAAGTTTCCAAAATTGTGCTGATGTAAATCAGACATGTGAGAAATGTTATTTATTAACTATTTTATGTAACACCACTCTCTGATTTAAGGGCACAAAAGTTAAAAGTTTGAAATTTGCTATATTTTTGCAAAATTTCCGTGTTTTTTTTTTTTTCATAAATGCAAGTCGTCGAAGAAATTTTACCAATAACATGAAGTGCAGTATGTCACGAAAAAACATTTTCAGAATCAGTGGGATCCGTTGAAGTGTTCCACAGTTATTAACTCATAAAGTGACAGTGGTCAGAATTGTAAAAATTTGGCTTGGTCATTAATGTACCAAATTGGCTTTATCACTAATGGATTAATGGTGTTGCAGCCTATGTGGCCTCTCAGGAAAGGTAAAATGTAGATACTGACAGAGTGTGACACTTAGATTGCACACCTGGGGGTGTCCTGTCACTAAGCATGGGACTTATGGAGGGATTTCCTTGCACCAGAAATGTTATGGGCTTCATGGCAAAAAGGGTGAATACATATGCACATGCCAGTTTTTAGTTATTTGATCTCATAAATTTAATTTATGTCCTATATTTTCCTTCACTTCTTCTCACCTTAGACCATTTAGTGCTGATGTATAACATACAAATTGGATTCCAAAATATTTAAACACATGGGGTGAATACTTTTGCAAGCCACTGTATTGCTATGAGGCTGCTGAATTCTGGTTAGGTGACCTGTGGCCTGGCTGGGAACTTGCACTCCCTACATGGATTAAAGTCGGTTCACAAGGACCGACGGGCGGAACAAAACAACTGGCGATCTATGGTTGCTGTAGTAGCCTTCATTACCCAGGCAAACTGCGGTAAATGATGCACACGGAACGACCTGTAATTGATCGCTCTGTGTGGATAGTCCGTCATTGTTCTCGGCAGCGCAGATTCTGTTTACACAGGATGATGTGCTGCAGACAACGATTATCTTTTGTGCAGCACAAAAGATCATTTCATGTAAATAAACAAGTGTTATGCTTGTTCATCAGGTGATCAGCAGCTTGTTTATAAATGCTGCTTTAAACACACGAAGCTTAAAACGCTCATTAAGTTAAACTTTTGGTTTCTGTTATTCTGTCATTGACAGTAATTTTGGTTTTCTTTACTCTTTTTTTTTTTTTTTTTTAATTATTTAAATTTTTAAAATTTTGTAGTGTTAATGAAACTGTAAGAGGTAATCTCTTATAAATTGCCTCTTCCTTGGACCAGACACACTGGACAGTGGAGGGTAATAACTCCCATCGTCCTCGCTGTGCCAGAAATGACAACGCTTATCCCATAGTTTCCACATTCTAGTGACAGATAACAGACATGACGTCAGGAGGCCCACTGGGCCTGATACATGTCAGCAGGAACGAGATAACAGCAGAATTCACACGCTGGAATTAACCAGCCTCTTCTGCTGACATTTCCATCTACAATCTTTTTGGGTGGGCACTTCGTACAGCGTGTACGTTTGCTGTGGCATTTTTACTGTCACAGAAATTTGTCTTTAAAAAAAAGAAAGAAAATATCATGTCCTCTTGTGTATATTAATTACAAATAATGACCAAAAAAATACAGAAAAAAAAGCAATAACTTTTTTTTTGCTATGATTTATTAAGTTACTAATGTCCAAACTTTCATGTCACCTCTCTTATAGAGACCAGAGATGAGCGAGTTTGTTTGGATTTTGTTCCCGAATCTGATTTTGACTTATTCGGGCCATATTCAAACAATATTCGTGCCGAATGTATGTCTTATGATCAGTTCTGAACATATTCGGTTATTTTTACTCCCATTGACTGTAATGACGTTCGGATGTGTGAGACAAGTATTGCAAAAACAATATTCAAGTCCGATAGTATTCGGAGCCAAATCCAAACAAATTCGCTCATCTCTAATAGAGACGTATGCGCCGCAACAATTTCCGACATAGGTCGTGCCCCTTCATCACTCCCCAAAATTAATTCAGACTACAGGCTTTAGACACCAAAGCTAATTTACACATCATACCCCAAAATTATTACAGATCCCCTTCATTGAATCTCAAACTTCATTAAAACCCCAGAATGAGTCCAGACTTTAAAAATAAAATGTAACCCTTGGAGAATGTTTGCAGTTGTAAATACTCAGTATGGGACACGCAAGCAAAATTATCATGTCCATGTGTCAGTTCATTCATATATGACCAGAAGTATTCCCGGTATGTGATGTGCATGGAGGACAAATGTTGGTTGTATGGAGTAGGCTCAGGAGTTGAGCCGCTCAATCCAGTGAAAGTGCCAGCTGTGTTATACAGCTAACATCTTCTTACAGCAGCGACCATAGCTTGTTCCACTGTCAGTCTCTGACAGACAGACAGGTGTTGAACTCATTCTGTCTCCCATCGGCCTCCTTACAAGATTGCGTAGTACTGAGGGGTAGCCATGGCAGCCTGAAGCCTGTTGAGGCATCTTTGTACTCCCATGACGCCCGCGATTCATTAGAGATAGTGACTTTTACTCCTACTGTAGGTTCAAGTCCCTTACTAAAACCTAAAAAAAAGTCAAAGTAAAGAAGAGAAAGTTTTGAAAAATATAAAAAAATGAAACAAAATATAAAACCAGTCCTACTTTTTCTGAATCCAAAACTCTATTGAAAAATCTAAAATAAAATTAAAAAAACTAATGTGCCGTATTAAATATACCATACCCAATCAAAAATATGAAATTATTTAATCTGTACATTAAATGACACAAAGAATAAAATGATCAAAACACTAAACTTGTGGTTTTGTTTTCACCACCTCCTCCTCCCTAAGCACTTAAAAAAAAAAAAAAAAAAAAAAAAAAAAAGTTAATCTAATTTTTTTTTATTTTTTTTTTTTTATTTTTTTACAAAGGTCAGAATTTTTTTTTAACTGCTAAAATAAAAAAATATACAAGTTTGCTATTGCAATAATTATACTGACTTGGAGAATTGTATTGCGGAACGTGCCAAAAAAAGAATTGCCGCAGCAGCAGAAAGGGGCTAACCAAGAAATGGAGCAACATCAGATTTCTAAGACAAGATTCTTCAGCATTTACCAGAGACCTGTCAGGAGCGCTCATGGGTCATCGTTAAATTATAGTTACTCTGACTGTAAATTATGGATGTTTATTCTAAATATTATTGTAGAAAAATATATTTCTGTTTTCAGTAAAAACCCAAAGATTTAGTGACTGGGGTGATGCTGAGGAATGGTTGGTTATTTCCTTGGAGTGATAAAATTAATTTATCTCTCCAGCTCGCTGGAGAAATCGGTCTTGCCATGAACCGGTAATTACTTTTACAAGAAGGAAATTGAATTATGTAACTACTGGTTTACATTTATAGCCGGGATCCAATTTGATTAAAATGCTAATAATTCAGACTGCTCTGACCTTTTCATCCCTTACATTGCTAATAGGATTGTACATTAGAAATAATATTTCCCTTTTTCCTGGCAATCTGCAATTTTTGGGGTCACTGTGAATACCATGGGCATCAGTGGGATCTGCATAGACTGTTTTAAAAATCTCCAAAAATGGGAGCTATCATCAGAAAATGACCCATTGATCATCCATCTATCTATCTATCTATCTATCTATCTATCTATCTATCTATCTATCTATCTATCTATCTATCGCTCGCATCGGGAAGGCAGTAATGTCACAATGGGGGCAGGGTTTGCAGTGTTGAGAATCCCCCCCCCCCATGTGCTCACTCACCTATCCACTCTCTCTTTCCCTATGTGCTGACTTCTCCCATCTGTGCTCTCTTCTTTGACCTGTCTACCCCATGTGCTATCCCCCTTGTCTGCTGTCTCTCTCCTTCCTGTGCTGTATTCTCCCCTCCTGTGCTGTCCCGTTTGAGCTATCTCCCCCCTGTGCTCTCTCACCCCTGTGCGCTTTCTCTCTCCCCCATCTGCTGTCTTCTCTCATGTCATTTCTTCTTTGACCTGTGTATCCCATGTGCTGGCAGGGGAAAAAGCAAAAGACAATACTGACATTACAGCAGGAGATCGCAGAGGATACATTTTGTGAGGTAAAATATTGTTTAAAAACAGTGAAATATTTTACCTCACAAAATGAATCCTCTGTGATCCCCTGCTGTAATGTCGGCAGTCTTTTGCTTCCTCCCCTGCCCAGGAGATGTAGTATGCTCTGTACACGGTCAGACACAGACAATTTTTAAAATGAACTTTCTTTTGTGGGAAAACCCCTTTAATGTGACCGGCTTCCTCTGCCTGTAGACACGTCGCGTATCTGCCACCGGGATCAGCCGAATAATTCACTGCGCGGAATTCGTGAGGGGCAATAAATCAGACTGCATCTATGTGCAGATAGATAGCGGCGGTCACATTAAAACTGCGCATGCGTTCCTCCTGTACAAAAATGGCGGTGGTCAGTGAATCATTCGGCTGATCCCAGCGGCGGAGTGTTCGTGACGATGCTCCGCTGGTGGTACCGCAAGAGCCTGCGTACGGTGTATACAGTGTGTGTGGCGTTTCCATATTGAGACACCCATCACTTGGGTGTCCCAATATGGCGGTCGGTGAACTTCCGCCACTTGGAATTCTGGGATCCGGACACATCTGGATGGAACAGGATGTGAAGACATTACAAGGTAAGTATATATTATATTCTCTTCTCATTTTTGCCAATTTTTTTTCAATATTACAATTTTAATATAAAAGAGAGATATTTAAAATAAAAGATAAGAAATAGAAACCTTGCAATTTTCCTACTTGCCACTGTGGCTTTTATAGAGTAACTCCCAGTTGTTTCAGGAAACGTCACATTTACAATAGCAGCAATTAACAGAGTCCGCCCCTATCTTTCCTATTGAAGCATCTAATGAGCATGTGCAAAGGTTAAGTGTGATGGGAGAGGAGCTTCGGGAGCTGTGACATAATCTACTGCGATTGATGGATACTGTGCTATCAGCTATGTATAGAGGTGTTCCACTCAATGTAATCCTGTCTTTAATGATAATGAAACTGCTGTAAACCAGCTTTTGTTTTGAAGCAGCTAATGAGCATGTGAAAAGGTCATTGTGAAGGAGAGGGATCTGTTACATTGTCTGTTGGTTAACCCTGCCACCAGCTGTGTATAATGAGGTTATCAGGCATTGTAACCATGCATCTGATGACAAAGAGCCTGCTGAAAACTCTGATAAGACAGGAAGTATGTATCTAAAAAATCACCTAGTAGCCAGTGAGAAAATTGCAAGATTGCTGATTTTAATTTTTTTTAATACAGATTGTGATATGAAAAAAATATTGCCTAAATTAAAAAAAAAAACATGTTCCGCAAAACCTGATTTAAACAATGATCATTTTCTAATGATAGATTCCATTTAAATTAGTTTTAAACACAAAAATAATATAAAAAGTCTCTAAAAGTCATAATGGATCTTATTATGAGCACTCGGCAAAACCAGTATTCCCTGTCTCCTGACATTGGAATACTGGTATCGTTTGTATTGTATAATTATGATAGCCAGCGCAGTCCAGTGACTTCACAACAACCAGTATATTAAAACTGTCTATACACATGGCCACCAACTATTTCTCCTGACTCCCCCATATACAGGAACTCTCAGTTGGCCTAAGCTTTGCTATGTTCTCTAGGAGAGAGCCGCTGCCAGGCTCTAACTGGGGGCGTAACTCATAGGTTAATGCAGAGGAGCCTATAGACACGCCCCCGAGGAGTCCTTGGTAAAGGTCATAAAACTTGGCACTGAATAAAAAGGCCCATATTTCTGGAACCATATGGCAGATTTAAAAAAAGCAAAAAACAAAAAAAAAAACCTAAAACTAAAAATGTGATACTTGGAGGAGCAGTGAAAATATGACAAGTGCAAACGCTGGACAATTTTGACCTAGTGAAAGGTCCTAAAAAGTTTAAATGTGGCTAATGCATTAATATTGGCTCTGAGGGGACTCTCTGGCTGTGAAACTTCTGCAAGCCCTAATGTCGCTGCTCATACAGGGATTGTATCAGCAGCATTTCCTTTAATTGTGGAGGGTGATGTTCCACGCTGGGGATTCATCAATGATTGGGTTTCCTAATGGGCATCCTATTACCATTTATACATGCGACGAGCGCCTTTTCGGGTCAGGGAGGTTCTCGGGTTGGGTCGGCAGCTGCATGTCAGACAACAATAGACTCATCATGGTGATTGATTGTGTACAGTGGCAGATCATTCATCCCTTGTACACAGAGAGTAATTGCTGGATTTTTATTTTTAGTGTGGGATTTAGTAGTATCCAAATGCTACTTAATTATTTGCCTATATAGCACCAACATATGCTGCAGCACTGTACCAATTATTAGCATTCACACTTATATAATTCAGTGTGACCTCGCCCCGTCTCCTGGCCTCCGGACATCGGTGTGGCAGGGAGTGAATCCTTCTCTTAGGCTATGAAATGTATTGCTTTTGGGCCTCATTCAGATGTATTTTCAGTCATTGTGCGGAATGGATAGCACGCTGACCAATGTTATGCACACAGCAATTGTTCCATGCAGCCTCAAGTGTGTGCTGAAACCAGAATCCCAGCAGTCACTATTCTGGTATTTTTACAGAAAAGAGTAGTGCATTACAAACTCGCTGTCAGAACGTCATAGTGATCTCACTGAGGGATTCACAGTTTGCTCATTCTGAAGCCAGCAACAGACACTACCACACGGAGGCTATGGAAGGCAAATGGTGCAAAATTTATAACGAAACCCAATTGCAAAAATTATTTTTAGCCACAAATACATTAAATAAAAAAAATTGGTTCCAAAAATGGAGAACTGTATTAAGCCTAAATGTAGGCCCTTGTATGTGTAATTGCAGCTCAAGTCTCCACCTCTATATCCTCCACCTGATTCCCTATAGTTTCACCTGCCAAGAGAGATAAATTACAGCTTACAAAAAAAGCAAACACATGTACGCACGGCCAAGATGAGTGCACATGTATATGGGGATGTCGGGAGAGATGGCTACTCTGCTGACGAAAATCTTCTATAAGGGTAAAGATTACTAGGAAAATTGTTGTGAGACCTCAGTCTTGGTCCTTGGATTTCTCCAGCTCTGTGAGGACACAGACATCCTGATACGCCATGATGTCAGGTGTGCTACCATAATAGTCACAGATTTCCTGCATCTCCTCCTCCCTCAGTCTCTTCCTAATTTCCTGTGTAATCCTGAGAATGTCTCATCCAGCGCCGCCTTATGTAACCATTTTTGCCTGTCCCTCTCCTACATAATATGTCCATTCCTGCTATTTTTAGCTCCTACATGACCTGAATTGGTCCCTCCAGGGAGAGTCTATGAAGCTCCAGTATTTCTGCATGTAATTCTAGCTACTGCGTGGCGCAGAGAACAGACAGAAAATGAAAGACTGGGCTGGCGATGTCTGCTCTGTGAGCGAAAGGGATGATTGCAAAAACAAAGTGCATTGGTATGCACCAGGAGCCTCACTCTGCTCAGTCTGCGTAAGACTTGTGCCCATGAATTAGCCCCTGCCATGCAAACGTTATTCAGTGGTCTCCATTCTCTTTACACGGGCTACCTTACATGGTTCCGTGGAAAATTGAGTAGAAAGTCCAATTTTTAGAGGAGTTTCACATTTTTTAGGAGGATTTGAATGCTATGAGCACATACCCACTTTCCTAAAAAACTGCTTAGGCCTCTTTCACACTTCAGTTTTTTGTGTCAGTTAAAATCCGCCAAAAAGGCGGAAAAGCAGATCCGTTCTTAACTGTTGTGAACGGATGCCACTGGATCCGTTTTTTGAGGGATCCGCAAAATGAGGAAATTTAAAGGAACCGCTGGCGAGCGAGAGAGAGAGTGTTTTTTGTGTCCGGCACCCAGACAGAATTTCGGGTTAAATCAGTGTCTGGAGGATCCGCCGGCCAAAAAACGTTGCAAGCTCCGTTTGGAAATCTTTGAGGATGTTGACGGACAGCAACATTATGGCGGATCCGCACAAAAACGGATGCAACGGACGGCAATCCGTCAAGATCTGCCAATAATGAAAGTCAATGGGGAAAAAAACGGATCCTCAAAAAAAAATTGCGGATCCGTTTTTTCAAAACCTGGCGGATTTTGCCTGATTGTAAAAAATGGAAGTGTGAAAGAGGCCTTAGGAAAAACCCCGCATGCATGTCCTAGAAAGCCAGCAATTCTGTGTGTATAGGGATAAAATAAGGAAGAAAAGTCTGAAATCAATGAGCATTTTTGCCATTATTGATGGATCTGCCTCTGACCTCGCTGCCTCACTCATTTCTGCTGATTCAGAAGCTGCTGAAAAGAAACAAACAAAAGGAACCGACCAGTTACTGTGGATGCCCGGCTTGTTCTGCCATTTACTGGGGGGGCCGTTAATGCAGATGTGTATGGGGCAGTGTACCCATCGTTATGTTGATATATGGCTTATAGTTTAGTCTGTGTAGTCGAAAGTTTGTGACCCCTCCACATCACACCAACAGGAGCTTTTATTCTGCATCCATAGCATAGACCTGAATATGGAGTTGGTTACTTCTATGCAGGTATAACAACTCCTGCTTCTCTGAGAGAACTTTCTAAAAATTTTGGTAGTGTTTTTTGGATATTTTACTCCTTAATCCCGAAGAACATCTGTGAGGTTAGACATTGATCTTGGATCGCAATCTCTGTTCTAGTTGATCCCAAAGGTGCTAGATGAGGTTGAGGTGTAGGGGCTCTGGGAAGCCAGTCATGTTCTTCTACACCAAACTCGCCCAACTGTGTATTTATGGACTTCGTGCACTGGACACAGTCATGGGCAACAGAAAAGGGCCTTCCCCATGCTCTTCGCGAAGAGTTGGAAGCTGCAATGTCTTGTGCTGAAGATTTCCATCACTGGAACTAAAGGGTCTAGGCCCACACTTGTACAACATCCCAGAGCATTATCCCTCCCCCAAACGGTACCGCATCAGTCAAGCGGTAACGTTCTCCTGGCATTTACCAAATCCAGACTCGTCTGTCAGACGCCCGATAGATAAGTGTGATACATCACTGCAGAACACATTTCCTCCAGAGTCTAATGGTGTTGGCTGTACACCATTCCATCCAACGCTCTGCACTGTGCTTGGTGATGTAAGGTTGAATGCAGCTGCTTGGCCTTGAAGCTCCTGGCGGGTTGCAGTGATTGTACTGATGTTAAAGGGAATCCTGATCTTTTTGAGTTAATATGGGCATACAGGTTGTTTATAGCTGAAATTGGTCATACCTTTTATGCCTCCTGCATGTGTCCTTGTTCAGTAAAAATCATCTCTTGTACCTTCAATGTCCTAGGCTATGGGGCGCATGCTGCCCAGAAGATAACACTGCCTCCAGTATTCATTATACAAGTTTTCTCTAATCCACTCCATGACAGCACACAGGAGGTTGCCTCCCCATCCTAATTGGGGACAGGAAACAAGAGGTTTAAATAGCCCCTCCCCCTTTCCCTCAATCTCCAGTGTTTTCCTGTCCCTAAGGGATGACCAGGTTTTTTTCTGTGCGTTCCTGAGGGTAGGCTGGCGACACTCTCTTATGTACCTTTAAGCCGGGCAGCCTGGGTCGATCATCCCTGACCTTCCTCCCTCTGCTCCTCCTGCCTCGGGCGGGACTGTACCATCCTCCGGCGCCCCTGGCAATGCTGGATGGTGAAGAAGTGGCTGGGGGCCTCCCGTAGCCCCCAGACTCATAGCTTTTCTCCCCCTCGCCCCTGCATGCCGATGCTGGCTTCTGCACTCTCCGGCAGTCCGGGCATGCACAGGAAGTGACGAACACCGAGAGAGAAGGCGCGACGTCACATCGCCCTGCGTTCCATGGTGGAACACACCGCCATTTTGACGGGAAATTAGCACATTTCTAACCGGGGAAGGCACCAGAAGATAGGTCCTATCACTGAGGGGGAGAGATCTCATCCTGTTGGATGAAAAGAAGAGCTGTGTCTTGGTTCCTGTATAAAAGGACCCTGACGGAAGACTCCATATGGTAGGACTGAGGTTCTAAATGATGGTTGTGCCTTCTCTTAGATCTTCATCTGCAGAGCCCAGTGCTGACCCTGGCCCAGTGAGTATACCTGGTAAGGGTAAGCCCTTTGGCACAGGATCCATCCTTATGGGAATTTCCCTTCTCCTTTCTTCTAGGGAGACAAGGATCCTGCACCAAAATTAAGGGGAAAAAACTGCAAATCGCAAATGTTCCATCTGCAGCAAAAAAAAATTTCCCATCTGGCTACAAAAAAGCATTGTCAGATATGTACGGAGAAAATTGTCCGGGAAGAACAGCCATCCATGATGGATGAAGTGAGATACAGTCATCCCTAGCCACCTTCTCCCAGTCCTTTGCAGGGGGCCCCTCTGTTGCCCATAAAGAGGAAATATGCCCCTGAGGATAGCTGTGACTCAGAAGCTGAAATATCAGGTCTTGAGGAATAGACGGAAACCATCCCGCACAATCCAAGATGAGATGTTCGGTCGGCGAAAATCAAGAAGAAAGATGGTTTTTCCTATCCATCACCACATCCAAATTTTAATCCTGGATGAATGGGAATTCCCAGAAAGGAAGCTGAACATCCCAAGTGATATGAAGGATTGCTTTCCTCTAGATGAGGACGTCTCAAAGTGCTGGACTGAAATCCCTAAAGTGGATATCCAGGTGCCTAAGGTAGCCAAGAAAACTACGTTACCCTTTGAGGACTTTGAAGGACAGCTTATTGTGGAAATGTTGGGAAGCAACAGCAACCTCTTTTAAAGACAAATGTTGCATCCCCCTACGTCACGAGAACCCTATTTCTTTGGTTGCAGCAACTGGAAGGCCATATTAGGGGTGGTACCCCTAGAGGAAGACCTTCTGGCCTCTTTACCTCCCCTACAGAAAGCTGCTGGTTTCCTTGCAGACGCCTCTGCTGTGTCAGTTCTCATTGCCGCGAGGACGTCTGTACTCTCCAACATCACCTGAAGGGCAATTTGTTTAAAGATGTGGAGCAGAGACATCCTATCCAAATCTAAATTATGCCTTCAAAGGAGAATAAGTGTTTGGTCCTGCACTGGATGAATTACTGCAGAATGGTGACGGTCAAAAAGAAAAATCTTCCTGAACCCCCGTTCAGATAGAAAATGACGCCAAACGTCATCGGCACCCCGAACATTCACAAAGATTATGGCGGAAGTAGTAGCCTTCTTGAGGAAGCAAGACATCTGCATCGTTCCCTACCTGGACAACCTTCTCATCATTGCTCCCTTCAGTGCTACTCTAAGAGGGCGCCTCCACTCAGTTCTACATACCCTAACATCTTTAGGCTGGATCATAAATCGGGGGGAAATCAGACCTGAACCCATCAACTGAGAAAGTCTTTCAGGGAATCTGGCTCAAAAAGATGGACAACCGTTCCTCCAACTTTAGAGAATTGAGAGCGGTAGAGTAGGCCCTGAGAGCAGCAAAACCAATAATCCAGGGAACCCATGTCCGAGTCTACGCCGACAAAATGACCACTGTGACCCATCTACATCATCAAGGATGACAAAATTCAAAAGGCTTCAGCAGGTCTCACCAAGAATTTTCTGTTGGGCAGAACATCACCTCCTGTCTTTATCAGCTCTCCACCTAAAAGGATCCAATAACATCAAAGCAGACTTTCTGAGCAGGATAGATATAGACCAGGGTAATGGAGCCTCAGTACAAGAGTATTCCAGTTTATAACCCAAAAATGGGATCTCCCAGAGGTGGACCTGTTCGCAAACTGAGAAAACGCCAAAGTAGAGCATTATTTCTCCATAGCTCCAAACGAAGCCCAATCAAAGGTAGATGCCTTCTCTCACCCGTGGAGCTTCAGATTGGCCTACGCATTTCCTCCAATTCCATTGTTGCCAAAGACTCTGCAAAAGGTCAGAATGGACAGGGTCAAAACTACCCTGATCGCCCTTCTCTGGCCAAAGAGGAGCTGGTTCGGGGCTCTGAAACTGCTGAGCTCAGAAGCACCTCTGACCCTGCCACTGAACCACGACCATCTAAGTCAAGGTCCCATTTTTCACCTGGCTCCCCACAGCCTAAGCCTTGCAGCCTGGCTTCTTAAACCACAATCCTGAGAGCCAGAGGCCTCTCAGATGCCGTTATATCCACTTTACAAAAAAGTAGGAAACAGGTCACAAATGCCATCTACTCCAAAGTATGGAAGACTATGTCCTTTTCACCCTGACATGGCAAAAATTCTAGACTTCCTACAGGACAGCTTATCTAAAGGACTAAAACCCAGTACCTTGAAATGTCCAGGTGTCGGTTCATGTCAGCTGCCTCCAGAATCCATCCAAGGAAATCCAACATAGTTCCATCTTGGGATTTCAATATAGTGCTGAAAGGTCTAACTATTCCACCATTTGAGCCTATGGACCAGGTCCAGATACACAAACTATCCTGGAAAGCGGCCCTACTTGTAGCCATTACAACAGCAAGATGGAAGGGCGAGATTCAGGTCCTATCCATTAGGGAACCTTATTTAAGAGTTCTGGACGACAGAATAATATTCTGCCTAGACCCATCTTTTTTGACAAAAGTGTCTCCTGACTTCCACAGGTCCCAAGAAATAATTCTACACTCCTTCTCTGACAACCCAAAGGACGAGAGAGAAGCAGGATTCCATTCTCTGGATGTTCGATGGACTGTTCTCTTATACTTGAGTCAAGCAAAACATTGGAAGAAGGATCAGAATCTTTTTGTCCAGTATGGTGGACAAAACAAGGGAAAGAGCCTCCCAAGAGCTCTCTGGCAAAATCAAAAAAGCAATCATGGATACTTATAGAAATCAGGACCTGTCTCCTCCAGAATCGCTAAAGGCCCATTCCACTAGAGCCATCGCTGTCTCCTGGGATGAAAGGACCAATGCGTCCATTGAGCAGATCTGCAGAGCTGCTAGCCTGGTCCTCGGTCCATACCTTCACTAAAAGCTACAGATTAGATTTAATTTCTATAAGAGATCTAGACTTTGGCAGGAAAGTCCTCCAGGTTGTTGTTGTCCCTCCCTAACCATTATTCATTGGTATTTCTCCTGTGTGCTGTCGTGGAGGGGATTAGAGAAAATAGAATTACACTTACTGGTAAGTTGGTGTCTTAGGGCCCCATCACACATAGCGACGCACCAGCGATATGACCTTGTCAGGATCGCTGGTATGTCGCTACATGATCGCTGGTGAGCTGCCAAACAGGCAGCTTCACCAGCGATCAGCACTAGCGACACGCGGGTAGCAAGCGATGCACGTCGCTTAGTTACCCACTGTGTACCTTAGTTACCAGCGCGCTGGTGCACGGAGCTGGTAACCAAGGTACACATTGAGTTTCTAAGCGGCGCGCGGCACTTAGAAACCCAATGTGTACCTTGGTTACCAGCTCCCTGCACCCAGCGCGCTGGTAACTAAGGTACACATCGGGTTGCTAAGCGCTGCGCGCCGCTTAGAAACCCCATGTGTACCTTAGTAACCAGCGCCAGCTCGCTGATCGCTGGTCTCCCACCTGTCACACGCAGCGATGCGTGCTGGCCAGCAGGAGACTTGCGATCAATAAAATGTCCTGGCCATTCCAGGACGATCAGCGATGCCCGGCAGGGGGGCCGGTCGATGGTAAGTGTCACACACAGCGATCTCGCTTGTGAGATCGCTGTTGCGTCACAAAATTTGTGACTCGACAGCGATCTCGCTAGCGAGATCGCTGTGTGTGACAGGGGCTTAAGACCCTCCACGACAGCACAGGTAATTCCCCCTATTAAAGTTATGTTCATTTGATTCCTTTGTGTAAATAAACTCAAGCATTCATTCTGTGTGGTCCTTGGATAACACTGGGGATTGAGGGAAGGGGAGGGCTATTTAAACCTCTTGTTTCTAGTTAGGATGGGGAGGCAACCTCCTGTGTGCTGCGTGGAGCGTCTTAGAAACCAAATTACCGGTAAGTGTAATTCTATTTTCGCCTCCCCTTCTCTTCAAACATCCTTTTGCCATCATGTGCAAGGCCAGAAATCCTGCGCATTCTGCTTGCCGTCTCTCCTCTGCACTGTTCTGCCGTTCTGTGGACACTTTCTTCAATTTTTATATGCGTAGGTGCCGAGGAGTCCCTGTGATCTCCAGCACACAGTAAAGGTGAATTCCCCAGAGTGCAGAGTAGTGACGACAAACAGAAAGCGCAGGCGTGGGATTTCCAGACGCGCATATTATGTCAAAGGGACGTCTTAAGAAACTAGGAGGAGAAATCTTGTATAATTGAAGACCAGGGGCAGTCTTATCTTCCGGGCAGCCTACATCGAAGCTATAAAAGATGATTTTACTGAACAAGGCCACATCCAGGAGGCATACAGGTGGGACTAATTTCAGCTGCATACAACCTGTGTGCCCATATTATTAACCAAAAAGCCAAAAGGTTGATAGGTTCCCTTTAATTCCAGAGGAGGTCTGGACTCTGCAGTTATGGGGTCAGCAGAGCGTTGGTGACTTTTCTGCCCTCTACTCCTCAGCACTTTGTGACCCCGTTCTGTAACGTGATGGGGGTCTCCACTTTGCATTGCTGCTGTTCCTTCCACTTCTTATTAATAACTCGTAGGTGATGAGGGCAGAAATGTCATGAACAGACTTGTTACACCGATGAATCCTATTACTGGATCGTGCTGGTGCCAGTGAGCTTTGCACCACCATCCATTTTGTCACGTTAGTAACGGCAGACGGCATGGTGGGGGACCGGTGGTTATACACCAGGGGGCAATGAGGGTCATGGGGTCGGATATTATACACCAGGGCCATGGGGTTGGATGTTATATACTGTTGGCAATAGGGTCAGATGTTATACACTGTAGGGAAGGTGGCAAAATGTAATACGGGGGGGTGATGGGACAGGGTGAGAAACCTGAATCAAATGATTAAAAAGAGTAACATCACTTTTGTCTGTATAGTGTTTGCTTTGGTTACTGCAGCAATGATGAGATGACCGCTGCAGCCACTCGTTGGCAACTGCACAAGACTTCAGTCCAGTGATTGGCTGCAGTGGTCACGTGTTGTAGTTGTGATGTCACCACTGCAGCCTGTCAAGGACTAGAGCAATGGCAAAAATGCAGCAGTTCACCTGGGGGAGGGTAAGTATTGATTTGTTTAGTATTCTCTACCTCTCCAGTCCTATGGTAAATTAAAATGAAGACCTAGACAACCCCTTTAATTGTTGTAATTAACTGTCACCTATCGGCACCTTATTATTATGTCATTGTTTGGAAAGGTTACTAAATTCCTCTAGACGTGTAATTATGTCTCCCAGTATCTTCACAATTCCCCAGTTATATAGGACAATCTGACAACATGTGGAAAGAACAAGGAGTGCAGCACTCGTATTTATAGCATTTACAGGAAATAAGGTCATTTCTTCCATGAAAAGCCTTTTTCATAGGAACAGACCAGGAAATGAAGGAAAGAGACTGGCAAATAGAGTGAAGATCACACCCTGTAGGCCTTCATCGGGCCAAGTGTCTACAGGATAAGAATGGTGCATTGCACAACTCATGTGTGATCAATATGGACACGTGTGCAAGGGCTGTTTTTTACCCAACCTTTCCCTTTTGAATTTTTTTGCCCTTGCTCTTGTTTTTCCCTGAACTTTTTTCCTGTGCACTTTTTTTTTTTTTGCACGTTTTCTATCCAACTTTCCCATGCATTTTTTTTTTTATGCCCCATGCAATTTTTTTTGTTCTGTTTTGTGATGTAGTAATATTCCCATATGCCTTTACATATGAAAAGAATGCTATCTGTATGAAATATTTGCTGACATTTATGTGTTGATGTATGTATTTGGGAAAAATATTATAATACTGCCATAAAATCCATAGATTGAAATCTGCTTACTGCCATCAGCATGATTTTGTACAGACTGTTTCCTATGATGTTAAAAAGTTGACTATTTGGGGTTGTGTTGTCTCCTGCGTTAGTGAATGTGCACTTAGTTTTCACGTACATAGATGTATTACTGACTAAAAATTATTTTTCAATTTTGGCTTCTACATCCTCTCTGTATGACAGTACATAGGAGCTCATCTGATGGCGCAGGGTCGATAACATTTTTGTCTGCTCTCCTGAACCATGTTCTAAGTTGGTTTATGGCCAAATTCTAAGGTTCATAACTCAGTCTATAAGGTGTAGGAGCTATTAGACCGGGATCACACATGCGAGGAATACGGCCGAGTCCCGCATGTTAATACCCGGCACTTGGGAACGGAACGTGTGGCTACATGTATTGCTATGCGGCCACACGCTCGGCTCCTGAGTGCCGGCGGCAGTGCCGGGTGTTAACATGCGAGACTCGGCTTTATTCCTCGCATGTGTGATCCCGGATTTAGAAAGATAAGCATTACAGACATTGCCATCAGACAAGCTCACTGACAGATTCACTGGTAAATCATTTGGCTGATTGCTATGTACAATGATGCTTAGAGGATGTAGAAGCTGAATGGTTCAAAATGTTTAATGAAACGCTATTACAAAAATGCTCAAAAACTTGTTCTTGTTTTTTAACCCTGATTTTGGTAAACCCGATTCTGAGGCATATGAAATCTGAGTATAATCATGAGAGACAAAAGTGACGATTGCTTTGAGTGCCACGGCATAAAATGAGACTCAGTATGGTTTCCTCTACTCAATACAGTGGTGAACGTAGTGGAGCGAATCCAGCCTCAAGTGAGGGCTGAGACATCTTCAGGGCCATAAAAATACATTTTTGTCCTCTAATGGACTCTTTGGACAAGGGGATTGCTTGTGATCCACTTTAAATGCCTCAAGTGGTTTCCCTTGATTTACAGTTGCCGCTTGAAATGGAAAATTTAACTTTCCCATTAGTCAATTTTAAGCAAAGCATGAAATACGTGTTTCCAGCCAAGAGATTTTCTAAAAATGTGTTGCTTGATAAAGAATGACAAAAATTTTTTTTCTGTACTTGTTTGTTTTTTTAATTTTCGCACATAATTTCCTTTTTGCTGTCAAAGCAAACGGTAACAAGAAAAAAATACTTTCACATGAACAAGTCAAGTCTGTAAAGAACCCATATGCCCATATTGGTGAGACATCTCCAGGAGCCAGGTGCATCACTACTGTTTTTAGTCCCCAGAGTTGCTAAGTATCTTCCTGTTCTGCCTTGCAACAATCTCTTCAAGCTCAGAGTGGTCACGGACCGCTCCTGCACGCCAGACTCCTGCCTCCTGTGATATCACATTATCAGAGCAGTGCCTTCTCTTACTCTCTGTTTTGTCTCTGGTGCATCACTGCTCACATCATGTTGAAAGAAAGCCGGCTTCCTGCTGCAGACAGCTAGCTGTCCACCAACATGATGCTGACTCTCTCTCAATGTGACATCACAGGAAGCAGGAAAATGGGCCTCCCCAGGAGAAGTGCGGGGCCACTCTGAGCCAAGAAAGATTGGTGCCTGATAGAACAGGCAGAGAGGTAGCAACTACCTAGGTGTCAGAGTTCCCAAAGTCACTTATAATAACCATCTAGTTCAAATCGTTACTATTATATGTGAATCACTTTGTAAGTTCCAAGAAATAATCATTGTTTTTAGGAAGGTGAAAAGTCGTGGTCTCTTGGAGTACTGTTACCACATCTGTGGTGTGAATCTATGGAAGACAAGTTTCATCAAGTATTACAGATTAATATAATAGCTCTAACAATAGCAAAACAATTTCCCGTGAAGCCAAGCCATGACTTCATAGAAGTACATAATTGTCAGTGACAGAGACCTTCAGAAGGTCCTTGGCTAACTTGGTAACCTCTTGTTACCAGTGGGGATAGGGCCCGAATTGCTGTCCCATCAGGATTTTTGTCAGATTGAATATTTACTGTATTTTCTTTGTCGCATTGGTTTGGAAAAGCTTTATTTACAACTTTTCCTATGTCGGTTGTTTCTTACTTTGTGACCACTCTGTGGTCTCTTTTCTGTCTGCAGCTGAGAAGGTATCCTCCCTGGGGAAAGATTGGCACAAGTTCTGCCTGAAGTGCGAGCACTGCAATAAGACACTTAATCCTGGTGGACATGCTGAGGTAAGGTCCTACCCAAAGAAAAAACAATTATTGGACTGCAAACTATTTGGTATGTCCATATGAATTAGTACTTTTCATATGGGTTCATGGCAAACCTGTTTTAGAATGAATTATGCACCGATTGTTGAAATGCAAAGTAGTTCTCAATCTCCGAATTCAAAGACATCTGAGCGCGCCACCCAAAAACTAAACACAAGGGTTGTACGGCAAATCTGTGATTAATAAGCAATAAATTTTGGGAGACAATAAAAAAAAAACGGTAATGAAGCTTTATTTGCGCCCAAAAGTTTATACACCAAACTCATCCTTCCACCGGTAGGTCGTTGATGAAGTCTGGACTGAGTGTAATTCACCAGTTTATAATATATATAAAAGGGACACTGCTGATTTTTTGGGAAATAGAATGAGACCAGCTTTGCCAAGGACCTGGACAGTTTAGGGTTTTGTGCTTTCATTTTTTTTTTCATGACTTCTTCCAAGAGCCATACATTTTTTTTCCACCGACATAGCCATACGAGAGCTTGTTTTTGCGGCATGAGTTGTATTTGTGAATGACTCAATTAGTTTTACTATATAATGTATTGGAAAAACTGACTAGAGAAGGAAAGCCAGCTCACCGTATATACGAGTCCAAAATGCACGGAATGACGCTCCGACAAACGTCAAAGCCTCCATATGTTGGAGCAGCGTGGAGTTGCATACAAATCTAGCAACTTTTGGCATTTTCAAGCCTGCATTGAATCGGCTCTGCCATAATGAGCAGAACTGTGGAGAACCCGGGCAGGATACTGAGGAGGACCCGGGGCAGGATGGGGGTTGTGGCAACGTCTGCCCGTTCAATTCATTAAAAGTGCTGGCGTTTTTAATGCAGAAGATGCTCCAAATTCATCAAGTGCTGTGCACCTCTTAGTGAATTCGGCACCTTGTCCTCCAGCACGTCTTAATACATTGGCCCCTATATGTTTTGGTAATTGTACTGACCTGGATAATCAATTGCCAGGTCATTTTTTCCACACCATGGATGATGTAAAAATGAAATCCAAAAAACAATGGCGAAATTGGGGGATTTCATCACTAATTCATCCGCCTGGATTTTTTTTCCCTTGCTTTTCAGGTAGATAACACTGGAAAATAAATATGGTCATTCAAAACTGCACCTCATCCCGCAAACCACAAGCCCTCATACAGCCATGTCAATGGAAACATAAAGTTATGATTCTTAAAAGAAAGGGAAGAAAAACAAGCCTTTTTTTGCAAAGAGCTTGTACGCAGTGCGCATTTCCTACCGTTGAGCAGCGGTGGTCGGTTTCCAAGGCAACAAGGTGAAGCAAAGAAAAGTGTAAATATCTCAAGAACTAGTGAACATTTTAAGAAGCAGTAAATTGCAAATTTCCTTATATTTACAAGCTCTTTCTGGCAATACTTGTTCATGAAGATGAGGATAACCCCTTTAAATTTATTGAGCTCACATAGTAATATTGCTGTATATTGGCATTGTAGTATTTTATACTGAAACTACATTTCTTGAAGGCCAAGTGACACATTTAGGAAGACAGATTTTTTTGGTGCCTCTTAATATACTGAGCCCAGGAAAAAAACAAACTGTAGTGTCGGACTCAATAGTTTCCCAGTCAGCGGGATGCCATGATTTGGGATATGGTGTGAAGTTTTCTGTGCCTCCACACGTCCAGCTGTGACTTCTCTGATTTAGAAACATTAGCATGTTCGAGCCTTTTCACGGCTTAGAACTCTTCTCCATTTCTTGTTTGGTTGCCATGGAGACCCTCCATTTCCACGCCACGGACAATAGAAATATTGTCTGTGGTTGGGAACAGGTGGTTCCCAGGAGTGCGCTGTAATCCGAAAATGACTCTGGGATTGGAGCAGTTAGCCATGCATTACGTTTCACGTCGCTTGTTTTCCTTCTGCAAATCTGAGGTTTCATCACAGATAAGATTTACACCCTTCTTGAGAAAGCATAATTATTTACCTCTCCAGATTTATAATGACTTAAGTCATTAATTTGGCTGAGACTTTAACATTTTTTGGAACATTTCATATCAGAGTGGGGTTAAATGGTTAGGAGATCGAGGAAAACTTAGTTACCGTTTAACCCCCTTCACGACCTATGAAGTTGCATCCCTCCCTTTGATACGGGCTCTGGTGCTGAGCCCGCATCTTTTCTGGCACATGACAGTTGATATGATCAGTCTAATAAGCTGTTATATGCCCCTAACAGCTGCTGGTGGAATCGCGATCCACTCACAGCTTTTAAAATGTTAAATGCCCCTGCTTTGTCAGTGTTTTTAAGTATTTTGAGAATTGTAGTCTTTCTAACATGCAGCAAAGGATGTTGTGCACAAGAGTCAATGCATCATCGATTAGGAATGAGACTCGCTGAAGCTCCGGATCACAGTAAGATTTAGCATCACATTTAGACCTACCATGTGCTGCTTTGTCAGTGCATTTGTCACCACAAGTGAGGAGCAGATGAGTAAATCGGAGGACTATAGGGTGGAGCTGTCCTTTTTGCACAGGGCGAGCATTTTCCATCTGTGTCTGCTGTGACATCTGCAGGCCAACAGTGCGGAATCTGAAGTATGTCCTGATACTCTGCATATAGTTATCTGATTATTTCCGTCACTTAAAGGACCAAGCCTGACAATAACATTTTCTTTTCAACTCCATAAAATAGGATTTATCTTTTTTCCTTAAAGGTACTCTGTCAGCAGTTTTTTTCTGTGTAAACTGAGAGCAGCATGATATAGCAGCAGAGATTGTGATTCCAGCTATGTGTTACTTACTGGGCTGCTTGGTGCAGTTACCCCTGTTTCTCTGCTGTACATGCCAGGTCTAGCACACACCACTGATTGGCAGCTTCCTGTGTACATTGTCAGCAAGTTACCAATCGGTGATGCGGGCAGGGTTACACAGATTAACAGGACTACTGTGCATGTGAGACCTAGTCCTGCAGTGATGGGCTCCTGCTGGTAAAACACTGTTTGTAATGGAAATAGAACAAGCTGCTGAGCAAGTGGCACATCGCTTGAATCGGACTTGCTGCCTCTACATTATGCTGTTTTCAGAATAAATAGCAAAAATCTGCTGACAAATTCTCTTTTAATAAGAAGCTGGACAAGCCAGATATCCAATATTCATAGCAATAATTATTTATTTTATTTTGCCCTTCATTCCACAAAATAGAAAGTTTTAGTTTTTTTTTATTTCTTTGCTTCTTTTAGCTTTGATTACTGAACATAAATACATAAATCCAGTTTAGAGCAACTTTTCTACTATTGCTTCCATCTTGGAAATGCTATGCAATCTTTGGGCAGCATGTTTATGGAGCAGGACGAGCTGGAACAATGGACATATAGGTTTGTGTTTTATTGCTATCACTGGAATTGGTGTGAATGGATATCTGGGGAGCTCTGAGAAGCGCTTCTACCTCCCAGCATCCGTGACTCTTCTTGTGATTAGCCAGCCTGGAGAGGCGGGATGTCGTGCCAGGCCGGATAATAAAAAGTAGAGTCGTGGATGCCAGGAAGTAGGAGGCGCTTCTCGGGCTCCGTTCGAGCAACCACAGACTATTGACGTTGCAGATGGCCCATCATTGCACCAATTCTAGAAATCACAGCTCATTCTAGGTTTAGGAGTCCAGTCCTCACCTCTGATTGGCCGATCTATTTGCATACAGGGATGGCTATACTCATTAATACTGAACTACAAGCCCAAAATGAATAAAAGACTTTTTCAAAGCTAGACCTTGACTATAACTTGTTGGTAGTGAGACTTGATATTCCCGATCATATATTAATTTGCAGTATCAGATTACATACATTAGTTGGCAGATGAAGTAACACAGACTCTTTTTAAAGTGTAGATCAAATACCACAAACACTGCGGCTATAGAGACGTTTAATTGCTGGGTTCCTGCTCACAAAGAATCTATTTTTTGCTTCACAAGAAGCTTTGCCAACGTAAAATGATGTAATGTAAAAACAACACGTATGGGCCAAAAAAGAACCCTAAAAGAATACACAAATCAGTGGTTATGATAACAATATGCAGTTGATACTTCAAAATATTTCTAACACCATGGTTAGTTTATAATTGAAAATCCAAGAATACTGTACAGAAGGAAACCATGAACGAACGATTCTTGTTAGGTTAGCCCAGAGGCACATAAAATAGTATACTATTTAAAACCGGCACATAGCTGTTCAGGGTCCGGTTGCTGATAGCCCCTGCGATCCACAGATTTGGGCATTGGAATCCCGAAAATAGGTTTCTGCAGTTCCGTTCTGAATAGAGCGCAGATATATGGGAATGCACAGGCTCCGCTCCATGCATTGTTTATCGGATTGCCGAGTACAGCTTTTCCGGCAGTTCCATAAACGATGAATGAAGCAGAGACTGAGCATGCACATCTCCACTCCATTCAAAACAGGTGTTGCAGAGCCATTCTCTTGGTATTGCTGGGGGTCAGACAGTTGGGGATTACGGTAACTTGGGTTTTTTGGGAATAACCCTTTAACTCAGCTGATTTTATTTTAGTCCTCAAAAACCACTTCACAGGAAACGCAAATATAGCCCTCGTTCAGCTCAAAGTACAACATAAAGCATAAAGTCCATGCAATAGTGCTGGTTGGGTCGCCTGGCTTAGAGTCCCAGCTTCTTAGTCCTTTAGCAACCATATTCAATCCAGGAGATCTGCACACCTCCATACACACAGGCACATGTGAGACAAACGGCGCTCTCAATTCACAAAGTGAACCACACCCAGGTGTGGAGATATGGTGAGCAGCAGTCTCTCCCAACTCATCAGCTGCTCACAATAAATCTGTCATGACCAATGTACGATATACAATACGAAATAATATTGTGGTAGTGTTAGCCAGAAAAATCGATGTAAATACTTATGTCCCACAAAAAGAGAAAAGTATTCAAGGGGTGATACCTTTATTGGCTAACCAGAGAAATTATATTTGCAAGCTTTCAGGGCTCAAAAGGCCCCTTCTTCAGGCTGTATTACAAGTGAATTACTGAGAAAAGATGGCAACATTTAAATAGAAATTACAAAAGGAAATGAGGTGATGCTTGCTAGAGATAGGCCAAGGAAATCAAATTAAGGTTTTTGTTATACATGCAGTATGGTAGACTTACATTCCAATACATATAGTATGATGGCCCCACAGCTCCTTTGCATACAGGATGATGGCACCTCAGCCTCCCTTACATACAGCCCCCTGCATATAGTATTATGGCCCCATCGGTCCCCTATATACAATATTATGGTCAAACAGCCCCCTACATACAGTATGCATGTCAAACAGCTCCCCTGAATAGGATATGAAGGACTCACAGCCCCGTACCTACAGTGTGATAGCCCCACAGCGCTCTTTATACAATTTAATGACCCTACATTCCCTTACATATAGTATGATATCCCCACAGCTCCTTATATATAGTGTGAAGGCCCCACAACATGCTAAAGTTTTATGGCCTCACCACTCCCTTACATACAGAATGATGGCCCAACATCCCCCTTACATATAAAATGATGACCCCGTACAATATGATGGCCACACCTTACATACAATATGATGACCCCACAGTCCCCTTATGTACAATATGATGACCCCACAGTCCCCTTATGTACAATATGATGACCCCACAGTCCCCTTATGTACAATATGATGACCCCACAGTCCCCTTACATACAATATGATGACCCCACAGTCCCCTTACATACAATATGATGGCCCAAAAGCCCCCTTATGTCACGGCTAGATGTCAGGTGACTCGGGACCAGGGGCTTCTACCCTGTCCCTAACACTAGGGGGCGCTCTAGCTCGCCCTATTCCCCTAGTTACTTCTGAAGGTGGAGGTGACGGGGCCACCAACCTTGCCTTATCTTCTGTATCTGCCCTCCGTTTGTACCCTTGCCCCACCTAGGGAAGAGGGGACCTGCCGTGCACCGCAGTTCACCAACCAGATAACAAGGCAACATGAACAAGGGCAACTGAAAATACCAGGCTTACAAATATTCACTCACATATATCAAAGGAATGAATCGGGGAGTGGAGGACAGGGAAAAAAAACAAAGTAAGAGAAGGGAAGGGAATTATTACACTTACAAACCCAAGCAACAGTCACAGATAAATTCACCAAACTCCTCATATAACCACCAAACAACTCTCCTCCAAGACATGCAGCATCAGCTGTCTCTGACGATGTGTTTGAGTCAAGACCCAGATTATATAGGGGATAGGAGTGTCTAACCATTCTCAGCTGAGAGCTCAGACTCCCAGAGCTCCCAACATGGCCGGTTAACCCCTGTTCTGCCAAAAGAAATTAAAACCATTTAAAAAGAAATGTGAGGTGCTTCTTTTCAGCGCAGGAGTAGGAGAAATCAGGCGCTGCAGTCTTCTGGCTCCTCTCTGTTGCGGTAACCCTGTGACTCCTTACATACAATATGATAGCTTCACAGCCCACTTACATATAGTATACAGACCCCCTACATACAATGCCCCCACAGCGCTTACGTCCTGACGATCGGCTCGTCTCCTGTCCAGAATTATTGCTTGGAGATCCGCTTCAGCAGGTATTACGTGACTGCGCACAGCGAGCTCTGTGGCTGCATTTGATATTCTGTGAGGTCACTGGGACTGTCCTTCTGCCACCCAGCCCTAACTCACCCCTTGGCAAAAAATGATGCAGCTCATGGGTCACATGTTTAAGGGTACCGTTACACCTAGCGACTCACCAGCGATCCCGACCAGCGATATGACGCGGTCAGGATCGCTGGTGAATCGCTGGGTGGTCGCTAGTGAGCTGCCACTCAGGCAGATCTCACCAGCAACTTCGCAGGGGACGGGGATCGCTACTTACCTGTCAGACGCGACGATCCTGCATCCTCCCGCCCGGCTCCACGCGTCGCTCGTCGTCACAGCAGGAAGCGCCGCAGGAAGTGGACGACGAGGAATGATCCAGCAGCTTCTCGCGCGATCAGCGATAACCAGCGGGGGAGCCGGTCAGAGGTAAGTATCACATGCAGCGATATCGCTAGCAGTATCGCTGTAACGTCACAAAATCGGTGACTTTACAGCGATATTGCTAGCGATATCGCAGTGTGTAACGGGGGCTTTAGACCCCTGACCTAGATAATGCAGTTACTTGTAATCAGAAGCTTTATACTACTTCTTGAAACCCTCACTCCTTATCACAGGAAAGATGTATATCTTTGTACCGTGTTAGCCAGTAGATAGAAAAATATTCAGGATTGAGAGTCCTCAGTAGTTGATACCTTTTAATGGCTAACTGAAAAGATGGTAACACATTGCAAGCTTTCGAGACTACTCAGGTCTCTTCATCAGGCTAGACTAATACAAAATCTGAAGTCACATATTTATGCACAATACAGCCTAGAAAAAATGCAATAGATAAGACAAGTGACGTGAAGCAGAACTATCAATATGGCAGAGGGAGAAACATAAATATAAACATTGGACCAGTTCATAGATAAGGAGTCCGGATGTTTTATGGTCCTCTGATTGGGGTCTAGTTCTTTGTTGTGATGCCCCCACAAGGTTTTAAAAGGAAATTCCTTAATTGATGTAAAAAGACATAAATCCATGCGACACATTCATTCCAGCACCTACAACCCAAATCTGGAGGTGCTAAGGGGAGCTGCACGGAAATTACAACCTTTACTACAAAAAGATGCCCGATTACAATCCATTTTTCCAGACCCCCCACTACTGTGCTTTAGGCAGCCCCCAAATTTAAGAAGCATCATTGACAGAAGCTCCCTGTCCTCTCCAACAACTGCAGGAACCTTTCCTTGCAACCAGAAAAAATGTAAAACCTGTCCATTTATAATGACCACGGACAAGATAAAGATCCCCAACTCACATCAGGACTACAAGATCCCAGGTACTTTCAGCTGCATTACATCTAATGTGGTGTACTTAATTATTTGTCCTAAATGTCCAACTGGGGGTCTGTATGTGGGGTAGACAGATCAAAAGCTTAGAACAAGGATGAATGCTCATCGTCACACAATAAGAGAAAAAAGAATGGATCTACCTGTGGCAAAACATTTCTGTATCCCTGATCACAGCAACGTGGATATGAAATTACTGGTATTGAAAGGTAACTTCAATTCTGAGAGAGAGAGAGACGAGTTTGGGAGTACAAATTTATGACGACCTTTGACACACTCAGTGCTGGAATGAATGTGTCGCATGGATTTATGTCTTTTTACATCAATTAAGGAATTTACTTTTAAAACCTTGTGGGGGCATCACAACACAGAACTAGACCCCAATCAGAGGACCATAAAACATCCGGACTCCATATCTATGAACCGGTCCAATGTTTATACTTATGTTTCTCCCTCTCCCATATTGATAGTTCTGCTTCACGTCACTTGTCTTATCTATTGCATTTTTTCTAGGCTGTATTGTGCATAAATATGTGACTTCAGATTTTTATTAGTTCAGCCTGATGAAGAGACCTGAGTAGTCTCGAAAGCTTGCAATGTGTTACCATCTTTTCAGTTAGCCATTAAAAGGTATCAACTACTGAGGACTCTCAATCCTGAATATTTTTCACTCTTTATCAGGTATATATGCTTGAGTCTACCTGTGACCACAATCTAATGACCTCATTTTGGTATTGTAATTTGAAGAGGCATTTTTCCATAGACTTGAATAATTCCTCCAGTCAGAGCCAGGTGTCGGTGAGAATGTTTATGTCTTGCGTCCCCACCATTTATATCACAGTAGATTTCTGCTTGAAATAATTGTACAGCTGAATTAATTTATATTCTAAGAAAAAAAAACATTGTGTGGTGTCTGCACTTCCAGATAGATCTTATTGTTTTAGAGTTTGCTGAAATAGGATCATGGTTCTAGTCTTGACTGTGCAGCAAAATGATCAGATTGCAATATATATTTAGACAGTGAATATCAATAATGTACAATTGGGGACTTTTTTTGCGAGAATTTCATTTTTGAAAGACTGGATATCCTGTTACGTACCATGAAGCTAGATCATCTTCCCTGACTTTGCCCCATGCACATGCACACTCATCCCATGTGAACATGCTTGCATCCTGCATGGAGAACTTATGGCAACTTATCTCCTTTGTGAGCTTAATTAAGGAAAGTGTTGATTCACTTTCTTATGATGGAGCATCTCTAAGATTTTACAAAATCTACTTCTCATCATAAAGTATTTGGAGAATGATGAATCATAAATGCTTGAGCTATACATATATTATTTTTTTTTTTATTTCGTGCTAGTTATAATACGTTTTCCATACCTCTTCATATCATTTCAGCATGATGGAAAACCTTACTGTCACAAGCCTTGTTATGCCTCATTATATGGACCAAAAGGTGAGCGATTTCATTTTAGTAGCATAATACTATATCAGCGGAGTGTGAATAATCTGGAGGTACCCTGCCCAGAGCTATTTTATAAGGATTGTGCTGGTGAAATGACTGGCTTGTTTCTCCAATGGAACCACAAAAGGGAAACAGAAGTCAAATCGATCATCGAAAACAAATAACTGAGTATAAAACCCCTGAAGAAGCAGTTTTCGGTGAAACGCAAGGTACGGTCTATCTCTATGCATGCTGGGAAGTCAGGAAAAGGATAGACCATGTTTTTTTTTCTCCAGGTTTTGTGTGAGAGAACAGGTATGCTTTAAATTTAATTAAAGAGTAAACGTAGTGGTTCAGTGATAAAATTGTGTTCACACCAAGATGGATTGATGTCTTCCTCCGTTTCACAGACGTTTTCACTGTTGAATATTTTAGGTGTTAATATTGGAGGTGCCGGGTCTTACATCTACAGGAAGCCAAGTGAAGACAAACCAACATCTCCTACTACTGAAGTAGCTCCAAAGGTGGAGGAGAGGAAAGTCAGCCCGGTTCCAAAGACTCTCAATAAAGGTAAGAGACTAAGAAAATGACATGCATCTGATTTTCTTACAATCTCTGAATTAATCTGTCAAAAAACAAAAAATAGTTAACAAACAAACATTTATAAGTATACGGCTGCTAATATCATTGTTGATTTACACACTTGCGATTCTTGGAAGATTCAGAAGAGAGAACAGAACCTGATTACAAGTCTCGTAAGATAAAGGTTCTCGCGGCTCTTGCTATATAGTTTTCCTCCCTTCATTGGATCACACAGTGGAATTGCTAAAAAAAAACGAGAAAATCCGCTTCAAGTATGTTACCCTCAATGTAAGACACAGCAAGCAAAGGATTGTATATGCTCACCTGCCTGGGTTGTGTGACCCGTCTTGTAATAATAAAGGACTGCTGCCTCAACGTCTGATTCATGCAGCGGTGGGAAGAAACTTTATTCAAGCCAAACAAGAAAAAAGAGAGGTAAATCCCAGGCGCTACCACAGAGTGAAGGCAACTTGGCGTTTCAGAAGTTGGGTTGATTCCTTCATCTGGTATAACATATATCTGAAGTCAACCCGACTTTGAAAAGCGTTGTATGAATGAACAAAGATACAGAGAACATACACCCTTGTCTGCACTCTGTGGCATCGCTTTTTTCCTTATTTGGTTTGAATACAGTGGAAATGCTAGCAGCATAGAGTATTATAGATGGAGAACAATTTCCCATTGTTTAACGCTCAGATCACAGTGACCCACAATAGTATCAGGTTTATTCTTCACAATGACAGTGCATACCAAGCAATAGATGTTTACTGGAGAGTAAAAAAAATAAAAGTTTTATAATTTATTAGTATATAGACGATATACTAAATAGTACAGTCTACAGAAGTTGTCTCTGGTTTGCCTTTCTTGGGTTAAACTTTTGATGTCCTTTCCCTTAGGATTGGTCATTAGTATCAGATCTGTTGGGGTCTGACACCTGGCACGGCTGACCATAAGCTGATATCTGGAGCTATGACTGCCGGAAGTTCATAGTGAACAGAGCCAAAATACCACAGCTTCATACAGTGTGTTGTGGTCATTCTTGGGTACTGCAGTTCAGATCACATTTGCTCCAGTGAGAGCTGAATTGCAGTACTTAGAATGGCCACTTCAAGTTGTATGTAGCTGTGCTGCCCAGGTCTGTGCACTGTGAGCTTTATTGGCTGTGGCTCTATGCATCATGTGAGGGATGGAGTGTATGGTGGAAGACCTCCACCAATATATTCAAATGATCGTTCATCAATACTATAGTCCAAGACAGTTTAGGGAATACATTAGCTTGGATGACACTAGAAAGACAGATTTCAATTTTTTGAATGAAACCTATTTTGCACGGTTTTCTAAGGAAGCATGGGCCTGAAGACTCCCTAGTACTTGGGTATTTGCAATGAGAACCAGAAACTTCAGCTTAGAAATAGTTTGCAAAATATACAATATAAATACAGTTTAAAGGGATTCTCTGAGAATTTGGTAAGTGACAGCCATCACATATTTTAAGCTGCAAAACATCCTAGTCATTTGTCAGGACTCTTACAGCCTGAAGAAACGCCGCTCAATTACTGTATCTCGACTGTCATGGGAGCAGCATCGTGAACAATATTAACTGATCTGCTCGCTCAGCTTAGGAACAGGGCTGAAGCAGTAGAAAAAAACAACTTCTCGTAGGCTGACAGAGTACAAGGGGCTTTTATTTTCCAGCATCATCTGGCTCACTGCTCATTTGTAAACCTTTTCTGCATGGAGACTCACTGGAACAGGAGAAAAAAAGACTGTTGTGCTCAATCAGCCTAGAAGTTTTTTTTTCCCTGCTCTAGCACCGTTCCTCTGTTGAGTGAGCAGATCTGTTATGGTTTACCACAATAATGCGAGAAACGTCTCAAGTAATGTTTCTTCAGGCTGCAACTCGTCCCGACATGTGACTTGGGACGGGTTGTAGCTTGAAATATGTGACTGCGGCCATTTTATCATATTCTTGGAGAACCCTTTAAAATATAAAGGGTATATATGTCAGTCCTCCAATATGATGACATCATTTTTAGACTTGTGCCATTTAGAAATAGGATATATTGAGTGGTAGTAGTGAGACGTTATGACTATATTAACTTTTTATAGACCAAAGATTCAGGTCCTCTAAGAACAGAAAATTTAGTAGAACTGAGAACTACAATCTATATAAAAAAATTTAAGGTGTAACCGTCTTTTTATTTTTTTTCCATAAATCAATAGAATACATGAAAATAAGAAACTATAACATATCTTAACAGAAAAATCCGATTATTTCATTTCCTGTACTAATTTAGCCTGAAAATTCTGACTTCAGTGGTTAAATCTGTATTCAGTGAAGACAGATTTTCATGTTACTGAGATAGATGGCAGTTGGTGCTCAGGAGATTCTATGGATACATGGGGAGGAGCTAGAGGCACAGAGACATTCTACTGCAAGTTCTCCTGAAACAAAGAGGGAGGAGCTAGAGGAAGACACATATTCTTTTCCAAATTCACTTGAAATGAGGAGGGAAGAGCTAGAGGAATACTGATATTCAACTGCAGATTCTCCTGAAATGAGGAGGGAGGAGTTGGAGGGAGAACAGATATTCTACTGCAAGTTTTCCTGAAATGTGGGCGAAGCTAGAGCAAGACACATACATTTCTGCAAGTTCTCCTGAAACGAGGAGGGTGGTGCTAAAGGAAGACAGACATTCTATTGCAAGTTCTCCTGAAATAAGGAGGGACAAGTTAGAAGATGACACAGACTTTCTACTGCAAGTTCTGAAACAAGGGGGAAGGAGCTAGAGGCAGACACAAACATTCTTCTGCAAGATCTGAAACGAGGGGGAAGGAGCTAGAGGCAGACACCAACTTTCTACTGCAAGTTCTGAAACGAGGGGGAAGGAGCTAGAGGCAGACACTAACATTCTACTGCAAGTTCCCCTGAAACTACAGTTAAACTTTAAATGAAAATAGCCTTTCTTTTTCCTTCCTTTGCCTTCTACAGTCTATGAATTTACCAGCTTGATAAACGGCTGTAGGTTGCTACACGTATTAGACTTAAGTCAGTAAAATCCAAAAATGTGGAAGGTGACTTGTATGCCATCTAATTTATAGAGTAAGTTCAGGCAAAGTTCTCTCACATATGTGAGACGAGGAAAGAAGTGAACATGTTGGATTTCTAAGGGCTCACCTATATAACTATTGTCTCTTTCAGCTTCAAGTATAACCACTTTTACAGGAGAACCCAATTTGTGTCCTCGCTGTGAAAAGAAAGTTTTTTTCGGTAAGATGTGTATGTGTTTAAATTGGGCCAGAAATGGCATCAGAACCGGAATTTTTATTATACAGCTGTTTTATGACTTTCTTAAGTTAAAGGGGTTTTCTAGCTTGTGCACAAAGTCTTACTACCACAATAACTGCCCCCCAAAAATGCTCTGACGCGCTCATAAGTATGACACTGAGTTCCATACAGTTAGACTGCAGAGACCTGTGTGTCGTAAGCAGTGCCATCCCGCCTCCCACCAATCCCGTAATAACAAAAACACCGACAAGCATGGATGGGTTGAACAGGTCGGTCACAGTTTATTAATAATAAGCAGAGAGAGGCAAGTACAATTCACAACGTTCTCACAGCTGTGGGCCCACGACCGCTGGGCACGTCGGCTGATGAGAGGTTACGAACCTTGCCGCCCTCTACACTACCGCTGTGACAAAATAAAAAGATAATGTGAATAGTAATTTTACACAAACCAAACATAATTTTTTTTTTTTTTAAACTATAGATTTTAAACAACATTTGCGCCGCACAATTGCTAATCTATAAGGGAGGGAGGGTGGGACAAAAGCTTCTAGGTATCAGGTGGAGAGGAAAGAGAAAGACCCCCACTCCAGCACCTGAATTTAACCCGAGGGTGTGGCCGGACGCCCCTTCCTCTCTTTCCGTTGGTCAGTGGGGCGTCCTAAATCATGGCATTACCTGGGGGGGGGGGGAGTAGTGGGAGGGGAGGCACTGCACGGAGTTCACTTATCATCAAATCCATGGGGGCTCTACAGTTAGAGAAACTATCCTTATTCAGTACAGTGCCTGCCAGACTGCAGAGACCTGTGTGTCGTAAGCAGTGCCATCCCGCCTCCCACCAATCCCGTAATAACAAAAACACCGACAAGCATGGATGGGTTGAACAGGTCGGTCACAGTTTATTAATAATAAGCAGAGAGAGGCAAATACAATTCACAACGTTCTCACAGCTGTGGGCCTACGACCGCTGGGCACGTCGGCTGATGAGAGGTTACGAACCTTGCCGCCCTCTACACTACCGCCACGGAGGATCATGTGTATGACCTACACAGGACTCCGACCCCCACACAACATCATTAAGGCCTGTTCAACCCCGTCCTGCAAATTAGTTAAAAACATATCAAGCCCGATATCTGTGAGATGAACGCCGTCCGGTCTCAGGAAGAGTGAGATGTCCTCTTCTAGATTGTGGTGGTGAACATCGATGCCATAGTTCTCTTTGACAAACGATGCCATCTTTACGTTTATCCTTCTCCTTGACTTGTCGATGGCCTTAAGGTCTTTAGCTCCATGCCAGACCGTTCGTGATATTATATCGGACCACACAACCACCATATCTGGTATAAGACAAACAGCCCGCTTTATGTCGGTTTTCATTGTCGTGAAGAGCTCCGCACCTGTTGTCTTGCACAAATCATTACCACCAGCATGTAACACCAATATCAGCGGCCCTTTTGCCATTTTAGAAATTTTTACCAACTCCGGGAAGATTTGATCCCACAGGAGCCCTCTGATGCCTCTCCAGTTGACCTGTATACGTGGGAGTTTAAAATTCTTTCCACCGGGGCGTATCTCTGCTCTTTTGCCCGCCCAATAAATAAAAGAATGTCCCAATACCCAAACTGTGGGCCTATGACCTCCTGTAAGAGACGAGATGTGGCCGCTCCGATTCTAAAAGAATGCGTCCCGTATTGTTTTGAGTCTACATCAACAGCTTGTAGACATAGCTTAAAAATTGTGTGAAATTGATATTTAGTAAGCGGGGACCCGTCGGTGTGAGAGAGAAAAAATCTACTTTCGTGCCTTATGGCCGCGTAGTGTCTGATTATCTTGACAGGGCATACGGGGCCGTCTACGGCCTTAACCAGGACCCACGACCCCCTACCGGTGGGGTCACATTTGGATTTTCGCACTCTAATGCGCAGAGCGTCGCTGCATATTACGAGATCCTCATTAATTAACCCGCCTACAAAAGCTGTTTTAGAATGCGGCACTAGTTCACTAATTCGCAGCGCCCCGAAGAATACGATTGCAAACGCTGCAGATATTAGGGCTGACTCATATTGAGACTTGCACACCGTTTTAGATATTGTTATAATGTCATGCAACAGACTTAAAGAAACGGGGCGACGACATTCCTGACTGGGTTGGAGCCTTTTCCAGCCTTTAACGGCTTGCTTTATGAAAAAATATTTAGTAACATCGGCCCATCCCACTAGCTGAAAGAAAAAGGCTACTCCCGATAAATGACGCTGCGCTAATGTGCCCGACGCACCTCTACTCCTGAGCTGATTCAGAAGTTCTACCACCACGTCGCATCTCGCCCGATCACAAGTATCGACTGACCTTCCTCTAATTAGCGAGCACCACTCTTCCCATGCCTTACCATAAACCTGCCAGGTAGCCGGTGTGACTGAGGCTCGGATCAAGGGCATCAGTGATTGGCCACTGTGTCCCAGAGGGAGGGAGGACACAGTAGGCCCGTTGGTTCTGCGTTGGGAAGGAAGACTTTGAAGGCCTGCCAATCGGAAGACAACAGAGAGTTACCCATCTTATCATCCACAGTAGACGTCACTCTGGCTCGGCACCAGATGTTGTGTCTAAGGCATAAAAGTGCAAGGCGGCGCAACAGCGCGAGGATTGGTGGCGATGATGAAGACATACTGTTCAAGCATTTAGCGCTTCCCGGGTTTTTTATAAGAAATCTGATATTTGCGTTATTTAGTTTGTCACCCCATAGTTCGACTGATGTCACTATGGCAAATATTTCCAACAAAACGGGGTTGCTGCCCCAGGTGGTAGCGGTCCACGGGACCGGCCATCTGCTTTTACACCATTGGTTGTAGTAGATTGCAACAAAACTATTTGTGAGATCCGCGCCCACCAGTAGACCTGGGGCGCTGTTTAGCATCTCATGAGACATGACACATGTATGGCCATTGTAGGTTTCCAAGAATGTTCTCCAGACGGCCAAATCCGCTCTCATTGAGCGATTAATTCTGATTCGGTGGCCCGGCTGGGCGATGCCCTTTGTAGCTAATGATAACCTGCGTGAGAAAGCCCTGCCGACCGGCATAACGCGACAAGCAAAGTTGAGTAAGCCTAGTAAGGACTGCATCTGCTGGAGGGTGACTTTCTTTTCAACAATGAAACTTTTTACTATCTGAAGTGTTTTTTCTAATTTATCCGCCGGTAAATGAAAAATCATCTCATTAGTATCTATTTCGATACCGAGGAAAGGGAGAACGTTACATGGACCGAGCGTTTTCTCCGGCGATAGTGGGACACCGAAACGCCTTGAAATAAATTTAAACTTCTGAAGAAGAAAAGAACAGAGTTTAGAGTCCCTAGGTCCGACGAACAAAAAGTCATCGAGGCAGTGCACTGTTGAATTGCTGCCTGTTTCGTGACGTACTACCCAGTCTAAGAAGGTACTGAAAAGCTCGAAGTAATGACAGGAAATGGAGCAGCCCTTTGGCAGGCACATGTCGAAATAAAAAAGCTGGTCCACCTTACAACCCAACAGATGGTAGCATTCAGGGTGCACGGGTAAAAGACGGAAAGCTGACGATGTCGGTTTTTGCCAGTAGGGCGCCGGGCCCCGCTGCGCGCACGAGCTCCACTGCTCTGTCAAACGAAGCGTAGGTTACCGACGAGTCTTCCGGGGGTATTGCGTCATTGACCGAATCGCCTTTTGGGTTAGAAAGGTGATGAATTAGCCGATATTTACCAGGTTCTATTTTGGGCACAATACCTAAAGGCGAGATTCTGAAATTTTTGAATGGTAATGATTGAAATGGGACTGCCATCCTGCCGAGTTCTACCTCTTTTGTGATTTTTTGCTGTAAAATCTCTGGGAACTCTCGGGCTGATTTAAGGTTTTTTGCCGATGTTGGCGTTCGGTTAAATTTAAAGGGGATGAAGAAACCGTACTTAAAACCGTCGTATAATTGCTGAGCAGCTTCTTTATTGGGATAAAGGCTTAGCCATGGGCCCATGGCGGCTACGCTCACCGGGGTTTTGCCTCGTAGCAGTTCCGCTTGCGAGGCGTGTACACCTTGATGCAGGGTGTCCGCCGCCGCAGGCTGAACAGTCAGTGTCTATATCTGCATGCCGCCTGGAAGCGACAGTTTCCGCCATTGAATAACATGCAGGCCCCTGGTCTCCGTACGACCACTGAGTTCTGGCCTGTGGCTGCTGAGAAACTAGTGGCCGATGATGAAAAGGGAGGGTGTTTTTGTGTAAGCATTAATCGTAGCCAGACATCTGTGGCTTTAACTCCCCATCCTAAATCTGGTTGCAGGGCTAGCCTCCTGCGGAACTCCTCGTCATAGCGCCTCCAAGCGACGCCACCATGAGACTTATAGGAGTTATATATTAAATCCATATATATGAATAACTCTGAGCAGCGTTCTGGATGTTTTTGGCCCATTATACATCCTAGGACAGTGAAGGCCTGCAGCCAGTTGTTCATTGTATGTGCTATTTTACCTCTGTTTCTATCGTATGACCACACGCCTGTCCTCCTCTCCTTATCCACTGACTGTTGGTCCGCTGATAACAGTGACCATATGTCTATATAGTCATTATTCCAGATCTTCTCTTTTTTCTCTAAGTCTATGTGTGTACCTAGCGGACTAATTCCGCAGAAAAATGCATCTTTATGTAGACTAACTGATTGAGGTATGTTCCTGGTGACGGTTTGACCATTGTGCTGATTAAAGTGGTCGACTAGAGCCCTGATGGCAGATGCCAGGTTGCTCTCTTCTGTGTTGTGTATGATATGTGGATTGGTTATGCGAGACTCACCGCTGTCTGTCACCAGTCGAGTGTCTCCTTGTGAAGGAGGTACCCCTGCGATATCCTGCTCCCGGCTGGAGGCCCGATCTGGCCCAGAAATGTTTTGGCCAATGGAACGTGGCTGGAATTCTGAATCGATGACAGAACTTCGATGCTGATGAGCCATGGTGGAAAGGGAAGGATCTTCTCGGATTAATGATGACGATGGAGCCCGTCGCAGCCGAAGGCTGCCGTGAGCTTTTGACGGCACTCCCTGCTGGCTATGCGTCTGACTGGAGGACGCAAGATGTTCGTCGCTACTCCTCCGGCTAGTAGTCTGGTTTGGAGATTCCGTGCGACGTCTACGGCTTGATGACCAAGAACGCCTGCTGCGGTGGCCCTCGGACACACCGGACTGCCCTGATGTGGAAGTTGACCTCCGTCTGGAGGAGTGCGACCTGTGGCGACTCCTGTTGTAGGTACACCTTCGCCTGCAACGGGAACAACGACAGCCAGAGGGACAGCGAGAAAGGTGGTAGTGGGAGGAATCCGCAGAGGATGGTGTGGAGGATCTGTGACGTATGTGGCTACGTTCGTGGTGGCCGGGTGTATGTTGTTTTGTAGGCTGTCGAGTAAGTGGTGTGGCGTTATTATTGCTTCCACTGTAGGTGTCTAATGGGGATGGTGTTCTGACTGCCAATGAAATAGTGTGCGACGCAGGTGTTTGTGACAGTGGTGGGGTTGGTGGCGTGTAGTGCGCTGCGTTTGTGCTTTGTGTAACACGTAGGTTTTGTTGCAGAGCGTCCTGAACGGTCGGGTTAGACCGGACAGCACGCTCTGCAGCAGTATGGCAGTTCTCACCCGAAATCCCAACGTTCCGCACGGGCGGCAGTGATGCGCCCGTAGGAGAGACGTGAGAGACCGGGCTTGGTAGAGGGATATTGCTGGACCTTTAAAGGGTTAAACTTTGCTGAGTGCTTCGCTGCCTGCCCTCAAGTGGATGTGGCAGCAGCCCAGTCCTTGATATAGCAGTGGAGGGGGCTGTGCTGGGCCGGACCCTGCTGGAACTTGCAAGGGTAAACTTTGCCGAGTGCTTCGTAAAGCAGTGGAGGGGGCTGTGCAGGGCCGGACGCTGGAGCACTGGTGACACAGGGTGGGCGGAGCCTGCGCCCGACTCTGATGATTGGCACCTATTAAAATACTAGAGATGGGCGTACTACTTGTGGGCTTCTGCTGTGATGCTGGGTGGAAGTGGGCGGAGCTTTGGGCCGACTCCGCCCACCGCTCTGCAGTAGACAAGGGGTGGGTGGTGAGGTAGGCGGGACGATGGAAGAGGAAGTGGGCGTGGCTTCATGCCTGTATAGGCGTCCAGAGCCTAATGATGGCATCCGGGCTTACTGGCCAGGGCATCCGCAGCAGCATTTCGGGGGCGACGGAGACCAGTGGCGACGCTACCACCGACATGAAGTCGCACTGGTGGGCGCGATGTGCGCTCAGAACGCCTGCCAGGTCTAGCCGGGTCTGGAGAGGATGAGGCCGGAGCAGTGGCAGTGGAGGCAGGAGCAGCCCCAGAAAAGCTGGGTGACTGCTGTGAAGAGCCCGATGCAGGGAGGAGAGGGCCAGCGGAGGAGACAGGTGGGGACAGGGCATGAAGGGATGCGGAGGCTGAGTGCTGTAAGGGCGGTGCTGGAGCTGGATGAGGGGGTGACGGAGAAGCTAAGGGTTCAGGGGGGGATTGGGCCCCGGGAGACAAAGGGGAGGCCGGGGCATGAAGGGAAAGTGAGACTGTATCCTGTGAAGGCATTGCTGTAGCTGGATGGGAGGATGGTTGTGAAGCCTGTTGGCCAGGGGAGGATTGGGCCCCGGGAGACAAAGGAGAGGTCTGCGGCAATAGGGGATCAGGAGAGGGCACAGGTGGGTGCGCATCCAGCTTGGATAAAAGGGCTATAATACATGGATCACCCACCTGTGCTGCTCTCTGCCGCAGGGCCTCCATGACTTCCTCAGACATGGCTTCAGGGGATTCCTGGCATCAGGGCACAAAAGCTTCTAGGTATCAGGTGGAGAGGAAAGAGAAAGACCCCCACTCCAGCACCTGAATTTAACCCGAGGGTGTGGCCGGACGCCCCTTCCTCTCTTTCCGTTGGTCAGTGGGGCGTCCTAAATCATGGCATTACCTGGGGGGGGAGTAGTGGGAGGGGAGGCACTGCACGAGTTCACTTATCATCAAATCCATGGGGGCTCTACAGTCAGAGACACTATCCTTATTCAGTACAGTGCCTGCCACACTTACTATACACTGATGCCTTTTATCAGATTAGATATATAATTTATTATGTTGTTCAGTTCAGTTTTATTTTTTGTCTAATTTAATTTATCATTATAATTTCTGTTTTTTTAATATTTTTTTTTTCTGTTGTAGCTGAGAAAGTGACCTCTCTTGGGAAAGACTGGCATCGACCCTGCCTGAGATGTGAACGTTGCTCGAAAACTCTAACTCCTGGTGGCCATGCTGAGGTGAGAAATATTCTTTATTTGTGCAGTATGCTTAGCCCAAACACGTTGAGACCCTTAAAGGGGTATTACCATCTCAGTATATTATATCTTATTGGTATGCTATTCCCCCAGCATACCTGAGAATGAAGGGGCCGCGGCGCTGTTGTAGTGCTGCGTCTTTTCGGTTTTGCCTTTGCACGGGTTTTTCCACTCCTTGCATATGTATGGAACCAGATGCAACTTACTGCTCCGCGTAAGGGAAAGGATCTCTGTGGCCTCTTCACTCTCAGAATTAGTGGGGATCCCAGAGGACTGACCCCCTGTTATAAAGTTATAGGAACATGCTATCACTTTGTAAGATAGACACACACTAGGAAGTGAGCTGTAACCATAAGAAAAGTGTTAATATCTTGGGAACGGCTGCAAATTTTAATAAGCATTAAATTGCAAAGTTGCTTGTTTTTCAAGCCCTATCCAATAATATCCTTCTATGAGGATGGGAATAGCCCCTGTAATTGTTTACCAGAATACATAGGGATTTTCCCTTCAGAAAAAGCGCTAGGCTGCGCCATCATTCCCTGATCATTGGGGATGGTCTAGATCGTAGGCAGAGAAAGATGTGTGGCTGTTGTCTAAGCTGATTCCACTTCTCTTTCATTTGCAGCATGCAGAGCTATTGCAATAAAATAATTATACGTATAGTTTAAAGATTTAAACCGTTTTTTTGTCCTGTAGAATGGGAAGTGATGACATCCCATTATTTGGTCACCTGACCCCTGAAGTCCCGTTCCATTCACCTGACTGCTTCAATTAGGCGACCCCAAAACGGAGCGCCATTGTTTCCTTTACTGCTGGAGACCAACAGAGCGGCCTGCGCTGGAGCCACAGGGGTTAGAAATGGGGACTATAGATCCTATAAAATAATCTCTTCCTTCTTAAAAAGAAAAATGAAAGTCTTCACCCACCTGGAGGGCAGTTCCTCGGCTCTAAATGACACCCAGTCTCCCCCATGGTTAAAGGGGTTGTCCGGGCATTTCACATAATCTCAGTGCATATCTGGGCTGCAGAATTATGACAATAAGTAATTTACTTTCTGTCACTAGTTTGCACGGTTTTATAGATATTCTGAACAGAACGTCCAAAGGGGGGGGGGTGTAATGGCATTGAAATGAGAGCTAGTCGTAACCTCCTACTCTACTCCAAACATGCCCTCTATAGCAACAACCCCACCCTCCATAGCTACAGGCCCTCCCCGTCCACATGAAGCAGCCCTCATCACACAGTAACAAATTCTTCCCCTCCAGCAGCCTCAGTGCAGAGAGCAGCTGCTCCTCCCCCAGACACACGCTGAACAGTGATCTATGGAAAGTGAAACTAGTGAGGAGGGAAAATCGTCCTGTATTCTGGGCCACTCCATGATTACAATACATAACTCATTATTAGTAATTCCTTCCCTCACTGTCCCAGGCTGCTGGCAGCAGTGAGGACAGACTGTGTGATGGCCAGTGATGGGGGTCTGCAGCTTCGAATCTGCACAGGGGATGGCAGTCACTGATGTAATCTGTTCTGTGACAAAGCCTCTGCTGCTGTGTGAATGAGACAGCTCTGTGTCACTGATGTCTGCACACAGCAGCAGATTTGGTGCAGTGTATGTGTGAGCACTGTGTCTCTAATGACACAAATACTGATGGGAGCAGCCTGTCCCAGAATACAGGACGATTCTTCATGTGGATGGGGAGGGCCTGTAGCTATGGAGGGTGGGGTTGTTGCTATAGAGGGCATGTTTGGAGTAGAGTAGGAGGTTACGACTAGTTCTCATTTCAATGCCATAACACACCCCGCCTGGGATGTTCTGTTCAGAATATCTTGAAAACCGTGCAAACTATTGACAGAAAGTAAATTACTTATTGTCATACTTCTGCAGCCCAGATATGTTCTGAGATTATGTGAAAAGCCCGGACAACCCCTTTAACTAAATCAAACTCTGACCACCACATGGTAATGAGACTTTGGCACAGCAATGGGACAAGGCATCTGATGTTTTTGACAAATAATCACGTATCTCACTGATAATCTGCCAAATAATATTGCAGGGCATAAAAGCTGCAGTCTGCTCTGTCCAGCACGCTCTGCGCATACTCTTCTCATATATCTTGACATCTGATATTAATGGTGGATAATAAAATGAGTGCTTCTCAGCTGCCGGCGTTGGCAGGGAAGTCCCATTTTACATATGGTCTATGATACGTTTTTTTTTTATATGCAGAAACGGCTGCTTTTGCTAAAAGTGCATTATGTCAGTCCTGAATATGCATGTGCACACTCATCAGGTACTAGACTACATTTAGGGAAGGCTTACAAAGCAACAATGGCGTCGTATGTGACTCTCCTACAAATCGTCTGTTTTCCATAAATGTTTAGAGTCACTCTGAGAATTATTGTCGCACCTGATTAATTTGGCAGAAAGGGGGCAACCGAGACACCTAGCTACTTGCCTGTTTTGCCATGTAGCATGGGGGTACATGGTGAATTTGGGTGCAACACAGGTCGCTCATATAATTGCTGTATGATGCCGCTACATTGCAGCACAAGGCATGCAAATGGGGTGGCATTGTGACCCGCAAGGAATTGCAGCAAGCAAGCTGCATTAAATGCAACAGAGAGCAGCATAATGTAGAGGCAGAGACCCTGATTCCTGTGGTGTCACGTATTAGGCTGCTTGTTGTAGTTTCAAGTCTGTGTTTTATTAGCAGGAGATTATCACTACAGGACTAGGTGCCTCGTGAGTCCTAGTCAACTGCTCTGTGTAACCACGCCCCCACCACTGATTGGTAGCACACTGACAATGTACACAAGAAAGTGCCAATCAGGAGTGTGAGGTGGGGTCATAAACAGCTCAGCATTCTGAGCTCTGCTACATCTACAGCAGACAAAACTGAACCGTGATTGTATCATAACTACAGCAAGCAGCCCAGTAAGTGACACATCCCTAGAATTACAGTCCCTGCCACTACATCATGCTGCTCTCAGATAACATAGCAAAAACCTGCTGTCAGATTCCCTTCAAACTATACCTCATTTTCTGATGATTTAAGAGTGCTTGGCTAGTAAGGCTACTGTGCATGTTTATTGGCTCCGTTTCTTGCCACCCTCACTTGACATGCCGGCTATGCTACCCATGAATAGTACCTGATCATACTGCAGGCTTTGCAGTTATTTATAATACTATGAGTACAATTACTATTTCTCCCCAACTTTGGCATTACCATTTCTATTAGTCTCAGCTGTGTTCCCTTTCTCTGAAACAATGGGCTACAGACGCCCTAGCCTTTCCGAATCCTTGTTTTTACATTAGTACGCAGTAGAGTACAGACAGGCGGCCTCCATAGACAATTAGTTTGTTGCCACCTTTCTATTCAATTGATTGATTGATCCGATTGCTGGGAAAACTGTAAATATATATTTTTAGCCAGTGGGTGACGGTGGTGCCACAGAGAGGTAAGCGAATCAATGCGTCTGTGCTTATTTTCCTCCTATGCATCCATGGATGGATGTGTCCTGCTCTGTAGTGCTGCACTCTCTCCACCGCGCCCAGGTCTATGTATAGCGCTATCCTCGTGTGACAAAAGGGGTCTGTCACCGACAAATATAAATACATCTGTCTGCATACCTGAAGGATTTTACATTCTTGTGCAGCAAGTGGCCTGATCCCTTATCTACTGCAGGGTGTATGTGGTCAGCTAGGAAAGATATGTCTTATCCATTACACACACACACGTGATAACGGAGCTCCAGCAATATTTGCTCCTTATCATATGACTTTCTTGTTTTATGCACAGTTGATTTCAATATTTAGTGATTAGTATATCTATAGGGGTACATGTCCTTACACGCACAAATATAGCCGCCCCTGGGATCTAAATTGGAGGACTGAGTAGTCCTTTGCAGTTCACTTGCAGAAGTAATCATTAGATTAGGGCATATGAATGACTTATGGCAGACCTGGTCCATCCAACAAATACATTAATTATTAGCCAAAAGTCTTAAGAAATGCTCAAGATGCAGTGCTGAGGATGCCCGCCGCACAGGTAAAGACTTTGCTAGCGGGCTTGATTGGACCCAAGCACCACAAATCTTTTTTCTCTACCCTGTTGGCCGCATTTAGTACTACATTTACCCAGTGCTGGCGTCTGCAAGAAAAATCAGCAGGTAGGAACTAAAGTCAGTTGCGCACAAAACACATCATTTCTTAAAACTCTCATTTCTGGTCTGAAACATCGGGATAAGCAAAGTTGTCGAGGGGAAAAAAAAAGCTTAAATCTGTCAGCAGCTTTTCACAATGGAATCTGAGAGCATTATGATGTAGAGGCAGAAAATCTGATTCCAGCAATGTGTCACTTACTGGGCTACTTGGTGCAGTTTTGATATAATCCCCGTTTTCTTTGCTGTGTATAACCCCGCCCACATCACTGATTGGCAGCTTCCTATGTATGCTGTAAGAAAGCTGCCAATCAGTGGTGGGAGCGGGGTTAAACAGATTAGCTGATTTGTCTGGCCCTTGAGACCTAAGGCCCCGTCACACTAAGCGACTTACCAGCGATCCCGACACCGATATCAAGGTGTCAGGATCGCTGGTAAATCGCTATGTGATCGCTGGTGAGCTGTCACACAGACAGCTTCACCAGCGATCAGCACAGCGATGCCGAGCGCCCGGCATCGCTGGCCATCCTGTAAAAAATAGAATCAAAATAAAAAATATATTTATTCTCATCTTCCGACGTCCCGTTCAGCCATCCCGCCTCTCTCCACGCTCCGGTCCCAGTGATCCTTTGCACGAATGACCGCGAGATGTCACAGTCTCGCGGGATAACAAAGTCTCGCGGTCATTCGTGCAAAGGATCACTGGGACCGGAGTGTGGAGAGAGGCGGGATGGCTGAACGCGACGTCGGAAGGTGAGAATAACTATATTTTTTATTTTTTTAATTATTTTTTACAACTGATCGCTGGTCTCCCGCCTGTCACACACAGCGATGCGTGCTGGCCAGCGGGAGACCAGCGACCAAAGAAATGTCCAGAGGTTTCTTCCAGCGATCAGCGATACCGGCAGGGGGGGCGCTCGCTGATCGCTGTCACACACAGCGATCTCGCTGGTGAGATCGCTGTTACGTCACAAAAGTTGTGACTCAGCAGCGATCTCGCTACCGAGATTGCTTAGTGAGACGGGGCCTCTAGTCCTGCAGTGATAATGTCCTGTTGATAAAACACTGAATGTTTTGAAACTAAAGCAAGCATCTGAGCAAGTGTCCTATGCCTGGAATCAGGCGCTCAGTCCCACCATCATGCTGCTCTCAGATTATATAGCAAAAGGCTGCTGACAGATTCATGAACCGCTTGTGCCATTTTTAAGCATTTGGTGGCAAAAAACGTGTTTTTGTTTTCCTATGTGTTCAGATATTTTTCCAGACTATTAAATGCTTTAAATATAGCTTGTTAGTCCGTGATCCCTGCCATTTTTATTCCTGTTGCTCTGCAAGCTCCGATATCCGTTCGTCTCCTGTTTCGTAAGCATTCTTGGCTTGGGTCGAGCATCCGCAGGTGATTTGGCGTCTTCGCGGTGTTGGACATTTCTAATACTGTGTAGATGAATAACAGGCAATATTGTCACAAGCTCCTTGAATTACCCCCCAGGCCATAACAGATCTTATTGTTCTAGGAGTCCGTGGTGTTGAATGTCTTCTATGATTAATTCATGCAGTGTTGTTTCTGGATTCCTTTACAGCAGCTCATCCGCTCCATTATCTCGTTACCTCCGCATAAGCCATCAAACGTTTATATCGTTTGTCCGCACCTTATAATAGGCTTTCCTTTTTCTTGATCTGCACATGAAGATAATAAGATGTTTCGATCTTTTGTAAGAAACATGTTCAGCAAAATTTGCAGCAGTTACCAGCAGGTGGCGCTACGAGTCTGCGCTTATGCTGTATCATGTATACGGTATTATAAACCGGCATCTTCAGATTTTATATTGTCGTTGTACATATGGGGTCTTAGGGGGCCGATTCTTCAAGCATTAGACCTAAGGTTGCAAATTTTGGCACAGCAGAAAGATGCTCACCTCTTGGCAATTTTACATCCGCTCCAGCAACTTCTTAAAAAATGGGCACAGCCCTAAAAGTGTCGAGTATCTCCATGTTGGGTTGTACATTGGTATGGCTCCATTTAGAAGAAAGCATACACAAGTCTGTACACTTACGGGTCAGCTATTAATAGTGCTGGGTGTACATGGACGACATTTTTCTGGCATAAACTGAACTTCAAAAAGTCCCATAAAGGGCCATAGTCATCAACTTTTAGGCAGTTATTACAGGGGTTTTCCATTTAAGAAAAGAAGCAAACTGGATTTTACTCACTCTCCCCGGGTCCAGTGCTGATTTTCCGCTGCTCCTTGTTATTGTCTGCAGCGATTGCAGTGCCGCAGCCAATCAGTGAGCCCAGCAGCCCATGTCGCTGACTCGAGCACATTAGTTAATCTGTAACAAAATTCTGGAAAACCCATTTATGTTTTAATATATTTGGATGGTGGTTCTGGAAACAACTGTTGAAAGGCTCCAAATCAAGCCATACATAATCATTTTTCTGCCCTTGGACCCATTTATGGCAAGGTATTGAGCACTTTCCATGACTTAAAGGGGTTGTCCTGGCTTAATAAAAAAACTTTATTGATGGATGGAATGTATGTAGGTAAAAATGACAAATGGAGCCATAGTCTCCATTTATGGATCCAACACAGAGCGCTTGAGAAGAAATGACATTACTGTTCTATCACAGGACCGATGTGAGGAGAACAGACCATCACTGGATGTTTCCCTTACCTGACCGCTGCAACCGATCAGTGATTAGTAACTCTGCGATAGAGGAATCTACAGTAGATGTAAATTTCACAGTCACATTAATAATTGTCTCTGCTTTTACAGCATGATGGGCAGCCCTATTGTCACAAGCCGTGCTACGGAATCCTTTTTGGACCAAAGGGTAAGTCTGCAAAAGACAGAAGACTTAATGGAATATGCCACAAAACACATTTTCATTGCAGCTCTGTATGAAAACAAAGGAAAAGATCAACACTCCTATGTTAATAAATTAATGTGCACATACACGGTGACCAAAATACATACATATATAGGTTATTTTGATCAAAACTGTACAAACAAATAACTAACATTTTTAATGTGTGCTGCAATAGAAGAATATGTGCTCTTTGGTTGTCCTAATTTCGTACCACAGACACTTTGTTGCAGGGGGAGCTGCCATTCAGACATGGACGGATACTTTTTTAGTCTTTGTGGATATTTGAGAAAGTGAAAGCGATGATGAATAAAGCAAGACGAGTTTCCAGGGAAGAGCGAGGAGACATCTGTTAGTGAGAGCATACTTCAGTTACACTTCACGGCTACTTAGATGTACACATGTGTACTTAGCTTACAGCGGGACCTTCCTTTCTAGTCGGAAAACTTCTTTCCGTTTCATATGTTAAAAGCATCTTGATGATAAATGTTTTCTCACCCCCGAAAAATACAGTGAGCAGAGAAATTCAATGGGACAAGAAATGAGACGTCTCGTATATACATAGGCAATGGGTGTACATTCCTAGTGGGGGTCAGAACTGCTTCCTGAATGATAGTGGCTGAGGTACGTTAATAGCCTGCAATATATCTAGCCGGTATCCTACTAGGGCATTCTAAGGGGTTGGAGCATATCTTTGGTGTAGGTGATAATTTGGGGTCCCATCTATTTCAAGAATGGGGCTCTGGAGTGCTCTGTTTGGATGAAGCTATTAATTCTTCTTTATGGGACTGCAAGAAATACCTGAACGTTGTACGCAGTTATCTCCGGCAGTTTTGTAGATGGTGATTAGAGCGATGGCATTCCAATAGAGCACTCTAGAACCCTGATCTTGGGACTGAGAGTAGTTAGTTCCAGCAATCAGCCAGTTTTATCCTCTAGATTAGTGACCATTTTCTGTCAGTCATAGTCCTTTTATGGAGGAAAGCTTGTTATATCGAATCGTCCTCAATTAGAATGGGTAGCCAGAGTATCTGTGTCACTGAAGGAACACGTATCCTCCTGCTTTATTGCATATTAATAATAGGCGCAACATAATGCCTCACTTCTCCTGTGGTGGCACAGTTGGATAATGAACGAGGACTTGACACCAGTTCAAAAGTAACCAGAATTTTCTCTTATTTAGTTCCTGAATCACACACACCCCCTATTTTTCCACTTTTTTTTTTTTTTTTTTAAATCGGCTGTACGGTTTTAGAGATCTGGGCTCTTAGGATCCTTGGGGGGGGGGGGGGGTGTGTCTTTAGGCTGCTTTGCATTTTTACTCTGTGGGCCTCATTGATAACGACCATAAAAAATAGTACTAATTAAAAAGGACCATATCTCCTGAACCATTTGGTGGATTGAATGAAAAACAAAAAACTGAATACTCTGCAACATCAGGAATAAAATAAGATAAAAACTGGACTCTTTTGACCTGGTGACAGGTCCTCTTTAAGCACCTTGATCTTTTGAGGTCCCAGTAGCAGAATACTGGACGACAACAACACTTATTTTTGCGGGAACTTTGATACTGTAAGGCCAGTTTCACATTTGCGCTTCAGGCCGCCGCTAAGCCCCGCCGCCTGCCGCGCCTCCGCCGGTAGCTCCGCCTCTGGGCGCATGACGCTGCATGCGTCATGCGTCCCCTATCTTTATCACTGAGGACGCAGGCCATGCGCAGTATGCGTTTGGCGGCGCCTGCGTCCTTTTGACGGTGCGCCGAGCGCAACCAAATTGCAACAGGTTGCGTTTGGCGCTGGTCGGCGCACCGTCAAAAGGACGCAGGCGCCGCAAAAACGCATACTTTGCACGGCCTGCGTCCTCAGTGATAAAGATAGGGGACGCATGCAGCGTCATGCGCCCGGAGGCGGAGCTACCGGCGGAGGCATGGCAGGGGCGGGGCTTAGCGGCGGCCGTGCGCAGGCTGTCACTGCGCCCTGAAGCGCAAATGTGAAACCGGCCTAAAAGATTAAATTTAGTTTTATTGCCAGCACAGTTTTTAATTAGTCACATCAGTCCTTGTCCTCATTGGGGTTCACACGTCTGTGTGGGAAGAAACTGGAATACCCAGAAGGAACCTAGGAGGAGAACGTGGAAGCCCCATGTAGATGTTGTCCTTGGTCATATTTGAAACTCAGGACCACAGTCCATGGCCAATAGCCATTCCATGGCAGACCTTCATTACACTGATTGATCACCACCATGAGTACCAAGGGTTGGGAAAGAGCTTACCTGTTGGAATGCAGAACTTGGCTTATACCAAACATATCGCATTTCATTAAAGGGGTTGTTTAGTACTCAACAATCTTATTATTGACTCCCCCGGGTGCTTTACTTGACCTCCCCGGCTGGCAGCGCATCTCTTTCAGCCTTGTGTCCCCCGTCGCTCTCTGGACGTTAAGAATGTCACGTGACTTCTGCGTCCAATCAGTGGCCGCTACCAGCTGCAGATTACACTATTTGATTTTTCCACTCATATGCATTTGTGAAGGCTGCAGCCAATCCACTATGATGGATTGGCTGCAGCACTTATGGGAAGTTGTTTATGTTCAGAGACTGGTGGGGGGACACAGGGCTGAAACAAGTACCGTGTTGCCAGTCCAAGCGGTAAGAATAGCACCCTGGGGCCATTATTTCGAGCTTGTCCTTTAGTGAACAACCCCTGTAAGGGTATGAGAACATGTTGCGGATTCTACTGCAGATTTTTAGGCGCGGATTTTCCTAAATCCGTAGGTAAAATGACCTGCGTTTTACCTGCGGATTTAGTGCAGATTTCCTGCGGATTTTCTGCAATTTTTGTGCGGATTTCCCCTGCGTTTTTACACCTCTGGATTCCTATAATGGAAGAGGTGTAAAAACGTAGCGGAATCCTCACAAAGAATTGACATGCTGCGGATTTAAACCCGCAGCAAATCTGCACGGAATAATCCGCAGCATGTGCACAGAGTTTTTTATTTTACATTGAAAAAATTGGTACTGTACAACGCAGCAGAATCTGCTGCAGATCCGCAGGGCCAAATCTGCTGCGGATCCGCAGCAGAATCTACAACGTGTGCACATACCCTAAGGATTGTTGGACTGTCAACCTCATGAACACTGGGCCAACCAGAATTTCCTGGAAAGATGGACAGATACTAAGGAGTAACAATTTGTTTTGCATTTCCAGGTGTGAACACTGGAGGAGTCGGAAGTTACATCTACGATAAAGATCCCGAGACAAAGGATCAACCCTAAGAACACGTCCCCCTCTTTCAGCTGCTATGGACTCCTCTCCCACCACTTGTACCACTTTTAGCTGATAACACTATAAAGCTGACGATCACGGGAAGATGTACTGTAGATAAAAAACCCTTAGAGCAGCTTCAATGGCAGAGTGCACTCCTGACAATTCTGTATTTTGTACCGAGCATTATTTGCCTACATGATTGATTTACTGGTGTGACGATGGAAGGCATGAAGTCTTGTGCTATGTGTATGGGGGTCTATGTGCTACTACTATATTCTATGTTTTATTTGTCCTTTTCAGTTCAGCTATAAGGGATGTTTTTGATATTAGATATATAGAAGAACACGTTTCTGCTTTCGTCATAGACCCTGGGATTAATCCTGGTGAATGACAAAACCTTAAAGGGAATCTCTAACCGGGTTAGATCTTTGGCTTGGACACTACAGCTAAATTAGTAGGTTGTTATTGTGTCCACTAAACCCCAAGTTACTATAATGGGGTGAGAATAACTCTATATATGTTAGTGATATAACAATATAACACTTGTGCTTTCAGCCAGTCAGATGTGCCAAGAGAGATCATGTGACTCCGGGACTACTTCCTGCTTCCAAGGAGTGCTTAGTCCTGGACTGTGTCAGTATTATAGAGTCCATAGAACAAAAGGGAAGTGCAGTAGAGAAGTAGATTGTCATCGTTTTCTTTTAGGAATCTTTACCCAGTTTACCCTATTAAGCATCTACAATTTATTAGGTATCATGAAGGGAGGATATTCTGTCGGCTAAACAAAATTTTGGAAAGAAAAAAAAACTTATATTTCAACCAGTTGAAAGGTCATCTAAATTGCACTGTGTGAACAGCAGCTAAATGTAACAAAAATTGACTCTTTTTCTGTGAAATGTTTTGTTTCTTTTTATTTTGGGTTTAAGTTTTTAGTCAAAATCTGAAATTACCTTTAAATAATTTCACTGGATTTCATTCACAAAAAGAGTCAGTTGAAGGCCAGTGAATTTTTTTTTTCCAACAGCAGCCACCGCAAAATACGCAATAACAATCTGCTCTGTTTATCCTTTTTTAACTCATCATTTTTGTAATGTGTTTTTTTTATAGTGCAGAAACGTTGCAATTCCACTCTGAGAATTTACATGTGTTTTTTTTAGGCTCCCCATAGAAGTCTATGTAGACAAAAAAACTTCTCATGAAATCACATCCACTTTTCTCAAACTGTGAAATGCAGCAGGTTGTTTGCACCCACAAAAAACACAATGTTTATGCCACGTTGGAACATGGACTAAGTTAATTTTTATTTATAGGGATCTACCTGGGTCTGAACTCTTGTAAAATCTTAATAAGTAGTAATTTACTTTAAAAAAAAAAAAAAAAAATCCGATAGTAGTGCATTGACATGAGCACCAGTTATATATGACTTCCATGGCTGTTATTACATGACTGTTGGGTTCCTGTAGTCTGGAACATGTAGTTTTCCCCCTCATCCTCCCAGCTCTGATTATGGGATCACTCCCCAGATTCCTAGGTTACCAGTGGCTCCTAGACTAATACAGATTGGAGCAGAAGCAAAACCCAAGGTGGCAGATTTAATGGGCAGATTGACACTACTTCTCATCTTTACATCCATTCTTGATTTTGTCATTGATATACATTATATCTCAGGTATTTATATTATTTCCAAAGGATATGGCACCAATGTCTGATGGATGTGGGTCCTAGAGCTGGTGCAAATCAATATGAGTAAGGAAGAGATTCGCAAATCCTCCTATCCAGTAGCCAGAGACTACTGAACTAGCCGACAGGCCTAAGTCTCACGAATCGATCTGCGCATCTATTTCAGCTATCTTTGTTTGGTGCGATTTGATTCACACGTCCCAGTCCATTGGCAACGATAGAAGTCAGTAGTCTCTGGATGGGAACAGGAGAACCGCCTCTTGACAGCATCTGCTTCCGTTGCTCTTCTTTTGAATCACCAGCCATCGGGATGTCATCATCTAACAAGTTTCAAGATTGAAATGTGTTGTGGACAACGTTGGATTAGAGGCTTTTCTCCCGCTCCTGTCTAGTGGCCATAGACTACTATCATTGCCAACAGACTGGGACATGCAAATCAATTTGTACCAAACTAGATGTTTCCCATTTCACACTTCGAAGAATGGATAGGTAGCTGCTAGAGGTGGGTGAATCAATTCATGGGACTCTAGTCCATCATCAGTAGTCGCTGGACGGGACCCTCGAAAATCTCTTATCTTCTGGAAAATGCGCAACTCTTTATTAGCAGAGTTGGCATGTCACGCTGCAATGATTAGGTCGCCCCACACCGACTAATCAAAAGCCACCCCAAGAATCTCGGAAGGTAAGAGATTTGCGAACCTTGTCCATAGACGTGAGACTACTGACCTGGCTGATGGCTCGGAGTTATGTGATTCGATCTGTCTGTCTCTAGTTGCTACCTCTCCATTCTTCAAACTTTGATATGAAATAGAGATCATCGAGTTTAGTGTGAATCGATGCGCAGATCCTAGTCTATCGGTCACAATATTTAGCAATTTTTGCTAACTTTGCATATGATGCCTATAAGTGAAGAACAAAACTCTTCAAGATTTTGACCTGAAGAAAGTATGGACTACTTTGCATACATTAGTTCTAACCTCTTCTTATGACATCTCCTTTTGTCTCTGTCTCATATATACTGGAAAGATCTCTAATAAGGTGCAAACAAGTCCGGATTATGTAATGATTGCTCTATGTATCATCTCTACCAAAAATGGAACAAAGGTCCAAAATATATTCCGGAAATTTCCCTGTATTGTATTCCAAATACTGGACGTTGTATTACTTTTCGCCAACTTTGCATTTATCCTAGAAGTATATTACAGAAATAATGCAGTATTAATGATATTGTAAACACGCCTTTTTCTGCATGCCTTTTTATCCTGCTGAAATAAATTATGGCAATGAACATGGTGTTCGCTCTTGTGTTTTTGGTAATACAAAGCACTGAGAATATGATGTGATGGACCCCTGAGTTTGCCACATATAAGGTCTGATTCTTTATTGTATTTGCATCTATTTTTTTGTCTAGTTTTTTTCTTCATTTATGTCTGTTTTTGTTTTACGCCAAATTCTTCTTTTAACCCCTTGCTTACGCATCATATACAGACTCCCTGACTTTAATGCAGGCTCAGTATCTGAGCCATTCGTCTTTGCCGGCAGATGATGGCTGGAATATTCAGCCATCATCTGCCTTTAACAGCTGTGCATGTCTAACTGTGACAGCAGTAATTACCATTTGCATCCCAGGGGGCTTGTACTGTTCTAAATGCTCATTGGCAAGGTGCCAACGAGTTGCTGTGTTAGCAAAAAGGATTAACAAATGACGTGGTCGCCCTTCTCGTGCATGGCAGAGTGTGACATATCAATAGAAAACCCTGGCACAATAACTTCATTATAAGCTTCAGCAAGTGTCCAGGGTTGCGGAGTGGTGTTGGAAGAAAACACATTCGCAAGATGATTTGGCTGCATTCAAACCAGCAACACTTGCTTTCATATCTGCCCTCACCTCTACCAAACAGGCCTACTTCACGACCCTCGTATCTTTCGTATCTTTCCTATCCTACAACCCCAAACAGTTATTCAACATTTTTAACTCCCTCCTCTGCCCCCTTCAATATCCCTCATCTCTGTTGAGGACTTTGCCGCACACTTCAAAATAAGATAGACCAAGCAAGGCAAGTTTTTATTGTTCAACCACCACAACCCCTTTGTATACCAGACCAATGCCCTTCCCCCAATGCCCTAACCTCCTACTCCAATATCACTGAAGGGAAGCTTAATCATCTCCTCTCCAAATCACACCTCAATACTTGTGCACTTATCTTCATCCCATCTCATCCCCAACCTCACCAGCACACTTATCCCATCCCCAACCCATCTCTTCAGCCCATCACTAACTTCTGGTACCTTCCCTTTTGCTTTCAAACATGTCACAATCACACATATCCTTAAAAAGCAGTCTCTCGACCCAACCGCTATGTCCAACTATCGCCCCATATCGCTGCTCCCATTTGCTTCCAAACTCCTGGAGCAGCACGTCCACGCTGAACTTTCCTCCCACCTCCTCATCTATCTTGCCCTTTCACCATCTACAATCTGGTTTCCGTCCCCATCATTCCACTGACACTGTCTTGACCAAAATTACGAACGACCTACTTACTGCCAAAGCTAACAAACAATTCTCCATACTCCTTCCAGACCTGTCCTCTGCCTTTGACATGGTTGACCACTGCCTCCTACTACAGATCCTCTCTTCTTTTGGCATCAAAGACTTTGCCCTATCCTTGATCTTTTCATACCTTTCCAACCGCACATTCAGCGTCTCCTGTTGTGAGTTCATTTTTCCCTTCACCATTGAGGTCTGATGAACTCCCTCCTCTGGTGAAGGAAGGTAGTGAGACTGATTACCAAACACCTGGGCAGCTAGATGATAACTGGGTGGCTGGAATTGAGGACTGGATATAAGGCTGCCGACGCCCTTCTTCCTGGCTGGTGATTTTCCTGCTGGCTTCTTGGAGATCAGTCTGATTCCTGCGTCTCAAAGCTAAGTTTTTCTGCTCTGCTTTGTACTCTTCAGTTTTGTTTTTGTTTTGCCTTGTTTTTTTGGGAGTTCTGCCATCCCCGGCGGGGGTGAGCTGAATTCCATTTTTGTCTCTGATCTGTTGATCTTTTTCACTGTCTTCAGAATATACCTGAGTGCTGATATAGTCTTTTGAAGCCTAGCGACTTCAGGGCCTGTTTTTCCTATCAGTCGGTTGGCTCATTTTGATAGGGTTTTTGCGGATGGCAGACAGCAGCTTTCCTATCCTGTCCTATGTAGTTAGCTTGGGCCCCATCATTTGCTCAACCTATCTTTCTATCTGTGTTAGTGTTTTCATCTTGCTTCACCATCATTATATGTTGGGGGCTGCCTATTGCTTTGGGATCTGCTCTGGGGCAGTTTAGTTTTTACCCTTTCTGTCTTTAGGCTATGTAGCTCTCCGGCTGTGATCGAGGGGTCTAGGGCACCGTAGAAACCCCCCACGGCTACTGCTAGTTGTTGTGGATAGGTTCGGGGGTCTGCAATCCGATAGCTGACAACCTCTCTGGTTTTTCTGGACTTAGCTGGTATTTTGTTTTTTCCTCCTTCGGTGACTCATCATAACAGTCTCCCACACTACCTCCTCATCCCACCCTCTCTCTGTTGGAGTCCGTCAAGGCTCTGTCCTAGGACCCCTACTCTTTTCAATCTATACCCTTGGCCTGGGACAATTTATAAAGTCCCATGGCTTCCATTACCAGCTATATACTGATGACAATCAGATCTACCTTTTTGGCCCAGACGTCACCTCTCTGCTGTCCAGAGAATCTATCAGCCTTCTCCTCCTTCTCTCGCTTCCTCAAATCTCATTTTTCCTCCATCTCACAGATCTTCCATACCTGATCTATCACAATAAATGACATCACACCTTCCCCCATACAGGAAATCTGCTGCATCGGAGTAACCCTTGACTCTGCCATGTCCTTTAAACCGTACAGTCAAGCTCTTTTCGCCTCCAGCTCAAAAATATTTCCAGAATCTGTCCTTTCCTGAACCCTCAATCTACTAAAATACCCTCATCATCTCCCGCCTAGACTACTGCAACATCCTCTTCTGTGGCCACTGTTATGATTGAGTCACCGAAGGAGGAAAAAACAAAAATACAAGCTAAGTCCAGAAAACCGGAGAGGTTGGTAGCTATCGGATTGCAGACCCCTGATCCTGTCCACAACAACTAACAGTAGCCGTGGGGGGTTCCTACGATGCCCTAGACCCCTCGATCACAGCCGGAGAACTAAATAGGCCTAAAGAAAGAAAGAGGAAATCTAAACTGCCCCAGAGCAGACCCCAAAGCAATAGGCAGCCCCCAACATATAATGACGGGGAAGCAAGATGAAAACACACAGAAAGGTAGGTTGAGCAAACAATGGGGCCCAAGCTAACTAAAAAGGACAGGATAGAAAAGCTGCTGTCTGCAATCCGTAAAAAACCCTACCAAAAAATGTCCCAACCGTCTGATAGGAAAAACAGGCCCTGAAGTCGCTAGGACTTCAAAAAGACTATATCAGCACTCAGGTAAATTCTGAAGACAGAGCAAAGAGACAAACTGATCAGAGACAAAAATGGAACTCAGCACACCCCCGACCGGGGATGGCTGAACTCCAAAAAACAAGGTAAACAAAACTAATAAGTTCAATAGCAGAGCAAAAACTTATCTTTGGGAAGCAGGAATCAAACTGGTCTCCAAGAATCCAGCAGAGAAATCACCAGCGACTCAGAAGGTCGTTGGCTGCCTTATATCCAGTCAGAATTTCCTGTTACCCAGTCATCATCTACCAGATCAGGTGTTTGGTAATCAGCCTCACTACCTTCCTTCACCAGAAGAGGGAGTTCATCAGACATCGACGGTGAAGGGGAAAATGAACTCACAACAGTACCTCCCCCTTGAGGAGGGGTCACCGAACCCTCATCCACGCCACCAGGGCGATCAGGATGGGCCCGATGAAAGGCACGAACCAATCTTTCGGCATGAATATCGGATGCAGGGACCCAAGAATTAAACTCCTGGCCATAACCCTTCCATTTAACCAAATACTGGAGTCTCCGTCTAGCCAGGCGAGAATCCAGTATCTTCTCAACCTCATATTCCACATTACCTTCAACCAATACCGGGTCAGGAGGTGCCAACACAGGAACTACTGGCTCAACAAACCTCTTTAACAGAGACTTATGAAACACGTTATGGATCTTAAATGTAACAGGAAGAGCCAATCGAAAAGAGACTGGATTAAGAATCTCCAAAATCTTGTAAGGTCCAATAAATCTAGGTTTAAACTTTGGAGAAGCCACCTTCATAGCGATATTCTTTGATGACAACCCAACCATATCACCCACCTTAAACTGGGGACCAATGGTCCTATACGGTGGAAAACCGCTGGGCCTTTTCCTGGGAGATAGACAACTTATCCACCACTTGGTCCCAGATCTGGTGCATTCTCTCCACCACAGTGTCAACACCTGGGCAGGCAGAAGGCTCCACCTGCCCTGAAGAAAATCGATGATGAAACCCAAAGTTACAAAAAAAAAAGGTGACATCAAAGTGGCAGAACTAGCTCTATTATTTAAAGCAAATTCGGCCAAGGGCAAAAATGAAACCCAATCATCCTGATCAGCAGAAATAAAACATCTCAAATACGACTCCAAAGTCTGGTTTGTTCTTTCTGTCTGCCCATTGATCTGAGGGTGAAACGCAGAGGAGAAGGACAACTGAATTCCCAGCTTGGAACAGAAAGTCCTCCAAAATCTAGACACAAACTGAACTCCTCTGTCAGATACAATGTTCTCAGGAATCCCGTGCAAGCGAACCACCTGTTGCAAAAACAAGGGCACCAACTCTGAGGAAGATGGCAACTTAGGGAGTGGTACAAGATGGACCATCTTAGAGAATCTATCACAAATCACCCAAATAAGTCATTCTCTGAGAGACAGGCATATCAGAGATAAAATCCAGTGAAATATGGGTCCATGGCCTCCTGGGCACCGGCAAAGCATCAACAACCCACTAGAGCGAGAACACGGTTTAGACCGGGAGCAAGTCCCACAGGACTGCACAAAATTCCTGACATCACGAGACAAGGCGGGCCTCCAAAAAGACCGACTCACCAAATCTCTAGTACCAAAAATACCTGGATGACCAGCCAATGCAGAGCAATGAACTTCAGACATCACTCTCTTCCTCCACTGGTCAGGAACATACAATTTTCCAATGGGACAACGCTCAGGTTTGTCCTCCTGAAACTCTTCCAGAGCACGTCTCAAATCGGGCGAGATGGCAGAAAGAACTACCCCCTCACCTAAGATGGTAGCAGGCTTGGTCACAACAGGAGAATCAGCAAAGAAACTCCTAGAGAGGGCGTCTGCCTTGACATTCTTAGTGCCTGAAAGAAAAGAGATCACAAAATCAAAACGTGTGAAAAACAAGGCCCACCTAGCCTGTCTAGGACTCAAGCGTTTGGCCGACTCCAGGTAAATCAAATTCTTGTGGTCAGTAAGGACCACGACTTGATGTTTAGCTCCCTCCAACCAATGTCTCCACTCCTCAAATGCCCATTTCATGGCTAACAGTTCCCGATTCCCCACATCATAGTTTTGTTCGGATGGGGAGAACTTTCGGGAAAAGAAAGCACAGGGATTCATTTTAGATGTCACAGGATCTTTTTGGGACAAAACAGCTCCTGCACCAATCTCAGAAGCGTCCACCTCTACCTGAAACGGGAGTGAGACATCAGGTTGCCGCAAAACCGGAGCAGAAGTGAACCTTCGCTTCAGCTCCTTAAAGGAAGAAACAGCCTCCGGTGACCAATTCAGCACATTAGCACCCTTCTTAGTCAAATCAGTCAATGGTTTGGCAATACCAGAAAAATTAGCTATAAATTTACGATAAAAATTAGCAAAACCCAAAAATTTCTGGAGGGCCTTCAAAGAAGTGGGCTGAACCCAATCATAAATGGCCTGTACCTTGGCCGGGTCCATTTCAATAGTTGACGGAGACAAAATCCCAGAAATGAAATCCTCTGTACCCCAAAAAGGCATTTAGATCCCGTGACATACAGGGAATTCTCCCTCAAAATCCGGAACACAGTCCGAACACGTTCCACATGAGAGTCCCAATCCTTGGAAAAGATCAAAATATCATCCAGATAGATGATCAAAAATTTATCCACCAAGTCTCGGAAAATATCATTCATGAAGCACTGGAAGACAGAAGGGGCATTAGTGAGCCCAAAAGGCATCACCAGGTACTCAAAATGTCCCTCCGGAGTATTAAACGCCGTCTTCCATTCATCCCCACGCTTAATGCGAATAAGTTTATACGCCCCCCTGAGGTCAAGCTTTGTAAACCAGCAAGCACCTTTAACTCTGGAGAATAGATCAGAAATCAGGGGTAACGGATACTGATATTTAACAGTAATTTTGTTGAGGGAATGATAGTCAATACAAGGCCTTAATGACCCATCTTTCTTAGACACGAAAAAAACCCCAGCACCTAAGGGTGAAGAGGATGGTCTAATATGACCCTTCTCCAACGACTCCTTAATATAGGATCGCATAGCCTTGTGTTCGGGTACAGATAAATTGAAAAGTCGACCCTTGGGAAATTTACACCTAGGGCTCAGCTCAATTGCACCGTCATAACTCCTATGAGGAGGCAAAGACGCAGACTCATTCTCACTAAATACATCATAATAATCAGCCAAATAGTCAGGAACATCATGCGACTGGGGAGAGGTGGAGAAAACAGGAGCATCGCTAAGGGCACACAGACAACCCCAACTCACCACAGACACAGATTTCCAATCCAAAACTGGATTATGGATTTGCAACCAGGGAAACCCCAGAACAATGGTATCATGCAAATTATGCAACACCAAAAATCTGCAATTCTCTTGATGGTCTGGGGCGACCCGCATTACCACTGGGTCCAAAACAGGTTTATTCTTCGCCAAAGGAGTAGCATCAATACCCCTCAAAGGGATAGGCGTCTGCAGAAGTGTCATGGGAAATCCACAACGTTTAGCAAAATACAAGTCCATCAGGTTCAGAGCTGCTCCCGAATCCACAAAAGCCTTAGCGGAAAATGTGAACAGGAAGCAGATCAGAGTAATTGCCAGAAGAAACTTAGGTTGAACACCACCCACAGCAAATGTGTGTGCAAAACGTTTCTCTCGTTTAGGGCAGACAGAAATAATATGCGAGGCATCACCACAGAAGAAACACAGCTTATTACGCCATCTGAACTCCTGACGTTGCGCCCTAGACAAAACTCTATCACATTGCTTAGGTTCAGACATTTGTTCAACAGGTGGCAACACCTCTCATGCGGTTTTGCGTTCACGCAAACGCCGATCAACCTGAATGGCTAATGACATAGAATCGTCAAGACCAGAGGGAACAGGAAATCCCACCATAGTATCTTTTACGGTTTCTGACAAACCCTTCCGAAAGAGAGCTGCCAAGGCACCATCATTCCAGGTAGTAAGGACCGCCAACTTTCGGAATTTTTGACAGTACAACTCTGCAGAATCCCGACCCTGGCTGAATGCCAACAGGCCCTTTTCAGCCTGATCAATAGCATTAGGTTCATCATACAACCCCAAGGCTTGAAAAAATGCGTTCACATTAGTAAGAATAGGATCATCAGGTTTCAAAGAAAACGCCCAATCCTGGGGATCGCCGCGCAGCAAAGAGATGACAATTTTAACCTGCTGCGCGGAGCTCCCAGACGAGTTAGGCTTCAAGGCAAAAAAAAATTTACAATTATTCTTAAAATTCAAAAATTTAGACCGATCCCCAAAAAACATCAGGAGTAGGGATCTTTGGTTCAGCAGCATGTGAATGAGCAAGATAGGCGGAAATTCCCCGCACTTCAGCAGTGAGCTGCTCCACACGATCAGACAATTGCTTCATCTCCATTGAGAAAGAAAAAAAAATTCCCCCTACAGCCTCAGAGACATAGAGGGAAAAAATATACACACACACAAAAAAAAAAAATTGACAAACTTTTTTTTTTTTTTTTTTTACAATTCTTTCCTGCTATTGAGTACCCTAGGATCTGCAGTATGGCTGGTGATTCTGTTATGATTGAGTCACCGAAGGAGGAAAAAACAAAAATACAAGCGAAGTCCAGAAAACCGGAGAGGTTGGTAGCTATCGGATTGCAGACCCCTGATCCTATCCACAACAACTAACAGTAGCCGTGGGGGATTCCTACGATGCCCTAGACCCCTCGATCACAGCCGGAGAACTAAATAGGCCTAAAGAAAGAAAGGGGAAATCTAAACTGCCCCAGAGCAGACCCCAAAGCAATAGGCAGCCCCCAACATATAATGACGGTGAAGCAAGATGAAAGCACTAACACAGATTGAAAGATAGGATGAGCAAACGATGGGGCCCAAGCTAACTAAAAAGGACAGGATAGAAAAGCTGCTGTCTGCAATCCGTAAAAAACCCTACCAAAAAATGTCCCAACCGTCTGATAGGAAAAACAGGCCCTGAAGTCGCTAGGACTTCAAAAAGACTATATCAGCACTCAGGTAAATTCTGAAGACAGAGCAAAGAGACAAACTGATCAGAGACAAAAATGGAACTCAGCACACCCCCGACAGGGGATGGCTGAACTCCAAAAAACAAGGTAAACAAAACTAATAAGTTCAATAGCAGAGCAAAAACTTATCTTTGGGAAGCAGGAATCAGACTGGTCTCCAAGAATCCAGCAGAGAAATCACCATCGTCTCAGAAGGTCGTCGGCTGCCTTATATCCAGTCAGAATTTCCTGTTACCCCCGTCATCATCTACCAGATCAGGTGTTTGGTAATCAGCCTCACTACCTTCCTTCACCAGAAAAGGGAGTTCATCAGACATCGACGGTGAAGGGGAAAATGAACTCACAACAGGCCTCCCTGCTAGCACTCATTTCTCCAATTTATCCTTAACTCAGCTGCCCAACTAATTAATCACTCTCTTTACTACTCCTCTGCTATAGTGGCTCCCAGTTCCTCATCATATCCAGTTCAAAATTCTAACACTGATCTACAAATGTGTCCATAATTTGTCTCCCCCATATATCTCTGAACTAATCTCCTGATATCTTCCCTCACGTAATCTCCGGTTCTCCCAATACCTCCTCTCCTCCACACTTATTTATTCCTCACCCAGTCACGTCCAAGACTTCTCCCGGATATCCCACATCCCCTGGAATTGTTTGACCTAACACTTCCGATTATCGAACACATTTGGAACTTGAAAACCCATCTCCAAGAAAACTGAGGCTGTGTGCACACATTGCGGATTAGGTGCGGATTCATCCGCGCGGATCTTGTAAAATCCGTAGGTGAAACCGCAGGTCAAAAGACCTGCGGTTTTACCTGCGGATTGCTCTGCGGTTTTGCCCTGCCGTTTTTCATCTCCTCAATGGAGGAGATGGCAAACCGCAGGGGAATCCGCAGAAAGAATTGACATGTCAATTCTTTCTGCGGATTGAAAACCACAGATAATCCGCGCGGAAAATTCCGCACCGTCTGCACTGCGGTTTTTGATTCCCATAGGGAATCATGGTACTGTACACCGCAGCAAAAACTGCTGTGGGTCCGCAGCGGCCAAAACCGCTGCGGAACCACAGCAAAATCCGCAGCGTGTGCACACAGCCTTAAAGCATTCAATGACCCAGCTGCCTCCTCATGACTACTGGAGCTACTGCCTCACCAACACCGGAGCTGCTGCAACCCCCCAACCTACTGTCTCCTTCCCCACCATCCTGTAGAATGTAAACCCGCAAGGGGCAGGGTCTTCTCCCCTCTGTACCAGTCTGTTATTCTTTGTCTACTGCAAGTGATATTTGTATTTGGTATGTAACCCCTTCTCATGTACAGCACCATGGAATCAATGGTGCTATATAAAATGCAGTAAAAAAAAAAAAAGTTTACTAAAATATGAAAAAATATAACCGTTTGTATCACCCCTATTTTCACCCTTTAAAAAGTAAATAAAAAAAAATACACGTGTTATTGCTACGTCCATAAAAGACTGATGTGTCAAAATATAAAACGAATTAACCCGATCGGTAAATGGTGGAATAAGAAAAGAATAATCAAAATGCCAGAATAGCGATCCCCCCCGCCTTCCCCACCTCCACTTCTGTCTCTGCAACAGCGCAAAAAAAATGCAATTTAAGTCAATCAAAACATCGCATCTACTTCTAAATGGTGTCAATAAAAACAAGCCCTCACACAGTGCGCAGGTGCCGGGAAAGGTCAAAGAGCCCCAGCGCATGTGCACTGCAGTACTTTGCTCTGTCCTTGACAGGGCAGAGAAGTACGTCTGCGCAGGAGCGCTGTGCCGAGGAGTTTGTGTGGATGACGTAGGGACGCGTCATCCACATGAAGTAAGGAGGACGGGGATCGTAAGAAGATGGGAGGCGCCAGACCAAGACCAGCGACGCCCATTGGACTGGACCTCCCTGCAGTTGAGTATAATACAAGTTATTTTTCTTCTCTTACAGGTCAGGTTGGGGGCAGATATACAGCATTATAGAATGCTGTATATCAGCCCTGAAAGATGATGGCTGTATCTCATATTGGCCAAACCCGGTGAAAGGTTCACTTTAAGTATGTTATCTTCTGAACCTGAACCACCAATTAGATGTTGAAAATAAGTAATTCTTGTGTATATCACTAAATGCTGATATCAAAGGGGCTATAATCTGGAATACGGGGGTATGAAACGGCCTAGGCCAATTTATACCCAAGAGTGTAAATTGTCCTAGGCCATAATATACCCGGGGGATAATCAAGCCTAGAACACTTTAAGCACGGATATAGTCTGGACTCAGGGAATGCTATGGTCTGTTACACCGGCTTGGAATAAATTTTGAATGAAGAACATTTAGGATTTTGAGCAGAATTCACTAACCCGCGTGTGCATTTTTGAAAAATTTGGAGATAAAAGCAGCAATGAATACAATGAGACCCCAAAAAAAAACTTACAAACAAAATGGAAAAAATGAATTAGACCCATATACTTTATAGCTCTTCTGCCCTCATCCTCTCCACAACTTCTTCAACCCGCTAGTAAACACAGTACTTGCTGACCATGGCACTCCTATGTGTGGAGGTTCTGACATCTCGCTCCCACAGAGGTCACATAGACTACCTAGATTCCATATGTACAATATTTTGTGGCAGTGTATAACCCCGTTAGTTCAGGCAAGCATGTCCGCAATGTGGATAAAGCAAATGTGATCAGTAATGGTGTATGACAGTCATACATTAGTGTCAACCCTAGGTATGTGAGTCGACCAGTGGTCCACTAAAATGCTGTTGGCCACCTAAAGGGCTATTCCCACCTAGACAAATTAACAGATAACACCACTGTAGATGATAACGGTAGGATCTGCGTGGGACCCCCAACTAATCACTTTAACATGGGACTTGAATTCCTCATTCTCTCATGGCTGAAAGAACGCAGCCATGAGGAACATGCGCTTTGTCTCTCTGAAGATACTGTAAGATAGCAACACAGGGCTAACTAGAACTAGAATGATGCTGCAGGGTGCATGTGCGACCTGCTGCTCCACTCACTTTCACATACTTTTAGCCAGGGAAGAATGGTGATTGGTGGAGGTCACAGTGATAGGGCCCACACAAGTTTGAGCTCCCATCCTCCAGTGGATAGGTGCTACTTTTTTGGGTCTCAAATACCCTTTTTATCCAAAAGTGCACACAATGTATTTGTCTAAACTTTTCCTCCTGTTACCACTGCATGAATTATAGAGTCCAAATAGCGGACGGTGAGCACTGTCTACTTGGTCCTAATGGATAAGTACGAGAACCAGCTAGTATATCATATTCCATCACTGGTAATCTGGGGACAATAGCAAATGTTCAAATGGACCCCCATTCTGGTGTTGGTTGACGCTGGCACCGACCCCTTCCCCCCCTTAAATGTGACTGTTTATCCTCCTGTCATATTGGGGTTCACTCTCCACACCTCTATATGCAGGCATTGTGTCGAAGAGATCTCTTTATTTTTTTTTCCAACCATTAAATAAGAGATGTACCAAATCGAGTCTGGACCTCATGTTGACTGCTTAGTCTGCCTTTATGGTAGGTATGCCTAAATATTTTTCTTTAATGTGATCTCAATTTCACTACTACGACTGACACATGTTCCTCTGGAATCTGTTCCTATGAGCATCTAATCCTTCTCAGACTCCTTAGTAATCCGAAGAACTTATCAGCTGGTACCATAAGTCTGGTCCTGACCTGTGACCTAGAGACTCCACAGATAAAAGAATGCATCTCAAAAATTTCACTGGGTGGTAAAGATGAATTGTTTGGAGTTGATACATTTGTTAAGAGCATGGATATAGTATCCATGTGGTGTGCATACTATTAATGGGTGGCCTGCTACTCGCTTGTATTCTAGATACTGTATTTATTATCAAAATACTCAATGATAAAAAAAACTTTAATGAAGAATACTGACCACTTTGGGTTTGCAATATGCATTATATTGCTCTTCATACGTCAGCAGCTACAGAATTCATAGTATTGACTTGTGTATTTCTACAATATTACTTTGTACTCCCCTAGTAATTGTAAAAGCCTTACACTAGTACTGTAGAAAAAAAGACATGGACTGCACATCCAAAAATGGTGAACCTCTCAGTGGGTCCCTAGCCTCAAATGTGCAACGCCGTGTGCAAACCACCATCACAGCGGAGCGGACGACCTGTGGCCTCACAGCACCCATGCTGTAAGGCTAAGTTCCCATGCCTCAAGGTCACACCAATCACAAGCACAAAACCACAGCAACAATGGCCACCACACAGCACCAACACCAAGTGAATGGATGTGAAAAACTCACCTTCCACGTGCTCTTAGACCAGGGGTGGGGAACTTCGGGTCCTAGTGTCGTTTACAGCCTGCAATTACCTTAACTCTGGCCCTGGGCAGAATTCCCAGGGGACTTCAGTGCTTGGGCCGGCAGCAGCGGTTTATATCGTAGCCCCAGCATCCTCCTGTTATGCCTATATCGCAGCCCTTGTATCTCCTATGATGTATATACTGCAGCGTCAGCGTCTCCTGTGATGTCTATATTGCAGACCTTGTGTCTCCTGTGATGTCTGTACCGCAACCCTTGCATCTCCTGTGATGTCTATACCGCAGCCCCAGAATCTATTGTGATGTCTAAATTTCAGCCCTTGCTTCTCCTGTGATGTCTAGACCACAGCCCTTGTGTCTCCTGTGATGTCTATTCTGCAGCCCCAGCGTCAGCATCTCCTGTGATGTCTATATTGCAGACCTTGTGTCTCCTGTGATGTCTGTACCGCAGCCCTTGCGTCTCCTGTGATGTCTGTACTGCAGCCCCAGAATATTGTGATGTCTATATTGCAGCCCTTCCTTCTCTTGTGATGTCTAGGACACAGCCCTTGCGTCTTCAGTGATGTCTATATTGCTGCCCTAGCGTCTCCTGTGATGTCTATACTGCAGCCCCAGCATCTTCTGTGATATCTATATCGCAGCCCTTGCGTCTATTGTGATGTCTATACTGCAGTCCCATTGTCTCCTCTGATATCTACATCTCAGCCCTTGCGTCTCCTGTGATGTCTATATTGCCGCCCTTGCATCTCCTGTGATGTAAATACTGCAGCACTTGCCTCTCCTGTGATGTCTATACTGCAGCCCCGGCATCTCCTGTGATGTCTAAATCAAAGCCCTTGCGTCTCCTCTCATGTCAATACTGCAGCCCCATTGTTTCCTGTGGTTTCTATATTGTAGCCCTTGTGTCTCCTGTGATGTATATACAGCAGCCCCAGCATCATCGTCTCCTGTGATGTCTATACTGCAGACCTTGCGTCTCCTGTGATGTCTGTACCACAGCCCTTGCATCTCCTGTGATGTCTATACCCCAGCCCCAGCATCTTCTGTGATGTCTAGGCCACAGCTCTTGCGTCACCTGTGATGTATATACCGCAGCCCCAGAGTCTCTTGTAATGTCTATCCCACAGCCCCAGCATCTCCTGTGATGTCAGTACTAGAGCTCCATCGTCTCCTGTGATGTCTATATCGCAGCCCTTGCGTCTCCTGTGATGACTACAGTCATGGCCAAAAGTTTTGAGAATGACACAAATATTAATTTTTACAAAGTCTACTGCTTCATTTTTTCTAATGGCAATTTGCATATACTCCACAATGTTATAAAGAGTGATCAGCTTAACAGCAATTACTTGCAAAGTCAATAATTGCCTAGAAAATGAACTTTATCCCCCAAAACACATTTCAACATCATTGCAGCCCTGCCTTAAAAGGACCAACTAACATCGTTTCAGTGATTGCTCCATTAGGTGTGGGTGTTGATGAGGACAGGGCTGGAGATCAGTCTGTCATGATTAAGTAAGAATGACACCACTGGACACTTTAAAAGGAGGCTGGTGCTTGGCATCATTGTTTCTCTTCTGTTAACCATGGTTATCTCTAAAGAAACACGTGCAGTCATCATTGCACTGCACAAAAATTGCCTAACAGGGAAGAGTATCACAGCTAGAAAGATTGCACCTCAGTCAACAATCTATCGCATCATCAAGAACGTCAAGGAGAGAGGTTCCCTTGTTGCCAAAAAGGTTCCAGGGCGCCCAAGAAAGACCAGCAAGCGCCAGGACCGTCTCTTAAAAGTGTTTCGGCTGCGGGGATTGGGCTACCAGCAGTGCAGAGCTTGCTCAGGAATGGCAGCAGGCAGGTGTGAGTGCATCTGCACGCGCTGTGAGGCGGAGACTCTTGGAGCAAGGCCTGGTCTCAAGGAGGGCAGCAAAGAAGCCACTTCTCTCCAGGAAAAACATCATGGACAGACTGATATTCTGCAAGAGGTACAGAGAGTGGACTGCTGAGGACTGGGGTAAAGTCATTTTCTCTGATGAATCCCCTTTTCGATTGTTTGGGACATCTGGAAAACGGCTTATTCGGAGAAGACCAGGTGAGCGCTACCACCAGTCTTGTCTCATGCCAACTGTCAAGCAATCCTGAAACCATTCATGTGTGGGGTTGCTTCTCAGCCAAGGGAATGGGTTCTCTCTCAGTCTTGCCTAAAAAAGCCATGAATAAATAATGGTACCAGAATGTCCTCCAAGAGCAACTTCTCCCAACCGTCCAAGAGCAGTTTGGCGATCAACAATGCCTTTTTCAACATGATGGAGCACCTTGCCATAAAGCAAAGGTGATAACTAAATGGCTCAGGGAACAAAACATAGAGATTTTTAATCCCATTGAGAACTTGTGGTCAATCATCAAGAGACGGGTGGACAAACAAAAACCTTCAAATTCAGACAAAATAAAAGCATTGATTTTGCAAGAATGGACTGCTATCAGTCAGGATTTGATCCAGAAGTTGATTGAGAGCATGCCAGGGAGAATTGCTGAGGTCCTGAAGAAGAAGGGTCAACACTGCAAATATTGACTTGCTGCATTAACTCATTCTAACTGTCAATATAACCTTTTGTTACTCATAATATTATTGCAATTATATTTCTGTATGTGATAAAAACATCTGACAAACACACATAAAAACCAGAGGGCAGCAGATCATGTGAAAATATAATATTTGTGTCATTCTCAAAACTTTTGGCCATGCCTGTATATCGCAGCCCTTGCGCCTCCTGTGATGTCTATATCGCAGCCCTTGCGTCTCCTGTGATGACTATATCGCAGCCCTTGCGTCTCCTGTGATGTCTATATCGCAGCCCTTGCGTCTCCTGTGATGACTATATCGCAGCCCTTGCGTCTCCTGTGATGTCTTTAAAACAGTAGTTGCATCTCCTGTGTTGTATATACCACAGCCCTTGCGTCTCCTGTGATGTCTATACTGCAGCCCCAGCGTCAGTGTCTTCTGTGATGTCTATATTGCAGACTTTGCATCTCCTGTGATGTCTGTACTGCAGCCCTTGCGTCTCCTGTGATGTCTGTACCGCAGCCCTAGAATCTATTGTGATGTCTATATTGCAGCCCTTCCTTCTCTTGTGATGTCTAGGCCACAGCCCTTGCGTGTTCTGTGATGTCTATATCGCTGCCCTAGCGCCTCCTGTGATGTCTATACCGCAGCCCTAGCATCTTCTGTGATATCTATATCGCAGCCCTTGCGTCTACTGTGATGTCTATACTGCAGCCCCATTGTCTCCTCTGATATCTACATCTCAGCCCTTGCGTCTCCTGTGATGTCTATATCGCCGCCCTTGCATCGCCTGTGATGTAAATACTGCAGCCCTTGTGTCTCCTGTGATGTCTATACTGCAGCCCCGGCATCTCCTGTGATGTCTATATCACAGCCCTTGCGTCTCCTGTGATGTCAATACTGCAGCCCCATTGTTTCCTGTGGTGTCTATATCGTATCCCTTGCGTCTCCTGTGATGTTTATACTGTAGCCCTTGCATCTCCTGTGATGTCTATATTGCAGCCCTTGCGTCTCCTGTGATGCATATTCCGCAACCCCAGCATCAGTGTCTCCTGTGATGTCTATACTGCAGCCCTTGCGTCTCCTGTGATGTCTGTACCGCAGCCTTTGCATCTCCTGTGATGTCTATACCCCAGGCCCAGCATCTTCTGTGATGTCTAGGCCACAGCTCTTTTCACCTGTGATGTATATACCGCAGCCCCAGAGTCTCTTGTGATGTCTATCCCACAGCCCCAGCACTTCCTGTAATGTCAGTACTGCAGCCCTTGCGTCTCCTGCGATGACTATATCGCAGCCCTTGCATGTCCTGTGATGTCTAGGCCACAGCCCTTGCATCTCCTGTGATGTACATAACACAGCCCTTGCGTCTCCTGTGATGTCTATACTGCAGCCCTTGCGTCTCCTGTGATGTCTATATTGCAGCCCTTGCGACTCCTGTGATGTCTATACTGCAGCCCTTGCGACTCCTGTGATGTATATGCAGCAGCCCCAGCGTCAGCATCTCCTGTGGTGTCTATACTGCAAACCTTGCGTCTCCTGTGATGTCTGTACCGCAGCCCTTGCGTCTCCTGTGATGTCTATACCACAGCCCCAGCATCTCCTGTGATGTCTAGGCCAGAGGCCTTGCGTCTCCTGTGATGTATATACCACAGATCCAGCATCTCCTGTGATGTTTACCGTATTTTTCAGACTATAAGATGCACCCCAAGTTTAGAGGTTGAAAATGGGTAAAAAAAAAAAGGAATTTTTCATCTGTCATCAGGATCAAGCATGTCGGGTACATCTTACAGCCTGAATGAAGCTTAATGGAGGGACGGCGGTGGAGCATAGTCACAGCAGGCAGGAACAGGGTCTCATTAACCTAGAGGGTTTAAACCGATGAATTTATTCAAGAACAAGAAATAATAAAGTATGGCCCCAACATGCTGCTGTTTATGGATCCCTATAATCTTTCAATGTCAGTTTTATTGATTAATATAATTTTTAACATATTTGTATTTTTTTTATTTTTCATTCTTATATAATTATTATGAATGTAATTCCAGAATATGATCTTTAAATTTTGACTGTGAGCCCTTGAGGGCAGGGTCCCCTCTCCTTCTGTACTTCTGTATGTCTTATATTGCTCATGTTTATTGTACTTGTCTATACTTACCCCTTTTCACATGTAAAGCGCCATGGAATAAATGGCACTATAAAAATGTATAATAATAATAATTGAAGGCAGAACGTGAGCAATGTATAGTCATGTTTCCACCACTAGAGGGGTCACTTTACAAAAGAAGAATCATTGGGATGACATTGGCATGACAATAATGAAAAAGGTGTAAATATTCTGTATAGAAAATAGCAAACTGGATATTACAGAATTAATATAATCCTTGTTATACCTCCAAAATCAACACGTTTTGTAGTATCAAAAACTCTGTTTCTGAGATATGGCCCTCTCTTCCCTGATTCTAAAACTAGTCTTGTTAGCCAACTAGGTGTTGACTTAAAGGGGTATTCCCATCTCCAAGATTCTATCCCAACATTTAGTACGTGCAATAATAATATCAAATACCTCCAATTACTAATATAGTATAGTTTTTCTGATTCATTGTGTCTATTTCCTCATGTGCAGGTGAAGCGCCCACCAGGGCTGTGGGGTACTCGGTACCAGGCAGTTCTTAAAGGGGAAGTGTCACGACAGCGGAGACCCAGTCCATGGCCCTGGGCGTCCAATGAAAATGAGGATAAGGGGATGATAAAGTTAGTTCGTGACTAGTGTTGAGCATTCCGATACCGCAAGTATTGGGTATCGGCTGATATTCACTGTATCGGAATTCCGATACTGAGTTTCGATAGTTTTAGCATATCGAATACCGGAATCGGAAGTTCCCATAATGCTATGAGCCAGTTTGATTTGATTCAGCCAATGACAATCCTCAGAAGTGTGGGCACATCCTGTTAGGCATGTAGGCATGTTAACTAGTGGCATGGCTGTGATTGGCTGCTGAAATGATGTCATGACCCTGCATAGTAATGCCTGCTCTGGCCTTGTGCTAATTGGTTAATTACTGATTGTGGCCTTTTGACGGCTGAAGCTAGCAGACATTTCATTTCATATATATTTAGCTCTGGTTGGGATAGCACGCGTGCGGGCTCACGCGTGCAACAGATATTAAGTGCAACGGGATCAAGTGTTTTGCAGTTAGACAATGCAGTTGGACAGGGCAGGAGACAGGTAAGGTGCATAAGTTTTTCATGCACGCATGCTTCTTGGTCAGTCGTACTACATTTGCATTGATCATATCAACCTGCTGCTTTTTTGTCTTCACCTCTGCTTTCTAACAACTCGCCTGCCCTTTTACACATTCTGTGCACTCTCTGCATATCCACCCCTCCCTTTTCCCCTCTCCCATGTATAACTCTGAGGCTCTATTGACATTTCTTACCCACACCAAACCATCCAAAACCACCATGCAGCACTCAAAACGTTCATACAAATCATCCCACCACCTGCTTTTTCTGTTTTTTCTCCTTTTAATAGTTGCAGGTGACATCTCCCCCAACCCTGGGCCTCCCTCCACCAGCATACGTTACTCTCCTCCATCTGCATATAGAAACCCTGCTAATCTTATTAACATTCAGTGCATGCCTTCTCCTCTCACTTTCCAATGTGCTCTCTGGAATGCACGGTCTGTGTGTAACAAACTGACTTACATTCACGATCTTTTTCTCTCTAATTCCCTTAACCTTCTGGCTATTACAGAAACCTGGATCCAGCATTCAGACACCACCGCTGCTGCCGCTCTCTCGTTTGGTGGGCTAAAATTTTCACATACCCCCAGACCTGAGAACAGACAGGGTGGAGGTGTTGGTTTGCTCCTTTCATCACAATGTGCTTTCCAGGTCATCCCCCCGGTTCCCTCACTTACATTTCCTTCCTTTGAAGTCCACGCCGTCAGACTCTTTAAGCCCTTCTCCTTACGAGTGGCGGTCGTTTATCGCCCTCCAGGCTCCTCCCGCCAGTTTCTAGACCACTTCACCACCTGGCTTACTCACTTTCTGTCCTGTGACATCCCCACCCTCATCATGGGAGACTTTAACATCCCCATCAATGATCCGCTCTCCCAGTCTGCCTCTCATCTTCTTTCTCTAACTTCTTCATTCGGCCTCTCACAGTTTACTAATTCTCCTACACATGAGGACGGGAATACTCTGGACCTGGTTTTCTCCCGTCCCGGCTCGCTGCACGACTTTACTAATTCACCCCTCCCGCTCTCGGACCACAACCTTCTTTCCTTCTCTGTCAAGAATTGTCTCCTCACCCGGAACACCCCCACTTACCACACTTATCGGAATACACGTACCATTAATACCCAACAGCTTAGGGACAATCTCCACACATCTTTAGCCCCCATCTCCACCCTCTCCTGTCCAGACATAGCATTGTCACACTTCAATAATACACTGAAGAATGCCCTACATGAAGCAGCACCTTCTATACGCAGAAAGACCCGACACAGACAACGGCAGCCCTGGCACACAACGCAAACACGCTTTCTTCAGCGCTGCTCGAGGTGTGCAGAGCGGCAGTGTAGAAAATCTCTCTTAGCAGAAGACTTCATCCACTATAAGTTCATGCTCAAAACCTATAACTCTGCCCTTCATCTGGCCAAACAATCCTACTTCACCACCCTCATCACCTCACTATCCAACAACCCAAGACGACTTTTTGAAACCTTAAACTCCCTCCTGAAACCTAAAGTACAGGCCCCCATCACCAACCTCAGCGGTGAGGATCTGGCCACTTATTTCCTAGAAAAAAATCAACCACATCCATCAGGATATCTCAGCCCTATCTCCTCAGTGCCTGGATCCCCTTCCCTGCCGCACCTCAAGCTCACTAGACATCTTTGAGCCTGTTTCAGAAGAAGAAGTTTCCAAGCTCCTCGCTTCTGCTCGGCCTACAACCTGCAACAGTGACCCTATTCCTTCACAGCTCCTGCAGTCTCTCTCACCAGTGGTCACCACTCACCTGACTAAAATATTTAACCTCTCTCTTTCTTCAGGTATATTTCCCTCCTCATTTAAACATGCCATCATAACCCCTTTACTTAAAAAGCCATCCCTGGACCAGAACTGCACTGCTAACTACAGACCTGTCTCTAACCTTCCCTTCATCTCTAAACTCCTGGAACGCCTGGTCCACTCCCGTCTAATCCGCTATCTCTCGGATAACTCTCTTCTCGACCCCTTACAATCTGGTTTCCGCTCTTTACACTCTACTGAAACTGCCCTCACTAAAGTCTCTAATGATTTAATAACAGCTAAATCGAAAGGTCATTGCTCCCTGCTGATTCTCCTGGATCTCTCTGCCGCATTTGACACTGTGGATCACCAGCTCCTCCTCACTATGCTCCGCTCTATAGGCCTCAAGGACACGGCCCTCTCCTGGTTCTCCTCCTACCTCTCTGACCGCTCCTTCACTGTATCTTTTTCCGGCTCCTCTTCCTCTTCTCGTCCCCTTACTATCGGGGTCCCGCAGGGCTCAGTCCTAGGCCCTCCTCTTCTCTTTATACACTGCCCCTATTGGACAAACAATCAGCAGATTTGGGTTCCAGTATCATCTCTATGCTGATGACACCCAATTATACACTTCTTCCCCTGACATCACCCCTACCCTAATTCAAAATACCAAGGATTGTCTGTCTGCTGTCTCTAGCATCATGTCCTCCCTCTATCTGAAACTAAATCTCTCTAAAACTGAACTTCTTGTGTTTCTCCCCTCTACTAACCTCACTCTACCTAACATCGAAATAACCCTGGAGGGTTCAACCATAACTCCATGCCCGCTGTCTTGGGGTCATATTCGACACTGAACTTTCCTTTACTCCGTACATCCGATCACTCAGTCGCTCTTGTCACCTGCATCTTAAAAACATCTCCAGAATCCGACCTTTTCTCACCTTTGAAACTGCTAAGACTCTTACTGTCGCTCTTATTCATTCTCGCCTGGACTACTGCAACTCTCTTCTGATCGGTCTCCCTCTTACCAAACTTTCTCCTCTCCAATCCATCTTGAATGCGGCAGCCAGGGTCATATTTCTGTCCAGCCGCTTCACCGATGCCTCCATCTTGTGCCAGTCATTACACTGGCTACCTATTCGCTACAGGGTCCAGTATAAACTCATCTCTCTCACCCACAAAGCTCTCCACTGTTCTGCACCGCCTTATATCTCCTCTCTCATCTCTGTCTATCGCCCTTCACGTGCCCTCCGTTCTACAAATGACCTAAGACTAACATCCCCCGTAATCCGAACCTCGCACCTCCGCCTCCAAGACTTCTCTCGTGCTGCTCCAGCTCTCTGGAATGCACTTCCCCAGGCGATCAGACTGATACCTAGCCCTGACCTATTCAAGCGCGCTTTGAAAACCCATCTCTTCAAACAAGCCTACCACATCAACTACCCAGCAAGCTAACTTTGCCCTGTTCCCTCCTTCCAAATATTATTCTGAATCTGCACCCTACTATTCATCTGTCTCCACACCCTTCATGCACATGATAACTGCACTTGATACTTGTCTATTGCACTTAAACACACGGGCTGATGACCAGATCATGCAGCTTTATATGAAAATCCCTATTATAATTGCCAGACCTGAATTAACAAGCATTTTTCACCTACTGTGTCCCCCCATTTCCTTGTAGATTGTAAGCTTGCGAGCAGGGACCTCACTCCTAATGTCACTGTTTGAATTGTCTTAACTTGTATTGAATTTATTGTCTGTACATGTCCCCGCTTAATTGTAAAGTGCTGCGGAATATGTTGGCGCTATATAAATAAAAATTATTATTAATTATTATTATGATGCACTATAAAAGCCGCCGCCATTTCTGGTTCACTCTGCTGTGAATTCAGTTAGGGGCAGGCTGCTGTTCAAGACTGTGAGGGACAGTTAGAGATAGCGATTTTCACAATCATAGTGTGCTTTACCCAGGCTACATAATCCACCACTGTAGCTTTCTTTTGCCTTGCAGCAGTGTTCACAGCTGTCTGCAAGGTCTGTGTGAGTGCAGCTAACGCTGAGTAGTGTGTCCTGCAGCCACGTCTGGCTGTAGGACAATCAGCGTGTCACTGCCTCATACATATTTTTCTTTTTTTGCTGCTCATTTTTCATTCTCCTATTAGTGTGCACTGTGCAACCATCTGTATCCATATACGTTGGTTGCAAACACTATAGGAGTAGACAGCAGACCCTCTCTGCAGCCTTTCAGTGCTAATGCCCAGTTTGCTGCACTGTTCATGGCTGTCTGAGAGGTCTCTGACTGTGTGTGAATGCAGCTCATGCTGAGTAGTGTGTCCTTCAGCTACGTCTGGTTGTAGGCCGCTCAGCGTGCGTCACTGCCTCACACATATTTTTCTTTTATTGCAGCTCATTTTTTATTCTCCTATTAGTGTGCATCTATCCGTATCCATATACGGTGGTTGCAAACACTATAGGAGTAGACAGCGGACCCTCTCTGCAGCCTTTCAGTGCTAGTGCCCATTTATCTGCACTGTTCACGGCTGTCTGAGAGGTCTCTGACTGTGTGTGAGTGCAGCTCATGCTGAGTAGTGTGTCCTTCAGCTACGTCTGGTTGTAGGCCGCTCAGCGTGCGTCACTGCCTCACACATATTTTTCTTTTATTGCAGCTCATTTTTTATTCTCCTATTACTGTGCATCCATCCGTATCCATCTACATTGGTTGGTTGCAAACACTATATAGGAGTAGATAGAGGAGCCTTTTTTCTGGCTTGTGCCCTTCAGCTGCTGCCAGATTAGTATTACCCTATTTTTTGGAGCCTCATCTTTTGCATTGTAGGTTACCTTCCTGCATTGTAATAGCTCCAAAAAGTTAGTGATACTATCGCTTTCAAATCTTTGGTCACATCCTTTTAGTTTTTTTTCAAAAAACAAAAACAAAATAAAGTTCACCAAACACTCCATTTCACATTTGTGTAGGCCACATTAGCTCCTATTAAAGTGTAGTCCACACACTCACTTCATAAAATTAGTGTTTCTTATACCTGTTATCAGCTGTTCAGGAATAAGCACACTAAGCCCCCCCTCTGTATTTTTCTGCCTATCTTTATCAATCTACCAAGATGAAGAAGGCAGGGAGTAAGGCACGTGGGCGTGGAGTTTCAGCAGGGAGAGGAGGTGGGTATTCTGTGCCTGCTGCGGGCACCAGTGAGTCAGCATCCCCCAGTTTTAGCAGACAACAGTCCTTTATGCGCAGCTTTGTAGGACCTCGCCGTACCCCACTGCTGCGGGAGGAACAAATTGAAGCCGTTGTCAGATGGATGGCAGCTAATGCATCGACTTCAATGACTTCCACGTCCTCTCAGGGCCAGAGCACTGAAGAGCAACCATCTGTCTCTTCACCACCTGCCAAAGTGCCCAGGCAGTCAGAGAGCCCTGGACAGGAGCCATCACAGTCTCTACTTCTGTTCTCGGAATCTGTTGGCTTGGAAAGAGGGGGCCAGCCAAGCAGCATTCAAGAATGTGAAGAAGAGGGAGTATGCAGTGATGCGCAACTTCTTTGTCCCTCTGAATCTGAAGAGGCGGGTGGGCTAGTGCCTATGGTCAGCACGCATCAGATGATGACGAGACTCAGGTGCCACTTTCTGTTGCGTTCAGTGCTGGCGAGACAACCCAGGAGAAGCAGATGATTGAAGAGGGGAGTGTAGATGATGAGGTCCTTGACCCATCATGGAGTGAGGAACAGGAAGGTGGTGGGAGCAGCTATGAGGAAGAGATTCCCTGAACGGCCAAAACAGGAGGGAGAGGGAGGGGGCAGACTTGGTTGCCTGTAGCCTCCTCTTCGGCACCCGTTAGGAGCATTCCTCTTTCAAAAGGCAAAACGGGCGCTCCCAAGACTTGCAGTGCATGGTCCTTTTTTGACACAGTTGCAGATGACATTTGCTTTGTCAAATGCAAGCTGTGTCATCAGAAAGTCAAAAGAGGGAAAAATGTCAGCAACCTCAATACCACAAATATGTGGAAACATGTGCGGACCAACCACGAGGTGAAGTTACACAGACGCACTGAAGACGTAGGCCAATGTACAGCACCACCTACCACCTCTTCAGCTCGTGTTGGGGCCTCTTCCTCCAGCTCACACACAGCTGGTTCGGCTTCCTCACAGGATCGCCAAGGAAGAACCTCTGGCACTGTTGTCCGGAGACCCAGTGACATTGCACCCACAGCACCACGTTCCCAGTCATCCTCACGCTCCCAGGCCACTCTACAGCCATCGGTAGCACAGGCATGGGATAAAAGGCGGCCATACTTGGCAAACCATCTCCGAGCACAGACTCTGAGTGCTGGCATTGCCAAACTACTGGCCCTTGAAATGCTCTTATTCAGGCTGGTGGAGACTGACACCTTCTGGAACTTCATGGCATTGGCAGTCCCACAATACACCGTGCCCAGCCGCTTTTATTTCAGCAGGCAAGTCATCCCTGCCCTGCAAAAACATGTGGAGGGAAAAATAAAACATGCGCTACTAAACACCGTCAGTAGCAAGGTCCAGCGTTGGACTGGAACACCTTGGGCCCACCAGAGAAAATCATTCTTGGGGCCCACTATGTAGCTACATAGAGATAAATACAAGACCGCCAATTGTGCGGTAAAACACGCTAATATCAGGGTATAATATAAGGTAGTACAAATCTTAATTATGTAGCAGGAGTTGGGGTAGCCCCCCTCATAGAATATAAAGCAGCCCCCTCATATAGTATATTGCAGCCCCCTCATAGAATATAATGCAGCCATCTCATAGACTATAGCCCTCTCATAGGGTATAATGCTGCCCCCCTCATAGGGTATAATGCTATATAGATATAGAGTTAGATGTAGAAATAGAGAGATAGAGATAGATAATGGATAGATAGAGATAGATAGAGAGAAAGAGATAGATAGATATACAAAAAAAAATATATCTTTATATAGATAGCTAGATATAGAGATAATAGATAGCTATAGAGATAAATATAGAGATAGATAGCTATAGAGATAGATAGAGGTAGATAGATATAGAGATAGATTTAGAGATAGATATAAAGATAGAGAGAGAGACATATAGATAGAGAGAGAGATATAGAGAGAGATAGATATAGAGATAATAGATAGATTTAGAGATAGATAGATATAGAGAGACATAGAGATAGACGTAGAGATAGATAATGGATAGATAAATAGAGATAGATAGATATAGAGTTAGATAGATATAGATAATAGATATAGATATAGAGATTGATAGATATAGATAGAAAGATAGATATAGAGATAGATATAGATAGAAAGATAGATATAGAGATAGATATACATAGATATAGATTGATAGATATAGATAGAGCGATAGATATAGAGAGATAGATTGAGAGATAGATATAGAGATAGTTAATGCAAAGATAAATAGATAGATATAGATAATAGACAGATAGATAGATAATAGATATAGAGATAGATATAGATAATAGAGATAGATAGATAATAGAGATAATAGATAGATATAGCGATAGAGAGAGATAGATATAGATAATACATAGAGATAGATAATAGATATAGAGATAAAAGATAGATAGATATAGATAATAGAGAGATAGAGAGAGATATATATATATAGAGATAGATATTTAGATAGAGAGAGAGAGAGAGAGAGATAAAAAAAACAAACCACAATACTCACCTCTCCTCCTCGCTCCCACGCTGATTCCGGCAGCCGGCTTCAGTGTCAAGAGGGAGCACTCTGCCAGACACACAGCGGGTGCGCGATGTAGTGACGTCATAGCGCACTGGCTGTGAGTCAGGAGCAGAGGGGACTGAGGGCGGCGCCGGCCCTGATGCAGAGCGGCTTACTGGGCTGGGGGCGGGGCCTCTGGGGGTGGAGACTGTGAAATGATATTCACTGCTTCGCAATGAATATTCATTTCTCTTTAGCAGCGGGGACAGGGGCTCCTCCCTCCTGTCACCCGCTGCTGCTCCACTGGCAAGGGCCCCCATAGCAGTTGCATGGTGTGTGACACACCGTTGGCTGGGGGCCCCTGGAGCAGCGGGGGCCCTAGGCAACTGCTGGCCCTGTATGCCAGCAGGTGCCAGGGCCCACCAGATGCCAGGGCCCACCAGAGAATCCTCCAGTTCTCCGGTGGGCCAGTCCGACGCTGGCAAGGTCCACCTGACCACCGATGCGTGGACCAGTAACCATGGACAGGGACGATACCTTTCCCTCACTGCCCATTGGGTCAATGTTGTGGAGCCGGGTACAGATCTGGAGAGTGGCGCTGTACGTGTTCTGCCAACTCCACGGATTGCAGGAATACAGTCTCTACACCTTGACTCCTCCTCCTACTCAAGTTCCTCAGAAACAGCGCTGCAGGAGCCTGTTATGATCGATATGAGCACAGCCGTGGCCAAACGTTAACAGGCCGTACTCTAATTAATTTCTTTGGGGAATCGAAGCCACACAGCGCAGGAGCTCTGGAATGCCATCAAGCAGGAGAGTGACATGTGGTTTGTGCCAGCGAATCTCCAGCCGGGCTAGGTAGTGTGTGACAATGGCCGAAATCTGGTGGCAGCTCTGGACCTAGGCAACCTCACTCACATCCCATGTCTGGCACATGTGCTGAACTTGGTCGTGCAGAGCTTTCTGAGGGACTATCCGGATCTTGATGCACTGCTGCACAAGGTCCGCATAGAGTGCGCTCACTTGCGGCGTTCCAGCACGGCAAGATCACGCCTTGCTGCTCTGCAGCGCCGATTACGCCTTCTGGAACATCGCATCATATGTGACCTACCCACCAGGTGGAATTCAACGTTACATATGTTGGAGCGGTTGTGTGAGCAGCAGGCAGCAATCATGGAGTACCAGCTGCATCAGGCGCAAACAAGTCGCACTGTGCGCCGGTCACACTTCAGCACCACTGAGTGGGCCTCTATGAAGGACATCTGCCTCGTTTTGCGTGCCTTCGATGATTCCACGCAGATGGCGAGTGCAGATGATGCACTAGTCAGCATGACTGTCCCCCTTATCTGCCTGCTTCAAAAAACACTGCAAGCACTAAGGGAGGAGGTTTTGGAAGAGGTGGAGGATGAGGAGTCACAAATGCCATCTGCTTCTGGACAGTCTGCGCTACGTGGTTCCTCACAAAGGCCTAGGCAGGGGACACTTTGTGAGGAGGATGAGGAGGAGTCAATGGAGGAGGAAGACATCTCTCCAGAGGAGGGAGGTACACAATGCTCTAGTCAGTATGTACAGCGAGGGTGGGGTGATGCAGAGCAGGCAGAGATGACGACTCAAGCAGGGGACAGCGTTTCTTTGGCATGTGGGAGTCTGCAGCACATGGTTGATTTCATGCTGCAGTGCCTGAGAAATGACCGCCGCATCGCCCACATTCTCAACACGACTGATTATTGGATGTACACCCTCCTAAATCCTCGCTACCGGGACAACTTACAAAGCCTCATATCACTGTTGAACCGGGAGCGTAAACTGCGGGAGTACCAAGAAACACTGGTGCAGTCCATCATGTTCTCCATTCCACCCGACAGCAGTGCTGCTAGTGCTTTACAAAGCAGCTCTGTGCGTCGAGGCAGTGGAGGAAGCTCGGCACAAAGAGAGAGCAGAGGCAGCGCCTCAGCACAAGGCAAGACCACTATGGCCCAAACGTGGCAAAGTTTTGTTTGTCCGCCACAAATGTCTACACCATCACAGACGGCTCCAGTCAGCAGGAGGCAACGTTTCCGTCAGATGGTGACAGACTACATGTCTTGCCCTGTCAGTGTGCTCCCAGACGGCTCTTCCCCCTTCAAGTTATGGGTCTCTAAGCTGGATACATGGCCAGAGCTTAGCCAGTATGCATTGGAGGTGCTGGCTTGCCCTGCTGCCAGTGTATTATCGGAACGCGTCTTTAGTGCCGCAGGTGGTGTACTAACAGACCGTCGCACGTGACTATCCTCCGATAACATTGACCAGCTTACTTTTCTGAAAATGAACAAGGCCTGGATCTCGCCAGAATTTGCCAGTCCTCTTCCATAATAAATAATTGGTTGGCAACAGTATCCAGGTCTCCTGTTGTGTTCATGTTTCTACCACCTGAACTGTAATCCCTGGGCTTCAACACAGCCAGTTGTCGCTCAGAAGTGCCGTCTGCACAGAGAAAAACACTAGCTCCTGTGTTAGTGGGGTTCAGTAACGCCATCTGCTCCCCTGCTGTGTGGACGGCAAAGTCTCCTGCTCCCTCCACAATCGAACTACTACTGATTTTTAACCTTGCTCCACTATGGCCTCCGGCTCCACTGTCTCTAGTATTTCCCCTGGCCTCCAACCCCGCCAGTTGCTGCTCTGAAGTGGCGTCTGCACAATCCACACTTGTTCCTGTGTTACTGGGGCTCAGTCACGTCAGTTGATCCCCTGATGTGTGTCCGGCAATGTCTCCTGCTCTGTCCACATTCCCATTACTAGTAGTGGGAATGTGGACAGAGCAGGAGACCTTGCCGGACACACATCAGGGGATCAACTGACGTGACTGAGCCCCAGTAACACAGGAACAAGTGTGGATTGTGCAGACGCCACTTCAGAGCAGCAACTGGCGGGGTTGGAGGCCAAGGGGAAATACTAGAGACAGTGGAGCCAGAGGCCATAGTGGAGCATGGTTAAAATTAGTAATAGTCTACAACCTCTATCAAACTTGCTGCAAGTTGGCCTCCGCCTGCTGCATGATTGATCCTGGGCTTCAACACAGCCAGTTGTTGCTCGGAAGTGCTGTCCGCACAGAGAAAAACACTAGCTCCTGTGTTAGTGGGGTTCAGTAACGTCTGCTGTTCCCCTGATGTGTGGACGACAAAGTCTCCTGCTGCCTCCACATTCAAAAACCATCAGGCCTCAGCCTGCTCAATGCTTGATCCTGGGCTCCAACAACGCCAGTTGGTGTTCAGAAGTGCCGTCTTCACAGAGAAAAACACACTAGCTTCTGTGTTAGTGGGGTTCAGTAACGTCAGCTGTTCTCCTGCTGTGTGGACGATAAAGTCTCCTGCTGCCTCCAAAATCACACTACATCTTACTTTCTACTCACTCCAAGTAGGCCTCAGCCTGCTCAATGATAGATCCTGGGCTTCAACACAGCCAGTTGTTGCATCGAAGTGCTGTCCGCACAGAGAGAAACACTAGCTCCTGTGTCAGTGGGGTTCAGTAACTCCAGCTGCTCCCCTGCTGTGTGGATGGCAAAGTCTCCTGCTGCCTACACAGTCACACTACTACTGATTTTTAACCGCGCTCCACTTAGGCCTCTGGCTCCACTGTCTCTAGTATTTTCCCTTTCCTCCATCCTCACCAGTTGCTGATCTGAAGTGGCGTCTGCACAATCCACACTTGTTCCTGTGTTACTGGGGCTCAGTCACGTCAGTTGATCCCCTGATGTGTGTCCGGCAAGGTCTCCTGCTCTGTCCACATTCCCATTACTAGTAGTGGGAATGTGGACAGAGCAGGAGACCTTGCCGGACACACATCAGGGGATCAACTGACGTGACTGAGCCCCTGTAACCCAGGAACAAGTGTGGATTGTGCAGACGCCACTTCAGAGCAGCAACTGGCGGGGTTGGAGGCCAGGGGAAATACTAGAGACAGTAGAGCCAGAGACCTAAGTGGAGCACGGTAACAATTAATAGTAGTATACAACTGATATAAAACTTGCTTCAAGTAGGCCTCAGCCTGCTCCAAGATTGATCCTGGGATTCAACACAGCCAGTTGTTGCTCGGAAGTGCCGTCTGCACAGAGAAAAACACATGCTCCAGTGTTAGTGGGGTTCAGTAACGCCAGCTGCTCCCCTGCTGTGTGGACGACAAAGTCTCCTGCTGCCTCCAAAATCACGCTACATCTTATTTACTACTCGCTCCAAGTAGGCCTCAGCCTGCTGCATGATTTACCCTGGGCTCCATCATCGTCAGTTGCTGCTCAGAAGTGTCTTTGGCACGGGTACTCCCTCCTGCCCAGTCTGGTTTCAGCACGCATGCTGTTTCCAGGTAGTGTCAACGTCACTTTGCCACCAAAACGTTGTCCAGTCGTGTTGCGGTCGGGTTAGCTGAGTCTATGGTGCCTGCAGTTTAGGTGCTTCCTATGTGGGCTACGGGTTCTGGTAATAAAGGCTGGTTCCGTAGTGCCAATAGGACAAGCACCCCCTGTAGGACTGTGTGTTTCGGTAACTGCGGCCAGCTTGCGGCCTTGCAACGTTGTTTTTCAGGGGTAGCTTCTGCTACCCATCCGGGTTCCAGTACCGTCAGCTGGTTCTCGGCAGTGCCTTTGGCCTAGGTGCCTCCTTCTCGGTATCCGAGTTCCAGCAACGTCTGCTGGTCCTTGGTAGTGCTTTATAGCACAGGTACCTCCTGCTTAGTAACCGGGTTCCAGCACCACCAGCTGGTCCAGGGTTGTGCCATTGGCTCTTGTTCCTTCTGCTGCCACTCTGGGTACCAGCACCGTCAGCTGGTTCTCGGTAGTTCCATTGACTCTTGTAGCTTCTGTTACCCATCCGGGTTCCAGCACCGTCAGCTGGTTCTCGGCAGTGCCTTTGGCCTAGGTGCCTCCTTCTCGGTATCCGAGTTCCAGCAACGTCTGCTGTTCCTTGGTAGTGCTTTGTAGGAGAGGTACCTCCTGCTTAGTAACCATGTTCCAGCACCGTCAGCTGGTCCACGGTTGTGCCATTGTCTCTTGTTCCTTCTGCTGCCCCTCCGGGTTCCAGCACCGTCAGCTGGTCCTCGCTAGTTCCATTTGCTCTTGTTCCTTCTGCTACCCATCCGGGTTCCAGTACCGTCAGCTGGTTCTCGGCAGTGCCTTTGGCCTAGGTGCCTCCTCGGTATCCGAGTTCCAGCAACATCTGCTGGTCCTTGGTAGTGCTTTATAGTAACCGGGTTCCAGCACCGTCAGCTGGTCCACGGTTGTGCCATTGGCTCTTGTTCCTTCTGATGCCCATCCGGGTTCCAGTACCATCAGCTGGTTCTCAGCAGTTCCTCAGCCTTCTTGTACCTTCTGCTACTTTTCAAAGTTCACGCTTGTGGAAATGGATTTTGGTTCTCACTCTGGATCTCCCTGACGACGACCCTGAAGACGACGACCCTGAAGACCACACCGAAGAAGACCAAAAAGATGACCCTGAAGAAGATGACCAAGAGGACAAAGAACATGAAGACAACCACCAAGATGCAGAACAACAAGAGACAGAAGACCAAGAAGCAGAAGAACAAAAAGCAGAAGGACCAAAAGCAGAAGAACATTAAGCATAAGACTAAAAATCAGAGCAAAAGATATCTAAATTCTAAGCAGAAGAAGACTAAGCAGTGTATGGGGGTGAGTCCGTTCCTCCTCGTGGTGCCCCTGGAAAATGCCTGCTGCTGCAGGCCAAACTGAACGCGGACAAATCCTGTTGTAAATCTTTTGTGACAGGCAGAATGGAAGGTGTAATCTTCAAACTTTTATAGATGACAACTACAGGAATGCCTGTCACAAATAAGAATATGATGATGAAGAAGAAGAAGAATAGGAAGAAGATGAAGTAGAATATGAAGAAGAATAATAGTTGAATAAGAAGAATATGAAGAATGTAAAAGAAAAGAATAATAGGAAGAAGGTGAAGAAGAAGTTGATGAAAAAGATGCTGCTGCTGAGGATGATGAAGGAGAAAATGTTGGAGAAGTAAAAGAGAAGGTGAAGAGCATGGAAGTAGTGAAACATACATATCTAACAAAATATACAAAAGGTTAACATAGTCAATATCTTTGTAACGCCGAACATCTTTAAAAAAAAAAAATTATTCCTGCTATTCCATTTGATTGGGCTAAACCTCTATGCCTTTAATGTCTCCTCCACCTCCCCCAATACATTCTACTTTATTCTTAGTTGTTTTTCTTCATGTAGAATTAAACTACAAGGAAAGAGAGGTTTTTTTTTTAATTCCGATATTTCTGTTCCATTGACTTGAATGGGACTTCCGGGATCGGAATCGGCGATACCCGATACTTTTTTGATATCGGCCGATCCAATCCGATCCGATATTTTTCAATATCGGGTGGTATCGCTCAACACTATTCGTGACGCCACCTATGGTACTCTGCAAGTAAAGGTGTTAGCAGACACTGAAGATTCAGTCCACTGGGGTAGATGTTAATGCAGCAGAGTTGGTTCCGCTCTCCACCGGCAGAGCTATTCCCCAGGGCAGGTTATGGTCTAAGGGATGGTGATGATGGTGGTTGTAGTGCAGGGCAATTGACGCAGCAATAAATTGGAGGACACAGCAAAGTGCAGTCTTCACAAGTTTTACTCACAGTTCAGATGGTACAAACCCCAGCCAGGGTGCTGTGTGTTGTGAATTCCCTGGCTCAGACTTGTGAGCCGAAGCTCCCACTGCTCCCTCCGGTTGTTACTGGAGGTAGTGGAGCTGGCCAGATTGACAGATCTGCCACCTGACGATGATGATGACGATTGGAGATCTGGGGTTACGGATTGGAGTATTTAAGTTTGCAGACTTCATGCAATCCCTGCTGGTGATTGCTTTCCTGTGCATTCAGAGGTCTGATGTCTCCTGCCCTATTCCTGCATTGTTCAGCTAAGTGCTCATTTGCTAATCCTTTACATCTTATCTGGTTTGGTCTATCTCTGCTTGTTGTGCGGGTTCAGCTTGCTCCTGCTGGGGGTTGTGCTGGACCACCGCTACATATGTTACTGCTTGTGTCAGTTTGTTCAGTCTCCTGTTATATTGGTCTCTTTTGCTTTTCTTCCAGTTAATACCAGAGTGCTCATATAGTGGGGGCGAAGTCGTGTGACTTCAGTGTTTTTTTGTACATCAAATGTGTTGGCTTTTTCAGGGTTTTTTGCGTGATTGCAGACAGTGTCTTTTCTTTCCTATTCTGTCTAGTCAGTTTGGGCCCCATCATTGCTATTTTTCTGCCTGCGTTTGTGTTTCATCATGTCTCACCAACAATATATGTTTGGGGGCCATCTATTCCTTTGGGGTCTGCTCCGGGGCAGTTTAGATTTCACCTTTCTTGCTTTAGGCTTAGTTAGCTCTCCGGCTGTGCTGAGGCGTCTAGGGCATCATAGGTACGCTCCACGGCTACTGCTAGTTGTGTGGATAGGATCAGTGGTCTGCAATCCGCTTAGTTACCAACCTCTCTGGTTTTCTGGTGGCTTAGCCTGTTCCTGCCATCCTCCTTGGTGACCCATTCATAACAGCTGTGTCCTCAGGGATAGTGGGCCAGACAGCTCTCAGGTAGCTTGGGGTGCTTGTTGCCAGGGCTCCCTTAGATGTTCCTTTCCTGACCGTCTCACTACACTGGCTACCGCCTCTCCTGCCCTGCGTCTTCATATGCAGTGTCCCGAGCCAGCAGACTCGGATCTTGTCGGGCGACGTTGGTCAGGCCCCTGGATCCTATGCATCTGCCTTTTTAGCAAATATGTATGGATGTGGCTACAGCACCTGCGAGTACTGCAGCCTCCGGTTTCTTAGCTGAGTCCTTAGTTTCTCCACTATTTTGGGGTTGGTCCCCTTACTGCGACCTGGTCCCTCCACAGACCACGCCGATGGATACAGGCCCCACGGATGGATTCCTCACTATCTGTGCCCCCTGAGACATCTTCCTCTCTACTACTGGAGCCTTTCTGTCTCTCTTGCTTCTTTTTCTGTAGTCTGGGGACAAGCTGCACTCAGCTTCAGCCCCCCTGCTAGACTGTCCCTCTAGTCTAACAGCTCTCTGCTTACCACACTCTGACTCCTCCCCCTCTAACTTCCTCCACCCACACCCTCTACTTAACTCCCCCCTGGCCAGATGAGGAATAGTGTTGGATGATGGGTGTGAGAGTCCTGGCAGTGCCGCTTCCTTACCTGAGAGCAGAGTACCACACCTCTGGATGAGTGCAGTACCCTGTGGCGACTAAGACGGCAGGGGCACCACACAGGCATTGGAGGACCTTAGGAGATCATCAGTTTGGGTTATCTGTGGACAGGTGAGGATCACTTTTGTTTTTTTTAAATTTTTATTTGGATCTTAATAAATGTGTAAACGAGGGTTGGGGAGTGTTTTTTCGAATATAGGACTTTTTTTAACTTAAACTTACAGGGTTAGTAATGGGGGTGTCTTATTGACACCTCTCCATTACTTATCCCTGGGCTTAACATCATGGAACATAAAACAGTTGACATCAACCCCAAAACCATTACCCACTTGCCAACGCATCAGAGCAAGTGAGAAGAGCCAAGGCTAAGCGCCAGAATTGGCGCATCTAAAGGATGCGCCATTTCTGTGGTGGCTAAGGGCTGCTGTTATTAGCCAGGGATAGGTGTCAATATCCATGGCTCCTCCTCAACCTATTAATATCAGCCCGCAGCTGTCTGTTTAGCTTTTGCTGGTTATTAAAATTAGGGGGACCCCACATGATTTTTTTTTGGAGGGAATACCCCCTTTTTTAATAACAGTAAAGGATAAACAGACAGCTGTCAGCTATCATTAATAAGCTGGGAAGATTCATGGATAGTGGCCCCTTTTCGAATAATGATACCAGCTCCCAGCTGTCTGCTTTCCCTCAGCTGGTTAAGAAAAATGAGGGGGACCCACACCATTTTTTTCTATTTTTTTTTATTAATTACCTAAATACATGTACAGTAAGCTACACACGCAAAGCACTGATTTTATATCTCACTGACCTTTCTATCTTTGTCTGTATTTAAGATATTTTATTGTTTGAAAACTAGCTTTAAAATGACAGAGATAACTACTGTATGTAAAAGCTGATGTTAAAAATTCATTGCATACAGATGTCCTATGGATGTGACAGATGGTAGGTGAGAAAAATCACATTGGACTTCCATGTCTCTCGTCCTACTTTTCACGAGCAACAGACTGACTTTATTTACGCTGATGAGTGTGAGCACTAAGGCTATGGTATAAATTTGTTTGTTGCAGCAATCGCATGTTTTGCAGCAGCTGTATGTGCATAGTACCAGCTGTCAGTCAATCAGTGATGTCTTCTGGCAGTCTGTTTCTGCAGGAAGAGACAAGTATATAGCGCTGCTTATGTCTCCTGACATCAGAATGTAACGTAAACACAGTCATGATATACAGACTACACTGACACAAGTCCATGGAATGTGATTGCACACTACTGTAAACACGTGGTCAAAATTGTTGGTACCCCTCATTTAATGACAGAAAAACCCACAATGGTGACAGAAATAACTTGAATATGACAAAAGTAATATTAAAAATATATGAAAATGAACAAATGAAAGTAAGACATTGCTTTTCAACCATGCTTCCGCAGAATTTAAAAAAAAAAATAAAACTCATGAATTTGAATCCTACAGAAAAACCACAGTCAAAGTTCAACAAAATATATAAAAAATAGAAAAATATTTTATTGCCAAAAAATATTAACATATACTACTCAACAGACTCAGACAAAAAGCATATACAGAGCTCATGTATGAAGGACATCAACCACTGTTATAACAGAGAGGGCATGTCTAATGTACAGTATCTTCACAAAAAATTGCACATGAGAAGTTAATCAAATAGTATATGTGCCAAAAAGTGCATAGTGCGGGTAAAGTGCAATAGAAATGGACGAAACCCTCAATTGTACTAGATATATGGAACACAAGTGTGGACAAGGTATAAAGGAGTCATCCATTAAGGGATACACGTCTTACCCATTAATATCTGCCAGTGTATGTTTCCAGAAACAGCCTTGACGTGCGTTTCATGTGGGCTTCCTCGGGGGGCTGTGCCTGTGTGTATTCACTAAGTGCCTTTATACCGATGTAACAGCTGTTTTCTATCATCAGAGCCATTACCGGTGCAAACGTGATGCGTCGCAGGTCCGTACCGTGCATCTCCCCCAGCCACTCACGTGACCAGGCGGGTAGAGGGAAGTCCCTCATGATGTCAGAAAACCCGCCGTGTCACTTCTGGAGGCTGGGAGGAATACACCAGGGATCCTGCCGCAGCTGGCATGCGCGCACACTGAATCCGCCATCTTTAAAGAGGGCACAAGAATGGGCAAAGAAAATAGAGCAACGGTAGTATATAGTGTACAAAAATGAATTAGGCCTGGACAAAAATGATGGTACCCTTAACTTAATATTTTGTTGTACAACCTTTTGAGGCAATCACTGCAATCAAACGATTCCTGTAACTGTCAATGAGACTTCTGCACCTCTCGACAGGTATTTTGGCCCACTCCTCAAGAGCAAACTGCTCCAGTTGTCCTAGTGTCTGAAGGTTGCCTTTTTCAGAAGGCATGTTTCAGCTCTTTCCAAAGATGCTCAATAGGATTTAGATCAGGGCTCATAAAAGGCCACTTCAGAATATTCCAATGTTTTCTCCTTAGCCATTCTTGGGTGTTTTTAGCTGTGTGTTTTGGATTATTATCTTTTTTGCAAGACCCATGACCTGTAACTTGAGACCAAGCTTTCTGACACTGGGCAGCACATTCTCTAGTCTTGAGATTTCATTGTACCCTGCACAAATTCTAGACACCTTGTGCCAGATGCAGCAAAGCAGCCTCAGAACATAACAGAGCCTCCTCCATGTTTCACAGTAGGGGCAGTGTTCTTTTCTTGATATGCTTTTTTTTTTCCATCTGTGAACATAGAGCTGATGTGCCTTGCCAAAAAGTTCCATTTTTGTCTCATCTGTCCTTAGGACATTCTCCCAGAAGCTTTGTGGCTTCTCAACATGTAGTTTGGCAAATTCCAGTCTGGCTTTTTTATGATTTTTTTTTCAACAATGGTATCCTCCTTGGTCGTCTCCCATGAAGTCCACTTTGTCTCATACAACGACGGATGGTGCGATCGGGCACTGATGTTCCTTGAGCTTGAAGTTCACCTTTACTCTGTTTAGAAGTTATTCTGGGCTCTTTTGTTACCATTCGTATTATCCATCACTTTGATTTGTCATCAATTTTCCTCCTGCGGCCTCGTCCAGGGAGGTTGGCTACAGTCCCATGGAGCTTAAATTTCTGAATAATATGTGCATCTGTAGTCACAGGAACATCAAGCTGCTTGGAGATGGTCTTATAACTTTTACCTTTAACATGTTTGTCTATAATTTTCTTTCTAGTCTCCTGAGACAACTCTTTCCTTCGCTTCCTCTGGTCCATTTTGAGTGATACACACCATGTCACCAAACAGCACAGTGAGTATCTGTAGCCCTCTATACAGGCCCACTCACTGATTCCAAGATTGTAGACACCTGTGATGCTAATTAGTGGACACACCTTGATATAACATGTCCCTTTTGTCACATTATTTTCAGGGGTACCATCATTTCTGTCCAGGCTTATTTCATGAGTGTTATTTTTTTAAATTCTGTGGAAGCACGGTTGAAAAGCAATGTCTGACTCTCATTTTTTCATTTTCATAGAGTTTTGATTTATTTTTACTTTTGTCAAACTCAAGTTATTTCTGTCACCATTGTGGGTTTTAGTGTAATTACACGAGGGGTACCAACAATTTTGACCACGTGTGCAGTTGTCCCAGCCCTGTGCGTTATATGCAGACTGGCCACAATAATATTGCCAGGTGCTACAAATGCATTTTCGCTTTTTATAGTAAATGAAGAAGATTAAATTACTGCTGATTTTATGTCATGTTACTCTGTACATTTAATATGTGTATGCTGTGCAAGTGGAGTTTTTCCAAATTTAGTTAACATGCCTGTCATTTGCTATTGCACCAGTAGGTGTCATTGTAGGCAAAAGCATTGTCCTGCAGTTAAGACAGTATTCACATTTGGAAGGTGATTAGGAGCTTCCAAAAATAAGCTAAAAAGTCATTTATTATTCGGCTACATTCACACATAGTAAATTAATAGAATACAAAAATAATAAAGCAGATTGATGTCTGGGGTTCCGTTGGGCTAAGTTCCCGTTATTGTTGTTGTTCCCCTTAATGAAGTAAATGGAGTGCTCATTTTCAGCAGAATCTGCCTTTTTCAAGTAGCCGACTACGTTTTTGTGCTCAACTAAAAAAAAAAAAGTCATGTACTGTCGAAAATGAGGTCACAAGCTACGGTCACGGCTTAGTACACAGTGATTGGCAAGTCGATGTGCACAGTGATTGGCAAGTTGATGTGCTTACAGCTGTCACTCACTGCGTGCTGAGCAGTGACTGTTTCCTCTATGGGCACATCTGAATGGCTGAAAGCAGGCGGCTCCTGAGAAGAATAACGTTCACTTTCTACCAGTGGCCGCACTGTCAGTAAGCAATGTAACGTTATTAACATGTAGAATAACCAGAAATCTGCAGGTTTCTAGCATGTGGGGATATGACAAATTCCTTTTTAGAGTACAAGACCTGTCAGTGGATTTTCATAAATCCCGTTTTTTAGGTCTGCAGACAGAATCCCTGACATAGCCACTGAGTGTGCCAAAGTGTGATGTGAACATAGCCATAGCCTTACACACCCCTTTGGATTTTCTTCATCAGGTATCAACCCGTATGGCTTCCAATGATCAGGTATGCCACATCCTGAGGTAGAACAAGGAAAACCATTGCATGAACAGGCGAGTCCAAACTTTTGTCTGGTCCTGTGTATGCTGATATACTGTTGAGTACATTATAGTAACTATACTTTGCTATACTATGTGTTAGAGATGAGCGGGTCTGACGAGATTCCAATTCGACAAATTGCGCTTTGGAATCAAATTTATTCTCTTTGCATTAGATATCCCTTATTATGCTCTGGGGTCTGAGCAGATCTCAGAGCATAATATTCTTTTTTTTTTTTTTTTTCTTAAAGAACTTCAGCTCAACTTCAAACCATGGTGACTTGATGGATGAACGATCTACAGGAAGATCGATCTTGTGCAAACCTAGACAGGTCCACCCGGGTCTTCTCCGCCGTTATCTTGATACTAACCACTATCGGGCTGCTGGTCTTCCTCTTCGCTTTGTTCTTTCTACTTTTCCGACCATGATGTCCTTCTCCAGTGATCGCTCTGTTTGTATGATGTGTCCAAAGTATGGAAGTCATAGCTTGGTGATCATTGCTTTCAGTGACATATCTGGCTTGATGCGTTTGTTCTTCTTGCCATTCATGTTATGGATGACATTATTCTCCAGCACCACATTTTGAGGGCGTTGATTCTTCTTCTGTCTTGTTTTTTTATTGTCCAGTTTTCACATCCATATGTTACTGCAGTAAAGACGAGCCACTTCTTCGCCGCCAGTGAAATGTTCCCTCGATGTGAAGACCTTGCCCAGTGTCTTGATTGTTGATTTGCCCATAGATATTCTCCTATTGACTTCTGTTTTCGTTGCTGCATCTTGAGTGATCATGTTGATGTTCTTTACAACTTCCAGATAGTCTCAGTTTATCTCAAATGGTTCCCAGTCGTACCTGGAAGTAGTCAATATCTTTGTCTTCTTTGTCTTGAGTAGGAGTCGGATGCACAAGCTTTTGTAAGGGGGTGGAATGATTCTATTGCTTTGCTCTTAATCCTTTAATGTTCTTAATGTTTTTATAATAACCTGGTGGTACTGCTACATGTCGTCATGTATAATCACCCAGAATCAATGTTATTACCACACTGTTATATGTGTTACCATTTGCTGTAAATATGTTGTGTTTCATTGTATAATGCTATGTTTTAGATAGGGAAAGTGTAGTGCACCCTTTGAACACTAGAGGGAGGCACTTTAGTATATAGAACTCTTAGTAGGATAGGGTTAAGTGTAGGAGGGGTTGCCGCGAGTTAAGGTTAGATGAGAAGGAAGTTATTTCAGACGGGACCAGGGTGACCGAAATGTCAACAGGGGCTATAGGTCCAGGACGGCTCGGCAGCCACGCAACATTAAGCAGCGACAGGGAGCGGTACAGATGGTCAGATGCTTTTCCAGAGGCAACTAAACCAGATGGCGGATGATTTCAAGTCTGGGGCAAAACAGGCAGAAGGAATTGTCATCATGGCAAGGTGGCAAGGTTAGGCCAGGAAGAAGCTGGGAAGGAGGCTAAGATGGTCCGGTCTGGGTGCGTGACGCATAGAAGTGTCAGCAACGTAGGGAAAGCTGAGGAAGCAAGTAAAGACGAATGTGTTATCAATGATGTGCCAACTGTGGATATATTGTGTGAAGTTGTCAGTAAAGAAACCATTCAAGTTACCATGGACTGTATCTCCGTTACTTTGAGTCGCCTCGGAGAGGGGCCATCTCCGCTTGGGAAGTGCCCAGGGGGACCCGAACCTGGAGACGCAGGTACGCCGTACAGTGGATTGTAAGGGAAGGCCTGGACACAGATGCTTTATTGTCTCTTGCCACGATTATAGTCCTGGCCGAACCTTACACTTTCCATCTTGACACTTCATAATAAGTCCTTCATTGCATCTACACTTGTTATCTGTGTGGTTTTGTGTGCATATTTGAGATTGTTGATGATCCAGCAATTTTTATTCCTTCTTCTTCTTCAGCAAGTCCAGCCTTCCCGAAATTAGCTTATGCATATAAATTGAAGAGAAATGGTGACAGGATGCAGCATTGTCTGACACCTAATTCTACTTTGAACCATGCCGTGTTCCGCTCGGACTGTTGCTTCTTGGTCAATGTAAAGGCTAATCAGATAGTTCGGCACACCCATATCCTTCACGGTATTACAAAGTTTCTGGTGATCAACAAAGTCAAAGGCTTTGCTGTAGTCGATGAAGCAAAAATCGATGTCCTTGTTGTGTTCTTTGGCCTTTTCCATTATCCATCTAACATTTATAAGATGTGGAAAAAAAATGATCCATTTTGTTTAATTTGTGAGGAGTGAATCACAAAAAATCAGCAATTTGGAGAATAAGGATTTTTGTAAAACTTGAGCAGAATCCCATTCCTATATTATATATAGTATATGAACTAGCATAGTATTCTCTACTAGTCGTTCCTATGTAATAAACTATGCCACACTGGTAATATGAGTATAATAAACTGTGCACAGGCTCAGTGTGTGAATAGAAAGCACATGGAGCTGGACTGCGCACTATAAGGTAGTGTCATAATTAAAAGATCAACCAAACCTTTTTTCATGGACACTCAAAATAAGTAAAATGCTGTAAGGCTGATTCACAGTGACTGCTATAATGGGAGTTAAATGATGATTTCCAGCAGACAGGTAAATGGAGTTGAATAATTCCACCGTCTGGGAGAAAAAAAACAGATTAGTGATTCATACAGTTAATGGAGGGTGATCCATACAAAAATAATTAAGCAATGTATGCATGCTGTACGTACAGTGAGCCCTCTGTGAATATAGAATATGTATATTTTATTATTTATCTAGTGCCGTCATCATCCCTGGTGAGCACACCTCAAAATGTCATACGCCTCAGGGATATCTCGTAGATACAGGGGGAGCAGCTGTACCTGAGACTTGGTGTATGACAGTCCTATTAGAGTATCACGAGGGCTCTTAGTCAACATTGACTTTTATGGATCTGAGCTTAGCTACCCCCATCGGTCACATATATCATTGTAAGAGGAGGTGACATTAATCCTGAGGAATCCCAGCGCTGTCTCATTGGTGCAAGAAGGCTTCCATCTACCGTCCAGACGGGACCATATGGAACTAACCAGAAGTGGAAGAGTTGCAGGGAGGATGAGTTTTGATGTAACACCAAATCAGAGCGTCTCTTGGCACCAGGAAGAAGTGCAGACCAGACAAGAGAAGGGTAAGACACTGGCGACGGGGTGACGGGCAGCAGAAAGGAGTTTTCACCAGCAGGCCTCGGCACGATCAGAGATAGGACCCAAGGCGCACCAGACCTGGAGTACAGACTACTCAGTCAAGACCTGAGGACCCAATCTACGCCAGTTGATACCCAGAGTTCCGACTATGCCCCCCAAGGCCCGAATCCCAGACCTGCGCTGATCAAGACCTAGAGCCCAGACAATGCCAGTCAAGAACCAAAACACAGCCCTCCACTCATCCTTTTGGACCTGAAAGACAAGCACTGAAAATCGGTGAGAAGTCTTCGCCCTTGAGAGGGCGCCAGCGGTGGTGAACAGACAGTGCGCATGAGCTGGGCCATCACTTCCAGCACTGACATGTGGTACAGGGGTTAGCCTGGGTTAGGACGGGGGTCAATTGAAGCGAAGGATGCCCAATGTGCTCTTGGATTCTTTGTCAGAAGGACTTGCGACCTAGCGGGAAGAACTGGTGACCCAAGCTAGGGCTGTTGCTTCAGGAGGACTCAATACAGTAATTCCCACAAGAATGGGTATATTGTCCCCGTTAGAGGGACATCAGAATGATCCTCAAGGATCTTTCCTAATGTTTAAAGTAACCTCTAAGACTAATTATATATTCCATATTGTATAATTCACTTGTGATTGTTATGTTACATATGGTTTAACTGTTTTCATAACTACTGCAAGTTCCTGCCATATCGTAGAAAATAAATAGTTAATTGGCTGTTCCCGTCTTGTGTTCCTCAGCGTGTTGCTGTAAGGGGGACGACGAGACCGCGGGTACCTTCATGCCAGGTCCGGAAATAGAAAGGCTGCATCCCCTGTTCCAGGGGGGGAAGCATGAGTGTGTCGGACCTTCCTCCTGACAGAGGGGGGGCGGGGGAATAAAAGGGGAAAGCGTGTTCAGCAGGGGAGTTTGGCGCAAACAGAGGGCAGCGCGCAGTCAAGTAAGCGGCGCGCTCCACTTCCCCTCCGCAAACAGCACCGGCACCGCGACAGGCCACACTGACAGGGTCCCCCGATGTCTGTGTGACACCCCAGAGTCCGGTTGTCACGGTGACATTACCTCCCTCTAATGAGTAAGGTTATGCTTGGAGGCAGAAAGGGACCCCATGCCAGGCAGGATAGATTTAATCACAATTTCCTGCTGCAGGTCAGAAAAGGGAGATGCTTTATAAATTCTGGCCAGCAGAGGGGGTTGGTGAGCCAGCTAGAAGTCAGCTGAGGGGTTGTCATGGAAACGAAACAGCTGTGAGGAGAAATGATAACAGTTAAACGTGAGGACGTGAGGTAAAAAGATCTTTCTGGAAGATCCTGTCAGATGAAGGCAGGCAGCTGATCTGTGAAGAGGGAAAGGACAAGAGCAGAGACTGAGAGACTCTAGGGAAGCTAAAATACTGCATATAGCAGACCCCTGAGTGAAGCGCTAATAAAGAGAAAAGGGACATCAGCGTCTTACGCTGACAGGAGCTGTATGCCCTGATAGCCGAATCTGAAAGTACAGGGCATTGTAAATTCCTGTGCATATTAATCACCTGAGGGCACAGCAGCGGATAAGGAGCCCGGGGCTAACGGCGAAGAGAACGGTACCCCTGGAATAGGCTCAAGCTGACAGCCATACAGGTTAGTGAAACCATCACGAATAGAGGGTCGCAACATAGTTATATACAGTGGAGACCCACACATAAAGCGCAGAAGGAAGGTCCTAAATCCCCACCTGGCAGGTGGATCCCCTGAATGCCTCCAGGTGAGCCGGACTCATTCCATCACCTGTATTTGGTACTCCGGACTGCAACCTATTACCAGTAAAAGGTAAAGAAACTGCACCTCTCTGTGTCTTTCTCTCATTTATCTGCACCCCAACCTTTACTGCCACTTTTACTATTTACCCCCAGGCCCCGAGGGGCGCTCCATCTGCAGAGGGACCACTGCAATGAGGGGAGCCGGGTGTCCAGCAGCAGAAGCCAGGCAGAGGAGTGCTTCGTCCTGGGAGCATCAGCAGCGTGCAGGCCAGTGTTCGCCGTCTCCCACCGCCAACAGCGGGGACCAGAGAGGGAGAGGAACGTGCAGAGTGTGCCTGTGAATACGAGAGAGAGAGAGGCTCTGTACAATCAGTGTCTGTGAGTACAGCACATGTGCCGCATAAGAGGGACCGCATAGGGGACAGACACCTGCGCCCTGACCTTGTCAGTGTATATTTGTCGAGCCACGTTGGGGTCATACAGTACTGTGGCCCACATCCTTGTCAGCCATTGAAGCATATGGACTAGGCTCAGTGGAAGGTACCGGAGACCGACCTTGCAATTTGAACTGTTTAATCCCTTGTTTAACCCATTGCCTCCCTGCGTGGAGTATTCTCCTGTTGTTAAAGTTGTTAACCCTTGCTCTGCCTCCTGTCCGTCACTGCATCCCGCAACCTGCTCACACTTGGCGTATTTGGCAGGACACAGTCTACGGTCACAGAGGTGGCAGACTAAGAGGTCAGGGGTGCCCCAAGGTCCAGCATATTCCTGGGGGCGATGTTGAGTAACCTCCCGAAGTTTACTGGGAAGAAGTCTATGCTATGGAGCTTTGCGTGAGTGCCTGCGAGCTAACTCGCACATGACTTTTCCAGAGATGGGGGCAGAAGCGTGCAAAAGAGAGCAGGAGCAGGGAACCACAGCCTTGAAAGGGAGGGTCCGGAGCCGCAAAGTATCTACCCCAAACGAGGAAGAACCGGAGTGGTCCCTTGAATTACGGCAGGGAATGCGGAAAATATCGGCAGAAATCGGGAGGAAGCCCTTGTTGTTGTCTTGGAGTCCAACGCCATACCCCAAGGTAACGCATGACAAAAGATGAAAGAAGTTAAAGGAGAGGTGCAGAGAATGAAGAAATGAAGAAAACTTCAGCAGCAGCTCCAGAATTTAACCCCATATCGTGGGGTGGAGAGCGAATGCAGAGGGGTTATGCTTCCCATAGGGGACGGCGATCCCAAGCAAAGCGCCCACCAGACAGGCGCAGAAAGGGGTTTTGGACATGTGGAAGACTGGGACACCTGTCCAGAAGTTGCCCTACCCAAGACGGCCGACGGCGAAGATCCGCTCACCCCTCCGAAGGTCCTGCTAATTGGAGGGAACAACGCCCCTGGAAGAAATGGTACGGTGAGAAGAGACGAGCCATAGACAGAGCCACGACGTCGGACACTGAGAAGAGAGGGAGAATGTCGACTGTCTACAGTGAGGTTTCTGCACTGCTCTGTTGCGTGGAGGCGAATCGGGTGGAACGCTAAGTTGGATCCAAGGGTCCCGTCTGTGAGGATCAACCCGAAGAAGTGTCAAGTGTCCCTGAAATGCTCACTGCCACAGGTCCCAACAGTGATGAGGAAGAATACCTTGCCTCATTCTCTGAAGTGGATAGTTCACCGTCTGCTAATCCAAGGGAACTACTTAGGCGTGAAACTCCAGAGATAGCTGCTCGGTTGAACCTGGCCATACTCCCGTCCTCTACGACCCAACCTGACTACTACTGAACCTGAAGTTCTGAGTACCCCTAACGAACAAATCCGAGAAGAGGTTCAAGGTACCCCGTGTGACCATGCTGGTGATTTGCCCCTGCGGAATGCACTGGACAATTTCCTTTGGCGGACTGTGGTGCAAGAGAGGCAGGAATTGATGCGGAAATTATGTGCATCGGTGCTATCTCTGAAGAACAAAAAGGAGCATAAATTACTCTCGCCCATGGAATGGCGAGTAAAAGGAGAGGAGGAGTGTAAAGGGGACGACAAGACCGTGGGTACCTGCGTGTCAGGTCTGGAACTAGACAGGCTGCATCCCCTGTTCCCGGGGGGGAAGCATGAGTGTGCCAGACCTTCCTCCTGACAGAGGAGGTGGGGGAATAAAAGGGGAAAGTGCCCACAGCAGGGGAGTTTGGCACGAACAGAGGGCAGTGCGCAGTCAGGTGAGCAGCACGCACTGCTTCCCTTCCTCACACAGAGCTTCGGCGTCGTAACAGGCCGCACTGACAGGGTCCTCCGACGTCTGCAGAGGGACCACTGCATTGGGGCGAGCCGGGTGTCCAGCAGCCAGGCAGAGGAGTGCTTCATCCTGGGAGCATCAGCAACGTGCAGGCCATTGTCTGCCGTCTCCCGCCGCCAACAGCGGGGACCAGAGAGGGAGAGGTACGTGCTGTGTGTGTCCGGTGACTACAGAGAGAATGACTCTGTATATTCAGTGTCCCTGAGTACAGCACAAGTGCCACATAAGAGGGACCGCATACGGGACAGACATCTGCACCCTGATCTTTTCAGTGTATATTTGCCGAGCCAGGTTGGGGTCATACAGTACTGTGGTCCGCATCCTTGTCAGCCACTGTAGCATATGGACTAGGCTCAGTGGAAGGTATCGGAGACCGACCACTGCCGCCAGAAAGTGGGGCATTGTTGCCCACAGGACCCCATTGGAAAAGACACCGCGACAGCCGGTGTCTGCGCTATTCACTTCATGGACTTAAGAACCACGGACTATGATCAGAACTGCCGTTATCTGAACCGTTGTTCTTCAACTCACAATATATTTTGCGATTTGAACTGTTTAATCCCCTGTTTAACCCATTACCTCCCTGTGTGCAGTATTCCCCTGTTATCAAAGTTGTTAACCCTAGCTCTGCCTCCTGTCCGTCACTGCATCCCACAACCTGCTCACATTGCAGCCGGTCACCTAGATTACATAGTCATGCATGCGCTTTACAGCTCCATTCACACAGGTCACTCTGAGACCCCTGTACTTATAAACTGTGAGGGTCCTGGTGGTCAGACCTTACTGTACTTTCTTTCAGCATGGGAAATTGGCCATGTGCCAGTGTGTCTATGATGGGTCCATGTGCGCCATGAGATCTCACATAGGCCAATCGTCCTGGAGCCAATTAAAGGGAAGTTCCCCTGTCCACCACCGTTTAGCCCTACTTAACAAGCATTTCTACATCCAATCAACCAGCTGCAAAAATGCCTTTAATTGTGCCTAGTTAGTGCAAAGAGGTCGATCACGGTTTCTAGATCTTGACCGCTGACTCCACTTGATTAACATGGATGATATCTCTTAATTCACTTCTGAAGCCTGTCGTGCCTGCACAGTAGAGAATAAGACCTAGGGAAGGAGAAGCTAATAATTTTTTTTTTCAACCCAAGGGCGGTTTGATTTTCAAGGAAAGGAATAGAGATTTTTTTTTTCATGTTTGAAAAAAAACTGATGTCTCTCAGACCAAACTCGGAGGAAACTCTGACCAAAAATCACAGATGAAAGTAATACCAAAAGGCAGTGTTACCACACTGCTTGTTAGAGTAGCAGTCCACAACCTTGATATTGATGACCTGTAATGATTAGTGGGGGTGTTGGTTGTCAGAACTCCTCCTATCATCTATTATTATTGGAGCGCCCGACCAGGGCTAGCGGGGTACTTGGCACCGGGCCCGTTGATCTCAATGGGAGTTGACACGGAAGCTGTGACCAGGTCCGTGGCCCTGGTGTCATGATCTCAGTGCGGGTTTGACTCGCACACGTGGAGTTAATGTTTGGAACCAGTGCTAATGACTGGCATTTCTGGGGTTAAAGGTTGTGATCCCGATGCAGGCTTACCTGCACACCTGGGGCTATGATTGTGGCCTCTCCCTTGTTCTGGGGGAGGCTTCTTATAGCCTCAGGACGCTCCCATCCCTGTCAGTTATACTCTTGCCCTTGGCATTGTGTGGTGACCCCTGAGTGTGTTAGTGCTGTGTTCTGGTTGCTTGATTCTCTGTGTATGACTCGGTCTGTTCTCTGGATATCGCTTTGGATTCTGCCTGGTACCTCCTATGTCTGTTTGGTTTTGATCTCTGCTTGGCCCTGATTATCCGCTCTGTCTCATCCCTGGTACTGTACTGTGATCCTGTGTATGACCTTTGGTTTTGTCTGACCTCCCGTCTGTTTATTCCTCCTGTACCTCGTTTAGCACTGCTTCTGTACTCAGGACACGCGCACTGGCTCTATGAGCAAGTGTAGTGCGGTGTCTCTGACATTATAACTGACCCTTTCAGTTTTTGTTTTTTTGTTTTTTCTGAAGAAAAAAAAAAGTGTGTGTTATCCTCATGGATCCCATACAAGCCTTGGCTGATCAGGTCAAGCACCTGACCCAAATGTTCCATAAGCTCAATGTGGAACAACGCACGATGGCCCATACCCAGCAACAGTTGGTGGTTACTGTGCAGGGGGCTGTCGATGCAGGGGCTTCTGGTTCTGGGGGTAGGGATGTGTCATTAGCGTCCCCCGAATCTCCGGTCAAATTGCCAGACCTTTTCTCAGGGGATAAAAAGGAGTTCAGGTCTTTCAGAGAAGGATGCAAGCTTTTTTTTTTCTCTAAGGCCCCGCTCCTCCGGGGATGAGTTCCAGAGGGTGGGGGTCATTATTTCCCTACTTTTGGGGGCTCCGCAAGCATGGGCTTTCTCTCTGTCTTCCTCTGCTCCTGAACGTATGTCAGTGAATGCATTCTTTGAGGCCCTCGGGCACATTTATGATGAACCTGACCGAGTGCGATTGGCAGAGGACATGGTGATGAGTGTCTGTCAGGGGAAACACACAGCTGAGTGGTTTTGTTCTGAGTTCCGCCGCTGGGCGGCAGAGGTCTCTTGGAGCGACGCCGCACTCCGAGGACTCTTTCGCAGAGGCTTGTCCGAGCGGCTGCAGGATGCCTTGGCATTACATCCCCCACCTAACTCTCTCGAGGACGCCATGACCCAGGCCGTCCGGATGGATCGCAGGCTGCGGGCCGGAGGGGTGATGCAGGTGGATACTCCATTATTCCCCAGTGGAAAAGAGACTGCCCCTGAGCCCATGGATGTAGGCGCCCTCTCCCTGAAGGATACGGAGAGGAAACGCCGGAAGGACAAGCAGTTATGCTTTTACTGCGGTAAAACGGGACATTGGAAAAGGGAGTGCCCGAATTGCCCGTCTTCAAACCCGGTCAGCGGGAAACGACTAGGTCTGGGTAGTCAACGGGGAGGCTGCTCAGACCCTCAGGTACCATTTTCCTCGTTTTCTAAAGTAGTACTGCCTGTGGAACTGTTTGTGGATGGTAGTTATTTTTCCTCTACAGCCTTTGTGGACTGCGGATCATCTATTAATCTTATTGACTCCCAATTGGTCACACACTGCAAGATAGGGACAGTTAGGCTCAAGGTTCCGATCAAGGTGATGGCCATTGACTCATCTCCCCTCACTAAGGAGGGAATTCGCTTTATGTCTGATGTGTTTTTGCTCAGAGTGGGCGCTACTCATGTGGAAAACATAAGTTGTTTTGTGCTGGACAATCTACCTGCAGGGTTGGTGTTGGGCATGCCCTGGTTACAACACCATAACCCAGTTATTAACTGGAAAACGGGGGAGATTGTACAATGGGGGTTTAATGATTTTGAGTTATATGATAAAGCCGCACTGCTGGTTGAACCTGTTAAATCTGTGTCTGTATCATCTGTCGAGCTGGAAGGTATTCCGGAATGCCTGAAGGACTTCGAAGATGTATTCTCCAAAAGCGAGGCCGAGACGTTACCGCCACATAGACCCTTTGACTGCGCTATTGAGCTGGTCCCGGGGGCTAAATTACCCAAAGCCCGTCTGTTTAATTTGTCCGGTCCTGAGCGCTTGGCTATGAAGGAGTACATTACAGAAAGTCTGCGCAAAGGACACATACGTCCTTCAGTCTCACCTGTGGCGGCAGGTTTCTTTTTTGTAAAGAAAAAAGATGGCGGGTTACGTCCCTGTCTCGACTTCCGGGAGCTTAATCAAATTACTGTATGGAATACGTACCCCCTTCCGTTGATTCCCGATTTATGTAACCAACTATCAGGGGCAAAGTGGTTTTCTAAACTGGACCTTCGGGGGGCATATAATTTGATAAGGGTCCGAGAGGGGGATGAATGGAAAACCGCGTTCCTCACGACCGAGGGACTATTTGAAAATTTAGTCATGCCGTTTGGTCTTACCAACGCCCCTGCCATATTTCAGAATTTCATCAACGTGGTATTCTCGGATCTCATTGGTCGTTTTGTCGTTATCTACTTGGATGATATTTTGATATATTCCCCCGACAAGTATTCTCATTTGGAACATGTACGAACTGTGCTCCAAAGGCTGAGAGAAAATCATTTGTATGCCAAATTGGAAAAATGTGTATTCTGTGTACAAGAGTTGTCCTTTTTGGGGTTAATTGTATCCGGTGAGGGTTTTCGCATGGACCCCAAGAAGGTGCAGGCCATTGCGGATTGGGTGCAACCCCGAGATCTTAAGGGTCTTCAGCGCTTCTTGGGGTTTGCCAATTATTACCGCAAATTTATCCGGGGGTTTTCGCAAGTGGTCAAACCTCTCACGGATCTAACATGCAAAGGTGCGGATGTGAGAAATTGGTCCTCGCTCGCAAAAGCGGCCTTTGCGACGCTGAAAAAATGTTTTATGTCTGCTCCTGTGTTAGTGCAGCCAGATCCGTCCAAACCATTTATCGTGGAAGTGGATGCCTCTGAGGTGGGGGTGGGGGCGGTGTTGTCCCAAGGGCCTGCCACTCTAACCAACCTCAGGCCATGTGCTTTCTTTTCCAAGAAGTTCTCTGCTGCAGAAAGAAATTACGACGTAGGCAATAGAGAGCTTCTTGCGGTCAAATTGGCGTTTGAAGAATGGAGGCACTTTTTGGAGGGGGCCAGTCACCCGGTTACGGTGATAACGGATCACAAAAATTTGTCTTACATTGAGTCTGCTAAAAGACTAACGCCCAGACAAGCCCGTTGGTCACTTTTTTTTTCCCGTTTTCAATTTACTATTACATTTCGTCCAGGGTCTAAGAATGTCAAGGCTGACGCCTTATCACGCAGTTTTCAGCCGGTGTTGCCCCCTGAGCCACCGTCCACCATTCTTCACCCTGGGGTTGTGATAGCAGAGGTCTCATCTGAATTGGAACGGGAGATTCAGGGGGCCCAGTCGCAGGCCTCGGCGGCCAAGCCGGAGGGGAAGTTGTTTGTCCCAGAGCAACTTTGCCTGAAACTCTTGCAGGAGTTCCATGAATCCAAGCTGAGTGCTCACCCTGGTATTTCAGCCACACGTCTGGCGGTGGCTAGGATCTTTTGGTGGCCTACCCTTGGTTCGGACATAAAAAAATTCATTGCTGGTTGTGGGGTCTGCGCTCGTTCTAAAAGCTCTCATAGCCGGCCGGCAGGGGAGCTGATACCCTTGGCAGTGCCCGAAAGGCCATGGACTCACTTATCCATGGATTTTGTTACCAATCTCCCTCCATCTAAGGGTAATACAGTGGTATGGGTAGTGGTGGACAGGTTTTCTAAGCAGGCTCATTTCGTACCCCTGTCCGCACTACCGTCAGCTGAGACGTTGTCCAGGTTGTTTGTGCAGCATGTGATCCGGTTGCATGGGGTACCCCTGAATGTGGTGTCTGATCGTGGTGTGCAGTTTGTGGCTAAGTTCTGGCGTGCTTTCTGCAAAAAATTAGGTATGTCTCTGTCCTTTTCGTCTGCATACCATCCTGAGAGCAATGGGCAGACGGAGCGCACTAACCAGTCCCTGGAACAGATCCTCAGGTGTCTAACCTCTGCTAGACAGAGTGACTGGTGCGATGCACTGCCGTTAGCTGAATTTGCCTTCAATAGTCGGGTGAGTCAATCCACTGGTAGGTCCCCTTTCTTGATTAACTATGGGTTCAGTCCTCATTTCGGTGAGTTTTCTCGTCTGGATTCGGGGTGCCCCGGGGCTGAGGACTCTGTTCAGCGGTTAAAAAATACATGGGCAGAAGTCCAGCAGCGTATATCCGGGTCTCAAGGCAGGTATAAGTATTTCGCGGACAGGAAACGAACACCTGGTCCCATATTTCGGGTGGGAGAGAAAGTTTGGCTCTCCACGCGAAACATTAAGTTAAAGATTCCGTCAGCCAAGTTAGGACCCAAATTCATTGGCCCGTACAAGATTGTGGAAAAAATCAATCCAGTGGCGTATAGGCTGTGCCTTCCACCCTCTTTCAAGATCCCTAACGTCTTCCACAAATCTCTACTGAAACCTTTTGAAGCAGTCCGGGGAGACTCCGAGTCTGCTGCTTCTCCTGTTTTGGTCGAGGGGCAGGTGGAGTACGAGGTTGGTCATATCGTAGATTCCAGGTTGGTACGGCGGTCGGTACAGTACCTGGTTCATTGGAAGGGGTATGGACCGGAGGACAGGTCCTGGGTGCCGGCCCGGTTGATGCATGCTGATCGCCTGGTACGGGCTTTCCATGCTAATAACCCGGGCAAGCCTGGGGGTCCAGAGGCCCCCCGTTGAGAGGGGGGTACTGTCATGATCTCAGTGCGAGTTTGACTCGCACACGTGGGGTTAATGTTTGGAACCAGTGCTGATGACTGGCATTTCTGGGGTTAAAGGTTGTGATCCCGATGCAGGCTTACCTGCACACCTGGGGCTATGATTGTGGCCTCTCCCTGGTTCTGGGGGAGGCTTCTTATAGCCTCAGGACGCTCCCATCCCTGTCAGTTATACTCTTGCCCTTGGCATAGTGTGGTGACCCCTGAGTGTGTTTGTGCTGTGTTCTGGTTACTTGATTCTCTGTGTATGACTCGGTCTGTTCTCTGGATATCGCTTTGGATTCTGCCTGGTACCTCCTATGTCTGTTTGGTTTTGATCTCTGCTTGGCCCTGATTATCCGCTCTGTCTCATCCCTGGTACTGTACTGTGATCCTGTGTATGACCTTTGGCTTTGTCTGACCTCCCGTCTGTTTATTCCTCCTGTACCTCGTTTAGCACTGCTTCTTTACTCAGGACACACGCACTGGCTCTATGAGCAAGTATAGTGCGGTGTCTCTGACACCTGGGGCTCCATGGCAAAAGGGGGTGAAAGAACAATGAAATAGAATTGATGAATAGTTCGTGACGCCACCTGTGGTGTTCGGCAAGGGAGATGTTAAGCCGACACTGCATGCAGATCCTCTGGGACTGGTGGTGTGTTGCAGCCAAGATGGTGAAGCTCCCCACAGGTGGAGCTGTAGTCCCAGGGCAGTGTAGATGTAGGGGTCGCTGAGAGGCGCAGGCAGTGTAGAAGCTGGTACCCAGATGTAGCGGTACCCAGTGTGTTGGCGCAGGAATGAATGGAGGACATCAGGGCTTGTAGTTCCAAAGCTTTACTCACAGTCTGTAGTACACACAGGTGCCTGCCTCCGTGCTGTGTCCTCCGGGTCAGGGACTCAGTCGACCTCCAGGCAAGATAGGACACTCCCTTCCAACACTCCGCCAACATGTGCCTTTCTGAACGTCTCCTCTATAGCGCCTTTAAGTGTGAAGATCTCCTAGTACTGAGTTACACTGGAGTTCCTCCTGACAGATGTTCCCAAGAACTCTACTTGTTCGGCAGACAGCTGTAGCCTGCTTCGGGGACTCCTTACTCCTGAGTCCCGGCTCACTATCAATGTTGCTGTTGTGCCCCCAAGTCTTAGATGGGAGTAGTGCATTTACAGCCCACTACTCCACCGGTGTCTGCTGCAGAACCATTAGTGTCTATATAACCTCGGGGACCCGGCCTCGGCCTTGCGCTTAGAACTTCTAGGCAGGGTTCTTCCTCTAACCCACGTCCTCTGTTCCCTTTTACTCCTACGTTCCGTACTATTCTTTCCTTCTTATGGAAGATCAGCTTTCTGTTCAATGTCCTTTTTTCTTTCCTTTCCTGTGCCAGCAGACCCAGGTCACTGGGATCTGCTGCAGCACTCCTTCCTCCATCCCTCTTCCAGGGATCTTCTTTCCTCTCTCCTCTGAGTGACTCTCTGACTGACTGACTGAAATTCTAAACCTTCCCACTCTTTTATGTATTCTAAACTCCACCCGCCTCGAAGCACGTTTCGTGTTCCTAAGCAGAGAGCCGCAATGTGGCTTTGCTGAACTACTCTATTGTGTGGGGTGCGAGTGTTGGAGCGTGGTCAGGAGCCTCCAGTTCATCTGGATGGTGGGGTACCAGGAGGAGGTGCAGTACCTCTGTGGCAACTCAACCCTCAGGGGCACCACACTATCACCTCCACCAGTGGCCCAAAGTAGATATTGGAGCAAAGCGCCATAGATGCTGGTAGGTTGTGTCCATCAGCTCCAAGTGGAGACCTCTGGTTTTTTACATCTTATTGCAAATTACACAGGAGCAATACTCCACGGCTAGTGTTCCATGGCAAAAACAAATTATAGTTCCTTATAATTCATTACAAAGTGATGAATTTACTACAACTTCAATCAAACCTCAAGTTTGCCATGGATCACTGCCACCAGTTGCGATAATGAGATCATTTTACCATCAATTATGAGAAACTCTACATTGTGGCGGAATCTATCTACATGTACAAGATCTGCTGCAGATTTTTTGTGCTGAGCAGCAAAGTGCATGAGAATTGAACAAATGACATCCTCACATTGTGTTGCCTTAATATTTAGTGCAGAAATTGACCTGCACTGCAGATTTTTACAAGGTGAAGGTAAATTTCCCTGTGGTTTCCACCAGATTTACTGCTGAAATTCTCCAAGAAACATGTGATACAAATGAACCTCCCTTAACACGTTACCGTGTGCAGACATTTCAGACCATAAGCATCCCATCACATATGAGGATGCATCTTTCTCCTTGGGCTAGGTTCCCACTATATGGATTTCATATACAAACTTCTAAACTGAAATCTGCATTATTTCAGCATCTAATATCCACGCATATGTTCCTCACATCATTATGCAAAAAAAGCAACAAATTTATGCCAGACCAGTGGTTTATCTTGCGGATCTAGAGTCAATATTAATTTAAATGGCTCACAGGCGCCTTTTGCATCAGAATTTTTTATATGCTGAGGACTTAAAAGTTGACAATTTCCGCTTGGATTCTGGAGTAAAAAACAACGTTCCATAAAAAACGTCATCCCTTTGCTGGTTCAGTAAAATGCTGCATACAGTATTTTAACATATGGAAAATCTGTGCAGAAACTCGGCATCGAACGCAACACCTGCACCCAGTCAAAGGGTATGAGCACACGTCGTCTTTTAGACCTATAGTTCACAGACGCGTCTTTTCTGACGTCTCTTTTTTTTAAAATAAAATTTTTATTGAAAGATTACCGTATATCATTTTCAATTACAAAAATACTCCTTTTTTTATGTAATGACAGCTTCCAAATCGAAACCACCAGAAGAATGGACCGGTCACTTCATTTAGACAATTCACGACTTTCAAAGTGGTTAAAAGAAGTCATAAGAGATGAAATACTTGCATCAAGTTGTTCTTTTTTGGCTTTTTATCGCCTTTTTTAAGGCGGGTTTTAAGTGGAAAATGCTGTACTATGTGTGCCTATTTATTTTACCGGATCAGTGCCCACTGGACACATGAAGATTTTATTTCTACGGGCACCATGTAATCAGGGTAATGCAGGATACAATTTTAGGACGCTTTTAGTTCTATGTAATCATCCGAAATATGGGCGATGTTCTCCTAGAAAATAACAGTTATGTCATTCTGTCTCCGTAGAAGCTACTGAGTTTTTTCCCACAGGAAAAAAAAAACCCTGCAACAACTGGTAATATATTTAGCCATTTCCTGATGTGAGTTCAGCTTTTCCTGGCTTTCCCTGGAGGTCGTTTGTCGTCCCAGCGTTCCGTTTTGTAAATTAGATCTGATTGGAATATGATAGGAATGCGGGGTTGGATCGAGTCTGTGAACGTTCCCAAATGTTCCAGTTTAGGACACATTTAGATAAAATGAATTTAGTTATAAAATAGGCAATAAATTAGGAAACATTCCAGTGCAAAATAGCAGTGCGACAAATATAGAAATATATCCGGGGAATTGTTACTGCGCTGATGTATGCAAGCCTCCATTCACACTGCATTAGGGAATGCCCTGACCAAAGCCTCCAATGTCTACAGTTGTACCAGATTTTATAGGATTTTGTGCAACCCCCTCCCCTAAAAAAAAAAAAAAGCGCCATACCAATGAATGCCAGTCCAGCATGTACAAGGACATAATTTTGGCATCTCTTGGGCACATTGTGATCTATGACCATACTCATTGTTCCTCCGGGAGTCATTCCTGGCATAAATGCAGACCATACACTGCAGGGTGAATAGACCTTTCTTCTTTTCTATTTCTGTCTTTTGCTCTTGTAAAAACTGTTCTCATAATCATGTGTCTCTGGCTTTTCGGCTTTTTTTTTTTTGTCCCCTGGAGAACACAAGGGAAAATTGTACGTATTCTGCATAAATTGAAAATGCTTACATACAGTAACAGCCCACATGCGCTCCAAAGGAAAAAAAAGAAGTGAATATGTCTCCATTTATTTCTTTGAATGAAGGAATAAATGGTCACAGGCGTCTCAACAAACGTTCCATAAATAAAGAGTGTAAGAAACTTTAATAAATCTTAACAGAGGAATGCTGCTTTTTCACTTATGAATCAATTACGATTGCCCATTGAAGTATATAGATTGGGGAAGGAGGAGGAATCAGAAGCAGAAAGACAAATTTTGATGCTGCTTTCTAGTAAATGTTTATCTCATCCCCTACTGGATTCACAGCCACTCTGCTTAGTAATGCTTTATAATGTTCTCCACCCAATCGCAAGATTCCTTGCCAGTTCTATGAGGAATCAGAATAAAACTGCACACTGAAGTATAATGAGTATGGGAAGGAAGAAGATGGAGGAGCAGAAAGACAAATTTTGATACGGCTTTCTAGTAAGTGGTTATCTTATCCCCGGCTGGATTCACAGCCATGCTGCTTAGTACTGCTTTATAATGTCCTCCACGCAATCGCTTCTGAACATAAGCTTCTTTGCCAGTTCTATGAGGAATCAGATTACAACTACACACTGAATTATAATGAGTATGGGAAGGAAGAAGAGGGAGGAGCAGAAAGACAAATTTTGATGCTGCTTTCTAGTAAGTGTTTATCTTATCCCCAGCTGGATTCACAGCCATAATGCTTAGTACTGCTTTATAATGTCCTCCATGCTGCTATTGCTTTTAAACATGAGCTTCACTGCCAGTTCTCTGGGGACTCAGATTACAACTACACATTGAAGTTTAATGAGTAGGAGGAGGAAGAAGAGGGAGGAGCAGAAAGACAAATTTTGATGCTGCCTTCTAGTAAGTGTTTATCTTATCCCCTGCTGGATTCATAGCTACACTGCTTAGTACTGCTTTATAATGTCATCCATGCTGCTATCACTTCTGAACATGTGCTACAGGAGACAATATAAAACTTAGTCTTCACCTATTAGTTCATAGATTTCAAATTACAGATAAAAAAAACCCACAGAGGGGAAAACTGGTGAAAAATGAGGGATGCAAAGCATAAAATGGCCAGAGATCATGCTATCCATCAGGTGCACCCAGCTTATTCTGAAAAGTCACTTGAAATGACAGAAATGCTTAAAATAAAATAAAAAAAAATCTGTACAGGTCGGTGCTTTTCACACCACACCACAATGTAGGCTTTAGGCAAGGGTCACACTTGCGAATGCAATGAGAGAAACTCACGCGAGTCTATTGCCTCAGTACCCGTCTCTGCCACCGTCACTAGGGACCTGAGTGTGCGGCTACATGTATTTCTATTCAGCTGAATGCTCCGGTCCGAACAGCCGATGGTAGTGCCGGGTACTGAGGCGAGAGACTCATGTGAGTTTCTCGCATTGCACTCGCAAGTGTGGCCCAGGCCTTAGAGTAAGGCTGGAGTCACACTAACCTGCGCAAAATACGGTCAGTATTTTACATGCGTAATACGGATGACAGACCCCTAAATAGTGCTCCGTATGTCATCCGTAATCAAGGTGTGGTCGCGTATTTTGCGCATGTCAGCATCCGTATGTAATTCGTATGGCATCCGTATGGCGAGATTTTCTCGCAGGCTTGCAAAATGGACATATAATGGAGCCCTATGACAGTTTTAATAAAGAAATGAAAGAATAGATATAGACACATAGAATGCATATACTGTATATATATATAGATATATATGTATTCTATGTGTCTATATCTATTCTTTCATTTCTTTATTAAACCTGTCAGTGTGAGTTTACTGTATAGCGCACTGAATTGCCGGCTTTGCTAAAAGACACCGGGTGCGTATTTCTCGCAAGTCACATGTGTGGTCCGTGTGTAATCCGTATTTTTTGCGCTCCCATAGACTTGCATTTGCGTATTACGGGCGTAGTATGCTGACAATCGCAGCATGCTGAGAGTGGCACAGAGCGTAGGATACGGATGAGAAATATACGGCTGGTGCGAGGGACCCCATAGAGAATCATTGGTCCGTGTGTAATGCGTGCTTTTTGCGCCTCTCACTCTCCCGTATTCCTCGCCAGTGTGACCCCGGCCTAAGTCTCTGTTCAGGGTTCTTGATTAATATCATGGGAGGATAGATTAATGCTTTGTGCACACTTATTTTTTTAGGATTTTTTGTTTGGAAAGGAAACTGAGTATAAACGCCAAGTTTTTGAGCAGTTTTGCATTTTGAGGATGATTTGGAGAATATCTGCTTAGTTTTGGCTGCAAAAGCTCCTTGAAAAGCTGACTTTACACATGGTATCTTCTTGTAGAGTTTTTCTTTTAGAGGAAACTAAGCAGTGCATCCAATTTTCTGAGCAGTTTTCAATTATTCAGGTGTCTTTGAAGAGTTTCCTCTCAGTTTCTGCTCCAAAATCTCTTTAAAAAAATTCTGTGGGCACATAGTCACTAAGGGGAAGCAGAGGAAACTCTGTAAAACATCCTCAAAAATAAAAAAAATACTCAAAAACTTGGAGTTTCTGCTCCAAAACTTCCTTAGAAAAAAAATTTGTGCAGACAAGCCTTTTTGTTAAGTTTTTGGAGCAGAACCTCCATGTTTTGGCGGACTTTTGAAATGTGAAGGATTTGGAGACCTTCCGCTCAGTTTCTGTTTCCAAAAAAGTCCCTGGAAACGAAGCTGCTCAAAAAATGAATGTGCTACTACTTTTTCTTTTAACCATTTCAGGGTCTACGAAAAGGGTAAAAAGAACTAAGACAGAAATGTCGTTTTCCCATAGACATTCATATTTTCATTCATTTGGACTTTTTTTTTTAAAGGCTTTCAGACATTTTCCATGCCATGAAATAGATGCCATGAAATAGATGTCGTATGCACATAGCCACAGACTGTGAGCTCTACAGTTTTGAGGAGTTTTGAGATTTGGAGGAGAATTTGAAGGATTTCCACTCCAAAAAATTCAGCAAAAAGTCAAAGTGTGTGCATTCCTCAAAGAGAACTTGTCTCTCAAAATGTCAAATCGTTGCTGAAAGTGTCACATTATGAAGGAATTCTTTACACACACCAAGTCGTCAATTTAATCAAATATTTCCAGGAGAAATAACAGAGGGGAACAAATATGCTGGGAAACCTAATTTCCAGTATGTCATATCCAGAGGGACAATATACCCCCAAACGTTATTTTTTTTATTTTTTATGCACCATTATTTTATCTGCTTTTGCAGCTTCTGCATGGGATTCAGTAAAAGAATTTGGTACTCCAGGATGTGATGCCAATACATTTATTTCACACAATGTCCATAGCGTTGCAAAAATAATTTGGCGTTTCGACCCAAAGGCCTTCCTCAGAACTACAAAAAAATTACAATAATTGTATTATAATGCAGAGATAGCTAAAAAATAACTGTAGCCTATATGAAGCAAAGCAAATAAACAAAATAACAGAAAAAATAAAATATAAAAAATATGAATGAGCTATGTCAAAATATTGCATATCAGGAATGAAGAAAAGCATATGTGAAGCATTGTGTCAAAAGAAGGACTATACACACCAGTAAATCAAAGTGCAGAGAAAAATTAGATTCATACAGGAATTGACAAGAGATAAATGTTTTCATATTGTTGTTTACCGGGGTACTGATATCAATGTATGCAGGGTCGGGCTGGCCTGGCGGGGTGCCAGGGAAAAACCCAGTGGGCCCTTGCAGGAGAGGGGAGAAAATGTATTTAAAAAAAAAAGTTGCGGGCCCTTTAAAAGCGCAAGGGCGCGCGCATGTAGCTTGACAGCGGGAGTGCCCATGCCCATACAGTGGAGAGCAGCCGGGGTCGCACGCACAGCAGCGTCACAGGCAGGGCTGGCGTTAGGGGCAGGCAGCTGCCTAGGGCTCCTGCTCCCAAAGGGGCCCCCAGTTAGCGGCACATCACGCAGCCGCTATGGGGCCCCTGTGAGGCAGGGGGGCCCACCTGCCCCCAGCGCCGACTCCCCCGCCACCGCAGTTCACAGCAATGATGGAGGAGAGAGCGTCAGCTGATGCTTCCTCTCCCATCATTCCCCACTCTGCCTCTCACACACAGCGGGTGCGCAATGATGTCATCACGCCGTGCACTCACTGTTTGCCAGGTAGAGCAGGAGACAGCCGGGAGCAGCGTGGGCACGAGAAGAAGTGAGGAGTGTTTTTTTTTTAAATGTAACAGTGACTGTGGGGCCATTCTTGGGGGGGGATGCGGTATACCATCGGGCAGTGCTGTATTCCATGGGGGGGCAGTGCTGTATTCCATGGGGGGAGTGCTGTATACCATAGGGGGCAGTGCTGTATACCATGGGGCTGAGCTGTATACATTTGGTGCTGTATACCATGGGGCTGTGCTGTATACCTATGGGGGCTGTGCTGTATACCATGGGCCTGTGCTATATACCATGGTGCTGTTCTGTATACCAATGGGGGGCTATGCTGTATACCATGGGCCTGTGCTATTTACCATGTGGGGCTGTGCTGTATACCATGGTGCTGTATACCAATGGGGTCTGTGCTGTATACCATGGGCCTGTGCTGTATACCATATGGGGCTGTGCTATATACAATGTGGGGCTGTGCTATATACCATGTGGGGCTGTGTTATATACTTTGTGGCTGTGCTATATACTATGTGGCTGTGTTATATACCATGGGGGTACATTATACATTATATTCTCTGGGGAGGCTGTGTTATATAATATGGGGGGCTACATTATATTCTATGGGAGGTGCGCTGTATTTTAATCTATTCGTGGCTACATTATATTCTATGGGGGGGCTGTATTATATTATATTCTATGGGGGTGATTGCATCATACTCTGAGGGGGCTACATTATGTTATATGAGGAGGCTACATTGTATTCTATGGGGGACTGCATTATATTCTAGGGGGGTAGATTATATTGTATGGGGGCTCCATTATACTTTATGAGGGGGCTACATTATATTCTATTGGGGCTGCATTATACTATATGAGGAGGGCTACATTGTATTCTATGGAGTGGCTACATTATACTATATAAGGGGCTGCTATATATTCTATGGAGGGGCTGCATTATACTATATGAGGGGGCTGCATTATATTCTATGGGGGGTTACAATATATTCTGTGGGTTGGCTACATTATGCTCTAAGGGGTGGCTGCATTATACTGTAAGAGGGGGGCTGCTGCATTATATTCTATGGGGGTTACATTATATTGTATGGCGGGGCTGCATTATACTCTGTGGGATGGCTGCATTATGCTCTATGGGGTGGCTGCATTATACTGTATCGAGGACTATGGGGAATACATTATACTATATGAAGAACTATGGGGTGCATTATACTATGGGAAGTGAATTGTACTACATGGATGACTGGCGGTGTATTTTACTATATGGAGGACTATAGGGAGTGTATTATACTATATGAAGGACTATGAGGCACATTATAATATATGGAGGACTATGGGGTGTAAACTGTAGATGTGCTGCTGATAATGGGTCGCCCCTCACACCCAGGGCAGTGGGGTACTCGGTACCGGGCCGGTGTCAGGGGGATGTGTCACAGCAGCGGTGACCCGGTCCGTGGCCCTGGGAGCCCAATATCAATGGCGGTGATGTCAATAGTGTTATAGTTTAGTTGAATAGTTCGTGACGCCACCCGTGGTGTTTGGCAAGTAAGATGTCGAGCCAACGCTGCATGCAGATCCACTGGGACTGATGGTGTGGTGCAGCAAAGATGGTGTAGCTCCCCACAGGTGGAGCTGTAGTCCCAGGGCAGTGTGGGTGCAATGGACGAGGAGAGGCGCAGAATGGTATAGATGCTGGTACCCAGATGTAGCGGTGCTGAAGGTGTTAGCGGCGAATGAATGGAGGACACCAGGGCTGAGAGTGTGGTTTGTACGATATATAGGAGGCTGAGAGTGCGGTCTGTACGATATATAGGAGGCTGAGAGAGCGGTCTGTACGATATATAGGAGGCTGAGAGTGCAGTCTGTATGTGATATAGGATGCCAAGAGTACAGTCTGTACGATATACAGGAGGCTGAGAGTGCAGTCTGTACGATATATAGGAGGCTGAGAGTACGGTCTGTACGATATATAGGAGGCTGAGAGTGCGGTCTGTATGATATATAAGAGGCTGAGAGTGCGGTCAGTACGATATATAGGAGGCTGAGAGTACGGTCTGTACGATATATAGGAGGCTGAGAGTGCGGTCTGTATGATATATAGGAGGCTGAGAGTGTGGTCTGTATGATATATAGGAGGCTGAGAGAGCGGTCTGTACGATATGTAGGAGGCTGAGAGTGCAGTCTGTATGTGATATAGGATGCCAAGAGTACAGTCTGTACGATATACAGGAGGCTGAGAGTGCAGTCTGTACGATATATAGAAGGCTGAGAGTGCGGTCTGTACGATATATAGGAGGCTGAGAGTGCGGTCTGTACGATATACAGGAGGCTGAGAGTGCGGTCTGTATGATATATAGGAGGCTGAGAGAGCGGTCTGTACGATATATAGGAGGCTGAGAGTGCGGTCAGTACGATATATAGGAGGCTGAGAGTACGGTCTGTACGATATATAGGAGGCTGAGAGTGCGGTCTGTACAATATATAGGAGGCTGAGAGTGCGGTCTGTACGATATATAGGAGGCTGAGAGTGCGGTCTGTACGATATATAGGAGGCTGAGAGTGCGGTCTCTACGATATATAGGAGGCTGAGAGTGCGGTCTCTACGATATATAGGAGGCTGAGAGTGCGGTCTCTACGATATATAGGAGGCTGAGAGTGCGGTCTGTACGATATACAGGAGGCTGAGAGTGCGGTCTGTACGATATATAGGAGGCTGAGAGTGCGGTCTGTACGATATATAGGAGGCTGAGAGTGCGGTCTGTACGATATATAGGAGGCTGAGAGTGCGGTCTGTACGATATATAGGAGGCTGAGAGTGCGGTCTGTACGATATATAGGAGGCTGAGAGTGCGGTCTGTACGATATATAGGAGGCTGAGAGTGCGGTCTGTACGATATATAGGAGGCTGAGAGTGCGGTCTGTACGATATATAGGAGGCTGAGAGTGCGGTCTGTACGATATATAGGAGGCTGAGAGTGCGGTCTCTACGATATATAGGAGGCTGAGAGTGCGGTCTGTACGATATATAGGAGGCTGAGAGTGCGGTCTGTACGATATATAGGAGGCTGAGAGTGCGGTCTGTACGATATATAGGAGGCTGAGAGTGCGGTCTGTACGATATATAGGAGGCTGAGAGTGCGGTCTGTACGATATATAGGAGGCTGAGAGTGCGGTCTGTACGATATATAGGAGGCTGAGAGTGCGGTCTGTACGATATATAGGAGGCTGAGAGTGCGGTCTGTACGATATATAGGAGGCTGAGAGTGCGGTCTGTACGATATATAGGAGGCTGAGAGTGCGGTCTGTACGATATATAGGAGGCTGAGAGTGCGGTCTGTACGATATATAGGAGGCTGAGAGTGCGGTCTGTACGATATATAGGAGGCTGAGAGTGCGGTCTGTACGATATATAGGAGGCTGAGAGTGCGGTCTGTACGATATATAGGAGGCTGAGAGTGCGGTCTCTACGATATATAGGAGGCTGAGAGTGCGGTCTCTACGATATATAGAAGGCTGAGAGTGCAGTCTGTACGATATATAGGAGGCTGAGCGTTCTCTTTTGCACACTGTACAGCTTGCTAAAAGGCACAAGTTTTAGTGGGAGAGGCCAAAAAATGAACAAGTAATAAAACCGTTTATGGTAGCCATAGGGTGGACCCCTAGAGTCAATTCCCCTGGTGGGCCCTAGACACCCCAGTCCGACCCTGAATGTATGTCACTGGAGACAAGGTGTGAAAAGGGAACCAGTATAGGAATAGCAGAACAGGTCCCTGTGTGATGGCGCTAGGGAAAAGCACTGCCGTGCAATGAGAAGAGAAGAGCGCTATGAGATCTGTAAGAGATTCCTGCTGCCCACGTGTACCGTGCTTCCTGGTATGATGACTTCGGGTAGTGGCGGGTTACATGACCACAGGAGCGGAAGTGATGTAAACAGAGAAGATGCTTTGCCGCACGGTGCCATTTTTAGGGATCCGGATGTAGCATATGAAACTCGTTATACCAGAAGTACTGTAATAATGGAGGGTATCATATACATCATCTAGTGGTGTCATAAAAGATATTTGAGAATGCCAGAAAAAAATTAATTATAATGAGAATAATATCGAAAAAACTTGGACAAGCACATAATAATCAACAATGTATTCTCAGAAATATAGCAACTAAAAGCCTATGACATAGCAGAGCATTTAAAGGACTAGCAAACAGACTCATCGAGAAAGAGCATTCATATAACCAGGTATCAAAGTATAGTATAATAGGACAAGGGGTCGCTGTTGGCCAAATGCTCGTGCGGCTGACACCTATCTAAAGTCTATGGGCTTCTCTGGGTGGCGATACACATTAGTCAAAAGATGATAAAATGTAACAACCAATGTCGTATATAAAAAGGAGAAATATATAAAAAGGAGAAAAATTAAACTGAAAGAGTGAGAATAAAAAAAAGTGTGAAATTATACCCGTCCAGAAAAAAGGAATCCAAGCGTTGTGAACCTGTAAAGAAATACAAAAACAGAATATTAAATAAAGCTCAACACTTCATATTCTACTTAATCCCCTTGGTAATGTAAGGGGGTCACAGTAGCCATCCTAAGCCCCTAAGCATGTCCTGATGTACAGTGTATATAATGTATATTTATATGTGTATTGTATGCTGTTCTAAAATGTGTAAATAATGTTTATATATATATATATATATATATATATTTTGTGAGGTAGCGCTGTCCTTCAGGGTTAGGGGACACTCGCTTGGCAGCGAATAAGTCACATCCAGCACGGGTTTTCATAAAGCAGTATAATCCATGCGGTTTATTTCAGCTTCACAAACCGTCACAGCAACAGAAAACAGCATACAGTCAGCATTGCGTCCATTACAGAGTTCAGCTCTGTTATCCTTGCATCACAGAAATTATGCACTGTTCAATGCGCAGGCTTTCTAGCCACCAAGTTATCTTACCCACGTCAGGGTTGCCTCGTGCTGTTTCACCATGCTGCACGTTTATTCCCTCCAGGGAACTAACAGGCACACATCGCCATTACACACAGCGTCCACATGTGCTGTCAGGCAGGAAGCCCTATGTCAGCGGGACCTTCCTCTCTGGACCAATCGGGTCCCTGCATTCACCCACTTGTGACCAGACCTCAGGTACCTTATATGGTCCATAACCACACCCACAGGTGATCACATGGCTATGACCTCACCCAAGGTCCTATTGCAGACAACCACACACAGGCTTCCCTGACACATTGTAACAGAACGTACTAGTCAGCAGTACCTCTGCTGATCATTATGATCTTTCAGTATCCTACACCTATCAGGGCAATGGAAATGTTTATACGGCTGTCCTGGGACACCCACACAGCGCCCCCTAGTGGACACAGCGGTCACTGCACCACATTATATATATATATGTTATACAGGGAAAGTGTAATATTAGTATTAGACCAAGAGATGGAGATAGAGACTATAACATAGGATTTAGGCTTAGCAATAATGTAAATAGTTAACTGTAGGAGGGGTCACTGTGATTAGGGGAAGGGAGTTTCCTGCTTAGATTCTGAAGGGCGAGGGCGCCAATAGAGCTCAGGTGGGCTATTAGCCCAGGCAACTGTAAGACCCCGTAACGTTAATCCCAAGGAAGTGCCCAGGCATTCATTGTGTGGGAAATAGCGCAGACACAGCTGCAGAGGTTACAGAAGATTGAACTACAAGTATGAAGCTGCAGAAGGGGACACTGCAGGACAGACGGGCTGGTCACTCACCATGTGGCAGCTCTTAGCCTGGGCTGATGCCCTCAGATCTGGGGCAAAATGGCTGAGGGAACACACGTTGTCAGTAAGTCTGGACAAGGAGGATGCCGAGAAAACGTACAATGCAGTACTACCCGATCTTGAGCCATGTGACAGGATCAGAAGTGAAGGGAAAGCTGAAGTGACATGTGATGTGAAACTGCTGAAGATGCTGTATTAAACCTGGATGTGCTGCAAAGTTATGAGAGTGAAGCTTTGCATTTTGAGTTACAACTGGACTGTGTCTTTGTTATTGCACAAATGGCCAACGGTGACCTTAGAGAGCAAAGGAGGAACCCTGACGGTGCAGGGAATGGAGAGGCAAGTAAACTGAAAGTGAAACGTGATTTTTATGTAAAGGGAAGCCAGGGCCTGCAAAGCCAGATAAGCTCAGCCACGACTACTGCCCTGGCTGACCTCTACAGTTTCATAGTATCCAGTTTGTGAATCCAGACGGAGTCGGGGCGTTTAAGGGCCTTGATCCTATTACCCCCACGTCTTGATCATCTTGATATAGGAACATGTTCCAATACTTGAAATTTCAATTGTGTGACTGAATGTGGTAAGTATGTTTTGCCATACTGTATACTGGACTTATGCTGGGAAATGCAATCTCGTGTATGTTGGGTGGTTTCCCAAACGTATATGAGACCGCATGGACATTTAATAGCATATATCACAAAGGATGAATTACAGGTACCCTTTTTGGGGGTACCTTGAAATGTTTGTTTCAATGACTTAGCAATGGGGCTAATGTCTGCCTGGAGCCATCTGTCCTTCAAGTTTCTAGTTTTCCAAACGCACAGTAAGAATGATCGTTGAAATTCCACTATAATGGGATAACTGGCCTTGAGGAAATGTCAAAACTTACGGATACATTTGTGAATCCCTTACATAAATAGATAAGTGTGAACAAACAGGATCCTCTTCTCTACCCCTGCTCGAATATGAGTGAGTAGATGTGGTCTAAAATTATTTCAAAGTCTCTATGGGTAACCTCTTTGGTGGAATTTATCTTGAGCTCTACAGTTTAGCATTGTTCTAGAATATAGAAAAAGGAGTCTCCTGATAACACAATATAAGGGGCTTCTTGTGAACTGTTTATCAACTGTCAGGAACATGTCTCGTCCAAAAAACTGGGGTCAGAAGACGTCTAGAGCTCAGACATCTGAGCTCACATAAGAAAGACTGCCTAGAGCTACTACTGCACACAAGGCATCGGGAGCACAGTTGTTTTTGGCTGCCTGTGCGCTTTCTACCACCAAAAACATCTAATCAGATTCAGCTGAAACAGATTTGCATCTAAAATGCTGCCAAATTCTTCATCGAAAAGGTCTGTAGCATAATTTCCAACTCTCCAAAATAGTTAGTGCACTCAACAGTATAGCCTGTAACCAATACCTTTTCTTTTTAAAAGGCTGTCTAGGACTGGAATTTTGATGACCTCTCTGCAAAACAGGTAATCAGTATCTGATCGGTGAGGGTCTGACATCATTAATCCTCTGATCAGCTGATGCCTAGATCCGCGCTCACTGGATATACAATGCATGGGATGGCACAGCTCCATATACTCTGTAGTTATCATTCTGGGGTACTGCAGCTCAGCTCTTATTCACTTAAATTCTGCACAGGGCAATAGCCAACCTAAGGCCAGATCTTTATTACTTCTCACTAATATTTCATATTCTTCTTTTCTTTGTAATGAACAGAGATGTATTGTAATTGTTTCATTAATGTCTGGTTAAAGTTTATATTATAAACATGGCATAATGGTATTTGTGTGGCACCCCAGAGTCCGGTTGCCACGGTGACATTGCCTCCCTCTAAGGGGTGATTTCATGTCTGGAGACGGGGGGTCCCCATGCCAGGTAACACAATGTACATGTCAATTCCTGCTCCAGGCCAGAAAGGGGAACTTCCATATAAATTCTGGCCAGCAGGTGGGGTTAATGAGTCAGAAAGAAGTCAGCAGAGAGCATAAACAGGAGAGTTGACATTGAAACGGGAGCGAGCTGGAGCTCTTGACAGGACAGAGAGAGAGGAGAGTTGGCAGTTGGTCTGTGGAGAGGGAAGGGACAGGAGCAGAGACGAGCTCTGGGGAACTAAAATTGCATATAGCTGACCCCAGAGCAGAGCGCTGATGAAAAGGGATGCCAGAGTCCTTGGCTGGGCTGGTGCTGAACGCCCTGACAGCTGAATCTGGAGGGCAGGGGACTGCAAGCTCCCTGGCCACACGGAACACCTGAAGGCACGGCAGCAGACCAAGAGCCCGGGGCCGACAGTGAAAAGGACAGTGCCCGTGATATAGACTCACGCTGTCTGCCATACAGGTTAGAAACCATCACGCAAGAGAGGGCCGCAGCTTAGCTACAGGCAACAGGGACCCGAAAAGAGAGCGCAGAAGGATGGTTCCCAACCCCACCTGGCAGGGTGGATCCCCTGAATGCCTCCAGGCAAGTCGGACTCAGTCATCTGTAATTGGTACCTCAGACTGCATCTACTTTCAAGTAAAAGGAAAAGAAAACTGCACCTCTCTGTGTCCTTCACTGCACCCCAACCTTCACCACCATCTGAACAATCAAATATATTTGCCCTGGGGCCCCGCTCTACCTGTGGGGAGCTGAACCATCTTTGCTGCGTCACCATCAGCCCCAGTGGACCAAAACTGCAGCGTCTGCCACCCATTGCCGGACACCACGGGCGATGTTACAATTAAACACCGCATAACTATCCTCTATTTTATAACTCGGCCAGGGCCACGGAAATGGATCATGGCCCCGTGACCTCCCCCATAGAACTATCCGATCCGATTCCGGGTACCCCACGGCCCTGGTGGGCTCGTCATATGTCAGATGGAAATTTCACAATTTCTTGGAAATAATTAGATATTGTCCTGGTAACTATGCAAGCTAGTCAAATAGGTCTAAAATATAATAAAATGTGAAATTTATAGGAATTGCAAAAAGTAAACTGATATAAGGGAAATTATATATTAAGGGGATCTGTAAAAATAGGACAACTTTTGCTCTTCAAAATATAAAAAAAAGTTTAGTGTCTGCTCACCTCCTCCTGGAGTGTGCGGATCCTTCTGTGCGGCAAGTTTTCAGAACTTGGAAAAAATAAGTCCAGCGCTGTAAGTCCGTAAAATCCATTTCTCTTTTATTCCATAACTTCAATTGGCATAAAAACAATTAAGTCATAGTCCAGACATTAAAAACAAATGCGTTTCAACGCAAAAACGTGCGTCTTAATCATTAATCATAGTCAATGGTTAAGACGCACGTTTTTGCGTTGAAACGCGTTTGTTTTTAATGTCTGGACTATGACTTAATTGCTTTTATGACATTTAAAGCTATGGAATAAAAGAAAAATGGATTTTAGGAACTTACAGTGCTGGACTTAGTTTTTCTATCTTTTTCTATTTTTTTTTCTTTTTATTTCTGACTTACGGTTGTAGAGATAAGTTTCTTTTTAGTTAGTGCAAATTTTTATGGTCTATGCAAGGAGGTGGTGCTCAGACTAAGGCCTCTTTCACACTTCAGTTTTTTGTCTCAGTTAAAATCCGCCAAAAAGGCGGAAAAGCGGATCCATTCGTAACTGATGTGAACGGATGCCACAGGATCCGTTTTTTGACGGATCCACAGAATTAAAAATTTTAAAGGAACCGCTGGCCGGGAAGGAGAGAGAGAGAGAGAGACTGGAAAATGCGGATCCAACAACAAAAAAAAGTTGCAAGGTCCGTCCAGGCATGCCGGCGGATGGAAAAAATTTGGCGGATCCTCACAAAAACTGATCCAACGGATGGCCATCCGTCAAGATCCGCCAGTAATGCAACTCAATGGGGAAAAAAATGGATCTGCAAAAAAAAATGGCGGATCCGTTTTTTTCAAAACCTGGCGGATTTTGACTGATGGTCAAAAACGGAAGTGTGAAAGAGGCCTAATAAATCAGAGCAATCTAAAGACACACCCCCTGAGGATCCTGTAAGCACCTTCTTCTTAGAAAAGAAAAAAAAATATCATTAAATAAAAAAAACATATGGTAAATTTAAAGAAAACAAACAAACAAAAATCACAGAATAATCAGGGGAGCAGCAGGAATAAAATAAGAGCAAAAACTGGTCACTTTTGGCCTGGAGATAGGGTCACTGTAATGGTAAATTTTGTGTTAATGTTGGGGCAGTAATATCTGTATTTTTTTTTACCTGGCCATTGGAAGGCAGCACTCTGCAAACAGATGAGTGGAATGCACTATGCTGATCCCATAACTCAGATTCACTTTTTATCTTTACTCTTTACTGACGGACTGCAGCAGGATCCTCCCCCTGCTGCTCATGCTACAGTACAGCAAAATATAGCTAAGCCCCTCACTCTTTGTAAGTGGGCATGGTGTTAGTAGGTCACCAACTTAAAATGGAACAGATCAGCAGCAAACTAACCCCTGTGTCCTCTGCGGGATTACTACAAAACTGACTATTTTAGGATCCTACAAAAAAAAAAGAAATGCTGTGGGCTAACAAGCAGAAAGGACATCTACAAGTGCTTCTCACTAAATTAGAATATCATCAAAAAGTTAATTTATTTCAGTTCTTCAATACAAAAAGTGAAACTCATATTATATAGAGTCATTTCAAACAGAGTGATCTATTTCAAGTGTTTATTTCTGTTAATTTTTGATGATTGTCTTACAGTCAATGAAAACCCAAAAGTCATTATCTCAGTATATTAGAATACTCTATAACATCAGCTTGAAAAATAATTTTAAAATCAGAAATGTTGGCCTACTGAAATGTATGTTCAGTAAATGCACTCAATACTTGGTCAGGGCTCATTTTGCATCAATTACTGCATCAATGCAGCGTGGCATGGAGGCGATCAGCCTGTGGCACTGCTGAGGTGTTATGGAAGCCCAGGTTGCTTTGATAGCAGCCTTCAGCTCATCTGCATTGTTGGGTCTGGTGTCTCTCATCATCCTCTTGACAATACACCATAGATTCTCTATGGGGTTAAGGTCAGGCGAGTTTTCTGCAAATCAAGCACAGTGACACTGTTGTTTACAAACCAGGTATTGGTACTTTTGGCAGTGTGGACAGATGCCAAGACCCGATGGAGAATTAAATATCCATCTCCAAAAAGCTTTTCAGGAGAGGGAAGCATGAAGTGCTCTAAAATTTCCTGGTAGACGGCTGCGCTTAATTTTTTTCTTGATAAAACACAGCGGACCTACACCAGCAGATGACATGGCTTCCCAAACCATCACTGATTGAGGAAACTTCACACTAGACCTCAAGCAGCTTGGATTATGGCCTCGCCACTCTTCCTCCAGACTCTGGGACCTTGATTTCCAAATGAAATGCAAAAATACTAAGAGACCTTTTTAAATGCTTAGGAAGCCTTTGCAGGTGTTATTTATTCTAATTTACTGTGATAATTACTTTTGGGTTTTCATTGGCTGTAAGCCATAATCATAAACATTAACAGAAATAAATGATTGAAATAGATCACTCTGTAAAGATTCTATATGAGTTTCACTTTTTTGTATGGAAGAACTGAAATAAATTAACTTTTTAATGATATTCTAATTTAGTGAAAAGCACTTTTATATTTTTTTTGTTTAATCTAATCCTTAATTTCTAGGTTTAGTGTTCTTTTGACTATATATATTATTTATTTATTCTTAACATATTCTTTTTATTTTAATATTATTAAACTGCATATATTGCAAAACTGATTGGCATTTATGTAATTGCTCATTCATCTATTAACTAGGACCTACCACCACACCCCGGCTAATGTTTTGTTACTGCGGAAACTGTAGAATAAGCAAATATACAGCTAGTTGCTATGTTTTTTATCAGTTGTTGTTGGGAGAAGATGGACTGGCTTGAAGTGAAGTGCAGATAAGTAGGAAATGTGTCATTATGGTCAGAGGGATTAGTCACAGCCTACACAGTAGTAACTATGATTTGGTGAAGTATGTGTTTCTGATCCCATTGCTGCTTGTGTTGTGACTATAACTACTAGGCTGTTAGGCAGTAGATGGTTATAAGTGTGGGCGAGGGATAGGCTGCCATACCAGACTGTTCTGTGATTCATTCATTTTTATATTTCAAGTTTAAGGAATCTGAAGCCAAATATCCTTTGTCCTTTTTAACACATGCATTTTGTGCTAAAAATCATTTTTGCAATTGGGTTTCATTAAAAATGTTTCAACGATTGACTTTTATAGCCTTTTTGTTGCACTGACTTGATGGTTGCAGAATGAGTTAACTGAGAATCTCTCAGAAAGCTCTTTCTGAGTTCCTCTCAACTGATTTATGACCACAGACTAGAGATGAGGGAACCCGAACTGTAAAGTTTGGGGTTTGTACTTTCCGGTGCTGAACTCCAAACGCAGACTTCTCCCAGAAGTCCGTTTTAGTGTTTGAAGTTCGGATGCTCAATAAAGCTTGTTGAAAGGCTGAAGTGCTGCCAATCTAAAAGACTTTTGACTATGATCACTTCCACAGCCATCACAACTATGTATGGGCATGGCTGTGATCGGCCTGTGCACCATGTGACCCGGCCTGTGTACCTGCCAGATCATGGGTGGGCCGCCATTCTGCTCTGACCAGTGTAGGGACAGGAGACAGCTCAAGTGAGGAACAGTGTAAGGTTCTGTGGGAGTACTCTGCAAAACAGCCTGTGTGGGGGTACTGTAAAAAAAGGCTCTATGGGAGGTACTCTGCACCCATCTCTGTTGGGGTACTGTTAACCTGTCTCTGGGAGGCTACTATGAGAGTACTCTGCAAAGCAGCCTCTGTGGATGTACTCTGCAAAACTGTCACAACTCTGTTGTCAGAATACCCGAGGCCAGGGGCTCCTTCTCTGTCTCTAATGCTAGGGGTGCCCTATCTATCCCTGCTCACCAGATTACTTCTGATGGCGAAGATGCCAGGGTTATGTACCTTGCTGAACTCCTAAATCAGCCCTATATCTGTCCCTCCTCCCCAACTAGGAAACTAGGGAGTAATATAGTATGTATATACACAAACCAGGCAAACAAGGAAGGCCGTATATGGATAAAGGAAAATACCAAAGATACAAATATATGTGGCGCGCTGTGTCTTTGCCGCCACAAAATGGTTAAATATGTACTGTTTTGTATGTGTTTTGTAAGCAATGGGAGTTATGCTTTCTCTGCTAGAGACCATTACATACACACAATTTTACCTCACTCCCTTACTTTCCTGAAGCTTAGAGCTTTGGAGACGTACCCTAACTGGGAGGGGGAGGAGTCGAGTTGTTGTTCTGGGAGGAAGACGGTGGCGAGAAGATGGAGAACGCTCCTGGAAGCCATGATATGTGCTCCCTCCAGGAGTAAAGCTAAGAAGCATCAGGGAGTCAGCCCCTAGGCCATCCATGCTTTCAGAGCAGGGTGGTAAGCTGAGAGACAGTGTGAGTTTATACAACCAACAGTGGAGTGTTTTCCCCAGGAAGACAGCAGCCATCTAGGATCAGTGAGGATTGTGCAAGAAGGAACGTGAGCTTTACACAGGATCCAAGCTGCAAATTGCAAGAGGAGGAAAGCACAGTGAGTAGTTTCTATACTGGAAGATTCTAGACTCTGGGAAGCCCTGGCCCCGGAAGGGATTGGAATAGCAGGAAGCTTACACCATGTCACAGCAGAGAGAAGGATAACACCCATTCTGCAGAGCAGACTGTAACCTGGTGAGAGTTGTAATATCTCCTCTGAACTGCACCTGAACTACAGTAAGTGATAAAGTGACTTTCCTTGTCTCCTGCCTTATTACTCTGTGCCTTCTACTTGCATCACAATCTCTGGGGGTCATCCCTGGTTGGAGAGGGTTTAACATCTGCACTGCCATTGGGTCGCCCCTCACGCCCAGAGCAGCGGGGTACTCGGTACCGGGCTGGTGACAGGGGGATGTGTGTCACAGCAGCGGTGACCCGGTCCGTGGCCATGGGCGCCCAATATCAATGGCGGTGATGTTAATGGTGTTAAGGTTTAATTGAATGGTTCGTGATGCCACCTGTGGTGTTTGGCAAGGTAGATGGTAAGCCAACGCTGCATGCAGATCAGCTGGGACTGATGGTGTGGTGCAGCAAAAATGGTATAGCTCCCCACAGGTGGAGCTGTAGTCCCAGGGCAGTGTAGGTGCAATGGATGAGGAGAGGTGCAGAATGGTATAGATGCTGGTACCCAGATGTAGCGGTACTGAAGGTGTTAGCGGCGAATGAATGGAGGACACCAGGGCTTGCAGTTTCAAAGCTTTACTCACAGTTCGTGGTACCCACTGGTGCCCGCCTCCGTGCCGTGTCCTCCGGGGTAGAGACTCAATCAACCTCCCGGGCAAGTCAGGGTTCTCCTCTCCAACACTCCGTCAACATGTGCCTTTCCTGAACGACTCCTCTATTGTGCCTTTTAATGTGAAGAGCTCCAGTACAGTAGTTCTCTGGAGTTCCTCCTTTCAGATGTTCCTAGACCCTTACTTGTATGACAGACAGCTGTAGCCTCTATCGGGGACTCCTCTCAGAGTCCTGGCTCGCAAATCGGTTGCTGTTGTGTCCCAAGTCTTTGATGGGAGTAGTGCATTTACAGCCAACTACTCCACCGGTGTCTGCTGCAGAACCATAAGTGCCCATACAACCTCGGGGACCGGGCCCCGGCCTTGCGCTGAGAACCTATAGGCAAGGTACTCTCTCAACCCACAATTCCTCTCTGTTCTCCGACTCCTTCGTTCCACGCTGTTCCTTCTCTCTCTTATGGAAGCTGAGGTTGCAGGTCTACGTCCTTCTCTTTCTCTTCTCTTTCCCGTGCCAGCTGGCTCAGATTACTGAGGCAGCTGCAGCACTCTCTTTCTAAACTGAACTCAAACTGAACTCAAAAATGAACTTCAGAACTGAACTTCTCTGGGACTCACCCCAGACTGACCTTCTGTCAGACTGACCTCCTGTCAGCCTGCCCTCCTGTCAGACTGACCTACTATTCTCTACTTTCCCCTTCTTTTATACTAACTCCACCCACCTCCCAGCACATCTCGTGTTACGAAGCAGGGTTCCACGAAGGGTGCTCTGCTACCCCCAGCCTGAAGCTGCTAGGCGGACCTACTGAACTATCCTGTGTGTGGGATGCAGGTGTTGGAGTGTGGAAAGGAGTTCCCAACTTACCTAGTTGGTGGGGCACTACACCTTAGGAGAAGGTGCAGTACCTCTGTGGCGACTGAGCCTCAGGGGCGCCACACCATCACCATCTACCCCCCCAGGGATCATCTGCAGTGCCGGCTATACTACAGTCGAACACTCCAACTGGTGTTACGAATCACTACATAAACTTTATCCCTAATCAATACTCCCCTTTTACATGACCGCCTGGGGCCACGGACCGGGTCACTGTCACTGAGACACCTCCATTTAAGACGACTGGCCCAGTACCGAGTATCCCACGGCCCCTGGGGCGCGTCATTTTGGTGTCACGAACAGGATTTCGTGCCTGCCTAAAGTCCTACAGGAGCAACGACCTGCAGCAACAGAAGCAGTGAGTCGCAACCCTGCAAGGGTTAACTAGGGGGGAAGATGTCTAATCCTGGTGATGCTCAGGGTGCAGCAGCTGCATCTCCTATATTGCCTCTCACCATGCCTTATATACCAGGTGCGGCATGGCTGCCACAGTACACAGGCGAATCGCACACCTTAAGTGACTTCAAAGAGAAGCTGCGCAGCATGTTAGAAATTTTTCCTATGTCAGAGGAGTAGAAAGTCAGTATACTTACAAGTCAGCTCAGTGGCGCTGCTCAGAGAGAAGTTAAATCTTGGCCAGCAACTGATAGACTGTAAAAGACATTTTTGCTAAATTAAGGGATACTTTTGACACCAGTACTGCTTCAGAAATAAAGATGTGATTTTTCAGCTGCAGACAAAAACCACAGGATATTTCTGCAGAACCCATGGCTACCCAGATCAAGTGCTGACAGACAGAGGTCCAGCCTTCGAAGCAGAAGTCTTTCAAGAATTTTTCTCCCTCTATGGATGTAAAAAGATCAAAACTACACTATACCATCCACAAGGCAATGGTCTTTGTGAAAAACTAAATCATCTGGTGATCAATTTATTGCAGATCCTACCACTGGAAGAAAGGAACCAATGGCCTGAGAAATTACCTGATTTGATCGAAATGTACAACCATATCCCGACCAGCGCAACAGGATATGCCCCAGCTTATTTGATGCATGCACGGCCAGGTAAACTCCCCATCGATCTACAAATGGGAGTCCTAACTCCTGAAACCATATCCAGCCAATTGGACACTGACTGGAACACAGAAAGACAATTGCAGTATCAAAATGTTCAGCAATGTGTAGAGGAAAGTCTTGCTCAAGCTAGGCAAAAACAGGAAAGAAACTTTAATAGACATGCTGTGGCAACCCCCTTATCAACAGGTGAACAAGTGCTAAAGAAAAAGAGAAGAAACCACAAGTTAGATGACCAATGGGAGGCTCAGCCTTACACTATTCAACCATCTAGTTATGACAACAGCAAAGTGTGTACCATCTCCAAAGACGGTGGAAAAACGTGAACTACCGTATCAAGAGACAATCTGAAAGTATGTCCAGCACAGTTGCGTGAAAGAGTTGAGACTGAGGAAGATCCTCAGCTGATGGAAAAGACTGATACAAAGATTCGCACTGTTCTAGGTGAATTCCCTAGTTCTTAGCTACAAGTTAACAACGCAGTGGTAGTTCCAGTGATGGTGTTCCCACAAAGGTCTTTACCAGAGACACCAAATCATTCTGAAAGCGATGAAATGCTAATGCGCACCACTGATACTTTGCATGTGGAAAAATCAGAAAACTTGTCCACAGTCAGCAGTGAACCTGTTGTACCCATGGTAGGTTCAAAGAGTCGTAGGAAGTTGCCTAGTATTCCTATCTTGCGCAGATCACAGCGTAGTACACAGGGATAAACCCCTTCTCGCTATAGAAATGATTTGTAAAATATTCTCCTAGGTATTAAGATTAATAAGCTTGTTTTGAAGTTGTACTTATATTGAACTTTGCCTTATGTAACGTTTTTAAAAATGTTGAAGACGTTGTGCCCACATGGACTAATGTGAGATTTCGGTAGTTAATACACTTTCTTCTACTACAAGAACTCTTGTAAAGACTCGTAAACTTGAGGAAAAACCCGTTCATCGTGCCTTGGCAGGAAGCCATCTAAAACAGCCAGTGCAGGGAATTTCATATTATGATCTGTGTGCCCTGCAGCTGCACTCAGGGACGATCCAACCAATCAGAAGTGGTTTTGGGCTGTAATCCATGACTCAGTTAATGTGACTGTTTGCTTATACTCAGGTTAAATGTTACGTTGTTTTGTTATATGCTTATGTTCAGTGGTGTAGCCCGAGGACATGCTATCTATAACTAGGAGGCAATGTGGCGCCCTGTGTCTTTGCCACCACAAAATTGTTAAATATGTACTGTTTTGTATGTGTTTTGTAAGCAATGGGAGTTATGCTTTCTCTGCTAGAGACCACTACATACACACAATTTTACCTCACTCCCTTACTTCCCTGAAGCTTAGAGCTTTGGAGACGTATCCTAACTTGGAGGGGGAGGAGTCGAGTTGTCCTGGAAGGAAGACTGTGGAGAGAAGATGGAGACCGCTTCTGGAAGCCATGATATGTGCTCCCTCCAGGGGTAAAGCTAAGAAGCATCAGGGAGTCAGCCCCTAGGCCATCCATGCTTTCAGAGCAGGGTGGTAAGCTGAGAGACAGTGTGAGTTTATACAACCAACAGTGGAGTGTTTTCCCCGGGAAGACAGCAGCCAACTAGGATCAGTGAGGATTGTGCAAGCAGGAACATGAGCTTCACACAGGATCCAAGCTGCAAGTTGCCAGAGGAGGAAAACACAGTGAGTAGTGGCTATACTGGAAAGTTCTAGACTCCGGGAAACCTTGGTCCCAGGAGGGATTGGAATAGCAGGAAGCTTACACCGTGTCACAGCAGAGAGAAGGATAACCCCCATTCTGCAGAGCAGACTGTAACCTGGTGAGAGTAGTAATATCTCCTCTGAACTGCACCTGAACTACAGTAAATGATAAAGTGACTTTCCTTGTCTCCTGCCTTATTACTCCGTGCCTTCTACTTCCACCACAATCTTCTGAGGGTCATCCCTGGTTGGAGAGGTTTAACATCTGCACTGCCATCACAAATCTACAGTGCCGGCTATACTACAGTCGAACACTCCAACTGGCGTCACGAATCACTACGTAAACTTTTTATCCCTAATTAATACTCCCCTTTTACATGACCGCCTGGGGCCACGGACCGGGTCACTGCCACTGTAGCACATCCCTTTAAGACGACGGGCCCGGTACCGAGTGTCCCATGGCCCCTGGGGCTCGTCATATACATTAACAGACAAAAGAGAGGACCTACAAGGTTATCATGTCCAACTCCCTGCTCAATGCAGGATTCACTAAACCATCTCAGACAGATGTCTGTCCAGCCACTGTTTAAAGACTTCCATTGAAGGAGAACTCACCACACCTCTCGTGGCAGCCCATTCCACTTATTGATCATTTTCCCTGTCAAAATGTTTTTTCTCATATCTAATCTGTATCTTCTCCCTTTCAGTTTCACTCCATTGCTTCGTGTTTGCATGTGCAAATGAGAATAAGGATGATCCCTCTACTTTGTGACAGCCCTTCAGATATTTGTAGACAGCTATTAAGTCATCTCTTAGCCTTCTTTTTTGCAAGCTAAACATTCCCTAATACTTTAATTGTTCCTTGTAGGACATACTTTGCAGTCCGCTCACCTTCCTGGTAGCTCTTCTCTCAACTTGCTCTGGTTTTTCAATGTCTTTTTTTAAAATGTGGTTCCCAGAACTGAACACAGTATTCCAGATGAGGCCTGACCAAGAAATAGTAGAGGGGGATAATTACTTCACGTGATCTAGACTCTATGCTTGTCTTAATACATCCTAGAACTGTTTGCCTTTTTTTGCTGCTGCTTCACACTGTTGACTCATGTGCAGTCTTTGATCTATTAGTATACCGAGGTCTTTTTCACACGTGCTGTTGCTTAGATCTATTCCTCTCATTCTGTAGTAGGTTTTTTCACTTTTCTTATCCATATGCAGAATCTCGCATTTCTCCGTTAAATTCCATTCTATTAGTCGCTGCCCATTATTCAAGCTTATCTAGAGGTTTCTGAATCCTTTCTCTGTCTTCTCTAGTGATAGTTATCTCTCCTAGCTTTGTATCATCTGCAAATTTGATAAGTTTACCTTCAGTTCCCTTATCTAGATCATTTATAAAAATGTTGAACACCACTGGAGCCAGGACAGAACCTTGTGGTACCCCACCTGAAACACTCTCCAATTGGATGTGCAACCATTTATTACCACTCTTTGAGAACGATCACTGAGCCAATTATGAATCCACCTAACGGTAGACTTGTCAATCCCATAATTGGTCATTTTTTCAGTAAGGAGTATGAGATACTTTATGAAATGCTTTGCTTAAGTCAAGATACACTATATCTTCCGCATTTCCCTAATCTAACCAATCAGTGATTCCATCATAGAAGGAAATTAGATTAGTCTGGCATGACTTGTTGGCTATAAACCCATGCTGGCTCTGGTTAATTACTGCATTCATATCAAAGTACTTACATACATTCTGTTTAATAATTTATTCAAAGATCTGTCCTGGAATAAAAGTAATGTTCACTGGCTTCTAATTTCTTGGCTCCATCTTCTTTCTTTTTTTTTCTAGACCGGCACAACATTTGCCCTTTTCCCATCTTCTGGGACTTCTCGTGTTCTCCAGGATTTTCAAAGATTCTGGCTAGTGGTTCTGCTATTTCCTCTAACTCTTTCAGTACCCTAGGATACAATTCATCTGGACGAGGAGATTTAAATTCATTTGTTAGCTAATTGTTCCCTTACCATCTCTCTCTTTATCGATAATGTGGATTATTTTATACCTTTGAGAGCACCGCGAAGATCAGTTGATGTTACAAATGCTTTCTTAGATAACACAGATGCAAAATAGTAATTTAAAAGTACAGCATTTTGCGACACTTCTGACCACTTCACCCTTCTCACCCTGTAAAAATCCTATAGCATCTTTGATTTTTTTCCTATTAACATATGCCTCCAAACTCATTTTACTGCTTTTGGTCTCCATTGCAAGCCTCACTTCATTACTGGCATTAGCTTGTCTAACGCTTGCACTGCATTCTTTGCAAACAACATTATATTTGTCAGGGTCCTGTCAGTGCCGGCGTGCAGCCTCCGCTGAGCAGGGACTCACCCGCTTTGTAGGGGGGCCCGGGGTCAGGTACGGCCGGAAAGTACAGACAAACAGGACCTGGGGACGCTGGAGTTTAGCAAGCAGTGAAGGACCTACGGTCATGTGACTGCAAGGGGTGGGGCTTAGCGTCCTGCTTCCAGAGATCAGCAGGACACAACTACAGGAATGCTCAGAGTCAGGCAAAATGGAGGTCATACACAGAGATAACAGTAAAGTGCCAGGGATGAGACAGAACGGATAGTCAGGGCCAAGCAAGGGTCAGAAACAAACAGACAAAGAAGGTACCAAGCAGAATCCAACAAGCAATATCCAGAGAACAGACCGAGTCATACACAAAGTATCAGGCAACCAGAACACAGCACAAACACACTCAGGGGGTCAACACAACTCTGCCAAGGGCGAAAGTATAACTGACGGGGATGGGAGCTTCTGAAGCTATAAGAAGCTTTCCCAGAAATAATGAGAGGCCACCATAATAAGCCCCAGGTGTGCACGTAAGAGTCTGCACTGAGATCAAAACATTAACCCCAGAAGTGCAGGTCCACCAGCACTGGTATCATGACAGTACCCCCCTCTCAACGGGGGCCTCTGGACCCCCAGGCTTGCCCGGGTAGCTAGCATGGAAAGCCTGAACCAGGCGATCCTCATGCATCAACCGGGCCAGCACCCAGGACCTGTCCTCCGGCCCATACCCCTTCCAATGAACCAGGTACTGTACTGACCGCCGTATCAACCTGGAATCTACGATATGACCAATCTCATATTCCACAAGTCCCTCAACCGAAACCGGAAGAGCAGCGGACTCGGATACTCCCCGAACTGCTTCAAAAGGCTTCAGTAGAGATCTATGGAAGACGTTAGGGATCTTGAAAGAGGGTGGAAGGCACAGCCTGTACGCCACTGGATTGATTTTTTCCACAATCTTGTACAGGCCAATGAATTTGGGGCCCAACTTGGCTACTTGGCTGACAGAATCTTTAACTTAATGTTTCGCGTGGAGAGCCAAACTTTCTCTCCAACCTGAAACATGAGACCAGGTGTTCGTTTCCTGTCCGCGAAAAACTTATACCTGCCTTGAGACCTAGATATACGCCGCTGGACTTCTGCCCATGTATCTTTTAACCGCTGAACAGAGTCCTCAGCCCTGGGACACCCTGAATCCAGAGGAGAAAACTCAACAAAATGAGGACTGAACCCATAGTTGATCAAGAAAGGAGACATACCAGTGGATTGACTCACCCGACTATTGAAGGCAAATTCAGCCAATGGCAGTATATCACACCAGTCAATCTGTCTAGCAGAAGTCAGACATCTGAGGATCTGTTCCAGAGACTGATTAGTGCGTTCCGTCTGACCATTACTCTCGGGATGGTATGCAGACGAAAAGGACAGAGACATCCCTAATTTTTTACAGAAAGCACGCCAAAACTTAGCCACAAACTGCACACCACGATCAGACACCACACTCAGGGGTACCCCATGCAAGCGGACCACATGCTGCAGAAACAATCTGGATAAGGTCTCAGCTGAAGGTAATGCGGACGGGTACAAAATGAGCCTGCTTTGAAAATCTGTCGACCACTACCCATACCACCGTATTACCCCTAGAAGAGGGAAGATTGGTAACAAAATCCATGGACAGGTGGGTCCATGGTCTTTCGGGAACTGCCAAGGGCATCAGCTCCCCCGCCAGCCGGCTATGAGAGCTTTTAGAACGAGTGCAGACCCCACAACCAGAAATGAATTTCTTTATATCAGAACCAAGGGTAGGTCACCAGAAGATCCTAGCCACCGCCAGACACGTGGCTGATATACCAGGGTGAGCACACAGCTAGGATTCATGGAACTCCTGCAAGAGTTTAAGGCGAAGTTGCTCTGGGACAAACAACTTGACCCCTGGCTTGGCCGCAGGAGCCAGCAACTGGGCCCCCTCAATTTCCCATTCCAATTCAGACGAGATTCCTGCTAACACAACCCCAGGGTGCAGAATGGAGGATGGTAGCTCAGGGGAAGACACAGGATTAAAACTGCGAGATAAGGTGTCAGCCTTGACATTCTTTGACCCTGGACGGAATGTAATAGTAAACTGGAAACGAGAAAAAAAAGCGACCAACGGGCCTGTCTGGGCGTTAGTCTTTTAGCAGACTCAATGTATGACAAATTTTTGTGATCAGTGATCACAGTAACCGGGTGACTGGCCCCCTCCAAAAAGTGCCTCCACTCCTCAAATGCCAACTTGACCGCAAGAAGCTCTCTATTGCCTACACCATAATTTCTTTCAGCAGCAGAGAACTTCCTGGAAAAGAAAGCACATGGCCTGAGATTGGTAAGAGTGGCAGACCCTTGGGACAACACTGCCCCCACCCCCACCTCGGAGGCATCCACCTCCACCACAAATGGTTTGGATGGATCTGTGTTGTGAGCTCATTTTTGGGTTTGCCTCTGGCTTCTGGTGAGGGTTATGGAGCTGGCTGTGCTGACAGAGGAGTAGTGAGTTCTCTATCTGGACTCCCTCTGTTGGTGAAGGGAGGTAATGAAGCTGATCTAAATGGCAGAGACCGGCCACCTGAGGAAGAGGACTGCGATTGGACATCAGGAGTTTCTGATTGGATTTAAGGCAGCCAACTCCCTAGTTTCTTGCTGGTGATTTTTCCTGACTGGTTTCCAGTTTGGTTCCTGCCTTCCTAAAGCTAAGTTTTCTCTGCTATTGTTCATATGAGTTTTTGTCTGGTTTACTTAGTTTTTATGTTCAGCCAGCCCTGGCTGGGACTGGGCTGAATCCCCATTTTGTCTCTGATCAGTTGATCTTGTTTGCTCTGTCTTCAGAATATACCTGAGTGCTGATATAGTGATTTGAAGTCTAGCGACTTCAGGGCCTTTTTCTATCAGACGTGTTGGACATTTTTTTTGGCAGGGTTTTTTGCGTGATTGCAGACAGCAGCTTTTCTTTCCTGTCCTTTCTAGTTAGCGAGGGCCCCATCCTAACCTAGTGCTGGTGATTCAGTCTGCTTCTCAGGTCCTGGACTTCAGCTCTCTTCCAGTCTTCTCAAGTTAAGTTTGTTTTTTGCTTATGTTCTCACTTGCGCTTGTTGGTCAATTCAGTTTCTTGTGTGATCAGCCTGCCCCTGCTGGGGCTGTGCTGAATTTCCACTCCTATTTATCAGTATTTGCCAATCTACTTTTTGTCCCTTGTTGGATTGGCCTCTTTTTGCTCTGTCTCAGAATATTTCAGAGTGCTGATATAGGTTTTGAAGTCTAGTGACTTCAGGGTTAATTTTGCTATCAGAAGTGTTGGACAATATTTTGGTAGGTTTTTTTTGGCAGATTGCAGACAGTGTCTTTCCTTTCCTGTCCGTTTTAGTTAGCCGGGCGCCATCGTTTGCTCAGCCTATTTTCCTGCCTTTGTATTTTCATCTTGTTTCACCATCAATACATGTGGGGGGTCTGTCTTTCCTTTGGGGTCTGCTCTGGGGCAGTTAGTTTTCTTCTTTTCCTGCTTTAGGCTTATGTAGCTCTCCGGTTATGACAAGGCGTCTAGCATCATTGTAGGAACGCTCCATGACTACTGCTAGTTGTGCGGTTAAGATCAGGGATCTGCAATCTGCATAGTTACCAACTTCTCTGGTTTTCTGAGACTTAGCTTGTTGTCTTTTTTTTTTTCCCTCCTTGGTGACCCATTCATAACAGGCGGCGATAAATAGCCAACCTGAACCCTGACTGAGGCTAGGAAAGGTTAACACTTGACATGACCAGACCAGGAAAAAGGGAAAACAGGACTCAAAACCCGGTCTGGATCATGACAATTCCGTTCCCTGTACTGTCGCTCACTCCTCCAAGAATATCCGCTGGTCCCTCAGCTTCCTTAATGGTCAGTCTAACCCACTTCAGGAATTCCATGCCCGCTACCCTGTCCGAAGGTGAAATCGAGAAATGGCTCTTCCATTCGTTAGGTCTTGGACGTTTAGGGTTGTTCCTACGAAGTTAGCTGCTACCATTCTGATGTTGCCAAGATATTCCTCACGACGTGTGACTGTCAGCTCTATGCCCTGGACTGCTGGGTTCCTCGCTTAAACATTCCCCCCTGCACACAACTGTCCTGTCCTTGCTCCCGACTCACACAGTCTGACTAATTCTAGGAAGCTCCCCAACTAGTCTTTCTTCCTAGCCCCTCCTAATTAACCTAATCCTATTGGTCTATCTATTTCCCTATTATATGCTATACTATTGTTCTCCCCCTACTGTGCTAAATCCTATACTATCACTATTTCTATACAATAAATGAACATCAGTACATTTATAATACATAAACATAAGTACAATGTAATACACAATATATATATACATATATACATTACATGACATGAAATATATTATTTCTGTCAGGGACATATTTACATGCCGGAGATGTATGCAAGGAGTGCAGGGCAATAAACTGGCCCCTGTACCCCTTAGGCTATGTGCCCACGTATCAGAAATGCTGCAGAAATGTCCGCAGCATTTCCGCAACTTCCCGCCGCCGGTTCCGTTGTCAGGAATGCCTTGCGACAATAACCTCTGATGACGTAGCATCACGCAAGAACGCAACGTCATCAGAGGTCATTTGCACAATGCATGCCTGGGAACGGAAGTTGCTGGCAGCATGGCTGAGAGGTGGGAGGACTCCGGGCGCCGATGGAGGGTGAGTATATCCCTATTTTTTATTTTATTCTTTTTTTTAACAGGGATATGGTTCCCAGGGCATGGAGGAGAGTCTCCTGTCCTCCAGACTCTGGGTGCCATCCACACATGATGTGCTCACTTAACACATGGTTGGCATAGTCACTTGTGTAAAGTGAGCATTTCAATGCAATCCTATGGTGGAAAGAATGGACATGCTGTGGATTTTAGCGCTATGCGATTCCGCAGCGGTAAAATCCGCAGCATTAGCTCAGCAACTGCGGAATCCCATAGGATTGCATGGGATGCGTTTTATTAGCTTTTTTTTAAGTGTTTCCTCTGCTGCAAAAACGTGGCGGAAACGCATTGTGCGCACACAGCCTAACACTCCTGCACAGGCGTACTTCTCTGCCCTGTTGAGGGCAGAGCAAAGTACTGCACTGTGCAGGCGCTGGGCCTCTCTGACCTTTCCCAGCGCCTGCACACTGCAGCACTTTGTTTTGCCCTCAACAGGGTAGAGAAGTACACCAGCACAGGAACGCGATGCCGGGGAGTGATGAAGCAAGCAAGAGGGTGGAGTCGCAAGAAGATGGGAGGTGCTGGACTCAGACCTGCAACACCCATCGAACCGGACCACACTGGACTGCCCCTCCCCCGGTGAGTATAATAAAAGTTATTTTTCTTATCTTTCAGGTTGAACTGGGGGTTTACCTACAGCATTATAAAGTGATGTACATGAGCCCTGAAAGGTGGAAGCCTCATCTTATAGCAGCCACCACAGGTGACAGGTTCCCTTTAACTCTAGGTATTGTATTTGGCAACTCTATTGCACCTTTATTCTTTACCTGATATTGATATGCATGTACTCTGGTCTTTATTTGCCTGGGATGTTTTCTGCCATTTTTATTGCCGACTTATTAGTTGGTCACATGGCAATTGTATTACTAGATATTGTTTATAACTTTGATTGGCTATACTGACCTCACGGTACTTCTGCAATCTTGACAGATCCTGTATACTGTGTTAGCAGATACCTTACATGATCTGTTATTGCTTGATTTATATTACCATAGATCACAGCACTTGCATGCTATATATTTATTCAATATTTCTATGATTTTTCCCCCCTTTTGGGCACTCCGTCATTTAACTTTTGTGTTTTTTTAATTATGATTAATAAAATACGATTTTATATTTCATCATTAGGAAAGGACAGGTGATGCAAATTTATAAAAATTCAGCCTCCTCTAACCTTGTGCCAATAAACAGCAGCCATGGGTTCTTCTAAGCAGCTGCCTTGCACTCTAAAAACGAAAATGATAGCGGCCCACAAAGCAGGAGAAGGCTATAAGAGGATAGCAAAGTGTTTTCAAGTTGCCCTTACCTCAGTTTGAAATGTAATTAAGAAATGGCAGTTACCAGGAACAGAGGCGGTCAAGATAAGGTCTGGAAGACCAAGCAAAATTTCAGTGAGAGGATTGCTGCAGAGGTAAATCAGAACTCCTGCTTGACTGCAAAAGACCTTCAGGAAGATTTAGCAGACTCTGGAGTTCTGGTACATTGTTCTACTGTTCAGTGACACCTTCACAAATATGGCTTTCCAGGAAGAGTCATCCAAAGAAAATCTCTCCTGTGTCCAAACCATAAAATTCATCGTCAGATGTATGCAAAAAAAAAAAATCGAAGCAAGCCAGGTGCATTTTGAAAACAAGTGGACTGATTAGGATAAAATAGAACTCTCTAGCCACAATGATCAAGGTATGTGTGGAGGAAAAAGTGTGGAAATGGTCGGTGGAGTAGGGGAACCGTGCCAATTCATCAGGTCACAATGCACAGGCTCTCATAGCTGGATTCCCAGCAAAAGACACCCTCCTCGTTGGGCTTCATAATCTTATACCCACTGTTCATGACCTCACTGAGTGGGTGGAGCTATGGAATGTTCTCCCCTTGTCCAACAGTTATTAAGGCTCGTAGAGTGGCGACAGAACCATCATTTTTCTGAGTATGAAATTGGCATTCTTTTAAGTCTAAACATGAAGTGGCTGTATGACCCGGTTAAGTAGAAATCCATTTCTCGTATTCTGCTGGTGCCGGAGCTTAAAAAACTCACTGGTGGGTGGTTCTACCGATGCACATGCCAAAAATATATGTGTCCTACTTACAGGCCTAATCTGCGTGATCATATACCAGTTTAAAGGAACACAGTCTCCCAGCTGGATGCATGAGGGAGAGGTGAGGGGAAACACACACACATTCTCGAGGGAGTGGGAAAGAGGGAGATACAATTACATGCAGGCAGGTAGAGAAGGAGGGCTGCAGCTTGTGCAGAGGGGGAACTGTAAGGGGCATCGTTGCTGTAGTAAGTGGACTTTACAAAAACATAATGGGGGGAAGGGAAGCATGTGTGTATCCCAGTAAATGCAGTGGAAAGTTCTCAAAGTGTACTTAGGATATGAGAATATTCATATTATCATGACAACGATGATGAGCACAAGGGATACGACACTGGCTTCTTGCTCTTTACCTGACACTTTCCATGGTCGCACCCACTACAACCACGGTAGCCGAAATCAAGGAGCAGTCCACTCGCTGGGATCTGGACACTTTAGTCCCTTCAGCGGGGGCCCTTCTGAAGTCCTGGGGCTGTGTTGCAGTCCTTAAGTCTATAGTCCAGGGCAGCAGAGTTCCTCCCCTCCTGGGGTCTGGCAATGCCCCACATTAGTGTCCTTCAGCCGGGGCATCAGAGTCTCTCCCCTCCTGTCATCTGGCAATGCCCCGGCTGTTCCTATGCATCTGCCCAGGGCCAACGTGCCCAGGCTACTGAACCAAGGCAGCAGCTTCCTGCTTATTTTCTGCTGCTGCCCAGCCCATTTTAACTATTAAATGTCCCTAACATAACAAGAGACAGTCAGACATACAGACACAATTAAAGGAGACCTACACCATAAAGCAATGTAGATATAACAGCAATATAAAGTAATTCAATACAGTAGACCAATACGCAAAAGGCATAACATATTCAAGTAAAGTGCACAGGGTCAACACATGGGAGAGAGGTTCTTACCACCTCCTTACACTCCATCCCCGGCCATGGCAACCTCTGTAAACTTCACATTTGACATAAGAGTTTCAGCTCTCTGTGTATAGGGGTCCACGTAACCCTGGTCTCATTGTTCCTGAGATCGTCAGGTTTAAAAGAAACACAGTCAATGTGGTGGCCATAGTTTCTCTAAAATGGCTCAACAATCCTAAAACGCTGGTGGGTCCTGTTCAGACTCGACGGCTTCCCCTTCCTTCCTTTTAGTGGACCATGGACCCCTAGATGATGGTGGGCTGCGTATTAACAGTGGGCAAGTCCATGAATAAAAATGGGGGCACAGTTCAGTTTCTGTCGCTTCGGCGGCTGCCTCGCTGCTCTGAGGCACCACTCTCTCCTGGTCTTTTGGAGCAACTTCAGCCACGACAACAGGCCGCTCTACACACGGAGCCCCCTGTGGCGGGCTGTTCTCCCAGTCGGACACCATTGTAACGGCCACCGCATAGGGCCCCCGGGACCCCTGCTCTTTGAATTCCACGTAATTTCCCTTCCAGAGGGGGCCACTGAACGTGAGAGAGTCAGCATTAACGTAGATCTTGGCTCTGGTCTCCAACTCTTGCACAAAGCCATAGCCTCTGCTCCAATTGAGATACCTGACAAAGCCGCGGGTCATCTGGCCTGCTGCAGTTCCTCCGCCGGGGCGCTGCAGCTCTTGAACGATCCATCACTCCCCCTGCCTCTTTTTCTGAATCACCTCATGAATCCATTGGTCCTCTGCGGCCGTAGGTAACTGGGTTCCTCCACACCCCTGCCACTGGTGTCAGCCGGAATGGGGGAAACCTGGAGAAGCGCAGCGGCCATCGCTGCTGAAGATGACGATGGAGGGGACGGCTCCTGTGAAGACGGCAGGGCCACGGTAAGCAGGTGAGCAGAGGGCGAGGTGGCAGGACAGCCAGGTGGGGAGCTTTTACTCACCGCCGCGCCCTGTGACAGTCCTCTAGCACGGCTGCCAGGGTCAGCAACCATGACCGACATGATGCCTCACAGGGCCACTTCCAGAGTCTTCTGTATACCTGGGGGCTCCCGCCGGTACATTGCCAGTCCTACCTCCGTCTCTTAGTCCTCAGCCTCCACAGGTGGTTGATGCGGCTGCCAGAACAAGGGTCACTCCTCCAGTTCATCGGACCACCAAGCCTCGAAGCATGGGCCCATCTCCACCCGGGTCTTGGACCGCCTTCCAGTCCTGGCGGCCGATGCTGCCACGGAACGACATGCTGTATCACTCCTTATCAGCCGGCAATGGTGTCCCTCTCACAAGCACACTGACTCCTTCAGGTACCATCCATTCGTGGGTGGGATTACCTTCTGCTGCTCCACCCATTTCTCCTGGTTAGGTTGGGAGGGCGGCAGCTCCTTTCTCACACGCACTCATTTTGGGCGGGCCTTCTTTGTAATGGGACGTGGCTTTCTTCTTTTTGGCGCCAAGATGCTTCCTTTACGCCCACAAAAGACAGCTCCATCCTCAGTTTTTGCGCCAAGGGCCGCCATCTTTTCGGTAGTGGCCAGCGCCATTTTTAAATCAACAACATCCGACATCTCGGTCCGCATTTCAAAGTCCTCGTCATTTGCCGGCAAAGCTGTCACAGCAGGCAGCAAAGTACAAATCCCAAGTCCAAATTCACAGATCTCAGGCACTCCTTTATCACGAGTCTCAAGTCCACACTTACAAGCTTCTGGCACTGCTTCCATTATTCCAAAAGCGGCAAGTTGCGGGGTTCCATCCTGCCGACTACGCCAAGTGTAACAAGGAAGAACTGGGGTGGTAGTTATGGCTGGGACACTTAAGGGCACAGTACACAAAAAGATTCCATTGAGCCAATGGTCAGCGAGCACCCAGACCCCCTTGTACATAAAAAATGGACAGGACAGATGTAGCTCACAGAATTTACCTTTGCTTTCCCCCAGCCACGGCAGTCCATACAACGATGATGAGCACAAGGGATACAACACTGGCTTCTTGCTCTTTCCCTGACACTTTCCACGACTGCACCCACTACAGCCACGGTAGCCAAAATCAAGCAGCAGTCCACTCGCTGGGATCTGGACTCTTTAGTCCCTTCAGCGGGGGCCCTTCCGAAGTCCTGTGGCCGTGTTACAGTCCTTAAGTCTATAGTCCGAGTCAGCAGAGTTCCTCCCCTCCTGGGGTCTGTCAATACCCCACATTAGTGTCCTTGAGCTGGGCAACAGAATCTCTCCCCTCCTGGGGTCAGGCTATTAATACCCTGGCTGTTCCTATGCATCTGCCCAGGGCCAATGTGCCCAGGCTACTGAACCAAGGCAGCAGCTTCCTGCTGCTTTTCTGCTGCTGGCCCACCCCATTTTAACTATTAACTGTCCCTAACATAACAATAGACAGTCAGACATACAGGGACAATTAAAGGAGACCTACACCATAAAGCAATGTAGCTATAACACAGCAATATAAAGTAATTCAATACAATTAGATGTAATACAGTAGACCAATCCGCATGAGGCATAGCATATTTGCATAAAGTGCACGGGGTCAACACATTGGAGAGAGGTAGGTTCCTACCACCTCCTTACTGTGCCAAAACAAACACCCACATCTTCTCGCCTGACCTTCCTGTCCCAAGTATTAGGGAACCGCAGCACACCACTATCAAACCCAGAGCAGTGTCAAAAGGTTGTTGGTTGGATAGCGGATAATACTTCCAGTAACTTTGCCACCACCACCACCGTCTTCCACACGGTCAAGTCTCAGTAGCCATGAGTCTGGACCCCATATTCGTCACCCTGATCCTCCTTCTTCCCACCAGGCCGAGCGCACGGACACAACTGATCCCACACTTGGACAATCCGACGAGCTGTTCACTTTTCCATTTATAGATTCGGGCCTCTTGCCAGGTACACTTGAAGCAGGGAAAGAGGAGATCGTATGTAGTGATGCCCAAATATTTGAGCAGCTACAGTCACACAAATGTGACGGTGGGAAAGTGTCACAAGAGGTGGATGATGATGAGACACAATTGCCAGAAAGTCAGGAGGAGGACCATGGTGCAGAAGTGGAAGACGAGGTGGAGAATGATATAGTAACTGACCCAACCTGGCAGGAGGACATGCAGAGCGAGCACAGCAGCACACAGCAGGAGGGAGGCGTAGCACCCCAACAGGAAGGAAGAAGCAGTGTGGTGGCCGCAGACAGAAAGTGAGCAACCGTTCCCCCGTAACACCAACACGACGGAAGTTGCCAGTTCAACTGTTAGGTTTTCCCGAGTCTGGTTGTTTTTTAAAGACTCAGCCGATAATGACAAAAAGGCCATTTGCACCACCTGCCAGGCCAGCATCAGCAGGGGTAGCAAAACTACCAGCCTGACCACCACCAGCATGATCACGCACATGGCAGCAAAGCACCCGACTTTGTGGGCCGAACCTCAGGGTCCAGAAACACTGCAAATGACACCACTGCTTCTTCCGCTGTTGTGCGTGCAAGCAAATCCCCTGTCCATGGTGCATGCGAAGATGCCTCCTGACCTGCACCTGTCGTTGCACACACTCAACTAGCACCATCATCAAGCACGTCCAGCGTTCAGTTGTCCATACCCCAGTTCTTGGAGCGCAAGCGCACATACAGAGCTAACGCCCTACAGGCCACATTACTAAATTGGCACATTTAGCAACTGCTAGCACTCGAAATGTTGTCTTTTAGGCTCATGGAGACAGAAGCTTTCCACAACCTGATGGTGGTCGTTCCTCAGTACTCAGTCTCCAGCTGCCACTATTTCTACCAGTGCGCCATCCCCGCATTACACAAGCACATGTTCCACAACATTAGCCATGCCCTCAACAATGCAGTTACTGGGAAAGTCCACCTAACCACGGACACATGGACAAGTGCTTGTTGGCAGGGATGGTACATCTAGCTGAAGGCACACTGGGTTAACATATTGGAAGCCGGGACCCAGTCGGACCTTGGGATGGAACACGTCATCCCGATGCGGAGGATTGCGGGCCCTAGGTCAATCAGGGTTGTCCCAACAGTCTACAGCTCCTGTATCTCCTCCTCCTATTCAGCCTCCATCTTCGAAATGACCACATCAGTCACAAGGTGGAAGGACTGCAGCACTGCCTCAGCCAAGCGGCAACAAGCTGTGCTGCAGCTAATATGCTTAGGTGACAAACCGCGCAATGCTGAAGAGTTGTGGACAGCTCTGAAAGAGCAGGCAGATCTATGGCTGACACCGCTACACCTACAGCCAGGCATGGCTGGAACCTGGTGGCGGCTCTGAGGCAAGCTCACACACGTACCATGCCTGGCCCATGTGCTTAATCTCGTGGTTCAGCGGTTTCTCAAAACCTACCCGGAGCTGCCGAATCTGCTTGTGAAAGTATGCCGCCTGTGTGCCCATTTTAGAAAGTCAGCTACAGCTTCCACCACCCTTGCCGTACTTCAGCAGCATTTGCACCTTCCGACTCATTGACTGGTGTGTGATGTCCCCACATGTTGGAACTTTACACTGCAGATGTTGGAAATGATTTGTGAGTAGAATAGGGCAGTTGTTAACTGCCGGCATCAACAAGGCTATCGGTATTCAGTTCAGACTCCACACATAAGACCACAGGAGTGGACATGGATGTCAGACATATATAACCATCCACCATAATTAGCATCATCATCCGGCTTCTCTGTGTTATGAAACGCTCTCTACTCACAATCAAAGAGAAGACATTGCAGGCGGAGCACGATGAGATGGAGCAAGGAACCATACAGGGTGATTACACACAGCCCAGCCTCATCTCATCCTATCGTGGATTGGGTGACGATGTGGAAGAGGAGGAGGAGGAAGAACAGGAGCTAGTTTCATGGGCTATAGACGGTACTACTTGCACAACTGTCATACCATCTGTTCAGCGTGGATGGCATGAGGACAGGGAGGAGGAGCAGGAGGAGAGCATGGTCAGTTGTCCTCTTGGTGAGGATAAGGAAGTCTTGTCTGTTAGCAGTTTGGCAAGCATGGCTGAGTTTATGTTACGCTGCCTTTCCCGTGACCCTTGCGTTCTCCAAATTTTGGGGACAGTGATTACTTGTTGGTGTCACTTCTAGACCCACACTACAAGGAGAACTTTCTATCTTTTATTCCCGAGGCAGACAGGTCTACTAAAATGGGGCAGTACCAGAGGGCCCCTGTTGTGGAATTATTATAAAAATTCCCATCTGAAAACACTGGCGGCAGAGGTCACAGTTCATTGGACAACAAAGTTGTACAGGTGATAGAGATACAACTCCAATCCAGCAGAGGCATGGGAATACTGTCAAAGCTCTGGGAGAAATTTCTCAGAGCCTTACATTGCACAGGCCCTGAGGAGCGAGGTATTCTCAAGGAGTGTAAAGTTTGGGAAGATGTTGAGGGAGTAGGTTGCTGACCGTACCAACGTCCTCCGTGATCCTTCTGTGCCTTATAATTATTGGGTATCCAAGCTGGACACGTGGCATGAACTGGCTCTTTACGCATTGGAAGTCCTGGCCTGCCCTGCCGCTAGCGTTTTGACAGAGCGGGTTTTTAGTGATGTTGGTTGAATTATAACTGATAAGCGCATCCGCCTGTCAATTGAAAATGCTGACAGGTTGACTCTTATAAAAATGAACAAGGGCTGAATTGGGCCAAAATTCTCAACACCAACAAATGATAGCAGCATAACATAAACTCAAATCCAGTGACTTTTTGGGAGGTCTATTCCCATGCACCTCTTCACACCAACACATGGGTATGTGCTTCCTGATTTTGGCTATTTGCTTTTGTCCTCCTCCTTCTCCTCATCCTCCTCCTCCCCCAGCATATCACAAGGGTGACCGTGGTCCATGATGCAACACCCATATTGTTTTTAACCCCTTCACTACCAAGGGTGGCTTGCACGTTAACTCCCAGGCCAATTTTTACAATTCTGACCACTGTCCCTTTATGAGGTAATAACTCTGGAACGCTTCCATGGATCTCAGTGATTCTGACATTATTTTCTCATGACAGATTGTACTTCATGTTAGTGGTAAAATTTCATTCAAATAACTTGTGTTTATTTGTGAAAAAAACAGAATTTTGAAAATTTTGCAATTTTCCAACTTTGAATTTTTATGCTCTTAAATCACAGAGATACGGCACACAAAAAACTTAATAAGTAACATTTCCCACATATTTACTTTACATCAGCACAATTTTGGAACCAAAATTTTTTTTTGTTAGGAAGTTATAAGGGTTAAAAGTTGACCAGCGATTTCTCATTTTTGCAACACCATTTTATTTTTACGGACCACATCACATTTGAAGCCACTTTGAGGGGTCTATATGATAGAAAATACCAAAAAGGGACACCATTCTAAAAACTGAACCCCTTAAGGTGCTCAAAACCACATTCAAGAAGTTTATTAACCCTTCAGGTGCTTCACAGGAATTTTTTGAATATTTAAAAAAAATGAACATTTAACTTTTTTTCACAAAAAAATACTTCAAGTTCAATTTTTTTTTATTTTACCAAGGGTAACAGGAGAAATTGGACTGCAAAAGTTATTGTGCAATTTGTCCTGAGCACGCTGATACCTGATATGTGGGGGGAACCACTGTTTCGGTACATGGCAGAGCTCAGAAGGGAAGGAGCGCCGTTTGACTTTTTCAAAGGCTGGAATTCAGATCGGATGCCATGTCACGTTTGGAGAGCCCCTGATGTACCTAAACAGTGGAAACCCCCCCACAATGACCCCATTTTGGAAACTAGACCCCCCAAGGAACTTATCTGGATGTGTGGTGAGAACTTTGAAGCCCCAAGGGCTTCACAGAAGTTTATAACGTACAGCCGTACAATTAAAAAATCATATTTTTTCCACAAAAATGATCTTTTCACCCTCAATTCTTATTTTTCCAAGGGTAACAGGACCCTAAAAGTTATTGTGCAATTTGTCCTGAGTACGCTGAAACCCCACATGTAGGTGTAAACGACTATTTGGGCGCATGGCAGAGCTCAGAAGGGAAGCAGCGCCATTTGACGTTTTTGGCTGGAATTGAGATCGGACACCATGTCGCGTTTGGAAAGACCCTGATGTACCAAAACAGTGGAATCCCCCACAAATGACACCATTTTGGAAACTAGATCCCCCAAGGAACTTATCTAGATGTGTGGTGAGCACTTTGAACCCCCCAGTGCTTCACAGAAGTTTATAATGCCCGGGCGTGAAAATAAAAAAATTGCATTTTTTCCACAAACATGATCATTTAGTTCCCAATTTTTTTATTTTCCCAAGGGTACCAGGAGAAATTGGACCCCAAAAGTTGTTGTCCAATTTGTCCTGAGTATGCTGATACCCCATATGTGGGAGAAAACTACTGTATGGGCACACGTCGGGGCTCGGAAGGGAAGTAGTGACGTTTTGTAATGCAGACTTTGATGGAATGGTCTGCGGGTGTCATGTTGTCTTTGGAGAGCCCCTGATGTACCTAAACAGTGGATACCCCCCACAAATGACACCATTCTGGAAACTAGACCCCCTAACGAACTTATCTAGATGTGTGGTGAGTTGTTGTCCAATTTGTCCTGAGTACGCTGATACCTCATATGTGGGAGAAAACTACTGTATGGGCAGACGTCGGGGCTCGGAAGGGAAGGAGTGACGTTTTGGAATGCAGACTTTGATGGAATGGTCTGCGGGTGTCATGTGCGTTTGGAGAGCCTCTGATGTGCCTAAACTATTCAAACTCCCCACAAGTGGCCACATTTTGGAAACTACACCCCCCACAGAACTTATCTAGATGGTGGTGAGCACTTTGAACCCCCAAGTGCTTCACAGAAGTTTATAACGCCCGGGCGTGAAAATAAAAAAATCATTTTTTTCCACAAAAATTATATTTTGCCCCCAATTTTTTATTTTCCTAAGGGCAACAGGAGAAATTGGACCCCAAAAGTTGTTTTGCAATTTGTCATGAGTAGGCTGATACCCCATATGTGGGGGTAAAACACTGTTTGGGCGCATGGCAGAGCTTGGAGGGGAAGGAGCACCATTTGACTTTTTCAGCGCAGAATTGGCTGGAATTGAGATCAGATGCCATGTTGCGTTTGGAGAGCACCTGATGTGCCCAAACAGTGGAAACCCCCCAATTCTAACTCCAACCCTAACCCCAAAACACCCCCTAACCCTAGTCTCAGCAGCCCTAACCCTAGCCCTAACCTTAACCCTAGCCCTAACCCTAATGGGAAAATGGAAAAAAATACATTTTTTTATTTTATTATTTTTCCCTAACTAAGGGGGTTTGATTTACTATTTATGGCAGGTTTTATGTTTGGCAGCTGTCACACGCTAAGGCTATGTGCCCACGTAGCGTTTTATTCCGGACACTAAAAACCGGACTCCTTCCCAGAAATCGCGCGTTTTTTTCTGCGCGATTTCACCGCGATTATGATCGCGATTTTGCCGCGATTTTCGCGTGCGATATTCAAGCACTTTCCAAGCGATTTGAAGCATCGCTTGGCAAGTGATTGACAGGTTGGTCACACTCGTCAAACATAGTGTTTGACAAGTGTGACCAGGTTTTTACTATTGAGGCCTAGAATAGTAAAAGATAGAATGTTAAAATGCTAAAAAAAATAAAAAAATCGGGGTATATTTACCTTCCGGCGTCCCGCGCTGCCATCCCGGGCCTCAGAGTTCCCACATATCGAGAGCTATAATTTTTCCATATTTTGACCCATCGAGTCATGTGAAGTCTTATTTTTTGCGGGACGAGTTGACGTTTTTATTGGCATAATTTTCGGGCACGTGACATCTTTTGATCGCTTTTTATTCCGATTTTTGGGACGCAGAATGAACAAAAGCCAGCGTTTCATGAATCTCTTTTGGGGGGTGCGTTTACACCGTTCCGCGTGCGGTAAAATTGATAAAGCCCTTTCATTCTTCGGGTCAGTATGGTTACAGCGATACCTCATTTATGTCATTTTTTTATGTTTTGGCGCTTTTATGCAATGAAAACAATTTTATATAAAAAATAATTATTTTTGCATCACTTTATTCTGCGAGCTATAACTTTTTTATTTTTTCGCTGATGACACTGAGTGGTGGCTCGTTTTTTGTGGGACAAGATGACGTTTTCAGCGGTACCATGGATATTTATATGCGTCTTTTTGATCGTGCGCTGTTGCACTTTTTGTTCGGCAGTATGATAATAAATAATTATTTTTTGCTTCGTTTTTTATTTTTATTTTTTAAGGGGTTTGCTAAAGGGGTTAACTAATGGGACAGTTTTATAGGGCGGGTCGTTACAGACGCGGCGATACCAAATATTTGCACTTTTATTTATTTTTTTTTTATTTCCAAAAAATGAATTTATTAGGGAATATATATTTTTTTTTTGGAATTTATTTAGCGATTTTTTTTTAAATTATTTTTACACTTTTTTTTTTTTTTTTTTAAACTTGATTAGGTTGTGCCAGGGGGGACATCACTGTCCTGTGACAGATCGCTGATCTGTCACATCACAGATCAGTGATCTGTCACAGGCATAGACGCAGACTTCCTCATGCCTGCGCTTTGCAGGCACTGAGGAAGTCAGCTCCCTGCAGGCCCCCGAAGGCTCCCGTCGCCATATTGGATCCGGGGACCTGTAGGGAAAGAGACCCCCGCAGCAGCGCTGCACATTGCGCTGCGGTGGGGGGCTCAGGGAAGCACGGAGGGAGCCCCCTCCATGCCGATGCTTCCCTTTAACCCCCGGTACACTGCGATCGTGTTTTATCGCGGTATGCAAGGGGTTAACGTGTCGGGGGCGGTCCATGACCGCCCCTGACACATTGTGCCTGGTGTCAGCTGTGATAATCAGCTGACACCCGGCCACGATCAGCTGCGCTCACCACGTGAGCGCCGCCTATCTCACTAGACGTACTATTCCGTCCTTGGGACTTAGGTCCCAGGTCACATGGACGGAATAGTACATCCAATGTAGGAAAGGGGTTAAAGGGTGTTTATGATGCCTGTAAAAAAATTTTTTTTACACAGTATGTTCATGTATACCCCCCAGAGGTAAATGTTTGTCAGCCCATACACTTAGTGCATGGGCATTACAATTTTAGGAGACCCTCTCCTATCTAATGGGAACATTTTTTTTATAAGGCCTTCCTGAATGTCTCTTCCAAGGGGCATTGGGGTGCGTCCCAATTTTTGGCAGCTCTTGCATTCACTGCATAGGCAAACAGTATGGGAGACCCACTTCCTAATAATGGGACCATTGTTTTCAAGAGGCCCTCCTGTACGTCTTTATTAAATATTGAAATTAACTTTTGTTAATGACCAAATACTTATTTTCCACCATAATTTGCAAAATAAATCTTGCCAAATCAAGGTGATTTTCTGGATTTGTTTTCTCATTTTGACTCTCATAGTTGTGGTCTACCTATGATTTAAATTACAGGCCTCTCTTATCTTTTTAAGTGGGAGAACTTGCACAATTGGTGGCTGACTAAATACTTTTTTTCCAAACTGTACACAGTTTCTTCCAAAGATAGACCTCAGTCCTCAAATTTTCCTCTACACCTCCCCTCTCTTTAAGATCTGATCCCAATTTTGGCTGAGAAGAACAAATACCTGTGGCAACCACATGTGATATGTGCGATCAGAACAGTTGGAATTTGGTCCTTGTATTTTAGAGCTTACATAAACTTCATTGTGATAAATCTCTCAAAATGTTTCAAGGGGCACCACATTTATTATAAAGTTCAGACATCAGAGCTTAAAGGAGTTTTCCAGAGGATTAAAGATATTTTATCAAAAGGGCTAAGACTGGTTAAAAAATAGAAGTACTACTCATCGTAATCAATCCTGTAACTCCCACTCTGATTCTTAACTGGTTCCCCGTTACATCCATACCTGGACTTTTTTCTGGCGCTGCTTGTATTGCCTTGCTCCGCAGAGAAACTGCCTGGAACTTGTGCCTCCCTGCCAGACTAAATGGGGAAGAAGATGGAGGAGGGTGCTGTCCTACAGTTCAGCAGGTGGAATAAGCTCCCTTCTGTGGCTATAGGGGCAGTACCACACCCTACTTAAATTTTGAGCAGAATGCTGGGAGTCGCCAGTTATGTGCCATAAGAATAATCCCACACCCTACTTAGACTCTTTGCAGAATGCTGGAGTTGCCATTTGTTGTGTTTTGTTTCCTGCCTTGTACGCAGGTGGTCCTCAAATGTGGTGGCATAGATGATGATGTCGTCCAGGTATATCAACGTGGCCTCGAAGTTGATATCTCCCAGACACCGCTCCATCAGTTGTTGGAAGGTCTCGGGGGGCATTGGACAGCCTGAAAGGCATGCGATTAAATTCAAACAGTCCCATGGGTAAGATGAATGCGGTCTTGGCACAGTCTTCCTCTGACATTGGCACATGCCAGTACCCGCTGGCCAGATCCAGAGTCGAGAAGTATGTCGCCTTCCCCAGGGTGGATAGGGACTACTCTATCCGAGGCAGCGAGTACGAATCTTTGATGGTACAAGCATTCAATTTTCGATAGTCCACACAGAACCGCAACGTGCCATCCTTCTTGCAGACCAACACGATGGGGGCCACCCAGTGACTCTGGCTTTCTCGGATAACCCCTTTCCGCAGCATTTGGCCCAGTAATGTTTTTACCTCCTGATATAGTTGTGGGGGAATCTGTCGATATCGTTCCCTGATGGGAGCCGTTCCTGCAGTGGGGATGCCGTGCGTGATGTCTGTGGCATATCCAAAATCATCCTCATGGTTGGCGAATATCTCCTGGTTCTGGCCCAAAAGCGTTTCTACCTGGAGGATTTGGGCCGGGGTAAGGCCAGAAAGTTCGGTTCGCATTTTCTTCAGGATGGCTCAGCCTTTTTCTTCGGTCGAGGACCGGGTGGTCTGAAGAGACCGGAGAGATACCACCCAAGGGTCCCCTGCCTGCACTTTTAATTGGAACGCAGAGGTCGGAAGCACCTCTTCCAAAGGTCTCACCAGCTTCGCCATTTCGGCCCGAGGTTTCAGGACGATGTCTTGGTCTTCTAGGTTGACGCAGCGCACCAGGGCGGTCCCTTTCCGCACAGTTGCCAAGGTGCGGGCCACCAGGACTCCAGGAGGTAGGCACTCCGAGAAGCAAGGCTCCACCTGTATCTCCACTCCCTCCAGGGGCACAGGGGCCCGGATAGGCAAGGCCACTACTGTCTGCCCGGGAGGCAGCACGAGTGGAGGAGCTGCCAGTGCAATCACCTTCCCCAGTACCTCGCCCTCCTGGCAGTCCTGGAGGACTCGCGCTCCCCGCACCAACTGTTGGAAGACCCACCATTGGGGCATGCGGGAGCCCCACTGGCTCAGAGTCTCTTGCGTGGGCTCATTGAGGAGTAGGTTGCCTAACTCTCGCAGTATGTTCATACCCAGGGTAACCGTATGTTTGTCGTTTGCATCTCCCTGGGTCAGGATCACTCCCCGGCGGCCGAGTGATTTGCCGCATAGTGAAATCTGCATCCAGACTACTCCGACGACAGGAACCGGTAGCTGGTTGGCGGCTACCAACTTTATCACGGACCCCACTGAGGTCTCACTGCTTCGGGAAAATGCTGCCGAAAATAAGTCTCTGGCTTGCAACCCTGTATCTACTAGGCATCGTACGGCACGGCCTTCGACCTCTGCCCATACCACTGGACACTGCGCGATCAGATCTTCGTGACTTACAACACCCCATGTGGTGGGCACTGGCCCCAAGTGGCGTCCCCCCCAGCTCAGGGTCCCCTGATTTTAATGGCCGGCGGGGTTGGTTCCTCCTGCAGCGTGGGCACTCTCGGGCGGAGTGTGTGTCCCAATCCTCCACAATCGTAACAGGCGAGTGGTCGTGGGAACCGACTCTGGTGAGGGCCGCGATCGTTCCTGCCTTCTCTGCACGGCCCCAGCCGACTTCTTGTGGCCTCTTTTTTCCCTTCGGCCAATTCACCTTTAATACTTTGTAGCTCTTGCCTCATCTCTTGTACCCAGTGGGGTTCTTCCAGGGTGCTTACGGATGCTTCGATACTCTGAGCCATCCCCACAGGGACTGTCACGCCTTGCTCCTGTTCCCAAACACGTGCCTCCTTTCCGATCTCCGAAAAGGTCAGATGAGGGTCCACTCGCACCCCCTCTCGCAGAGCCTGTTTCGTCAGGGTGTCTCGTAACCCGGTCACTAAAAGGTCACGTAGTGTTACACCACGGTCCCCACGCCGACCCCGTCCTTCCTTTCAGTGGCTACAAACAATTCCTGCAAAGTATTCATATATTGCGTCACTGTTTCCCCCTCTTTCTGCATGCGACTAAACATCCGGGTTCTCAGTTCTCCCACATCAGTCGGATCCCCATGGGTCTCCTCTAGGATCTGTAACACCCTGATGAAGGTGTTTCGCTGCCCCGGGGGCCTCAACAATATGGAATCCTGGGCCTCCCCGTCCAACGCCATCAGGGCCACCTCTGCCTCCAGGTCAGGGGTCAGCAGATGCATCCTAAATATCCCTCGCATTCGCTCCGTCCAGCTCCACAGCATAGTAATGCTGCGGGAGAACCTGGGTAGATTGCTCAGCATAGACCCCAAGGATAGGCTGGGCCGGAGCCCACCGTTGCCCCCCTGGTCCACACTATCTCCGCTCGGAGACTGCATCCTGCCGACTACGCCAAATGTAGTCATCGCAGGTACGCGGGATGCAGTGACGAGACGGGAGACGGGATGAACTTTAAGATGTAACTTTTATATAAATATAGATGCCTATAGGGGCTATCTCGAGCAACCAAACAAGCTAACAGCAGTTATCCTCGCAGGGATCGAAATAAGAATACACTGGTGACACAAACACGACTAACCCGGCAAAGACCGGTCACTATAGGGCCGCGGTATGGCCGACTACGGATCCAGAATGTTAACTATAACGTGTCACTTATCCTCTCTGACGTCCGGCAGAGCGATGGTCGATGATGCTTTGGCGTATCAGCTGCTGGGCCCAGCCGACGAGGATTTGGCGGAGACTTTGGGCGTTCCTACGCCCCGGCGAAGTTGGGGCACAGCAGGCCCCTGAACAGTTCCTCCCGGCGGAGGTGGGACAGCGTTGCCCAGGGACCGGACGGTGTAGGCCACAGCCATCAGCTGTGGACAGGCAGCGGCAGCCGCAGGTGGCGGTAAACAGGCCGCAGCCGAGCTGCGGGGGTCGCGAAAGGCAGCAGACAGGCCGCACCCGCAGGGTGGAGTCGGGCGGTGGCAGCCGCTGGGAGCACCGGCAGCCGGTCGGTGCCTCTCCGTTGGACGGCTCGGTGCCGTCTCCCTTCTGTCGATGGTGAGCCTCCCCTTCAGTCTCTCCCGTCGCTGCTCTGCTCTCCTTGCTCTGGCTCTAGCTCTCGCTCTGGCTCTCTGGCGCCCTCTAGCTTCCTTGCTCCTTCTCTCCTGCTCCGTCGACTGCCCTCTGCTGGCGTCCTCAGCGCTTTTTACCTTTCTAGAAGCCTCTGTGTTCCGTCCCCTAATTATGTCCCCCAGAAACAGTCCCCCTAGGAACCTTGGTGACAACACCCTTGGTTCCGGCCCGGATACACAGCGGGGACTCCTCCTCCTACATGTATCACACTCAACATGGACCAGAGGAAGCGAAGGAAAGAGTTGTCTCAGGAGATTAGAAAGAATATTATAGACAAACATGTTAAAGGTAAAAGTTTAAGACCATCTCCAAGCAGCTTGATGTTCCAGTGACTACAGTTGCACATATTATTCAGAAATGTAAGCTCCATGGGAATGTAGCCAAGCTCCCTGGACGTGGCTGCAGGACGAAAAATGATGACTGTTCTACCTTCTTCCACGTATGATGCTGTGTGGATTCCAGCATATGGCTAAACCTTTTGTCACGTTGCCGCCAGACATGGGGCCTGCTGTTCCAGTCGCGGCCACTAGGAGGCGCCGGACGGCTGTTCCTGCCTCGGCCACTGGGAGGGGCCGTGGGTCCGTCACATCAGACTCAGGGCCTACTGTCCCGGCTTTAGCCTCTAGGAGGCGCCGGTCTGTCACGTTGCCTTTAAATTTGGGGTCTGCTGTTCCGGTCGCGGTCACTAGGAGGCGCCATGGCTCGCCCGTGAGTTATGGTGCTGACAGAGTAAGGGCACCTGCACAGGCATCTGGTGGACACAGGCTCCGCCCCTCTGTCAGTCATCAGAAGGTTACTGCATCATCATCTGGCCTGGTCCTGGGGGAGGTACTGATGACGTCATCAGCCCAGGAACCTGTGAGGGATGACCTGAGCCCTCAAATACCTTGGGACTGGTCTTGCAAGCCGCCGGATATATTCTTGGTTCCCCTGTGCTTTACTTGGTGATTGACTATTGTTTGACTCTGACCTCAGCCTGGATTTCTGACCCCTCTATTGCCTGACGATTTTGTACTTCTGCTATTCTCCCGGTTTGTGACCTTGGCCTGGATATTCTGACTCTGCTACTGCCTAACGATTCTGTACCTCTGCTGCCCTCCTGGTTTTTGACTCTGACCTTGGCCTGAATTTGACTCTGCTATTGTCTGCCGTTTCTTGTACTTCTGCTGTCCGCTCGGTTAAGACTCTGATTCCCTACTACGCTTTTGGTCCCGTTTTTTATCCCTCTCTGACGACCGTCCTGCTCTGGTCACTGTTCATATTCAGACAGCGCCTCCTGGGCTCTGCTGTAAATCCAGATCCCTGTATAGGGGTAAAGGGTATCAGTGTTTCTCGGGGTGTTGTCTGGCTGCAGCCCAGAACCGCAGATGGACGTTACATTATATCCGGCCCGACAAAATAAAACTGCTTTTTGTGTATACTCCTAACATATATAAAAGCAGTCTCCCTGAACTTTTTTTTTTCTTTCTCCTGACTGAGCTGATTGTTGGCCTGAACACCTGTTGCACTGCACTGCTTGGAAGATCACTCTCATTCTCCTGCACAAGCATGCTGCAGTCTGGAATCTTCAGGGAGAGAGCTATACGTCAGAGATCCATGCTCCTGGGACGTCGCCCTCTGGGCAACCACTCTGGCTATGGTTGTCCAGAGGCTCAGGTATTGCCCGCAGATGCGGCGAAAGTTTTATTACCTATCTCAGTTTTATTTGGTCAGAAAACTCTCTGTTTAAATGCGTATGTGGATAGTGGGTCTGAAGGCAATTTTATGGATTCTATGACTGCTAGGGATCTGGGTGTACCATTACTAAAACTTAATGTCCCTATTAAAACTATGGCTATTAATGGCACCTCTATTATTCAGGAGGGGGTTAAGTTTGTTACGGCCAAAGTTGCTATGTCTGTGGGAGCATTACATACTGAGCTTGTGTCATTTTTTTGTGATGGACAATTTAACCTCTGCAGTTATTCTGGGTATGCCGTGGCTACGCCAGCATAATCCTGTCATCGACTGGCACTTGGGTGACGTTGTACGCTGGAGTCCACAATGTCAGGAAAATTGCATATCCTTAGCAGTAAACCAAGTGAAGGTTAAAACCCCCCGCATACCGTTTGCCTTCAGAGATTTTGAGGATGTCTTTTCTATTGCAGAATCTGAAAAGCAACCCCCTCACCGAGAGTATGATTGCCCTATAGACCTGATTCCGGATGCCCGTCTCCCTAAGGGAAGAATATTTAATCTCTCGGGTCCAGAGCGTCAGGCTATGAACGAGTACATAGCAGATAGCCTAAGAAAAGGGTTTATTAGACCATCCATTTCTCCAGTTGGAGCTGGCTTCTTCTTTGTAGAAAACAAAGATGGTGGTCTCAGACCCTGCATTGATTATCGGGAATTGAATGCAATCACCATAAAGAACCAGTATCCGCTTCCACTCATCCCTGATCTTTTTAATCAGTTAATGGGAGCCCGTTGGTTTACTAAACTGGACCTCCGGGGGGCATACAATCTAGTCCGCATAAGAGACGGGGATGAGTGGAAAACAGCCTTTAATACACCTCTTGGCCACTTTGAGTACCTTGTAATGCCGTTCGGACTCAGTAACGCACCTGCCGTGTTCCAGCACTTTGTAAATGACATTTTCAGGGACATTTGTGGGGTGTATGTCGTCGTGTATTTAGATGACATTTTAATTTACTCTGCTGACCCTGTGACACATGCTCAGCACGTTCGCTCTGTACTGCAGAGACTGCGAGAACACTCCCTGTTTGCTAAACTGGAGAAATGTGTTTTTTTTTTTTTGCAGAGGAGGTACAATTTTTAGGATACATGGTTTCAAGCACAGGCTTCCGTATGGATCCTGCCAAGATCCTACCTATTAAAGCTTGGGTGCAACCCAAGTCGCTAAAAGCGCTGCAGCGATGCAGTGATTTTTAGGGTTTGCAAACTATTACCGAAAATTCATCAGGGGTTTCTCTGAAATTGCTAAACCACTCACGGATTTGACCTGAAAAGGGGCAGACGTGACCAACTGGAACCCTGAGGCAATTCAGGCTTTTGTTACGTTAAAAGAGTGCTTTGTAGCCAACCCAGTTTTGGTTCAGCCTGATCTGGACCGCCCGTTTATCGTAGAGGTGGATGCCTCTGAGGTCGGAGTGGGAGCAGTGCTGTCGCAAGGCACTGCATCACTCACTCAGCTTCGCCCATGTGCCTTTTTCTCCCGCAAATTCTCTGCCACTGAGAAAAATTACGATATAGGTAATCGGGAATTATTGGCGATCAAATGGGCCTTCGAGGAATGGCGCCACTTCCTTGAAGGCGCCAAACATAAGATCACTGTGATTACAGATCACAAGAATCTGACTTACCTGGAGTCAGCGAAAAGATTAAATCCTAGACAAGCGAGGTGGGCCTTGTTCTTCTCTAGGTTTGATTTTTTTAATTACCTTTCGTCCTGGTACTAAGAATGTGAGGGCTGATGCCCTCTCTCGAAGCTTCTGCCCCTCACAGGTCGAAGACTCGGAGCCAGTTCCAATACTGGCCAATGGGATTGTTGTGTCGGCCGTGTCTCTGGACCTTCTGGAGGAGATCCGTAGGTCCCCAGAACCAGCCCCTGATTCGACGCCCCCCCAGAAATTGTTTGTTCCAGCCCAATTTCGCCTACAAGTTCTGAAGGAGTCGCACGACTCTGTCCTGGCAGGCCATCCTGGTGTCAATAATACCGCCAGACTTGTGACTAGGAATTTTTGGTGGCCAACTGTAGTTAAGGACTGTAAGGATTATGTACTAGCTTGTGAAATCTGTGCTCGCGCCAAGGCCCCTCATAATCTGCCTGCCGGCTGGCTCCAGTCCTTGCCCGCTCCAGAGAGTCCATGGACCCACATCTCCATGGACTTCATTACTGACCTACCACCCTCAGAAGGGAAGACATGTATCTGGGTGGTGGTGGACAGGTTTAGTAAGCAATGTCATTTTGTTCCCCTCTCTGGATTACCTAATTCAGAAACATTAAGTAAGTTGTTTATTGTTCATGTAATACGACTGCATGGCGCTCCAGAGAATATCGTGTCTGACCGAGGTACCCAGTTTGTTTCTAAATTTTGGAGGGCATTCTGCAAACGTATTGGTATTGAATTATCCTTCTCCTCCGCTTACCACCCTGAGACCAATGGTCAAACGGAGCGTACCAACCAAGCTCTAGAGCAATATCTTCGCTGCTATGTCTCGGAACATCAGTCCGATTGGGCGGAACATCTCCCATTAGCTGAATTCGCTCTAAATAACCAATACCAGGAATCTATCAAAACCACCCCGTTCTTCTGCAATCATGGTTTGCACCCACGGTTTGGTTCATTTTCGGCCAAGATGTCGGAGCTCCCGGGAGTAGAGAATTCCATACGTCACTTAAGGACAATCTGGTCGGAGGTGAACACAAACTTGAAAGGGTCCCAGGTCAGGCAGGCTTCAGCCGCAAATAAACGGAGGTCCACGGGGCCACACCTAGGAGTTGGGGACAAAGTTTGGCGGTCTACCAAAAACATTAAGCTTAAGGTGCCATCTGCCAAACTGGGCCCCAGGTTTATTGGTCCCTATGAGATTTTAGAGGTAATTAATCCGGTAGCCTTTCGTTTAAATCTCCCGCAGTCGTTTAAAATACCTAATGTTTTCCACAAATCCCTCCTCAAGGTGTACCGCTCCCCAATTCATCCCGTCCAGTCCCCTCCTCCTCCAGTTTTGGTCAAGGGTGCCTTGGAGTACGAAGTCCAGGGTATCCTTGATTCCCGTTTAGTGAGAAAGTCTGTGCAATATTTGGTACATTGGAAGGGCTACGGCCCAGAGGAGAGGTCCTGGGTACCCGCTAGTGACATCCATGCCAAGGGGTTGATTAGAAAGTTTCACCTCCTTCACCCTGACAAACCGGATTTTAAGGGTCCGGAGGCCCCTCTTGGAGGGGGGGGGTACTGTGACGTCGCCGCCAGACATGGGGCCTGCTGTTCCAGTCGCGGCCACTAGGAGGCGCCGGACGGCTGTTCCTGCCTCGGCCACTGGGAGGGGCCGTGGGTCCGTCACATCAGACTCAGGGCCCACTGTCCCGGCTTTAGCCTCTAGGAGGTGCCGGTCTGTCACGTTGCCTTTAAATTTGGGGTCTGCTGTTCCGGTCGCGGTCACTAGGAGGCGCCATGGCTCGCCCGTGAGTTATGGTGCTGACAGAGTAAGGGCACCTGCACAGGCATCTGGTGGACACAGGCTCCGCCCCTCTGTCAGTCATCAGAAGGTTACTGCATCATCATCTGGCCTGGTCCTGGGGGCGGTACTGATGACGTCATCAGCCCAGGAACCAGTGAGGGATGACCTGAGCCCTCAAATACCTTGGGACTGGTCTTGCAAGCCGCCGGATATATTCTTGGTTCCCCTGTGCGCTACTTGGTGACTGACTATTGTTTGACTCTGACCTCAGCCTGGATTTCTGACCCCTCTATTGCCTGACGATTTTGTACTTCTGCTATTCTCCCGGTTTGTGACCTTGGCCTGGATATTCTGACTCTGCTACTGCCTAACGATTCTGTACCTCTGCTGCCCTCCTGGTTTTTGACTCTGACCTTGGCCTGAATTTGACTCTGCTATTGTCTGCCGTTTCTTGTACTTCTGCTGTCCGCTCGGTTAAGACTCTGATTCCCTACTACGCTTCTGGTCCCGTTTTTTATCCCTCTCTGACGACCGTCCTGCTCTGGTCACTGTTCATATTCAGACAGCGCCTCCTGGGCTCTGCTGTAAATCCAGATCCCTGTATAGGGGTAAAGGGTATCAGTGTTTCTCGGGGTGTTGTCTGGCTGCAGCCCAGAACCGCAGACTGACGTTACACCTTTCATCCATTCCCAGTAACAAGACTGTACGAGTGCTTAAGTCTATTATTTATTGGGATGATATAGACAACAATGGGAGATGATAACAGATGGTATAGTAGAACACAGTAGTAGATGAGATCAGTGGTTGTTGTACAAAGTTGTAGATGATATCAGAGATTGATGTACACAGTTATGGATTGTAACGGGGTCTACCAAGCTGGGGTACCTATTTCAGTACCACCCCGTGTTTTCGGAGGTCCGCTCTGCGTTGGCTGGAGTCTGAATGAATGACGCTGGCTGGAATTCCTTGGTTACATGGGCACATATGAAAGATCACTGCTTCTCCATGTATTTCCAGTCTGACAACACTTTACTCACAGGACACAGAATATATCACACAGATACAGAGGGCCGGCCAATAGAAAAGCGGCAGGCCAGACATGCATTACAAAAGCCACAGGTGGCCGGAGCCTGCCGATGTTTACTGTGGGAATTACAAAGGTGGGGGGAGGGTGGACAAAAGGAGAATATCGTGTCCCCTCTGCCCAGGGGCGCAGCCTGTGGGCTGATGTATTAGGGACATGCATCTCACATTGAACCTATTAAACATACATATAACTGCACAACATATTCTGGGTGCTGAGTGGTTCTGTAACACGTAACACGGCTCCCCTTTTCAGCAACGCGATCGGCATACACAGTCTGATCCTCAACGGATCGGTTTGGGGATGACCGAAGTTTATGGGGTTGGTACAAGTTCCGTTTGTCGACTTAGTCCATCGGCGTTACCGTTTTGTTTGCCGGGTCTGTGGTGGATGGTGAAGTCCAGAGGATGTAGGGCTAAACTCCACCGCAGCAATCTGGCGTTGTCTCCGGAGACCCGATTAAGCCAGACTGGGGGATTATGGTCCGTTAGGAGGGAAAACTGTTGTCCATACAAATATGGTTGCAACTTGTTGAGTGCCCATACTACCGCCAGGCACTCCTTCTCGATGGCCGCATAGCTTACTTCACGGGGCAGTAGTTTCCGACTCAGGTAAGCTACCGGGTGTTCTTGGCCGTCCGGCCCGACTTGGCTCAGTACTGCCCCCAATCCAAACATAGAAGCATCTGTGTGAACCAGGAAACGTTTAGTTGGATCGTGTGTGGCCAATACAGGGGTATTGGTGAGGGCGTCCTTTAGTTGGCGGAAGGCTTCCTCACACTCTGAGGTCCAGGTTACCTGGCGGGGTTGGTTCTTACGGGTCAGATCAGTGAGGGGCTTGGCTACGCTGCTGTAATTGGGAACAAATTTCCTGTAATACCCTGCTGTCCCTAGAAATGCCATGACCTGGGTTTTAGTGCGTGGGATGGGCCATTTGGCTATGGCCTCAATCTTGGCTGGTTCTGGTCGCTGTTTCCCACTTCCCACCCAATGCCCTAAATACTGAACCTCTGCTTTGTCCACGTGACACTTGTTTGGGTTCAGGGTGATTCCGGCATGGTGGATCCTGTCCAATACTGTCTCTAGGAGATTTAGATGCTCTTCCCATGTCGTACTGTAGATGGCGATGTCTCCAGGTAGGCACAAGCATAGTCCTGGAGACCATCCAGAAGCCGGTCAGCCAGCCTTTGGAGGGTCGCCGGGGCATTCTTCATCCAGAATGGCATAACTCGAAACTGGAATAAGCCGAACGGGGTGACAAATGCTGACTTGGGAATAGCGTCAGGACTAAGGGGAATCTGCCAGTAGCCTTTGCATAGATCGATGGTGGTCAAATACTTTGCCCCCGCCAGCCGGTCTAACAAGTCAGCCACACGCGGCATGGGGTATGCATCCGTCACTGTTTTCTCATTGAGCCTACGATAGTCTACACAAAACCGTGTAGTTCGATCCTTCTTGGGCACTAACACTACGGGGGATGCCCAGGCACTATCTGACTCTTCAATGACCCCTAAACGCAGCATCTCTTGTATCTCTTGTCGCATCCCCTCTCGTACAGACTCAGGGACGCGGAAGGGGTTTTGTCACGGGGGGGGTCTGATCCTGGGTCTCAACCTTGTGTTGTGCCAGGCGAGTGTACCCTGGTCTCCCCGAAAACATCCTCTGTCGCTGCCTCAATAACTCCTCCGCCTGCTGTCTCTCCCGGGGGCTTAGGTCTTCACCCAAGTGTACCTGGTCCCATGTTTTAGACTGAGTCATTTCCCCTAAGACATCCGGCAAGGGAAGTCCAGCTAAATCCTCTGCTTCAGGTGCACAGATGGCCACTACCTCTTCAGGGCGCTCCTGGTAGGGCTTCAGCATATTCACGTGGAACATGCGGATAACCCTGGGGTCGTCACAATCGGCGACATTATCGGTTGGGTCGGCTACTTTATTCGGTCGTCCATGACAGCACCACCTGAGAGAAGGGATCCGCCCTTCAGGAACAGGAAACCTACAGATACAAAAGGGCGGCACCTCTCCCACGCATCAGTTGGTTTCCTGTTCCTATAGGATGGGACTTCCTACAGATGGCTATCATTAACAGCTCTACATATAAAGGGGAAAGAAAACACCACGGCAGATTTCCTGAGCCGCAATCTCTTAAGGCAAGGAGAATGGTCCCTAAAAAACTCTATCTTCGACCTGATTGTACAAAAGTGGGGACAGCCAGAGAGAGATCTCTTCGCCACCAAGGAAAACAGGAAAGTAAGGCAATTTTGCTCACTGAATCCCAGAGAAGACCCCCTGGCGGTAGACTCCTTGCTGATAAAGTGGGATTTCGGGCTAGCCTATGCCTTCCCTCCCCTATCGCTATTACCTCTGGTGGTGAGGAAAATCAGGAGAGACAGAGCAAAAGTTATAGTGATCGCTCCGTTTTGGCCCAGGAGGGCATAGTTCTCGTGCCTCAGGACCATGTCAGTGTCCGATCCTTGGGTCCTGCCGGAGATCCCAGATCTCCTATCCCAGGGCCCAGTCTTTCATCCTCAGGTGGCTGGCCTACATCTGACAGCGTGGAGTTTGAACGGACACTGCTGAAAGATAAAGGCTTCTCCCCAGACCTGATTGACACTCTACTTAAAAGTAGAAAGATCACTACTACCAAGATCTATGTCAGAATTTGGAAGAGATTCCTTCAGAACTCTAGAATAGTCGCTGGGGGTTCGGCTCCTATAAATCAGATCCTAGAATTTCTTCAGAAAGGTCTAGAAATGGGGCTCTCCACTAGTACCCTCAAAGTACAAGTTTCAGCCTTGGGGGCCCTCTTTAGCTGCAACATCGCGGGTAATTACTGGGTCAGTAGATTCATCAAGGCAGCAGGTAGATCCAGGCCAGTAGTGAAGGATAGATTCATGCCATGGGACTTGAACCTAGTCCTCACAGCTATGACAGAAGCTCCAATCGAACCCATCTCATCAGCCTCTATAAAAAACCTGTCCCTTAAGGTAGCCTTCCTGGTAGCTCTAACCTCAGCTCGTAGAGTAAGCGATATCCAGGCATTATCTAGGCGTCCTCCTTATATACAGTTTAAGGACGATAGGGTAATACTCAGACCTGACCCGGCGTACTTACCGAAGGTAGTTTCTAGCTTTCATAGAACACAGGAAATAGTCCTTCCATCCTTCCTCCCTAATCCAGCTAATGAGAAGGAAGAGAAATTACACACCTTAGATGTTAGAGAATGCCTTAGAGAATATCTGGCGGTTACTGATCCCTGGAAGAAGGAGAATGCCCTATTTATCTCCCATCAAGGTCCCAGGAAAGGCTGTAGAGTGTCAAAAAATACACTAGCTAGGTGGATTAGAGAGGCTATTTCAATTGCATACACCTCAAAGGGCAGACCGGCACCTGCAAAACTGAGGGTGCATTCCACCAGAGCCATGGTGTCCTCGTGGGCCGAGAGATCAGAAGTCTCCATTGACCAGATATGTAAGGCGGCTACTTGGTCCTCTCCGAGCACCTTTTATAGTCATTATAGGCTAGACTTGGGTGCTTCCACAGACCTCTCTTTTGGTATAAGGGTACTGCAGGCTGTAGTCCCTCCCTAAATAGTTATTACTCTCTGTAAATCTCTCAGGTGGTGCTGTCATGGACGACCGAATAAAGTCTTAGTTACTCACCGGTTAACGGTATTTTTCGGAGTCCATGACAGCACCCGTATATTCCCCCCCTTTTTTAGTTTAAATTTGGATATGCACTTCTTTCTCTTATATGTACACTAGTAAGGAATAGTTGTATAAAAACACTGTGTGTAAATTTTGCTATTAACCATTGTGGTCCTCTTGTGCTCTGTAATCCAACTGATGCGTGGGAGAGGTGCCGCCCTTTTGTATCTGTAGGTTTCCTGTTCCTGAAGGGCGGATCCCCTCTCTCAGGTGGTACTGTCATGGACTCCGAAAAATACCGTTAACCGGTGAGTAACTAAGACTTTCCCCACTACCTGGTATGGCCCCTGCCATGCAGCTTGAAACTTATTCTGCTTAGTGGGCTCTAACACCAGGACCTTCTGTCCTATTTCCAAAGTGCGCTCTCTGGCCCTCCGATCGTACCATATGCGCTGGCGCCGCTGGGTCGCCTGCAGGTTCTCACGTACAGCCTGAATCAGCTCCTGTAGGCGGTCCCGGAATTCCAGCACATAAGGTACAATAGGTACCCCTTCTATGAGGCCCTCCCCTTCCCAGTGTTCCAGCACTAAGTCTAGGGGTCCCCTTACCTGTCTCCCGTATACCAGCTCGAATGGGGAGAACCCCGTGGATTCTTGGGGCACCTCCCGATAGGCAAACAGGAGGTGTAGCAAGAATTTCTCCCAGTCCCTGTATGTCCTAGTAAAAGTCCCAATGAGCTGTTTTAATGTCCCGTTAAAGCGTTCACACAACCCATTGGTTTGCGGGTGGTACGGGGCGCTTCTAATGGACTTTACACCGCACAGCTTCCACAGTTGGTTGGTCACCTCTGCTGTAAACTGGGCACCCTGGTCCGAGATAATCTCCCTGGGAAATCCAACCCGTGAGAACACCTGGAGCAGGGCGGCCGCCACCGTCTCTGCCAGTATGTTAGGTAACGCAACCGCCTCTGGATACCGTGTGGCATAATCTACCACTGTCAATATATACTTTTTCCCTGACGGACTGGGTTTGGCTAACGGCCCTATCAGATCGACCGCTACTCGGCTAAATGGTTCCTCCACAATGGGGAAGGGGCGTAATTTGGCCTTGCATCGATCCCCCATCTTGCCAATGCACTGGCAACTGTCACAGGTCAGGCAGTACTGACGAACATCATAGGTTACTCCCGACCAAAAGAAGTTTTGTGTCAGACGATGCCTGGTGAGACTGACGTCAAAGTGCCCGGCCAAGGGTATGTCATGAGAGATTCGCAGTAGCTCCTGCCTATACTTCTTGGGAACTACCAGCTGTCGTTTTATAGTGGGGCTCGTCCCTGTGTAGTGCTGCTCTGTGATCCGGTAGAGGAGTCCCTGCTTCCAATACAAACTGTTCCCCTTCCAGTACCCCTCTCCCCTCCTGTGCCTTCCCACGATATCCCTCTAATGAAGGATCCTCAAGTAACTCCCTCTTAAATTCATCTGGGGTGGCCCAAGAAATGTGTCTGGCTATGGGAATACGTGCAGGGCTGGGATGTCTTACCTGGGCCTCCTCTGAGTGTGATTCCGCCTCCGCAGCTCGAGCTTGTCTCCAGGTAGTCACAGGATAGGTCTCAGCCAGAGGTGCCACCAAGAATGCAGACAACATGGGCCCCAAGTCATTTCCCAGCAAGATGTCTGCAGGCAAATCCTCCATCAAGCCGACCTCAACAAGGCCATCCCCGACTCCCCAGTTCAGGTGAATCCTGGCAGTGGGCAGTCGATGTATGGCTCCCCTTGCTAAACAGACTGCCACTGTCCGGTCCGTCTTCTCTTGGTCCCGGACGAAATGAGGCTTCACAAGGGTCAAAGTTGCTCCGGAATCTCTTAGTCCCTGCATACGTTTCCCATTAACCCACACAACCTGTCGATGCTGTTGTCGATTATCTGCCCGGGCTGCCTGCACGGGGTCTACTTCATGCAGCACTTCCTCCATCTCTTCCACCCCTTGGTTAGTCATAGCCCCCAATGCCGGGTCAGCTTCGCCTTGGTAGCAGTGTACAGCAGCCCAGCTGAAGGTAGCTGTTCCCGCCTTTGGCCGCTGGGTATGATGGGTCCGGTTGGGACATTGTCTTTGCAGGTGGCCCAGCTGACGGCAGGTGTGGCATCGCGACCCAGGGGGACTGTGGTAGGCCGGGTTTCTAGCTGGTCCCCCCACAATCTTTGGTGGTTTGGGGCCCTCCAGGTCCATGGGCGGGCCCCTAGTGACCATCTTTGATCCGGACAACTGCGGCCTCCTGGCATCATGATATTCATCGGCCAGACGAGCGGCTTCCTCAAGAGTCATTGGCCGCCTGTCCCGAAGCCATTCCTGTGTCTTGGGGGTTAGTCCATTAAAGAATCATTCTAACAGGGAGAGCTGGAGGATGTCCTCTTTAGTGGTTGCTTGGCTCCCTTGTACCCACTGTAGCAGTGACCGCCGTAATTTACAGGCCCATTCAGCGTGGGTATCGGTTACGCATTTTATAAGTCCGCGGAACTTTTGGAGGTATGCATCTGGTGTCAGCTCATACCGGGCCAAGATCACTTCTGTGATCCGCTCATAGTCCATACAGTCCTCATCAGGTACCGTGCGATAGGCGTCCGCTGCCCAGCCTGTCAGCTTGCTGGCCAGAATCTGAACCTGTTCCTCCGGCTTCACTTGATGAAGGGCACACTGCCGCTCAAAGTCCTGCAGAAAGCCATCAATGTCTTCCTCTGCCTCCCCCAACTGTCAGAAGGCATTATACTGGATCTTTTTGTGGCTTACTGTTAATGGTACCTGGTCGAAGGCCAGAGCTCCCCCTGCTCGCTGACTCTCCTCTCTCCGCTCTGCCATCTCATCTTGGCCAGCTCCACTTTGGTCCGCTCTGCCATCTCCATCCTGGCTAGCTCTATCCTGGTCCGCTCGGCCATCTTTTCCTTCAGATCAGTACTCACATCAGCCATCACCTCTCGTATGATCTCTACCGCAGGGTTTGGGCCATAGAACGCCAATCTGTTCTTTACTTCCCTCTGGAATTCGGTCTCCTCCACGTTCACATTGGGGGGCGCGGCACTGTCGTGTTCCATGATGGCTGCTATCAAATCTGCTTTTGTTTTGTTGCTGGCGATCAACCCTCGGGCTTCCACCAGATCTTTTAATGTAGTCCTCTTTAACTTCTGGTAGTTGTTTTCCATTCATTCCTTTCCTCCTGTAGAAGGGGTATCATATCCCGCTGCTGCCACCAGTGTAACGGGGTCTACCAAGCTGGGGTACCTCTTTCAGTACCACCCCGTGTTTTCGGAGGTCCGCTCTGCGTTGGCTGGAGTCTGAATGAATGACGCTGGCTGGAATTCCTTGGTTACATGGGCGCATATGAAAGATCACTGCTTCTCCATGTATTTCCAGTCTGACAACACCTTACTCACAGGACTCAGAATATATCACACAGATACAGAGGGCCGGCCAATAGAAAAGCGGCAGGCCAGACATGCATTACAAAAGCCACAGGTGGCCGGAGCCTGCCGATGTTTACTGTGGGAATTACAAAGGTGGGGGGAGGGCGGACAAAAGGAGAATATCGTGTCCCCTCTGCCCAGGGGCGCAGCCTGTGGGCTGATGCATTAGGGACATGCATCTCACATACAACCTATTATACATACATATAACTGCACAACATATTCTGTGTTGTGAGTTCATTTTCCCCTTCACCATTGAGGTCTGATGAACTCCCTCTTCTGGTGAAGGAAGGTAGTGAGGCTGATTACAAAGCACCTGAGCAGAATGATGATGACTGGGTGACTGGGATTGCTGACTGGATATAAGGCAGCCGACGCCCTTCTGCCTTGCGGGTGATTACTCTGAGGGATTCTTGGAGACCAGTCTGATTCCTGCTCCTCAAAAGCTAAGTTTTCTGCTCTACCTTTTTGCATTTGGGTTTTGGTTTTGTTTTGCCTTGTTTCTCTGGAATTCTGCCTTTCCCTTCTGGGTGAGCTGAATTCCTTTTTGCTCTGTCTTCAGATAATACCTGAGTACTGATATAGTCTTTTTGAAGCCTAGCGTCTTCAGGGCTTTTTTCCCTATCAGTCTGTTGGCTTTTGTTTTTAAGAGGGTTTTGGCAGATTGCAGACAGCAGCTTTTCTATTCTGTCCTACTTAGTTAGCTTGGGCCCCATCATTTGCTCAGCCTATCTTTCTATCTGTGTGTTTTTTCATCTTGCTTCACCATCATTATATGTTGGGGGCTGCCTATTGCTTTGGGGTCTGCTCTGGGGCAGTTTAGATTTCCCTTTCTGTCTTTAGGCTATGTAGTTCTCCGGCTGTGATCGAGGGGTGTAGGGCACCGTAGGAACCCCCCACAGCTACTGCTAGTTGTTGTTGTTAGGTTCAGGGGTCTGCAATCCGATAGCTGCCAACTTCCCTGGTTTTCTGGACTTAGCTAGTATTTCTGTTTTTGCCTCCTACGGTGACTCATTCATAACAATTCTGGGTACTGAGTGGTTCTGTAACACGTAACAGGGGGTTTCCACTGTTTAGGCACATCAGGGGCTCTCCAAATGCGACATGGCGTCCGCTCTCGATTCCAGCCAATTTGACATTCAAAATCTCAAATGATGCTCCTTCCCTTCTGAGCACTGCTGTGCGCCTAAAGATTGGCCTTCCTCCACACATGGGGTATCAGTGTACTCAGGAGAAATTGCACAACAAATATTGTGGTTCATTTTCTCCTGAGTCCCTTGACAAAGTAAAAAAATTGTGTCCGAAGAAACATTTTTGGGAAAAAAAGTTAAATGTTCATTTTTTCCTTCCACATTGCTTCAATTCTTGTGACGTACCTAAAGCGTTAATAAACTTCTTGAATGTGGTTTTGAACACCTTGAGGGGTGCAGTTTTTAGAATGGTGTCATTTTGGGTATTCTCTGTTATATTCACCCAGCAAACTCACTTCAAATGTGAGTGGTCCCTAAAAAATGGTTTTGTAAATTTTGTTGGAAAAATGAGAAATCGGTGGTCATCTTTTAACCCTTATAACTTCCTAACAAAAAAAAATTGTTTCCAAAATTGTGCTGATGTAAATTTGACATGTGGGAAATGTTATTTAGTAACTATTTTGTGCGACATCACGCTCTGATTTAAGGGTACTAAAAACAAAAGTTTGGAAATTGCAAAATTTTCAAAATTTTTGCCAAATTTCCGTTTTTTCACAAATAAATGCAAGTTATATCGAAGAAATTTTACCAATAACATGAAGTACAATATTTCATGAAAAATTGTCTCAGAATCAGCAGGATCTGTTGAAGCGTTCAAGAGTTATAACCACATAAAGTGACAGTGGTCTGATTTCAAAATTAAGGCCTGGTTATTAACCTGCAAAGTGGCTTGGTCCTTAAGGGGTTAATGGTACTGCCACATCATATATGTGTTACCATGCTGTAAAGATTGTAATATATTGTGTTGTATAAAGTTCTGCACATTTATGCATAGACTAGCTGAAGAGCCCGGCGCTGCCCTGGCATAGTAACTAACTGTGGTTAGTTATAGCAAATTATAATCATCCTCCATCCCATAGTCCCGTGCCCATATACCCATCATACATATCCTCCATCCCATAGTCCCGTGCCCATATACCCATCATGCATATCCTCCATCCCATAGTCCCGTGCCCATATACCCATCACACATCCTCCTTCCCATAGGCCCATGCCCATATACCCATCATACATATCCTCCATCCCATAGTCCCGTGTCCATATACCCATCATACATATCCACGATCCCATAGGCCCGTGCCCATATACCCATACATATCCTCCATCCCATAGTCGAGTGCCCATATACCCATCACACATCCTCCATCCCATAGTCCCATGCCCATATACCCATCATACATATTCTCCATCCCATAGTCCCATGCCCATATACCCATCATACATATTCACCATCCCATAGTCTAGTGCCCATATACCCATCACACATCCTTCATCTCATAGTCCAATGACCATATACCCATCATACATATCCTCCATCCCATAGTCCCGTGCCCATATACCCATCATACATATCCACCATCCCATAGTCCCGTGCCCATATACCCGTCATACATGTCCTCCATCCCATAGTCCAGTGCCCATATACCCATCACATATCCTCCATCCCAAAGTCAGCCATTATGACATCATAATGAGCGGTGGGGCTTGCAACCTATGATGACATCAGCGTCGCCATGGCAACCATTGTGACATCATAATGAGGGGCGGGGCTTGATACGCACACACTTTTTCACCAGTATGTAGATGGGGCATTATGACATCATAATGAGGGGCGGGGCTTGACGCACACACACTTTTTCCCCATTATGTAGACAGGGGCAAAATTGTTTGGTGAATTGGAACGCTCGGGGTTAAAATTTCGCCTCACAACATAGCTTAGGACACTCTCGGGGTCCAGATGTGTGACTGTGCCAAATTTTGTGGCTGTAGCTGCGACGGTGCAGATGCCTATCCCGGACATATACATACATACATACATACATACATACATACATACATACATACACACTTTGAGCTTTATATATTAGATTAGGGTAAGTTAGTGCATCCTTTGAGGTCATTAGAGTAGGGCACTATTAGTATAGAGTTCCTAGATATGGGTAAGTGTAGTTCTGTTGTGAGCCACTAGATGGGGGCATACTAGTGGGCCTTGTAGGTATATCTTGTAGAAAGTTCATAGAGGGTTAATTGTAGGAGGAGCTGCTACGGGTTAAGTAAGTGTAGGAGATAGGAACAGTTCAGAAGGGCGAGGATGCCCAAAGTGTCCACAAGGGCTCTAGGCCCAGGACAACATAGCAGCTTAGAAAAGTTCTGTTGGAAGAAAAGCTGCATGGGCACAGTCAGATGGGTGATCAATGAGTCCTAAGCACCTCAGGAGTTATGGTGTTTCACAGCAGCAAGGAAAGGAGAGAATTACGTGGTATAAGAGTCATGCAGGGCTCAGAATACTCACAACGTGGCAGATCAATAGGGCTGAAGTTTGTAAGTTTGGGGCGAAATGGATGAACGGGATCCCCTATGTCTTGAGGTCCTACGGAAGTGAAGCTGCGGTACAGCCTAGGGTGCTACTACCCCGTAATGTGAGGACAACAAAAGCAGGAAAGGGAAAGTGCAGGAGGAATGCTGTGTGGACTGTAATGTCATTGATGTGCCTGGGACCGTTGAAGAGAAAAGTAAAATCATTTGTTTGGCATCTGAACTGGTATCTGTGTCCATTCTTTCCACCTTATTCGCCAAAACTGAGTGTACAGGAGCTGTGCAACACAGCTGGGGAATCCCTGATGGTCAACTAGAACCCCAAATAGGTACGCCGGTAGAAACTGATAATTTTCCTGTGAGAGGAGGCCAGGACACCAAGGCCCTGGTGTCCTCAGCCACGACTACCGTCCTGGCCCCTTCTTACAGCTGCAGCCTATGCAATCTATATGCCTAAGAGTAGAATCACCTCAGGTTAAAGGTACCATAGTCATAGATACACGGGTATCAATAGTTGAAGAGCTTAAGGACCTTTGTATTATATTTATATGTATTGTTATTGTAGGTTTGTATTGGTTATACTCAGTGTGCCATTCCAGGGGGTCCCTTGATATCACTATATTCGATTTACACCTGTTCTCTGAGTACCTTTCTGATAGGTAAATGTATTTCAAATCCCTGTGTAATACACTCTTCAGGGATTGGCATAGTGATTTCAGCTCCAGCTGAGTGAGTGTACTGTATAAGAGTATTCAATTTGTTTCTTCCATATACTGAGTTCTACGTTATCTGCTGTTTGAGTAAAGACTCTTTTGGGATTTCTGCCTCGGTCCCGGTTTGTGACCCACTGGATCTTCTTCGGACCTCCGGTCATTACATTTTTCACAGAATTTTAAAAAAATTAAAACTCATGAAATAGGCCTTGACAGAAATGATGGTACCCCTGAAAATAATGTGACACGTAAAGGGACATGTTATATCAAGGTGTGTCCACTAATGAGCATCACAGGTGTCTACAATCTTGGAATCAGTGAGTGGGCCTGTATAGAGGGCTACAGATACTCACTGTGCTGTTTGGTGTCTTGGTGTGTATCACACTCAACATGGATCAGAAGAAGCGAAGGAAAGAGTTGTCTCAGGATCTTAAAAAAAATTATAGACAAACATGTTAGGCTAGTTTCACACTAGCGTTACCAAGCGCAGCGCAGCTCCACCTCTGGGCGCATGACACTGCATGCGATCAGCGTACCCTATATTTAGTGTTGGGTACGCTGGCCGTGCACTAGTATGATTTTGCCGGCGCATGCACCCTTTTTGCGCTGTGCCGACGTGCGCCAAACGCAAAAGTTATAAAACCGTCTCCAAGCAGCTTGATGTTCCTGTGACTACAGTTGCACATATTATTCAGAAATGTAAGATCCATGGGACTGTAGCCAACCTCCCTGGACGTGGCCGAAGGAGGAAAATTGATGACAAATCAGTGTAACATATAATACAAATGGTAACAAAAGAGCCCAGAAAAATGTCTAAATAGATAAAAGGTGAACTTCAAACTCAAGGAACATCAGTGTCAGATCGCGCCATACGTCATTGTATGAGCCAAAGTGGACTTCATTGGTGACAACCAAGGAGGACACCATTGTTGAAAAAAATCATAAAAGAGCCAGACTGGAATTTGCCAAACTAGATATTGACAAGCCACAAAGCTTCTGGGAGACTGTCCTATGGATAGATGAGACAAAAATGGAATTTTTTGGCAAGGTACATCAGCTCTATGTTCACAGATGAAAAAATGAAGCATATCAAGATAAAAACACTGTCCCTACTGTGAAACATGGAGGAGGCTCTGTTATGTTCTGGAGCTGCTTTTCTGCATCTGGCACAGGGTGTCTAGAATCTGTGCAGGGTACAATGAAATCTCAAGACTATCAAGAGATTGTAGAGAGAAATGTGCTGCCCAGTGTCAGAAAGCTTGGTCTCAGTCACAGGTCATGGGTCTTGCAACAGGATAATGACCCAAAACACACAGCTAAAAACACCCAAGAATGGCTAAGAGGAAAACATTGGAATATTCTGAAGTGGCATTCTATGAGCCCTGACCTAAATCCTATTGAGCATCTTTGGAAAGAGCTGAAACATGCCATCTGGAAAAGGCAACCTTCAAACACGAGACAACTGGAGCAGTTTGCTCTTGAGGAGTGGGCCAAAATAACTGTCGAGCGGTGCAGAAGACTCATTGACCATTACAGGAATTGTTTGATTGCATTGATTGCCTCAAAAGGTTGTACAACAAAATATTAAGTTAAGGGTACTATCATTTCTGTCCAGGCCCATTTCATGAGTGTTATTTTTTTTAAATTCTGTGGAAGAATGGTGGAAAAGCAATGTCTGACTTTCATTTGTTCATTTTCATAGATTTTTGATTTATTACTACTTTTTTCAGATTCAAATTGTTTTGGTCATCATTCTGGGGTTTTCTGTCATTAAATGAGGGGTACCAACAATTTTGACCACATGTCTATACGGGGCTGACCTGATATTACAATTGATCACTGTACTGAGCTTGACAATGTACCAATTGTGATTCTAGTGATGTATTCTTGTTCTGATGATGGTTTTTGTGATGTATTCCTGTACTGATGGTGGTTCTGGGACTGTGTTCCTGTATTGTTATTGATTCTGATCCTGTACACTAATAACAATCCATATCTTGTCAGATAATGTTATACCACACTATGGTAATAAAGTATTGTGCCATCTGACAAGCTAAGGATTGCTACATCTGCATTTATGTTAGGAGAATTAATTTTAAAAATAAGCACTGTGACATTCCAAATATAACACGGTCACTGTCAGGATTTGGTTCTGCTTATCGTTTCCATCAGTCACCATGTGACAAGTCATGTGATTTTCATACTTCTGTTCACCTGCCGACGAGCTTCTCTCAATGAAGCAGTATCTGTAGTTTTCCACTGAACAAAAAGAATGTGTATAGGAGGGGGTGCCAAACTGGATTTTTGCCATGGAATCTAGGAAAACCTAGATCCGCCTCTGAATAACATCTTGATGTATTTCGATCATTTGTAGTTCAGCGGTATCACCGTACGCAGCGATAAGGCAGTGACCCACAAAGTTCAAATGTAAAATGTCTTTAATGTGTTTCCTCACAGCATTAAAGGGCCCACTTCACACAAGTGCATATAACTTCAGAACATAATTAGTGTCCATTTCACCATTTGCAATCACATATTATACGGCTTCCTTCCATTGTACAGACATTACACACGTCAGTCCTCCTCTTATTCCCATTGGTTTCTGCGAGCTGTATCAAAGTCTATATTCACACAGCATTACATATCACAGGCACTAAACACACCAGTCCACCTCTGACTAGTTCCCAGGGTGTCCTGCACCACTGTATCACAGTCTCTACTGACAGCCATAAATAGACCTTGATATCCTCCGGGTCGCAGCTGGGCACCATATCCACCGGTTTGCAGCCGTTACACACGCCATTCCTCCTTTGGGCACAGGGCAGTCTAACCTCCGGTTCACCTCCTTGCACAAGACCTGTCCACATCCAAGACCAGTCACAATGGATGGCAGCGCCGCTGTGTATGCTCTGGGGTGCCTGGCCTCCCTCTGGCCCTGACACACCTGAGACTCCTGAAACACTCACCAGACTCACTAAGACCCCACTAACCCTTTCCTGCAGGGCTTTTAACATAGAAACCTGGATCTGGAATGGAACAGACTGCAACACAATCATACTGCAGTCTGTTTCAAACACAACATCCAGGGCAGGTTTTCCCTACATCTGCCTTGGACACTAAGATGTCCAAGACTAACCTTATTTATTATTACATTTAACCTGCATTGCAGTCACAGTTACGCCCGTGACTGCTGTGCACACCTATGGCCTTCACACATCTCCATGCATATCTTGGGGAGACTACACTGACTCCTACCTGTGACATCAGTCACTGCTTCACCATTGCAATTCCAGCTACACCTGTGACCGCAATGCATTCCCATAGCCTCATAACGCCTCTGTGCTTATCCTGGGGAGAACATACAGCGCCACCTAGCTGTATCCGGGATCACTGCCTCACACATTATATAGTGGAAGGTGGGAGGAGATCGTAGTGATGATTGGTATCTACTTTGATATAATCACAGTAATGGGGTATTATTGATCTTTTTGATAATGTGCTTTTTATTTAGTGTTTTGCCCATTCATGTGCAGCAAGACATTCCTTAAGTGCTGTTCCAGCTACGGCCATTAGACGTCATAGTTGCCCTTCTCTTTTTCTATTCATGGATGTATAATTGTTTTAATTGTTGTTCTCCCCTCCAGGTTTCCCAGGCTTGAAGCTTGTAGCCATTTTCTCTTGGATCTCTGAGCTGCTCACATGTTTCCTGCTCTCTGCAAAATCGCTGCTTCTGGCAAGTGCATTCCAGTGAGGGTTTAATGCAGTTATGTGTTGTGCTATGTATCTGTGTTGGCTAGCCATAATGCATCCCCCATGATATTTGCAATGTATTTTCAGCTCCTTGTAATGCTCTTGCTCTGCATGTAGTTATATGCATTTCTGTTCATGGTAGTGCAATGCTAGCAGCCTAAGCTTGTTTAGCTATCTCTTTTCCCTGCATTGTGTGTTCTATTACTCAACTTCAGTAATAATGCCTGCTACTGTTGTAAGAGCACCCTGTATCATTGACTTTACCTATGTAATAGCATCTTGTATTATTGCTGTGTTGCTATCTGCCAGCACTGACATACTGCACTGTCTGTTTCTTTATAATTTTTACGCGATCTCATCCACAATTGTTTTCACCAATCTCCTCCACTATATCATCCGCTATCATCTACCATTGTTGCTCACATCATCTCAATAAATATAGACTTAAGCACCCATACAGTCTTTTTACTGGGAGTGGATGAAGGGTTTAGCCGTATGCTGGAATCCATACAGCGTCATACGTGGAAGAAGGCAGAACATTTAGTAACTGTTAAATCCCGTCATTATGTAGTGGAAGGTGTATTGTGATATTATAGTTAATACCAGTAATATCTTTTTAATTTTTAAAAACAAATTGTCTTTGTACAGTGTGTTTTTATGTAGAGCTAATGGTCATATGTACTCACCATGTAGTGGGAATGGTAATGGATGTTGTGTAGTGATATTATTTGGGACTTGTAAAGTAGTAGTTTTGGTAATATTGGTCTATGGATATCGTGTTTTAGGGTTTGAAGTGGTATACTATAATTTTATATGTATAGATGATCTTTTATGTAGTGGGAGGGGGATTGTATGGGGAATCATGTACCTTAGGGCTTGGATTCCAGATCTTTTAGGACCCTAGCAGTACCCCTGGTCCCTGGTTCTGTTCCTTCTGTTTCTGAAAGGGCTACCTAGGCACCAATATAGTACCATAGAAACTACAGCTGGTATTGCAAAAAGACAAGTCCACATTCAATCATGTTGATCAAAAATAAAAAAAACTTTGAAGATGAGGAGGAAAAATCAAAAGCGAAGAGGAGATTTCCGGGACTCTTTCTCCCAAAGGCTCACAAAAGCCTGCAGTTGGTTCCTATTAATTTTCTCGTTGGACCTCAAACTGATTTGTTTCCAAAAATACAGAAAATGGGTCCTAACCTCTCAGATGGAGATCAAAACAGGATACAAACATTGGTAGTCCTGACAAGAAAAAAAAGAGAGCAGCAGCCTATTTATGGTCAAGGACTGGTGAAGGGTCTACTAGAAAAATCCTCCTGCCCTTAATGGCTAAAAATCCCTCCAGCTAAGACGGTAATTAGAAGCAGAGAACATTGTCAGTACTTGTTTATGTGTTCAGAATATACTATGATTAAGAAAAGCCGGCAAGAGAGATGCCTTACAGCAAGAAAAATGAGACAATTGACAAGGATGTGATAAAACGGTAGTTCTCATGTTAACGGCTACTATTGACTGTATTTACAAAAATCATGAGAAATTCAACCCGAGAAAGAAAAGTGCAAATTAAACCCAAATGTGAAGTTAAATGATCAGCAACGTAAGGAATCAATTTAAAGATCACTCTGGCCAAAAATGACTGCGTTATGACTACACCAAAGAGAAGATTCTTGTATCCTTGGATGGAACTGAAGATGTGTGTCGGACCTCTGAGAATTTACAGACTGACCCTATCAGCGCTGACAAGGTCACTTACAGAGATATGGAAACAACTACATTTATTTCCAGGAGGAATAAAAGGTGGAACTGCACAATGCAGATTTTAAGGAAAACTGAAGAATTGTTATTCTAGGGGAATTATGTTCTATAAAACAGATGTCAGGAAAGCTAAACCTGATTTTGCACAACTATCTCCACTATTTCTTTGACTCTTTCATATATATGAGCATTCGACTTAGGCAGGGAGTCATGCATTTTTGATGGGGAGAGAAGAAAAAGATACTTTTAGGCAGGCAGGAGAAAGAGCTGGAAACACAAGGATGAGGCATAGAAATTCCAATTGCCTTATCAAAAGATTTAAGAAGCCACTATACGCATCACATGACCGTCTGGCACCATTAGAATTGTTTGATTTGGCCAACTCTAATCTAATAGGGAAAATAACCCATTGCTTAAATCAGATTATCATGTTAACTGTAGAAATGTTTTGCAAATTTTCTTTTTATGATACAATCTGTATTAAAAGTAAAAAATTATAAGTCTTGCAATATTTACACTATCCACAAGGGCATTTTTTAGACTTTAACTTTCTGTTGTTATAGAAAACAATGCATGTACATTAGCCACAAAAAAACAGATCCCCCACCCTATCTGTTCTATTGAAGCATCTAATGAGCGTGTGCAAAGGTCATTGTGAAGGTAGGCAGCTATGATGTCACCTATAGTGACAGGTGGATCCTGTGTTAGCAGTTGTATATAGAGTATTAACTATCCTGTCTCTGCAGATAAAGAGCCTGCTGAAATGTCTTCTTGAAAAGACAGGAAGTATAAGTCTAAAATAACCCCAGTGGCTAGTGTGAAAATTGCAAGATTACTAATTTTGTTCTTTATTTAAAGATTTTAGGGATGAGCAGATTAGTATAAGTTCGGGTTCAGCTGCTTCTGTTGAACTTGAGAAAAAAGTTTGGTTCAGATACCAGAACTTGACCCGAACTTGACCCCGGACACAAAACTCATATATCAATGGGGACCTAAACTTTGGTGTTGTAAAATGGCTATAAAATAGTTGTAGTGCAGGGCTAGGGGGCTGTAAAATGAAGCAAAATAGAGGTAAGAGCAATACTATTGCCCTGCAAACAAATGTGCATAATAATCTTGAACCAGGAGGCAGAGGTCCAAGTGGAGGAGGGAAGTAGTGCCTTGCATGTGCATTTTACTGTACTTGTTAAATAAATAAATGAAAAAAAAATGATGTGGGGTCCCCTCTATTTCTATAACCAGCCAAGGTAAAGCAAACAGATGGTTTCATTATGCTGGGAAGGGGCCAATATCCAGGAACCTTCCCAGCTTATTAATATCAGCACATAGCTGTTTACTTTGCCTTTGCTGGTTATTAAAAATGATGAGACCCAAAAAATGATGTGGGTACGCCCTATTTTTTAGTAACCAGCTATGGTAAAGCAGACAACTGCAGAGTGTTATTAATAGGCTGGGAAGGGCAATGGATATTGGCTCCTTCCCAGCCTAATAAGATCTGCCCTCAACCACCTCAGTAATGGTGCATCCACTAGATGCACCAATTCTGGCGCTTAGCTTTGGCTCTTCCTATTTACCCTGGTGTGGTTGGAATCAGGATAATGGTTTTAGGGTTGATGTCAGCTCTGTAATGTCTGCTGACATCATGCCCAGGGGTTAATAAGGAGAAGCGTCTGTCAGACACCACTATTGCTAACCTTGTAGTAAAAAAAATAAACAGACACACAGAAAAGTACTTTATTTGTAAAAATCACTCCCCTATAAGTTCCCTCTTTTACCCATTTATTTAAAAAAAAATTCCACAGGGTCTGCCTCAATGAGGTCCCAAAACAATCCTCATCTTCTTCAATCCAGTCTATGGAACCCAGTTCAGAGAATGCAGCTCCATAGACTGGTGCAGCATCCGCTGCCGGGTCTAACGTTACACTTTGCAAGAACCAGTTGCTGTGAACTGAAGTGTCGTCAGTAAGTTTACCTCAGTTCACAGCAGCCAGTTCTCACGAGGGCAGCGGAAGTGCTGGACTGATGAGCAGTGACGTCCCCGCTTTTCAGTCTGGCACTCGCGCTGCCCTTGTGAGAATCGGCTGCTGTGAATTGAGCTAACCTTACTGACATCAACTCATTTCACACCTTTAGGTTAACTCACTTCACAGCTACTGGACACCTTAGCAGCTGTTAAGCATGGAACCCTTAAGTGAGACTTTAAGGTTACTGGAGTTCCCAGCTGCTGCAACTCTTGGAGGCTGTGAACTCTAATAACCTTGGTTAGTAATACTTGGCATGGCTTTGATTTGGCTGGAAGTGCCAACTACCATAAAGCTTGTTGATTGGATGCACTGCAGCCTTTCCACAAGCTTTATTAGTCTGTCGAATCCAAAGAGTTACACGGACATATAGTAAGTCCTTATTCGGAGTTCCGTACCAGACACTAGGCGTCCGGTACGAACCCTGAACGTTACAATCCTGGATTGCTCATCCCTTAATATAATGTGAAAAAAAAATATTTAAAAAAAAATACATGTAACACAAACACCTGTCAGCTCAGTATGCTCAGAGGTACACTGAGCCTCATGGTAGCTAAAATACATCTTTTTGGAACAGAGACAGGTATATCAATATATAAGATGCTTGTAAATGTCTGCTCTGCAAAGGGACTAGTTTTGTATTTAAAATCTGCTATCAAGAAATGAAGGAAATTCCATTCTCCAATTGTTTGTTATTGCAGATATGAAATGTATACAGATGAGAAGTTGGCTGGCGCTCTGGCTGCGGTTAACGGCTTGCAGTTCTTATTAATTGTAGACAGTGGACACAGGTTTCATATAACTGGTCTGAGTGAAAAATATGCAGTTATATAACGAGCCTAATTATTTACTTGCTTTCATTGTGCCTGCTTGCTTAATAAATTGTACTTATCATTTCAGTAAAAGCATAGGTTTACTGCCCTCGTGCCACACAAAAAGGTAAAAACACTTTTGTGCACATTCCGGTCTAATATGTCCAATACTAGACAGATTCTCCTCCTTTGTAATTTGCTATATGCCTTTTTTTAAAGGAAAGTACTGCTTCAACCGTTTTCTGCCAGAACTGTAGGTGCTGGAACTTCTTTTCTTTACTTCCCAGTATGTATTGTTCAAGCCATTATCCAATTGCATGCCTGTTTGGAACTGAAAGCTGGACTCTCTATTAAGCCTATATTCAGTTTGATAGACAAAAAGATGGAGCAGTGACAAAGAGACACCCCAACTACCTGTAAAGAGATAAAGTCTCATGTCCTGTAGAAAGATAACGAACCTCTCCCATCTCTGGTAGAGAGATAATGACCCCCCCAACACTTCTTACAGAGAGAAAAAGACCAGCCCCTATTTCTGTAGAGAGATAAAGATCTGCTCCACTTACTGTAGAGCAGAGGTCCCCAACCTTCCTGACCTTGAGAGTCACATTCATCTATGAAAGAGGGTCATGAGCCACATTCAGCTCTGAGAGAGGGTCTCGAGTCACATCCAGCTCTGAGAGAGGGTCTCGAGTCACATCCAGCTTCTGCCCCACTCACAGTAGTGGCAACCAAAGCCCCCATAGGCCTCTTTCACACTTCAGTTTTTTGCATCAGTCAAAATCCGCCAAAAGGACGGATGGCGGATCCATTTTAGTACTGATGACAACGGATGAGAGAGAGAGAAAGAATGAGAATTTTTTTTGTCCGGAACCCAGAAAGAATTTCAGGTTAAATCAGTGTCTGGAGGATCCACCAGAGAAAAAAACGTTGCAAGCTCCGTTTTGAAATCTTTGAGGATGGTGCCGGACAGCAACTTTTGGCGGATCCGCAAAAAAACCGGATGCAACGGACGGCAATCCGTCACAATCCGCCAATAATGGAAGTCAATGGGGAAAAAAACGGATCCTCAAAAGAAAATTTGCGGATCCGTTTATTTCAAAACCTGGCGGATTGTGACTGATTGTAAAAAACTGAAGTGTGAAAGAGGCCTTACCGGTATAATTACAGTCAAAGCTTTTCCACTGAAATCTCACTAAGGCAGTATCCCAAGCTTTATCGTTTCCTATCTTACCCCAATTCAGATCTGATCTTCTGTGCAGGGCTACACACAAACGTCACCATCTGGATATGTGCTCTTAACAACTGTTTGCTACACTTGGTGATAGTGCACCAAACTGGCAGACAGTCGCGAGCCACACATCACGGACCTGCGAGCCGCATGTGGCACCCGAGCGACAGGTTGGGGACCCCTGCTGTAGAGAAATAAAAACTTGCCACCACTTCCTGTCAAGAGATAATGCCCCAACCTAACTGTACAGGGACGAGATTCACAACAATTTCCTGTACTCCATCTCAGTGTCTGTATGGCTTGAAACTAATTACATTCGACAACCGGAGTTAAACAGAAATTAGGGCCCCGTCACACATAGCGACACACCAGCGATCCCAACAACGATATGACCTTGTCAAGCTCGCTGGTGTGTCACTACATGATCGCTGGTGAGCTGCCAAACAGGCAGCTTCGCCAGCGATCAGCACCAGCGACACACGGGTAACAAGTGACGCACGTCGCTTAATTACCCACTGTGTACCTTAATTACCAGCGCGCTGGTGTAGGGAGCTGGTAACCAAGGTACACATCGGGTTTCTAAGCGGCGAGCAGCACTTAGAAACCCAATGTGTACCTTGGTTACCAGCTCCCTGCACCCAGCGCGCTGGTAACTAAGGTACACATCGGGTTGCTAAGTGCTGCGCGCTGCTTAGAAACCCGATGTGTACCTTAGTTACCAGCGCCAGCTCATTGATCGCTGGTCTCCCGCCTGTCACACGCAGCGTGCTGGCCAGCGGGAGACCAGCGATCAAAATAATGTCCTGGCCATTCCAGGACGATCAGCGATACCCAGCAGGGAGGCCGGTCGCTGGTGAGTGTCACACACAGCGATCTCGCTGGTGAGATCGCTGTTGCGTCACAAGACTTGTGACTCAGCAGCGATCTCGCTAGCGAGATCGATATGTTTGACGGGGGCTTTAGAAGGGAGAAGCTTAGTGGATGGCACCTTGGAATTATTTATTTTTCTAGTACAAGATAACATATAGTCAGATATAGTGCCCTCAATTATGGCAGCAAAAGTAATAGTGACACTCATAAAGTGTGTCAGGAACACCACGCTGCACTTGCTCACTGAGCCAGTGCGCGTATCCTGAGTAAGACAACCTGTGCTCAGAGATACCTATGGGGCGGGCAGCAGCAGAGAAGGTGCGTGCTTCAGACCCACAGGACCTGAAGTACGTGACTGCTGGGGGGCGTGGCCAAAACCTCAGAGAGCTAGGAGCTGCAGGAAAACTCCTAGCAGGGTAACTACGGGACACAGTTACCAAGGGGCATAGACAGGGACGTAAACAGATCAGGCCGGGGTCAAAGCACGAGATAGCACGACAATACCAGAGAATTAGACAGAACGGATAGTCAGGACGTAGCCAAGAAGTCAGAAACCAGAGAAACAGATAAACAGTACAGAATCAACAGGCAAACTCATAACAGGGGACAGAACCGGATCAGAACCATATAAGCAAGCTAGAAGACAATGAACATGCACACAGGGGTCACCACACTTGGCCAAATGCAAAAGTATTAATGACGGGGGTTGGAGTTTCTCAGAGTTATAAGAAGCTCTCGTTGAACCAAAGAGAGGCCACAATAATTACCCCAGGCGTGCAGGTCAAAGCCTGCACTGAGCTCAAGACATTAACCCCTGATGTGCAGGTCAAAACCTGCACTGGGATCATGATAAAGTGTCCTGTGTGTAGCGTGGGATGTCAGCAGTTTGGCCAAGTAAAAATGCCCATTGAGAGCTCCATCTAGGGAAATAATGTCCCCTAATTGTCTCTCATAAAATAATAGTGCCCCTCATAAAGTGATAATGCCGCCTTTATGCCACTGCCCATAACCTATGTGAGTCCACTTGTCCCCCGCACACAGACCAGGCCTCCACAGGTGGTGCAAAGCAGTGACGTTGTGACGCTCGTGTCTTAAAGGCCATAAGCCTGCAGGACAGAGACTGGCAGGGCAGCTCCCTACTCTGCCACAGAATACAACTGAATCAGCAGTATGAACACTGGTGCAATAAAAAGTGGCACTCAAGCAGAGATCTGGGGCACCTGGCCAGAAGTCCTGAGCATATGCACTGCCCCGGATGTTTGGCACTAGTGACAAGAGATGGGTGAACCCGAATGGTAAAGTTCAGCATCCGTACCGAACACCTACTGTTTGGGCACTAACACCGAACACGGACTTCACCAGGAAGTCCGTGTTACTGTTCAGGTTCGGCTGCCCGAACACCGGGTGTTTGTGTCACTGTCATGTGCATGGTGAAATCATCCCCACCGGTCAGACAGCGTGAGCGCTCAGCTGGGATCGGAGGTATAAACTTTACCTACGGTCACTGGTGTAAGCTAATGGGACTACTGATCCCATCATCCAACACCTGCTATCGCTAATTACATTAGCAGCAAACTCTCACGCTGCTAGCGGGGATCTCACTGAGGTCACCACAGTTCAGCCCGGCTGGGAACGGAGCCTCAGTGACCGGACGTAACCTCAATAACATCACCACCGGTCTCTGAGGCTGCACTCACAGCAGCTCAATCATCAGTGGTTATCAGCCTGGATGGTCGCATCTTGGCACCGTCCAGATTGAAAACTGTTTATCCCCCAGGCATGGATTACGGCGTGCGACAAAACGATGGACAGGTATGGTATATTGTTGTTTATTTTAGTTTTATTATAGGAGATTAAGGGCTTTCGGTGGCATTAGGCGCGGTCATAAGTATGGTTTAATCAAGATTATTAAAGGAGTCTGTGTCATTCTTTCAATTAAAGGACCTTATTCTGACTGTGTCTCTAGTTACCATACAACTATAGGATTAGTAATGGATAGGTGTCTTATAGATGCCTCTCCATTACTAAGCAATGTGTTTGATGTCACCTGACAATACAAGCTGACATCAACCCCCAAACTATCACCCCACTTGCCACCACTACAGGGCAAGAGGGAAGAGCCACGCAAAGCGCCAGAATTGGCGCATCTAACAGATGTGTCTTTTCTGGGCTGCTGCAGGCTGCTATTTTTAGGCTGAAGGGGCCAATATCCATGGCCCCTTACCAGCCTGAGAATACCAGCCACCCAGCTGTCTGCTTTAGCAAGGCTGGTTGTCAAAAATGGGGGGGACCCCACGCCGTTTTTTTTTAATTATTTATTTAAGTAATTAAAAAAACATCATGGGGACCCCTCTATTATTGATAACTAGCCTTGACACTGACACCAGTGACCAGCGGTAAGCTTTATACCTTCGATCACAGCTGAGTGCTCACGCTGTCTTTTGACAGCGTGGGAACCACGGCTCTCTGACCGGCGGGGATTATTTCACCGCTGATCAGAAGCAGTGTTTGCCACGCTGTCATACACATGACAGCGTGGCAAACACTGGATGTTCGGGCCCCCTCCTCCATTCAAGATAATTGGGTCCGGGTTTGGTTACTGTTCTGGTACTTGAACACGAACTTTTTATAACTGTTCAGCCAAACTCGCCAGACACGAACATCCAGGAGTCCACCCATCTCTACTAGTGACGCCATTGCAACTTTCATATTTTTTCTTGCTCCTGTAAGAATTTTGCATTTAAGATCAACCACCACATTGACCCCTTGATGGAAATAAATATCCTGCTCTACTGCTTGTACTTGTGAATAAAGCATTTCTAATTGAGATCAATTTGCAGGTCCAGCGGCCATGTCAGTATTTAATGGTTGCCAGTTGGGGACTCTGTGAACCGCATGATGGAATCCCTGGATCCTTTTCTGATTTGTTGGCCTGGCACTAACATCATCGTTGTGGTGTTACACCATGCCTAGTAATCAAAGGAGATATCAGGGATGCTGGCAGGTAGGAAAAGGTTTTCAGGGCTACTGCCTCCTGGACTTGGGTCCTGCAAATTGATTTGCTAAAATCTTATTTCAAATATATCATATCTATAATTTCCTCATATATCAGTGAAAATTTATTTTATTTTAAGATACAGAATGCTGTGTAAGTCAGTCTAAAACTACGGTCTTTGCTCTTCTATCTCCTCTGCAGGACAATTTGTAATAATATTGTACAGACTGGACATTTGCCGAGCTTTCCATTAGAGCACAATTCGTTTCCGACCACACCCGGATAAGTACACGACTACAAAATGTTCTGCTTATGAACATTTCGCTTTTTTTTGGTGTTTTTTGGATTTGTTCTTTTTCTGACTTTGAACTCCACTCACAAGCGAAACTGCACTTAATGACAATATAGTACTCCACGTCATAAAATCGATGGATGAGAAAGATGAGATATTTGGTGTCTTTCTCATTTTCAGCTTTACTTGACTTTGAATAACATCATTCTCTTGTGAGAATGACTCCTCAAATCTTACATAGTAATTGTAGACTGCTTCTATCAATAACACGATTAATATATTGTGCCTTAAAGCAGGGGTGGGTAACGTTTTATGGTACACTGAATACAAATTGGGCCCATCCCTTTTGAGTGAAAGATGAAAAAAGAAAAGTGTTAAGACTTTATGCATTGCACGGGCGTGCTGCACAAGTTTTTACATTGCCTTATTGTTGGCCCTATTATGTGTGATGAGAGAATGCTACTGAAATTCAGATTGATACGTCCTTAGCTTACTCTCCCACAACATCCGAAAGTTTCCCCAAAACTAGGAGCTGTCCTAGAAGAGCAGTAAAGTTTGCAAGATGCACTATCCTGACTACTTACCTCTCCCAGGCTCCTCTTCCCACAGTAGTATAATACTGCGTCTGGTGCCAGGAAGTTGTCTGCATCAATGCTTAGGAGTGAAGATGAAAGCAAACTGTAGGAATTGTAAGGATGAGCATCTGCAAAGGTTGATACTTGTCTAGGAGAGATCTGGTTTGGGATCTGTATCTGTTTAAATACTGCAGTTTGTTTTGTATTTTACACTTACACATTTTTGCTACAATTAATCCATGTCAATGGGTTCTCTAATTTTTATAAATTTTCCTATTCCTATTTCCCTATCCCTTCCCCTTCTTTCCTATTATTAATAATCAAAAGTTCAATAAAAAATATTTGAAAATAAATACTGCAGTTTGGTTAGGGGTCTTGTTTTTGAAGTCATACATGCAGCATACATTCAGCATCTGTGTGGTTTGTCTCTGTGCCTTGCGTTCTGTTTGTCGATCTTTTGTTTCCAGACCTTGAACCTCGTTCTGACCATACATCTGTTTAACCCCTTCTGCTCTGATCACCTATCTCCCTGGTTTTCTAACCTCGGAACACTACTTGACTACGCCTTTGTCTCTTCCTTCTGTTTATGATGTACCCTCCTGGCTTCTGACCTTCGACTCCTTGACTATCCCGACTCATGGCTTGGCTATGAGAAGTGACTCAACGTCACACCTGTCATGTCACAGTATTGTTACTGTTTTGCTCCTATAAATCTTAATTTTTAGTATTTTGTATGTCCAACTTTGTTTTATAACACTGCTTGAATACTTATGGGCATGCCCTCGACCAGATTCAAGCATGTCTTGACTGAAATCTGATCCCAGGTGTCTTCTACACGTTCCCAAAGTTGGTGGTCGACTCACTTGAGTATGTGTACAGTTTTTTCTTCAACTCTACCCACAAGTATTTGATTGGGTTGAGGTCTGGGGACTGTGGGGGCCAATCCAGCAACTCTATTTCATTGTCATTAAACCATTTCTTTGCCAATCTCAACATATGCTTCTGGTTGATGTGCTGCTTGAACACTATGTTGTTCTTTTCATACCTATAGTACTCAAGTGTACGAAGTAACTCGTTTTGTAGGATGCTCACATACAGCTCAGCAATGAGACCACCATCGATCCTGGTCAAGTACTCAACGCCTTTGGCTGTTGAACAACCTCATATCATCTCATATCATCAGATCATCAGGCTTCCTCCACCTAACTTGACAGTTCTTTCAATTTCTCGACACGCTAGCCCCTTTTTGTCTGTTTCTTCCAGACGCATTTACACCCTTCAGAGCCTTGTCTATTGACTTTCATGTCATCGCTCCAAATCACCTGTTTCCAATCTTCTAGTGTCTAGTTTTCAGGCTTTTTTGAAAACTTGAGCTGACGCGTCGTATGACAATATTGAAGACAGGGGTTCTTCATCTTTTTTTATGCCACCATTTCAGACTTGTGTACCATGCTTTGCACCATGCTTGAATGGCCGTCTGTGATATCACTATTAAATAGCATACAAGTCACCTCCAAAGCCGTGTTTATCACGCCAGAACTGATAGACCTTGTGATGAGCTGACTTGTTGACTTTGATATTTTGTTTGAATGTCAACCTCTTGGCTTTGGACAGACTTCATTTTGTATTCTCCCAACTGTCATGGCACTCACATGGCTGTATTGGAAAATTATGCTTAAAATAACTACAGCTCATCTCACAAAGAACAATCTGTTAAATAGAGAAAGGTGAAAACAAAAAAGGTCTCAAGTGCAGCACCAAATTGTCATATGTAAAGCGCTGAAATTGCAAACTTTGTGGCATTTAGCTGCCTCTACATTATAGAGTATATTCACACACTTTTTTATGTGTTCTTACAGTAAAATATATTCATACCAACCTGAATCCTTGAACTAGGGGGCATCCAAGTCTATCCCTGACCCCCAGATAACCACAGAAGGTGGAGATACTGGGGTCACATACCTTGCTATGCTCCTTTCTTAAACCTTATCTGTTCCCTCCCCCACCCCAGGAGGTGTGACCAGGCAGGCAAGGGAACACAGACATGGATGAAACAAAACAACAATCATACAAATATACTCACAAAACACAAAAAAATGGTGGAAGGAAGTTCAAGAGGGGATATTGGGTCCTGACTACGGGATAAGGCATCAGCTTTGACATTTTTAGAACCGGGCCAAAAGGTAATAGAGAATTGAAAGAGTGGAACACATGGGAGGGCTAGATGGGAAAAACTAAATGGGAGATGATGATAAGCATGCAAATCAACTCCATGCAGAAATCTCCCCAACAACTCTCCAACCATCTACTCCAAAGGCTGATTTTCTCCTCTATCACCTAACCAGTAAGTAAGAACTATCACTGGCAATTCCAAAGTGTCATTGATGAGTGTATATATACCAGAAGGGTGTGGCCAACACAGAACAGCTAAGGTAATTCAGGATGGAAATGACAGAGCAAGGAAAACCTGCACTGTTTAATATTATGGTGAAGCAGTTCTAATCAGTGCAGAATTTTGTGTGGCCATACACTGCGATCTTCTGGCCACTCTCTGTCGCATTATCCCTGTGACAGAATCCCCCCTCCTCAAAATCAGGTTTATCTGGATGTGCAGAGTGAAAATACCGTACCAACCTAATCGCATGAACGTCTGATGCTGGTACTCACATTCTCTCTTCAGGATCGTAACCATTCCAATATACCAAATATTGAAAAGATCGGCGTTTAAAGCGAGAATCAATAATCTTTGCTACCTGGAATTTCAGATTCCCATCAACGATGACTGTTGAAGGTGGTGGTGGAGATGGTTCAGAGGAAGCAATGTATTTTTTGAGAAGTGATTGGTGAAATATTTAAAAGTAGGTGGTAGAGCAAGGCAAAACTCAACTGGATTAACGACGGCAACTATGTTAGAAGGACCAATGAACCTGGGTCTCATTTTCTAAGAAGGAACCTTCAACATAATGTTCTTTGAGGACAACCACACCAAATCTCCAACACACAGGTATGACCCACCAAGAGGCTCCAATCGGCCATAATCTTTTATTTGGACCCCCATCTTCTACAAATTATTAAAGAGGTTGTCCACTACAATGTGTAGTGGGCAGATCGATATAAACCTTGAAAATAAGGTTTTCTTCAAATACCTTGCATTTCCAAATGTGCCTGTGAGAAGTGCTATCGCTGTTCGCTCATCCACCATTATGGTACACCCAGTTGCAGCTGCCTCAGATTTACAGTGATGTCACATCAACTTCTGGAATTGGAAGCTTTATCAGCATCACAGAGGTGGGACCCAGTCTCCCTGAATGACTGGGTTGAGTTTAACTGCACGTCACAACCCAGCATCCCGCGGGCTTGCTGCAATGTGATAATAAGAGCAGTGCAGACTGTGCTACCCATAGCCCAGTCACTCAGGGAGACCGGGTCCCGCCTCAGTAATTCCCGAGTCAGCTTCCAGTTCCAAAAGTTGATGTGACATCACTGGACATCTGAGGCAGCTGCAGCTGGGGGTCGCTTTGTGGGGATGAGTGGACAGCGATAGCGCGGCTCACAGGCACTTTTGGAAATGCAAGGTATTTGAAAAAAATCTATTTTTACGGTTTATATTGATCTGCCCACTACACATTGTAGTGGACAACCTCTTTAAGAACACCTCGATAAACTGATGTAATAGACGAGGAAAACTGTTCCTCCCAAGGTACTCCTGAACAACGATTCCCACTGAAGGAGCAGAATTGAGGATGAAAACCGTAGCCCTGAAGAAGAGGGATTTGCCAGTAGATTCATGACAACAGTTATTCACTGTGAACTCAGCTAGAGGTAAATAAGAAACCCCATCCTGATTCTTGGAGACAAACCACCTAATATATGTCTCAAGATTCTGATTCACTCGGTCAGTTTGCCCATTAGACTGAGGATGAAAAGCAAATGAGAATGAAAGATGAATAATTACAATAATAATAATCTTTATTTATATAGCGCCAACATATTACGTAGCACTTTACAATTCAACAGTTCATATAAAAGTCATAAGTAATAGCATTCAAAGTAGTGCAATAATTAAAGCAAAATAATGGTGACCCTGCCCGTAAGAGCTTACAATCTACAATGAGTTGGGGAGACACAAAATACAGGGGCTTATTTAATGATAGTCCAGTCGTCTTGAGGGAATGGGGATGGATAAAGGCTGCATGACTTAGTCACTGAAACAGCTTTACAGCCGAGATTCCAGAATGTCCACTTAGGGCAGAATCATGAAACTCCCGAAGTATCCTGAGACGAAATTGAATGTGTACAAGCAGCTTATTAACCGGCAGTAACGGAGGGGCAAGAGACTGAGCCTCAAGAATCTCCTGCTCCAACACCGAGGACACCCCAGCCACAACCAAACCATGCTGAAGAATGGAGGAAGGAGGTTCAGGAGGTGATATTGGGTCCTGACTACGGGATAAGGCATCAGCCTTGACATTTTTAGAACCGGGCCGAACGGTAATAGAGAATTTAAATCGTGAGAAAAAAAGTGACCATCTCACCTGTCTCGGTGTCAACCTCTTAGCAGACTCGATGTAAGCCTGATTCTTATGATCTGTAATCACAGTGATTCAATGGACCGCCCCCTCCATAAAATGCCTCCTTTCTTCAAATGCCAGTTTAATGGACACTAACTCTCTGTTACCTACATCATAATTCTTTTTTGCAGAAGAGAATTTCTTTGAGAAGAAGGCACAAGGTCTTAAATTGGTTAAAGTGGCAGGTCCCTGGGACAATACCGCCCCACCTACACCTCCGAGGCATTCATGAATCAATACAGGGGCAGAAACGAAACACTTCTTTAACACCGAAAATGCCGCTGCAGCTGGAGCAGGCCAATTCTTGATATCAGACCCCTTTTGGGTCAAATCAGTGAGGGGTTTAACAATTTGGGAAAACCCCCTTATAAATTTCCTATAATAAATAGCGAACCCCAAGAAACTCTGAAGACCTTTAAGATCCTTGGGTTGAACCCAGTCCACAATGGCCTGAAACTTTCTGGGGTCCATACGAAATTCCTCAGCAGACAACTCCTGGACCAAAAACAAAAATTTCTCTGGTTTAGCAAAGAGACAGTTTTCCCGGAGTCTCTGAGAACTGCACGAAGATGACCTATGTGGGCCTGCTTCTCCACAGAGAACACCAGAATATCATCAAGATACACTACAACAAAGCACCCAATAAAGTCAGAAAAGACATGGCTGATAAAATTTTGGAAAACAGCCGGCGTATTAGTCAACCCAAAGGGCATAACCAAATTTTAGAACAGTCCTCAGAGGTGACAAACGCAGTTTTCCACTCATCCCCATCCAGAATACAGATGAGATTGTATGCCCCCCGAAGATCCAATTTAGAAAACCACTTAGCCTCAGACAGTTGGTTGTATAAATAAGGGATAAGTGGGAGGGGGTAAGTTTTTCTCACAGTGATCTTATTCAACTCTCAGAAATCAAGGCATGGGCGCAAACCACCATCTTTCTTTTTCACAAAAAAGAACCCAGCGGCCACAGGGGACATGGAAGGGTGAATGTGCCCTTCGTGAAGACTCTCAGAGATGCATTCATTCATGGCCGTACGCTCGGGACCGGATAAATTATACAAACGGGCCTTGGGCAATTTAGCATCAGGAAAAAGATCAATGGTACAATCAAATGGGTGGTGTGGTGGTAAAACCTCAGCCTCGTTTTTGGAGAACATATCCGTAAAGTCCTTCAGGTACTCCGGAATAATCTCCAGACTGTCAAATGACATAAACATGGTAGTAAGACAAGCTTCAGAATGATTAGATCTCCACTTCACAATATCCCAGAACCCCCAGTCAATAACCATGTTATGAATTTGCAACCAAGGAAACCCCATCACCAAGCCAGCAGGGACATTATCCAAGACAAAACATGAAATACGCTCCTGGTGTGAACTTTGACAGTGAACTCTTTAGAGATTAAATTAACACCACCCTTGATGAGGGGTGTAGAGTTAATGGGCACAATTTTAATGGGAGTCTCCAACCTACCTGTCCCTAACTTACAGCTGGCCACCAGTTTAGAGTCAATTAGGTTCATGGATGACCCACAGTCCACAAAGGCCAAAGTGGGAGTGAAGCAGTTCTCAACACCAAGTTCCACTTTTAACAGTATTTTAACCCCTTAGTGACAGAGCCTTTTTGCAGCTTAATGACCAGACCTATTTTTACAATTCTGACCACTGTCACTTTATGAGGCTATAACTCTGGAACGCTTTAACGGATCCTGCTGATTCTGAGAATGTTTTTTCGTGACATATTGTACTTCATGCTAGTGCCAAAATTTCTTTGATATGACTTTGTGTTTATTAAAAAACTGAAATATGGCTAAAATTTTTAAAATTATGCAATTTTCAAAATTTAAATTTTTATGCCCTTAAGTCAGAGAGAGATGTCACACAAATTACTTAATAAATAATATTTCTCACATGTCTACTTTACATAAGCACAATTTTGGAAACAATATTTTTTTTGTTAGGAAGTTATAAGGGTTAAAAGTTGACCAGCATTTCTCATATTTACAACAAAATTTACAAAACCATTTTGTTAGGGACCACATCACATTTAAAATCACTTTGAGGGGTGTACATGACAGAAAATACCCAAAAATGACAACATTCTAAAGACTGGACCCCTCAAGGTGCTCAAAACCACATTCAAGAAGTTAATTAACAGGAACTGAAGCAATGTGTAAGGAAAAAATTAACATTTAACTTTTTTTTGCAAAAAATTTACTTCAGAACCATTTTTTTTTATTTTCACAAGTGTTCGCATCATGTAGCATTTGGAGAGCCCCTGATGAGCCTAAACAGTAGAAACCCCCCACAAGTGACCCCATTTTGGAAACTAGACCCCCCAAGGAGCTTATCTAGATGTGTGGTGAGCACTTTGAACCCCCACGTGCTTCACAGAAATTTTTAACACAGAGTCATGAAAATAAAAAATATTTTTTCCACAAAAATGATTTTTTATCCCCCAATTTTTTATTTTCCCAAGTGTAACAGGAGAAATTAGACCCCCAAAGTTGTTGTGCAATTTGCCCTGAGTATGCTGATTCCCCATATGTGGGCAAAACCACTGTTTGGGCGCACGGCAGACTTTTTGAACGCAAAATTGGCTGGAATCAATGGTGGCGCCATGTCGCATTTGGAGAGCCCCTGATGTGCTTAAACAGTGGAAACCCCTCAATTCTAACTCCAGCCTTAGCCCCAGCACATTCCTAACCCTAATCCCAACCCTAACCATAACCCTAATCACAACCCAAACCCCAACACACCCCTAACCCTATTTTCAACCCTTACCATAACCCTAATCACAGCCCTAACTCCAACACACCCCTAATCCGAATACTAAGGGTATGTATCCACACTGCGTGCTGGCAGCACTTTGGACGCAGCGAATACCCAGCTCCGCCCAAAGCGCTGATGGCTTTTGTATGTGCGGTGATTCTGGATGTGTTCATTGAACACATGCGGAATCACCGCATCCTATCCATAGACTGTTATTTATCTTGTGGAGACGGAGTGTCTCAGCAAGATAAATAGACATGCTGCAGTCTAGAAAGATGCACCACATGTCCGTAACTTTGGATGTGACACCCGCGTCCCTGCACGCATAGTGGAGACGGGATTTCATAAAATCCCCTCCAGTATGCTGTAACATCTGGATGCTGCGGATTGAACGCTGCGGCTGTACACAGCATTCAATCCACAGCAAATCCTTACAACATATGCTACATGGAAACATACCCTAACCATAACCCTAATCACAACCCTAACCCTAATCCCAACCCTACTCCCAACTCTAACCCTAACCCTACTCCCTAACCCTAATCCCAACCCTAACCCTAATCCCAACCGTAACCCTAACCCTAATCCCTACCCTAACCCCAACCCTAACCCCAATCAAAGCCATAACCCTAACCCTAACTTTAGCCCAATTGTAACCCTAATGAAAAAATGGAAATAAATATATATTTTTGTTTTATTATTTTTCCCTAACTAAGGGGGTAGTAAAGGGGGGTTTTATTTCCTTTTTTATTTTGATCACTGTGTTAGGGTCTATCACAGTGATCAAAATGTAACTGGAATGAATTAATTAAATCTGCCGGGTGCCAGCCAGCAGATCTCGGCGGGTGCACTGCACATGCGCCTGCCATTTTCTTTACAAGAATAAGACACCAGGAGCTGCGAGAGCCATGGTAGGATGGGGGGAGGGACACCGGGAGGTACTGGGGACAGATCGGGGGACCCAGGTGTAAAGTATAATGATTTGACCTGTCTCTTAAAGAAAAGAAAACTTGTGACTAGAAGGATATAGACAGGAAGTGGATGGGGAGGGTTTCAGTTTCAGTTTAGCCTGAGGAGAGAAATGTTGTGCTGTGTGCTGGAGGAAGAAGGAGAAGAATAAAATATAGTTAAAGCGTTCTCTCTTGAATTCCTTATACCGTGTGGACATTTCACCAGGGATTCTATTTCTCTCCCCTCTGATGTGTGATTTTTGTTGTAGTTGCCGTTATACGGTTAATAACGGCAATCGCAACACAGGGGTCGGTAAATACCGACCCGAATCTTGTTCTCTGCTGTCTCGGCTACATCCAGCAGCCGAGACCCCGAAGAAATTCCGACTTTGAGGGGCGCTATTTACTTATTTTTTTTAATTAACGGAGCTGTGGTTTAAGTACCCTTAACTACCGCCGTTAAAAGGCGTATCGGCGGTCGTTAAGGGATTAAGGAAAGAAGAAAAATGTACCTGTGAGTCTGAGAAACCTCCTTGGTAGTTACCCAGACTTAGGCGTTTCCCAACACCTTGGGAGTAGGAGGACAGGAGGGACAGTTCTTCTTCCAATGTCCTGGAGCACCACCGTAAAAACAAAGTTTACCTTCCCGTCTACGTCTCCTCTCCTTTTCCTTGAAGGTGATGGCCCTTCCATGGGGTCAGCAGGTTGTGAAGGTTCCGGTTTAACCAAAAGGACAGGGGCTTCCCGTTGCACGACTCCTCTCTCCCGTAACCTCCGATCCATGCGAATGGCCTGAGTCATGGCCTCTTTCAGAGAGCTGGGAGGTGGATGTGAAGCGTCAAGGCATCCTTTAAATGATCAGAAAGTCCCCTCCGGAACTGACACCTGAGTGCCAAGTAGCACCAGGACACCTCTGAAATTCGAACAGTACCATTTGGCAGAGAGCTTTCCTTGAGATAGACCCATAATAGTGTCCTCTGCCAATCTGACTCGGTCTGGTTTGTCATGGATGAGGCCCAGAGCCTCAAAAAACTTATCAACAGACCCTCCCTCAGTAAAGATATAATTATCCCCACCCACTGACTCTCATCCCCTGAAGATCGGGGTCTAAAGGAAAATAACAATTTGCAACCCTCCCTGAACGTGCAGAACTTGTCCTTCTCGCCAGAGAAGGTGTCAGGGAGTTTCACTGAAGGTTCAGGAGAGTGCAGAGACACGTCAGTCACCTCACCAGACTTACTGACCGAGGAGGTCCCCCGGGTTAACTTAACTGTCTCAGCCATTGTAAAGGTTACAAGCAGGAACACGGGATGCAGTGACAGGATGCAGGCAGAGCAAGGATTAACAGGTTTATTTACAGGGGACTACTCCACGCAGGGAGGTAAGGAGTTAAACAGTCGGGAGATAAAGGGTTAGTCAGGGGAGACAAACGGTACATTAAGGCAAAGGATATAACAACGGCAGTTCATTAGCACAGATGTAAGGCAGTCCTTAACCCCTTCACCCCCAAGGGTGGTTTGCACGTTCATGACCGGGCCAATTTTTACAATTCTGACCACTGTACCTTTATGAGGTCATAACTCTGGAACGCTTCCATGGATCCCGGTGATTCTGACATTGTTTTCTCGTGACATATTGTACTTCATGTTAGTGGTAAAATTTAATTCAAATAACTTGCGTTTATTTGTGAAAAAAACGGAAATTTGGCAAAAATTTTGAAAATTTCGCAATTTTCCAACTTTGAATTTTTATGCCCTTAAATCACAGAGATACGGCACACAAAAAACTTGATAAGTAACATTTCCCACATGTTTACTTTACATCAGCACAATTTTGGAACCAAAATTTTTTTTTGTTAGGAAATTATAAGGGTTAAAAGTTGACCAGCGATTTCTCATTTTTACAACACCATTTTATTTTTAGGACCACATCACATTTGAAGCCACTTTGAGGGGTCTATATGATAGAAAATACCCAAAAGTGACACCATTCTAAAAACTGAACCCCTTAAGGTGCTCAAAACCACATTCAAGAAGTTTATTAACCCATTAGGTGCGTCACAGGAATTTTTTTGAATATTTAAAAAGAAATGAACATCTAACTTTTTTTCACAAAAAAAATACTTCAGGGTCAATTTTTTTTATTTTACCAAGGGTAACAGGAGAAATTGGAATGCAAAAGTTATTGTGCAATTTGTCCTGAGTACGCTGATACCTGATTTGTGGGGGGGAACGACTGTTTCGGCGCATGGCAGAGCTCAGAATGGAAGGAGCGCCGTTTGACTTTTTCAATGCAAAATTGGCTGGAATTCAGATCGGACGCCATGTCACGTTTGGAGAGTCCCTGATGTACCTAAACAGTGGAAACCCCCTACAAGTGACCCCATTTTGGAAACTAGACCCCCCAAGGAACTTATCTAGATATGTGGTGAGAACTTTGAACCCACAAGGGCTTTACAGAAGTTTATAACGTACAGCGGTACAATTAAAAAATCATATTTTTTCCACAAAAATGATCTTTTCACCCCAATTTTTATTTTCCCAAGGGTAACAGGACCTTAAAAGTTATTGTGCAATTTGTCCTGAGTATGCTGATACCCCACATGTGGGGGTAAACCACTATTTGGGCGCATGGCAGAGCTCGGAAGGGAAGCAGCGCCATTTGACGTTTTTGGCTGGAATTGAGATCGGACATCATGTCGCGATTGGAAAACCCCTGATGTACCAAAACAGTGGAAACCCCCCACAAATGACACCATTTTGGAAACTAGACCCCATAAGGAACTTATCTAGATGTGTGGTGAGAACTTTGAACCCCCAAGGGCTTCACAGAAGTTTATAACATAAAGCCGTACAATTAAAAAATCATATTTTTTCCACAAAAATGATCTTTTCACCCTCAATTCTTATTTCTCCAAGGGTAACAGGGCCCTAAAAGTTATTGTGCAATTTGTCCTGAGTACGCTGATACCCCACATGTGGGGGTAAACCACTATTTGGGCGCATGGCAGAGCTCGGAAGGGAAGCAGCGCCATTTGACGTTTTTGGCTGGAATTGAGATCGGACACCATGTCGCGATTGGAAAACCCCTGATGTACCTAAACAGTGGAAACCCCCCACAAATGACACCATTTTGTAAACTAGACCCCCCAAGGAACTTATCTAGATGTGTGGTGAGCACTTTGAACCCCCCAGTGCTTCACAGAAGTTTATAAAGCCCGGGCGTGAAAATAAAAAATTTGTATTTTTTCCACAAACATGATCTTTTAGTCACCATTTTTTTTATTTTCCCAAGGGTAACAGGAGAAATTGAACCCCAAAAGTTGTTGTCCAATTTGTCCTGAGTACGCTGACACCCCATATGTGGGAGAAAACTACTGTATGGACACACGTCAGTGCTCGGAAGGGAAGTAGTGACGTTTTGGAATGCAGACTTTGATGGAATGGTCTGCGGGTGTCATGTTGCCTTTGGAGAGCCCCTAATGTACCTAAACAGTGGAAACACCCACAAATGACCCCATTTTGGAAACGAGAACCCCTAAGGAACTTATCTAGATCTGTGGTGAGCACTTTGAACCCCCAAGGGCTTCACAGAAGTTTATAATGCCCGGGCATGAAAATAAAAAAATCGTATTTTTTCCACAAACATGATCAATTAGTCCCCAATTTTTTCATTTTCCCAAGGGTAACAGGAGAAATTGGACCCCAAAAGTTGTTGTCCAATTTGTCATGAGTACGCTGACACCCCATATGTGGGAGAAAACTACTGTATGGACACACGTCGGGGCTCGGAAGGAAAGCAGTGACGTTTTGGAATGCAGACTTTGATGGAATGGTCTGCGGGTGTCATGTGCTTTTGGAGAGCCCCTGATGTACCTAAACTATTGAAACTCCCCACAAGTGACCCCATTTTGGACACTAGACCCCCTCACGGAACTTATCTAGATGTGTGGTGAGCACTTTGAACCCCCAAGTGCTTCACAGAAGTTTATAACGCTCGGACGTGAAAATAAAAAAATCATTTTTTTTCCACAAAAATGATATTTTTGCCCACAATTTTTTATTTTCCTAAGGGTAACAGGAGAAATTGGACCCCAAAAATTGTTTTGCAATTTGTCCTGAGTAGGCTGATACCCTACATGTGGGGTTAAAACACTGTTTGGGCGCATGGCAGAGCTTGGAAGGGAAGGAGCACCATATGACTTTTTCAACTCAGAATTGGCTGAAATTGAGATCAGACGCAATGTTGCATTTGGAGAGCCCCTGATGTGCCCAAACAGTGGAAACCCCCAATTCTAACTCCAACCCGAACCCCAACACACCCCTAACCCTAATCTCAGCCCTAACCCTAACCCTAGCCCTAACCCAAGCCCTAACCCTAACCCTAACCCTAGCTCTAACCCTAGCCCTAACCCTAACCCTAGCCCTAATGGAAAAATGGAAATAAATACATTTTTTTTTTATTTTATTATTTTTCCCTAACTAAGGGGGTGATAACGGGGGGGTTTGATTTACTATTTATGGCAGTTTTTATGTTTGGCAGCTGTCGCACGCTAAAAGACGCTTTTTATTGTAAAAATAGTTTTTGCATCACCACATATTGAGAGCTATAATTTTTCCGTATTTTGACCCACCGAGCCATGTGTCTTATTTTTTGCGAGACGAGTTGACGTTTTTATCGGTACCATTTTCGGGCACGTGACATTTTTTGATCGCTTTTTATTCCAATTTTTGGGACGCAGAATGAACAAAAACAAGCGTTTCATGAATTTCTTTTGGGGGGGTGCGTTTACACCGTTCCGCGTGCGGTAAAATTGATAAAGCGGTTTTATTCTTTGGGTCAGTACGGTTACAGCGATACCTCATTTAGGTCGTTTTTTTATGTTTTGTCGGTTTTATGCAATGAAAACTATTTTATATAAAAAATAATTATTTTTGCATCGCTTTATTCTGCGAGCTATAACTTTTTTATTTTTTCACTGATGATGCTGTGTGGTGGCTCGTTTTTTGCGGGACAAGATGACGTTTTCAGCGGTACCATGGATATTTATATGCGTCTTTTTGATCGCGCGTTATTACACTTTTTGTTTGGTGGTATGATAATAAATCATTATTTTCTGCTTCGTTTTTTATTTTTATTTTTTAAGGGGTTAACTAATGGGACAGTTTTATAGGGCAGGTCGTTACGGACGCGGCGATACCTAATATGTGAACTTTTATTATTTTTTTTTTTATTATTTTCAAAAAATGAATTTATTGGGGAATATTTTTTTTTTTTTACTAATTTATTTGGCGATTTTTTTTTTTATTTTTTTTTTATTTATTTTTACATTTTTTTTAATTTTTTTTTTACTTTATTACATAGTCCCAGGTGGGACATCACTGTCCTGTGACAGATCGCTGATCTGTCACATCACAGATCACTGTGACAGATCAGCGATCTGTCACAGGCAGTGCCGAAGCCTTACTCATGCCTGCGCTTTGCAGGCACTGAGGAAGCCAGCTTCCTCAGGCCCCCGAAGGCCCCCGTCGCCATCTTGGATTCGGGGGCCTGGAGGAAAGGAGCCCCCCGCAGCAGCGCTGCACATTGCGCTGCCGTGGGGGGCTCAGGGAAGCACGGAGGGAGCCCCCTCACTGCCGATGCTTCCCTTTAACTCCCGGTACACCGCGATCATGTTTGATCGCGGTGTGCAAGGGGTTAACGTGTCGGGGGCGGTCCGTGACCGCCCCTGACACATTGTGCCGGGTGTCAGCTGTGATAATCAGCTGACACCCGGCCGCGATCAGCGGCGCTCACCACGTGGGCGCCGCTGATCGCGGTAGACGTACTATCCCGTCCACGGTCATACGGGCCCGGGTACCGTGGACGGGATAGTACGTCGGATGTCAGGAAGGGGTTAAACTGCAGCTCCTGCTGTGAACTCAATGGTGCCGGCAACGGCTGGTGGAGTGTCATCTCCAGTGGGGTTCAGCAAGCAAACAATACCCCTTCTTCTGGCAAACAGTGGTCGGTCTCCGGTACCTTCCACTGCCCCTAGTCCATATACTGTAGATGCCTACAAGGGTACAGGCCATGGTACTGTCTAAGCCTGACGTGTCTCCTTCAAAACTCTCCTGACAGTCTCAGTCAAGCGGGCCCAAAGTGGCTGATGGTAATACGGCTCACGATCTTGTACGAGCTCAACGTGGCTCGGCAGCTCTTTAATGGCCCAGTCAGGGTGCAAATGTCTGTCCTCTTATGGGGCATGTGTGTAGTACTCATGGACACGGACTGCTCTGAGTCTTGCTTACTGGTAGTCACCGCCACACGCGGCACGTCCCGCTCGCTCTCTGTTCCCAGCTGCTGGCAGCGAGAAATGACGGTCGCTGGTCTGCGGGGCGCTGTTACTCCCCACACAATGCATTTCTGTCTCTGACTGTGGCACGACCGGCTCTGCTCTGTTTTGCTGAGGCTCTGCTCTGTTCTGCAGCGGTTCTGTTCTGCACTCGGCTGCTCTCCAGGCAGCGGTCCCGCTCCAGATCGTCGGACCCTGCCACAATGTAGGTACCCGGTGGGGGAAGGGGCAGCCGAGCACGCCACTCACAGCTCTGCGCACTGCTATGTGTTTGCGCCAAAGTCCCGTCCTTGGCACGCTTTTCCTTTTTTATATGCCAGCTGCTGCGCGCGCTTTCTATCTGTCTCTCCCCGCCTCTCCAGGTCTGCAGGAAGGTCCTTCCCACTCAGGCTTCCCTCAGGTTGCAGGGGAAGGTCTGCCTCCTCAAAGTTGTCCCCTGGGAACAGAGGATGCAGCCACTTCAGTTCCGGACCCAGCATGCAGGTACCCGCAGTCCAGTCAACCTCCTTTCACCATCTCCCTCTACACCTGCTTCCGAGAAGTAACCAAGGCCCTGTGCTCCACAGATAAATCCTGCATCATCTGAGTAAGATTGGCCACTTGGACTGCCAAAGTACGGAGTTGATCAATACCAGGGGGAAAAAAAAGCGAAATCCCCTTTAAAATGTAGTGGGTCAGTGATAATGTAATGCAACTGTGGAGCAGTTGCATGCAGCCACCACCAGGTTGCTCTGTTCTGGGAAAAAGGGTTGCACTTACTGTGTAGCACCTAGGTGCAGAAGTGCAGGCCGCCACCAGGAGGCGGTATAGTAGTCAGACAGGCCGAAGTCAGCAACAAACAGGAAGACGAAGTACCAGAGATCACAGCAATGCACGAGGGAACGTAATACCAGAGACAGAGAAACCAGAGGCGGAGCTCAGAGTTCAAGCCGAGTCATACACTTTAGGGAAATCACCAAATGTACACAAAGTCAGGGATAGGGAATGGGTCAGACACACACACGGGAAGTCAGAGGCAGAAGGATCACTAGGGAATACGAATGAGCTGCTCAAGCCTGTAGACTGTGAGCCCTCGCGGGCAGGGTCCCCTCTCCTTATGTACTTGTGTGTGCCTTGTCCCTTGTCTTACACCTGTATATTACTCTTGTATATATTACACTTGTCTATATTTCCCCTTTTCACATGTAAAGCGCCATGGAATAAATGGCGCTATATCAATACATAATAATAATAATAATAATAATAATAATAATAATAATAATAATAAAAAGCCAAAGACCAGAACTATCACTGACAAAGGCTACCAAAAACAGCACAATAAATAGCCACACAAGAACCAAAGAGAGACAGGAAAAGTTAACCCGTCCATGACCAGGTCGGAGAAAGAAAAATAAGATGCAAACCCCGACAACCTGGATTATGACAGTCACCAGCCAGTTTTGTGGTGCTGTTGGGTGCGGTGGAGTTTGATGGAGGGTTATTCTCAGATAGTGAATGGGCTACAAACACATAAAGGACTTTGATTAGGGAAAGTGATAGGCCGCTCTAAATAGATGTGCTTTGAGGGAGAGCCTAAAGCTGTGTAAGTTGTGGATAGTCCTAATTTCTTGGGGTAGAGCATTCCAGAAGATTGGTGCAACGTGGGTAAAGTCTTGGAGCCGGGATTGAGATGTACGGATTAGTGCAGAGGTTAGTTGAAAGTCGTTTACAGAGCGTAATGAGCGGGTAGGCCGATAAACAGAAATGAGGAAGGAGATGTAGAGGGGTGCCGCTTTATGGAGAATTTTGTGGGTGAGGACAAGCAGTTTGAATTGGATTCTATAACGAATGGGCAGCCAGTGCAATGACTAGCACAGAGCGGAAGTATCTGAGGTCCTATCAGCCAGATAGATGACCCTGGATGCTGCATTAAGGATGGACTGGAGAGGGGAAAGTCAAGTGAGGGGGAAGATAATTAATAGAGCAGTACAGTAGTCCAGGTGAGAGTGGATCAGGGCAACAGCGAGGATTTTTGTTGTTTCCATAGTGAGAAAGGGGTGGATTCTAGAGATGTTCTTTAGGTGTAAGCAGCAAGAGCGGGCAAGGCATTGTATATGGGAGGTGAAAGAAAGATTGGTGTCAAATATAACACCCACTGCTTAGGTGTTATTATGGTGCCACCCACGGAGAGGGAGATGTCAGATTTAGAGAGGTCAGTAGTTCAGTTTTGGACAGGTTGCGTTTTAGATAGAGTGATGTTGGATACTGCGGACAGACAGTCACTGCAATACAGTGGGGGTAAGGTTAGGGGTTGACGTGTATAGTTGCGTGTCATCAGCATAAAGATGGTACTGAAAGCCAAATCTGCTGATAGTCTGTCCAATTGAGGCAGTGTAGAGAGAGAAGAGAAGGGGCCAAGGACTGAGCCCTGAGGGACTCCAACAGTGAGAGTGTAGTAAGGGCCATATTGGGGCGTGGTCCACTACTTACCGCGCACAGACGACACAGAGACGAGACAGAGGCAGATTTTCGGGGTACAACAGGTCCGAGTTTATTGGCCGTCCTCCTAACGACTGTAGCAATACACCGCAGCACCTTTACAGCTCTCCGTATTCAGGCCCGGGTACCTGTACCTCCCTTCTGTCATAGTAACGTTCCTCGCGGCTCTTCCACTGGGGCTGCACTAGGCCTATCTACCACCAGCGCTTCACCAGTCCGAGGTCGTTGTCAATTTGGTACCCCCGGGGCCTCATCTATTCTGTGGTTCTTCGAGTCGGGGCCACCCCCTGACTTCTTTTCTCCTCAGTCCCCTGGTCGAGCTCCACTCTACTGTTCATTCTCCTTCACTGTCTCTTCTCCTCCTGAGCTCCTCCCAGGACTGGAACCATCTGGAACCCTCTCCTGTCCTATTTATCTCCCTCCTCGGGAATTTCCCTCCTGGGTTCCTGTCTCCCCACCCCCCATGACTAAGCATTTTCATAGCCTTAAGCTGCTGTCAAGTCCTGTTCTCACGCTCCCTCCTGCCATCTTGTGGTCAAACTTAGGTACTGCACTTCTTTTCCGTTTTCCCCAGCTGTTTCACTTTTGTCATTAAAACATCCGTCTACAGTGCACCAACCATCCCTTCTCCCTATAGACAAGTCCATCCGTCAGGTCACCTTCCCTACAAGTGGAAGAGGAGATGAAGTGGAGTCAGCGAAGGATACACTGAAGGAGCAGTCAGAAAGCTAGGAAGAGAACCAGGAGAGAGCAGTGTCCTTTATGCCTATCCCCTTCCCGACCTGTGATGCCACGTAGGCGTCATGAAAGTCGGTGTCAATACGACCTGTGACGCCTATGTGGCGTCATGGCGTGATCGCGGGTTGGGTGACCTGGGTCACTGAAATGTCACCCGACCTGCAGGTACAGGAGGACCTGTACTTGACCCCAGGGGGGGTGGCTTTGCCCCCCATGGCTACAATCGCTCTGGCCATTGAAAATGAAACAGCTAATCAGAGCAATTGCAATATTTCACCAATGAAACTTGGTGAAATATTACAATCCAGCCATGGCCGATGCTGCAATATCATCGGCCATGGCTGGAGACCACGATCTGCCCCCGTCACCAACTGACGGCAGCGATCTGCCACCGTCATTATTTGCTCCCCTCCCCTCTTCTGCCCTCTGCTCCCCCCGCAATCTGATTCCACCCCCTCCCGCTCCCGGTACCTCCCAAGTCCTGGTGTCCCTCCCGGTGTCCCTCCATCTCCAGGCCTTCCCCCATGGGCGCCGCCATCTTATTCCGGTTAAAAAATGTCGGGCGCATGCACAGTGCGCCCGCCAAGATCTGCCGGCAGGCACCCGGCAACAATAGGAAGATTTTTCCTTTTGGTTCATTTTGGTCACTGTGATAGACCGTATCACAGTGATCAAAATAAAAAAAATAGTAAATAACCCCCCCCTTTATCACCCCCATAGGTAGGGAAAAATAATGAAATAAAGAAAATATATTTATTTTCATTTTTCCATTCTTGGAAGGGTTAGGGCTAGAATTCGGACTAGGGTTGGAATTAGGGTTAGGGTTGGAATTAGGGTTAAGATTAGGGTTAGGGGTGTGTTGGGATTAGGGTTGAAGTAAGAATTGAGGGGTTTCCCCTGTTTAGGTACATCAGGGGCTCTCCAAATGCGACATGGCGCCACCATTGATTCCAGCCAATTTTGCGTTCAAAAAGTCAAACGGTGCTCCCTCCCTTCCAAGCACCGTGTGCCCAAACAGTGGTTTACCCCAACATATAGGGCATCAGCGTACTCAGGAAAAATTGCACAACAATTTTGGGGGTCTAGTTTCTCCTGTTACCCTTGGGAAGATAAAATAATTGGGGGTTAAAAAATCATTTTTGTGGAAAAAAAATGATTTTTTATTTTCACGGCTCTGCGTTATAAACTTCTGTGAAGCATTTAGATGTTGAAAGTGCTCACCACACATCTAGATAAGCTCCTTGGTGGGTCTAGTTTCCAAAATGGTGTCACTTGTAGGGGGTTTCTACTGTTTAGGCATATCAAGGGCTCTGCTAACGTTACGCCCGCAGACCATTCCATCAAAGTCTGCATTCCCCGACATGTGCCCAAACAGTGGTTCCCCACCTCATTTGGGGTACTAGGGTACTCAGGACAAATTGGACAATAACTTTTGGGGTCCAATTTCTCCTGTTACCCTTGTGAAAATGAAACATTGCGGGCTAAAAATGATTTTTTATTTTCACAGCTCTGCATTATACACTTCTGTGAAGCACTTAGGGGTTAAAAGTGCTCACTACACATTTAGAAAAGTTCCTTGGAGGGTCTAGTTTCCAAAATGGGGTCACTTGTGGGGGAGCTCCAATGTTTAGGCACACAGGGGCTTTTCATATGCGACATGATGTCCGCTAACGATTGGAGCTAATTTTCCATTCAAAAAGTCAAATGGCGCACCTTCCCTTCCAAGCCCTGCCGTGCACCCAAACAGTGATTTATGATCACATATGAGGTATCGGTGTACTCAGGAGAAATTGCCCAACAAATTTTGGGATCCATTTTATCCTGTTACCCATGTGAAAATGAAAAAATTGATGCTAAACGAACATTTTTGTTGGAAAAATTAAAATTAAAATGTCCATTTTTGCCTTCCACGTTGCTTTAGTTCCTGTGAAGCACATGAAGGGTTAATAATCTTCTTGAATGTAGTTTTGAGTAGCTTGAGGGGTGCAGTTTTTAAAATGGTGTCACTTTTGGGTATTTTCTGCCATATAGACCCCTCAAAGTGACTTCGAATGTGAGGTGATCCCTAAAAAAAATGGTTTTGTAAATCTTGTTGTAAAAATGAGATATCGCTGGTCAACTTTTAACACTTGTAACTTCCTAACAAAAAAATTTGTTTTGTTTCCAAAATTGTGCTGATGTAAAGTAGACATGTGGGAAATGTTATTTATTAACTTTTTTGTGTCACAGAACTCTCTGGTTTAACAGAATAAAAATTAAAAATTTGAAAATTGCAAAATTTTCAAAATTTTCGCCAAATTTCCAATTTTTTCACAAATAAACGCAAAAATTATCGATTCTAAATTTACCACTAACATGAAGCCCAATATATCATGAAAAAAATCTTACGATCGCGTTCCTGAGTTATTACCTCATAAAGGGACACTGGTCAGAATTGTAAAAAAATGACCAGGTCATTAAGGTCAAAATAGGCTGGGTCGCGAAGGGGCTATTGATTGGAGCATAGAGTAGGAGATGGTGGTCAGCAGTGTCGAAAGCTGCAGAAAGGTCGAGAAGTGGTCACTATTACGTTTTGCTGTCAGAAGGTCATTGGTCACTTTTATGAGTGCAGTTTCTGTCGAATGTAGGGGCGGAAGCCAGACTGTGATGGATCTAGGAGAGAGTGAATGGAGAGGTAACAGGTAAGGCATGAATAGACCAGGTGTTCCAAGAGTTTAGAGATGAAGGGGAGATTGGAGACTGGTCTGTAGATATTTGTGCAGGATGGATTGAGAAAGGTTTTTTAATAATGGAGTAATAATAGAGTGTTTAAAGGAGGAGGGGAAAAGCCAGAGGAGAGGGAGAGATTAAAGATTGTAGTTAGGTGAGTGGTGACGACTGGCGAGAGAGACTGGAGGAGATGTGAGGGAATGGGGTTGGTAGTGCATGTAGTTGGACGAGAATAAGAGAGGAGCCTGGAGACTTCTTCTGTGATGGGATTAAATGTGGAGAGTGAGCCAGTGGAGGTGCGGGGAGGGATGGGAGTCACAGCATTTGGTGGCTGGGAGCAGATTTCCTGATGGATATTCTCTATTTTCCCTAAAAAGTGGAAGGCCAGGTCATCAGCACAAATGTCTTTGATAGGGGCTTGTGCTTTCGGAGTGAGGAGGGAGTGAAAGATGTCAAAAAGTTTTTTTGGGTTGTTAGATAGTGAGACTATCAGGGTGGTATAGAAGGGCATAGTTATTATTAAATTTGTAGTGGATGAAGTCTTCTGGTGTGCGATTTTTCCTCCATAAGCATTCAGCACTCCTAGAGCAACGCTGGAGAAACTGAGTATGTGATGTGAGCCAGGGCTGTTTTATTCTGTGCTTGGAAGTTCTGAGGGTGAGGATAGCTACTTAGTCAATGGTACTTCTGAGGATGTCATTGTAGTGGTGTACCACCAGATCAGGACAGTATCTGCAAGAGGATATTGGGGACAGTGATGAGTGTAGAGTATCTGCAAGTGAATGAGCGTTAACGGCTTGTAAATTTCTGCAGGTGTGGTAGGCAGGGCCGTCATCAGGGCATTACAGCCCTTACTGGTGTATGGGACCCGGTGAATCGGGGGGTCCCAGCCGCCTGAGCATACTGGCAGCCCGGGCCGCACGCTCGGGCCCCCCCGATGATTTGTTCAGGCAGCTGGTGCTTTTATTAAGAATGCCCCGGGCCCGCCTGGCAAAAAGAAAATGGGCAGGCACTGTAGCATTAAGCTACGGTCCGCCCCAGTGCCTTATGGGTCCCGTCCAGCCAGCTTCCCATGACGTCACTCATAACACGGTGCTCTGCAGCTCTGCTCCACTTCCTCATTCCGGAGCAGAGCGAGCACCGTGTGAGGTGCCAGTATGCATGCCACGTGGTTGGCTGGGTGGCTGGGAGCGGTGGACAGGCAGCAGACACCAGGAGAGAAGAAGCCGCAACATGCGCAGCAGACCGGACGTGGAAGTGACAGGTGAGCAAGCAGGTAAGTAGTCTCAGGGCAGGGGGGCCCAGCGCAGCCAGCCGCACTGCAGCAGTCGCACCACAGCCACAGGACCCCAGGGCAGGCAGGGGGCAGAATGTGAGACATGGGGGCAGAATGAGACACGGGGGGCTGGGGGCAGAATGTGAGACATGGGGCAGAATGGATATGGGGGCAGAATATGAGACACGGGGGGCAGAATGTGACAGTGAGACACAGAAGGGGCAGAATGGATAAGGGGCAGAATGTGAGACACAGGAGGGGGCAGGATGGGAGACACATGGGGCAGGATGGATACGATGTAGACAGATGGGGCAGGATCGCAAGATCATATGGGGGCAGAATGGATACTCATGAGGGCAGGATGAGAGAAAATATGGCTGGAGCAAGGAATGAGACAGGATGGGGGATATTGGAGCCTAGGATGGAGATATTATTACCATAGGGGCTAATTAAGGTATATTATTACTGAAGTGATGTATTTATTTAAGTTTTTTGAGGATACTGTTTTAAATGGGGGAGGTCCTGTTACTGTGCAGAGCGACACTATGTCACCTTTTTTTCTTCATCTGGTGTAGTGTAGAAGTTGGGAAAAAATTAAGTAATGTGTTCTGCAAGTTGAGCTCTAGATAACTGTGTTATTTCCTGCAGAGACGAGCCCTGGCTGGAAGACGTGATGGCGTTCTGTGCTGGATGAAAGATGAAAAGCGAAGATAAAGGACTTCACCTAGACACGTCACTGGTGAGTCAGTGTGTTACCTGTACACTGACACTATACACTATATACAGAGTGCCTTTGTACAATGTCACCACTGATCACTGTATAACCTGTGCACTGACACTGTACACTATATACAGAGTTCCTGTGTACAATGTCACCAGTGATCATTGTATTATCTGTACACTGGCACTATATACAGAGGTCCTGTGCATAATGTCACCAGTGATCATTGTATTACCTGTACACAGACACTGCATACTACGTACAGATCTCCTGTGTATAATGGCACTTATGGTGATAATATTGTTTTTTTATTAATGATCATTATTGTAGTATTCATTCACCATGTGGTGGTAATATGTGGTCTGGGCATGGTGCGGTGGTATTTGTCTCTTGTATGTGCTATTATTCTGTCACTGTGGTGGTAATATGTGGTCTGGGCATGGTGGGGTGGTATTTGTCCCTTGCCTTGTATGTGCTATTATTCTGTCACTTGTGGTAATGTGTGGTCTGGTCATGGTGTAGTTGTATTTGTTCCTTGTATGTGGTATTATTGGTCACCATGTGGTGGTAATATGGTGTCTGGACATGGTGCGGTGGTATTTGTCCCTTTGGATGTGATATTATTGGTCATTTTAAAAATTGAAAAATGAAATATATAGCTAAATTGTACTGGATATTTTAACAAATGTTTAATAGGTTAGAGTAGAGTAGGGCCTGGCCAAAAGAGTCTACCTTGTCGTGGTGGCAGATTAAAAAAATCTTTTGGCCAAAACAAGAGCTGCTGACTATGTGTGTGATCTGGAGATGGGAACTGTTAAAGTGTGATTGGTGAGAAGTGGAGATTTTCCAAGAGAGAGCGGTGGGACTGTGGACAGTTCGAGGGGTGGAGCCTGGGCGGAGTCTCAAGGGGGCCCCAAAAATTTGGCCAGTATGGGGCCCCAAAATTCCTAGTGGCAGCCCTGGTGGTAGGTAGGAGTGTTTTGGGGATGGGCGAGGATTTGTGAGCGTGAAGGAGAGAATGTTGTGGTCAGAGAGGGGAAGTGGTGAGTTATCTAGGTAGGAGATTGAACAGGGCCGGACAAGACCAGGTCAAGGGTGTTACCATCTTTGTGTTTTTCTGAGGTTGAGAGGTGTGAAAGGCCAAGAGAAGTGGTTAGAGTTAGGAGCTGGGATGCGGATGGGGACGTTGGATTGCTAATGGGGATGTGGAAGTCTCCTAGGGTAAGGGTTGGTAATTCTGAGGACATGAAGTGCGGCAGCCAGGCAGAGAAATGATCAAGGAAGTGGGTGAGTGAGCCTGGGGGATGGTATTTGACCGTTACTCTGAGGGAGAGGGGATGGAAGAGCTTGATGGTGTGGACCTTAAAAGGAGGGAATCAGGGTGATGGAATTGGGGGGGATGACCTGGAAAGTGCATTGTGGGGGCAGGAGTATGCTGACTCCACCACCAAGTCTGTTTGCGGGATGAATTCCCAAGCGAGCACAAAATGATTTTCAAAATTTGGAAATAAATTGAACCCATTGGTCAGAAACAAAAATGAGAAGAAATGCCATGTAACTTCATGATTTCTTTAATGAAAATGTGTGCCAAAGTCTTGGCATTCGGTAAAGCAGGTAGTGCAATGAAATGAGTCATCTTGCTGAATCTGTCCACCACCACTGATATTACAGTTTTGCCTGCTGATACAGATAGATCAGTGATAAAATCTACAGATAAATGAGTCCATAGTCTACAGGGCGTCGTCAAAGGTTGAAGAGCCCTGTACGGATGAGTATGTGAGATCTTAGAACGCACACAGACACTGCAGGCAGCTACATACGCCTGAACATCCTGATGCACCCCAGACCACCAAAAATGAAGAGTAAGCAGATCTGTGGTTATATTACTACCAGTATGTCAAGCCAAGACCGAATCATGATATTCACTCAAAATTTTAAAATTTTAAGACGGAGGTTCACAGTAACAGTTTAAATGAAGGGCAGGCAGCAGGGGCGTCCCCCTGAGCCTCTACCACCTCGTTCTCCAGATCAAAATATATAGTAGCAATAACTACCCCTTTCTGTAATATAGGAACCAGCTCGCAATTGCCTTCCCCTCCGGAAAACAACGACATAAAGAATCCGCCATAATGTTTTTCTCCCTCGGTCTATAAATCCCCCAAAAATTGAATCTCATCAAGAATAATGACTATCTTACCTGTCTAGATTTCAGATGTTTTGCAGATTTCAAATACAAAAGATTTTTATGATCGGTGATTGATTACTAGAGTTGAACGAAACGGGTCGGTCATATTCAAAAGTCGGCGACTTTCGCTGAAGTCGGGTTTCATGAAACGAAACCCGACCATAGTGTGAGGTCAGCCACGAGGTCGGTGACCAGAGAGCCAAAGTGAAGTTTCAAAAGATGCTTCCAGCGCCCTTTTTCAGCCAATGATGAAGGACGCACACTGTGGGCAACGCGATGACATAGGCATCGGTCACCACCATCTTTGAGAAGGACATGAAAGTGATTGGCTGGCTTTATGTGGCATCACAGGGGCTATAAAACGGCGTGCATGCCGACCGCCATCTTACTTCTGCCGATCTTAGCATTAGGGAGAGGTTGCTGCTGCTGATTCAGAATAAGGGAGAGCGTTAGGCAGGGAAGAAGAACCAAACAACTGCTTCTGCTCTTAGCAATTTCCACTTACAACACAACACTTTGTGTGCAGTGACAGGGGAGGCTCTATTTTTGTGCATCAGCTCTGTTGGTTATTAGGCTGCCTTATAAGGCTAAAAAATAAAAAATAAAAAAAAAACAAATCTGAACTGAGAAAAGTAAGTTAATGCGTATGCACAATGTAAGTGCATATTAACACATGACCATTAACCAGAGAAAACAAAAAGCAAAAAACACAAATATAACTAAAAAGTAAAAAATATACTGCAAATAATGCATAAAGGTAATGATAATAATAAGGGTATTTAGTAAACATAATTTTGATCAAAATAATGTACAAGCCATCCCGCCACGTCACGGCAACCCTTGTGGGACAGTCCCTACTCTAGTATTTAAAACCTTTTCACTTGCCAAGTGGCGTGAATGTGAATAAGGGTCGAGCGACTGAACCACTAGTAACAGCTTAGGCCAGACTGGATGGCTTTCCCAGCTCAGAAAAAGGGCGGTCACACCCATATATGCACTGAATGCACAATGAAATGAATACAAAAAGTGGTTCAGTCGCTCGACCCTTATTCACATTCACGCCACTTGGCAAGTGAAAAGGTTTTAAATACTAGAGTAGGGACTGTCCCACAAGGGTTGCCGTGACGTGGCGGGATGGCTTGTACATTATTTTGATCAAAATTATGTTTACTAAATACCCTTATTATTATCATTACCTTTATGCATTATTTGCAGTATATTTTTTACTTTTTAGTTATATTTGTGTTTTTTGCTTTTTGTTTTCTCTGGTTAATGGTCATGTGTTAATATGCACTTACATTGTGCATACGCATTAACTTACTTTTCTCAGTTCAGATTTGTTTTTTATTCATTTCATTGTGCATTCAGTGCATATATGGGTGTGACCGCCCTTTTTCTGAGCTGGGAAAGCCATCCAGTCTGGCCTAAGCTGTTACTAGTGGTTCAGTCGCTCGACCCTTATTCACATTCACGCCACTTGGCAAGTGAAAAGGTTTTAAATACTAGAGTAGGGACTGTCCCACAAGGGTTGCCGTGACGTGGCGGGATGGCTTGTACATTATTTTGATCAAAATTATGTTTACTAAATACCCTTATTATTATCATTACCTTTATGCATTATTTGCAGTATATTTTTTACTTTTTAGTTATATTTGTGTTTTTTGCTTTTTGTTTTCTCTGGTTAATGGTCATGTGTTAATATGCACTTACATTGTGCATACGCATTAACTTACTTTTCTCAGTTCAGATTTGTTTTTTATTCATTTCATTGTGCATTCAGTGCATATATGGGTGTGACCGCCCTTTTTCTGAGCTGGGAAAGCCATCCAGTCTGGCCTAAGCTGTTACTAGTGGTTCAGTCGCTCGACCCTTATTCACATTCACGCCACTTGGCAAGTGAAAAGGTTTTAAATACTAGAGTAGGGACTGTCCCACAAGGGTTGCCGTGACGTGGCGGGATGGCTTGTACATTATTTTGATCAAAATTATGTTTACTAAATACCCTTATTATTATCATTACCTTTATGCATTATTTGCAGTATATTTTTTACTTTTTAGTTATATTTGTGTTTTTTGCTTTTTGTTTTCTCTGGTTAATGGTCATGTGTTAATATGCACTTACATTGTGCATACGCATTAACTTACTTTTCTCAGTTCAGATTTGTTTTTTATTCATTTCATTGTGCATTCAGTGCATATATGGGTGTGACCGCCCTTTTTCTGAGCTGGGAAAGCCATCCAGTCTGGCCTAAGCTGTTACTAGTGGTTCAGTCGCTCGACCCTTATTCACATTCACGCCACTTGGCAAGTGAAAAGGTTTTAAATACTAGAGTAGGGACTGTCCCACAAGGGTTGCCGTGACGTGGCGGGATGGCTTGTACATTATTTTGATCAAAATTATGTTTACTAAATACCCTTATTATTATCATTACCTTTATGCATTATTTGCAGTATATTTTTTACTTTTTAGTTATATTTGTGTTTTTTGCTTTTTGTTTTCTCTGGTTAATGGTCATGTGTTAATATGCACTTACATTGTGCATACGCATTAACTTACTTTTCTCAGTTCAGATTTGTTTTTTATTCATTTCATTGTGCATTCAGTGCATATATGGGTGTGACCGCCCTTTTTCTGAGCTGGGAAAGCCATCCAGTCTGGCCTAAGCTGTTACTAGTGGTTCAGTCGCTCGACCCTTATTCACATTCACGCCACTTGGCAAGTGAAAAGGTTTTAAATACTAGAGTAGGGACTGTCCCACAAGGGTTGCCGTGACGTGGCGGGATGGCTTGTACATTATTTTGATCAAAATTATGTTTACTAAATACCCTTATTATTATCATTACCTTTATGCATTATTTGCAGTATATTTTTTACTTTTTAGTTATATTTGTGTTTTTTGCTTTTTGTTTTCTCTGGTTAATGGTCATGTGTTAATATGCACTTACATTGTGCATACGCATTAACTTACTTTTCTCAGTTCAGATTTGTTTTTTATTCATTTCATTGTGCATTCAGTGCATATATGGATGTGACCGCCCTTTTTCTGAGCTGGGAAAGCCATCCAGTCTGGCCTAAGCTGTTACTAGTGGTTCAGTCGCTCGACCCTTATTCACATTCACGCCACTTTGCAAGTGAAAAGGTTTTAAATACTAGAGTAGGGACTGTCCCACAAGGGTTGCCGTGACGTGGCGGGATGGCTTGTACATTATTTTGATCAAAATTATGTTTACTAAATACCCTTATTATTATCATTACCTTTATGCATTATTTGCAGTATATTTTTTACTTTTTAGTTATATTTGTGTTTTTTGCTTTTTGTTTGCCTTATAAGGCTCCCTGATAGCTGCATTGCTGTTTGCACACTGCTGTGCAAACTGCTTTTTTAAAAGCAAAAATACTTTTCTTCATCTTTTCTGCACAGTTACCAAGCATTCATTTTTCCACCCTTTTATGTGTGCAGCAGTCCTGCTTATTAGACTGCCTGCGTCCATACTTGGACTGAGAGCATCATTGTCAGCGTCCGCAAATCTCTAGTGAGATCCAAATTCTCACCAATCCTATAGACATCCTCCACCTTGTCATACACCATCCAATTTCAGCCTGTTAAATTGAGGTGTAATCTCTACTGGGCCTGAGACAATAGTTCAGCGTCCTCAAATCTCTAGTGAGATCCAAATTCTCACCAATCCTATAGACACCCTCCACCTTGTCATACACCATTCAATTTCAGCCTGTTACATTGAGGTGTAATCTCTCCTGGGCCTGAGAAAATAGTTCTGCGTCCTCAAATCTATAGTGAGATTCAAATTCTCACCAATCCTATAGACACCTTCCACCTTGTCATACACCATCCAATTTCAGCCTGTTACATTGAGGTGTAATCTCTCCTGGGCCTGAGACAATAGTTAAATTCTCACCAATCCTATAGACACCCTCCACCTTGTCATACACCATTTAATTTCAGCCTGTTACATTGAGGTGTAATCTCTCCTGGGCCCTAGACAATAGTTCTGCGTCCTCAAATCTATAGTGAGATTCAAATTCTCACCAATCCTATAGACACCCTCCACCTTGTCATACACCATCCAATTTCAGCCTGTTATATTGAGGTGTAATCTCTTCTGGGCCTGAGACAATAGTTCTGCGTCTTCAAATCTATAGTGTGATTCAAATTCTCACCAAACCTATAGACACCGTCCACCTTGTCATACACCATCCAATTTCAGCCTGTTACATTGAGGTGTAATCTCTCCTGGGCCTGAGACAATAGTTCTGCGTCCTCAAATCTAAAGTGAGATTCAAATTTTCACCAATCCTATAGACACCCTCCACCTTGTCATACACCATCCAATTTCAGCCTGTGTGAGGTTCTGAGCCATGTTTCTGTTCTGCTTGACTTTGCCCTTAATTTTGCCCTTATCAAAGCTGGAGTGAGTAGCTTCACAAGGGGCCATCTTGTTCCTGTTTGACTTTTCCTGTTTCCTGCCTGCTGTGTACTAAAGGGACTCTGCACATTATACCTGTGCTTGTGTATCTGGATCTTCACCTGCTGCCAAGCTTGGAGAACTTGCATTGTGCCTGCTTCTTCTAAACCTCGGGATTCCCCGTTTGTTACTTACCTGCCGTCCTGCCTGACCGCCTCTCCTGTCCGGATCTGCTCTCTTTCTGTCATCTCTGCGGCCTGCTCTCCGCTTGGAGCCCGGTCCAGTCTCAGGACCTTAGGACTGTGTGCGCCTGGACCTCAGACTCTCGCCAGTTGGTTCGTACAGACTTTACCTGTTGCCAGAACTTATATCTACATACCGTGCAATACTGAAGCCTGTTTACTGTAATACCCTGAACTACATCTGCATAGTACTGAGACCTGTTGCTACAATACAATACTGAACCTTTGAACATATACTGTGTTTGTCTTCTCTGACCCATGCCACCGAGTTCCATAGAACCTATAGTACTAATTTGACAGGATACACAAGCCATCAAATACGGAGCTCGCTGGGTCAGATTCTGTGGATGTACGCCTTAAAAAGATGTGCACATTTATCTCAGGACTTCAAGGGGAGCTTCAGGCTACCAAAACAAAATTGTCAGCACTAGAGACTCAAGCTAACCATAATGCTACTATGGCCGATACATCCATTCAGGCGTTAGCTACTCGTCTCTCAAAGCTGGAGACTACAGTTTCAGCCCCAGTCGCAACCCCACCTTCGGTTCCAGCTTTTCCTAAACTCCCGCCATTCAGGTTCGGTGGCGAAAGAGAAAAATTCCGAGGGTTCCTAAATCAGTGTCAGCTGTATTTTGCTGCACATGCGGCTCAGTTTCCAACAGGATGAGACAAGGTGTTGACTATGATAATGCTGTTAACCAGCAAGGCTCTTGCTTGGGCAAATCCCCTGATTGAAACTAATGATGTCTGTTTGAATTCTTTAAATGATTTTATTTCCACAATGTGTCAGATGTTCGATGACCCTAACCGAAGTGCCACAGCAGAAACTGCATTGCTAGCCCTCCATCAGGGAAAGCGTCCTGTCGTAGAATACGCAATGGAATTTCGGAGGTGGGTGTTGGACACTACGTGGTGCGACTCAGCAAAATACGCAATGTTTAGGAGGGGTTTATCTGCCACAATTAAAGACAAACTGGCTAGAGGCGAGTCACCCGCTGCCCTGGGAGACTTCATAAATCATTGCATTCGGATTGATATCCGTCTTGCTGAACGCCGGCAAGAGAGATGGGCAGATGCTAACCGCAGTAATTTTGTAACCCTGCCATCTCCCTCCAGGGAAGCCCAGAGCAAGTCCTTCCTCCCAGTAGAGTCAGAACCTATGCAGGTCGATGCAGTCCGGAGAAGTCCTCCTGACCCACGCAAGGAGCACCGCTATAGAGAAAATTTATGCTTCTACTGCAGAAAATCAGGTCACTATATTTCGAATTGTCCCGGTAAGAATCGCAAGACCACGGCTGCGGTAATCGAATGTGACTTTTCTGACATATCTTCAGTAGTTTCCCACTCAAATCCTCCTAGGAAAGAAATAGTCGACTGGAATCACGACTTCTCCGACTGTACTTCAGAAATATCCTCACCGGTGAATGCAGCCATCTCTTCAGTGAGTTCCAATACTTCGACCTTGGATGGCTCAAGGAAGGACTCACACTGTTATATCCCCATCAAGATATGGACCCAGTCCCAATGGATTGCTAGTTTCGCTATGGTGGACTCAGGGGCCAGCGGCAATTTTATGGACATTACATTTGCTAAAGAACACAGTATATGTTCACAAAAGAGGATCTCTCCGGTATTGATGGAAACTGTGGATGGTTCCCCACTGGTGTCCGGGCCCGTACATCTTGAAACAACATCACTGAAAGTCCGTATGGGGGCGGATCACTCAGAAAGACTGTCCTTCTTGTTAATTTCCTCCCCTCATTTTCCCATAATCCTAGGACTACCATGGCTACGACTGCAAAACCCTACTATCAATTGGGAGATGAAGGAAATACAGTTTCCTAGAAGACAGATATCATCTAAGGAACCAGCTTTAGTTGGGTCAGCATGCTCCGTTGACTTTAATCTACCAATAGAGTATCAGGATTTTATCGATGTATGTGACAAGAAAAATGCAGACAAATTACCTCCACATCGGCCGTACGATTGCCCCGTGGAACTGCTACCTGGTGCCGCGATTCCGTTCGGTAACATTTACCCTTTGGCTGGGCCAGAATTAAAAGCCCTCAAGGAGTACATCAATGAAAACCTAGCCAAGGGATTTATACGACCATCTTCCTCCCTGGCGGGTGCCCTGATCTTCTTCGTGAAAAAGAAGGATGGCTCACTCCGCCCATGTATTGATTACCGAGAGCTCAACAAAATTACGATCAGGAACTCCTATCCACTCCCATTAATTCCCGAATTACTGGAAAGGGTGCGACACTCTAAAATCTTCACGAAATTAGATCTCCGTGGAGCATACAATCTAGTACGGATCCGTCCCGGTGATGAGTGGAAGACAGCCTTCCGGTCACGCTATGGACATTTTGAGTACCTCGTCATGTCTTTTGGTCTCCGTAATGCGCCAGCTACGTTTCAACACTTGGTGAATGACATTTTCAGAGACATACTCGATATTTTTGTTGTTGTTTATTTGGATGACATTTTAATCTTTTCCAGCAACATCAAGAAGCATCAGCAGCATGTGAGCGTAGTCTTGGATCGCCTACGGCAAAATCACTTGTATATCAAGCTAGAGAAATGCGAGTTCCACAAAACGGAAATCCAATTCTTGGGGTATGTTATCTCTCCTCAGGGTCTCAGCATGGATGCCAGTAAAATTCAAGCCATCCAGGAGTGGCCAATTCCCAAGTCTGTGAAGGAAGTACAACGATTTATTGGATTCGCCAATTTTTACAGACGATTCATTAAAAATTTTTCAGAGATCGTCATACCCATCACCCAATTGACCCGGAAGAAGATACCATTTGTCTGGTCACCGCAAGCGCAGACAGCATTTTCCAAATTGAAAGCTAAATTTACATCAGCACCGATCCTTGTACACCCGGATCCGGATCGAGCTTTCATAACGGAAGTAGACGCTTCCGACTGTGCGATAGGGGCCATTCTCTCACAAAGAACAGGTGAGAAAGATCTTTTACATCCTTGTTCCTTTCTTTCACAGAAATTATCGCCCGCAGAGAAGAATTATGATGTCGGAAATAAAGAGCTATTGGCCATTATAACCGCATTCAAGGAATGAAGGCATCTACTGCAAGGAGCATCTCACCAAATTGTCGTACTTACGGACCATCGGAACCTCGAATTCATGAGATTGGCAAGGTGTCTAAAGCCCAGACAGGCCGGATGGACTTTATTCCTTAATCAGTTTGACTTCATTGTTTCCTACAGGCCAGGCTCTCGTAATGGGAAGGCCGATGCACTATCTAGGATTCACTCAGGTAACGTAACTCCAGTATTACCTCCAAGGACCATACTCTCAGAAACAAACTTCATAGGGGTGTTACACAATCAAGATCTATTAACAAGTATTAAGGAAGCCTACACTGGAGACCCACTACTGATCCGACCCCCCAATCAGGTAAACCTAACCTTGAAAAACAGACTTTGGTTTCAGGGACATCGCTTGTATATTCCGGAAACGGTCAGACTAAGTGTACTAAAATTAATGCATGACTCAAAGATCGCCGGTCATAGAGGAGTCCAGAAGACCCAGAAATTCCTGTCTCACTTCTTTTGGTGGCCGACCTACCGGAGAGATGTTCAGCATTACGTCTCATCATGTGAGGTATGTGCAAGATCAAAGGTTCGCCGCTCCTCACCTACGGGATTGCTACAACCCCTCCCTATTCCATCTCGCCCTTGGGGGTCTATTTCAATGGATTTTATTGTAGGGTTGCCTACTTCTAAGGGGAAAAACACTATCCTAGTAGTGATCGACCATTTGACCAAGGCTGCCCATTTCATTCCCTGTATCGGTCTTCCGACAGCCAAACAGACAGCGGACCTCATCGTACAAAATGTTTTTCGGCTACATGGAGTTCCTGACGAATTGATATCAGATCGAGGGGTCCAATTTACCTCAAAATTTTGGCGAAGCTTCTGTGCCGCCCTGGACATCAAGGTAAATCTATCATCTGCTTTCCATCCGCAGTCTAACGGACAAACGGAACGGACTAATCAAACCTTGGAGCAGTACTTGCGTTGCTACGTATGCCACTTACAAGATGATTGGGTAAACTTACTCCCGATGGCCGAATTCACGTATAACAACTCGCAGAGTGCCTCCACCAAGCAGTCTCCTTTCTTTGCTAATAAGGGGTATCATCCCAGCATTCTCCCTCGACTCCCGATAGACACGTCCGTACCCGCAGCAGCTGACCGAATTACGTATTTACAACAGAATTTAGAGTCTTTGAAACAAACGCTGGCTGCAGCTCAGGAGAGATACAAGAAGGCTGCAGACAGGTTCCGTAAACCAGCACCAACATACAAGGTAGGAGACATGGTCTGGCTTTCGACAAGAAATTTAAAATTAAGGATTTCGACATCTAAGTTGGGACAGAAATATGTTGGCCCATACAAAATCAACAACATAGTAAGTCCCGTAGCCTGCCGTCTTAAATTGCCTACATCTTTGAAAATACACCCTGTTTTTCATGTCTCCCTGCTTAAACCAGTAGTACCGAATCCCTTTCCCGGACGTACACCCGTTCCACCTGGTCCGGTTCTCAGTGACGGGCTAGAAGAATTTATTGTGGAATGGATCATTGACTCTCGGATCCATAGGAGGAAACTTCAATACTTGGTGAAATGGAAGGGTTACCTATCGAAGGAGAATTCCTGGGAACCTCAGGAGAACATTCGAGCTCCCCGTCTGATCCAACAGTTCCATAGCCGATACCCCAGTAAACCAGATCTAAGGTCGTCCGGAGGACATCCTTGAAGGAGGGAATGGTGTGAGGTTCTGAGCCATGTTTCTGTTCTGCTTGACTTTGCCCTTAATTTTGCCCTTATCAAAGCTGGAGTGAGTAGCTTCACAAGGGGCCATCTTGTTCCTGTTTGACTTTTCCTGTTTCCTGCCTGCTGTGTACTAAAGGGACTCTGCACATTATACCTGTGCTTGTGTATCTGGATCTTCACCTGCTGCCAAGCTTTGAGAACTTGCATTGTGCCTGCTTCTTTTAAACCTCGGGATTCCCCGTTTGTTACTTACCTGCCGTCCTGCCTGACTGCCTCTCCTGTCCGGATCTGCTCTGTTTCTGTCATCTCTGCGGCCTGCTCTCCGCTTGGAGCCCGGTCCTGTCTCAGGACGTTAGGACTGTGTGCGCCTGGACCTTAGACTCTCGCCAGTTGGTTCGTACAGACTTTACCTGTTGCCAGAACTTATATATACGTACCGTGCAATACTGAAGCCTGTTTACTGTAATACCCTGAACTACATCTGCATAGTACTGAGACCTGTTGCTACAATACAAAACTGAACCTTTGAACATATACTGTGTTTGTCTTCTCTGACCCATGCCACCGAGTTCCATAGAACCTATAGTACTAGTCTGACAGCCTGTTACATTGAGGTGTAATCTCTCCTGGGCCTGAGACAATAGTTCTGCGTCCTCAAATCTATAGTGAGATTCAAATTCTCACCAATCCTATAGACACCCTCCACCTTGTCATACACCATCCAATTTCAGCCTGTTACATTGAGGTGTAATCTCTCCTGGGCCTGAGACAATAGTTCTGTGTCCTCAAATCTATAGTGAGATTCAAATTCTCACCAATAGTAGATACACCTTCTACCTTGGTTTACAGTACCATACAGCTGGTCGTATTTTGGGTACATTTTCACAAAAATGAGGAAGTATGGTGGAAGACGCCATGGGAGTGGGCGGGGGTTGCCAGCTGGTCCCGATGATGGTGGTGATGGTGTTGCATCTGTTGGTAGTAGCAAAAGCACAATAGCACCTAAGGCAGGAGGTATTGAGCCTGCGTCATCGTCTGGCTCCACCATGCCTCGAAGGCTCTCTTTTCTGGGAGTAGGTAAACCTCTTTTAAAGCCGGAGCTTCAGGAACAAGTTTTGGCTTACATTGCTGACACAGCCTCCAGCTCTATCGCCTCCTCTTCTGAAGTTTCAAAAAGTAAAAGCACTGAGTCGTCAGTGGAGGCTCCTGATCAGGAACAACACCTTTCCTTGTGTCCTTCACCCCTACCAAAAGTGAAGGATGTGGCAGGCCACACTACCGATTACTCCATGGAGCTCTTTTCATATACCATGCCTGGGTTAGCAAGTCAAATCGTGAATTCCCCAGTCCAAGATGAATCTGACATGGAGTGCACTGATGCACAGCCACTGCTAGATTTTTCTGCTGGTACATTCACTCAGAGCACTACATTGTCTTCACAGTGTACTGAGCCAGAATCTGACCCTGATGAAACTCAGGTGCCCCTTCCCACATACTATACCACCTTACACGGTGACACAGAGGAAGGTGCACATGAAATTGAAGAGGAGGTGATGGATGACCCAGTTGTTGACCCAGATTGGCATCCATTGGGGGAAGAGGGTGCCGCTGCCAATAGCTCTGAAGAGGAAGAGGATCCGCAGCAGGCAATGACATCGCAACAGCTGTTATCTGGCTGCCCCGCAGCAGTCCAAAAACGTGTTACAAAAACCAAAAGAGTTGCAGGACAGCTTGGCCAGACGGTCAAATTAGCACAGCGTGCAAGGTCTCAAAATGTCTTCCATAGTAGGAAGAGTGCAGTGTGGCACTTTTTTGAACAAAATCCTGATGATCAGGCAAAGGTTATCTGTAAGAAGTGCGCAAAGACCTTTAGCTGAGGGAAAAATCTGAGAAATTTGAATATCAGTTGCATGCTTAGACATTTAACCACCATGCACTTGCAAGCGTGGACGGACTACCAAACCTCACGTACCACATGTGCACCTGCTCCGAAAGAAGGTGGTCAGCAACGCTACATCGCTTCTCCCACTGTAAGCCCACCGGTTAGCACACCACCAGCAGCAAATGTCGAGGTGTCGTTGCAAGGGCAAAGCAGTCATGGAATCACAATGTTATTGCTACGAAAGACTGAATCTAGGCCATCAGCAACACCACCATCACCTTCACCAACCCTCTCTCAGTCCGCCATGTCCACCGCTAGTTCCACCATATGCAGCTCTCAAGTCCAGCTCACCCTACCAGAGACTCTGAGTAGGACAAGAAAGTACTCATCCTCGCATCCGCGTACACTGGCTTTGAACGCCCACATTGCCAAACTAATCTCGTTGGAGATGATGCCCTACCGGTTGGTTGAAAGCAAAGCATTCCGCAAGCTCATGGCCTACGCAGTACCACACTATGACCTACCCAGTCGGCACTTCTTTTTGCGAAAAGCCATCCCAGCCCTCCACGTGCATGTGAAAGACCGCATTGTTCATGCACTCAAGCAATCAGTGAGTGGAAAGGTGCACCTCACAACAGATGCATGGTCTAGTAGGCATGGCCAGGGCCGTTACGTGTCCATCACTGCGCACTGGGTTAATGTGGTGGATGCAGGGTCCACAGGGGACAGCAGCGGTGGGACAGTGCTGCCTAGCCCACGGTATAGAAAACAGTTGGCTGTAGGCGTTCGACCCTCCTCCTCCTCCAGAAGTGAAAGCTCGTCCACAGAGCGCAGTTGCACGAGCACTCCATCCGCAGCTGCCAGTGTTGCACACGAGGTTTCCCACTATCGAACCGAACAGCTAAAGGTAAGCGTCAGCAGGCTGTGTTGAAGATGATGTGTTTGGGCGACAACAGACACACCGCGGAGGTACTGGCAGACTACTTGCAGCGACAAACTGAGTCATGGCTGGGCAGTCTACATCTTGAGGCAGGCAAGGTAGTTAATGATAACAGCCGGAATTTTGTGGCAGCCATAGCCCTTTCAAAACTCAGACACATACCTTGCCTGGCTCACACCTTGAACCTGGTGGTGCAGTGCTTCCTCAATAATTATCGGGAGTTAACACCCCTGCTCCATAAGGTGCGAAGACTGTGCTCGCACATCCGCCGGTCGCCCGTACACTCCAGTCATATGCAGAAGCTGCAGCGATTGCTCCACCTCCCCAAGCACCGTCTAATTATCGATGTTGCAACAAGGTGGAACTCCACCCTGCACATGGTTCAGAGGCTGTGCGAACAGAGGCAGGCTGTAATTCATTTGTGGGAGGATACACGGGCAGGCAGTTTGCAGGCAGACATGGAGTTGTTTGATGTGTAGCGGTCGAAGCTGAAAGACCTCTATAAAGTCATTCAGTGTTTTGAGGAATGCACACGGCTGGTAAGCGCAGACGATGCCATCATACTGTAAGCATGAGCATCCCACTTGCTCTGCTCATGCAAACTTTGATGCACATTAAGGAGCAAGCGTCTGCTGCTAAGGAGGAAGAGGAGGAGGGAAGCCTTGATGACAGTCAGCCATTGTCTGCTCAGGGAAGTCTCGTGGACGAGGTGGAGGAAGAAGAGGAAGAGGAGGAGGAGGATGGGGATGATTATTTTGGAGAGGAGGATGCTTCTCAGGGGGCAAGAAAAAATGTTGGCGTGTCAAGATCAGGTACAGGGTTTGTGTGTGACTGGAGGGATGTTGATTTGCCAGAAAGTGCTCCTCCACCCAGCACTCGCAGTGCATCATTGACACCTGGAACATTGGCCCACATGTCTGATTATGCCTTGCAGGTCCTAAAAAGGGACCCCCGCATTGCCAAAATGATGAACGATGACGACTACTGGTTGGCCAGCATCCTGGATCCATGGTATAAAGGCAAATTCCAAAACCATGCCACAGGAGAACCTAGAGCTAATATTGGCTAACAAACAAGGAACTCTGGTAAACCGTTTGTTTGAGGCATTCCCAGCACAGAGCGGCAATGATGTTTTTCCAATGAGCCATAGGGGGCAACATGGAAGAGGTGCTCGTGGTGCACACAGCCGAAGAGGCGTTGGACACAGGGGTTTCATGACCATGTTGTGAACTGATTCTTTAAGTACCGCTCACACGACTGGTAATACTGCATCGATTGAAAGTGACAGGAGACACCAGTTGTGAACTATGGTAGCAAACTACTTCTTCTCCTATATTGATGTTCTCCCTCACCGGTCATTCTCCTTTGACTATTGGGCCAGTAAACTTGACACCTGGCCTGAATTGGCACAATATGCCTTACAGGAGCTCGCTTGCCCTTCTGCTAGTGTGTTATCTGAACGAGTCTTCAGTGCTGCTGGATCAATCCTGACAGAAAAAAGGACCCGTCTGTCGACCCAAAATGTTGATGATCTAACCTTCATTAAAATGAACCATGCATGGGTTTCAAAGGATTTTGTCCCACCCTCCCCTGCTGACACGTAGGTTGCCAGAAAAATGGCTTGCTTTTGTCCTCCTCTTCCGCGGACTTCTCCAATTACTCCATTTGGAGCTGCTGAATGTCCAACATCAACATATGCCATTTTTTCCACCTCCCTAACTGGGCTGCCTCCCCCCACAGGGCCGGGGTCACCACCTGGCGCACGCACCCGCGCGAGTGCTGTTGCCCTGGACAGGTGGGTGGGCACACTCTTTGGCAACGGCACTGGCACAAGGTCCCTCATAGTAGAATCAAGTGTCTCTGACGGTGGGGGTGCACACACCGGCGTACTATGAGGGGCCCTGTGCCAGTACCGCCGCCCACGAGTGGGCCCCCCTGCTTGCTCAGGGCAACCAGCACTTGCAATACTTACCTCTCCCTGCTCCACAACTGTGTAGTCTGGCCTGTTAAATACTTCACTGGGACTGCCAATACAAATTTGGTGAAATGATAGATGATGGTTAAAGGGGGTTTTACACATAGCGATATCGCTAGCAATATCACTAAAGCATCACCGATTTGGTGACGCAGCAGCGATATCGCTAGCGATATTGCTATGTGTGATACTTACCTCCGACCAGCTCGCCCGCTGTCTGTCGTTGATCGCGCAGCTCCATTTCTCGTCTGCCACTTCCTGCTGGGCTTCCTGCTGGCGCCGACGAGCGACGCGTGGACGCGGACGGGAGGATGTCAGGATCGCCATGTCTGAAAGGTAAGTAACGACCGCTGTATCGCTGCTGCATCGCTGTGAGATCTGCCTGTGTGACAGCTCACTAGCGACCATTTAGTGATGCACCAGCGATCCTGACCGGGTCGTATCATTGTCGGGATCGCTGGTGCATCGCTAAATGTAAAGGGGCCTTAAGACGTAGCTATGCCTTGTCCTGCTGGGCTCTATCTTCAGATGATCAATGGCTTCCATTTGTTATGGACGTCGTCTCACAATGAGATGCAGTGGTGGTTTATCATTAGCTTTCACGGTTTTCCGACTCAGACGTGTGACATTCCTGCCCACATTTTTAAATGTGTCCTCTCATGCCAATCCAATAGAATCGCCTACGGCCTGTGGCTTGTGTCTTTTGCACTCCAAAGTTACCTGACAGATCATGATAGGCAGTGAGGACAATGTCTACATCTGTCCCTGTGATCACAATTTGATGGAGATGAGTAACAGTGATGGGTTCCACGGTACTGCGATACAGCAAACCTTTCTTCACAATAACTGTTTTCGCTGTCTCCACAGACTAAGTAATTGAGGGTCAGCATCGCCTCTGAGAATTCTCCCGGGAGTTTTTACCGTGATTAGTAATTCCAAAATTTCTGCAATCAGTTGACTTTCCGTCTGTACTTGTATCCATCTCATTTCCTCTTGCGGAGAGTCTGTACTGTCTTACTGAGACTGAAATATATATGAAGATTGAAAAATACCCCAACAGTGTATATTGGTGTACGCTTCGAATACATAACCCTTTTTCTACTTTTTAGATTCTTGTCTAATCCATACTGAGGCTGTGACTGTCTTTGTCGGACTCCGGAAATATACACGCAGATTTTTAATGTTTAAACTATGCTATATATACCTGCTATCCAGTGATACTGTACCCTTTCTCAACTTTCTACAATCACGTCGAATCCATACTGGGCCTGAGACCATCTGAGCCTGCCTCCTGATATATAGACATAGGTTTTTCATGTGTACACTATGCTACATATATACCTGTTATCCGGTGATACTGTACCCTTTCTCAACTTTGTACAATCATGTCAAATCCATACTGGGCCTGAGACCTTCTTAGTCTGCCTCCTGATATATAGAAATTGGTTTTTAATGTTTAAACTATGCTATATATACCTGTTATCCGGTGATACTGTACCCTTTCTCAACTTTCTACAATCACGTCGAATCCATACTGGGCCTGATACCGTCTGAGTCTGCCTCCTGATATATAGACATAGGTTTTTCATGTGTAAACTATGCTACATATATACCTGTTATCCGGTGATACTGTACCCTTTCTCAACTTTCTACAATCTTGTCGAAACCATAGTGGGCCTGAGATCGTCTGAGTCTGCCTCCTGATTAGAGATGAGCGGTGTTCGAGTCGACCTGTTCGCCAAATTAAAATTCCAGCTGTTTTGGGCGGTGTTCGAGCCGTTCGTCGAACTCGAACACTTTGCTTAAAATTCGTCTGTTCGAGGTTCCGTTCGAGAACGGTTCGTTCACCAAAAGCATAACTTCATTTTCACATTAATAATGGTTTTCAATGTTAATAGACTGTTTCATGGCATAGTAGCCGTGTGTGGTAGCAAGCGGTGTAGTACACCTGTCAAGGAGCGACACCGTGTGTGTTTCTAATTATTTTTTACCACATCTTGTCCAGAAAATCCTTTTGGGCCTTGTAGCACTGTCTGCTACTCAGCAGAGGAGCCCACCAATGAACCAAGCTATGCCGCCTGTTTATGAAAGAACCAGTTTTTGACTGCATTTAGCACAGTTAATACTTTGGGCCTAGTAACTGTGTCTACTGCTCAGCAGAGGATCTCACCTGTGAACCTAGCTATGCCGCCTGTTTATGTAAGCACTGTCTGCTACTCAGTAGAGTTGCCCACCCGTGAACCAAGCTATGCCGCCTGTTTATGTAAGAACTGCGTGCTACTCAGCATAGGAGCCCAGCTGTTAAGCAAGCTACAGCACCTGTGGTTTGGACACTTAATTTTTTCATTTTTTCTGGAATGCCAGTAAAGCCTAATTCCGGAATTCCGGTTGACCTGCACTTACTGGGAAATCCTCGTTCGCGGGGAAGAATTGGAATCCCAGATCCCCATCACTAACGGGGTTCAGCGGGTTACCTGCACCTGTAAGCGACACACGCTGGACCTTTCAGTGTAGCGCGCATGCAGCCCCGGACATGTAAGGGCATGACAGACCTGTTATTGATCGATCCCGCGTGCCAGAGCCTCGCGTGTCCCACAAGTAAGCTTGACGAGTACCGCGGGGGAATGCCAGAGTCTCGTTCGTTAACGGAATTAAGCTGACAAATCGCTAGCACAACTAAAAACGGACATCCACCACCACCCACAGAATCGACAAAGCTTGCAATCTGTCAATCTTTTCTGTAGCTGGCATGGTTGAGGTTTCCCGGGTGGAGTCAAATTAAGCCGCAGGCTCCACTCCTGGTGGTGCCCTTCTGGACATTCCTTTAAGGTTAAGCTTTGCAACCATACTGCCCCCGGAAACAAAACACTTTGCCTTCAAGAACGTTGTTCGGAGGTTCGTGGGAATAACGCCGCCCGATCAGCAGTTGGCCTAATTTATGGTGGGAAGTCCGACGGTATATGATCGTCTTCGATTTCAGATTTTTACTGCTTTTTGGTATTTTACATTTTTATTCCAGCCTTTCTTGTCTTCATAAGGGCATGACATGCCTATATCTGTCTCCTCCTCCTACTTTTACTCCTCCACTTCTTTTCTATATGTAGTTGCCGTTTTCCATATGTTATTTTTGTATTCTGCGCATTTTGTATGCTTTGGGACACCTTTTATGGTGTTTTGTAATTGTTTTCTATGTGTTTGTATGTGTTTATGTTTGCCTGCCATTGTTTTCAATGGGGTTTGATGGTGTTCTTCGAACGTTCGACGAACATTCGACGAACTTGCCTCCTGTGCGACGAACCAAAACACTAGCGGGGTGGCTCAATACTACTCCTGATATATAGATGTACATTGTTAATGTTTAAAGTATGCTATATATACCTGGTATCTGGTGATACTGTACCCTTTCTGCCAGGAAGTCCTCCTCCACCCACCACTCTAAGTGTATCATTGACACCTGGAACATTGTCCCACATGTGTGATTATTTCTTGCGGATCCTCTTGTTATATTGTGGTGTGATCCATCCTGAGCGTGTGAGAGTCTATGGGTTACTCCTGCAATTTAGATGTACATTTAAAAATTACCCCAACACTAGTGTATACAGCTCTACGCTTGTGATACATTACACATTTACTGCTTTTTATATTCTTGTCTAATCCAAACTGACCAAGTGAGAGTTATTTTCTGACTGTGGAAATAAATACTGAGATTGACAACAATGACCCCTTCACTGTGTACAGCTGTACTCTTCAGATCCATTACCGTTTTACGGCTTTTTATATTGTGTTGTAATCCATACTGAGCCTGAGAGCGTCTGTGTCTGCCTCCTGAAATATATACGGAGATTTAGAATGTTTAAACTATACTATATATACCTGCTATCTGATGATACTGTACACTTTCTACTTTTTATATTCTTGTCTAATCCATACTGAGCCTGTGAGCGTCTCTGTGTGACTGATGGTATATATAGGGAGATTGCCAATCATCCTTTGTCTGTATAGAGCTGTACGCTTCTGATACAGTACCATATATCTGATGTTATTTTGGGTTCATTTTCTGCAACATTTTGAAGTTTAGTGGAAGAGGCCGCGGACGTGGGCGTGGGGGGGCCAGCTGGTGCTGATGGTGGTGGTGCATCTGCTGGTAGTGGCAAAAGCACAATAGCAGCTAAGGCAGAAGGTGTTGAGACTGCATCATGGTCTGGCTCTGGAACGCCTGGAAGGCTACCTTTTCTTGGACTAGGTTAACCGCTTTTAAAGCCGGAGCATCAGGAACTGGTTTTGGCTTACATTGCCAAAACAGACTCCAGCAAATATGCCCTCCTCTTCTGAAGTTTCAAAAAATGCAAGCACTGAGTCAAGTGCTGGCTCCTGGTCAGGAAGAACCCCTTTCCTTGTGTCCTTCACCCCCACCAAAAGTTAATGATGCAGCAGGCCACACTTCACATTAGTCCATGTAGCTCTTTCTATCATACCATGCCTGGGTTATCAAGTCAAATCGTGAATTCCCCAGTCCAAGATGAATCTGACATGGAGTGTGGGTGGCCAGCCAGGGCAGTTGAGTTAATCGGTACCGGGCCGGTGTCTCAGAGGGATGTGTCACGGTGGTGGTGATGACCCGTTACGTGGCCCTGGGCGTCCATGCAAAGGGGTGAATAACGTTTATAGGTGAATGATGCGCAACGCCACCTGTGGTTTCTGATCAGATTGACCCGCGCTGCAGTGTCACATCTCTGGGACAGATGTTGTGGTGCAGCTAAGATGTAGAAGCCCTGCACAGGTAGGGCCGTAGTCGCAGGGCAGATGAAAGAGTTGGTAGATGGTGTGCAGTGCAGGATGTAGCAGAGCCGTGCGCCAGGAGCTGGAGAAAGATGACAGACACAGTCGTGCAGTTCCTTTACCTGTACATGGTAAGTGCCGTCCAGGACACAGAGTACAGATGGAGAAGGAGTTGGTCAGCCTGGAAGCAAATTTGGAATTCTCTCTCTGCAGAGAGGTAGTGTGGCCTCTGTTCTAGCACTTATCTGAGGTACTCGCAGTACTGAGTTCACTGAAGTTCCCACTGTTGACTCTCTTTTGGAACTTTCTCGTATGGCAGGCAGCCATAGCCTTTTCCTTCTGGCTCACACACGTCGCTGCTGGGGCCTCCGAGCCTTAGTTGGGAACAGAGCATTTACAGCTGCTACTTCCTCCGGTTTCTGCTGCAGGATCGTCAGTGTCCCTACAAACTCGGAGACTGGAATCCCGACGATGCGCTCCAGCTAGGAGTGAGCCTTAACTCTGCTCATCCTCCAGGTCCCCTTCTCATGTCCACACACTTCCCCTTCCCTTCACAGACTGCCCTAACTTACCTCCTCCCGACCACAGAGAGTAGCTCCTCAGCAGTTAGGTTCAGAGGTCTCCCTACTGGCCTGGAGTGGGAACTGTGTTGTGTGTTGGTTTAACTGCTAGAGAGATCCTTCGTTGGTCCCAAGCATGACATCACACTCCCTAGGAGGAAGGTAATGCCACTGTGGCGACCGTACTCCTGGGGGCGCCACAAGTGCACTGATGCCCAGCCACTGCTAGATGATTCTGCTGGTACATTGACCCAGACCACTACATTCCCCTCGCACTCTACACAGACAGAATCTTACCCTGATGAAACTCAGGTTCCCCTTCCCACATACTATACCACCTTGCACGGTGACAAAGAGGAAGGTGCAGATGAAAGTGCAGGTTCCTTGAGCAGGTGGGGGGGCATACTCATGGGCGATGGCACTGGCACAGGGCCCTTCATAGTACGCAAAAGTGTCTCTGCCAGTGGGAGGGCCCGCCGGTGGGAGGGGTGAGAGGGCCCGCCAGTGGGAGGGAGGGGGAGGGAGGGGGAGGGCCAGCGAGAGGGCCCACCGCCGTCAGACACACCGCCCATCAGACACACCGCCGTACTATGAGGTGCCCTGTGCCAGTGCCGTCACCAACGAGTGGGCCCCCCCTGCTTGGTCAGGATCACAGCACTTGCAACGTTGAAATGCTTAACTCTCTCTGCTCCACCGCCGTGACATCTTCCGCGTTTCCTGACAGTGACATTCTGGTCAGAGAGCGCGATGACATCACGTCTGTATGCCCTCTGCCTAAACAGTCCAAGTGCAGTGAGATGGAAGATGGGGACGACGAGGAGTCCAGACTAGTACAGGGATTCCCTAGCGAGGAGACTTATTTAATTGTTTTCAATGTTGGGACAGCTATTTTTGGGGAGCACTATACTCTGGAGAATGATATATGGCGCCCACCATACACTGGAGCATTCCAAAGGGGGAAATCAGACACTGGAGCAGCATTTACAGGGCCCATTATGCACTGGAGCATTCACTGGAGCAGCATTTACAGGGCCCATTATGCACTGGAGCATTAGAAATGGGCCCATTATATATGGAGCATTATTTGGGCCCATAACACAGTGGAGCTTCATCCATGGGGACCAACATATACTGTAACATTATGTGGAGCTCATCATATACTGTTTCAAACATTATATGGGACCAATGATTCTGTATGGAGAAATATATGGGCCTCATTACTCTGTATAGCGCACTATGCGGTGGCCATAATACTGTATGGAGTAATATAAAGTACTGTCCGTTTTTGGAACTATTGGAAAATTTAAAATGGATATCAGTCATGAGATGTAAGAGGTGAAGTATTTTTCATTGTACTATACCCCTATTTCTCTGCCGTATCAGAGGATCATGAATTGTGGCATGTGTTAAAAGAGCCCAGTGACACTCTTTGGCCCAGGGCCCACAAAAATCTGGAGCCAGCCCTACCCCCCCCCACAACTTTAGCCAAATAACCCCCAGTTTTCAATGCCTAACTATTATTATAAAGTAAAGTAAGGTTGACAAGCTTAAGTAATAAGAATTGATGTTTTTAGCATTAAAATGGGCACTGTAGGTGTGTTTCCTGTCCTCTACTCCCTGCCGACCTTGGTTCCCCATTGACTTGCATTGGGTTTCGTGTTTCAGTCGGCCTTCGACTTTTCACAATAATCGGCTGATTTCGTTCGACCCGACTTTTGATAAAACCCGACCCGACTTTTCATAAAACCCGACTCAACCCGAAAAAAGGCAAAGTCGCTCATCTCTAGTGATTACTATGATCAGATGAAACTGCCCCTTCCAAAAAATGATGCCACTCCTCAAAGGCACATTTTATTGCAAAGAGTTCCATATTACCAATGTCATAGTTTCTCTCGGCAGACCACAGTTTCATGGGAAAATGTGCATATGGATGGCATTTACTTGGAGATGAACCCTGTGACAATATATCCGCTACCCCGTCCTCTGACATGTCAACCTCTACAATGAATAACTGAGTGATGGCAGGCTGTATAAGAATCGACGCAGAAGCAAAACATCTCTTTAAAGTAGAAAATGCTTCACCGGCTGGACTGGACCATTTTAGAAAAGTCTGTTCCTTTCCTGGTCATATACATCAGTGGTTTAGTCACTACTGAAAAGTTCATGATGAACTTATGATAGTAATTGGCACACAATAAAAAGCTCTGTAAAGAGTTTCAGTCTTTAGGACGATCGCAATCCAGTTCCACCCAGACCTTCACCAGATTCATGTAAAAATCAGTGCACAATAAGAAATAACCCAGAAAAGGGATCTCTGGAAAAGAAAACATACATTTCTTTGATTTGACATATAATAATATTGTCCTGAGTATCTGTAAGACTTGAATGGCATGTGTATGATGTGACTCAAGGTTTGACGAATAATTCAATATGTTATAGAGATAGACTACCATAAATCTACCTGCAAGATGACAAAAAATGTAATTTACAAAGTTCTGAAAGACGGTGGGAGCATTAGTCAACCCAAATGGCATAACAAGGTTTTCGTAGTGTCGCTCTGGTGTTTTAAAAGCAGTCTTCCACTCATCACCCTCCCTTATACGGATGAGATTACCATATTTTTCGGATTATAAGATGCTCCGGATTATAAGACACACCCCAAATTTTGAGGGGAAAAAAAACTTCTTTTTTTTTAATGAAATGGTGGTGTTTCTTATAATCCATGCGTCTTATTGCTTACTGGGGGTGGTGGCTGCAGTGAAGCGGGGTCCCAGGGTTGCTGCTGGAGGAGGCAAGAGTGGATCATTGCTGCAGGCCGCCGCTGCAGGTGTCCGGTGCTGCTGCTGCGCCATATCTGATGCGGCTGCTGCCCTGTGTCCTGTGCTCCCACTGCCCTGGGTCCCGTGCTGCCGCTGCCATGCCCTGTGTCCTGCGGTGCCGTGGGGGACTCTGCTGACATTTTGTGAAAGGCGAGAGCCCCCGGCAGTTCCATGGTTTCCTCCTGTGCAGTGGACCCTGGGAAAATGGCCGCCGGGGGCGGAGCATGCGTAGATGGAGATCTCAGCACCAATATCTCGGGAGATGAGTGTCACGGAATGACTCACCCAGTGTGACATGACCCAATGGTTGGTCGGTCACCAAACGGCACAACACACCAGGGAACACCAGGGAAACAATCACAACGGTGGGCCCTGTTGATAGGGAATGGGGGAATGGACACCTCCTGCACTCACCTGAGGCTGTGCCCTGATCTCACTATCGTCCCTATATGGGTTCTTTCACCCCGTCACCGAGTAGAATATCTAATCCTTCACTTGCCCTGCTCTTATCCCTAAGTAGGGAACTGGCAGGTGGAAGCACTGGTCCCACCGCTGCACTAATACAAAAAAAGGAATGGAAAGACAGACACCAAAAGGGACAATGTAACAAAAAATGCAACTATCATGAAGTTACTGGCCCTGTGTGACATGACCCAACAAACAGTCGGTCACTAAACAGTAAACAAACAAGGGAACACTGGGGACACAATTACAACGGTGGGCCCTGCGATAGGGAACGGGGAAATGGACACCTCCTGCACTCTCCTGAGGCTGTGCCCTGGTCTATCCTGACATCCCTATACGGCTTCTTTCAAACCGTCGCTGAGCAGGATACCTTAGCCCAGCCCTCACTTGCCCTGCACCTATCCCTTAGTAGGGAATTGGAAAGCTGCATTATACCCTATGAGAGGGCCACATTATACCCTATAGGGGCTGCATTATATCTTATGAGGGGATTGCATTATACTCTATGGGGGCTACATTATACCCTATGGTGGCTGCATTATATCTTATGGGGGGCTGCATTATCATTATACTCTATGATGCTGGTTGCATTATATTCTATGGGGAGCTACATTATATTCTATGAGGAGGGCTACATTATATTCTATGAGGGGGCTACATTATACTGTATGAGGTCTGCATTATATTCTGTGAGAGGGCTACAATATACTATATGAGGGGTTACTTTATATACTATGAGGGTGCTGCATTGTACCCTATGAGACGGCTACTTTATATTCTATGCGTTAGCTACTTTATGTTCTATGGGGAGGGTTACCCCAACCCCTGCTACATAATTAAGATGTGTACTACCTTATATTATACCCTGATATTAGTGCGTTTTACTGCACAATTGGTGGTCATGTATTTATTTCTATGGAACTACATAGTGGGCCCCAAGAATGATTTTCTCTGGTGGGCCCAAGGTGCTCAAGTCCAGCGCTGCTAGTAACTGTAGACCACCAGCAATACTCCTCCTCTGGCTGGTCACCCTGCTGAAGTTGACATTATTTAGACTCTGCCAGAGAGACATGGTCGGGGTCATCAGAAATAAGACCAATAGTGTGAAAAAATTCCTTCACCATCTGAAGCGACTGAGAGTCAGATGGGAGATAAAATGCAGAGGCATGATGGTCATCTTGAAGAAGAGAGATTACGATCCCCACCATTTGCTCCTCTGTTCCTGAGGAATGAGGAAGCATCCTAAAATAAAGTTTGCAGGCCTCCTTGAAAGTCACAAACGTATCCAGATTCCCAGAGAACCTATCCCACAGAGTGATCTTGGGCTTTATCAGGGGTTGCCCAGGAGCTGAGGCCCTAAGCATGGAGTTAATGGGCACTGCAAAGCCCCTGAGCACAAGTCCGCCACCCAGTGGCGTAGCAACTGTTTGTGGCGCCCGGGGCGGTCGAAAAATTTGCCGCCCCTTTGGTCGATGATAATCCGGAAGCATCAGGAGAGCCCACACTACACTCAAAGATCTAATTTTTAGTCTGCTACTAACTCTGCTGTTATTATTTCTACATTTCTAGACTTTCATCTTCTTGCAGTTCTCTCTCTATATATATATGTATGTATTAGCTTGATGATGCTGGATGAAGACCTAATGGCTTTTTTTAATAATAATTTTTAATAATGTGACAGAAAAAAACAGAAAATATATGGGGAGGAGATGTACGAGGACACGTATATGGGGGGATGTACGAGGACACGTATAGGGGGAGATGTACGAGGACACGTATATATGGATATGGGGGATGTACGAGGACACGTATATATGGGGGGGAGGTACGAGGACACGTATAGGGGGATGTACGAGGACACGTATATATGGGGGGATGTACGAGAACACTTATATGGGGGATGATTATTGTATTAGGACACCTGTGGTGTGATGTCTATGTGGCATGTGACAGCTGTCTGTGGCTTCTCCCGTACAGATGTTGGTGGTGCATTCTCCGGTAATGGCCGCGGTGCACCCAGCAGCCTCTCCCACAAATCGCCTCCATACCATGCTCCCCAGTATCCCACCTCACCCCGTGCAGTACTGTCCTACCCTTTTCCTCTCGCTCCCAGCCGGGGCAGCAGCACCGCCATATTCTTTCCTCCTCCCGGGAGCATCAATAGGGCGGAGCCTCTGCAGCTGCTACGGTGCCAGGACGGGACAGAAAACCTAGGAAAGCAGAGCTGCTGCTGTGCTGACACATGCGCAGAGTGTACACACACAGGTGTATACACAGACACACACACACAGGCATACACACACACATAGGTGTATATACACACACACAGACACACACACACACAGGTGTATACACACACACAGACACACACACACAGGCATACACAAACACAGGTGTACACACACATAGGTGGATACACACACAGGCGTACACACACACAGGTGTATACATACACACACATAGGTGGATACACACACATAGGTGTACATACACACACACATAGGTGGATACACACAAACAGGTGTACACACACACACATAGGTGTACACACACACACATAGGTGGATACACACAAACAGGTGTACACACACACACATAGGTGTACATACACACACATAGGTGGATACACACACACGGGCGTACACACACACACACACAGGTGTATACACACACACACACACACACAGGCATACACAAACACAGGCATACACACACACATAGGTGTATATACACAGACACACACACAGGCGTACACACACACACAGACACACACACACACACAGGCATACACAAATACAGGTGTACACACACATAGGTGGATACACACACACAGGTGTACACACACACACACACACAGACACACACATAGGTGGATACACACACAGGTGGATACACACACAGGTGGATACACACACACAGGTGTATACATACACACACAGACATACACACACACACACAGGTGTACATACACACACACACACACACACACATAGGTGTACATACACACACACACATAAGTGTACATACACACACACACAGGTGTACATACACACACACACACACAGGTGTACATACACACACACACACAGGTGTACATACACACACACACACACATAGGTGTACATACACACACACACATAAGTGTACATACACACACACACAGTGTGGCTGCATGCACAGATCCTTTCGCTGCTGCACATGGTGAGACACAGGCAGCGGTGTTGGTGGCACATAACTGCACACAATGGAGGCAGACACACACCCAGCGCAGCCTGTGATGAGGATGACAGCTGCCTGCACACAGGGCCGCCGGGGGCAGCCGCAGACCACCTTACCCCAGCCCCGCACTCACCAGCTCACTGCTTGGCTCTTCCTAACATGGCTCCTTGTGTGCATCACATTCCTGGCAGTCGCGACCATCCCACCATGACAGTCCTCCAGTGCAGCGGGGCTGACGTCAGCACTGCCTCTGCCCAGCGCAGCGCTGCTCACTGAGGGTCCAGGCGGAGAGGAGGGAGAAGCTGCTAGGTAGCAGGGGTACAGAGACTCCCGATAGGCGGAGGAGAAGGATGGAGGAAGGGTGGGAAGAGGCTGCATTACATTACCCCCTCACTGCACAGCCCCGCAGGCCGAAATGTACAGTCAGTGAGAGAGTCCAGGCTCCGCGCTTCTCCCACAGAGGAGAGGAATTGCTTCTGCTGCCGCGCCGCCCCCACACACGTGCCGCCTGGGGCGGACCGCCCCCCCCGCCCCCCCCACGCTACGCCACTGCCGCCACCTCTACACTATGTTGTTGTAGCTGCCCTGCCAGAGCAGCAACAGTATCCATAATGGATCAAAACAGGTACGGCCAGTGATAATGTCACGTAGTGTTTAGAGGCGGTGGGCATCTACCTGATCCCTCGAACTAGAAGGCGCCCTGGTCCATCCCTGTTCCCCGCATTACCTCATAAGGTGGAGATGCTGTGGTTACATACCTTGCTATGCTTCTATCTTAAACCTTATCTGTTCCCTCCCCACCCCAGGAGTTGTGAGGTTGTGTATAGGATTACGCTATCCAGACAGACAAGGGAAGACAAATAGAGGCATAAAATAATACAACAGTCATACAAATATACTCACAAAACAACAGAGAGGAACACAGGGGAGAAATAAGTAGGAGAAACCAAATAGGAGATGATGAGGATAAGCATGCAAACCAACTCTAAACAGAAATCTCCTACAACTTTCCAACCGGCTAATCCAAACACTGAATTTCTCCTTCAACACCTAACCAGGAAGAACAATCACTGGCAATTCCCAAGTGCCAGTGGCAAGTATATATACCAGAGGGGAGTGGCCAATACAGAACAGCTGAGGCAATTCAGGATGGGGAGCTCCAGGAGATCAACTGAACTTATTAACCCTTGCAATGATAGAGCAAGGAAAACCTGCACTGTTTAATAGGATGGTGAAGCAGTTCTAATCAGTACAGGATTTTGTGTGGCCAGAAGCTGCAATCTTCTGGCCCCTCTCTGTCACGGTATTCCCTTGACAAATAATGTGTGAGTATGTGTGTACGTATGCAACCTATTGAATTTAGCAATCCTAAAAGTCAATATCTACTCTTTATTGAGCCTTGACACATGACTTCGCATAAGAAGCCAAACTGGGCACTCCATATGCAGACACATGCTCCTGGGTGTTTGCCCCTCATCAGTGTAAAGCAGGTGATACTATTTGACTAGGTGGGTGGCCTATACAGGCAGGGTATGGCCAAGAAACACATACTCCACATGGATCCTTCGCTGTCAATGTCTGCCTCTGCATCACAGGCTACACCAGACATAGATGTCTACACAACAGCATGTCAGCCACAAAAGCCCTCAACAGTATCTTCCGAGGATGAGCTGAACACTGCCAGAAAAAATATCTGCCTGGCGACGAGTGTGTAGATTCACCTTGGCATAGATCAGCATTTTTCCAGCAATCTAGTCTCCAGTCCACTTACAGATCAAAAGTGCTTGTAATCAGCATTCTGCTTTCACCGATGGATTTGCTGCCCAATATTGGAGACTATGAATTTCTATGTACTACACACGATGATTTAGATAATAAAATGATCTCAGGAAGCACTACTTTACCAATTCTCTAATGTATTTCTGTGTGTTCGCCCAAATTGACCCCAGATTTTGGAGCATCATACAAGCAGCTCTAACAGATCCACAGTACATCAATACACAAATATTTTATAGGAAGAACACAAATGTTTTATTAATTATTTTTATACTTTTATAATTAAAAGCAGAACATTACAGAATCAATGTAATGTGATATATTTATAACTCAACATAAATGAGAATGCTTTGGCTTCAGCTGGAGAAAAACAGGCTTGGACTGAAACGCATCAGCGTCTGGGTTTGTGAACAAATGATAATGTGTAGGGATCACATTTTCAAGATGTAAGATTACCTTTGGTGAACTTCACTAATATACTGATTCCTTTACAAGTGAAAGTGTTTGAAGAATAAAGAAAGAATGTCCCAGTCTGGGCTTGAAACGCTCTGGATAACTTAATTCTATATCATTTCTCTACAAGTGTGAAAAACTGGGTGCATGACCAAGATATAATTTACGCCCCAAAAATCAATTACAAAAAAATGACGAAATGTACATGAGTCACTGAGCTTAGCCTTCATTTTCAGAACTCCTTTGGAAAAATTAAAGCTGAGCTCAGATTGGGTAACAAGGCCAGTTTTATTGTTAACAGTTTGGATAAATGAGATTCATAGAACCCTAACATAAAGCCAAGTCTCTAATGTCTATATACAATGTGTTCTAAACAGAAAAAGAGAATTCACAAGGAATTGTCTGTACATTTTGTATCTGTGCTGGTGTATGTATGTACGTAATGTTTGTAGGTGTCTACAAGAGGGACCTCCATCAGAGGATTGCTCTAATACGTTCCAACACGTTCCTTTAAGATCAAAGCAGAAAAGCATTGAAGACAATTAATAATGAGAGTTACTAAACCCTTTTAACAATTGACTGTTTTGGGGATGCAAACTTATTAACTGGCTAAAACATGTTAATGCTTATGGCAAATATTCCAAGGAGAAACGATTATCAGACAAATGAAAATAACGGAATATGAAAAAAAAACTAAAAATATGCAAAATATAATTTTTTTTATAGTGTCTCTTGATAGCTCAGCATGCCCCTGCCCTAGATTGGATGACAAACAGTAATTCACTTCATCAGACACACAGAAAGGTGGAATTGTTACAGGATTACTACAGGATTGCCCATATTTTGGACTGCTCAGAGAATGACAACATTTTTAATATATCTGGTATTATGAACAGAAGCAAATAATAGGAGAGGTACTGTATGTCTAAATGGGGATTTGAGGGTCTGTAAATGTAAGAAGGAGAGATCAATTAAGTGGAAAAATAAGTGCCCCTCCTAAAATTCTGAGTTTCCTAACAGGGTTCTGTGCTGGACTTCGTAAATTCAAAACTTTCTATTTTTCTAATTTGGCGCTAAGTATTCCTTGTTAAGATCAAAACGAGATTTTCTTTCAAATGAAAAAGCATGTGGCAAGTAGAGACCAAGAAAAAGACGAGTGTAGGGATCATTGTAGTAAGAGATGTGTTGGGACCTGTCATTTACTGTCTTAGGTGTACAGAAGAGCAGAAAGTTGTTGTGGGTTTCCCCTGAAGTTTTGGTTACAGAAGTAAGCAGAGAACTTCCTTTTTTTAGCAACATTACCAGTTTATGAAAAGATAATTAATATTCCTTTTATTTCTGGGCTGTGGGTACACTGGAAGCACCTGCAAAATATACAGCGGCTGAAGAATCTCAATCCTTTTGAAACCAAGGAATCTCAATCATAACAGACTCATAAAAGAATGTTGGAACTTCAGCCGAAGGATAAAGATCCAAAGGTCAGAAGGTTGGCTGAATATCATTTTGCAGATGATCTGGAGGTCTGAAGTTTTAGATAGTAGCCTGCAGTCTCGGTTCATTAGTGCTAGAGGCAGTAAGAGAAGAGGGGGACAAATCTTTGCGTGGTTTTGGGGTTTGGTTTCTGACCTTAACAAAGCCGTCACTCATTGTGTCAGACCTAGATGGATGGAGCTAAATTTTAGAATATGAACACAGGGCTGCGATCAGAGATTGCTATAGACTAATGCTGTGTATCATGGACCATGGTAAAAAGGGGATTAGATAGAAAATGTGTGATGTACATGAGAGTAATAGGAATAATTCCTTGTGGTGAGGTGAAGGAATGCCATGGATCACAAAGTGTCCATATCTAAGAACAAAAAGAAGTTTGCCAACAACCTGCAAAGTCACAAAGGTCTTTTTCAAGTGCCTCTTTTCTTTTCATTGATGTATGTGAACCTGCCTCAGAACAACTTATGTATAATCAAGGTGAGATAGGTTTAACACCAAATGTATTATTGGTACTTATCCTTTCTGCAAAGGTCATGCATGGTGTTGGATGCTCGACCTTTTCTTTTCCAAAGAGCATGAGGAACCACCAACTCAATGACAGGGAGCATGTCAAGGATAGGAACCATGGCTAAGGGAGGAAATATAAGGTCTGGAAAGAAAAAGATGCAATAGGTTATCAACTAGTCCAAAACATACCATACTACAGCCAAATTGGCTCAAAGACAAAAACAGTTGAACCAAACTAATTTTGTGGTGCTGAAAACTAATGTGCTCCACTCATTAACGCCCACACATTAACCCCCATCTCCACACATTAACCCCCACATTAACCCCCATCTCCACACATTAACCCCCCACTCATTAACCTCCATCCCCACATTAACCCCCACACATTAACCCCCATCCCCATACATTAACCCCCATCTCCACTCATTAACCCCCATCCCCACATTAACCCCCATCTCCACTCATTAACCCCCACACACTAACCCCCATCCCCATACATTAACCACCATCCCCATACATTAACCCCCATCTCCACATTAACCTCCATCTCCACTCATTAACCCCCACACATTAATCCCCATCTCCACTCATTAACCCCCACACATTAACCCCCATCTCCACTCATTAACCCCCACACATTAACCCCCATCTCCACTAATTAACCCCCATCTCCACTCATTAACCCCCATCTCCACACATTAACCCCCATCCCCATACATAAACCCCCATCCCCACTCATTAACCCCCACACACTAACCCCCATCCCCATACATTAACCCCCATGCCCATACATTAACCCCCATCCCCACATTAACCCCCATCTCCACACATTAACCCCCACACATTAACCCCCATCCCCACATTAACCCCCATCCCCACATTAACCCCCATCCCCACTCATTAACCCCCATCTTCGGTGGTTCTTCAGCTCCACAGTGGAGCACACTTACCACCAGCGTTCGCTCTGGGCGCCGGGAGTGACGTCAGCAGCGTGATCACATGACCTGATCACGCTGCTGACGTCGCTCTGACCCGGCGGTCAGAGCTTCAATTGTACTGGCGTCTGTATAGATGCCAGTACAATTGCTGCCTGGGAGCCGGCGCGGCCTCCTTCTCTGCGTCGGCTGTCAGCTTGACAGCCGACACAGAGAACCGCCGACTCCCAGGACTGGTAGCGGCAGAACGCACCCGCTGGGGGGGAGACACTTCGGACCTCTGCATTAGGCGGCCGGGTGGCCCGACTGCACCCCCCTGCTGCCTGCGCCCGGGGCAACTGCCCCCCCCTGGATACGCCTCTGATGCTCGTGCAAGAAGAAATTTATGGGCCAAGGGCCATCAAAATACAACTGCTGGCCTAAGCACTGCAGTCCCTAGGAATCTGCCTCGGGGCCAGATAAAAGGTCATCGAGGGTCGATGCAGGAGTACAAGAGACAAGCAAAAAAAAGAGTCCTCACTGAATGAAGACCACATTTTGTAGTGTAATTTCTGGAACTGTTTTCAATTCTCAGTAGTGTTTAGACAGGTTTCCTCTAAATATCCGAAAATTGGCATGGCAAAATATTCTGCATTATGTTTGCAAAAATAATATTTCAAAGTACTGAAATGTTTATGCATTAATTATATGGTAAAGGTAAACGCTTTGATATCATAGAAACAAGAGCCAATTGAAAATATTCATTGTCACATTTGAATTTAGGAGGCTGAAATCCTTAAGAAATGGCTCATTTCATACCTGAACCTGACAAATTTTGAAAGTATGTAAACCAGTGATATCAGGAAAATATTAATCAGCCTTAAAAGTGCCGAAGCTGAAGTAAAAATTCAACCTTGATGTGGTCTGTAGTCATAAGTCAGCTCAGAAAAAGACTAATAAAAGAGTTACGAACTTCCCGTCAGACCGACATAGTGCTGACTGATGGTTTCTCGTTTTATTCATTCTTCAACCAGTAATAGACAGTGCAACTCAGAAATTAAAGAAGGTGGGAGGTGCAAAAAAAGTAATGAACCCCACATGAAAAAATTGTTTTTAGCCTGAATTATATATATATTTAAGTAAATAAAAAGTCACCAGAGGGGCACAACCCAATTAAAGTCAGTATTGTGCTTTTTTCTTTGTGTTTTTCACATTTATTTTACATTCATGAATTGCACATTTCTTGGTTTTGTCCTAAGTGGTTTTGTTCTCTGCCTGCCCTGTCCTTACTGGAGAGATGGCAGAACTTTGAAGACCGTCTGCCTTCAGGTGCTCCTCACGGGTCATTTCAAGTTGTGGTAGCCCTGGTTAGGCGTCAAATATCAAAGTGATCTGCTGGGAAATTAGTAACAGGGCAAATTCAGAACCAGTAGTGCCTGCAGCAGACACATTGGGACAGATGACATCCTGTAAAGCGTGAGCTCATAATGTGCTCTCTTTAATAAGCTTTATTGGATAATCTTAAAGAATGCTGTAGAACATTAAAAGCGGAATTCGTATGTTTGTTGCTAGGCAGCAATGTAAAATATTTTTAACCTCAGAGAAATTAGAACCATTTTTTTTGGCCCAACATTCTTTCACACAGGCCACGTAACACACAACAGCATTACATCCAGAATAGTTCCAGGAAACGTTGGACATGTCACAGTTTTTCTACTGTAAAAGTTACCCATAAATTATTAGTATTATTTTTTTAAAGTTTGCTACTAGAGTTGAGCGATACCATCCGATACTTCAAAGTATCGTATCGGATGGTATCGGCCGATCTTTAAAAAAAGTATCGGTATCGCCGATTCCGATACCGGAAGTCCCATTCAAGTCTATGGGACTTCCGGTATCGGAATAAGAAAAACCCTTTCCTGCCCTTGTACAGCCTCTCTGGGGTCTGTACGGGCCTTTCGGGGGGCTGTGCCGGCCTGCCAGGGGGTCTGTGCAGGCTCCGGTGGTCTGTGCCGGCCTGCCGGTGGTCTGTGCAGGCTCCGGGGGGCTGTGCCGGCCTGCCGGGGGGCTGTGCCGGCCTGCCAGGGGGTCTGTGCAGGCTCCGGTGGTCTGTGCCGGCCTGCCGGTGGTCTGTGCAGGCTCCGGGGGGCTGTGCCGGCCTGCCGGGGGGCTGTGCCGGCCTGCCGGGGGGCTGTGCCGGCCTGCCGGTGGTCTGTGCAGGCTCCGGGGGTCTGTGCAGGCATCGTCCGATGGGACTACAAGTCCCATCTGGCGATGCCTGCTACCATGACAGTGATTGACACATTAGCCAATGATGGGACAGTAGTAGTCCCATCATCCGGCTAATGTGTTAAATGTAAAAAAAAAAAAAAAAAAAAATTACATGCTACATTCATACTACATACTACATACATGCTACATTCATACTACATACTACATACATGCTACATTCATACTACATGCAACATACATACTACATATATACTACATGCATGCTACATATATACTACATGCATGCTACATACATACTACATGATACATACTACATATATACTACATGCATGCTACATACATACTACATATATACTACATGCATGCTACATACATAATACATGCTACATGCATGCTACATACATACTACATGCTACATGCATGCTACATACATACTACATACATGCTACATATATACTACATACATACTACATATATACTACATGCATGCTACATATATACTACATGCATGCTACATACATACTACATATATACTACATGCATGCTACATACATACTACATGCTACATGCATGCTACATATATACTACATACATGCTACATATATACTACATACATACTACATATATACTACATGCATGCTACATACATACTACATATATACTACATGCATGCTACATACATACTACATGCTACATGCATGCTACATACATACTACATACATGCTACATATATACTACATACATACTACATATATACTACATACATACCACATACATACTACATGCATGCTACATATATACTACATGCATGCTACATACATACTACATATATACTACATGCATGCTACATACATACTACATGCTACATGCATGCTACATACATACTACATGCTACATACATACCACATATATACTACATACATACAATACATTCATACAATACATACATAGACATACAGTACATATAACATAGAGTAACATACTTACCAATACTTGTCACATTGTTCCCCGAAGCCATTGTCGTCTACGGAATAAATATTAACATAACAAACCACAAAAATACTCACCCACGATCCGAAGCAGTCCACGAGTGTGTCCCACGACGATCTTGGGTAGAGAACTGCAGCATCAGCTGATGCTGCCGTTCTCTACGGGCTGCAGGAATCCAATGACGGAAGGTAGGTATCCTTCCGCACTGTATTCCTCCGCCACTTAAAAAAAAAAAAGTCCCTAGTCTCACTTTATGCCATTGCTGTGTGGGAATTTCCCACACAGCAATGGCATAAAGTGAGACTAGGGACTTTTTTTTTTTTAAGTGGCGGAGGAATACAGTGCGGAAGGATACCTACCTTCCGTCATTGGATTCCTGCAGCCCGTAGAGAACGGCAGCATCATCTGATGCTGCAGTTCTCTACCCAAGATCGTCGTGGGACACACTCGTGGACTGCTTCGGATCGTGGGTGAGTATTTTTGTGGTTTGTTATGTTAATATTTATTCCGGAAAGACAATGGCTTCGGGGAACAATGTGACAAGTATTGGTAAGTATGTTACTCTATGTTATATGTACTGTATGTCTATGTATGTATTGTATGAATGTATTGTATGTATGTAGTATATATGTGGTATGTATGTAGCATGTAGTATGTATGTAGTATGTATGTAGCATGCATGTAGCATGTAGTATGTATGTAGCATGCATGTAGTATATATGTAGTATGTATGTAGCATGCATGTAGTATATATGTAGCATGTATGTAGTATGTATGTGGTATGTATGTAGCATGTAGTATATATGTAGCATGCATGTAGTATATATGTAGTATGTATGTAGTATGTATGTAGCATGTATGTAGTATATATGTAGTATGTATGTAGTATATATGTAGCATGTATGTAGTATATATGTAGTATGTATGTAGTATATATGTAGCATGCATGTAGTATATATGTAGTATGTATGTAGTATATATGTAGCATGCATGTAGTATATATGTAGTATGTATGTAGTATATATGTAGCATGTATGTAGTATGTATGTAGCATGCATGTAGCATGTATGTAGCATGCATGTAGTATATATGTAGTATGTATGTAGCATGCATGTAGTATATATGTAGCATGCATGTAGTATGTATGTGGTATGTATGTAGCATGTAGTATATATGTAGCATGCATGTAGTATGTATGTAGTATGTATGTAGTATGTATGTAGCATGCAGTATGTATGTAGTATGTATGTAGTATATATGTAGTATGTATGTAGCATGCATGTAGTATGTATGTAGTATGTATGTAGTATGTATGTAGTATATATGTAGTATGTATGTAGCATGTAGTATGTATGTAGTATTTTTTTTTTTTTTTTTTTTTTTTTTAACATTTAACACATTAGCCGGATGATGGGACTACTACTGTCCCATCATTGGCTAATGTGTCAATCACTGTCATGGTAGCAGGCATCGCCCGATGGGACTTGTAGTCCCATCGGACGATGCTTGCACAGACCCCCGGACATCAGCACAGCCCCCCGGCAGGCCGGCACAGCCCCCCGGCAGGCCGGTACAGACCCCCACAGGGTGCACAGACCACCGGCAGGCCGGCACAGCCCCCCGGCAGGCCGGCAGAGACCCCGGGCAGTCCACACAGCCCCCCGGCAGGCCGGCACAGCCCCCCGGCAGGCCGGCAGAGACCCCCGGAAGGCCCGAAATGACGGCGCATCATGATGCGCACACACCGCGCATCATGATGACGTCAGGCCGTCAATCAACTGAACTTCCGATTCCGATGCCGAATTCCGATATTGAAAAAATATCGGAAGTCGGTATCGGAATTCCGATACAGCAAGTATCGGCCGATACCCGATACTTGCGGTATCGGAATGCTCAACACTATTTGCTACCAATCTGCTTCAGCTGTGGCCTGAATAATCAGCATGTGATAATATACATGGATAAAATCGAAGAAATTAGGAGCTCACTGTTTCCTAAAAGTAAGAGTCCTTTAGTCCATGTTTCGGGACACTTGTGTGGTGTGCGGGAGGGGAGTGGACGACACATCGCTTCTATGAGTTCAGGACAATAGGTAGGATGTCTCTTTTTCCTAAATATTTATCAAGAAAATATAAGAGGTATAAATATTATTCTTTTACTTTAAGAGATTCCAAAATGAATAACATTTATGAAGTTTCATGCGCTAAACGAAACAGTACTATAAAAGAGTCGAAAGGTCCAAATATCACTAAACACCAATGACCCAATGACCATCATAGGGCTGACACGTTCATTGACAGCAGGGTTCTGGCCTCTATATACAGCCTTTGAAACTTAGATAAAAAGTTATAACTCAAGGTATCTCAGTAGCCGTATTTTCGGACTAATGAATGGTTTCTGTAAGCAATGAGCACGTACTATATCCATCTGAAGGGTTTACATAATTGTTACATTAGCACAAAAAGCACTGCTGGAAGAAGCAATTACAATCCCATAGATCACAGAGCAAACAATAACATTATTGCGTGGTATGTGTCTCCGTCTCTGGTTACTTATGTGACACATACTGAATTGATAGGCACATGCCGGGAATTCAAAACAATTTTTAGAAATGTCACTTTACATGGCGCTGTCGCAGTTGTAATAATCATATTTTCTGCAATATTGCCCATTATTACTAGTATTACAGGTAATCATCTGTCTACCTGTATGGCTGTATGATGTACGGTAATTTAAATGTCTGCAGAAAGTAATTGAAGAATTATTATAAACAAGCATCCAAGCAAAAAACATCCGTATATCCACAAATAAAAAAGTCACTTTGTTACTTAAAAAAACATAAAATCCATACATATACACAAACAACACAATCACACACTTTGCGTTCCCTCAGCCGCTGGCATCGTTGTGTTCCAAGGTGCCCCAACCAACCTTCTGAGCCCATGGGTCCATCCCCAGAGCTCACTCGTCTCACTTGTGTGCGGCGAGTGAGCTCTAGGGATGGACCCGTGGGCTCAGAAGGTTGGTTGGGGCACCTTGGAACACAACGATGCCAGCGGCTGAGGGAACGCACAATCACACACTTGTCTATTTATACTATATATGTGTTTATGTACAGTACTGGTGAAAGGTTTTGCAATAGTTTTCCTTGCTCTTATTGGAATGTGCTCATTGCAATTTCAGACTGAAGGCAGCAGAACCAAAAAGCTGCACAAATGAAGAAGAAATAATTAAACACATGTGAAACAAACCAGGATATGTGTTCTACATTACATTTCTTAAAGTACCCCCTGTTATTCGGATGACAGTTTGACACCATATTGTATTCTCTGGAGCAGCTTCATCAGGTCATCACCTTTGATGGCTTCCACTGAGTAGGCATGCCTCTGTAGAAATCGCAGGAACGCGGGATGCAGTGACGAGCACGAGGCAGAGCAAGAGTTAAAGGGTTTATTACAGGGGATACTCCAGGCAGGGAGAGAATGAGGGGAGTAAAACTGAGTATTGTATCAGGGTAAGAACAAATGTTTATGAAACAGGTAAACTTATCAGTCTGATGGTTTCAGGGCTGTGAAAGCTTGAAATCCCACGGTGGCGCCGCAAGTGACGTGTGAAGTCTCTGGCCTGATCTTGAAGAAAATTAAGCACTGTGTCCTGACGGAAGTGGCGTATCCTGGCTCTCCAAGGCGAGGTCCTGTGTTCCCGGGGAGACATACACGATGTGGAGTAATCTGTGGTACCGCGGGAGTGTCACTCAGTTCAGTGGCGGAGGGGGGGGGTGAAACTACCCGGCTCTGTATGATTCGCCTGGTCAGGCTTAGGCCGCACACTCGCAGTAGTCAGTGGAATGGTGTGGGACAGATTCTCAGTGACAGGGGTGAGCGGGCACACAGATACACGTTGCTCAAAGTAATTGTGCGCATAGGTTGGGGATTTGCAGCGCGGGCCTGAGCTATCGTGTCGCTCCACGGAGAGTGAATCAACCTTCTCCTGCTGCGCACTCTGTCTTCCCGCCAAGTCTCCCGCTTTCCCGTGCACCGTCCCTTTTATCCCTGACCCGCCCCCTACAGTTGAATGCAAAAGTCTGTCCAGGTCAGAAACCTTTCCCCAGCAACAATAGTGACAGCCCCGATAGTACCGGAACCGACACGAGAGAGGCTCCACCGGCCTTGTCCATCTTCCTACACTCCCCCTTTCCTTTTGCTCGACATTCCACGGGCGACTGTTCTTGTAAAACGCATTGGCAGTCTTCTTTTTTTGTATTGATTGGGGGGTATTCCGACTGTTGTTCATTTGGAGCGCCGTAAGTCAGAAGGAGTAGTTGAGTCGCCGTGGGTGGTCGAGTCAGGTTGCATAGATGAGGGCTGTAGCATGTCCGTTTCCACTGGGGCAGACTCCTCGGGGACTTCAGGTACTTGTCCCTCCTGTAAATCTTTGCATGGCCATTCAGGACTTTCTTCCTCTTCTTCTATGACTGATGGAAGTGTACCCGGGCTGGAACCGAGGGGACCGTCTTCCAGGTTCCTGGGGTATTTGTTTCCAGGGAGCAGAGCTAGGTGATGGACTGCTGAGACTGACAGGGCAGTTGGTGGAGGAGTCCAGAGAAGAGGGGCGGAGAGGGCCAGACTGTGTGAGTCAGCAGAACGAGGGAGAAGGAGGTGGAGACTTGGGGAGGGCCAGAGAGCGAGAGCCACGAGCAGCTTCCAGAGAGGAGGACAGCAACAGGAGGGAGACTCTCGGTGGACCACAGGGAGATGGCACCGAGCTTACCAACAAAAGATGACTGCTGCCTCACTCCAGCTCGCGGCTGCAGCCTCCTCGCTGCTGCCCGCAGCCACCGCCGCTTCACTCCAGTAAGCGGTAGAGACTAGGCCTGTGCCCGCTGCGCATCCTCCAGTGCGGCCTCAGACTGCACCTGTGGGACCGTGTTCCAGGTTCCTGGGGTATCTGTTTCCAGGGAGCAGAGCTAGGGGATGAACTGCTGAGACTGACAGGGCAGTTGGGGGAGGAGTCCAGAGAAGAGGGGCAGAGAGGGCCAGATTGTGTGAGTCAGCAGAATGAGGGAGAAGGAGGTGGAGACTTGGGGAGGGCCAAAGAGCGAGAGCCACGAGCAGCTTCCAGAGAGGACAGCGACAGGAGGGAGACTCTCGGTGGACCACAGGGAGATGGAGCTGAGCTTACCGACAAAAGAAAACTGCTGCCTCACTCCAGCTCTCGGCTGCGGCCTACTCGCAGCCGTAAGCGGCCGACGCCGCCTCACTCCAGCTCGCGGCTGCGGCCTCCTCGCTGCTGCCTGCAGCCACCGCCGCTTCACTCCTGACCACGGCGGTGACTCCTCCTTTCCCGCCCGCAGCTGCCACCGCCCCGCTCCAGTCCGCGGTAGAGACTGGGCCTGTGCCCGCTGCGGATCCTCCAGTGCGGCCTCAGACTGCGCCTGTGGCCTATCAACCGCCACTTATCACCGCCACCGCCAGTCCCTCTGAGGGAGTTGCTGCCTCCACCCTCCCACTCCCAGGTGGTTTCCCGCTGCCTCCGCTGGGGGACATCCCGCCAAAGAACTCTCCTCCTGGGCATTGGAACACCCGAAGACTACGCCAGATCTTCAGTGGCTGGGTCCAGTGGCTGCGACGCAGACACACCGTGGAACAAAACGCCTAGGGACGTCAGGACGGAAAAGTGATACATAGTGACTAAGGACCCATAGTCGGCTATTCCGCGGCCATATAGTGACCGGTCTTTGCCGGATTAGTCGTGTTCTCCCAATCCTTGTTTATGTGTATTGGCTCCCTGCGAGGACAACTACTGTTATTCTGTTGGTTGCGTAACAATAGCCCTAACGGCATTTATCTATAAAGGTTAACGTTTAAAGTCATTGCTGTCTCACGTCTCATCACTGCATCCTGCATACCTGCTATTACCACAGAGGTACTTCAGGAGCAACTTGCACCTCTTCCACTTGAACAGGATCCTTTGACAGACAGGGCAGAAGCATATTCTGGTGAACTATATGAGTGGCGGAGTTCTCTCCCCCTTCAGGCTGAATTTCATAAATGAGCCCTTCAGAATTGATTTGCCGTTTCACCCGATACAGGTTTCTCTTCCATCGGTTCTCCAGTTTGTCTCGAGGACGTTTTTCTCATACTAGTACATGGTCCCCAGCATGGAGATCTGTCCCCCTGCAGCGGAGTACTTTTTGCATGCTCTAACTGCTGAAATCTGGTCCGCACCAGGCGATGCAAAGTCTGCAAACGATGGCGATGTTCTCAAACCCAGATGGACACCCCAGTCTGTGGGTAGTCTTCCTCTGGATCTAGCTCCAGCTCAGTGATCTCTTTCCCTGAATGACCAAATAGCAAGGTATACGGAGTATAACCGGTAGTTCAATGTGTTCGGTTGTTGCACACCCATACTAACTCAGCTATGAACTCGGGCCAACTGGCCTTCCAGTCTTCTTCCAGTGTTCTCAACATTTGAATTAGGGCGTGGTTGAAGCGTTCACAGGCTCCATTTTCCCTGAGGATGATACGTGTTGTGCGAGACTTCTCGAACTGGTAAAGACAGTGTAATTCTTCCATCACTTTCCCTAGGAAACATGCCCCCTGGTCAGAATGAATTCACTTTGGGCAGCCGTATACTTGAATGAAATTCTTACAGATTGCATATGCGGCAGATTCAGCAGTCTAATCCCGTTTTGGGGTCATGACAGCGAACTTCAGTGGTCCGTCATTACCAGACAATGCTCGTACCCTTGATTAGCCAGCCCAATAGTCAGGTAATCTATCATTAGCACCTCCAGGGGAGCAGAAGTCACGATGGTTTGTGTGGGAGTTCTCTGCTCTGGTTGTTTTGCCAACTCACAACTCCTGCATAGCCTACAGGTCTCTTCCACTACAGCCTTCAGTTGAGGATGATAAACTAATCATTGTAACCACTGAAAGGTTTTCTCTTGGCCGAAGTGTGCTCCCCTTTCATGCACCTCTGTGGCCACCTTAGATAACAGCATCTCCGGAATTACCACTTGCCAGGTGACACCCAGTTCCCGTTCTAGTTGGACCTTTCGATACAGCAGTCCATTTCTCATTTAGAGTCTTTCCCACTGTCAAAGAATCCGCAGAGTCTCTGGAGACAGGGCATTTCTCTCTCCTTGACTGGGAAGTTGCTTAGACATCACCTACTGTCTCAGTTGGGTAAGTTCCCCATCTTCCTACTGTAACCGAACCCACTCATCATGGGATCGTCCAAAGACACCCTCCCGGGCCTATACTTGTACCTGTTCCAGCATAGCTACTACCATCCTGGCAGAATCTCGGAACTTGGGAATCTCCTCATCTTCTAATTCCTCTTCTCTGTTTCGCCCAGGTTTCCCATGTTTTACCCTGGACAAAGCGTCATCATGATTATTCTCAGCCCCTCTTTTGTAGGTCATTTTATATCGAAACTTTGCTATTTTAGCCACCCATCGTTGCTCCAGAGCCGCTAGTTCGCTAGTTTCGCATTTTCCAGATGATCCAAAGGCTTGTTATCGGTGTTCACCAGTATTTAAGCCCCGGATAGGTATTCCACAAACTTCACCGTCATAGCCCACACCAATGCCAGCAGCTCTAGCTTGAAGGAACTGTAATTGTCGGGATTTTGTTCAGAATCATGAAGGGACCGACTCCCAAAAGTGATCACCTTCTCTGTTTCGTCCTGCATCTGCGACAACACAGCCCCAAGTCCATGCAAGCTTCCGTTGGTGTGGAGAATGAACGGTTGAGAGAAGTCCGCATAAAGCCAAGACAGGTGCTAATTAGTGTTGAGCATTCCAATACCGCAAGTATCGGGTATCGGCCGATACTTGCTGTATCGGAATTCCGATACCGACTTCCGATATTTTTTCCATATCGGAAGTCGGCATCGGAATCGGAAGTTCAAAGTTGATTGACAGCCTGACGTCATCATGATGCGCGGTGTGTGCGCATCATGATGCGCCGTCATTTCGGGCCTTCCGGGGGTCTCTGCCGGCCTGCCGGGGGGCTGTGTGGACTGCCCGGGGTCTGTACCGGCCTGCCGGGGGGCTGTGCCGGCCTGCCGGTGGTCTGTGCACCCTGTGGGGGTCTGTACCGGCCTGCCGGGGGGCTGTGCCGGCCTGCCGGTGGTCTGTGCACCCTGTGGGGGTCTGTACCGGCCTGCCGGGGGGCTGTGCCGGCCTGCCGGGGGGCTGTGCTGATGTCCGGGGGTCTGTGCAAGCATCGTCCGATGGGACTACAAGTCCCATCTGGCGATGCCTGCTACCATGACAGTGATTGACACATTAGCCAATGATGGGACAGTAGTAGTCCCATCATCCGGCTAATGTGTTAAATGTTAAAAAAAAAAAAAAAAAAATACTACATACATACTACATGCATGCTACATACATACTACATGCTACATACATACTACATACATACTACATACATACTACATACATACTACATACATACCACATACATACCACATATATACATACATACTACATACATAACACATATATACTACATGCATGCTACATACATACTACATGCTACATATATACTACATACATACTACATACATACATACTACATATATACTACATGCATGCTACATACATACTACATGCTACATACATACTACATATATACTACATGCATACTACATACATACTACATGCTACATACATACCACATACATACTACATACATACTACATACATACTACATGCATGCTACATACATACTACATGCATACTACATATATACTACATGCATGCTACATACATACTACATGCTACATACATACTACATATATACTACATGCATGCTACATACATACTACATGCTACATACATACTACATATATACTACATGCATGCTACATACATACTACATACATACTACATACATACTACATACATACTACATACATACCACATACATACCACATATATACATACATACTACATACATAACACATATATACTACATGCATGCTACATACATACTACATGCTACATATATACTACATACATACTACATACATACATACTACATATATACTACATGCATGCTACATACATACTACATGCTACATACATACTACATATATACTACATGCATACTACATACATACTACATGCTACATACATACCACATACATACTACATACATACTACATACATACTACATGCATGCTACATACATACTACATGCATACTACATATATACTACATGCATGCTACATACATACTACATGCTACATACATACTACATATATACTACATGCATGCTACATACATACTACATGCTACATACATACTACATATATACTACATGCATGCTACATACATACTACATATATACTACATACATACTACATACATACTACATGCATGCTACATACATACTACATGCTACATACATACCACATACATACTACATACATACTACATGCTACATAGATACTACATATATACTACATGCATGCTACATACATACTGCATGCTACATGCATGCTACATACATACTACATACATACTACATGCTACATACATACCACATATATACTACATACATACTACATACAATACATTCATACAATACATACATAGACATACAGTACATATAACATAGAGTAACATACTTACCAATACTTGTCACATTGTTCCCCGAAGCCATTGTCTTTTACGGAATAAATATTAACATAACAAACCACAAAAATACTCACCCACGATCCGAAGCAGTCCACGAGTGTGTCCCACGACGATCTTGGGTAGAGAACTGCAGCATCAGCTGTTGCTGCCGTTCTCTACGGGCTGCAGGAATCCAATGACAGAAGGTAGGTATCCTTCCGCACTGTATTCCTCTACCACTTAAAAAAAAAAAAAAGTCCCTAGTCTCACTTTATGCCATTGCTGCGTGGGAAATTCCCACACAGCAAAGGCATAAAGTGAGACTAGGGACTTTTTTTTTTTTAAGTGGCGGAGGAATACAGTGCGGAAGGATACCTACCTTCCGTCATTGGATTCCTGCAGCCCGTAGAGAACGGCGGCATCAGCTGATGCTGCAGTTCTCTACCCAAGATCGTCGTGGGACACACTCGTGGACTGCTTCGGATCGTGGGTGAGTATTTTTGTGGTTTGTTATGTTAATATTTATTCCGTAAAAGACAATGGCTTCGGGGAACAATGTGACAAGTATTGGTAAGTATGTTACTCTATGTTATATGTACTGTATGTCTATGTATGTATTGTATGAATGTATTGTATGTAGTATGTATGTAGTATATATGTGGTATGTATGTAGCATGTAGTATGTATGTAGTATGTATGTAGCATGCATGTAGCATGCAGTATGTATGTAGCATGCATGTAGTATATATGTAGTATGTATGTAGCATGTAGTATGTATGTAGTATGTATGTGGTATGTATGTAGCATGTAGTAAGTATGTAGCATGTAGGTAGTATATATGTAGTATGTATGTAGCATGTAGTATGTATGTAGCATGCATGTAGTATATATGTAGTATGTATGTAGCATGTAGTATGTATGTAGCATGCATGTAGTATATATGTAGTATGTATGTAGCATGTAGTATGTATGTAGCATGCATGTAGTATATATGTAGTATGCATGTAGCATGTAGTATGTATGTAGCATGCATGTAGTATGTATGTAGTATGTATGTAGTATGTATGTGGTATGTATGTAGCATGTAGTATGTATGTAGCATGCAGTATGTATGTAGTATATATGTAGTATGTATGTAGCATGTAGTATATATGTAGTATGCATGTTGCATGCATGTAGTATATATGTAGTATGCATGTTGCATGCATGTAGTATATATGTAGTATGTATGTTGCATGTAGTATATATGTAGTATGCATGTTGCATGCATGTAGTATATATGTAGTATGTATGTTGCATGTAGTATATATGTAGTATGAATGTAGCATGTATGTAGTATGTAGTATGAATGTAGCATGTATGTAGTATGCATGTTGTATGTATGTAGCATGTATGTAGCATGTAATTTTTTTTTTTTTTTTTACATTCAACACATTAGCCGGATGATGGGACTACTACTGTCCCATCATTGGCTAATGTGTCAATCACTGTCATGGTAGCAGGCATCGCCCGATGGGACTTGTAGTCCCATCGGACGATGCCTGCACAGACCCCCGAAGCCTGCACAGCCCCCCGGCAGGCCGGCACAGCCCCCCGGCAGGCCGGCACAGCCCCCCGGAGCCTGCACAGCCCCCCGGCAGGCCGGCACAGCCCCCCGGCAGGCCGGCACAGCCCACCGGAGCCTGCACAGCCCCCCGGCAGGCCGGCACAGACCACCGGAGCCTGCACAGACCCCCTGGCAGGCCGGCACAGCCCCCCGAAAGGCCCGTACAGACCCCAGAGAGGCTGTACAAGGGAAAAACAGGATTTTTCTTATTCCGATACCGGAAGTCCCATAGACTTGAATGGGACTTCCGGTATCGGAATCGGCGATACCGATACTTTTTTTTAAGATCGGCCGATCCATTCCGATCCGATACTTTGAAGTATCGGACGGTATCGCTCAACTCTAGTGCTAATATGACTATTATATCTCTGTCATGAGCGGAGTGCGAGCTAGGCGTCTTTTAATATTTCCTATACCTGTAACCAGCCTCTGGTTTTAAACAAAGGACCATCTTTTCACTTAGCTAATTAACATTCCTAGCTCACAGAAAATGGACGGTTTCAGGTTTCACAGGCTGTGCACATGAAGACACTGGTGTATGTGTGGGAAGAGAAGGGGGGGTTTGCAGCTACACGGCAGGCTGCAATGTCCTAATAAGCAAAGGAGAGACTTCTAGAAGTTTCTAGAAACATTCTTACAGTACAGTACAGCCCGTTTCTGGTACAGACCGACGCCAGCGAGTTTGGCCTCAGTGCTGTGCTCAGCCAGGTCAACTCGGGGAACCAGGAGCACCCTATGTTGTACCTGAGCCGGAAACTCTTGCCAAGGGAAGTGGCATACTCGACCATCGAGAAGGAGTGTCTGGCCATGGTGTGGGCACTGCAACATTTGCAGCCATACCTGTATGGGCGCACCTTCACGATGGTAACCGACCACAACCCTCTGAGCTGGTTGCACACAGTGTCCGGAACCAATGGAAGGTTGCTCCACTGGAGCCTTGCCCTTCAACAGTACGACTTTACTGTACAACACAAAAAGGGCAGTGAACACGGCAATGCTGATGGGTTGTCCCGTCGGGGCGAACTCGCTGAGGTGCGCATGGCCGATTACCGACAGGTAATGTCGCCGTAGCGCCCTCTTAAGGGGGAGGTGTAATGTACTGTAAAGATGTTTCTAGAAAGTTCTGGAAGTCTCCCCTTTTCTTATCAGGACATTGCAGCCTGCCGTGTAGCTGCAAACCCCCCCTTCTCTTCCCCCACACACACACACACCAGTGTCTTCATGTGCACAGCTCTGTGAAACCTGAAACCATCCATTTCCCGTGAGCTAGGAATGTTAATTAGCTAAGTGAAAGGATGTCCCTTTGTTCTAAAACCACGAGGTCTGAATCCAGTATATGGGAAGTATTAAAGAGACTGTACCGCAAAAACCATATGCAGCAGACATATAAAACCCACATTTCTGTGAAGGGCACGAGGCCAGCTTACTAATTCCTAATTTTCACAGTTATAATCTCTCCAGAACCTGAGATATGGAGTACTCCCAAACGGAGTGTCCTAAGTATAGCATGCTTGGTGTCTTCGGATTCTATTCGGTAAATCACAACCAATGATACCATATATGTGTTTGTGTGGGCTCCCCTCGCTAAGATATGATCCTCATAAGTTTTGTAGCCAAATCATAACTTGAAGAGAGAGAGGTGGGACCTCCCCAGAGCGCCCATTTCGTGAGGTCACAATACCCTAGTCTACAGGCATTCCCTACCTTATCCCAGTCAGTTGAGCTGGAGTTCTGATGCTGATCAGACCTCCCCCCATGTCTTGGGATGTTTGGCCGCCACCCAACCCCCTAGCCGCATGGGATGCCTAACACCAACTGACCACATGTGAGTGTACTTTCTTCTTTCATACACTTCGTTTTATATTTGTATTGTACATGTTTTATGTCTCAATTTTATAGCAACTTTTATCTATATAATTACTGCCCTCATTTTGGGTAATAAATGATATAATAATTCAGTCTGTCTTCATGCTCTAAGAAACGAACTATATGCCTTGTTTAGATAATCGCTACTAATTCAAGGGGTTTGCCGCGGACCCTCTTAATTAACTCTTTGATTAAGTAAACTGTGGATGGTGGCAGCGTGGTGTGTGATTGATTAGGCTAGTTGGCAGGACAGAAGGGTCTTATATTGCTAAAGGGGAGCTGCGGCCACAGCATTGATAATTCCCTTACTGCAGTAGCCTAATTGCCCGTGTGCAACAAGCAGCCCGTCCGGCGACTTATTATCCTAGGTGCAGTTCCCTGACTGACCTGAGGGTAACGGGGGCGCTGGAGAGCTGTGAGTTCCAAAGTGGAACTGAGAAAGTGGGATATACATAAATCCCCGCAGTTCTTGGAAGGTTGTTAGCAGTGGTGGGGTATCCAAAATAACCCCCCTGCGGTAAATTGTAAGAGCAAGGTTAGCTTGCTGCATTTTTTGTCACATGGTGCCAGTGGTGAGATAACTAAGATAAGCCCCCACTGTGCCTGTGATAGCCGTGTGCTGGCAGTGTGTTGTGTCCCTCCGTCCGCTGATACACCCGTGTCAGTGGTAGGATTGTGACATTTTGGTGACACAGAGTCCGCTGTCCATCACGTTTTGGTGGCAGCGGGACCCCCGTTCGTCACATATTGGTGGCAGCGGTGGGCTGTTCATCACACTACCCATGTTTGGAGTATACTACCCTAAGAAACCGGGCCAGATTAGAGTGGTGTTTGACTCTAGTGCTAAATTTGATTATGTCTCCCTGAATGATGTTCTACTCACAGGTCCAGTCCTCAAAAGCAAACTGCTGGGAGTACTTATGCGCTTCTATAAGGATTCCATTGCCTTCATCGCTGATATCCAGCAAATGTTCCATTGTTTCCTTGTGAGAGAGAGAGACAGGAACTTCCTAAGATTCTTCTGGTACAATGATCCTACTAATGAGGTCACAGAGTATCGCATGAGAGTGCGCATCTTTGGCAATAGTCCTCCTGCAGTCGCCATTTATGGACTCAAAAGGTCAGCTCAAGAAGGAGAAACAGAATACAGATCAGATGTCAGACAATTAATAGAAAAGGACCTTTATGTTGATGACTGTCTGAAAGCCATGCCTTCAAATGAGACTGCCATCAGTCTTCTCAGGAGAGCCCAAGAGATGCTTGCTTTCTTGAACCTCAGGCTTTCCAAAATAGCCTCAAACAGCCAAGAACTCATGAAAGCATTCCCTTCACAAGACTTGTGTACCGGTCTCAGAGACCTGGACCTGGGGTCAGTCCCCACACCAATACAACGCAGCCTCGGGCTTCTCTGGAATCTACAGTCAGACACTTTCGCCTTTCAGGTCAGCCAGGAAGAAAAGCCTTTCACACGCAGAGGTGTCCTGTCTACCACCAACAGCCTGTATGATCCCTTGGGTTTTGCAGCTCCTGTTACTATACAAGGCAAAGCCATACTAAGAGACTTAACTAAGGAGACATCTGGCTGGGATGCACCTCTGCCACCTGATAAGAGAGTCCAGTGGGAAGTATGGAAGAACTCTTCAGCAGCCCTTTCCAACCTGAATGTTCCAAGACCATACACCCCTGTGCCGTGTACAGAAATACAAAGCCAAAGACTGTATGTATTTGCTGATGCTTCTGTCAAAGCAATTGCTGCTGTTGCCTATCTCAAAACTGTGGACTACAAATGTCAGAGCCACATTGGATTTGTTATGGGGAAGGCTAAACTTGCTCCACAGCCAGAGCACACTATACCAAGGTTAGAGCTTTGTGCTGCAGTATTAGCCATCGAGTTAGCAGAGTTCATCGTATCCGAGATGGATATCGACCTGACACAAGCCAAGTTCTACTCAGACAGCAAAGTATTCCTGGGATACATCCACAATGAAACTAGACGATTCTACATTTATGTCAACAACAGAGTGCTACGAATTAGGAGATCAGTCATCCAAAACAGTGGCATTACATTCCCACGGACCAAAATCCTGCAGATCATGCAACTAGAGCAGTTGACGCAAGTCGACTAGGATGCACAACATGGCTCTCAGGACCAAAACTATTGTACACTGAGGAACGTTTTCCAGACACCTTTGAACTAGTGAGAGAGGACTCAGATGCTGGAATCCGCCCTCGGGTGTCTACACTTCATACAATGACTCCAGCTACTCTCCTTACCCAAAAAACAGGACTATCCAGTGCCCCTCCAGGAGGATTCAATGCTAAGGACCTCTACAACTGCCAATGGAGACAGGTACAAAGTCTTGCAAACACATTTTGGGACAGGTGGCGCAAACAGTATTTGTCTACCCTGCAGCCACAGACGAAGTGGCAATCTACCAGGCCTAATCTGAGGATTGGTGACCTCATCCTTGTGAAAGACTGTCAAGCCCATCGGAACCAGTGGCCACTTGGTCTAGTAACCACAATATTCCCGAGTAAGGATGACAATGTCCGCAAAGTCGAACTGAGGATGGCCAAAGGGAATGGACTTAAGACATTCTCCAGACCAGTAACTGGTCTGGAGATTTGTTGTCTTCGGAGAAAAAGAATAATGACATCCGTTTGCTGCCAGACGGGGAGTGTTCTGTCTCCAACATTTAATTCAGAATCCCTGATTATCTGCTTGTTAAATGTTTTCATTGTTTCTGGCTCCATCTGGTGACCACATTCATAACCGCAGGGTTATTGTGTGTTTCACTTTCATTTTCCCATTTCCCTCCGTTGCAATGCACCCTGGTAAGCTTTGCAAAGGAATATGGTTAGTCCAGCCCCCATTTTCCCTCCAGTTCTCCATTTTCCCTCAGCCTGCATCCTTGAAGCATCTCATTTCTCTTCTCCCCTTGTGACAGCATTGCTGGTATGTAATCATGCTTCCTGTGTCTAATTTCTGTCCCATATTAGCCAGCCTAGTTAGTTTTCCCCTGATCAGCTAGTAGTGCAGATGTTGATTTATAAATGTATACAGTATAGGTATTCCAATGTACCCCGTACTGACTGAGTGTATATATGTTTGTACTGTAGTTTCACCTAGCCAATATACCACCACGTTCAATAAAATACAGATTCAACCTACAGTCTCCTTATTGGACCCCAGTATAACGGTTTAGCTGCCTGTATAAGCTACATGAAGTCTGCTTCAATTAGTGAGGACAGAACACTGTTAGACTGCATCCTGCCGACTACACCAAGTGTAGAAATCATAGGAACGCGGGATGCAGTGAAGAGCAGGAGGCAGAGCAAGAGTTAAAGGGTTTATTACAGGGGATACTCCACGCAGGGAGAGAATGAGTTATGAGGGGAGTAAAACTGAGTATTGTATCAGGGTAAGAACAAATGTTTATGAAACAGGTAAACTTATCAGTCTGATGGTTTCAGGGCTGTGAAAGCTTGACATCCCATGGTGGCGCAACAAGTGAAGTGTGAAGTCTCTGGCCTGATCTTGAAGAAAGTTGAAGCACTGTCTCCTGACCGAAGTGGCGTATCCTGGCTCTCTAAGGCAAGGTCCTGCATTCCTGGGGTAACGTACGCGATGTGGAGTGTGACTCAGTTCAGTGGCAGGGATGAAACTACGCGGCTCTGTATGATTTGCCTGGTCAGACTTAGGCCGCGTGCTCGTGGAAATCAGCGGAAAGGTGCGGGACGGATTCTCAGTGACAGGGGTGAGCAGGCACACAGATACACATTGCTCACAGTCAGTGTGCGCATAGGCTGGGGATCTGCAACGTGGGCTTGGGCTATCGTGTCGCTCCACAGAGAGTGAATTAACCTTCTCCCGCCAAGTCTCCCACTTTCCCGTGCACCATCCATTTTATCCCTGACCCGCCCCCTACAGTTGAGTGCAAAGGTCTGTCTGGGTCAGAAAGCTTTCCCCCTGGCAATACTGGTGACAGCACCTATAGTTCCAGAACCGATGCGAGAGAGGGCCACCGGCCCGTTCCATCTTCCTACATCTCGTCTAGAGTTGATTTGTGGAATCACCAGCCATCAGAAAGTGTTTGCAACCATCAGGTGTGTTTTGCAGAGACAGTGTTGGTACGCAGTTCCAGGGCTGAGCCCTATTCCACAATTGTTCTAAGCCAGAATATGGCCAGAACCACTCAACTAAGTAAAGAGAAGCAACAATCCATAATTAGTTTTAGACATGAAGGTCTGTCAGTCTGAAAAATTGCTGAAACCTTGTAGGTATCCTCAACTGTAGTCATGAAAACCATCAATTATTAAGATGAAACTGGTTCTCATGAGGACTGCCCCCAGAAAGTAAGACCATGAATTTCCTCTCCTGCAGAGGATAAGTTCATCAGAGTTACCAGTGTCAGAAATCACAAATTGACAGAACCTCAGATATAAGCTTTCATAAATAATGCACTGACATCAAGTAGAAAACACATCTCAACATCAACAGTTCAGAGTAGTCATCGAGAATCAGGCCTTTATTGTTGAACTGCTGCAAAGACATGACTGAGGACCGCAAACAAGAAGTGACTTTTTTGGGCCAAACAATGCATTAGATGAGTGGAAATCTGTACTATTGTCTGATGAGGCAAAATTTGTGAGATACAGAAACAGTCAGCGGATGATTTTTACATGTAATGCCCAACAGGAAGCATGGAGAGGAAAGTGTAATATCGTGCAGGCACTTGGTTAATGACACTGCTGGTAATTTATTCCAAATTCAAGTCACCCGTTACCCAACATGGCCACCAAAGCATTGTGCAATGACATGCCATCACATAAGATTTTCATATATGATTTTCACTTTGCAGGACCACCATATGAATTGCAACAGGACAATGACTTAGAATAGCACCAGACCATGTAAGGGCAATGTGGCCAAGAAGGAGATGGATGGTGGCTGCTTCAAATCTCATGACCTACACAATCGCCCAACCTCAACCCAATTGACGTTTGGGATGAATAGGCTACAGAATGAAGAGAAAGCAGCCAACAAGTGCTCAGCACCTCTGGGGATTCCTTGAAGACTGATGGAAGCTAGTCCATGTGACGACCTTATAAAGATGTTTGAGAGTATGACAAAGGGGCTGTAAATTTGTCATCAGAATAAATGAGGGCTACTTCAAGGAATCTAAGGTTTTCGTTTTGTTTTAGATGTGTTTCTTTACTCCTTGCTTCCATATGTGTTCCTTTGTGGATTTGCTGCCTTCAGTCTGAATCTACAATGTGCACCTTCCAATAAAAACAAGGAAAACCATTGCATAAATAGGCGTGTCCCAACCTTTGACTGGTACTCTGTATACATGAAATGTATATATAATGTGTCTATAGACACAAATACCTAAACAAGGTACTCACCTACAATCTTGGTGGAAAACAAAGTACAAGACAGTAATGATATAAAGTGTATAGATAACCTGATCAAATGATAAAAATACGGTATATAGGAAGCGAACCAAAATAAAATGATAAGGTGAAATATAATGACATAAAAAGAAATATTAAGATTAAATAGATAGAAAAAGCCCAGTCCTGTATTCCCCATGGATATCGCTGTTAATCGGCCAATTCATGTGTCTGTATGCCCATCATGGACATTATTGTACCCAGAGGCTTTTTCTGCATGAGCAGTGAAGTTGTAAAAGAGGTTCTGAAATATGAAAGCGGATACATTATAATCACATCTATAAAAATCCTATAACATTCACATAACAGTGATTTTAAGGATATAAGACGGTGACTGGTGCCAGATGGATTGTGAATGTGCAGCACACATAGTGGATTTTAGAAGTGACATTTTGTATATGTGTACTGGCTGGTGGCCAAGTTCCTCAACATTGGAGGAGTTGTATATATAAGGAAATTTTCTGCTTCATGCTTTTGTAAATGATGTTTCCATAATTATAGACTTGCTAAGCCTGGTCATGTAATTCCTTTCTGTTTGAAGCTGTTGCATAGATATGTTCCCTAGTTGTACTCAAACTATACAGCACCTGATGGGGTACCGCAGGTTTTATTTTTGCACCAATAACATCTATATTTTACTCCACATTTTTCCTGACAACAAACTGGTGTTTGTAGAAAAATCTGCTGCATATACTTAGCATGTGCACATACTCTTACAGTTGAGCAAAAAGATTTAGAGGACCTTAGAACAGTGGCTACCTCTATAGTGCCCTATGGATCTCCTCCTACCAACGAGCATTCCTGGTGCCTCTTCTGGGTGCCCGGTATAATAGCATGACACCTACTAATTAGAAAAGGCACCGGGATGCTGGCAGGTCAGAGGAGGCATTTAGGTAGTTTTCTGGTTTGTAGCCGCTGGACCAGGACACTGAGAGGGCTTTTGCTTAACTCTAACCACCTTGGTTACTTTTTTGGTGCTTCATGATGGATCAATAATTTTACAATTTTCTCTTTTGGGCAGTACATTTTACAGTATAAGGCAGCTGCTTTTTAGTCCGTGCTCATAAACATCTTCATTTTCAAACTCACAAAATAAATCCAGAGCTGTTATCCTCCAGTTCGCGGCCGGAGCGTCCGTATTAGTCTGTTTCCGTGGGCGTCTGCACCACTGTATCACTCGGGGCGTCAGTGGTTTTGCTTTCTCTGGCTCTGACCCATGTTCAGCCTCACACAGACCTGACATACACAGAGCCTCCTGCTCTGCTGCTTGCAAACCAAAAACTGACTCACCCAAACCCGAACTGAAAGTTTAAACGGGAATTGTGGCCATGGGCCATTCCCAAGATCCGGAGTGGAGGGAGAGATCCATCCCACTACTAATCCTTCAGATCTCTCCAAAAATAAAAACCCATGTCATGTTTTCTTAAATCTGACTTGGTCAAATAGTTTGACCAAATCCACACTATTTTATTTTATGTTGTAACCACAACTGTGTCTGTAATCACAATGCTCTCCAGTGGGTTCAGTATGTTTCTATGCACATCCTGGGGGACACATAACGACCCTCGTATAGGATTCCTCTCAATGCCTCCCAACAACTAAACAAATATGTATCCAGTGATTTGGAGACACATATTTGAATAAGTATTACAGGTTCTCCCCCTGCACATATTTCAAGGTGTGTGTCCCTTTTTTGAACTGATGATTGGTAAACACCTCGAAACGTGTCTGCAAATGGCTTTTTATCCTAAGTCATGTGACAAGGCTCTTTGAAGAGTTGATGTTGACTTTTAGGATTGTCACTTCCAATAGGTGGCACTAGAGATTCTCTCTGTAGAAGCTATTTGCTTATTTCCCAAGGCAGCATTGACTGCTTATAATTCTCCATATGCCAATTTGGCACTCTCTTCAAGGAGAAGTTTTACCCATTAGACTCATGATGAAGAAGAACCTATAGTTCCATAAAACTTTGTCTCTGCCTCAATTGCTCTGGAATATGATGGCGGTATTTAAATAAGCAAAATATATTTAAAAAATACTATGGGGATATTAGACTCGCAGTCAGGCCATTACACTCACTGGGAAACCAGGAGCAAAAAATGCAACTGTAATATACCCATGTGAAACTGGCACTATTTCTAGGTTTCCAGATTCCTGTTGAATGAGGGGTCCTTATTGGAGAGACACTTAATGATCAGTTTATTTTTAAAATGTGCCTGTTATTTGGATGCAAATGTAACATAAATGAGGAATCCTATGCAGCACAAGATACTTGTTCTATCCACTTTTTGGTCTTCCAAGCATTGGCATACATAGAGATCATAAGGCCCTAAAGCAAACATTCTAACTGGGCCCCTCCAAAAAAAAGTGCCAGTGTGTGTATATGTATATGTGCCTCTAGTGTGTGTATATAGGTATATACATGTATATATATTTGGCGGGGTCATTCATCCCAACTTTTATAAACCAGGAGAAGGACATATATTGTGGCCCATACACAGTAATTATGAAACCAATGGAAATCCTTTAGTGTTCTCACCAGCGATACCCCTGCAATGACCTTTATACAGTATGATGCCCCAAAAATGCCCCCACCTATACACACACTGAGAATGGTATCCCCACAGTGAATCACCCCCCCAACACACAGTTTCATCCAACACATATAGCATAACTGGCACAGTATAACATCCCCCACAGCAGGATGCACGTAAAGTGTATCCCTATAGTATGATATTCCCATAGTCTACTTGACACACAAGCACGCAGTCACACATCATGGCCCCTACACAGTATGATGCCCCACAGTCTCCTAGTCAGTATGAGGGCCCTGACAGTCCCCTACGCAGTTTTAGGGCCTCCACAGCATCCTACTTGGATTGATGGTCCCCCACAGTTTCCAAGTCAATATGGGTCTCTCACAGCCCACCACAGTCACTCAATCAGTAAAATATCCCCATCTGCTTACTCCACAATTTGTATTATGGCTACCACCAGAAACCCATTCCAGTATAATTCCTCCTCAATGTTAAGGCCCTCATCAAACCCCCCCACTCATTATTATGACCTCTCTCAGTCCTCCACTCAGTATTACAACCCCCACCAGACCTCCCAATCAGTATTATGGCTTCCATCAGCCATCTACTCAGTATTATAAGGCCTTTTTCACATTTCCGTTTTTTGACGTCAGTGTAAATCCCCCTGAATGTGAAAAAACGGATCCATTTCCGGCACAAACAGTTGCCACCGGATCCGTTTTTTTGACGGATCCGCATTATCAGCTAGTGGTGGAAATTTTAAGGAACACAAGCCTGGAAAAAGGAGAGAGAGAGAGAGGTAAGTACTGAAGCTTCAGCACAGCAGGCGCGATATAATGACGTCATCACGCCCGTAGTGCATGGAGTCTCAGACTCGCCGGTGCACACTACATCTCTTAATCTGTACTGTGGATCACCATTCTGTTCAACTATATCTACATCCTGGGGGGAGAGGATGCCGGTGCAAGTAGTGCTCTCCCCCCCAACTCATGGGCCTCTGGTGACTGCGTGAGCTGGCTGTGAGTGGTACGCTCCTTCATCCAAATTGTTGTTATGCCTCCCCCAGCTGTTCTATACTGTTCTGTTCTGGTACGCTGAGCAGCAGGAGGTATTTGCTGTACTGGTTATGAAGTTTAAGTCTGATATATCAGAGCTAGAACAACTGCAATAGATGTAGCAGAGACGAAAAAGTGTTGACTGATGTAACAGAGGAGGAACAGTGTGAAGCCGTGTAGCAGTGCTGACTGATGTAGCAGAGCTGGAACAGCATTGATCAATGTAGCAGAGCTGGAAGAGCATTGAGTGATGTAGCAGACAAGTCTGAGTGTCATAGCTGGATCAGTAACATTAGTGGACACTCCAGCACCAAATAGTCCCCGATCTGACAGGGAGAGGTCACAGGAGCCTGTAGAATTGCTGCACAGGAACAGAGAGATTCTGCTGAAGGGGAAAGAAGACCCAGCACATGGCACAGGAGCCAAGAGGGGTAACAGGACGACTTCCAATTGTTGCCATATTTGCACTATAATTTTCAACTTTCCTAACTAGTTTTGAAAGGTACCAAGAAAGTGGGCATGACTTAGTGGGGAAGGGTGTAGTTGCTGTCTTTCCGACATACGAAGTTTAATAAGATGTCTATCTATACATGTACTCTTGTACACATAAAAAGTAGAGCACAAACCAGTGGGAAACATACGTTACAGTGGTTGTTTGTGAGGGAGCACATCTGTAACCCAGCTTTCCCACTGCACAAAATGCAAAAGTGGAAGAATGAATAGGAAAATTACTCTACTGATCTGCTATAAAAAAACAAGGCGGCAAAGGGAATAAAGGTGAGGAGGGAAGACGTTCGAGACAAGTCTGGGGGGAGAGAGTACATTAGTGTTGCAAAGCTAATCTGCTATGGAACGTGGACATAACAAGTGAATGCTGAAACAATCGTAGGCATGATGAAAGTCCAGCAGCTCTCCAGCTGTGCGCAGCACTGAGGCTCCTGTAACACTGTGTGAGGCTATTTTCACACAACTCTTTTTTCTGGAAAAGACGAACCGTCAAAATGAGCGTTTTTCTTTACGGACTGAATCTCTGTGTGAAAAAGTCACGGCATGCACTAGTTTCTATCACATGCCAGATGAGACTCGTCTACTCAAGGCTATGTGTATGAAAAACCCACACAGATAATCCGTATAGAATCAGTTTTTTAGATACATTGCGATCCTGTCACATATAAAACTGTAAATGGCCTTGTAAATTATTAATAGCTGGGGTGATATAAAAACATATTGTACACGGATGACAAGTGAGAAAAAAAAACATCCAAGTTTTCTGGATGAAACTTTGATGATTTTTTTATATACTTGTCTGAACGTAGACTTAGAAGTAGGAGTAGGATCAGGCTTAGAAGGACATTACCCCACTTGCAATATTCTGTCCTGCTTGTCTGTAACTATTGGCAGATTTGTCTCAACAACAGGCAGTTGACAGCAAGTTGCTCAGAAATAGTTACCGTGAGTTTAGAGTCATTTTTCACAACATTTTTAGTAATTAATGTATGTTTCACTTTTGATAGTGTCTATATTGGTGATCTAACAAAAAAAAGTTTGCTGAAACGACAACCATTTAAGGGACCTTTCTAAGAACTAGATTGTCCAAAGTCATCAACTTCTGTCACGGTTTTATACTGGAATCTTATATTCCAGTGTAGTTTTATGAAATCGATCTATTAAATAAGGACTCCTACTATTTTAGGAGCATTCTGTCTTTTTCTGACACTTACTGACATATAAGTATTACAGGTCCTCCTACAATTGTTAGTGCCACCTTCCTCACAGACTCCACAGTTCTCCTCTTCTCAAAATGTTACTCGAAGAAGCATGTCACAGACCTGTCCACTTAAAAAAACAGCTTTCCAGCTTCATTTAAGGTGTTTTTCTCAATTTGACGATGTTGATCTCCTCCCTCGACTGACATCTTGAGAACTAAAGCTCTGTCCAATAACACTTCTATATTAGTACCACAAAATCATGTCCTCAACATATCTCTTAAAGTAAAGTTAGAGTGGCAAGTCCATTCTATTGGAAGCAATGGGCTTTTGTGCAATGCACGGACACATGACAGTCTTCAAGATCAAGGGTCTCCTTTTTTGCTATGGTTGATAGAATGGGTCCTGAAGAGGCGCCTCACCTAATCTGTCCATATGCTACAAGAGATATCTCTGAACCAAATGTCCTCTTCAAATAAATCATTTCCCCGGTGTTCTGTTATTGTCATTTACTCTGGAATAAAAATTGAATTTCCAATATTCTAACGCCCCATGGGCGTCTGAGTCTCTGAGGCACATCTTGAAAGAGAAGGCAGCTGCTGGAAATAGCATTAGTGTATGGCCTTTCTCCCTTATCCCAGGATTGTCTCTGCCTATGAACTCATCACTCTTCTCCACGTACGTAGTACGAGTTATGTTTTGGCGATGAGACGTTTTGGCATCTGGCGCATTTCTGCAGGTTAGAATTTACTTCCCTTGTGTAGATTATTATCCTTTTTGGAAACATAAAACAAGTCTATTGGCTATAATACATATTAAACTTGTAAAAAGTTTTTTCAAAGTTTAAAGCCAGAGAATTCTGTATGAGTACATGAAGAAGGATGAGTCTCTAAATGTGTGCACGACGGATCGCACAAGAATAGGCATATGTATAACAGGCACTGGCAAATTCTCCAGACATATAGCTCCTGCAGGCACTGCCCTGAGATCTCTCCTCCTGGACTTAAAGGGGTTGTCCAGTGAAAATAAGTTATCACCGACCTAGAGGTTAGGAAAAAACTTACTGATTGGTGGGGATCCAACCACTTGACCCCTCAAGTTTCACTCCCATTAGAATGGAGCTGCAGTGCTCGACCTTAGTAGAGAAAAGGAACATAAACAATCCAGGACTAACAAGCACATCACAAAAATAAGAATATACCATAAATTATTAGAATAAATTTTATTATATAAAAAATTCCCTCAATTTTCAAATGTTTGTATATAGAAAAAACGAAGTGGATACAACCAAATTGAACATGAAAAACATTAAAAAAAGATATTAGCTTGTCATTGGCCTATAAGAAAATAAAAACAATAGCAAAACTATAATATTTAGCAAGTAGTAAATAGCTGCATACAAAGATTTACCAATTTAGCTTATCTCAGCTCAAGTTATCGCAGCGAGAACAGTCCAAAATTGGACATGTCTGATCGCCATCACCCCTGACCATCATTTGGTTGGCACCAACATACACTTTAGACCGTTGATGTCGGAGGGTTCGGATGGTATAAGCATAAAGTGTATGGCCAGCTTAATAGACAGTCAGTAACCAAATGCAAAGCAAGCAGATAAGGCAGACTACGTCTAAATAAAAGTACTGTAACCTTCAGGAAGCCTTAAAATAACACTAAAGTGCCATTACTGGTGCAATGCTAGTATAATGTAAGTGATGGTGATTGCAGACATAGTCTGTGACTTTGAAAGGCGGAAAGGACTTCAAGATGAAACTTTTTAGCTGGCACTGCAATAGTGATGGTGGGATTCTTAAAATGAGCTATGCAACAATTCCAGGAAAAGATGTCTCTAAACAGGAATAACAGGAACGCCTTATCGCAGGGCTATACACAGTCTCTGATATTTATCTGTTGCGTCACACTCGATAAATCTGCGCTGTCAGTGGAACAGCACATTTCGCCCTAACTGAAAGGCTGGAGCTATCTCCTCTACACAAGAGCGCTCAACTCATGTGTTTTTCATGGTGAGAGAGGAGAAAGCCACTGCCAGTTTATCTCCCAAACAGCAAATGGATCAGACATGGAGATTCCCACTGCCCGATTTTTCACCTGTTACCATCTGGTGGGGTAGAGTCGAGAGGCAGACATACACTTCAAATGACAATGACAATCCTTTCAAAATAAGTGGATTCGAACAGTTTTTATCTAGTGTGCATGGGGGCCTTTAATTATGTAATTGGTCCACCAAGTGTCAACTGGATAAGTTCATTTTTTATCGCCCATTTGACTTTGGTGTACCCAGGTCTCAACTCTCAGAGACTGCTACAAGACTCAATCCATCTTGTAGTCTAAGGGGTAACATCTCTCCTTTTGGAGAGTGACATGCCAGGGTAAGGAGACTTATAAGCCATGTAATGCTCCTCTGTGAAATTAAATATGTATATTGCCCTTTCAAAGAGGAAGAGGACTTGAACTCTAGCACCACCTATTGGAATTAGGAATCCTAAATGTTCATATTGAGATTTTTAAAAGACCCTTCTCTCATGACATTGAATAAATGCCAAGTCAGAATCTCTGTTTGCAGACACGAGTTTTGGGATGTTTGCCCTCCTTAGTGCAAAGCAAGGGATCTGATTACCCCTTAGACCCCAGTCAAAGACTTCTAATACAGCTAAATCAGACCTCTTGCTTTGAACTGAGGAAATGCAGACATCCCAAAACACGCAAATGCAATTATAGATTGTGTTTTAGATTTTATCCTAAGTCATAAGGCAAGGCTCATTAATGGCTCGATATTGACTTTTAGGATTGCTACTTCCAATAGGTGGCACTAGAGTTAAATTCCTCTTCCTCTCTGAAGAGGCAATTTGCATAGCGATCATGTAGAAATGACAGTGCATTATTTTCTGGCTGATGAACCAGAAAGTAATCTTCATCAATGGCAATTCTGTTTTCTTGCTTATTATTTTAGTGTAAGGACCCTTCTTCATACCCTAGTTCTGTATTTTTGGGGGACTGCTGTCTCTTCACGTTTTCAGATAAGGTTGTGGGTTCTCTGTTGGCAAACTTGTAAATGTACAAGGCTTCAATGTGTTTTGGTAAACAGTTTGAATTAGCCCTCAGATTTCCTAGGGTTTTTGTTTGAATATAGGTAGACATGTAATGGATTGTTGAACTACTTCATAGAAGGCTGATTCTCATTTCCATTGTCGTTTTACACGTCTCTCACAGATCTGTTGAATACGATGGCTCAGGTTCCCAATTGAAATAGCCGCACTTTTGAGTTTTGATCTTTCGATTTGCCTTGACAGAAGGGGGCTGAGATGTTGCCTTGACTTTTTTGTGGTATGCCTCCACCCTTGTCAGCATTGTCCATTCTTCATCTGCTCTTCAAGACGAAATTGTTATGTGATGATGGCAATTTCCATTTTTTCTGGACATCAGCAGAAAGGTTGAGTAACCCATGACAGAGTGCACTGTGCTATACTCCCATTCTAGTCCATCTACATAATCTGATCACCTAATTTTCTGTTTCCTGGTGCTTAACTGTAGTTGTGTATGGTTCAGATGCATCACAACAGCCTTTGGGATGGTAACGTGTAGTGTGTGACTGTCTGGTAGAGCCAACACAACCGTTCATTCACTCTTCATTGACTTCTTTTGAAGCAGACTATATGTGGAAAAATAATTCAGCCTGGAGACTATACTGTTTGATCCCATGTTGGTACTGCCACTGCATACCTGGCAAAATGGTCAATGATGACTACATTTAGCCTTTCAGAGATTCTTCCATTGTGATGTTGTCCATCAGCACAAAATCTAGCGCTTTCTCCAACTCTTGCCAAATTCTTTTGCTTCCTACAAACAGAATCTTAGCTGACCCGAAGTGTCCTTTCTTCTCATGCATGTAGATCTGATCTCAGTTCTCCTATTAGTGGAAACTATATATGTACTGTATAGAGTGGGGTGCAATTTTGAGGACATTGAGTGCTTCTAATCAACTTACCTAAAGCGCTCTTTTGTTTAGACTGCTGTTGCCGATCCTGGGCGATTACTTGGTGCAGCTGGGCAAAAGTGGATCTCAGTCCTATAAGAGTTGCTGGACAAAGTTCAGATGTAAGAGCACTTCTTTTATTTCTTTTGATTAGAAGTTTTCAGGCTCAGACCAAGTTCGCATACACTAAAAACACAATATCAAGAACATAGAACGTCATTGAAATTCCGTGATGCCTGAAAGACACAAATCTAACCCGTGTGAGAGGCCGCTGCCTTATCCTTGCAAAACACAAGCCGCGGAGACACCATCACATGTTTCTCAACGCAAGCAATGACTAGCCAGGTCTTTCCCCGGGAAGGAACAACCTCGGGAAGGGCGGGAAGGAAACCACCTATGCCAAAACATGGTATCCATCCACATACAGCTGTTTCAGAGTATTGCCCCTCATCAGTGTGGAGTAGGAAACTGGCCAGTAGGAGCAATGCCTAGTAGAAGACTGTGAAAAATGAGGATGAATGAACTCATGGAGATCAACATCCAACACTGCGGAGACACCATCACATGTTTCTCAACGCAGTGATTCTAGAGCAATGCCCCCATCCCTTATGGGAAATATGTAAAAACATGCAAAACACAAGCCGCGGAGACACCATCACATGTTTCTCAACGCAAGCAGTGACTAGCCAGGTCTTTCCCTGGGAAGGAACAACCACGGGAAGGGCAGTCTCCAATGAAGAAAACCACCTATGCCAAAACATGGTATCCATCCACAGACAGCTGTTTCAGGGTATTGCCCCTCATCAGTGTGAAGTAGGAAACTGGCCAGTAGGAGCCATGCCTAGTAGAAGACTGTGAAAATGAGGATGAATGAGCTCATGGAGATCAACATCCAACACTGCGGAGACACCATCACCGGGGAAAGACCTGGCTAGTCATTGCTTGCGTTGAGAAACATGTGATGGTGTCTCCGCGGTTTGTGTTTTGCATGTTTTTACATATTTCCCGTAAGGGATGGGGGCATTGCTCTAGAATCACTGTGTTGAGAAACATGTGATGTGTCTCCGCAGTGTTTGATGTTGATCTCCATGTGATCTCCTCCTGAGGTGTGGTATCCCACCATCCAGGTAAGGTGGAGACTCCTGACCAGACTCCAACACCTGCACCCCACACCACAAAGTAGTGTAGCAAAGCACCTTCTGCAGCTCCCTGCTTGGAGTATAGCAGAGCACCCATTGGTGGCTCCCTGCTTGGAACACGAAACGTGCTGGGAGGTGGGTGGAGTTAGATGACATTACAAGGAGCGGGAAGAGTTTAGGATGAGAGGTCAGTTGGTTAGAGAGTTGGAGAGAAGAAGATCCCTGGAGAGAGGGATAGATGGATGGAAGTGCTGCAGCAGATCCCAGTGACCTGGGTCTTCTGGCACGGGAAAGGAAGAGAGAGAGCAACATAGACTGAAAGCCTGATTCTCCATAGAAAGAAAGACTAGTACAGAACGTGAGGCGTAAAAGGGAACAGAGGACGTGGGTTAGAAGAGAACTCTTCCTAAAAGTTCCAAGCGCAAGGCCGGGGCCCGGTCCCCGAGGTTGTATGGATACTAATGGTCCTACAGCAGACACCGGAGGAATAGAAGTAGTGACCACTTTATTCCCACACAAGACTTGGGGGCACAACAGCAACTGGATAGTGAGCCGGGACTTAGTAGCAAGAAGTCCCCGAAGCAGGCTACAGCTGTCTGCCGTACAAGTAGAGTTCATAAGAACATCGGACAGGAGAAACTCCAGTGTAACTCAGTACTAGGAGTACTTCATTTAAAGGCGCTATAAGAGGAGACGTTCGGAAAGGTGTGGCGCCCCTGAGGCTTCAGTCGCCACAGAGGTACTGCAACTTCTCCTAAGGTGTGGTACCCCACCATCCAGGTAAGGTGGGAACTCCTAGCCACACTCCACACCTGCACCCCACACACAGGATGTTCAGCAGGGTCCCATCCATGCTTTATGCGGGGAGGTAGCAGAGCACCTTTCGTGGTCCCTGACTTCGTAACACGAGATGTGCTGGGAGGCGGGTGGAGTAAGATAATACAAAAGAGTGGGAAGAGTGAGGATTGGAAGTTACTTGGTTAGTGACGGGAGAAGGAGAAGGATGGATGTTTGAAGGACATGCTGCAGCAGGTCCCAGTGATCTGGGCTGCTGGTATGGGGAAGGCAGAGAAGGAGACTGACAAGACTGATAACCTAACCTTCCATAAGAAAGATAGAACAGTTCGGAACGAAGGAGACAGAAGGACGGTGGGAAGCAGGTTGAAAAAAGATAGATAACCCTTCCAGTCCAGAGAGCAAAGGCCAGGGACCGGTCCCCGAGGTTGATCGGAACTTTTATATCCAGCAACAGACACCGGTGGAGTAGTGAGCCGCTAACGCCTTACTCCCATCATAGACTTGGGACACAACAGCAACACGTTTAGAGAGCCCGGACTCTGGAGATAGAGATCCCTGATAAGGCTACAGCTGTCTGTCATACAAGTAAGGGTCTTAGGAACCCGAGACAAGAGGCACTCCAGGGAACCACGGTACTGGGGTACTTCACACTTAAAGGCGCATAGAGGAGACATTCAGGAAGGTACATGTTGGCGGAGTGTTGGTGGGGAGAATCCTATCTTGTCTGGAGGTTGGCTGGAGCCCTGACCCGGAGAACACGGCGCGGAGGCAGGCACATGTGTGAACAGCAGACTGTGAGTAAAGCTTTGGAACCGCACACTCTGGTGTCCTCCAGTTATTCCCACACCACAACATTTGGAGTACCAGCACCTACACCATATGTGCCTCTCCTCCAGAACTACATCTACACTGCCCTGGGACTACAGCTCCACCTGTGGGGAGTTACACCATCTTGGCTGCACACACCATCAGTCCCAGAGGATCTGCATGCAGCGTTGGCTTAATACCACCCTTGCCGAACACCACAAGTGGCGTCACGAACTATTCATATAAACCATCACATAAAATCCCCATTACTTGGGCCGCCAGGGCCACGGACCGGGTCACTGCTGCTGTGACACATCCCCCTGACACCGGCCCGGTACCGAGTACCCCACAGCCCTGGGAGGGCGACCCAAAGGCACATGTTGGCGGAGTGTTGGAAAGGAGTATTCCATCTGGCCTGGAGGTTGACTGAGTCCCTGACCCGGAGGACACGGCACGGAGGCAGGAACCTGTTGTACAACAGACTGTGAGTAAAGCTTTGGAACTACATGCCCTGGTGTCGTCCACTTATTCCTGTTCCAACCTGCCCAGCACTGCTACATCCCTTGCGCCTGACAATACACCATCTACGTGTCACTTCACCTACTCTTCCCTGGGACTACAGCCCTGCCTGTGGAGGGCTATAACCTCACTGCTGCACCACACCATCTGTCCCAGAGGATCTGTCTGCAGCGTCGGCTTACATCTTCATTGCCAAACACCACAGGTGGCGTCACGAATCACTTATAAACTTTCATCACCATAAGCACACTGAAACAACCTCTTTTACAATGGGCGCCAAGGGCCACGGGCCGGGTTACAGCTGCCGTGACATCTCTCATCGGGCCCGGTACCGAGTACCCCACAGCCCTGGGTGTGAGGGCGTCCCACATCCGCATGCGAATGCATGTCCCTGCGTACAACATGTTAAAGATATGTATGCATGAGGCATGCGGATCTATACGGATCATACGCTGCGCACAGATACGCTAATGTGAAACCAGCCTTAGTCCTTGTTCCTCAGTCCTGTAGAATCCAGGACTAGAGTTCCCTCATATCAGGAGGCCTGGCAGTGCCCTGTATTATGCACGTCCAAGTCCCAGGCAGTTCTGGAGTGAAACAGCAGCTTCCTGTGGCCTTACTGCTGCTGGCCCAACCCACAAGTTAACTGTTTCTGTCCCTGCCACTACTAGGTACATTACCGACATGACAGGCACAGCACATTCAGGCTATGTGCACACATAGCAGAAAATTTCAACTTAAAAACCGGACTCCCTTCCCAGAAACTGCGCGTTTTTTTCTGCACGTTTTTTGCGCAAAAAACACGCGCTTTTTATGCGTTTTTTTTCAGCGCGGTTCCAGACCAATAGAAACGTGAAAAAAATCAGCGAAATTAATGAGCATGCTGCGTTTTTTACCGCGAAGCGTTTTTTTCACGGTAAAAAACGCATCAATATGCACAAAAAGTGCAAAATGCATAGAAATGAATGGGAAGCTTATTTTTAGCATTTTTATAGCGGATTTATTGGCAAATCCGCTAAAAAAACACTGTGTCTGCACAGCCTCAAGGAAACATTATAACAACATACACTGCATTACATGGCATAACAAGCACATACATTACATTACACAATAGACAACACATGGTGTGCATAACTTATTATACATGAGGTGCACGGGGAGTCACATGGAGAGAGGAGAGGGCGCAACTGAGGGGACCTGCCACCTCCTTAGGCTAGTTTTACACTAGCGCTTTTGAGCGCAGCGACGGCCTGCGCACGGCCGCCGCTAAGCCCCGCCCCCTGCCAAGCCTCCGCCGGTAGCTCCGCCTACCAGCGCATGACGCTGTATGCGCCCTGCGTCCCCTATCTTTATCATTGGGGGCGCAGGCCGTGCGCAGTATGCGTTTGGCGGCGCATGCGCCTTTTTGACGGTGCGCTGAGCGCAACCAAACTGCAGCAGGTTGCGCTTGGCGCAGGTCGGCGCACCGTCAAAAGGATGCATGCGCCGCCAAACGCATACTGCGCACGGCCTGCGCCCCCAGTGATAAAGATAGGGGACGCAGGACGCATGCAGTGTCTTGCGCTGGTAGGCGGAGCTACCGGCGGAGGCGCGGCAGGGGGCAGGGCTTAGCGGCGGCCGTGCGCAGGCCGTCGCTGCGCTCAAAAGCGCTAGTGTGAAACTAGCCTTACACTGGCATTATGTACTTAGTGGGCAGCCATCTTGGCCAACTTTCCCATACTCAGCTGAACAAGCGCTTCTGTGTTCTCTATGAGAGAGCCATCACTAGACAATGTCTGACGGCGTCTTATCTCCAGGAGTAAAAAAGAAATCGTCAGTCCGAACTTGGATATCCTTAACTCCCTCAATGAACTCAATGGTCCGAACCCTTTACACTTTAGAGTGTCGATATCGGCCGGTTTGGCTGACATTATAGCAGACCTGGGCAAAGTGCGGCCCACGGGCCACATCCGGCCCTTTGGCTGTTTCAGTCCGGTCCACAGACCCCCCAGACAGCCGAGGGGCTGGAAAACTGCGGCCCACGGGCCGCACCGTGCCCGCCCGCTCGCTGTCTCCATAGGCGCTGCTGACTGCATTGGTGGAAGAGGGGCCTACGGCCACTTCCTTCACCAATCAGCGTGTGAAACAGCTGACGTGATGACGTCAGCTGTGTGCTGCGGTGCGGAGAGTCAGCGCACCGGAGACAGGGAGACAAGCAGAGAGCCAGGGAACGGGACCGAGGTGAGTATGTGGTGTTCATTTTTTTTCTTGTGTATGAGATGTTTGGGTGGGCATGGGGATGCTACGGGGGTATTGAGCTTTACAAGGGGAGGCTATGGGGATGTTGAGCTTTACAATGGGAAGCTATGGGGGTGTTGAGCTTTAAAAGGGGAGGCTATGGAGGTGTCATGCTGCTCAAGGGGAGGCCATGGGGGTGTGGTACTGCACAAGGGGAGGCTATGGGGGTGTTGTGCTGCATAAGAGGCGGCTATGGGGGTGTCATGCTGCAAAAAGGGAGGCTATGGGGGTGTTGAGCTTTACAAGGGGAGGTTATGGGTGTTAGGCGTCGGGTTCCTGCAGCTGCACAGCGGGAATCCAGAGCCTTGCATCCAGTCGTCTCCCATTCTCCACCGACCACTCAGGAGCCTGCACAGCAATCTCGGCATCCCAGACGCTCTGCTCAGACCAGCTCCGCAGGACTGGTTGTTGCTGCCACCTCTGGGTCAGCAATAGCAGCGCAGGCTGTCCTACAGCAAACCACTCCAGAGGCTAAGTCCTCTCGTCCCGCTACTGGGCATGCTCACGAGACAATCTCCCATTCGAGATCGGTAGTCACGTGCTCAGGTCCTCCTCCTGATCTGATTGGTCCATCTCAGAGATCTGGAAGGTCCCGGCAGCGCACGGCTATAAAAGGCCCGCATGGCCGTTCGGCCAAGCGCTGGTATAGACTCTTCTTGCTTGATGTGTGAATGGTGATGGATGTATGATTCTGGTGACTGACTTATTAAGATTCCCCTCCCTCTGATATTATGCATGTGGATAGGGAACCATAGAAAGAGTCAGCGCCAGTCAGTGGCAAACCTTAGGCCACTGTGCACACCGCACCTCTACACTAGCGTCCGGTGGTGTCACGTCTCTCACGGCACTATCCCATAGCAGCTGTGTCTGCCGCCGCGCTGCATTCAGCAGCACTTACCGGCGTACGCAGTAGCGATGCCGCATGCACGGTAGGTCTAGACGGACACCGTCCCCTGTCTTGGACCCTGTCCTGTGACCTGAAACCGTGCGTGCAATTTCCTGAGACCTCTGAGCCTAAGAGGCTCAGTGTTTATGTTACAGCGCCTCTGTGAGTTAACAGAGTCCGCTCTGGGCACATCGGGTGACGTTGAACCCGTGCGCATTATACCGCCATATAGTGCGTCTGCCATTGTCTAGCAGCGGTTTTAACACCTACTGCACGGTGGACCCCAGGTGGTGAACGCACTTTCTATTATTTAATATTTAGTGCGTTCTGCCATCCCTAACAATGGGGGTGTCATGCTGCTCAAGGGGATGCTATGGGGGTGTTGTGCTGCACAAGGGGAAGCTATGGGGGTGTTGTGCTGCACATGGGGAGGCTATGGGGCCTCGTGCGGCACATAGGGAGGCTGTGTGGAGCTTGTGCAGTATATGGGAAGGCTGTGTGGGGATCGTTCTGTATATAGGGAGGCTGTGTGGGGCTCATGCAGCATATATAGAGAAGCTGTGTGGGGCTCATGCAGTATATACATAGGGAGGCTGTGTGGGGCTCATGCAGCATATTTAGAGAGGATGCGTGGAGCTCATGCAGCGTATATAGGGAGGCTGTGTGGGGCTCATGCAACATATATAGGGAGGCTGTGTGTGGCTCATGCAGTGTATATAGGGAGGCTGTATGGGGCTCATGCATTCTATATAGGGAGGCTGTGGGGGGCTCATGCAGTCTTTATAAGGAGGCTGTGTGGGGCTCATGCATTGTATATAGGGAGGCTGTGTGGGGATCATGCAGTGTATATAGGGAGGCTGTGTGGGGCTTATGCAGTATATATAGGGAGACTGTGTGGAGCTCATGCTCTATATAGGGAGGCTGTAGGGCTCATGCAGTACATATAGGGTGGCTGTGTGGGGCTCATGCAGTATATAGGGAGGCTGTGTGGGGCTCATGCAGTATATTTATGGTGGCTATGTGGGGCACATGCAGTATATATAGGGAGGCTGTGTGAGGCTCAGCATACTTAATTCTGCTCAATATTAAGTGATACAATTAATAATATAACTATCAATAATATAAGTATAATATATTGATATTAATATTGAGTATAATTAGTTTTGGCATATTGGTTTGGCCCTCGACAACAGTCACGGTCTCTCATGTGGCCCCTCAGGAAAATTAATTGCCCACCCCTACTCTATAGTATATGAAAGGCTTTAGAGTAACCATTACCCACCAGCACCGTTCCTCCTTTACAAGCAGCCAACATAGCATCACTAGTCGCAGCCATCAGATGTGGCACTAAGTGCCGAGCCGTCATGCCAGTGCACCAGTCCTTGAGACCCTCTGCAGATGACAGTCTGCTGTCTAACGTAGCCTGTAGGAAACTGCTTTGCTATATTCTCAGAATGATAACTTTACTAAATGAAACTCTATAGTACTTGAAGGAATTGCTATCCTACCTAATTGGGGGAAATTTATCACACATCCTATCTTCCAGATATTTCTCATAAAAAAGTAGCAAATTCTGGTGCACTGCAGACTTAGTAATTTCACGCTTCTATCGCCTCTTTTAAAATGTGGATGGGAATGTGACCATGATGAGCCTGTTGCCAAATTTATGAATTGAGGAAAAAACTTTCCATTTCCACTCTACTATGGAGAATGTCATGAAGTGCAGAAAGTTATTTAATATTCCTGTGTCATGTGCCGTATTAGTCTCTTTATTTCTCTTTTCTATGTCTCCATTGAGCCTTTAATTTGTTCCTTGTTTCCAACCCTTATGAATAACTAACGATTCACACAGGACTACTCATACCTATTTAGTTTTAAAAATTGGATCGGGGTAATAGTTTCCAGGGGCGTAACGAGCACAGTTGCAGAGTGTGCAACCGGGCCAGCGCTGGAGTGGGGCCCGTGCTGGAGGGGGCCCGCCAACTCCAGCGCCTACTTGAGTTGGATGTGCTTTTGAGGATGCACATTCAGCTGATGTGTAGTGCAGCGCAGAGACAGTATGGCTCCCAACGCTGCAATACATGTGCCAATCAAGGCCGGCAGCTGACGGAGACAGGCCAGTCACTGGTGTCACATGGCAATGATGTCAGGGAACACAAGTAAAAAAAGAGAATATGTTCATTTACAATATGAAATGTTGAGAACTGAATTGAACTATTTTACATGAACAGCAGGGTAAAAATATTTGGCACATAACTATACTGGAAGGTAATCCATCAGCAGTATTGTCATGAGAAAATGTATGTATGTGTAAATCTGCATGGACCAAAAGGACCTAAATAAATTGATAAATAGTAGTAGATGTAATATATAGTCCAAAATGAGATAATAGCTCCTTTATTTTACTCTTAAAATGGCTGGAGATCACTATAAAAGGCTATCGGTCATTTTTGACTGAACAGTACAAATGTATAAAAAATTGTGAAGCAAAAAGTAAACAAAAAAAAAAGTACCTATAGTAAGAAACCCTCAAATGGGGAAAAGTCAATCAACCACAAGTTTCAGAACCGCATCTTGAATATTTTAAAAAATATTAAAGTTCAAAATCGGTCGTTTATGACTGAACATAACAGCAGTGTTAAAGTTACCTCAGCCTCCGTCTTTCTAGCTGAGCCCTGTATTTCTCCACTACCTTCAGGAGCCACCTTCCCCAATGAGGCCTGGTCCTTCCTTCTCCAGAAACGGGCTTCACAGGTGGCTTATTGCACTTCCCGTGCCCCAAGGACCACTTCCTTCCAGTCTAGGAGCTTGGACAAGATTTTTCTCTCTTCTCTGACCCTCAGCCCTCTCACAGCAATCCTGCTCTTACTCTGTCCTGTCACCGACTGACAACTCTGTAGAAAGATCCATTTACCTCAGACTAGCTCCACCCATCAACTGTCAGCTTGCTCTCTCTGATTGGATGCCCACAATCACTCCACTACCTAAGCTCCTCCCACTGTACCTACCTTCCACACTAACCCCCAACACCCTTTCCTAGTCAGTCTGGGATGAGGCTTTCCTTCCGCCGGGTACACCCAGAAAGCACTGACTAAGTAGTGTGTGTGCTGAGTGCAGGGTTAGGAGTCCTGAGTGATGATCCCTCCTTACTTGAGGGTGGCGAACCACACCTTTGGATGAGGTACAGTACCTCTGTGGCGACCGTACCCTCAGGGGTGCCATAGTACCCTTTCTCAACTTTCTATATTGTTGTTGGATCCATAATGGGCCTGAAAGCGTCTGTGTTTGCCTCCTGAAATGTATACGGAGATTCAGTATGTTTAATCTATACTATATATACCTTGTATCTAGTGATACTGTACCCTTTTGAAAATTTTTATATTATTGTCTAATCCATACTCAGCCTGTGACCATCTGTGTCTGACTCATGAAATATATATGGAGATTTACAATTATCCCTAGACTGTATAGAGCTGTCTGCTTCTGAAACAGTACCACATATCTGCTGGTATTTTGAGTCCATTTACACAAAAATTATTACGTATGGTGGAAGAGGCCGCGGATGTGGGTGTGGGGGGGCCAACTGGTACTGATGGTGGTGGTTCATCTGCTGGTAGTGCCAAAAGCACAATAGCAGCTAAGGCTGGAGGTGTTAAGCCTGCGTCATAATCTTGCACAAGAAGACCATTAAGGCTCCCTTTTCTGGGAGTAGGTAAACTGCTTTTAAAGCCGGAGCATCAGGAACTGGTTTTGCCTTACATTGCTGAAAAAGCCTCCAGCTCTATCGCCTCCTCTTCTGAAGTTTAAAAAAATGCAAGCACTGAGTCATCAGTGCAGGCTTCTGGTCAGGAACCACCCCTTTCCTTGTCTCCTTCACCCCAACTAAAAGTGAAGGATGCAGCACTCACACTTCAGATTACTCCATGGAGCTCTTTTTACAGGCCATGCCTGTGTTATCAAGTGAAATTCTGAATTCCCCAGTCCAACATGAATCGGAGATGGAGTGCACTGATGCACAGCCACTGCTAGAAGATTCTGCTGGTACATTCACCGACAGCACTACATTCCCCTTGCACTCTACAGAGCCAGAATGTGACACTGAAGATACTCAGGTGCCCCTTCCCGCATACTATACCACCTTACACGGTGACACAGAGGAAGGTGCAGATGAAAGTGCCGGTTCCCTGAGCAGGTGGGGGGTCCTACTCGTGGGCGACAGCAGTGGCACAGGGCCCCTCATAGTACGCAAAAGTGTCTCTGCCGGTGGGAGGGCTCACTCGCCTTCAGACATACCGTCATACTATGAGGGCCCCTGTGCCAGAGGCATCGTCCATGAGTGGGCCCCCCATGCTTGCTCAGGGCCACAGCACTTGCAATACTTACCTCTCCCTACTCCACTGCTGTGACGTCTTCTGCCTTTCCTGACAGTGACATTCAGGTTACAGAGCGCAATGACATCACGTCTGTATGCCCTCTACCGAAACAGTACAAGTGCAGAGAGCTTTAAAATGGCAATGCTGAGGAGTCCAGAGTAGAGCAGTGCCCAACGAGGAGAGGTATTTAATTTTTTTAAATGTTGGTAGCATTTTTTAGGGAGCAATATACACTGGAGAATGATATATGTGGCCCATCATACACTGGAGCATCATCCATTTGGCCCATCATATACTGGAGCATTCCAAATGGGGGACATCAGACACTGGAGCAGCATTTACGGGGCCCATTATACACTGGAGCATTAGAAATGGGGCCCATTATATATGAACTCTGTCAAGGGAGTTTCAGTCTTCCAATTAGAAATCGTCCAGACCTGAATAAGTAAGATGCTTCTTTATTGGACATGCCGGCATGGAGAGAGAATGACAGCCACACCAAGTGTGGGCCGTCCTCTGTCTAACTCAATACATATTCTTAAGAGTTTAAATAGCAAAGCCGAAAGGGTGTTGTAACACATTGCGTTTGCAGAATAGTAAATACAATTTGCTTAGCATTGGGCTATCCTTATCTCTGTTACCACAGAAGCAAAGGTATGACTGTTACTTTTTGTACGTTAGATAAGTTTTGCAACCTAAGCATTACACCCATGTATTACATCAGCTGAAAAGAGTGACTAGGGATAATAATGGCAGAATCATGTACGGTATATACTGTGTATATACACACACATACACATATGTATATAGATATATAGATACATACATATATATATATATATACACACATACACCCATGCACATAAAAGAAAGGACTTTATTACAATTATTATAACATTCCCTCATCTTGTAATAAAATCATCTATCTGTACACATTGGGGACAGATTTCTTTTTGTCAGATTTCACAGAAGATCTTCATATAATCTAGAGGGAGAGTAATATGTATATTTATCATTAAGTCCAAATTTTTCATTCTTTCGTTGGATTCCGAGGTCTCCATTCCTTGATACATAGGTTTTGTTATGGCAGAGTCAATCAGTCTTTGAACAAGTCCTCTAATGCATAGAATAGCACAGCATCCACAAACAATCAGCACTCCGGCCACGATGGTAAGAGATGTCAACGCAGAAATGAATAATCCGGACCATTTCCCAAACCATCCTTCAGTCCAAGAAGTGAATATGTCGTCATATCCAGAGTTCTCTACTAATTCATTAGACAGGGCAGTCAGTCCATCAAGAGCTTTGGAGATACTTCAATCAGGATCTGAATTAGGGATAAAGGGTGCAACAAAATCCTCCAAACATTTTATATACACCTCCCTTTTCTGCTAAGAACTTGTCTAATGCCATCCTATTCTACCGAGCCATGAGAGGAGATGGTCCTAATTGCTCAGCTGTCCCTTTAACTGCATCTCGGGTATAATTAACAATTCTCTGCTGGTTCTAGTATAAGTAGTTTATCCAATCTACATTCATTTTTATAATCACCCACCAAATTATGGATTCCCACCTGGCTGCTACCTGGTTCCTAGCCATGTACTCGTTGGTCACTCCCCTGGGAACTCCAATGTCATCTATGTAGATACTAGAATCGAAGGATCCTTGCGGAGTTTCACGCTTTTGTCTCTTCCACTACGTACCTTTGGCCATATCCCTGTTGACAACAGGTGGAACGGCATGATTGGCTGGACCACCGCACAATCCCCTCGGGAACCATGTGGTAGTCTGGCTCTTATGCTTTTATCACCGCATAACCACCATACATCCGCTCTCAGGGTAGTGTGGTCTGACCATATGGCTGAGTACTTGGCCCTGTGGGAGACAATGATCCGTTCTCTACAAGAGTCGCCTGGAGCTCTCCGAAGTCGTGCCCATGCCCTGGAAGACTAAAACAAGTATAGATACCAGGATTAGCAATCACCTGTGGTGGGAGATCCGGTTTCTCAAGTGGAGGATATAAAAATGATAACATTTTACATTTTCCTTCCCTTTCTGAGCAGACATAAGCTTTCTGCAATGTATTTAAGCCATTCTAGCCATTCATTCTTCTCCTCATAGGCTCTCTCTAGAGCTAGTTTATCTTCATAAGTTAGGTTAGACAATCCAACTATGAGCCCTATAGACTCTGTTATGGTTCTCTCTGGCATACCTTCCTTGGGTCTATGTATGCTACTATTCTGAACTTCTATGTAGAAATATCCTATTGGGTCTGTTCCTGACATATCAGCTCCTATAACCTTTGATCCCTCATCTTAGGGTTTTTGTTACAGTTCTCAGTAGCCGATTATAATTATTCTTATTTGTGTAAGGGGATCTCCTCTTTCCTAATGGAGAATCAGGCTTTAAATCTATGTAGCCATAAGGCTTATACCTATAGTCTCGGGCTACAATTGTCCACGCTGCTTTACTCCAGTCACACACATTCATCCCCTCTGCTATTAGAGCTCATAACACAAACATACTTATCAGACTCTGCTAGTTTCACAGCTTGTTCCCTGTCTCTGCATCATTTATACAACAGACAGAAATCCACTAACATGGCAGCCTCCTGCCCAATTTCAAAACTAAGATTCAAAGTCTCAAATCTGAAACCATTCTACCACCCTGGACTTTCCTCTCCTGCTGGGTCTATTACCCTCCAATCTCCCATCACTATGGTCACGAAGAATACACATGTGACTAACCCTGATGTACACATCCTAGATCTGACCGTCTTGTCCGGGTAGGGGGATGAATGGGAGACTTCACCAGTTTGAGACAAGCTTTCGCTTGTGGAAAACCTCCCTTTGTAGCTGGAGTTTGACAAGCAAGTCAGATCCTACTCTGTCCCTACCTGTCTGACAAGTTTACACAGTATGAGAGATGGGTCCAGGAGCTGCGCTCAGTAATCTTGACCACAGTAGGAGAAGTCTACAGGACTTGGTAAGGACCTTCCCACTTAAGATGGTGCTGGTGTCTCTTCTTTATCATCTTCACAAGGACCCAGTCTGCAGTTTTCACGATCTCAGGTTTTGTTAGTGGTTTTCCTGGAACAAAACTACGAGTAGAAACTTCTTTGTGAGTTAATATCTTAGCCATATATTCTGGTAATGTACAATCACCTTCCTCATCTATCCTTCTAAAGGATTTCAGCTGAGGTTCCAGAAAACGTCTCCCGTATATGACTTCAAAGGCTGTCAGCACTACCGATGTCCGTGTGACATACATATTTAGTACAACCAATAGGAGACAGTACAACCAATTTTTCCTGTTTCCTGCATGGTCTTTGTCAACCTATTTTTCAAGATCCCACTGTGTCTCCCAACCAGTCCGGCCGACTGAGGATGACGGGCACAGTGGTTTCCCAACTCAATTGACAATGTTTTAGGTAATAATGACATTACTTAGTTTACTATATATTTTCTGGAACCCCAAATCTGGGTATGACTTCCTTTAGAAGGACCTTCGGTACCATTAATGCATCAGGGTGGACAGCTTCAATCCACCTGCTGAAAGCATCCATAATAACAAGGCCGTACTTTTTCCCTCACACTTGTTCAATAAAATCCATACAAATGTGTTGGAATAAGTATTCAGGGTGAGGACATTGTCCTCTCTCTGGTCTCAGATTCCCTTAGGAATTATTATTGCACAAGTAATGCAGATTAAACAAAAATTTTAATAGTTAGTAAAGCCATACATCATAACTACGTAAGATATGACCTCTACCATCCCTCCTGTTGAGACATAGCTTATGCCATGGCTCAATACTGTGACATATCTCAGGAGGTCACTGGGCAGTCTATACATATAGGGCATCTTTAAAGATAACCCCTTTTGTTACCAATTTTTTTTTTTTTCTTTTTTTAAAATGCCAATAGCATGTCATCCACATATAAGAGCATCTGGCTGCCTTCTGGTGACTCACATTGAGCTAGGTTAGCTGATTTTACCTGGAAACAATAGTAGGTGATTCACCGTACCCTTGTGGGATTCTGGTGAAGGTATACCTGCTCCCCTTATATGTGAATACAAACCAAACCTGGCTATCTGGATGTACCAGGATGCTGAAGAAGACATTACTGAGATAACTGTAAAGACCTTATGTTCCGGCCTCCAGTCATTCAGCAGAGTATGGGGGTCTGGCACTGTGGGGGCTCTTGTTATCACCGCCTTGTTTACAGATGGGGGCGCCCTCCCTACTGGAAACAAGGTTGTGTTACTAGGTGAGCTGGACAGGGCATAATCACCCCTTTTATCAATCCCACATCTGCAGGTCATGAGGACCACAAAGATTCTGGGTATGTGGTAAATTCTTACTCTAATTCTAGGAAAGGATCAGCATTTCTCACTCGTTTCCCTGCCTCGCTGCAGGTGGACACTGGGTTTAGAAATGGTGTTCCACTTTAGTACTTGTGACCATACCTGCAGTCTGGCATTGTAAAATGAGCCATCACCCAAATCCTCCCATTGTTACTTTCCTTACACTCCAACAAAATCACCAAGGAATTTCCATGATCTACCTTTACATCTGGAGAGGGAAACATGTGGCACGGTGCCTCTAAAAAGCAAAAAACAACAATTTAATTTGTTCTGACAGTTTACACCTGACGGCACAGTTCCCTTTATAATTCCAGTATATGGTGTGCAAAGAACAATCTAGAGCATGAAAATTCTCATATTTTACATCAGGACCCCTGAAATACCTGTAGTACATGGTGCAGTGTAGTCCTTCAGGTGTGTGAACATCTACATTTGTATACCTTTATCTATTGCTTCCTTGATGAAGGACTCAGTAATAAAGGATGGTCCTGCAGTTATTAGATCTAGACTGTAATAATATCTAGATTCTCCATACCTCTGGAGCACCATTGTCTCAGCCATGGATTTCACCTATAGTCCGGCAGCAGTAGGAATTATTCCCAGGCTCAGGGCTTGCATCATATCCCTCCCACACAGCTGATAATATAATTTGTGTAATTGCACTTTTACCTGTGCCGAGGGCCCGGTGTCTCCACAGGCGTAGACAATGGTTCTGTGTGTCTTACCACTTGCTCCTTTTACCATTATGCAGGCAGCAGACAGTCCAATAGTCGGTATCTCTTCTGGATGGACTAAGGTTCTAGTGGCTCCTGAATCAACAAGAAAAGTGACCTCATGGCTTCCCACAAGGACGGTTACTTCTGGAAATACAGTGTTCTGTATATACATTTCTATTTCATCTAAGTTAAATATTACTTCAGGAATCTTACTTTTTTCCTCTGGCAAAAAGGGATCTGATATTTGTGATGTGATGTTGTTTTTATCAGTTGCATTTAGTCATTGGTTTTGTGTATTTGGGGCGTATTGTCTATCTGGGCATTGTCGGATAAGGTTTCCAGTTTTCCCACAATGCCAACAAGATAGTCTGTCTCCTGCTCTCTTACCTCTCCCCCTTCCTCTTCCTCTACCCCTGTGTCCTTGTCCTTTATTTGGATCTTTTTGGGCAAAGAAGATCTCACACCTATCATCAACTAAAACTACCTGACCCTTTTTAGCTTCTTTCTTGTCTTTGAAGTACCGTTCTGCATGCCTGGCGTAATCTAAAACTTCAGTAAGTCGGGCTGTCCTGTGTGTAACCATGTGTTTGGTAATATACCCACTTATTTGGGACTGACAACCCTTTAAGAAGGCGTTTTTTAATTGCTGTTCATAGGGGGTATCATTCATCATATTAGCAGGTGGGACAATGCCACTATGGATGTCAAATACCTCTTTAATTCTGTGATAATATCTATCGACATCCTCATCATCCTGCTGTATAGTCCTATTAATTTCTGTCCAATTTGCTGTACCTGTGTAACTTGTCCTTACTCTAACCATTAAGTTCCCCATGTTCACAGCTTATCTTACAATCTCAAAAACTGTTAGTTTAGATTTTATAGTACCTTCTATTGGTTATTCAAGATGAAAGGGACATCTGAATGTTCTATTTTCAAAGACACACAATTTTACACTCTATATGGTGCAAAAGTTAGGCTTATCAATCTATAAGCAAAAAGAACACATTGCACATTTAATCTGAAGACTGTTCTCTCTGGGTACCTGATGAAAAAGGACTATATCCAGTTTCATTCAAAAGACACCTCCTTTGTACAACCTTAACAACTTTCCAGCCTTCAGATGTAATGGGCAATAAAAATTCTGTCTTACAATGAGGACAAGATCATAAAATATATATCTATGGGATAAAGTCCCATAATGATGTTACATAAAATTCTTAAACACAAAAAGACAAACAAGATGAGGACTATACACAATATAAACCCTGGAGCACAATGGATTTCTACCCACTTTTAAGAAGTTTGACAAATATCAGTGAAATTCATATGTCAGCAAGAAGATAAAACACTAATAGCAACAATTCAATTACTGCTACTTATATCCAGGATCTAAATAATCCTCGCTGATTACACTATGTCCTAGATATTTACCAGCTTCTATCTCTATATCTTGCCACCTCCGTCCAATGAAGACCTGTAAGGACGAGTATGACAACACAGTGTGGCAAACGTGAATGGTCCCCAAGGAATGGGGTCACGATGATAAATGTGGTCACTGATCTGAACGAGATAAATATGATCACAGGGACTTCTGACCAGTGTAACAGTGCAAGCACACAACGTACAACAATCTTCACAGTTAGGGATTGGACAGACACACGTACACAGAGACATAAGACAAAAGATTAAAGTTCCCTAGTACTCCTATTCCTGAAGTTCTGAGATAAAGTCCAATGACACCGCCTCTTTATATACAGAGACGTTCCCGTTCTTAATATCATGTATTCAGAGCACCACAGGCGCGGACTCTCCTCAGTGAAACGAGGAGGGTTCAGTCACTCTGTGTTATTAAAAGAAAAACATATGACAAAACAACATAGAATATTCTCTATGGGGATCAGGTGACATGTACCTAGGTGATTTATACCACTATAATAACCTATGATTTGTCTCCAGTCCACAGATGACTGTTGACCACGCCTACTGGACTCCCTAATACAGTCAGGATTTAATTTCAATCCTCATACATTCACTCAAGATAACATTCAAGGAGTCTCATGTGTAACATAAAACATATATTTATGGCATTTTAGTTCTATGTAATTTTAAAAGACAGACAAACAGGACACTTAACAGAAAACAACATTCAACAAAGTACAGAAGACAAAACAGAATACCGGCAAAAATTCATCTTATACTAGGTTCTATTTTAGGTTAATCCAGCGGAATCCTTAATCCGACGAGAATCTCCCTCGATTCTCCCATCTAGATCAATTTAACGTGCATACGGAGTTTTTTATTCCACAGTAGCCTTCTCACACTGGCTTTGTACCCAATCTACAGAATATCGTACAAGAACTAACAAACCCCATACACTATGGAGCTTAGCAACTTACAGGAGTTATTATAACCCCAATTGCATGTAAACAACTTCCAACTTACAAGAGCCTCTCACAAACCCCAATTGGAAAAGTCTACAATCACAGTTCCCATTCAATTCCTAGAATAACATTCATACTGGATTAACAAGGTTACCGAATATAATGAAAATTATTAAATGTTCTTACCTGTATTCAGATACAGACGATTCCCAGAGATCCTTAAACTATACGAAATCCGTCACTTTCCCTCAGTCCGGGATATCTGATAATGCCCCTGGTGACGCCTAATGTCAAGGTGGAGGACTTACTTAAGGAGTTCCAGACTCCCCCGTGCACGGTTTACAGTACTCACCGGTGAGGGAACGGTGTTGGATTCCCGGCCAACGCACCAAAATGTCAAGGGAGTTTCAGTCTTCCAATTAGAAATCGTCCAGACCTGAATAAGTAAGATGCTTCTTTATTGGACATGCCGGCATGGAGAGAGAATGACAGCCACACCAAGTGTGGGCCGTCCTCTGTCTAACTCAATACATATTCTTAAGAGTTTAAATAGCAAAGCCGAAAGGGTGTTGTAACACATTGCGTTTGCAGAATAGTAAATACAATTTGCTTAGCATTGGGCTATCCTTATCTCTGTTACCACAGAAGCAAAGGTATGACTGTTACTTTTTGTACGTTAGATAAGTTTTGCAACCTAAGCATTACACCCATGTATTACATCAGCTGAAAAGAGTGACTAGGGATAATAATGGCAGAATCATGTACGGTATATACTGTGTATATACACACACATACACATATGTATATAGATATATAGATACATACATATATATATATACATATACACATGCACATAAAAGAAAGGACTTTATTACAATTATTATAACAAACTCTATGGAGCATTATTTAGGCCCATAAGACAGTGGAGCATCATCCATGGGATCCAACATATACTGTAGCATTATGTGGAGCTCATCATATACTGTATGGAACATTATATGGGACCAATGATTCTGTATGGAGAAATATATGGGCCTCATTATTCTGTATGGCGCACTAGGTGGTGGCCATAATACTGTATGGAGTAATTTACTGTCTGGTTTTTGAGCTATTGTAGAATTTAAAATAGATATCAGTCATGTTATGTAAGCAGTGAAGTATTTTTCATTGTACCATGCCTATATTTATGTGCCGTATCGGAGCATTATGAATTGTGGTATGTGTTAAAAGGGCGCACTGACACTATTTGGCCCAGAGCACACGAAAACCTGCCGCCAGCCCTACCCCCCCACAACTTCAGCCAAATAACCCCCAGTTTTTAATGCGTAACTATTATAAAGTAAATTAAGGTTGACAAGCTTAAGTAATAAGAATTGATGTTGTTGGCATTGAAATGAGCACTGTAGGTGTGTTTACTGTCCTCCATTCCCTGCCGACTTTGCTTCCCCATTGACTTGCATTGGGTTTCGTGTTTCAGTCGGATCCCGACTTTTCCCTATAGATGGCCGATTTCGTTTGACCCGACTTTTAAGAAAGTCAGGTTTCATGAAACCCGACTAGACCCGAAAAAAGGAAAAGTCACTCATCTCTACTAAAGACCACTGGTGGCTACAACAGACCCTGTTCCTTCCAATAAGGAACTAGAATACAAAGGCAAAGGTGCAAGTATCATTCACAGATATTGCATTTAATGTGGTGTCTCATGCACCGATTAATCAGTTATAAGACACGATATTTTGCCTCAAACTGTCGCTCCTGATTTATGAAGAGTCGTCCTTCTGTAGATCGTAGAGGAAAAAACCCCAGTGGGGAAAAACTCGATGAAACATGCTGGAAGGACTACCCTTCATGTGGGCACAGGTCTTTGGTATATTTAGGACTTTCAGTATTTTTGCTGCTCTTCCATAAATATGTCCCGAATGAAGTGACCAGCGATGATGATTACTTGATGATGATGACTGACGATCCAGATGACGACACCGTTATTATCGATGGTGAAGAGGATGATGTGGTGGATGAAAATAAATGCTGTGAGTGAAGAAAAAAGGAAAAGTTAAAAACACATCAGTGAAAAAAGCACTATGCCTAAAAGTGTCTTCTTAAGGAAGTTGTCAAGGCTGACATGGAAAGTCTGCAATCCCTTTATGGCTCAATAGAAGAGAATTGAATGAGCCCAGATGAGTTTTATCGACACATTACAGCAAGTTTACAAATGGCATACGTCTGGTAACGTGGCCATGCATAGATGAGGTTCTCTCAGTTCTCTTCTACTGAGACAAAGTGGGATTGCACATACACAAGAGATAGCTGTCAGACAAATGATTGTCAGCCGACTGACAATCTTTGAGATTCTAGGAAGAGTGGGTGCCATTATCTAGGGTTAGAACACTCACGTTATCTATTGGGGCTCCTTGGACAGAAGATCTGGAGGAGTCAGGTGTTGTGCCCTGCAGGTTCTCTGGCTGGAGATCTTTCCACCTGCTTCCAACACTGCTGAAGTCGATGAAATGCTGCTGATCCTCCGGTGTTATTGGAGGCCCTCGCGGGTTTCTTGCATTCAGCATGGCCACGACGGGAATGATGTCATCCTGCTCTGGTGTCTGTGACAAGAAAGTTTGAAGTCAGAGTTCAGTAATGTCCAGAGTAAAATTACAACTTCCCGCAAGAAGCCTGGAGGACCCGTCCCAAAACTTACACCTAGATTATATGATGCAAATGTGCAATGCTATGGGCGTACCCCAACCATAGAGGCAGCATGGGCAGCTGCTATAGGGCGTCCTGCATGAGTACGGAGGTAGGGCTGTCACCAACACATGAATGGGACATGACTCTAGTCCATGCAATTATTGCTCTCAGTCATCTCCCAAAAATCCCCCAGGGTGTTAGGTACCTACCAGCTCCATGAGAATTGGTGGAGAGCGTTCTCCAGATTCTAACGCCCCCCAGTCAGTTTTCTGGAACATCGAATGTGTCCTCAGTTGTTCCTTCACAAATAACCGTCGCATGTCAGCAGACTTACAGAGAAGCTGAGGAATAAATACAGAAAGAAAAAGTCCATCATTCCGAGTGACTGACATTCATCCATCATGTCTCCTAGACCTAACCCTAATCCTAGACAGAACCCTCATCGTAGATCTAACCCTAATCCTATACAGAACCCTAGCCCTAACCCCTGCCAACCCTATTCTTAGCTTTAATCCTAGGACTGTAACTAATCCTAGTCCTGATACTAAGGAACCGTAGTCCTAGCCTAATCCAATATATATGACCACTCACGTTGTTTATCAGGTCCTTTATGTCGGTATTGAGGTCTTGTGGATAGATGGGGTCATCATACAAAATGGACATTTTTAGTGTCATTCTGTCATTCCCTTTGTAGAACGGATATTTTCCACTTGACATTTCGTACACGATGACTCCAAGCGAAAACCAATCTACTGCTCCGTCATACTTTTCTAAAAGGAAAACCTGTGAGTACACAGAGGAGGAAGAGATGGAAACAGTCACTGAGTTGGGAGTGTTCTCTGTCTATGGCTCTGGTCACAGGAACTTTTAATTATGGAATCTTTAGAATGAGTCGTGTCTCTGCAAACACCAATCAGTGTTGGGACGTTGCTTAGCAAAATGCCACACAAGCAGCAGGGGAGTACAACAGATCTCTGTACACTACACTATGGCGGTCCGAAGGGGGCAAGACTCACATCAGAAGTGGGTGCAGTGTAGTGGAGGAGAGTGGGGATCTGTTGTAGCCTGTAGGGATCCACCAGTGTATGGGAGGCATCTGTGTGGCATGTATCCTGTATGTAGGAGGTAAGTGTGTGCTATCTGTCCAGCATGCAGGAGGTTAGTGTGCGCTACATGTCCAGCATACAGGAGTTAAGTTTGTGCTATGGGTCCAGCATTCAGTGGGTAAGTGTTTGTTATGTATGCGGATGCAGGAGGTAAGTGTCTGCTAAGTGTCATGCATGCTGGAGGTAACTGTAAATTAAGTGTACAGCATGTAGGATGTGTGTGCTATGTGTCCAGCAGACTGATTGTAAGTGTGTGCTATGTGTCCAGCATACATGAGGTGTTTGCTATGTTTCCAGCATGCAGGAGGTAAATGTGCGCTATGTGTTCAGCATGCAGGAGGTAAGTGTGCGTTATGTGTCCAGCATGTAGGAGGTAAATATACGCTATGTGTCCAGCATGTAGGAGGTAAATATACGCTTTGTGTCCAGCATGCAGGAGGTAAATGTACGTTATGTGCCCAGCATGTAGGAGGTAAATGTGCACTATGTGCCCAGCATGTAGGAGGTAAATGTGCACTATGTGTCCAGCATGCAGGTGGTAAATGTGTGGTGTGTATCCAGTATTCAGTAGGAAAATATTTGTAAATGTGCGCTATGTGTCCAGCATGTAGGAGGTAAATGTGCGCTATGTGTCCAGCATGCAGGAGGTAAATGTGCGCTATGTTTCCAGCATGCAGGAGGTAAGTGTGTGTGATGGAGATAAATGTATGCTATGTGTCCAGCATGTAGGAGGTAAGTGTGCGCTATGTGTCCAGCATGCAGGAGGTAAATGTGTGGTGTATATCCAGCATTCAGTAGGAAAATATTTGTAAATGTGCGCTATTTGTCCAGCATGTAGGAGGTAAGTGTGCGCTATGTGTCCAGCATGCAGGAAGTAAATGTACGCTATGTGTTCAGCATGTAGGAGGTAAATATACGCTATGTGTCCAGCATGCAGGAGGTAAATGTGCGTTATGTGCCCAGCATGTAGGAGGTAAATGTGCACTATGTGCCCAGCATGTAGGAGGTAAATGTGCACTATGTGTCCAGCATGCAGGTGGTAAATGTGTGGTGTGTATCCAGTATTCAGTAGGAAAATATTTGTAAATGTGCGCTATGTGTCCAGCATGTAGGAGGTAAATGTGCGCTATGTGTCCAGCATGCAGGAGGTAAATGTGCGCTATGTGTCCAGCATGCAGGAGGTAAGTGTGTGTGATGGAGATAAATGTATGCTATGTGTCCAACATGCTGGAGGTAACTGTGTGATAAGTGTACAGCATGTAGGATGTGTGTGCTATGTGTCCAGCATACATGAGGTGTTTGCTATGTTTCCAGCATGCAGGAGGTAAATGTGTGCTATGTGTCCAGCATGTGGGAGGTAAGTGTGTGCTATGTGTCCAGAATGCAGGAGGTAAATGTGTGCTATATGTCCAGCATGATGGAGATAAATGTATGCTATGTGTCCAGCATGTAGGATGTAAGTGTGCGCTATGTGTCCAGCATGCAGGAGGTAAGTGGGTGCTATGTGTCCAGCATGCAGGAGGTAAATGTGCGTTATCTGTCCAGTATGTAGGAGGTAAGTGTGCGTTATATGCCCAGCATGTAGGAGGTAAGTGTGTGCTATGTGTCGAGCATGCAGCATATAAATGTACGCTATGTGTCCAGTATGTAGGAGGTAACTGTGCGTTATGTGCCAAGCATGTAGGAGGTAAGTGTGTGCTATGTGTCCATCATGCAAGTGTGTGCTATGTGCCCAGCATGTAGGAGGTAAGTGTGTGCTATGTGTACAGCATGTAGGAGGTAAGTGTGTGCTATGTGTCCAGCATGTAGAAGGTAAGTGTGTGCTATGTGTGCAGCATGTAGGAGCTAAGTGTGTGCTATATGACCACCATGTAGGAGGCAACTGTGTGCTATGTGTCCAGCATGTAGGAGCTAAGTGTGTGCTATGTGTCCAGCATGTAGGAGCTAAGTGTGTGCTATGTGTCCAGCATGTAGGAGCTAAGTGTGTGCTATGTGTCCAGCATGTAGGAGGTAAGTGTGTGCTATGTGTCCAGCATGTAGGAGGTAAGTGTGTGCTATGTGTCCAGCATGTAGGATGTAAGTGTGCGCTATGTGTCCAGCATGCAGGAGGTAAGTGGGTGCTATGTGTCCAGCATGCAGGAGGTAAATGTGCGTTATCTGTCCAGTATGTAGGAGGTAAGTGTGCGTTATATGCCCAGCATGTAGGAGGTAAGTGTGTGCTATGTGTCGAGCATGCAGCATATAAATGTACGCTATGTGTCCAGTATGTAGGAGGTAACTGTGCGTTATGTGCCAAGCATGTAGGAGGTAAGTGTGTGCTATGTGTCCATCATGCAAGTGTGTGCTATGTGCCCAGCATGTAGGAGGTAAGTGTGTGCTATGTGTACAGCATGTAGGAGGTAAGTGTGTGCTATGTGTCCAGCATGTAGAAGGTAAGTGTGTGCTATGTGTGCAGCATGTAGGAGCTAAGTGTGTGCTATATGACCACCATGTAGGAGGCAACTGTGTGCTATGTGTCCAGCATGTAGGAGCTAAGTGTGTGCTATGTGTCCAGCATGTAGGAGCTAAGTGTGTGCTATGTGTCCAGCATGTAGGAGCTAAGTGTGTGCTATGTGTCCAGCATGTAGGAGGTAAGTGTGTGCTATGTGTCCAGCATGTAGGAGGTAAGTGTGTGCTATGTGTCCAGCATGTAGGATGTAAGTGTGCGCTATGTGTCCAGCATGCAGGAGGTAAGTGGGTGCTATGTGTCCAGCATGCAGGAGGTAAATGTGCGTTATCTGTCCAGTATGTAGGAGGTAAGTGTGCGTTATATGCCCAGCATGTAGGAGGTAAGTGTGTGCTATGTGTCGAGCATGCAGCATATAAATGTACGCTATGTGTCCAGTATGTAGGAGGTAACTGTGCGTTATGTGCCAAGCATGTAGGAGGTAAGTGTGTGCTATGTGTCCATCATGCAAGTGTGTGCTATGTGTACAGCATGTAGGAGGTAAGTGTGTGCTGTGTGTCCAGCATGTAGAAGGTAAGTGTGTGCTATGTGTGCAGCATGTAGGAGGTAAGTGTTTGCTATATGACCACCATGTAGGAGGCAACTGTGTGCTATGTGTCCAGCATGTAGGAGCTAAGTGTGTGCTATGTGTCCAGCATGTAGGAGCTAAGTGTGTGCTATGTGTCCAGCATGTAGGAGCTAAGTGTGTGCTATGTGTCCAGCATGTAGGAGCTAAGTGTGTGCTATGTGTCCAGCATGTAGGAGGTAAGTGTGTGCTATGTGTCCAGCATGTAGGAGGTAAGTGTGTGCTATGTGTCCAGCATGTAGGAGCTAAGTGTGTGCTATGTGTCCAGCATGTAGGAGGTAAGTGTGTGCTATGTGTCCAGTATGTAGGAGGTAAGTGTGTGCTATGTGTCCAGCATGTAGGAGGTAAGTGTGTGCTATGTGTCCAGTAGGCAGCAGGTAAGTGTGTGCTATGTGTCCAGCATGTAGGAGGTAAGTGTGTGCTATGTGTCCAGCATGTAGGAGGTAAGTGTGTGCTATGTGACCAGTATGTAGGAAGTAAATGTGCGCTATGTGTCCAGCATGCATCAGGTAAGTGTGTGCTTTGTGTCCAGTATGTAGGAGGTAAGTGTGTGCTATGTGTCCAGCATGTAGGAGGTAAGTATGTGCTATGTGTCCAGCATGTAGGAGGTAAGTGTGTGCTATGTGTCCAGTATGCAGCAGGTAAGTGTGTGCTATGTGTCCAGCATGTAGGAGGTAAGTGTGTGCTATATGTCCAGCATGTAGGAGGTAAGTGTGTGCTATGTGTCCAATATGCAGCAGGTAAGTGTGTGCTATGTGTCCAGCATGTAGGAGGTAAGTGTGTGCTATGTGTCCAGCATGTTGGAGGTAAGTGTGTGCTATATGTCCAGCATGTAGGAGGTAAGTGTGTGCTATGTGCCCAGCATGTAGGAGGTAAGTGTGTGCTATGTGCCCAGCATGTAGGAGGTAAGTGTGTGCTATGTGCCCAGCATGCAGGAGGTAAGTGTGTGCTATGTGTCCAGCATGTAGGAGGTAAGTGTGTGCTATATGTCCAGCATGTAGGAGGTAAGTGTGTGCTATGTGCCCAGCATGTAGGAGGTAAGTGTGTGCTATGTGCCCAGCATGCATCAGGTAAGTGTGTGCTATGTGTCCAGCATGTAGGAGGTAAGTGTGTGCTATATGTCCAGCATGTAGGAGGTAAGTGTGTGCTATGTGCCCAGCATGTAGGAGGTAAGTGTGTGCTATGTGCCCAGCATGCAAGAGGTAAGTGTGTGGTGTTTGTGTCTCCCGTCTATGGGTGCCACTGATGCTCCTGTATAAAGTGTGGTCGTGAGTGGAACGTCTGTGATCTTATCCTGATGATCTGGTATTAATAATAGACAATACAGTAATCACTATGTGATATGATGACGTGTTCCTTACTTCAGGAGCCATGTACTTGCGGGTTCCTGCGTATCCAGAAACTTTGTGATCTTCATATACATCGATTTTTGAGAGGCCAAAGTCCCCGATCTTGGCGTGGCTGTCGCCATCTATAAAGATGTTCATCGGCTTCAGGTCACTGGAAGGGAATAAAATGAAGTTACCAGAAAGAAAGAATGTGGATAAATTGATAGAAATATTGTGACTGCATACAGCTGTATTTATAGGTGTGTATCTGTATATATAGGCGTGTATCTGTATATATAGTTGTGAGTATCCGTATATATAGAGGTATGTATCTGTATATACAGGTGTGTGTATATATAGGTGTGAGTATCTGTATATATAGTTGTGAGTATCTGTATATATAGAGGTATGTATCTGTATATACAGGTGTGTGTATATATAGGTGTGAGTATCTGTATATATAGAGGTGTGTATCTGTATATATAGAGGTGTGTATCTGTATATACAGGTGTGTGTATCTGTATATAAAGGTGTGTGTATATATAGGTGTGAGTATCATCTGTATATATAGAGGTATGTATCTGTATATACAGGTGTGTGTATATATAGGTGTGAGTATCTGTATATATAGTTGTGAGTATCTGTATATATAGAGGTATGTATCTGTATATACAGGTGTGTGTATATATAGGTGTGAGTATCTGTATATATAGTTGTGAGTATCCGTATATATAGAGGTATGTATCTGTATATACAGGTGTGTGTATATATAGGTGTGAGTATCTGTATATATAGAGGTGTGTATCTGTATATATAGAGGTGTGTATCTGCATATACAGGTGTGTGTATCTGTATATAAAGGTGTGTGTATATATAGGTGTGAGTATCATCTGTATATATAGAGGTGTGTATCTGTATATATAGGTGTGTATAAAGATGGATTTTTTTTGTTTTACAAAGTCCTGAATATTATTTTTAAGTGCTAAAATAGGAAAAATGAAAAATAAAAAGAATGAGATTTGCCTGGTCGGGAAGGGGTAAGTCTCGCACCCACAATACCCCCAGGAATAACCCACACAATGACCTCCGTTACTTGAGAACAGTAGAGAATTCATTACCGGTGTATAATGCCTCTTGAATGCAGGAACTGGAGGCCGCAGGTCAGTTCAGCCGTGTACATCCTGGTAGAAAAGAGAGAAAAACATTTCAATTGTCCCCGTTTCTCATCCGTCATATGGAGGACATATTGCTGCAGATCTGTTCTATTCCGGAGCCAGTGCCGGGTGGATGACAGTGGCCGCCATATTGGATGTCATCAATCTTCCTATCCAAACAAGTGTATAACTGATATGGAGCAGTTTTATAACCCTTGTACGCCCCCCTATGCTCACCCTATAGACCTCCAACCAATCTTACCTGGTGGTCTCAAAATCAAATGGGGCTTTGCGCTTAATCAGTTGATAGAGGTCTCCTCCGGCCATGTAATCCATCACATAGAATAGATAATCCTGGGGGAGAAGGAGATGATGACGTTACATATGTAGAGACCATACAAAACATCCCAGGCGCCCCCATTTGGGGCCATGTCTATAACCCCGAGTGCAGATATCGGACAGGTGATGTCCTTCACATAATCCTTCATCATATAATACTATAATTGTGCTGATTACATGTAAAAGGGCTCAGAGGTGAGAGGAGTCAATGATAGAAGCGCCAGCTCTTACCGATGTCTGGAACGTGGCAAATGAGGCACAAAGGAAGGGGCTCCGCTCTGCAATTTGCAACACTAGTTTTTCGTTTATTGCTGCAGTTGACCTCCTTTCCTTTAATAGCTGTTTCTTTTTCAATATCTTAATTGCCAGCCGATGTCCGCTGACTTTTTCCGAGGCCAATAACACCTGAAGGAAGAGTAGAAATTAGATATTTGGGGTACGAAGTGCAAGAATCTGCAAGACTATGGTACATCCATACTGGAAACCCAACCCAGCATGTACCCACCATGGCCTCTTCATGTCTGGACTGGTGGAAGGGACTCAGGGAATGCGAATGTTCCATGGTTTAGTGGGCACAAAATTCCGTCCTAGTCCTGGACAGCTTACAGTATGCCACTGATCCAGAGGCAGAGAGTGGTTATTAAGAGCATTTCTGTCTCTGGAAGACCAAGCACATCTGTACATTATACACTAAGTCCCATCATATTCAATGAAAACCATGTAATGCTGCGTTTCACATGTGGTATTAAACATATGACATTGGCTTCCCTATAACTACAGAACATTATGGGAGTTCAAACAGTAAATATCTTCTAACCAATTTAAAATTGGTTGTCCAGGAGCACAAATATATAGCTGCTTTCTTCCTTAACAGCGCCACATGTGTCTACAGGTTGTGCGTGGAATGGCAATGTATTCCTTCTGACTTCAATGGAGGCTGGCTGGAATACCAGACACAACCTGTCGACATGAGTGGTGTTGTTTTTGAAGGAAGACTGTAACATCCGTTTGATGTTGGGGATCACTTCTGTCATGATCCAGTTTGGATCTGACAGTTTAAATTCACAAAGTGAACTTTTTTCCTTTGGCTTGGTGCCAAAGTGGTGTGATTGCCCCCGGTGGCCATTAGAATTATTACACGTGGTGTCGTTCATCCAGTGGTGGTGAGCGGTAATGCACTTTAGTTTCTTTGGTTTAATGTGCACTTAATTACAAATCAGGTGTTAGGCTCTATAAAAGAGAGTCAGGTGTGTTCAATCACGGTTGGTGATATTGTGTGTTAGTCATTCACAAGGAAGCCTGGGTGAAAGAAGGAGCTGAACATGAGTCCTGCGCAACCCAGCCAGAAGGGACGAGTGGCAGCTATGTGGTCTGCAAGAAGGGCTGGCATGGCGTGGTGGAGTCACAGTTTATGGTGACGGCAGGAAGTGCTTGCATGGCTTGGTGGAGTGGCGACTATGGAGAGAGTTGCACTCAGCATGCGGGGCTTGGTTGCTGAGAGCTGGACTCAAGCATGCTTGACTTTTTGGGCAGGAGCTGAACTCATCTTTGGGACTCTGTTACTGGACTTCTGCAATTGGTGGTGGACTCTGCTCCAAGGCTGCACTATGGTGAAGGATCCATTTATGGTGATAGATCCGGGTGGAGGAGAAGATGCACGCAGGTGGTGGGCTCTGTTGCTAGGAGCGTACACAACAGAGCAAAGCTAAGTGTTGTTTCCCCTGTTTTGTCATCTTTCCTCATGTGTGTTTTAGTGCAGTGGTGGGATTAGTTTCTGCACCGACCAATTCCCTAGTGAGGGTTTAGGTCAGGGCGAGCTAGGGTTTTAGGTTCCTGTGCGCGCCCAGTGCGGAACCGGCATAGGGATCGTTAGGAGTGCAGGGACACTGGCTCAGGGGAGCTCAGGAGGTCTCCACTTCCCTATTCCCTATCTCAGGGCCCACCATTGTTAATGTTTCCCAGGTTTCCCTTATTGTTTAAATGCGCCTTTCTGGAGGCGGGGTTTCCAGACTTGTGTATACGTGTATGTTTAAATTAGCCAGTTGGAGGCGGTGTATCCAGCTGCACGTGTATATTATTTAAATTCGCCCCACTGGAGACGGTGTATCCAGGGTCACGTGTGTCATATGGGTTCGCCTTGCGGTACTCGCTGCGTCCAGACACACGTGACCGTGACAACTTCTAACCAAAAGGAGGCCCCTTTACCATTTCTATAGGTTTCACAGTTTATAAACATTAGTCAGATTACTCAGAAATGTACAAATTGGATAAACAAAAATATCACAAACCTTTCCAAAATGTCCCTGACCAAGAACCTTGTGGTAGGTGAAACTTTCCTCTGACAGGGTGTCCGGAATGGTGGGTGGAATGTCAGCTGACTGGATGGAACCTTCTCCTGGTGAGACAAAGGCGATAAAATATTGAATCACAGGCTAATTACAAATGAGCGGAGAATAAAAGAACTGTCTGATTTTCATCTAGGGAAAAATAACTATTTCTAATTTTTCAGACTAATTTCCCATCTTACCTGCTACTGGGTAAAAGTTGGTGTCTGGTTTTGATCTTTTGGCCACCATCATAGAGGATTGGCTCTGTCCTTCACCTCCACCTCCTTCCACCTGTTCTTTTCTCTTCCTCTTTAAAACTCTGGTGTCCACCTGAGTTTTCTGAGGGCTGTTTAGGTCTTGATCCTCTCCAGCATCAAGACATCTCCTTTTTTTAAAAGGAGCCTCATCTCTGGTCCTCGAATCCCGAGTCCAGGACTTGTCTCTTCGTCTACGGAGACAATGTGAGGTCTTCACGTTATGCTGTGAAGATGCCTCATTGGGGGTATTCCTCTCCCCATTGACGTCCTCTCTGGTGTGACGAGGAACATCTCTATCCTGACATATGAGACCATCCATGTTGACAGAAGTAGTAGTCTCTTCTCTGTTGGAGATCGTTTTCCATTTTTTTCTAGCACTAAAACTCATTTTGTGTTAATATCACAATCAGAAATTCACTGAGCACAGGAAAAAAAAAATGCACCTTCACACGTCAGACGGCAAAGGTCCACAAAAGAAATCAAGATGGCCGAGTGCATAAGTCACTGGTTATGTGATGTCACAAAGGAGAATGACATCACAGGTATCTTCACGGAACACCTAGAGGTGAAATCTGCAGCCATAGAACAATGTGACATCACTGAGCACCATGACATCATGTGGAGCCACATGGTATATTGGACAGATTGTGATGCCTGCAGCTGTACAATGCTGGGGTGGCATCATGCCAGTCTTGCTTACTTGCTCGACTTCATTGATGTGTAGTGCAGTGAGATTGTTGCTATTCTGTTGTAAGTTGTGTGAAATTTGCACCAAAATTCAACTCAAGACAAAAGATCAGCACCTGACAAATCACAGTTCACATTTTATTCTTTAACTACTCAACATGACCCAAGACGTCCAGTAGAGTCCAAAGATGAACATGCCTTATGATAAACCTGAGCCCCGGCCACTGCCAACCATTACTTGTCACTTATAGTTATGGCATACATTGCTGGCACCACTGATGGTCATTATAAACCAGTATCTCCAGATGTAATTGCAGAGGTGGATGTCAGTTCTGCTCTTACATTGAACAGAGGGGACTTTTTTGGGCAGTAGGCCCTACTAGGCCCACCTGGCATGGGCCAGTACCAAATGATCTACAAGGCTGGATCTGGCAAAGAGGATCCATCACCCGTTATACTGTATGTTCTTTGCAATGTGTTCATTAGATTAGACTATAAGATCAGGAAAGGATGTGGTGAAAGGGGTTTAGACCCAAATAAAGGGCTGAGCCGATGGCCCAAATTTCATGGTTTCCAATACTATTATATGAGGCAGCTTTACCTGTGAAGAAGTGAGGGGTGACTAAAGTCATCAGGATCCAGGGGCACTGAAGCTGCACTTATGCCCGGCCGCCGCTGACAGACTGCAGAGAAAGTCGGTAATCTAGGTAACAAGCCGTAACTTAAAAATATAAACTCCCTCCAGTTTTGAGAACAGAGAGAATTTTTAAAAATAAGTAAATTGCAATGTCACTTGCTTTTATAAGCAATTAGCAATTTTACCCAATTACCATGTTATAATCCCTGGGAATCCCAGCAGAGAATGTTAGAGACTATGAACACGTTTTGCAACTAATCTTTATGTTTGGTTTTATCCCTTCTTACAAAATGACAAATATACACAATTTTCACCTTCACTGATTTTGTGAGAAGGATCATATGCAGTTATATTTTTTGTTATTTATTCATCTCTGTATTACAATATATTATTATAATCTTTTATTTATATAACGCCAACATATTCCGCAGCGCTTTACAGTTTGCACTCATTATCATCACTATCCCCGCGATGGGGCTCACAATCTAGATTCCCTATCAGTATGTCTTTGGAATGTGGGAGGAAACCCACGCAAACACGGGGAGAACATACAAACTCCTTGCAGATATTGTCCTTGGAGGGATTAGAACCCAGGACTCCAGCGCTGCAGTGCTAACCACTCAGCCACCTTGCTGCCCTTATTAGTGTAAACCTTACAGAAATCTACAGTGACATATCTTGGGGTGCCAGCTCCTGGGGCAAGGTAAGTATTGTCCCCACTAGCCCAGTGATAATAAAACAAATAGTACGTCCGTGAGGGCCCCTTTTAGAAATTATTAATGTATCCTTAAAAAGCAATGCTGCCCCCTGAGTGCCCTCTCCAGAACCCATAATGCCATCTTTCTTTCACCCCGTGCAAAAAATTAAAGTTTATACTCCCCTAATCCAAGCAGGTCTCCCCCTTGCACACGGAGCGACCAGCACAGGTGAGAAGTCTGCGGCGTGTGCACTGCCCCGAATCTTCAGCACTATGGACTCTAATTATTAAAAAGAACAAAATGTAGTACTTTATTTTTTTATTGTTTTGAAAATTTGTTCTTATAAGAATTTTGACCCCTTTTGATGATAAATAATCAGGAACGGAGATAAACACAATTCCGTCTCCCATCGTGGGATATACGCGTTCAGTTACAGGTCCTGCACCATCACAGTGGCGAGCATTTACAGTAGTAAGGAAGGGGTTAATAGACGGGAACCCCACTACATTGTACAAGTCTTATCCTGAGCATTTCTGCACAGTTTGCTGGAGCCGGCGACATCAATCTCTCCTCTCTAACCTCCTTCTTTCTACGTAAACCTCAGTGGATTATTTTGTAGACTCTGAAACTTTGCTCCAAACAGATCCGACATTCACTGAGCAGCAAGGTGTAAAATTACCTGACCTTTAATATTAAGGAACAAGTTCCCAGAAGGAGTTCTCCACCATCACTATAGCAGCTCCATCCTTGGCGACCCCCATGGTGCTCACATTAAATCTAATACCTAACACTAATTTTACGCCTTCAGCCGGCAATGTTGTCCAACACACCTACAGCTAGTCTGCCACTGATGCCTGATGTCCTTTATCCACTGACACTGAATATTCCATTTGCCTCCTGATGAACTTGTATCATGGAAGGGAAACGCGTTGAGACACTTTCTTCTTTGAATCCCAGATAAGCTTACTTTGCTTCTGTGGTGTTACTTTGGGCATAGGGCAATAAGTGTTTTTTCTTTATAGAACCTCCTTATGGGAAACATCATCTGAGGGTATTAGCAAAATTGTATTTCCTGGCAACAAGTCATTTCATTTAGGTTTTCAACCTGCTTTTCAGAGTGATCAAAGATTTGTTCTGATAGTGAATTATTGCATGGAGGTTTGCTTCGTTTATCTATGATAATTTGTATGATCAATATATCTTTGACAAGAATTTTGGCATAGTACAACTATTCTGGTCAGTATCTACATACAAAACTTTGCCAGGCATGTCATTATTGTACTAAGTATTAAAAGGTCATAACCACGGCATGCCCAATCATACCATTTTTGGGTAGGAACTGACTCGCCCCCAGAGGCCGTGGGGTACTCGGTGCCAGGCCCGTTGATTTCAATGGGAGATGTCACAGTGGCAGTGACCCGGTCCGTGGCCTCAGGCGGTCAATGTAAAAGGGGAGTGATGGGGATAAAGTCATAGAGAGGATTCGTGACGCCACCTGTGGTTTCTGGTCAGTTTGACCAGCGCTGCAGGGTTTCCTCTCTGGGACAGATGGTGTGGTGCAGCAACGATGTTGTAGCCCTCCACAGGTAGGGCTGTAGTCCCAGGGCAGAGTAGATGAGGTTGGCAAATGAGGAGAAGTAGATAGTGCAGTGTTAGGCACAGAGATGTAGCAGTGATGAGTGGGTTGGCGCAGGAAGAAGGCAATGAGACAGATGAATGCAGTTCCAGTTCTTATACTCACGTTCTTGGCACAGACAGGTGCCCGCTTCAATGCCGCGGTCTCCAGATCAGGGGCTCAGCCAACTCCCAGGCAGATGGAATTAACCTTTCCAGCTCTCCCTTTTGTGTGCCTGTTCTGAACGTCTCCTTTCTAGCTCTTATACTGAAGTACTTGTAGTTGTGTGTTAAACCCAAGTTCCTCCTCTCAGATGTTTCTTGGAACTCTACTCGCATGACTAGTGACTGTAACCTGCTTCGGGAACTCCATCCGTCTTGTCCCGACTCACGCATAGGTTGTCACCGTGTCTTCGAGTCTTTTGTGGTAATAGAGTGGTCACAGCTCCTATTCCTCTGGTGTCTGCTGCTGGAATATTAGTTTCACAAACAGCCTCGGGGACCGGACCCGGCCATGCGCTTCGAACTTCAGAAAGGGTTCTGCTCTGACACTACTCCTTAGTTTAGTACGGAACGTAAGGAGAAGAAAACTATCTTCCTTCTGAAGAATCAAGCTTTCTATGGCTCTTTCCTGTGCCAGCAGCTCCAGGTCACAGGAGTCTGCTGCAGCACTTCCTTCACTCCATCCCTCTCAGGGGATCTTCTCTCATAGACTGACCTAGTCCTAATATTCTCCAGTCTAAGCTCCACCCACTTCCCAGCACTCTTCGTGTTCCAAGCAGGGAGCCACCAAAGGTGCTTTGCTACACTACTGTGTTTGTGTGGGATGCAGGTGTTAGAACCTGGTCAGGTGTTACCATCTTACCTGGAGAGTGGGATACTACACCTCAGGAGGAGGTGCAATACCTCTGTGGTGACTGAACCCTCAGGGGCGCCAAATAACCCCTCCGTTAACCGCAGCACGTCCGCGGGCTGTAAACAAATGAGTAGTAAGATGTTACATAAGGAACATACAAAATTTTTAAAATGCATTTTAACAAGTAAACAATTTTTAAACTAAACTTCCCATTATGGGAGGCACTGATTCTTAAATGTTGCAGAACAAGTTAACAGACTACCTATAATTTAACATTTTACCTAATTTAAAGTGCTATTGGCAGTAACCGTTGCTAAGAAGTTCACTACCAGTTCAAGTATTACCATTTTCACTTCAACACCTTTTTCTTTTGTCATTCACATTTTAAAATTCTGCTGTTTCTTCTAGACCTATAGGTGACAACCGCTAACTCCTGGTTCGTTACCGGATTTCAAAATTTTTATTTAAAGTTTCACTTTTTTTTTTTTATTAAAACATTACTACCAACTAAATTCTGTAGAAAATCTGTTCTAATGCCATAACTATACTCTACTGCTATCAACATTTCTATTAAAGGATACCACTACAACCTATTCTTGTAGAAGAAATGCTTTCACTATAAAATACTAAGTAGAGATGAGCGACTTTGCATTTTTTCGGGTCGAGTCGGGTTTCATGAAACCCGACTTTCTCAAAAGTCGGGTCGAACGAAATCAGCCGATTATTGTGAAAAGTCGAAGGCCGACTGAAACACGAAACCCAATGCAAGTCAATGGGGAAGCAAAGTCAGCAGGGAGTGGAGGACAGTAAACACACCTACAGTGCCCATTTGAATGCCAAAAACATCAATTCTTATTACTTAACCCCTTCACCCCCAAGGGTGGTTTGCACGTTCATGACCGGGCCAATTTTTACAATTCTGACCACTGTCCCTTTATGAGGTTATAACTCTGGAACGCTTCAACGGATCTAGGCGATTCTGAGATTGTTTTCTCGTGACATATTGTACTTCACTTTAGTGGTAAAAAATTTTCGCTATAACTTGCATTTATTTATGAAAAAAACAGAAATATCGCAAAAATTTTGAAAATTTTGCAATTTTCAAACTTTGAATTTGTATGCCCTTAAAACAGAGAAATATGTGACACAAAATAGTTACTAAATAACATTTCCCACATGTCTACTTTACATCAGCACAATTTGGGAAACAACATTTTTTTTTGTTAGGAAGTTATAAGGGTTAAAATTTGACAAGCGATTTCTAATTTTTACAACAAAACTTACAAAACCATTTTTTTTAGGGACCACCTCACATTTGAAGTCACTTTGAGGGGTCTATATGGCAGAAAATACCCAAAAGTGACACCATTCTAAAAACTGCACCCCTGAAGCTACTCAAAACTACATTCAAGAAGATTATTAACCCTTCAGGTGCTTCACAGGAGCAGAAGCAACGTGGAAGGAAAAAATGAACATTTAACTTTTTAGTCACAAAAATAAGATTTTAGCAACAATTTTTTTATTTTCCCAAGGGTAACAGGAGAAATTGGACCCCAAAAGTTGTTGTCAAATTTGTCCTGAGTATGCTGATACCCAATATATGGGGGGGACCCACTGTTTGGGCACAAGGCAGGGCTCAGAAGGGAAGGAGCCCCGTTTGACTTTTTCAACCTAAAATTGGCTGGAATTGAGATCGGACGCCATGTCGCGTTTGACGAGTGTCTGATGTGCCTAAACAGTGGAAACCCCCCACAAGTGACCCCATTTTGGAAACTAGACCCCCTAAGGAACTTATCTAGATGTGTGGTGACCACTTTGAACCCCAAGGGCTTCACAGAAGTTTATAACACCCAGGCGTGAAAATAAAAAATCATATTTTTTCCACAAACATGATCATTTAGTCCCCAATATTTTGTTTTCCCAAGGGTAACAGGAGAAATTGGACCCCAAAGGTTGTTGTCAAATTTGTCCTGAGTACGCTGATACCCAATATGTGGGGGGGAACCACTGTTTAGGCACATGGCAGGGCTCAGAAGGGAAGGAGCCCCGTTTGACTTTTTCAACCTAAAATTGGCTGGAATTGAGATCGGACGCCATGTCACGTTTGACGAGCGTCTGATGTGCCTAAACAGTGGAAACCCCCCACAAGTGACCCCATTTTGGAAACTAGACCCCCTAAGGAACTTATCTAGATGTGTGGTGAGCACTTTGAACCCCCAAGGGCTTCACAGAAGTTTATAACACCCGGGCGTGAAAATATAAAATCCTGTTTTGTTCCCACATAAATGATCATTTAGTCCCCAATTTTTAATTTTCCCAAGAGTAACAGGAGAAATTGGACCCCAAAAGTTGTTGTTCAATTTGTCCTGAGTACCCTGATACCCCACATGTGGGAGAAAACTACTGTTTGGGCACACGTCAGGGCTCGAAAGGGAAGTAATGACGTTTTGGAAAGCAGACTTTGATGGAATGGTCTGCGGGCGTCATGTTCCATTTGCAGAGCCCTTGATGTTCCTAAACAGTAGAAACCCCCAATAAGTGACCCCATTTTGGAAACTAGACCCCCTAAGGAACTTATCTAGATGTGTGGTGAGCACTTTGAACCCCCAAGTGTTTCACTAAAGATTATAATGCCCAGGCGTGAAAATATAAAATCCTGTTTTGTTCCCACATAAATGATCATTTAGTCCCCAATTTTTAATTTTCCCAAGAGTAACAGGAGAAATTGGACCCCAAAAGTTGTTGTCCAATTTGTCCTGAGTACCCTGATACCCCACATGTGGGAGAAAACTACTGTTTGGGCACACGTCAGGGCTCGAAAGGGAAGTAATGACGTTTTGGAAAGCAGACTTTGATGGAATGATCTGCGGGCGTCATGTTCCATTTGCAGAGCCCTTGATGTTCCTAAACAGTAGAAACCCCCAATAAGTGACCCCATTTTGGAAACTAGACCCCCTAAGGAACTTATCTAGATGTGTGGTGATCACTTTGAACCCCCAAGTGTTTCACTAAAGATTATAATGCCCAGGCGTGAAAATATAAAATCCTGTTTTGTTCCCACATAAATGATCATTTAGTCCCCAATTTTTAATTTTCCCAAGAGTAACAGGAGAAATTGGACCCCAAAAGTTGTTGTCCAATTTGTCCTGAGTACCCTGATACCCCACATGTGGGAGAAAACTACTGTTTGGGCACACGTCAGGGCTCGAAAGGGAAGTAATGACGTTTTGGAAAGCAGACTTTGATGGAATGATCTGCGGGCGTCATGTTCCATTTGCAGAGCCCTTGATGTTCCTAAACAGTAGAAACCCCCAATAAGTGACCCCATTTTGGAAACTAGACCCCCTAAGGAACTTATCTAGATGTGTGGTGATCACTTTGAACCCCCAAGTGTTTCACTAAAGATTATAATGCCCAGGCGTGAAAATATAAAATCCTGTTTTGTTCCCACATAAATGATCATTTAGTCCCCAATTTTTAATTTTCCCAAGAGTAACAGGAGAAATTGGACCCCAAAAGTTGTTGTCCAATTTGTCCTGAGTACCCTGATACCCCACATGTGGGAGAAAACTACTGTTTGGGCACACGTCAGGGCTCGAAAGGGAAGTAATGACGTTTTGGAAAGCAGACTTTGATGGAATGGTCTGCGGGCGTCATGTTCCATTTGCAGAGCCCTTGATGTTCCTAAACAGTAGAAACCCCCCATAAGTGACCCCATTTTGGAAACTAGACCCCCTAAGGAACTTATCCAGATGTGTGGTGAGCACTTTGAACCCCCAAGTGTTTCACTAAAGATTATAATGCCCAGGCGTGAAAATATAAAATCCTGTTTTGTTCCCACATAAATGATCATTTAGTCCCCAATTTTTAATTTTCCCAAGAGTAACAGGAGAAATTGGACCCCAAAAGTCGTTGTCCAATTTGTCCTGGGTACTCTGGTACCCCACATGTGGGAAAAAACTGTTTAGGCACACGTTGGTGCTCGAAAGGGAAGTAGTGTTGTTTTGGAATGCAGACTTTGATGGTCTGCTGGCGTCATGTTCCATTTGCAGAGTCCCTGATGTGCCTAAACAGGAAAAAAACCCACATATGACATCATTTTGGATACTAGACCCCCAATGAACAAATCTAGATGTGCCCCCAACTAATCTAATGTAAATTAGTAGTGCATGAAGGTGTGGTACAATTTGAAGCAATCCTTCATGCACAGGCCAGGTTTTTCGGGGCAGGTGTCGCACTGGTAAGTGGTGTCCCTGCGTATTCCTTTTTTGTAACACACTCGACACCTTTTTTGCGGCTTACCTTTTCTTGGGGTTGGCGGGACCACCCCCGGAAAATGCTGACCTGGGACAATACGAGCACCTTCAGTTCCTGAAGTACTGGGGCCCGCTCCTTCCTGAGCGCCAAACATCATGGCCTTAACCACTACCTCCTGGAAATGAAGGTACGCCGTATCGCTGGGGCATGCACATTGTGACAGCAGGAATGCGTTGAGCATTGCCATTTGGACGATGTGCACGGCCAGCTTTTTGTACCACACCTTGGCCTTCCTCAATGCATTGTACGGTTGGAGGAGTTGATCGGAGAGATCAACTCCCCCCATTTTTTTGTTGTACCCCAATACACATGTCGGTTTGAGGACCTGTGTAGAGGTACCCCGTACAGTGCAGAGGGTACTGCCATCACCGTGTATGGTGGTCAAGAGATGGACATCTCTCTTGTCCTTGTACTTGACCACCAGCAGGTGGTCGCTACATTGGGCTCTGCTCTCACCTTTTCGGAGCATCTGCCCAAGTAGCGTCTTCGGGAGGCCTCTCTGATTTTTGCGGACAGTACCGCAGGCTGCGGTACGTCGCTCAGAGAGGGATTTGTAGAGTGGGATGCTGGTATAAAAGTTATCAGTGTAGAGGTGATAACCTTTATCCAGCAGTGGGTGCACCAAATCCCACACAATTTTCCCACTCACTCCCAGGAAAGGAGGACACTCAGGGGGTTCAATCCGGGTGTCCTTCCCTTCGTAAACTCTAAACTTGTGGGTGTACCCTGAGGTACTCTCACACAACTTATAGAGTTTGATTCCGTACCTGGCCCTCTTACTGGGCAGGTATTGACGGAATCGCAGCCTTCCCTTGAAGTGAACCAAGGACTCATCCACGCAGATGTCCCTTTGGGGCACGTACACTTCAGCAAACTTTTTGTTGAAGTGTTCGATGACTGGCCGAACTTTGAACAGACGGTCAAAGTTGGGGTCATCTTGTGCGGGACACGCTGCATTATCAGTATAATGCAGAAACTTGTGGATGGCCTCAAAACGCGTCCGGGCCATGACCATTCGGAACACTGGAGTGTTGTATAAAATATCAACACTCCAATATTGCCGAATTTCCGGCTTCTTCAGTATCCCCATATGGAGGACCAGGCCCCAAAACTGCGTCATTTCAACTGCGTCTACAGGAGACCAGTTTGAAAATGTTGAACGCGGGTTTTGCTCCAAAAATTGACGAGCGTACAAATTAGTTTGCTCCACCATGAGGTTAACAAAATCCTCAGAGAAAAAGACTTTGAAAAAGTCAATTTCTGTGAGGCCGGTGGTGTCAAACTTGATTCCTGATTCTGCCACAAAATCAGGAATCAGTGGCTCGTAATTTTCGGGGGGCGAGGTCCATACGGGGAGCACTGGGTCAGCTGCGGGCATGGTGGGCGCTGCCTCATCTTCTGTCCTGGAGCGTCTGCGTGGCGGTTCCGCAGGACCCGAGGAGGAAGATGAGGAGGGAGAAGAGGAAGAAGAAGAGGATGAAGAATCCGAAAAATAAAGAAAAGTCGGATCGTCATCCAAATCGCTATCAGTTTCGGAGGCAAGTAAAGCATATGCCTCCTCCACTGAATAGCGCTGTTGGGATGAATTTGATGACATTTTTGTGTAAATATGGTGCTTGGGTGTACACTTTATTGAAAACTGTATGTGTACGTGAGGGGGGGGAGTGATTGGTGTAAACTTTCTGTAAAGAAAAAGCTGTGGAAAAAAGTATAAAACAGCAGGCCCTAGCTGATAAGTGTCACTTATCAAAACTAGGCTGCTTGATGTGCGCACGGGGTGGCGCAAGGGGGGGGTGGAAAAAAAAAAAAAGGAAAACGGCAAACTCTGATAAGTGAACTGTGTCACTTATCCAAGTTTCGCAGCTGCGGGATGTGTGTACGGAGGGGCTAAGGAAAAAAAAGCGAGCTCAAGTGTTGATCGGTGAACTGCGTCACCAATCAACGCTCGGCGGCTGCGCACGGAGGTGGCGCAAAAGTGGGATGGAGGGGGGTAAAAATAGGGGGAAGGGGGATGGGGGGATTGGGGTGGATGAAGAGAGATTGGGCAGGGATCAACAGTTAGGGTTGTAGTTAGGTGGCACAAAGAGGGGTGAAAAAAATGAAAAGCGGCAGGCACAAGCTTGGATAAGTGACGTGTGTCACTTATCCAACTTTTGCGGCTGCGGGATGTGTGTACGGAAGTGGCGCAAAGGGGGCTAAGGAAAAAAAAACGAGCTCAAGTGTTGATCGGTGAACCTCGTCACCAATCAACGCTCGGCAGCTGCGCACGGAGGTGGCGCAAAAGTGGGGTGGAGGGGGGTAAAAATAGGGGGAAGGGGGATGGGGGGATTGGGGTGGATGAAGATAGATTGGGCAGGGATCAACAGTTAGGGTTGTAGTTAGGTGGCACAAAGGGGGGTGAAAAAAATGAAAAACGGCAGGCACAAGCTTGGATAAGTGACGTGTGTCACTTATCCAACTTTTGCGGCTGCGGAATGGGTGAACGGAAGTGGCGCAAAGGGGGCTAAGGAAAAAAAAGTGAGCGCGAGTGTTGATCGGTGAACTGCGTCACCGATCAACGCTCGCCGGCTGCGCACGGAGGTGACGCAAAAGTGGGGTGGAGGGGGGTAAAAGGGGGGTAAGAGGGGGGGTGGAGGGGGGATGGGGGGATGAAGATAGATTGGGGGGGTGAAGATAGATTGGGCAGGGGATCAGGGATCAATTAACACTTACAATTGTAGTTTTCTTTCTTCTTCTTCTTCTTTCTTCTGCAGGGATTGTGATGCTACAAGCTGTGGCACCACAATACCCAGCACAGGAGCTCTTGCTGCGTCCGACCTCTCTGCAGGAATCCTCAGCTAGAGTGAGGACCCCTGCAGACAGGTCAGACAGGTCAGAGGCAGGTCAGGGGGCAGGTCACAGAGCGGTCACATCGCTGCTGTGACCTGTCATTGGTGGGATCGAATGATTACATCGATCCCACCAATCCCTGATCTGCCTGGTGACCATGGCAACTGCCTAGAATCGGAGCTCACAGCTCCGATTACTAGGCAGGTCATGCCCAGGTCACCAGCAGGGCACAGAGCGGTCACATGGTGACCGCAGCTGTGCCCTGTGGTTGGCGCGATCGCCGATCTAATCGATCGCGCCAGCCAACTCCTGCAGGCCCTACTGGGCCTGCATCAGGCTCCAGCACGATCGGTGCTAATATAGCACCGATCCTGGCCGGTACTGGCAGGGCACAGCGGCGATATAGCGCCGCTGTGCACTGCGATTGGCGCGATCGATCAGATCGGCGATCGCGCCAATCCGGGTGCTTTTTGCCGGTGCCTGGCGTTGCCAGGCACCGGCTCTAGGATCGAGTACATCGGTACTCGATCCCCGCCTAGGACATCATTGTTTCAGCCAAGCTGATTGGCTGAAACAATGAGAAACGCTGCGATTGGCTGTTCAGAATTGAACAGCCAATCACAGCGCTCTGGATGCCGGGGGGGCGGGATCGCAGCCCGGGATGCCGACGCCATCTTTTCTAAGGTGAGATGGCGTCGGAATTTTAATGCGATCACCGCGACTTTAGTCGCGGTATCGCATTAAAGGGCCCGACGTACTATCCCGTCCCCGGTCATACGGGCCCGGGTACCGTGGACGGGATAGTACGTCGGATGGCAGGAAGGGGTTAAAGGGAAGGTGTCGTGTTTTTTCATAATTTAATGTAAAAAAGAAAATAGTATAAAAAGATATTGTCCCCTAAGCTTGACTCAGTGGTATGTATGAATATTTTTTTTTTCTGTAGTAATGCAGCCACTGGGGCTGCCATCTTACCTCTCTGGCTGCTGAACGACACTTTCCACGCTCATTTACGGCAATCCCTGGGCATAAGAGACAATAGTCGGCTGCCGACCCTATCTCTTTCATTGCAGCTGCATCAGGAGTGAACTGGCCACGCCTCTGTGGGCAACTCAGTTCACAGCTGTAGGTGTGGCCAGGCGCCATCTTATTAGAGCCCAGTGCTTTCCTTTTAGCTTCATTTACACTCCATTGCAAGCCCTGGATGCTGTACTGTTCCAGCATAACAGGGCTTGGATGTTCACTCTGCACATGCCAGCTGTAGGAGAGGAACCAGGACGAGCTCCTGGACACCAAGCTGCACTTTCCAAAACATACGGCTAGCTGCTGCCCCTGCAAAACATAGGAGCTGCTCCCTGCTGTTTCTAAACACTTGGCCATCTGCTGGACATTTAATCCTCTCCTGTGTGATACTGTGTGCTGAGCCGTATATCTAATCCTATCCTGTGTGATACTGTGTGCTGAGCCGTGTATCTAATCGTCTCCTGTGTGATACTGACTGCTGAGCTGTGTATCTAATCCTCTCCTGTGTGATACTGTCTGCTGAGCCGTGTAACTAATCCTATCCTGTGTGATACTGACTGCTGAGCCGTGTATCTAATCCTATCCTGTGTGATACTGTCTGCTGAGCCGTGTATCTAATCATCTCCTTTGTGATACTGACTGCTGAGCCGTGTATCTAATACTATCCTGTGTGATACTGTGTGCTGAGCCGTGTATCTAATTCTATCCTGTGTGATACTGTCTGCTGAGCCGTGTATCTAATCCTATCCTGTGTGATACTGACTGCTGAGCCGTGTATCTAATCCTCTCCTCTGTGATACTGTCTGCTGAGCCATGTATCTAATCCTCTCCTGTGTGATACTGTCTGCTGAGCCGTGTATCTAATCCTATCCTGTGTGATACTGTGTGCTGAGTCACGTATCTAATCCTCTCCTGTGTGATACTGACTGCTGAGCCCTGTATCTAATCCTATCCTGTGTGATGCAGTCTGCTGAGCCGTGTATCTAATCCTATCCTGTGTGATACTGTCTGCTGAGCCGTGTATCTAATCCTCTCCTGTGTGATACTGTCTGCTGAGCCGTGTATCTAATCCTATCCTGTGTGATACTGTCTGCTGAGCCGTGTATCTAATCCTATCCTGTGTGATACTATCTGCTGAGCTGTGTATCTAATCCTATCCTGTGTGATACTGACTGCTGAGCCGTGTATCTAATCCTATCCTGTGTGATACTGACTGCTGAGCTGTTGTGAGTTCATTTCCCCTTCACCGTTGATGTCTGAAACTCCCTGTGCTGGTGAAGAGAGGTAGTGAAATTGATTGGGATGGGAAAAACCTGCCATCTGAACAGGCGGAGCATGATTGGACACCCGGAATCACTGAGTGGATATAAGGCAGCTGATGCCCTGCAGGGTTGCTGGTGATCCTTTCTACTTTGAGCTCTTGCAAACCAGTTCAGTACCTGTCTTCTGAAAGCTAAGTTTTGCTCTTTTATTTTTCCATGAGATTGTGTCTGTTTATTTAGTGTTTATGTTATGCCTGCCCTTGTTGGTACAGGCTGAGCTCCATTTTTGTCTCTGGTCAAGTTGATCTTTTGCTCAGTCTTCAGAATATACCTGAGTGCTGATATAGTGATTTTGAAGTCTAGTGACTTCAGGGCCTTTTTTCTATCAGACGTGTTAGACATTATTTTGGCAGAATTTTTGCGGATTGCAGACAGCATCTTTTCTGTCCTTTCCTATTTAGTTAGTTGGGCCCCATCGTTTGCTCAACCTGTCTTTCTGTCTGTGTTTGTGTTTTCATCTGCTTTTCACCGACAATACATGTTGGGGGCTGTCTATTGCTTTGGGGTCTGATCTGTGGCAGTTTAGATTTCTCCTTTCTTTCTTTAGGCTTATTTAGTTCTCCGGCTGTGAAAGAGGGGTCTAGGGCACCGTAGGAACCCCCCACGGCTACTGTTAGTTGTGTGAATAGGATCAGGGGTCTGCAATCCGATAGCTACCAACCTCTCCGGTTTTCTGGACTTAGCTTGTATTTTTGTTTTTTCCGCCTTCGGTGACTCAATCATAACACTGAGCTGTGTATCTAATCCTATCCTGTGTGATACTGACTGCTGAGCCGTGTATCTAATCCGATCCCGTGTGATACTGCTCTCCTGAAATACTCTGTGCTGCTGTCACCCTGCTCCCAGAATCATTGCTGCCTGCCATCCTCAGTGACCGAAGACCCCATTCCTCTCCTCAGATCCTGTCCTGGCGATGTGTGAAAGTGAGGCGACAGGGGCCTGATATAAGGTGGAAGGAGCAGGGTGACAGCAGCACAGAGTATTTCAGGAGAGCAGTGTGCTGGTCTATGGGGGGCTCCCTGTTCGGTGCCAGGGATTGTACATAGAGCGCTGTGTTTTATACACATGGATGGACCGTCTGCTTGTCTGCTCCACAGAAATCCAGGAAACATTTCTGCTGATTGATGGCCTGTTCTGATCCAGACTTTGCATGCAAAAATAGTTGCAAACTTTGCAGGCCCCATCAAAATGGCTGCTCACTGTGTTCCTAAATGTCATCCTCTTTTCCCTTAGCAAACACCCAGAAGGGGAGGAGAGGAGTGACACCACACCCATGTCAGCAGACTCCGCCCATATTTACTCCAGTGCAGTAATGTGAGCTAGTTGCACTAGGTTTTTGTGCCAAACTTCAGTAGCTGCTCCCCCTAGTGTTAACAAGTGGAAATGCCAAACTTTTTAAATTTATTTTTCATATTTTACAAAATTAAAAACAAATGATAATATTTTTTAAGAAAATGTAAACATTAATTCTTTATATTCTTTCAATCACTGAAAAAAAATTTTTTGGATGTCACCTTCCCTTTAAGCTTGTCAACCTTAATTTACTTTATAATAATAGTTAGGCATTGAAAACTGGGGGTTATTTGGCTAAAGTTGTGGGGGGGTAGGGCTGGCTCCAGATTTTCGTGGGCCCTGGGCCAAAGAGTGTCACTGGGCTCTTTTAACACATGCCACAATTCATGATCCTCTGATACGGCAGAGAAATAGCGGTATAGTACAATGAAAAATACTTCACTTCTTACATCTCATCATGACTAATATCCATTTTAAATTCTCCAAATAGCTCCAAAAACGGACAGTATATTACTCGATACACCATCATGGCCACCGCGTAGTGCGCTATACAGAGTAATGAGGCCCATATATTTCTCCATACAGAATCATTGGTCCAATATAATGTTTGAAACAATATATGATGAGCTCCACATAATGCTACAGTATATGTTGGTCCCCATGTATGAAGCTCCATTGTGTTATGGGCCCAAATAATGTTCCATATATAATGGGCCCCATTTCTAATGCTCCAGTGTATGGTGGGCCTCATATATCATTCTCCAGAGTATAGTGCTCCCCAAAATAGCTGTCCCAACATTGAAAACAAATAAGTCTCCTCGCTAGGGAATCCCTGTACTAGTCTAGACTGCTCGTCGTCCCCATCTTCCATCTCACTGCACTTGGACTGTTTAGGCAGAGGGCATACAGCCGTGATGTCATCGCGCTCTCTGACCAGAATGTCACTGTCAGGAAACGCGGAAGACGTCACGGCGGTGGAGCAGGGAGAGGTACGTATTTCAACTTTGCAAGTGCTGTGATCCTGAGCAAGCAGGGGGGGCCCACTCGTTAGCTACGGCACTGGCACAGGGCCCCTCATAGTACGCCGGTGTGTCTGACGACAGGTGTGCACCCCCACCGTCAGAGACACTTGATTCTACTATGAGGGACCTTGTGCCAGTGCCGTTGCCAAAGAGTGTGCCCACCCACCTGTCCAGGGCAATGGCACCCTCACGAGTGCGTGCGCCAGGTGGTGACCCCTGCCCTGTGGGGGGAGGCAGCCCATTTAGGGAGGTGGAAAAAATGGCACATGTTGATGTTGGACATTCAGCAGCTGCAAATGGAGTAATTGGAGAAGTCCGCGGAAGAGGAGGACAAAAGGAAGCCATTTTTCTGGCAACCTACATGTCAGCAGGGGAGGGTGGGACAAAATCCTTTGAAACCCATGCATGGTTCATTTTAATGAAGGATAGATCATCGACATTTTGGGTCGACAGACGGGTCCTTTTTTCTGTCAGGATTGATCCAGTAGCACTCAAGACTCGTTCAGATAACACATTAGCAGCAGTGCAAGCGAGCTCCTGTAAGGCATATTCTGCCAATTCAGGCCAGGTGTCAAGTTTACTGGCCCAATAGTCAAAGGGGAATGACCTGTGAGGGAGATCATCGATATGGGAGGAGAAGTAGTTTGTTACCATAGTTGACAACTGCTGTCTCCTGTCACTTTCGATCGATGCAGTATTACCAGTCGTGTGAGCGGTACTTGAAAAATCAGTCCACAACATGGTCATGAAACCCCTGTGTCCAACGCCACTTCGGCTGTGTGCACCACGAACACCTCTTCCATGTTGCCCCCTACGGGGACGATTTACCAGAGTTGCTTGTTTGTTAGCCAATATTAGCTCTAGCTTCTCCTGTGGCATGAGGTTTCAGAATTTGCCTTTATAGCGTGGATCCAGGATGCTGGCCAACCAGTAGTTGTCATCATTCATCATTTTGGCAATGCTGGGGTCTCTTTTTAGGATCTGCAAGGCATAATCAGACATGTGGGCCAATGTTCCAGAAGTCAATGATGCACTGCGAGTGCTGGGTGGAGGAGCACTTTCTGGCAAATCTACATCCCTCCAGTCACGCACAAACTCTGTACCTGACCTTGCCACGCCAACATTTTTTCTTTCCCCCTGAGAAGCATCCTCCTCCCCAAAATAATCATCCCCATCCTCCTCCTCCTCCTCCTCTTCCTCCACCTCGTCCATGAGACTTCCCTGAGCAGACAATGGCTGACTGTCATCAAGGCTTCCCGCCTCCTCTTCTTCCTCGGCTGCAGACGCCTGCTCCTTAATGTGCGTCAAAGTTTGCATGAGCAGACGCATAAGTGGGATGCTCATGCTCATGATGGCGTTGTCGGCGCTTACCAGCCGTGTGCATTCCTCAAAACACTGAAGGACTTTACAGAGGTCTTTCAGCTTCGACCACTGCACACCAGACAACTCCATGTCTACCTGCAAACTGCCTGCCCGTGTATCCTCCCACAAATGAATTACAGCCTGCCTCTGTTCGCACAGCCTCTGAACCATGTGCAGGGTGGAGTTCCACCTTGTTGCAACGTCGATAATTAGGCGGTGCTTGGGAAGGTGGAGCAATCGCTGCAGCTTCTGCATATGACTGGAGTGTACGGGCGACCGGCGGATGCGCGAGCACAGTCTTCGCACCTTATGGAGCAGGGGTGTTAACTCTGGATAATTATTGAGGAAGCACTGCACCACCAGGTTCAAGGTGTGAGCCAAGCAAGGTATGTGTCTGAGTTTTGAAAGGGCTATGGCTGCCACAAAATTCCGGCCGTTATCACTAACTACCTTGCCTGCCTCAAAATGTAGACTGCCCAGCCATGACTCAGTTTGTCACTGCAAGTAGTCGGCCAGTACCTCCGCGGTGTGTCTGTTGTCGCCCAAACACATCATCTTCAACACAGCCTGCTGTCGCTTACCACTAACAAAGCCAGTGTACGCGGATGAGAGGATGAGTACTTTCTTGTCCTACTCAGAGTCTCTGGTAGGGTGAGCTGGACTTGAGAGCTGCATATGGTGGAACTAGTGGTGGACATGGCGGACTGAGAGAGGGTTGGTGATGGTGATGGTGTTGTTGGTGGTGTTGCTGATGGCCTAGATTCAGTCTTTCGTAGCAATAACATTGTGATTCCATGACTGATTTGCCCTTGCGACGACACCTCGACATTTGCTGCTAGTGGTGTGTGAAACTGCTTTGCTATATTCTCAGAATGATAACTTTACTAAATGAAACTCTATAGTACTTGAAGTAATTGTTATCCTACCTAATTGGGGAAATTTATCACACATCCTATCTTCCAGATATTTCTCATAAAAAAGTAGCAAATTCTGGTGCACTGCAGACTTAGTAATTTCACGCTTCTATCACCTCTTTTAAAATGTGGATGGGAATGTGACCATGGTGAGCCTGTTGCCAAATTTATGAATTGAGGAAAAAACTTTCCATTTCCACTCTACTATGGAGAATGTCATGAAGTGCAGAAAGTTATTTAATATTCCTGTGTCATGTGCCGTATTAGTCACTTTATTTCTCTTTTCTATGTCTCCATTGAGCCTTTAATTTGTTCCTTGTTTCCAACCCTTATGAATAACTAACGATTCACACATGCCTACTCATTACTATTTAGTTTTAAAAATTGGATCGGGGTAATAGTTTCCAGGGGCGCAACGAGCACAGTTGCAGAGTGTGCAACCGGGCCCACGCTGGAGTGGGGCCCATGCTGGAGTGGGGCCGGTGCTGGAGGGGGCCCGCCAACTCCAGCGCCTACTTGAGTTGGATGTGCTTTTGAGGATGGACATTCAGCTGATGTGTAGGGCAGCGCAGAGACAGTATGGCTCCCAGCGCTGCAATACATGTGCCAATCAAGGCCGGCAGCTGACGGAGACATGCCAGTCACAGGTGTCACATGGCAATGATGTCATGTGTCGCCATAATAGGCATGCCAATGTCAGCTGCCAGCCTTCGCATTTGCTACAGAAGAGAACGTCGCACCTCAAGAGAGCGGAAGGTGAATACACTGTTGTTTTCGTTTGTTTTTTTATACGAGGCAGAACAGGGAACATATATACCAAAAAGGAGCTCATGATGGATGACATATACCAGAATGGGAGACATATACAGTTAAGTCCATATATATTTGGACAGAGACAACATTTTTCTAATTTTGGTTCTAGACATTACCACAATGAATTTTAAACAAAACAATTCAGATGCAGTTGAAGTTCAGACTTTCAGCTTTCATTTGAGGGTATCCACATTAACAATTGAGCATGCATTTCACTTGTTAAAGACTTAACTTCAGACAGAAAGGCCCACAAACAAACAGCAACTGAAAACCACCGCAGTGAAGGCCTGGCAGAGCATCAAAAAGGAGGAAACACAGCGTCTGGTGATGTCCATGAGTTCAAGACTTCAGGCAGTCATTGCCAACAAATGGTTTTCAACCAAGTACTAGAAATGAACATTTTATTTACAATTATTTAATCTGTCCAATTACTTTTGGTCCCTTTGGCACATGTTAAGGAGCTGAAACTCCTAAACCCTTCATCCAATTTTAATGTGGATACCCTCAAATGAAAGCTGAAAGTCTGAACTTCAACTGCATCTGAATTGTTTTGTTTAAAATTCATTGTGGTAATGTCTAGAACCAAAATTAGAAAATTGTTGTCTCTGTCCAAATATATATGGACCTAACTGTATACTAAGAAGGTGGACATATATTCCAGGAAAGGGCCCAGTATACCAGAAAGGGGGACATATATGCCAGGATGGGAGATATATACAGTGGGGAAAGTAAGTATTTGATACACTGCCGACTTTGCAAGTTTTCCCACCTACAAAGAATGGAGAGGTCTGTAATTTTTATCGTAGGTACACTTCAACTGTGAGAGACAGAATCTAAAAAATATCCAGACAGTCATATTGTATAATTTTTACATAACTAAATTGCATTTTTTTGCATGAAATAAGTATTTAATCACCTACCAATCAGCAAGAATTCTGGCTCTCACAGACCTGTTAGTTTTTCTTACAGAAGCCCTCCTACTCTGCACTCATTACCTGTATTAAATGCACCTATTTGAACTCGTTACCTGTATAAAAGACACTTGTCCACACACTCAAACTCCAACTTCTCCACCATGGCCAAGACCAAAGAGCTGTCTAAAGACACCAGGGACAAAATTGTAGACCTGCACAAGGCTGGAATGGGCTACAGGACAATAGGCAAGCAGCTTGGTAAGAAGGCAACAACTGTTGGCACAATTATTAGAAAATGGAAGAAATACAAGATGACTGTCAATTTGGTTTGGGGCTCCATACAAGATCTCACCTTGTGGGGTAAGGATGATTCTGAGAAATGTCAGGAATGAGCCAAGAACTACACGGGAGGACCTGGTCAATGGCCTGAAGAGAGATGGAACCACATTCTCAGACATTACCGTTATTAGCACACTACGCTGTCATGGATTAAAATCCTGCAGGGCACACAAGGTCTCCCTGCTCATGCCAGAACATGTCCAGGCCCGTTTGAATTTCGCCAGTGAGCATCTGGATGATCTAAAGGGGGCATGGGAGAAGGTCATGTGGTCAGATGAGTGTAACAATTATATGGGTACTACGGAATCTGATTGCGTGGAATAATACGAAACTGAGACCAAAGTTGATGCAAATGAGTATATTAATAAGAGAAACAAAACTAACAGAGCACTTCCTGCAATAGTAACGAAAACACAGCACAATATAGAATAATGCAAGTGAAACAAAACTAACAGAGCAGTTCCTGTAATAGTAATGAAAACAGCACAATTTAGAATGATGCAAGTAACGCAAAACTAACAGAGCATTTCCTGCAACAGTAACGAATACACAGCACAATATGGAAATGTCCAGTGTAACTATTAAAGAGCAGGGCGTGACCGCTAATATGAACCAGTCCAACAGTAATATGACGCAGATGTGCACAAAGCACTGAACGTGGGAGTCAAGCAGTAAGTAAGTATGAGAGTAAGCACACCGCGTTTAATAAGGAAGTCCAGCTATATTATGAATGAGCATGCACACAGCACTAATGTGTAGAAGTCCAGCAATCATATGGGTGGAAATGCACATGGCACTTAAACGTAGAAGACCAGCATTATACGGGAGTGGCATTAACACAAGAAGGTCACTATATGTACCTTTTTGGGCTGAAAGTACCACACAAGTCCAGCACCGCAGCCTAGCAAACACAGGCCTAAAGGAGATGGTAATGTCAGGATTCTTTACAGGCCACAGCAGATCCAGAGGCAAATAGTTACACAATAGAAGTCGAGACAGCATCAGGGAGACGCACAGAGGATTGTAGGCAGCATAACGTGGAGAGGTAGAGCTCTGAGTAACGAGCAACAGCAGTAGCAGGGAGTTCACCAGTAGACAAGCAGGAGCTCAGGAGCCAACAGCAACAAAATACTCAGGCAAAGAGGAACACATGGACCAGACTTAAATAATCAGAACAGACAGGAAGTTCCATGACAAGGCGAGATACAAGACTCCATCTTGGATAAGGGCGAACAGGCACAAAGGAAAGTCCGGAATCCTTACAATGAAGCTAAAATAGAACTTTATGGTATCACCTCCATTCGCTGCATTTGGAGGAAGAAGAAGGAGGAGTACAAACCCAAGAACACCTTCCCTACCGTGAAGCATGGTGGGGGAAATATCATACTTTCGGGGTGCTTTTCTTCCAAGGGGACAGGACGACTGCATCATATTGAAGGGATGATGGAAGTGGTCATATATTGAGAGATTTCGGCCAGCAGTCTCTTTCCCTCAGTAAGAGGATTGAAGAAGGGTCGTGGCTAGGTCTTCCAGCATGACAAGGACCTAAAACACACAGCCAAAGGAACTAAGGAGTGGCTCCGTAAGAAGCATTTCATGGTCCTGGAGTAGCCTAGCCAGTCTCCAGACCTGAACCCAATAGAAAATGTTTGGAGAGAGCTGAAACTCAATGTTGCCCAGCGACAGCCCCGAAACCTGAAAAATGTGGAGAAGATCTGTATGGAAGAGGGGCAAAAATCCCTGCTGCAGTGTGTGCAAACTTGGTGAAGAACTACACGAAATGTCTGATCTCTGAAACTGCAAAAAAGGTTTCTGTACCAAATATTTAGCTCTGTTTTTCTGTTGTATCAAATACTCATTTTAGGCAATAAAATGCAAATTAATTATGTAAAAATCATACAATATGCCTTTCTGGATTTTCTTTTTAGGTTCTGTCTCTCACATGTGAAGTATACCTACGATAAAAATTACAGACCTCTCCATTCTTTGCAGGAGGGAAAACTTGTAAAATCGGCAGTGTATCAAATTCTTATTTACCCCACTGTACATAACTGGAAGTGGCCCAAGATTCGAGACATTACTACATAATGATTAGGTGGGGGTGAACACGTAAGTTTTGATTTAGAATGCTACAAGGACCCAATGCTACAAGGACCAACATGCATCGGGGTCCATTGGACTCGAGTTACACCACTGATTGTTGCACATGGTGCCTGAGGGCATCAGCATTATAGATGACACATGATGGATGGATTACCCATTACTGATTTTGCAGGAGCTTCAAGTGGGATTCTCATAGTTAGTAAAATGATGGCCTAAGAATTATATAAATGAGGGTTCACTTGCAACGTAATGAATTGTGTAGACATACCGCATCTGTTTTGCATCCTGTACAACATAGTCACTAAGTATTTGCTTATAAAGCTATTCAAGTCTTGCCAACAGGAATTCCATGGTGTAGCCACGTTGCAGATCAGAATATATTGGTAAACAACTGACCTAAATACATACTCATGAGAAGCAATACCCTTAAGCTGTGGTGTCTGACGTGTGGCTCTCCAGCTGTTGCAAATCTACAATTTCCATTGTTCCAGGAAAATCTGCTACAGGTTAGAGACCACTGCCATTAAAGGTCTAGACAGTTCTAAGTCAAGTTGTGCCTTGCAAGGGTTGTCCAGAGCAATATCCACTTTAAGGTGTTTGTAATTGCCGATCTGGCACTGATCTCAATCTTGTCATTCTTCACATGGACACTCCCTTCAGTAAATCTTCTGCTTGGTGACACATCCAAAGTGTTGCCTTCTGTTTGGCTTTGGTCTGTGTACCAGCAGAGGTGACAAACCAGCTGATGGAGGTGGCTGTGTGTAGTCCATGGCACAAGAGGAAAGAAACAGGTGTATGGCTGTGACAGCAAGAGGCTCAGTAACAAGGCTGCAGAAAGGAAAGCAAAACACTTTGGAGGGATTTATGGCTGAATCTGTACCCTACATAGCTGATGTAGTGTGTACCTTATACAGCCAGCATCTGCTTTTAACAGCAGCAATTAGATATAGCTCCAGTCACTGCTCTTTAAAGTGTACCTATATTTTTATTTTTTTTATAATTTTGTCCAGCATAGAAAGTTTTGAAAGTGCTTATCACTTGATTAGGGGATTTATCTTCATTCATGGAAAAAAAAATACATGTAAGTGGTTTTCAAACCCTGGCCTTTCCCCAGTCTATGTCCCTGCCTTTAGTTGCATTGATATCAGAATATACTCATTTGGAGTACAGTTAATAGCAATGCAGGATCAGCCCTCGTGTCTCATGAACTCTGGGGGAAGCTGCTGCTGGAGATTATTCTGATAAGCACAACACTCAGAGAAGACAGGGTCTGACCCAGCGTCGGACTGGAGCACCTTGGGCCCACCAGAGAAAATCATTCTTGGGGCCCACTATGTAGCTACATAGAAATAAATACAAGACCACCGATTGTGTGGTAAAACACGCTAATATCCGGGTATAATAGAAGGTAGTGCTCATCTTAATTATGTAGCAGGGGTTGGGGCAGCCCCCCTCATAGGACATAATGCTGCCCCCCTCATAGGGTATAATGCTGCCCCCCCTCATAGGGTATAATGCTGCCCCCCCTCATAGGGTATAATCCTGCCCCCCTCATAGGGCATAAGGCTGCCCCCCTAATAGGGCATAATGCTGCCCCCTCATAGGGTATAATGCTGCCCCCCTCATAGGGCATAATGCTGCCCCCCTCATAGGGTATAATGCAACAAGGACTCACTGATATTTATATATATATATATATATATATATACACACACACACAATCGTCACCTCTCCTCCTCGCTCCTGGCTTGATTCTGGCTCTGATCCAGTATCAGCAGCTGCGCTCACTGTCGTCTGCCAGGCAAACAGCGGGTACGCAATGAAGTGATGTCATTGTGCACCCACTGTGTCAGAGGCAGAGGGGAATGATGGGAGAGGGAGAGTCATCTGATGCTCTGTCTTCCATTATTGCTTTCAACTCTATCGGCATTGGGGTGCGCACTGGGGGGCGGCGCCAAGCCCCCCTGACTTACAGCTCCATAGTGGCCACATGGGCTGGGGGTCCCTGTGGGAGCAGGGACCCTGGTCTGTCGGCCCTGATAGTGGGCAATGTTAGCCGGCTGCTGCAGCTAACACTGCCCGCTATTAAAGTGAAATGAATATTCACTTCCCTCCACGCCCAAGGGGAAGAGTGAATATTAATTTCTCTTTAGCAGTGGGGACAGGTTTTAGCCGCAACAGCTGGCTCGTGCCTCCTCCTAGACAGGTGCTGGCCCTGTATGCCAGCAGGTGTCAGTGCTTAGGCCCATGGGTTCTCTGATGGGCGAGTCCGACCCTGGGCTGACCCCTCACTACCATCATCTGCAGCTCTGCAAGCAGTACAATGCCTCCCTTCACACATTAAAATGGCCCCCCACATAGCCCTGCACACAGTATAATGGCCCCCCACATAGCCATCCACACAGTATAATGGCCCCACACATAACCCTCCACACAGTATAATGGCCCCACACATAGCCTTTCAGACAGTATAATGGCCGTTATGTAGCCCTCCAAACACTATAATGGTTGTCCGCATACCCCTCCAAAGAGTATAATGACCCCAACACAGTCATCCAAACCGTATAATGACTCAGATGTGGCCACTATACATTTGACCAAGTTGCACAGCTCCGCACTTCCGGCCACAGGAATGCTGGTGTTGCAACCCTACCTGTCAGATATTGCTCGCCTTATAGGCCATGAGTGAACAAGTCCCAGGCAACCCCTTTAAATGTAGGGCAAAAAATCCATTGTCAACTCAGCCACTTTGGATCAATGTTCATGTTTATAAAAATTGTTCTCATGGTACTGTAGTTTTTAATTTCAACAGTTAGATTTATGGAAAAGAATCATTGCCTTTCCTCTATCAATCCAGCCATAATCCAGCCAAGCTGACAAGCAAATAATGGCCTTTTTGAGCGTGCTAATGCTATAGCAAGGCAATAACTGGCAATGTGTAGATGAAATGTCATCAGATGTAAATCCTGAAATGTGGCAGAAAGCTAAGTTCCCAGTCTTTTATAATACTAAGCATGAGTGCCTCACATTGTCCATTCCTCCCAATGTGCGAGTCTTTGACCAACTCCCAGCGTCCACTCCCACGCACTCCATCACATTCCTGTCTGCAGTAGACTAGAAGAGCCCTCTGCTCTGTATCCATCTCACTATTTTCTCACAAAACAACGTCAGGCTAAATCGTGTAGTATAAAGACCTCACAGTTACATGACAAGGAGATTAAATAATAGAAAGGCTGAGACATGTTTTGATGGCAACCAGTATGATAATCCCCAGCTGGGTTCCCTCCATAGCTGAACATGTCAGATAGGCTGCATGTATACATTGAATGTTGATGGGCCTCTTTTGATCTTTGTTATTGCAGCAGTTCATTGAGGCATAGATCCCTTGTTGAAATCATTCTGTAGACATATTGGTCAATGTGGACAAAAAACTTTTTACAGTTACAGCAAATTGGATAGAGACTGCGAGGTCCGTGTCTGATCCCTCTCCTTTTATCTCTGTCTATGTTACTAGGCGGCACCCAGCTTGCACTGCATATGGTGCTGGGGAGGCAGGCGAAGACCTGTATAACACTTGTGTGGCTGAGAGCTAATTATTAGTTGTAATCAGTTCTCTGCTATTAGTCTTGGATGGAACCACATCCTATTTAAACCACAGCATCTTGCGGAAAGTTGCAGGTTATGGTTTTATTCTGGGCCTAGTTAACATCCTTTCTATTACCTAATCTCATGTCCTATATTCCATTATTGACCCCAGACTGACTTTTACCCTTTCTCTTAAGGTGGAGTCACACATAGCAATCTCGGTAGCGAGATCGCCGCTGAGTCACAACTTTTGTGACACAACAGCGATCTCACCAGCGAGATCGCTGTGTGTGACAGCGATCAGCGAGCGGCCCCCCTGCCGGTATCGCTGCAAGAAACCTCTGGACATATTTTTCATCGCTGGTCTCCCGATGGCCAGCACGCATCGCTGTGTGTGACAGGCGGGAGACCAGCGATCAGCTGTAAAAAATAATAAAAAAATAAAAAATATTGTTATTCTCACCTTCCAACGTCCCGTTCAGCCATCCCGCCTCTCTCCACTCTCCGGTCCCAGTGATCCTTTGCACGAATGACCGCGAGACTTCGTTCTGCCGCGAGACCGTGACATTCTTGCGGTCATTCTCGCAAAGGATCACTGGGACCGGGAGCGTGGAGAGAGGTGGGATGGCTGTGCGGAACGTCGGAAGGAGAGAATAACAATATTTTTTATCTTAATTCTATTTTTTTACAGGGATGGCAAAACGAACACAGCGATGCCATGCGCTCGGCATCGCTGTGCTAATCGCTGGTGAAGCTGTCTGTTTGACAGCTCACCAGCGATCACATAGCGACTTACCAGCGATCCTGACACCTTGATATCGGTGTCGGGATTGCTGGTAAGTCGCTATGTGTGACTCCAGCTTTACTTAAGATTTTATCTCTGACTCTGTCCTCCTTGTTTTCATGTTGGCTACCTCTAGATTTTGTCTCTAGTTTTGTCATGTTATAGCCCTCTCTGATTTTGACCTGGTTAAGTTAAACCTTCTCTGCCGGATCACTCCATTGGCCAGTAGCCACTTTATGGCCGTTATCCAGTGGGCATTGCCTAAATCAAGATCCCTGTATAGAAATTAAATGCCAGGGTTTCACTAGGAATTATTAAGTGGGATGTCTTGTGCAAAGTCTGTCAGTAGAAGCCCTTTTAAAAGCTGACAGGGTTCCACAAAAAAGCACCATTACATAGGTACTGACAAGCTTTCTACTGAATGTTCTACCTAACAATTCACTGTAAGATTAAAATCTTGGGAATACAAAGGCCAGGGAAGCAAGGAAAACCTGCTAACGTGTTTTTGGAACCAATCTGTGATTATACTACCCTATTAGCCTGATGAAGGGACATAAGCAGTCCCGAAAGCTTGCTTTGTAACAACATTCACTATTATTTGTTAGCCATTAAAAGGTATCATACCCACAAGATTCTTATTTTGTTTCTCTCACTGAGAGCACTTTATATATTTTTATACTACCCTTGTAACTTGGTTCATTATCTCACTAAAAGTAATCTTCTGACGTAGGGCAAACAGCTTCCATGAAGAGTTAACCTTGGTCAGCCACAATGCATCAGTAAGCCTTACATTTCAAAAGTCTATTCACTGGTTTCAAAGAGCCCAGAGTGTGCCACGGAAATTTTCCCCACACTTTTACAGCACTTACTCCACCCCCCACGACTAGACATGTCTATCTAGGATACAGATCACTGGAGCACCTGGCTAATAGAGCACATATACCTATGAGACAGGGGGGACCCAGATGGCTGGCAGCTAAACGATCTAGTCTAAAGTGTATGGGGGGCTTTATTTCCATCTCAGCCTTACATGGTTGAGACAGGAAGTACTTTGTCCAGTAAGTTCCACCATCAGAAGTGGAGCTGTGGAATTCGCCAGGAATGTCTACGCAATGTGCTCGTTCTGTAACTCCCGAAGAAATGCTTGAGACTTACGGCACCTGTGTGGATCGGTCACTCCCAGCCCATTCCGTAGTTCCCTCTTCTTCCCATCTCAGCCATGAAATGTTGAGATACTGTAACAATAACAATAATTATATCAGATTATTCTGTGCAGTAAATCTGGAAGCAGAAAATAAAGAAAGACAATCAGTCATGTAACATTAATCATTGGAGAACCGATAGCCATTAATCTCTTGGTGACAACCAGAATTTGCAGAAAATTCTCAATGCTATCTACCAGAATTTCTTCATTCCGACAACGGTCACAAGATAAAATAAACCCAGGAAGAAGCACGGGCGAAACGCGCGTCTGGGTGCGGGGAAGCAGCGTGTCATCTGATGTCCAGCTCAATTGTGCTCACGGCTTAAGTAATATGTATTTGGCCACTTGTTCATTTCTAGGTTTAATGTGGTTTTATTCTCTAGACATGAGAGGCTATGGTGACGCAGTAGCAGCTGTGTCTGCTTGTTATTTGATCTATAGTTGATGGATATCTCTAAACTCTGATGGTGTGAATTGTCTGAAGGACTTGGTATCTGAATGAAGGTCATTATAACTTAATTTACATTTGTGCAGGTTTGGAATCCTGCATTTTACACTTTATCAATAGTCCTCTGTCCTTAATCAGGTTATTTATTATCTTTGCCTTTTACTAGGTTTATTTATTATTCTATTGATTTTTATAGCCATCTAGTCCTCTTTTAAACAATTGTTACTAGCAAAGAGATTAAGCATATTAATGGGCATAATATTTTGGATACCTTATCAATTCACTCAAAATTTTGATATATTGTATAACTAGAAGTGTATCCTTCATCAGCTGCTTTTTCTGCCTATGTATTCATTGGTTTGAGGCAACGGTTTTTATGTTTGTATGTCTATAATTGTTAAATAAAATGATTTTTCCAATTTTATGAGATGAGTGACACTCTTGGTTTATGTGTCTCCTCACAGTGACATGACCTTTGTGATACAGGTTTACACTTCTGTTCGTAAATAAAAAATGTCAGAAGGTAGAGGTTGGACCCGGTCACACGATTTCCTTCCATAAAAAATGTTATTTGATTTGCTGCTTCTTTGTCCTTTTCAATTTCAAATTTAAATATATATATATATATATATATATATATATATATATATAGGCTTTCAGGTAAAGCTATATCCATCAACAACTTTCAATCTTCTATCTGTTGTTGCATTCCCGAGAAAATTCATATGCAAATGAAGTGTTAAGTGCTCTTGGCATGACAGAGCACTTCCTGGCTTCTGCCACCTAAGGTTGCTTCTCTGCCTTTTTAGCTTGATTTCCTTTAGCTAGCTCCTGATGTCAAAGAAACAGTAAAACATATTAATCATAATAAAATAATAATACTAATAATAATAATAACAATCAAGCAATAAAGGCTGGTGCTGGGTAAGGAAACAACCACAGGAGGCAGAGGCTCAGGAAGTGCCCTGTCATGACCAGAGCACTTGAACATCTAATTTGCATAAGAATTAAAATGTTGATTCATAAGCAACAGGAATGCAGCAACAGATATAAAGGGAAATCTGGATTTCACTTTAAAAGTCCTGCCCAAACAGTGGGTACGGAAAGTATTCAGACTCCTTTACATTTCTCACTCTTTGTTTCATTGCAACCAGTTGGTAAATTCAAAAAAGTTCACTTTTTTCTCATTAATGTACACTCTGCACCCCATCTTGACTGTAAAAAAAAAAGAAATGTAGAAAGTTTTTTAAATTTATTAAAAAGAAAAACTGAAATATCACATGGTTATAAGTATTCAGACCCTTTTCTTAGTATTGAGAAGCGCCCTTTTGAACTAGTACAGCCATGAGTCTTCTTGGGAATGATACAACAAGTTTTTCACACCTGGATTTGGGGATCCTCTGTCATTCTACCTTGCAGATCCTCTCCAGTTCCGTCAGGTTGGATGGTGAACGTTGGTGGACAGCCATTTTCAGGTCTCTCCAGAGATGCTCAATTGGGTTTAGGTCAAGGCTCTGGCTGGGCCAGGCAAGAATGGTCACAGAGTTGTTATTTTAGCTGTGTGCTTAGGGTCATTGCCTTGTTTGAAAGTGAACCTTCGGCCAAGTCTGAGGTCCAGAGCACTCTGGAAGAGGTTTTCATCCAGGATATCTCTGTACTTGGCCACATTCATGTTTCATTCAATTGCAACCAGTTGTCCTGTCCCTGCTGCTGAAAAACACCCCCATAGTATGACGCTGCCACCACCATGTTTCACTGTTGGGATTGTATTGGGCAGGTGATGAGCAGTACCTGATTTTCTCCACACATACCGCTTAGCATTATCACCAAAAAGTTTTATCTTCTTCTCATCAGATCAGAGAATCTTATTTCTCATAGTCTGGTAGTCCTTCATGTGTTTTTTAGCAAACTCTATGTGGGTTTTCATATGTCTGGCACTGAGAAGAGGCTTCCATAAAGGCCCGACTGGTGGAGGGCTGCAGTGATAGTTGACTTTGTGGAACTTTCTCCCATCTCCCTACTGCATCTGTGGAGCTCAGCCACAGTGATCTTGGGGTTCTTCTTTACATCTCTCACCAAGGCTCTTCTCCCACGATTGCTCAGTTTGGCTGGTCGGCCAGGTCTAGAAAGATTTCTGGTGATCCCAAACTTCTTTCATTTAAGGATTATGGAGGCCACTGTGCTCTTAGGATCTTTGAGTACTACAGAAATTCTTTTGTAACCTTGGTCAGATCTTTATCTTGCCACAATTCTGTCTCTGAGCTCCTTGGCCAGTTCCTTTGACCTCATGATTCTCATTTGGTCTGACATGCACTGTGAGCTGTGAGATCTTATATAGACAGGTGTGTGCCTTTACAATCCATGTCCTATCAGTTTCATTAACCCCTTCATGACCCAGCCTATTTTGACCTTAATGACCTGGCCATTTTTTGCAATTCTGATCAGTGTCCCTTTATGAGGTAATAACTCAGAAACGCGTCAACGTATCCTAGCGATTCCGAGATTATTTTTTCTAGCGATTCCGAGATTATTTTTTAATGACATATTGGGCTTCATGTTAGTGGTAAATTTAGGTCGATAATTTTTGCATTTACTTGTGAAAAAATGGAAATTTAGTGAAAATTTTGAAAATTTCGCAATTTTCAAATTTTGAATTTTTATTCTGTTAAACCAGAGAGATATCTGACACAAAATAGATAATAAATAACATTTCCCACATGTCTACTTTACATCAGCACAATTTTGGAAACAACATTTTATTTTGTTAGGAAGTTGTAAAGCTTAAAAGTTGACCAGCGATTTCTCATTTTTACAACAAAATTTACAAAACCATTTTTTTTAGGGACCACCTCACATTTGAAGTCACTTTGAGGGGTCTATATGGCAGAAAATACCCAAAAGTGACACATTCTAAAAACTGCACCCCTCAAACTACTCAAAACTACATTCAAGAAGATTATTAACTAAACTAAAGCAACGTGGAGGGAAAAAATGGACATTTTAATTTTTCCAACATAAATTTTCTTTTAGCATCAATTTTTTCATTTTCACATGGGTAATAGGATAAAATGGATCCTAAATTTTGTTGGGCAATTTCTCCTGAGTACACCGATACCTCATATGTGGTCATAAACCACTGTTTGGGCACACGGCAGGGCTCAGAAGGGAAGGAGCGCCATTTGACTTTTTGAATGGAAAATATGCTTGACTATTTAGCGGTTGCCATGTCGCGTTTGGAGAGCCACTGTGCACCTAAACATTGGAGCTCCCCCACAAGTGACCCCATTTTGGAAACTAGACCCTCCAAGGAACTTATCTAGATGCATAGTGAGCACTTTGAACCCCCAGATGCTTCACAAATTGATGCATAAAAAAAAGTACTTTTTTTTCACACAAATTTTATTTTGCCTCAGTTTTTTCATTTTCACATGGGCAACAGGATGAAGTGGATCCTAAAATTTGTTGGGTAATTTCTCCTGAGCACACCAATACCTCATATGTGGTCATAAACCACTGTTTGGGCGCACGGCAGGGCCCGGAAGGGAAGGAGCGCCATTTGACTTTTTGATTGGAAAATTAGCTCCAATCGTTAGCGGACACCATGTCGTGTTTGGAGAGCCCCTGTGTGCCTAAACTTTGGAGCTCCCCCACAAATGACCCCTTTTTGGAAACTAGACCCCCTAAGGAACTTATCTAGATGTATAGTGAGCACTTTGAACCCCCAGGTGCTTCACAGAAGTTTATAACGCAGAGCCGTGAAAATAAAAATATTTTTTTTTTCTCAAAAAATGATTTTTAGCCCACTATTTTTTATTTTCACAAGGGTAGCAGGATAAATTTGGACCCCAAAAGTTGTTATCCAGTTTGTCCTGAGTACGCTGGTACCCCATATGTGGGGGGGAACCACTGTTTGGGCACACGTTAGGGCTCGGAAGGGAAATAGTGACGTTTTGAAATGCCGACTTGATGGAATGGTCTGCAGGAGCCATGTTACGTTTACAGAGCCCCTGATGTACCTAAACAGTGGAAATCCCCCACAAGTGACCCCATTTTGGAAACTAGACCACCCAAGGAACTAATCTAGATGTGTGGTGAGCACTTTGAACACCCAAGTGCTTCACAGAAGTTTATAATGCAGAGCCGTGAAAATAAAAATTTTTCCACAAAAATAATTCTTTAGCCCCCAATTTTTTATTTTCCCAAGGGTACCAGGAGAAATTAGACCCCCAAATTTGTTGTGCAATTTTTCCTGAGTGAGCTGATACCCCATATGTGGGGGTAAACCACTGTTTGGGCGCACATCGGGGCTTGAATTGGAGGGAGCACTGTTTAACTTTTTGAATGCAGAATTGGCTGGAATAAATGGTGGCGCCATGGCGCGTTTGGAGACCCCGTGATGTGCCTAAACAGTGGAAACTCCTCAATTCTATCTCCAACCCAAACCCCAACACACCCCTAACCCTAATCCCAACCCTAATCATAACTCTAACCACAACCCTAACCCCAACCCACCCCTAACCCTAATCCCAACCCTAATTCCAACCCTAACCGTAATTCCAACCCTAACCGTAATTCCAACCCTAACCATAATTCTAACCTTAACCCTATTTCTAACCCTAACCCTAATTCCAGCCCTAACCCTAGCTCTAACCCTAACTCTAACCCTAGCCCTAGCCCTAACCCTAATGGAAAAATAAAAATATTTTATTTTATTATATGTCCCTACCTATACCCACTGTATATACAATTTGGAGGAGGGGTTGATTGTGTTGACATATTCGTTTTAAATTCTTCACCTGTTCTTTGATTCTATGTTTTCTCATATTATAACTAAAGTTGAGAAATATATAAAGAAATCTTACCTGTGTATCCCTAGAGCTCAGCCATGGCCACCCTCTTCATCTCACTTTCCTGTATGTGGCTGTAAGACAACTTCCTGCAGCAGAAGCCTCTCCCCTCTGCTCTGTCTGTGATAGAAACACCCAAAAAACTAAACTGGAGTAGACTTGAATTAAATGCATGATGTAAAAGCATGTTCACACTGGCCATAAAAGCAAGCAAAACTAAAGGAAAAAACAATGTGTGTATATACCCTAATGAAAATAAATAAGTAAAAAAGCAAGTGCATTAAATAACATAGGGTACTTGGTAAACACTATTTTGATCAAAAAAGTATAAAGCTGTCCCACCACGGCAAGGTGTACCCATTTGAGACAGTAACTACACTAACGGTTAAAACCTACCTAGCGTGAATAGTGGCAGAGTCTCAGGGTCCCAAACGGACACCCAGCTTCAGAGGGTCTAAGTGAACTACACAGCTCAGCAGAAAGGAGGCCACACCCTATTTGTACTGAATACAAAACTGCTGAAGAAAAAACAAAAAAACTGAACTGGAGTAGACTTGAATGACATGCATGATGTAAAAGCATGTTCACATTGGCCATAAAAGCAAGCAAAACCAAAGGAAAAAACAATGTGTGTACCTACCCTAATGAAAATAGGTAGGTTTTAACCATTAGTGTAGTTACTGTCTCAAATGGGTACACCTTGCCGTGGTGGGACAGCTTTATACTTTTTTTATCAAAATAGTGTTTACCAAGTACCCTATGTTATTTAATGCACTTGCTTTTTTACTTATTTATTTTCATTAGGGTATATACTCACATTGTTTTTTCCTTTGGTTCTGTCTGTGATAGGACAGGAGATTGCGATGCTCCACCCCTCAGTTTAAGAGAATTGACTTCCTGGAAAACTGAACTCATCAGCATGAGACTATCCCCTTTGTTCTCTGCAGGATTTCTCTAACACATTTTCAGGATCATGCAGTAAATGCTTCGTAACACTTGTTTTTTTACAATATTTATTTCCATTTTTTAATGGGGTTGAGCAAGATTTATTTATTAATTTTTAATTATATAATGTCTAGGAATATTTCATGAGTGTGTATTTGGAGTAGGGGTGCTACCTGGTTTGTGCTCCCAAATCCTGTATTTTTTGTTACCCATGTTACTGTTATACTTAAAATATTCGATGAATAACTGTGGTAAAATGTCGGGCCAAAACGCAGTTCACAGAAGTTCTGCCAGGGACGTGAGCTGTATAATATTTGGGGTTATTGTCATCTCTTATTTCCTTTCCACACATTCTATGGTCACCATAGATTACGATGATCACTGTGGACAGGATTTTCAAACCTGATTTTTTTTCGGGACAACTAAAAATTCACAGACAGCCAACATTTTTCCAAACACATTTAAAAACCATAATGAATCATTACGAATATGAGCGATTCATGTCTACAACACAAAATACCAATAATAGCACATTAGTAGTGTGAACCGTATAATGATGAGATTTAGGACAGCTTCGCCCATCCATCAAACACGGACCATGCTCAGAATAGAATGTGCTGTAATTAAGGAAATGTAATTTCCAAAACGCGTCAGATGTTTTCACATTTGGATCTGTATTTAGAAAAGAAGAGTTAATATGCGACACTCAACAGTGTAAAGGATTTCAGCAGATTTAATTCCAAACAAGTAAAATTACAGTATTGTAACATGTAGAACACTACAGAGAACGCACAACAGACGTTTCGCACTGAGCAGGAGCGTCTTCCTGGTCTCTGGTCTCAGAGTGCCACATATTCATTCTCTTTCACTATATTGGAAACTTATCTTTTTACTCATCCTTGCTGAGCAAGTGCATGGGGAATAATTTTTTTTTATTAGATCAAGTATTAAAGCGAACCTGTCAGCAGTTTTGGCCGCTATAAGATGCTGCCACTGCCTTTCAGGGCTTATCTACAGCATTCTATAACGGAGAAGGGCAGATAAGTACACCTGCGCAGGAGTGGGATGCCGGGGAGCAATGAAGCAAGCATGAAGGCCGTGTCACAAGAAGATGGGAGGCGCCGCACCCGGACCTGCATCACCCATCGGACCGGACCGCTTCCCCCGGGTGAGTATAATAAAACTTATTTTCCTTATCTTTCAGGTCGGATCGATGGTTTATAAACAGCATTATAGAATGCTGCAGATAAGCCCTGAAAGGCAGTGGCCGCATCTTATATCGGCCAAACCTGGTGACTAGAGATGAGCGGCTTTGCCTTTTTTCGGGTCGAGTCAGGTTTCATGAAACCCGACTTTCGCAAAAGTCGGGTCGAACACAATCGGCCGATTATCGTGAAAAGTCGAAGGCCGACTGAAACACAAAACTCAATGCAAGTCAATGGGGAAGAAAAGTCGGCAGTGAGTGGAGGACAGGAAACACACCTACAGTGCCCATTTTAATGCCAAAAACATCAATTCTTATTACTTAAGCTTGTCAACCTTAATTTACTTTATAATAATAGTTAGGCATTGAAAACTGGGGGTTATTTGGCTAAAGTTGTGGGGGGGTAGGGCTGGCTCCAGATTTTCGTGGGCCCAGGGCCAAAGAGTGTCACTGGGCTCCTTTAACACATGCCACAATTCATGATCCTCTGATACGGCAAAGAAATAGCGGGTATAGTACAATGAAAAATACTTCACTTCTTACATCACATGGCTGAAATCCATTTTAAATTCTCCAATAGCTCCAAAAACGGGCAATATATTACTCCATACAGTATTATGGCCACCGCATAGTGCGCCATACAGAGTAATGAGGCCCATATATTTCTCCATACAGAATCATTGGTCCCATATAATGTTCGATACAGTATATGATGAGCTCCACATAATGCTACAGTATATGTTGGATCCCATGGATGATGCTCCACTGTCTTATGGGCCCAAATAATGCTCCATATACAATGGGCCCCATTTCTAATGCTCCAGTGTATTATAGGCCCTGTAAATGCTGCTCCAGTGTCTGATGTCCACCTTTGGAATGCTCCAGTGTATGGTGGGCCCCATCTATCATTCTCCAGAGTATAGTGCTCCCCAAAAATTGCTCCCAACCTTTAAAACAATTAAATAAGTCTCCTCGCTAAGGAATCCCTCTGCTCTGGACTCCTCATCGTCCCCATCATCCATCTCTCTGCACTAGGTCTGTTTAGTCAGAGGGCGTACAGACGTGATGTCATCGCGCTCTCTGACCAGAATGTCACTGTCAGGAAACGCAGAAGACGTCACGGCGGTGGAGCAGGGAGAAGTATTTCAACTTTGCAAGTGCTGTGATCCTGAGCAAGCAGGGGGGCCCACTCGTTGGCGACGGCACTGGCACAGGGCCCCTCATATTACGGCGGTGTGACTGACGGCGGGTGGGGCCTCCCGGGTGGGCCCTCCCACCGGCAGAGACACTTTTGCGTACTATGAGGGGCCCTGTGCCAGTGCCATCGCCCATGAGTATGCCCCCCCACCTGCTCAAGGAAACTGCACTTTCATCTGCACCTTCCTCTTTGTCACCGTGTAAGGTGGTATAGTATGCGGGAAGGGGAACCTGAGTTTCATCAGGGTCAAATTCTGGCTGTGTAGAGTGCGAGGGGAATGTAGTGGTCTGGGTCAATGTACTTCAGTGCACTTGTGGCGATGTCAGTGCACTTGTGGCGCCCCCAGGAGTACGGTCACCATAGTGGCATTACATTCCTCCTAGGGAGTGTGATGTCATGCTTGGGAGCAACGAAGGATCTCTCTAGCAGTTAAACCAACACACAACACAGTTCCCACTCCAGGCCAGCAGGGAGAGCTCTGAACTTGACTGCTGAGGAGCTGCTCTCTGTGGTCGGGAGGAGGGAAGTTAGGGCAGTCTATGAAGGGAAGGGGAAGTGTATGGATGTGAGAAGGGGAGCTGGAGGATAAGCAGAGTTATGGCTTATTCCTAGCTGGAGCGCATGGTCCGGATTCCGGTCTCTGAGTTTGTAGGGACACTGACGGTCCTGCAGCAGAAACCGGAGGAAGTAGCAGCTGTAAATGCTCTGTTCCCAACTAAGGCTCGGAGGCCCCTGCAGCGATGTGTGTGAGCTAGAAGGAAAAGGCTACGGCTGCCTGCCATACCAGAAAGTTCCAAAAGAGAGTCAATAGGGGGAACTTCAGTGAACTCAGTACTGTGAGTACCTCAGATAAGGGCTAGAACGGAGGCCACACTTCCTATCTGCAGAGAGAGAATTCATAATTTGCTTCCAGGCTGACCAACTCCTTCTCCATCTGTACTCTGGGTCCTGGACGGCACTTACCAAGTACAGGTAAAGGAACTGCACGACTGTGTCTGTCATCTTTTTCCTGCGCCTGGCGCACAGCTCTACTACATCCTGCACTGCACACCATCTACCAACTCTTTCATCTGCCCTGCGACTACGGCCCTACTTGTGCAGGGCTTCTACATCTTAGCTGCACCACATCATCTGTCCCAGAGAAGCGACACTGCAGCACTGGTCAATCTGATCAGAAACCACAGGTGGCGTCACATATCATTCACCTATAAATGTTATTTACCCCTTTGCATGGACGCCCAGGGTCACGGACCGGGTCACCACCACCGTGACACATCCCTCTGAGACACCGGCCCGGTACCGATTAACCCCACTGCCCTGGCTGGCGACCCACACTCCATGTCATATTCATCTTGGACTGAAGAATTCACGATTTGACTTGATAACCCAGGCATGGTATGTGAGAAAGAGCTACAAGGACTAATGAGAAGTGTGGCCTGCTGCATCATTCACTTTTGGTGGGGGTGAAGGACACAAGGAAAGGGGTTCTTCCTGACCAGGAGCCAGCACTTGACAACTCAGTGCTTGCATTTTTTGAAACTTTAGAAGAGGAGGGAATATTAGCTGGAGTCTGTTTTGGCAATGTAAGCCAAAACCAGTTCCTGATGCTCCGGCTTTAAAAGCAGTTAACCTACTCCCAGAAAAGGTAGCCTTCCAGGCCTTCTGGAGCCAGACCATGATGCAGGCTCAACACCTTCTGCTTTAGCTGCTATTGTGCTTTTGCCACTACCAGCAGATGCACCATCACCATCAGTACCAGCTGCCCCCCCACGCCCACATCCACGGCTTCTTCCACCATACTTACAAATTTTGGAGAAAATTAACCCAAAATAACATCAGATATATGGTACTATATCAAAAGCGTACAGCTGTATACAGTCAAAGGATAATTGTAAATCTCTGTATATATTTCATGAGTCACACAGAGACGCTCACAGGCTCAGTATGGATTAGACAAGAATATAAAAAGTAGAAAAAGGGTAGAGTATCATCAGATAGCAGGTATATATAGTATAGTTTAAACATTCTAAATCTCCGTATATATTTCAGGAGGCAGACACAGACGCTCTCAGGCTCAGTATGGATTACAACACAATATAAAAAGCCGTAAAACGGTAATGGATCTGAAGCGTACAGCTGTATACAGTATAGGGGTCATTGTCAATCTCAGTATTTATTTCCAAAGTCAGAAACAGACTCTCACTTGGTCAGTTTGGATTAGACCAGAATATAAAAACCAGTAAATGGGTAATGTATCACAAGCGTAGAGCTGTAAACAATGTTGGGGTAATTTTTAAGTCTACATATAAATTGCAGGAGTAACCCACAGACTCTCACACGCTCAGGATGGATCACACCACAATTTAAAAAGAAGATCCGCAAGAAATAATCACACATGTGGGCCAATGTTCCAGGTGTCAATGATACACTTAGAGTGGTGGGTGGAGGAGGACTTTCTGGCAGAAAGGGTACAGTATCACCAGATACCAGGTATATATAGCATAGTTTAAACATTAAAAATGTACGTCTATATATCAGGAGTAGTGTTGAGCCACCCTGCTAGTGTTCGAGTTCGGTTTGGTTCGTCGAACAGGAGGCAAGTTCGTCGAATGTTCGTCGAATGTTCGACGAACACCGTCGAACCCCATTGAAAACAATGGCAGGCAAACACAAACACATACAAACACATAGAAAACACATACAAAACATCTTAAAAGGTGTCCCAAAGCAGACAAAATGCTCAGAAGACACAAATAACATATGGAAAAGGGCAACTACATATAGAAAAGAGGTGGAGGAGTAAAAGGAGGAGGAGGATACACAGATATAGGCATGTCATGCCCTTATAAAGCCAAGAAATGCTGGAATAAAAATCTAAAATACAAAAAAAATTCTAAAATTCTAAAATCGAAGACAATCATATACCATCAGACTTCCCACCATAAATTATGCCAACTGCCGATCGGGCGGCGTTATTCCCACGACCCTCCGAACAGCGTCCATGAAGGAAAAGTGTTTGGTTTACGGGGGCAGTATGGTTGCAAAGCTGAACCTTAAAGGAATGTCCAGAAGGGCACCACCACAAGGAGTGGAGCCTGCGGCTTAGTTGGACTGCACACGGGCAACCTCAGCCATGCCAGCCACGGAAAGGATGGACAGATTGCAAGCTTTCTCGATTCTGTGAGTGGTGGTGCATGGCCGTTTTTAGTTGTGCTAGCGATTTGTCAGCTTAATTCCATTAACGAACGAGACTCCGGCATGCCCCCCTGGTCCGTGTCCAGCTTACTAGAGGGACACGCGAGGCTCTGGCACGCGAGATCGAGCAATAACAGGTCTGTCATGCCCTTACATGTCCGGGGCTGCATGCGCGCTACGCTGAAAGGTCCAGCGTGTGTTGCTTACATGTGCAGATAACCCGCTGAACCCCGTTAGTGATGGGGATCTGAGATTCCAATTCTTCCCCGCGAACGAGGATTTCCCAGTAAGTGCAGGTCAACCGGAATTCCGGAATTAGGCCTAACCGGCATTCCAGAAAGAATGTGCAAAAATTAAGTGTCCAAGCCACAGGTGCTGTAGCTTGCTTAACAGCTGGGCTCCTCTGCTGAGTAGCACACAGTTATTACATAAACAGGTGGTATAGCTTGGTTCACGGGTGGGCAACTCTGCTGAGTAGCAGACAGTGCTTACATAAACAGGTGGCATAGCTAGGTTCACGGGTGGGCTCCTCTGCTAAGCAGTAGACACAGGTACTAGGCCCAAAGTATTGACTGGGCTAAATGGGGTTAAAAAATGGTTCTTACATAAACAGGCGGCACAGCTTGGTTCACGGGTGGGCTCCTCTGCTGGGTAGCAGACACAGGTACTAGGCCCAAAGTATTAACTGGGCAAAATGCAGTCAAAAACTGGTTCTTTCATAAACAGGCGACATAGCTAGGTTCACGGGTGGGCTCCTCTGCTAAGCAGTAGACACAGGTACTAGGCCCAAAGTATTGACTGGGCTAAATGGGGTTAAAAAATGGTTCTTACATAAACAGGCGGCACAGCTTGGTTCACGGGTGGGCTCCTCTGCTGGGTAGCAGACACAGGTACTAGGCCCAAAGTATTAACTGGGCAAAATGCAGTCAAAAACTGGTTCTTTCATAAACAGGCGATATAGCTCGGTTCATGGGTGTGCTCCTCTGCTGAGTAGCAGACAGTGCTACAAGGCCCAAAAGGATTTTCTGGACAAGATGCGGTAAAAAATTATTAGAAACACACACGGTGTAGCTCCTTGACAGGTGTACTACACCGCTGGCTACCAGACACCGCTACTATGCCATGAAACTGTCTATTAACATTGAAAACCATTATTAATGTGAAAATAAAGTTACGCTTTTGGTGAACGAACCGTTCTCGAACGGAACCTCGAACAGCCGAATTTTAAGCAAAGTGTTCGAGTTCGGCGAACGGCTCGAACACCACCCAAAACAGCTCGAATTTGAACTCTAATCAGGAGGCAGACTCAGACGGTCTCATGCCCAGTATGGATTCGACAAGATTGTAGAAAGTTGAGAAAGGGTATGTTAAGGAAATATATATGTATTTCATATAGATCTCACTTGCCTGCTATAGGCTATATACTCATGTACTCTTATATAGGCTATATACTGCTATATACTCAGATATACTGCACACAGATACATATTCACAGTTTGAACCTTGTAACTAGTTGGTGGAAATGACCTACTTCCCCTCCATGAGAGAGTCTGGGGAGCAGATGGTATCTTATGATAGCATTGTCTTGTGATATTTGTCCCAGACATAGAAAGAGGAAGTTTAGACCAGATGTGCCAGCCAATACCAGAACATGCTGACACTGTAGAAACAATAGGCTGTAAATTATATTGCTAGAATCAGCTTTTGGGTAAACTCTTCCATATATGTTCATGTATTCAAACTGACCAATTACACTAGAAGGTCAGCCTTTATGTTAATGAGTAACCACTCCTTTTCTGTACAACTGATAAAACCAAGTATATTCAATTAACCGCCAGAGTTTTGCTGGGAGGTATTGCTGCCAACCAAGTCTGGCGTCTTTCCTTCTTTGAGCACTCAATAAGACTCTGTCTAATTTGGGCAGGCCACAGTACGCACAGGGGTAAATTAACCCAACTATAAATTTCCACATCAATTTGGCGCCCAACGTGGGGCTTTGGACGAAACACACGGGGACCCAGCTGGCCGGAAAGATGGGGGTGCCGTTACGGGCCTGGCACACGGGACGGAGGCTGCAGCTCCATAAGTAAGGTAAGAAAATTCTGTCATCTTGCCTGAATGTCCCGTGTCCAGCCCGGGTCCGTACCCCTAGCCGGTCAGGTGTGGTCACCACCGTATCCCAGGTAAAGTGTAAAAAGTCCACCCTTATCCAAACCCTGGGATAAGCTAAGTGTCTACTGTGGTTCTGTGTGTCTCAGATCCAGGTGTGAGAGTTGGTGGAAAATTGTGACAGACTTGTGTGTTTATGGTTGATGATAGACCGATAACAGGGGAGTTTGACCCACTCAGATAGGTCCTCACAAATACACCTGGACACAGGGGGAGGACAGGTGAAGCCTTGCCCAGGGACAGGTGGTGGGGGCCTTACGGAGATATCATGAGGCAAATCTCACATCAAGCTATCACAACAAACACCCGTGCACAGGAAGGGACAACAGCGCCCATGCCAGGCCACGCGGTGGTGTTAGCTTAGGGGAGATATTGAGAGCCAAACCACTTGACAGGTTGCCACCAACACACCTCGTCACAGGGAAGGACAGGAGAAGCTGGCCCAGGCATCAGGTGGTGGCAACATAGTGGGAGTTATCACATTACTGATACTGACGAGCCAGCCAGGACGTCCGGTACAGCATGTTAACATTCCCGGGTCACCAGCGCAGTGCACCCAGTGTGGTTGGCAGTTATCGGTTACCAGCAGCTGTTTCACATACGCATCACAAAACAAGGGCTTTCGATCTCTCTCCCCGGACGTCTATATGTGAATTTATTGCAGGTTTCCGCAAAGATCTGAAGCAGAAAGCGTTTTGCTTTTTTTTAATTGTAAACTACCTCTTTTGCCTGCAGGGTGTGCCCCTGATTATATATATATATATATATATATATATATACATATATTTTTCATATTGTTATATTTTGTACTCTGCTTTTCCCTATTTTATGTTTTATTTTGCATTTTTGCTAGTTACTGCAGGGTTAGAAGGTTTGGGAAAGCTGAGTGCGTATAGCTCTGAGTCTGTGGGCACTTCACCCATCACCCCCCCCCCCTCCCAATACATTGTTCTCAGATTTTGCAGAGACGCAGGCATAAAAAGAAGAAGTTGAGTGTGCCTGCATTCTGAATTAACACTTTTTTTTATTGTTGGAGTCTATATTAATTTTTTAGATTTTTATTTTTGCAGCGTTTTACCAAGGTTTAACAACTTTTGTGTTTTTTCTTTCTTCTTTTTTCCCTCCATTTTTCCATATATTTGGTTTCTGGCTTTTCTGAGTGGATTCTTTTTCAAAGTTTATATACGTTTTGACCTTATCAACTTTTTGGTTTATTATCCTTTTAAAATCTTTAAAATTTTTTTCATTTTTTCATTTTTTATCTCTTTTAATTTTTCTTCCAAGTTTTTTTTCCACGGTTTTTGTGACAGGTTTAGTTTTCACTTCTTTCTTTCAGTTTTGTTATAAAGAGAATTTTTTACCTGCGTTGGGTTATTCACTAAATATTCTTGTTTGTTCTCTTTTAAGCAGGTCAAAAGGGATTGCAAAGTGTTTAAAGTGTTAATCACCTTTTTCAGTTTCAAAACAGACATAGTACGTGTTTTTTCCCTAAGCTGTAGCATGACATGATGTATTGAAAGAAAAGGGAAGTAGCTAGTAATTGCCGTCTACATTTCTTAAAGTGGCAGAGGAATTTAACGCCGCAGACGGTGATGATAGCAGATAGTGTGAACAAGAAAGGATTGGTTTTTTTTTGTTTTACGTGTAGGAAAAGTGTTTCCAGCGGCATACAAATCTGAGCCGGCTGAGAAGGACCACAGGTCCAAGAATGCCCTCTGTAACGGACAATAAGGGGAAGCCATCCGCTCCCCCTCCCATCTCCACTCTTCCCTCAATCTCAGCTATTCTCACAACCTCCTCCCCTCTCTCATCTATTTCTCCTCCTATACCTCGTCCTCCCTCATCATCTCGACCTCTCCCTCCTCTATCTTCTTCACCTCCGCCTATCTCTCCTCCTATCCCTCATCCCCCTCCTCCTTCTCTCTCTCCTATCTCTCATCCCCCTCCTCTTTCCTCTCCCTCCTCTTTGTCTTCGCCATCCCCTCCTCTTCTGTCTCCTCCCCACTCTCCTTCACTATCTCTCATTTCTCCTCCTATTCCAAACCACTCCTCCACCCTTCCCCCTCTTCCTTTTTCTCACCCATCTCTCAGTTCATCGTCACCTGCTGGCCTAGTGCCAGATCCAGACAATGAAGTGTCCCTAGTTCCACAGGGGACTCTCTCTAAAGAGACAGTTATGACTCCGGGAGAAGAAAGTGAATCACTCCCCACACATGACAACACAGGTGCCCTCCCGATACAACAGATAGCAGAAGGGAGGTGTGGGCCATCAGACACTGCACTTGCTGAGACTGGAGATCCTATGTGCCAAACGGAACTGCAGTCTCAGAAGGGGGGAGTGCTACACAAACACAGAAAGACAATCACACAATGGCACAGTTCCTCCTCTGATGAAAATGAAGGAGGGACAGACATGCTACCTAGCACAAGGAGAAACTCACAGACACCAAGTAGGCAGGGGCAGATAGAGCCAGAACTCTTACACTATGTGCCCTTCACCCCTTGTCAGGTGTTCAGTATTCTAAAAAACCTGCCAGACCCAGATATGGACCCCATGCTATTTTACCGAAGAATGCAGCAGAGCCAGCAGACATATGCTGCAACCTGGAGTGATCTCTGGTCCATAATGGAGATTAAAGCAGGTGAAACACTCTGGCCAATCATGAAGGAACACTTCAAGCTTCCATCAGAATTAGATGTTCATTCCTGGGAATCAGGATCAACGTTAATTGAATAGCTTAGAGAGTGGGCCAACGCCAGACAAGCACTCAGCCTGCATAACATGAGCCAAGCCGAGACAGAGTCTGTAGACGAGTTTCATGGCAGAGTGAGGCAAGTATTCCAAATTTTAGGCTTCACTATTCATGATCAGATACATGGACAGATGTTGGCACAGGCCTTTGTGCATGGACTAAGAGAACCAATCAAGAGACTGCTGATAGTGGCCAGGCCTGAGTACAGGACAATAGCAGTAGATGTCCTGCTTACAGTAGCCAGAAGAATTGAGTCCCTCCCAGGAGTACGGAGGACAGGACCTCCCGTGATGGCCACTGATGTGGAGGAGCAACCACCCTGCAGAGACAGAAGACCTGTCAGGTGTTTCAACTGTGGCAACTTTGGCCATTTCCGGAACCAGTGCACAGCACCCCGGCAACCCAGGTCATCCCGCAGAGGAGTAGGCCAAGAAAGAAACACAGAAGACAGTGAAGAACCCTGTCCATAGGACAGAGGCAAGCCAGGTCCGCCAGACGTCACGCCCCTGACATGTGAAACCCCATCAGCGGACCCAATACCTCAAATTACTGGGGGCTGTCATATCTTTCTTTGTGGACACCGGTGCAGCCAGAAGTGAAAATCCCCGACCCCACCAGTCTATCAGAACACTCTGTGTCTTGTATGGGGATTTAAGGTCAAGACAGACGTTCCCCAGCTTGCAAGTCCCTGAGCATGTGGACACAGCCAGGACACTCCATCCTGTTCCAGTTTACAGTGGAGACCTGCCCACACCACCTGATGAGCGCAGACCTACTGCAGGAACTGAAGGTGACCAAAGTGTCCCATGAAGATGTGACCTTGACCTCTTCTCCACCTCAGACCCAAGAAGAATCAATCATGCTGGTGGCCCTACAAGAGCCTCGCTTGAATAACCGGTGCAAGCCTACCCAAGGAGTTGCTGGACATAGCACCCAGAAGCCTATGGCCCAAGGGAGACTTAAAGTTGCGCCAGTGCGGGTGTCACTCAAGTCTACAACCCCGGACGCTCCGAAGGCCCAGCGTCCGCAGCTCATCACCCGGAGCTGGACTGCCTCTGGCCGGCTGGGGGTCTGGGTGGAGCTGCTGTTCAAGAGACGGCCTAAGAACTTTGGCATGGGCCAGGAAAACTCTCAACCCAGAGAGACCACACCCGCTTCGTGAAATGGCTGCACTGCTTCCGGCTCCAGCGCCAGAGGATCATCTTGGACAAGATTCTGAAGGTGCTCCCTGAAGTTAATCCAGGCTCTGGACCAGAAGACAGCCACTCAGCTCCTCAAATTGGTTAACAAGATGCTGACCTGAAATCAAGTTGGGTGAAAGGAACTGCTGCTGGCTGGTAAAGAAGGCGCCCCAGCAAAAAGACCCCCTGTGAGAGCAAGAAAGCTCAGCTGGACGTCACCTCTGACGAAAAAAGGACCCCAGCAAACGGTTTGGTTTCCTGCCAGCCCTGTGCCAGAAGATGGGAGTCACTCACGGCACTGTGAAGAGCAAGGCCAGATTGAGCCGCCTCATCCATGGGAATTATCATGCGGTCCCAGCTTTTCTCAATCAAGAGGAAGACTGTGAAAGGAGAACCAGACCAGACTGAATGGTGTATAACCTGAGGACGGTGAGCGAAGCAACCATGTTTGAAACCCCAGTTGTGCCAGATCTGCACACTCTGCTGACAAACGTGCCAGTCACAGCAACAGTGCTCACGGCAATGGATCTGCCCGAAGCTTCCCTAAATGTCCCCCCCCACCTGGACGACCAGTTCCTGAAAACGCACAAGGGGGGTGCGGAACAAATGGACAGTGAGGCCCAAGAGGGCCCGGAACAGCCTTTCACAGCTCGCCAGAGCATTGCCCTCCGTCCCCACCAACTGGATTGCGGAGCATGCAGAAGTCATCGACACCGCTACCCGCACAGCGTTTTCCATGCCTCCTCTACACTGCCTGACAGAGCAGCAATGTAAGTTCTGCAAAAACAGAGTCCAGTGGTGTCAAAAGCAAGTTCCCGAAGACACCGTATCGCCCACTGGACGAAACACTTGACAGATGACTGGAGGGCCGCGGAGGAGAAGATGGCAACTCCGAAGATGCAGGCCCTCCTTGGTCTAGTCTCGTACTGCAGAAGTTGGATCCCTGGTGCTCCAGGCTTAATGCAGCCTCTGTACAATTGCATCAACGCATTGAAGCCTTCATCTCGTACAGGAAACTGAAAGACTTCATAGTCTCTGCGCCAACTCTAGGCCTCACTGAGTACGAGAAGCCATCCCGTCCTGACCAAAACGGAAAAAGAAGGACCAAGATGGAGAAGGTCATGCTACTGGCCAGGCTTAAAACAGACCCACGGAGGAAAACCAGAGGCCTCTAGACTACCTCTCAGCTGGCCTGGATCCAGTTGCAAGGGGGGGGCCCTCCTGCATGAAAGCAATACCCGCAGCACACGCCCTCCTGACAAGGCTGCTCTCCACCACTCTTCAGTGCTCTCAGCCGTTACCTGTCTCTACTCCCACTCCCAAGGGGGGATACGGATACGGACCCTCAGATGAAAAATCTGAAAGATACCGTACATGGCTCCAGTCTTGCAAATGATGAAGGAAAGTTCCACACGGGATGTGCAGCGACCAGCAATCAAGACATTCTATGGTCCAGAAGGTTGTCAGCCCAAGAGCCCAAGAAGCGGAGCTGATAGAGGTGATGAAAGACCTGCCAGATTGCGAAGAACAAAAACTTCCAGGTACTCGCATGACATGGCACCTGACTTCGGACCCATCTGGGCTGCAAGAAACTTCATCACAGCAAGCGGATCGACCATGAAGCACCATGGAGCCATCAGAGACCTGCTGGACGCTCTTCAACTACTACAAGTGGTGGCAGTGTTGAAGGTCAAGGCACACAGAAAACTGAACACAGTAGAGACACGGGGCATCAACATGGCAGACATGGCAGCCAAAAAAGCAGCCGGAGGAAGACAATAGGGAAAATGGAAGAGGTCGTAGAGCCGGACGGCTACTACATGACAACTGAAGACGAGAAATCCTGGCAAACAGAAGTCAATGGGAAAACCGTTGAAGATGCCATCTCTGAATTGGACAGAAGTGCTGCCTCCTCCTCCACGAGCCAACAAGCTGAATCACTTCCAGGACGAAGACTCTGACGTGGATATGAATTCTGAGGCAGAAGAATGGTGCCCACCTTTACCAGAAAGGACGTATTTGATGGAGAACATTTCAGAAGACTGTCCTCCACAACCCTCTCGTGGGGAAGCTTCTCCTCCAGCACAGTCCTACGATTGGCAGTCCACGGCAACACTCCCCGAGATGAGCTGCATGAGTCCGAAGGCATCCCAAGACTACGACAGTGTGACCTTCCCCCTCATCCCCAGAGAATACCGGCTGGATCGGTACCAATGCAAAGAGTCCCAAGTCCTCCTCTGACGCAGTCTAACCCGAGTCTTCATACAGAGGGAGGCGCGGACATAGACGGAACCTCAGCTAAAATCCCACAATCAGCTCAGAGAATGTCAATTACCACCACCCAGTCACTAAACCTGACAAAATGACTTCCTGAAACCTGTACAAGAAGTAACAGGATCAGACTCGGAAGGAGGAGAAGAAAAGCTGGATGCTGAAGGCCAAAAGCACTGGGCTCCAAGAAACCGTCTACATCAAAACGTCTACCTCAAGACAGACCTAGTCTACCTCAAACTGTCTACCTCAAAACGACTACCTCAAGACAGACCCAGTCTATCTCAAAGTGTGTACCCTACGGTGGTTCAATGGGCACATGGCCCCCACACAGAATTGAAGACACAGATGAATGACCTGATTGGACTCAACTCACACCTAAACAGCGAAGATTCCCGGCAGCTGTTCGGCCACCGACAAATTTAACATCGGACAAGCGGGAAAAGTTCCCCTACATCGTCTGGCCTGAAGACTTCCCAGTAAGGAACCAGTTGGCGAAGATTACTGCAAAGAAGCTACTCTCAAAAATAGTGTGCAGATATGGGGTTTCTAGAAGCAATAGCAAGTGATCAGGGACCCGCATACACAGCAAACCTGACACAAGAGACCTGATCAGCAGTAGGGTCAGACTTAGGCCTGCACACTACTCACCATCCCACACCATAGACTAGGTGGGACACTTAAGAGCAGCATGCTAAAGAATTTGCCCAAGAAACAGACAAACCCTGGCATTAGACACTCCCGTAGGCTCAGAAAAAAAGCTGTCACCAATATGAAACTTTATTTGTGTCCAAACCCATTTTAGGGGTATTCTTCGCTTAGCAGTTGACTATGCAATATGATACTTTGTCTGCATGTGCAATTGAATTTATCAAGAATTTTGCTAATGTCCAGTCTCGAGTTTCTCTCCTTCATTGCCAGGTCCAGATTCGGTGCCTGGTATACACGTCCTGAAGTCAGGAGACTGAGTGTGGGTGGAGAAAGTCTGTAAAGAGAAGCACTCGATCCCAGATCCGATGGCCCTTCACCAAGTGCTGACGCCGCCGACCTGGAGAGAGAACCCCCACCTGGATCCATGCACCGCATTGCAGGAAAAACCCTTCATACCAGAGAACACACCTGAGCTGGAATGATGCTGTGGATGACCTCCCTGACTGAATAAATTACCTACCTGACAGAGAATACACATGCACTGACTGCATAGACTGCTAACTAAGAGACTTTGATTACATTGCACCACACCCCCTTTAGGGACAGATCTCCTGACTGCCCATTTGCGAAAAGTCTGTACAGAGGAGGATGTATGCACTAGGCATATGTCAGTCCATTGGCAGCATAAAAGAGTTGCAGCGCTTTGGGCCAGGAGCAGGATCTTAAGGGCAAGTGTTATCTAAGGGGGGATTGTTATGGAAATATATACGTATTTCATATAGATCTCACTTGCCTGCTATAGGCTATATACTCATGTACTCTTATATAGGCTATATACTGCTATGTACTCAGATATACTGCACACAGATACATATTCACAGTTTGAGCCTTGTAACTAGTTGGTGGAAATGACCTACTGCCCCCCCCCATGAGAGAGTCTGGGGAGCAGATGGTATCTTATGATAGCATTGTCTTGTGATATTTGTCCCAGACATAGAAAGAGGAAGTTTAGGCCAGATGTGCCAGCCGATACCAGAATATGCTGACACTGTAGAAACAATAGGCTGTAAATTATATTGCTAGAATCAGCTTTTTGGTAAACTCTTCCATATATGTTCATGTATTCAAACTGACCAATTACACTAGAAGGTCAGCCTTTATGTTAATGAGTAACCACTCCTTTTCTGTACAACTGATAAAACCAAGTATATTCAATAAACCGCCAGAGTTTTGCTGGTAGGTATTGCTGCCAACCAAGTCTGGCGTCTTTCCTTCTTTGAGCGCTCAATAAGACTCTGTCTAATTTGGGCAGGCCACAGTATGCACAGGGGTAAATATACCCAACTATAAATTTCCACATCAGGTACAGTATCACCGGATAACAGGTATATATAGCATAGTTTAAACATTAAAAATCTCTGTGTATATTTCCGGAGTCTGACAAAGACACTCACAGCCTCAGTATAGATTAGACAAGAATCTAAAAAGTAGAAAAAGGGTAATGTATTCGAAGCGTACACCAGTATACACTGTTGGGGTATTTTTAAATCTTCATATATATTTCAGTCTCAGTAAGACAGTCCAGACTCTCCGCAAGAGGAAACAAGATGGATACAAGTACAGACGGAAAGGCGAGTGACTGCAGAAATTTTGGAATTACTAATCACGGGAAAAACTCCCGGGAGAATTCTCAGAGGTGATGCTGACCCTCAATTACTTTGTCTGTGGAGACAGCGTAAACAGTTCTTTGTGAACAAAGGGTTGCTGTATCGCAGTACCGTGGATCCCATCACCGTTACTCATCTCCATCAGGAGAGATGTAGACATGGTCCTCACTGCCTATCATGATCTGTCAGGTATCTTTGGAGTGCAAAAGACAGAAGCCACAGGCCGTAGGCGATTCTATTGGATTGGCATGAGAGGACACATTTAAAAATGTGGGTAGGAATGTCACACATCTGTGAGTAGGAAAACTGTGAAAGCTGATGATAAACCACCACTGCATCTCATTGTGAGTCGACGTCCATAATAAATGGAAGCCATTGATCATCTGAAGATAGAGCCCAGCAGGACAGGGCATAGCTACGTTGTAACCATCATCTATCAGTTCACCAAATTTGTAGTGGCAGTCCCAGTGAAGGATTTAACAGCCCAGACTACACAGCGGTGGAGCAGGGAGAGATAAGTATTGCAAGTGCTGGGGCCCTGAGCAAGCAGGGGGGGCCCACTCGTGGGCGGCGGTACTGGCACAGGGCCCCTCATAGTACACCGGTGTGTCTGACGGCGTGTGTGCACCCCCACCATCAGAGACACTTGATTGTACTATGAGAGACCCTGTGCCAGTGCGGTCGCCCAAGAGTGGGCCCACCCACCTGTCCAGGGCAACGGCACTCGCATGGGTGCGTGCGCCAGGTGGTGACCCTGGCCCTGGGGGGAGGCAGCCCAGTTAGGGAGGTTGAAAAAATGGCATATGTTGATGTTGGACATTCATAAGTGGGATGCTCATGCTTATGATGGCGTCGTCTGCGCTTACCAGCCGTGTGCATTCCTCAAAACACTGAAGGACTTTACAGAGGTCTTTCAGCTTTGACCACTGCACACCAGACAACTCCATGTCTGCCCTCAAACTGCCTGCCCATGTATCCTCCCACAAATGCATTACAGCCTGCCTCTGTTCGCACAGCCTCTCAACTATTTGCAGGGTGGAGTTCCACCTTGTTGCAACGTTGATAATTAGGCAGTGCTTGGGAAGGTGGAGCAATCGCTGCAGCTTCTGCATACGACTGGAGTGTACGGGCAACCAGCGGATGTGCGAGCACAGTCTTCGCACCTTATGGAGCAGGGCTATTAACTCCGGATAATTATTGAGGAAGCACTGCACCACCAGGTTCAAGGTGTGAGCCAGGCAAGGTATGTGTCTGAGTTTTGAAAGGGCCATTGCTGCCACAAAATTCCAGCCGTTATCACTAACTACCTTGCCTGCCTCAAGATGTAGACTGCCCAGCCATGACTCAGTTTGTCGCTGCAAGTAGTCGGCCAGTACCTCCACGGTGTGTCTGTTGTCGCCCAAACACATCATCTTCAACACAGCCTGCTGACGCTTACCACTAGCTGTTTGATAGTGGGACACCTCGTGTGCAACACTGGCACCTGCGGATGGAGTGCTCGTGCGACTGCGCTCTGTGGACGAGCTTTCGCTTCTGGAGGAGGAGGAGAAGGACGGTCGAATGCCTACAGCCAACTGTTTCCTATACCGTGGGCTAGGCAGCACTGTCCCACCGCCGCTGTCCCCTGTGGTCCCTGCATCCACCACATTAACCCAGTGTGCAGTGATGGACACGTAACGGCCCTGGCCATGCCTATTGGACCATGCATCTGTTGTGAGGTGCACCTTTCCACTCACTGATTGCTTGAGTGCATGGACATTTCAGTCTTTCACATGCAGGTGGAGGGCTGGGATGGCTTTTCGAGAAAAGAAGTGCCGACTGGGTAGGTCATAGCGTGGTACTGCGTAGGCCATGAGCTCGCGGAAAGCTTCGCTTTCAGCCAACCGGTAGGGCATCATCTCTAACGAGATTAGTTTGGCAATGTGGGCATTCAAACACAGTGTACGCGGATGAGAGGATGAGTACTTTCTTGTCCTACTCAGTGTCTCTGGTAGGGTGAGCTGGACTTGAGAGCTGCATATGGTGGAACTAGCGGTGGACATGGCGGACTGAGAGAGGGTTGGTGATGGTGATGGTGCTGGTGGTCTTGCTGATGGCCTAGATTCAGTCTATCGTAGCAATAACATTGTGATTCCCTGACTGCTTTGGCCTTGCGACGACACCTCAACATTTGCTGCTGGTGGTGTGCTACCTGGTGGGCTTACAGTGGGGGAAGCGATGTAGCGCTGCTGACTACCTTCATTCGGAGCAGGTGCACATGTGGTACGTGAGGTTTGGTAGTCTGTCCACGCCTGCAAGTGCATGGTGGTTAAATGTCTAAGCATGCAACTGGTATTCAAATTTCTCAGATTTTTCCCTCGGCTAAAGGTCTTTGCGCACTTCTTACAGATAACCTTTGCCTGATCATTAGGATTTTGTTCAAAAAAGTACCACACTGCACTCTTCCTACTATAGAAGACATTTTGAGGCCTTGCACGCTGTGCTAATTTGACCGTCTGGCCAAGCTGTCCTGCAACTCTTTTGGTTTTTGTAACCCATTTTTGGACTGCTACGGGCCTGCCAGATAACAGCTGTTGCGATGTCGATGCCTGCTGCGGAACCTCCTCCTCCTCTTCTGAGCTATTGGCAGCGGCACCCTCTTCCCCCAATGGATGCCAATCTGGGTCAACAACTGGGTCATCCATCACCTCCTCTTCAATTTCATGTGCACCTTCCTCTGTGTCACCGTGTAAGGTGGTATAGTATGTGAGAAGGGGCACCTGAGTTTCATCAGGGTCAGATTCTGGCTCAGTACACTGCGATGACAATGTAGTGCTCTGAGTGAATGTACCAGCAGAATCATCTATCAGTGGCTGTGCATCAGTGCACTCCATGTCAGATTCATCTTGGACTGGAGAATTCACGATTTGACTTGATAATCCAGGCATGGTATGTGAAAAGAGCTCCATGGAGTAATCTGTAGTGTGGCCTGCCGCATCCTTCACTTTTGGTAGGGGTGAAGGACACAAGGAAAGGTGTTGTTCCTGACCAGGAGCCCCCACTGATGACTCAGTGCTTTTATTTTTTTAAACTTCAGAAGAGGAGGCGATAGAGCTGGAGGCTGTGTCAGCAATGTAAGCCAAAACTTGTTCCTGAAGCTCTGGCTTTAAAAGCGGTTTACCTACTCCCAGAAAAGGGAGCCTTCGAGGCCTTGTGGAGCCAGACAATGATGCAGGCTCAACACCTCCTGCCTTAGGTGCTATTGTGCTTTTGCCACTACCAGCAGATGCACCACCACCACCACCATCAGTACCAGCTGGCAACCCCCGCCCACGTTCACGGCCTCTTCCACCATACTTCCTCATTTTTGGGAAAATGTACCCAAAATACCACCAGCTATATGGTACTGTAAAACAAGATACAAGGTGTTTATAGTATTGGGGAGAATTTGAATCTCCCTAGAGAGTTTAGGAGGCTGAACTATTATCTCAGGCCCACTATAGATTACACCTCAATTTAACAGGCTGACATTGGCTGGTGTATGACAAAGTACAAGGTGTATATAGTATTGGGGAGAATTTGAATCTCCCTAGAGATTTTAGGAGGCTGAACTATTATCTCTGGCCCACTATAGATTACACCTCAATTTAACAGGCTGAAATTGGCTGGTGTATGACAAAGTACAAGGTGTATATAGTATTGGGGAGAATTTGAATCTCCCTAGAGATTTTAGGAGGCTGAACTATTATCTCAGGCCCACTATAGATTACACCTCAATTTAACAGGCTGAAATTGGCTGGTGTATGACAAAGTACAAGGTGTATATAGTATTGGGGAGAATTTGAATCTCCCTAGAGATTTTAGGAGGCTGAACTATTATCTCCAGCTCACTATAGATTACACCTCAATTTAACAGGCTGAAATTGGCTGGTGTATGACAAGGTACAAGGTGTATATAGTATTGGGGAGAATTTGAATCTCCCTTGAGATTTTAGGAGGCTGAATTATTATCTCAGGCCCACTATAGATTACACCTCAATTTAACAGGCTGAAATAGGCTGGTGTATGAGAAGGTACAAGGTGTATATAGTATTGGGGAGAATTTGAATCTCCCTAGAGATTTTAGGAGGCTGAACTATTATCTCAGGCTCACTATAGATTACACCTCAATGTAACAGGCTGAAATTGGCTGGTGTATGACAAAGTACAGTCATATGTTAAAGTTTGGGCACCCCTATTAATGTTAACCTTTTTTCTTTATAACAATTTTGGTTTTTGCAACAGCTATTTCAGTTTCATATATCTAATAACTGATGGACTCAGTTATATTTCTGGATTCAAATGAGGTTTATTGTACTAACAGAAAATGTGCAATCTGCATTTAAAAAATCATTTGAAAGGTAACTCACCAAACCCTGACTAATGCACTGGCAGGATGCAGCAGAACCCCATTGATAAAGGTTTGGGCAGCACAGGTGCATTCCACTGATGAGGACAGCCAGTAACCAATTGTGGTCCGGCTGCCCAGTGGAAATGCACACAGATAAGGCTTGCATAAGGCATAAGTCACACTGATAAATGTGATGCAAAAGTGTCTGAGCAGCCTATTGATCACGCCCATAGTATTAGCAGGCGGGCTGCTCTGCACTATATATACATGCATCACACAAAGAACCAAGCCAAACATAAAGGGTTCTAGCTGCATCCTGCTAAAAAGTGCAAAAAAGATAAATAGATATGGGGTATTGGTTACTATTTTGGCCAAAGCAGATAAGCTCACAACCCAACGTCAAGGGTCCCCAGATATTGTGAGTCCCTAACACTAAATATAAACAAACACTAATCAGAAAAAATCCATAAAAAATCAATTTTTTATCTTTTTTGCACTTTTTAGCAGGATGCAGCTAGAACCCTTTATGTTTGGCTTGGTTCTTTGTGTGATGCATGTATATATAGTGCAGAGCAGCCCGCCTGCTAATACTATGGGCATGATCAATAGGCTGCTCAGATACTTTTGCATCACATTTATCAGTGTGACTTATGCCTTATGCAAGCCTTATCTGTGTGCATTTCCACTGGGCAGCCGGACCACAATTGGTTACTGGCTGTCCTCATCAGTGGAATGCACCTGTCCTGCCCAAACCTTTATCCATGGGGTTCTGCTGCATCCTGCCAGTGCATTAGTCAGGGTTTGGTGAGTTACCTTTCAAATGATTTTTTATGGATTTTTTCTGATTAGTACAATCTGCATTTAAACAAAATTTGACCGGTGCAAAAGTATGGACACCCTTATTTTCTTGATTTGAACACTCCTAACTACTTTTTACTGACTTCCTGAAGCACTAAATTGGTTTTGCAACCTCATTGAGCTTTGAACTTCATAGCCAGGTGTATCAAATCATGAGAAAAGGTATTTAAGGTGGCCACTTGCAAGTAGTTCTATTTGATTCTCCTATGAAGAGTGGCATCATGGGCTCCTCAAAACAACTCTCAAATGATCTGAAAACAAAGATTATTCAACATAGCTTTTCAGGGGACGGATACAAAAAGTTGTCTCAGAGATTTAACCTGTCAGTTTCCACTGTGAGGAACATAGTAAGGAAATGGAAGAACACAGGTACAGTTCTTGTTAAGCCCAGAAGTGGCAGGCCAAGAAAAATATCAGAAAGGCAGAGAAGAAGAATGGTGAGAACAGTCGAGGACAATCCACAGACCACCTCCAAAGACCTGCAGCATCATCTTGCTGCAGATGGTATCACTGTGCATCGCTCAACAATACAGCGCACTTTGCACAAGGAGAAGCTGTATGGGAGAGTGATGCGAAAGAAGCCGTTTCTGCAAGCACGCTACAAACAGAGTCGCCTGAGCTATGCAAAAGCACATTTGGACAAGCCAGTTACATTTTGGAAGAAGGTCCTGTGGACTGATGAAACAAAGATTGAGCTGTTTGGTCATACAAAAAGGCGTTATGTACGGAGGCTAAAAAACACAGCATTCCAAGAAAAACACTTGCTACCCACAGTAAAATTTGTTGGAGTTTCCATCATGCTTTGGGGCTGTGTGGCCAATGCCAGCACCCAGAATCTTGTTAAAGTTGAGGGTCGCATGGATTCAACTCAGTATCAGCAGTTTCTTGACAATAATGTGCAAGAATCAGTGACGAAGTTGAAGTTACGCAGGGGATGGATATTTCAGCAAGACAATGATCCAAAACACCGCTCCAAATCTACTCAGGCATTCATGCAGAGGAACAATTACAATGTTCTGGAATGGCCATCCCAGTCCCCAGACCTGAATATCATTGAACATCGGTGGGATGATTTGAAGCGGGCTGTCCATGCTTGGCGACCATCAAACTTAACTGAACTGGAATTGTTTTGTAAACTGGAATGGTCACAAATACCTTCATCCAGGATCCAGGAACTCATTAATAGCTACAGGAAGCGACTAGAGGCTGTTATTTTTGCAAAAGGAGGATCTACGAAATATTAATGTCACTTTTATGTTGAGGTGCCCATACTTTTGTACCAGTCAAATTTTGTTAAATGCAGATTGCACATTTTCTATTAGTACAATAAACCTCATTTGAATCCAGAAATATAACTGAGTCCATCAGTTATTAGATATATGAAACTGAAATAGCTGTTGCAAAAAACAAAATTGTTATAAAGAAAAAAGGTTAACATTAATAGGGGTGCCCAAACTTTAACATATGACTGTACAAGGTGTATATAGTATTGGGGAGAATTTGAATCTCCCTAGAGATTTTAGGAGGCTGACAATGATGCTCTCAGTCCAAGTATGGCAGCAGGCAGCCTAATAAGCAGGACTGCTGCACACAAAAGTGTGGAAAAATAAACGCTTGGTAACTGTGCAGAAAAGAGGAAGAAAAGTATTTTTGCTTTTAAAAAAGCAGTTTGCACAGCAGTGTGCAAACAGCAATGCAGCTATCAGGGAGCCTTATAAGGCAGCCTAATAACCAACAGAGCTGATGCGCAAAAATATAGCCTCCCCTGTCACTGCACACAAACTGTTGTGTTGTACAGTGAAAATCTCTACCAGCAGAAGCAGTTTTTTTGTTCTTCATCCCTGCCTAATGCTCTCCCTTATTCAAAATCATCAGCAGCAGCTCTCCCTATGCTAAGATCGGCAGAAGTAAGATGGCGGTCGGCGTGCACGCCCTTTTATAGCCCCTGTGACACCACACAAAGCAAGCCAATCACTTGCATGTCCTTCTCAAGGATGGTGGTGACCGATGCCTATGTCATCGCGTTGCCTACAGTGTGCGTCCTCCATCATTGGCTGAAAAAGGGCACTGGAAGCATCATTTGAAACGTGACTTTGGCGCTCTGGTCGCCGACCTCATGGCCGACCTCACGCTATGGTCGGGTTTCGTTTCATGAAACCCGACTTTAGCGAAAGTCGGCGACTTATGAATTTGACCGACCCATTTCGCTCAACTCTACTGGTGACAGGTTCCCTTTAACCCTTTCTACTCGTACTATTTATTGTTAGGCGTCTGGTTTCTGCATCTGCTCTGCATGAATCCAGAGCCTCACATTCTGCAGTCTCCTGCTGTCTATCTACTGCAGAGAAGATTATTTTGCAGCAGACTGCTCCAGAGACTAAGTTCCTCTGTGCTCCTTCTGGGCATGCTCACGAGATGATCTCCCATTGGAGATTGGGAGTCATGTGCCCAGGTCCTGTTCCAGATCTCATTGGTCCATCTCGGAGATCTGGAAGGTCCCGCACGGCTATAAAAAGCATACATGACCGTTCCGCCATGCGCTAGTATAGACAATACGTGCTATGTGTGAATGGTGACGGATGTATGATTCTGGTGACTGACTCATTTGAAACCCCTTCCCTCTCATATTTCGCATGTGGTTAGGGAATTAGTTTAGCAGTCAGTGCCAGTCAGTGGCAAGCCTTAAGCCATTGTGCTCACCGCACCGCTACGCTGGCGTCCGACATTGCGCTTGCTTTCTGGCTTTGTCGTTGAGCGGCAGTGTCCTACGCCGCGCTGCAGTTGCAGCCCTGCTTAGCGTCCACTGAAGCGACGCCGCACGCACGGTAGGTCTAGAGGGACGCAGTTCCTCTGTCTTGGGTCCTGCTCCTGTGACCAGATACCGTGTGTGCATTTACCTGAGGCCTGTGACACTAACAGCTTCAGCGTTTTGTATGTTTTTTGTTGCGGCACCTCTGCGTGTGAACAGAGCCCGCTCTGCGCACTCTGGGTGAAGTTTATCCCGTGTGCATCATACCGCCATATTGCTTGTCTGCCACCACTTAGCAGCAGTTATACCACCTACTGCACGGTGGACCCCGAGCGGCGAACGCACTTTATTATTATTTTATTTAGTGCGTTCCGCCGTTCCTAACAATTTATAGCCTGATGGTAGCAACGTCTGTGGAAATGTTTACGTCTCTGGAGGAATGTCTTACTTCATTAGCGCCTCCATTGTTGTTCGAATGGCGTATCACAATGTCGCTTCCTCTGCACAACTTCTAACAATTGTAAGGAAGCGAAGGAAGAAAGAAAAGAATTCAAAACAGTTTTCCTGATAATCCGCACATATGCATATAATAGTCATGTAGTCTATTAAAAAAGGAGTAAGACCAAGTGGCATGTTAGGGGGATTAAAGCAGATGGGGCAGATGACCTAGACGCCAAAGTCTATCGGAGTGCAAAATTTCATCCCCTCTCTACTCCTCGAATCACTAAGTGACTGGTGCCTGCAAGTGGCACCTCTTCTTGCAGCGGCACAGTTAATACCTGCCCATAGTTGCTTATGCAGAGCACAGCACGTTAGATGAGATTGTCATTGGTTGGTGCACTCTGCATAGGCAGCAACCAAAATGACAAAGCTCTGCTGAACTCTGTATAGGCAGTGTCCAAAATGACAAAGCTCTGCATGATAATGTAAGCTTTATCATCTCAGCTGCTGCCTGTGCAGCAGCCAATGACAAACTCATCTTGACTGCTGTGGTCTGCATAGGCAGCAGCTAAGTAATGAAGAGAGTATTGACTCATGCATAGGGCAATCGATCCATTACAATGAGCAAAACCTCTCCACTTACACGGGAGACACAGGGACTTTCCAGTAATCATTTCCTTAGAGGGTTAGTAAGATAAACCCCTTTAAAGAATTATTCACATTTTCACAGATGCATATTGTCAAATAGAGCTTGTAAAACTGAGGACTTTTATATTTTACTCTTTATTAAAATGTCCATCCATTCTTGACATATTAACACTTTTTGATTGTTTACAACTAGTTGCCTAGGAGACTGACCACCGCAGCTGTTTAGCTTGTAAGCACTGTGCTGAATCTGGGTGTGATTAGGAGGTAATATATTTCAGCGATGATAACCAGTTTCAAAACAGCACTTATAAGCACATTAGACAATAGCTTGTAAGCACTGCACATGTCGTGTAGCTGCAGTGGTTGGTCTCCAAGGGAACGAGCTGTAAGCAAAAGAAAAGTGTTAATATCTCAGGAACGGTTACAAAGTTTAATGGGCAGTAAATTGCAAGCTTGCTTGTTTTTTCAAGGACTATCCAACAATACCTACTTATGAAGATGGAAAAAACCCTTTAAATAATGTATATCTATGAATATTTGTGTCTACTTTAAGAAGTTTCTGGATCTTAATTTGTCACTTCATCTTTGTGAGTTATGATAAAGAAAAAACACTAAAATTACAAACTTTCGCCTGTTACATCATCAAGAATGAAAACACGTGACCTGAACGTTCACAAGTTATGAAAACGAGGGCCATTATTAGTAAGAGGCACCTCATCATGTCTAGAAGTTAGGGGGTCTGATTGCCTCTGTTATTACAGAATCCAATAGTAATGACATGACTGCAGACATAGACTAGCCTGCACATGTAACACTTGACGTCCGGAGCTTGAGAAGGCTCTGCACGGAAATCTAACAGAACTCACAGAGAATCTCATTTCAAAGTCCTTTTGTTAAATTATTAACACTACACATATTAAGTATAATACGTAAGTGTTTCCATGATGGAATAGTAAAAGTAATTACTCTAAGTTGCAAGGATAATTGTCCCATGTCAGGGAACATTTAAACAGACCAGCAGCAAGACATTCACATTTTACCACTTCCCTAAACCTGCAAAACCACAGCAATTTTGGGTGACAATAAGGGCTTTTTTGATCATGTAGCCAATTAATATACACAAAGTGAAGATTCATCAGCCAGAATCATGCCCCATGGATTCATCAGGCATGAGCACAACAAAACAAAGTGCAGTAGCATAACTAGAGTCCTATAGGTCCATGGGCAAGATGTGGACCAACAAGTGATCACCAGTGATGACTCCAATGGAAGTTATTCACTTTGGATTTTCTTCTTCATCAAGCGCAGACCAGTATAGTTTCTTCCAGCCACATCTCGTCTCTGCAGAATGTAACACCAATGGTTGATCACTTCTAGAGCATTCCCCCACTTTATCCTCAACTTCTACACTACACTGGATGAAGACGAAAAGTGCCATTGTGCAGTCATGGTGCGCTACACCATATCAGTGTTTTCTTTTTGTTCCCCTCACGGCATCCATATCTCATGAAAATATATTACAGTACTCGTGTCCCCCTTTGTGACCCACTCACAGTAGAAATGTTCTCCTCTGTAGCCCCATACATCTTTATATATATATAATTGCCATAAATTGTCCGTCATCCACTTCCGTCTGGATGTCCGCAATTCCCATAATTCACCGCGCCGACCGGAAGTACGCCGACCGCCATATTGGAATACCCAAGTGATGGGTAGCTTTTTTGCACTAAAATGATGATGTGCTGCTTCTTTGATTTTTCTAATATATAGACAGATAGTAGACATATATGAGATAGAATAGATAATAGATAGATATGAGAATGATATGAGATAGATAGATAGAGAGATATGAGATAGAAGGCTCACACACAGAGCCGAAACGTCACGCACAAATGGGCTATTACAATAGCTTTTTTTGCACTAAAATTATGGTGTTCTGCTTTAATTTTTCTAATATAAGGACTGGTATGTACCTGTGAAGCCCTGCACCTGTTGCCATTGTTCAGGTGCTGCTCTCTGCTCAATTTTTTCTATCTATCTATCTATCTATCTATCTATCTATCTACCTATCTATCTGCACATGTTTAACACCTAAAAATCTGTTATTTCAGAACTGCATTCTAATCCGGTATGTGTTACATGGATGGCATAGACGTACAGATAGCCGGCCAAAAGATAGCCGCACAAATAGTAAAAATGGACCGTCTCATCTTACATTTTTTAAATGGACATGTGAAGGGGGGCTAAGGCTAAGTTCCCACGGTTTGAAAATATAGTGGATTCTATGATGCAAAAATCCACTGCGTTTTACAGTGACAGCAAAGTGCATGAGATTCCATAAAATGCTGCAAAATATGTCTGGTGCTATGGGCTTGATATCTGCAACATATCATTTTATGCTTTGAATATGAATACAAGTTTCATCCTTTGCTATGCAGATGATAAAATATCCGTAGCGGTAAATACAGCTGCTAGTATCACTGTGGAACCTCTGCTGCCTGAGATCTGCAGCAAATACGATCCGTGGGACTATAGCCAAAAAGGTGTCTACTAGTGATGAGTGAATGTGCTCGCCACTACTCGTTACTCGCCCGAGTATCACGGTACTCCAGAGGTCTCAAACACGTGGCCTGCGGGCCGCATGCGGCCCCGGAGGCAGTCATCTGCAGCCCGCGGTGCACCACATGTCTCACTCCCTGAGGCAGGTAGAAGGGGGAAGGCACGCATTCAGGAGCGTGCGATGGCTGTTCTGTGTGCACAGGACCTGGGATGAGGTCACAGGAGGGGGAGGAGTCAGAAGTCACATGATCAGGAGCCTCCGTGCCTGCAGGATGCTGCTGTCTGTGCTGGTTGTCATGGTGCTGGATGCTGGTAAGTTTATGTGTGGGGTCAGGAGGGGTTTACAGGGTGGATGTAGCAGAGCCGTGTGTGTATGAGGTGTATGGAACAGAGCCATGTGTGTACGAGGTGTATGGAGCAGAGCCGTGTGTGTACAAGGTGTACGGAGCAGAGCTGTGTGTGTACAAGGTGTACGGAGCGGAGCCGTGTGTGTACGAGGTGTATGGAGCAGAGCCGTGTGTGTACGAGGTGTAAGGAGCAGAGCCGTGTGTGTACAAGGTGTACGGAGCGGAGCCGTGTGTGTACAAGGTGTACGGAGCGGAGCCGTGTGTGAACGAGGTGTATGGAGCAGAGCCATGTGTGTACGAGGTGTATGGAAGGGAGCCGCATGTGTATGAGGTGAACACAGCGGAGCCACGTGTGTATGAGGTGTACAGAGCGGAGCCGTGTGTGTACAAGGTGTACGGAGAGGAGCCGTGTGTGTACGAGGTGTAAGGAGCGGAGCCATGTGTGTACGAGGACCGAGGTGTAGGGAGTGGAGCCATGTGTGTACGAGGTGTGCGTAGTGGAGCCATGTGTACGAGGTGTATGGAGCGGAGTCGTGTGTGTACGAGGTGTATGGAGCAGAGCCGTGTGTGTACAAGGTGTACGGAGCGGAGCCGTGTGTGTACGAGGTGTATGGAGTGGAGCCATGTGTGTACAAGGACCGAGGTGTAGGGAGCGGAGCCATGTGTGTACGAGGTGTACGGAGCGGAGCCGTGTGTATGAAGTGTACGGAGCGGAGCCGCGTGTGTACGAGGTGTGCAAAGCCAAGTGTGTACGAGGTGTGTGAAGCGGAGCCGCGCATGTACGTGGTGTGCAGAGTGGAGTTGTGCGTGTACAAGGTGTGCTGAGCGGAGATGTGCATGTATTTTGACATGGGGGGCCCCCATTTGAAAGTTCGCACCAGGGCCCATAACTTTGTAGTTACGCCACTGCTCATGCTAGAAGAGAGGAGGAGTGCGCCGCTCCGTAGTGGCTGTGGCCCTTTGTAATGACTTTCCTCTGGCACTGTGTAATGACATCACACCAGCGTGCAGAGAGCGGAGGCGTGACTGCTGCTGCTGCTACCTATAGGATATATTGACAGTATATACCTAGCCCCAGGTCTAATTGGCTTGGAAAAAAAATTTTTGCCAGGTTATTAGAGCTTATTTTATTGCAAAGCAATCCAGAGCCCTTTTTTTTCTCCATTTGCTTTTTGACAGTGCACAATACAGCCAGATCCTTTTCCTAGCACAGCGTGAAAATCCTGCAGTTTTAAAGGGGTCCCAAAAATCACTTTTGAGTGTGTAGTGAAATCTTTAATTTTTATGTGGTAAGTAGTGTTGAGCATTCCGATACCGCAAGTATCGGGTATCGGCCGATACTTGCTGTATCGGAATTCCGATACCGACTTCCGATATTTTTTCAATTTCGGAAGTCGGCATCGGAATCGGAAGTTCAAAGTTGATTGACAGCCTGACGTCATCATGATGCGCGGTGTGTGCGCATCATGATGCGCCGTCATTTCGGGCCTTCCGGGGGTCTCTGCCGGCCTGCCGGGGGGCTGTGTGGACTGCCCGGGGTCTGTACCGGCCTGCCGGGGGGCTGTGCCGGCCTGCCGGTGGTCTGTGCACCCTGTGGGGGTCTGTACCGGCCTGCCGGGGGGCTGTGCCGGCCTGCCGGTGGTCTGTGCACCCTGTGGGGGTCTGTACCGGCCTGCCGGGGGGCTGTGCCGGCCTGCCGGTGGTCTGTGCACCCTGTGGGGGTCTGTACCGGCCTGCCGGGGGGCTGTGCCGGCCTGCCGGGGGGCTGTGCTGATGTCCGGGGGGCTGTGCAAGCATCGTCCGATGGGACTACAAGTCCCATCTGGCGATGCCTGCTACCATGACAGTGATTGACACATTAGCCAATGATGGGACAGTAGTAGTCCCATCATCCGGCTAATGTGTTAAATGTTAAAAAAAAAAAAAAAAATACTACATACATACTACATGCATGCTACATACATACTACATGCTACATACATACTACATACATACCACATACATACTACATACATACTACATACATACCACATATATACATACATACTACATACATAACACATATATACTACATGCATGCTACATACATACTACATGCTACATACATACTACATATATACTACATACATACTACATACATACTACATGCATGCTACATACATACTACATGCTACATACATACCACATACATACTACATACATACTACATGCTACATACATACTACATATATACTACATGCATGCTACATACATACTGCATGCTACATGCATGCTACATACATACTACATACATACTACATGCTACATACATACCACATATATACTACATACATACTACATACAATACATTCATACAATACATACATAGACATACAGTACATATAACATAGAGTAACATACTTACCAATACTTGTCACATTGTTCCCCGAAGCCATTGTCTTTTACGGAATAAATATTAACATAACAAACCACAAAAATACTCACCCACGATCCGAAGCAGTCCACGAGTGTGTCCCACGACGTTCTTGGGTAGAGAACTGCAGCATCAGCTGTTGCTGCCGTTCTCTACGGGCTGCAGGAATCCAATGACGGAAGGTAGGTATCCTTCCGCACTGTATTCCTCCGCCACTTAAAAAAAAAAAAGTCCCTAGTCTCACTTTATGCCATTGCTGTGTGGGAATTTCCCACGCAGCAATGGCATAAAGTGAGACTAGGGACTTTTTTTTTTTTAAGTGGCGGAGGAATACAGTGCGGAAGGATACCTACCTTCCGTCATTGGATTCCTGCAGCCCGTAAAGAACGGCAGCAACAGCTGATGCTGCAGTTCTCTACCCAAGATCGTCGTGGGACACACTCGTGGACTGCTTTGGATCGTGGGTGAGTATTTTTGTGGTTTGTTATGTTAATATTTATTCCGTAAAAGACAATGGCTTCGGGGAACAATGTGACAAGTATTGGTAAGTATGTTACTCTATGTTATATGTACTGTATGTCTATGTATGTATTGTATGAATGTATTGTATGTAGTATGTATGTAGTATATATGTGGTATGTATGTAGCATGTAGTATGTATGTAGTATGTATGTAGTATGTATGTATGTAGTATGTATGTAGTATGTATGTAGTATGTATGTAGCATGCAGTATGTATGTAGCATGCATGTAGTATATATGTAGTATGTATGTAGCATGTAGTATGTATGTAGTATGTATGTGGTATGCATGTAGCATGTAGTATGTATGTAGCATGCATGTAGTATGTATGTAGTATATATGTAGTATGTATGTAGCATGTAGTATGTATGTAGTATGTATGTAGCATATATGTAGTATGTATGTAGCATGTAGTATATATGTAGTATATATGTAGCATGTAGTATGTATGTAGTATGTATGTGGTATGTATGTAGCATGTAGTATGTATGTAGCATGCAGTATGTATGTAGTATATATGTAGTATGTATGTAGCATGTAGTATATATGTAGTATGCATGTTGCATGCATGTAGTATATATATAGTATGTATGTTGCATGTAGTATATATGTAGTATGTATGTTGCATGTAGTATATATGTAGTATGCATGTTGCATGCATGTAGTATATATGTAGTATGAATGTAGCATGTATGTAGTATGTAGTATGAATGTAGCATGTATGTAGTATGCATGTTGTATGTATGTAGCATGTATGTAGCATGTAATTTTTTTTTTATTTTTTTTTACATTCAACACATTAGCCGGATGATGGGACTACTACTGTCCCATCATTGGCTAATGTGTCAATCACTGTCATGGTAGCAGGCATCGCCCGATGGGACTTGTAGTCCCATCGGACGATGCCTGCACAGACCCCCGAAGCCTGCACAGCCCCCCGGCAGGCCGGCACAGCCCCCCGGCAGGCCGGCACAGCCCCCCGGAGCCTGCACAGCCCCCCGGCAGGCCGGCACAGCCCCCCGGCAGGCCGGCACAGCCCACCGGAGCCTGCACAGCCCCCCGGCAGGCCGGCACAGACCACCGGAGCCTGCACAGACCCCCTGGCAGGCCGGCACAGCCCCCCGAAAGGCCCGTACAGACCCCAGAGAGGCTGTACAAGGGAAAAACAGGATTTTTCTTATTCCGATACCGGAAGTCCCATAGACTTGAATGGGACTTCCGGTATCGGAATCGGCGATACCGATACTTTTTTTTAAGATCGGCCGATCCATTCCGATCCGATACTTTGAAGTATCGGACGGTATCGCTCAACTCTAGTGGTAAGGTAGAGTAGAATTTTTTTGAGTGTCTTACACAATATGTTGACACTAGAGTTGAGCGAAACGGGTCGAAAAATTTCAAAAGTCGCCGACTTTTGGCAAAGTCGGGTTTCATGAAACGAAACCCGACCCTAGGATGAGGTCGGCCACGAGGTCGTCGACTTACGCGCCAAAGTCGCGTTTCAAAAGTTTGTCTTGCGCTCTTTTTCAGCCAATCAGGATCCACGGACACTGTGGGCAACGTGATGACATAGGCAGGGGTCACCACCATCTTTCAGAAGGGCATGCAAGTGATTGGCTTGCTTTGGTGGGCGTCACAGGGGTTATAAAAAGGCGTGCACGCCGACCGCCATCTTACTTCTGCCGATCTTAGCATAGGGAGAGGTTGCTGCTGCTGATTCTTTAGGGAGAGCGTTAGGCAGGGAAGAAGAAAAAAAAACTGCTTCTGCTGCTAGCGATTTTGCCTGTACAACACACCAGTCACTGTGTGTGCAGTGCAAGGGGAGGCTATATTGTGGTGGATCAGCGGTGTTGGTTGTTAGGCTGCCTTCTAAGGCTTCCTGACAGCTGCATTGCTGTTTACCCACTGCTCTGCAAACTGATTTTTAAAAGCAATCCCAATTTTTTTTTTTGTCCTGCTGAGGTACTGAGCGTGCATTTTTTCACACCATACAGCGGTGTACGCTCCTCACACAGTACCGTGTAACGGCTGTTATCACAGCCACAGTGAAGCTATCTGTGTGTCACTCTGTGAGAATAAGTCGAGGACATGTTCCGTTCTTACAGACCTGTACCTACTAGTTTTGTCTAGCTTTCAAACAGTTAAATATATTTGCTGTTTGATCACATTCAAAACTATAGAGAGACAGCATGTGTCAGTCCGTATACTTAAAAAACACGGAGCTTGACAATTTTACGTACACCGGACAGCCGTGTACGTGCACGCTCCTCTCAGTACCGTGTAACGGCTGTTATCACGGCCACAGTGAAGCTATCTGTGTGTCACTGTGGAAGGATAAGTGGAGGACTTGTTCCGTTCTTACAGACCTACACTCTAGGGAGATTCCTATTCTGCCCAATTCTACATACACCTTGTAGTTTGTGATACACTAGCCAATTTCTGCCTGTGACATAGCGCTCTGATATTCAGTGGGCCTCACACAATCCAAAAGTGTCCAGTGTCCACTAGTGTGTGCAGAAATTCAAAATCTCCCTTATCCTGTAGTCACTTTTTTCACACCTGTGCCATCGAGCCTGTGACATAGCGCTCTGATATTCAGTGGGCCTCACACAATCCAAAAGTGTCCAGTGTCCACTAGTGTGTGCAGAAATTCAAAATCTCCCTTATCCTGTAGTCACTTTTTTCACACCTGTGCCATCGAGCCTGTGACATAGCGCTCTGATATTCAGTGGGCCTCACACAATCCAAAAGTGTCCAGTGTCCACTAGTGTGTGCAGAAATTCAAAATCTCCCTTATCCTGTAGTCACTTTTTTCACACCTGTGCCATCGAGCCTGTGACATAGCGCTCTGATATTCAGTGGGCCTCACACAATCCAAAAGTGTCCAGTGTCCACTAGTGTGTGCAGAAATTCAAAATCTCCCTTATCCTGTAGTCACTTTTTTCACACCTGTGCCATCGAGCCTGTGACATAGCGCTCTGATATTCAGTGGGCCTCACACAATCCAAAAGTGTCCAGTGTCCACTAGTGTGTGCAGAAATTCAAAATCTCCCATATCCTGTAGTCACTTTTTTCACACCTGTGCCATCGAGCCTGTGACATAGCGCTCTGATATTCAGTGGGCCTCACACAATCCAAAAGTGTCCAGTATCCACTAGTGTGTGCAGAAATTCAAAATCTCCCTTATCCTGTAGTCACTTTTTTCACACCTGTGCCATCGAGCCTGTGACATAGCGCTCTGATATTCAGTGGGCCTCACACAATCCAAAAGTGTCCAGTGTCCACTAGTGTGTGCAGAAATTCAAAATCTCCCTTATCCTGTAGTCACTTTTTTCACACCTGTGCCATCGAGCCTGTGACATAGCGCTCTGATATTCAGTGGGCCTCACACAATCCAAAAGTGTCCAGTGTCCACTAGTGTGTGCAGAAATTCAAAATCTCCCTTATCCTGTAGTCACTTTTTTCACACCTGTGCCATCGAGCCTGTGACATAGCGCACTGATATTCAGTGGGCCTCACACAATCCAAAAGTGTCCAGTGTCCACTAGTGTGTGCAGAAATTCAAAATCTCCCTTATCCTGTAGTCACTTTTTTCACACCTGTGCCATCGAGCCTGTGACATAGCGCTCTGATATTCAGTGGGCCTCACACAATCCAAAAGTGTCCAGTGTCCACTAATGTGTGCAGAAATTCAAAATCTCCCTTATCCTGTAGTCACTTTTTTCACACCTGTGCCATCGAGCCTGTGACATAGCGCTCTGATATTCAGTGGGCCTCACACAATCCAAAAGTGTCCAGTGTCCACTAGTGTGTGCAGAAATTCAAAATCTCCCTTATCCTGTAGTCACTTTTTTCACACCTGTGCCATCGAGCCTGTGACATAGCGCTCTGATATTCAGTGGGCCTCACACAATCCAAAAGTGTCCAGTGTCCACTAGTGTGTGCAGAAATTCAAAATCTCCCTTATCCTGTAGTCACTTTTTTCACACCTGTGCCATCGAGCCTGTGACATAGCGCTCTGATATTCAGTGGGCCTCACACAATCCAAAAGTGTCCAGTGTCCACTAGTGTGTGCAGAAATTCAAAATCTCCCCTGTCCTATAGACACCTTGTACCTTGTTTTACATTACTATATAGTTTGTTGGATTTTGTCTACATTTCTACCAAAAATGAGGAAGGCTGGTGGAAGAGGCCGTGGAATTGGGCGGGGGTTGGCAGCTGGTAATGATGGTGTTGGTGGTGGATCTGATGGTAGTGGCAAAAGCAAAATAGGACCGAATGCAGGAGGTGTTGAGCCTGCGTCATCGTCTGGCTCCATAAGGCTTCGAAGGCTTAGTTTTCTAGGAGTTGGCAAACCGCTTTTAAAGCCAGAGCTTCAGGAAAAAGTTTTGTCTTACACTGCTGACTCAGCCTCCAGCTCTATCGCCTCCTCTTCTGAAGTTGTAAAAAATAAAAGCACTGAGTCGTCATTGGAGGCTCATGTTCATGAACCACACCTTTCCTTGTGTCCTTCACCCCAACCAAGATTGAAGGATAACGCAGGCCATACTACTGATTACTCCATGGAGCTGTTTTCACATACCATGCCTGGATTATCAAGTGAAATGGTGAATTACCCAGGCCAAGATAAATCTGACATGGAGTGCACTGATGCACAGCCGCTGATAGATGATTCTGCTGGTAGATTCACTCAGAGCACTACATTGTCCTCGCAGTGTACAGAGCCAGATTCTGACCCTGATGAGACTCAGGTGCCCCTTCCCGCACACTATACCACCATACACGGTGACACAGAGGAAGGTGCACATGACATTGAAGAGGAGGTGATGGATGACCCAGTTGTTGACCCAGATTGGCATCCATTGAGGGAAGAGGGTGCTGCTTCCAATAGCTCAGATGAGGAGCATCCACAGCAGACATCGACATCGCAACAGCTGTTATCTGGCAGGCTCGGAGCACTCCAAAGACAGGTTCCAAAAATCAAAAGAGTTGCTGGACAGCTTGTCCAGAGGGTCAAAATATGACAGCGTGCTAGGCCGCAAAATGTCTGCCAAAGTAGGAAGAGTGCAGTGTGGCACTTTTTTTAACAAAATCCTCATGATCAGACCAAGGTTATCTGTAAGAAGTGCGCAAAGACCTTTAGCCGAGGGAAAAATCTGAAAAATTTGAATACCAGTTGCATGCTTAGACATTTAACCAGCATGCACTTGCAAGCGTGGACACAACACCAAACCTCAAGTGCCACATGTGCAACTGATCACAAAGAAGGTAGTCAGCAACGCTACATTGTTTCCCCCACTGTAAGCCCACTTGTTAGCACAGCAGCAAATGTTGAGGTGTGGTTGCAAGGCCACAGCAGTCAGGGAATCCCACTGTTATATCAACGAAATACTGAATCTAGGCCATCAGAAAGAACACCAACTCCATCACCATCATCAACCCTCTCTCAGTCCGCCCTGTCCACCGCTACTTCCACCATATGCAGCTCTCAAGTCCAGCTCACCCTCCCAGACACTATGAGTAGGTCAAGAAAGAACTCAGTCTCTCATCCGCGTACACTGGGTTTGAACGCCCACATTGCCAAACTAATCTCGTTTGAGATGATGCCCTATTGGTTGGTGGAAAGCGCAGCTTTCCGCAAACTCATGGCCTATGCAGTACCACGCTATGACCTACCCAGTCGCCACTTCTTCCCTCGCAAAGTCATCCCAGCCCTCCACCATCATGTAAACGACTGCATTGTCCATGCACTCAAGCAGTCAGTGAGTGGAAAGGTGCACCTCACAACTGATGCATGGTCCAGTCGGCATGGCCAGGGCCGTTACGTGTCCATCACTGCGCACTGGGTTAATGTGGTGGATGCAGGGTCCACAGGGGACAACGGTGGTGGGACAGTGCTGCCTAGCCCACGGTATAGGAAACAGTTGGCTGTAGGCGTTCGACCCTCCTCCTCCTCCTCCTCCAGAAGCGAAAGCTCGTCCACAGAGCGCAGTCGTACGAGCACTCCATCTGCAGCTGCCACTGTTGCACACGAGGTGTCCCCCTATCGAGCAGCTAGTGGAAAGCGTCAGCAGGCTGTGTTGCAGATGATGTGTTTGGGCGACAGACACACCGCCGAGGTGCTGGCCGAGTACTTGAAGCGACAAACTGAGTCATGGCTGGGCAGTGTACATCTTGAGGCAGGCAAGGTAGTTAGTGATAACGGCCGTAATTTTGTGGCAGCCATAGCCCTTTCAAAACTCAGCCAAATACCTTGCTTGGCTCACACCTTGAACCTGGTGGTGCAGTGCTTCCTCAAAAATTATCCGGAGTTAACAGCCCTGCTCCAGAAGGTGCGAAGACTGTGCGCGCACATCCGCCGGTCGCCTGTACACTCCGTTCGTATGCAGAAGCTGCAGCGATTGCTCCACCTTCCCAACCACCGCCTCATTATCGACATTGCAACAAGGTGGAACTCCACCCTGCACATGGTGGAGCGGCTGTGCGAGCAGAGGCAGGCCATAATGCATTTGTGGGAGGATACACGGCCAGGCACTTTGAGAGCAGACATGGAGTTGACAGGTGTGCAGTGGTCGAAGCTGAAAGACCTCTGTAAAGTCCTTCAGTGTTTTGAGGAATGCACACGGCTGGTAAGCGCAGATGACGCCATCCTAAGCATGAGCATCCCACTTATGCGTCTGCTCATGCAAACTTTGACGCACCTTAAGGAGCAGGCGTCTACAGCCAATGTTGATGAGGAGGAAGAGGAGGAGGGAATCCTTGATGACATTCAGCCATTGTCTGCTCAGGGACCTCTCCTGGACGAGGTGGAGGAAGAAGAGGAGGAGGAGGATGATGATGGGGATGATTACTTAGGGGAGGAGGATGCATCTCGTGGGGCAAGTGAAAATGTTGGCGTGGCAAGGTCTGGTACAGGGTTTGTGCGTGACTGGAGGGATGTGGATTTGCCAGAAAGTGCTCCTCCAACCAGCACTCGCAGTGCATCATTGACACCGGGAACATTGGCCCACATGTCAGATTATGCCTTGCAGATCCTAAAAAGGGACCCCTGCATTGACAAAATGATGAACGATGACGACTACTGGTTGGCCAGCATCCTGGATCCACGCTATAAAGGCAAATTACAAAACATCATGCCACAGGAGAACCTTGACCTAATATTGGCTAATAAACAAGCAACTCTGGTAAATCGGTTGCTTGAGGCATTCCCAGCACACAGCAGCGGTGATGGTTCTCACACGAGCCGTACGGGCCGGGGGCAGCTTGGCAGAGGTGTTCATGGTGCACACAGCAGAAGTGGCGTTGGAGACAGGGGTTTCATGACAATGTTGTGGACTGATTTTTCAAGTACCGCTCACACAACTGGTAATACTGCATCGATGGAAAGTGACAGGAGACAGCAGTTGTCAACTATGGTTACAAACTACTTTTCCTCCCATATCGATGTTCTCCCACACAGGTCATTCCCCTTTGACTATTGGGCTGCTAAACTGGACACCTGGCCTGAATTGGCACAATATGCCTTACAGGAGCTCGCTTGCCCAGCTGCAAGTGTGCTATCGGAAAGAGTCTTCAGTGCAGCTGGATCAATCCTGACAGAAAAAAGGACCCGTCTGTCAACCCAAAATGTGGATGATCTAACCTTCATTAAAATGAACCATGCATGGGTTTCCAAGGATTTTGTCCCACCTTCCCCTGATGACACATAGGGTGACAGAAAAATGGCTTGCTTTGGTCCACCTCTTCCTGGGACTTGACCTATTTCGCCTTTTGCATCAGCTGAATGTCCAACATCAACATATGCCACTTTCTAAAACTCCCTAACTGTGCTGCCTCCCCCCCCCATGGCCGGGGTCACCACCTAGCGCACGACACCGTGCGAGTGCCGTTGCCCTGGACAGGTGGGTAGGCTGACTCTTGGGCGCGGGCACTGGCACAGGGTCCCTCATAGTGCAATCAAGTGTCTCTGACGGTGGTGGTGCACACCCGCCGTCAGACACACCGCCGTACTATGAGGGGCTCAGTGCCAGTACCGACGCCCACGAGTGGGCCCCCCTTGCTTGGGCAGGGCCCCAGCATTTGCAATCTTTACCTCTCCCTGCTCCTCCGCTGTGTAGTCTTTGCCGTCAAATCCATACTGTGCCTGACACCGTCTGAGCCTGCCTCCTGATGTATAGACATATATTTTGAATGTGTACGCTATCCATACATGTTATCCGGGGATACGGTACCCTTTCTCACCTTTGTGCAATCACGTGTAATCCATACTGAGCGTGAGAACGGCTGGCGAGCTGTTAAGCAAGCTACAGCACCTGTGGTTTGCACACGTAAGTTTTTCATTTTTTCAGGAATGACAGTTAGGCCTAATTCCGGAACTGCGGTTGACCTGCACTTACTGGGAAATCATCATTCGCGGGTAATAATTGTAATCAGTGATCCCCATCATTAACGTTGTTCAGCGAGTTATCTGCACCTGTAAGCGACAAACGCTGGCCTTTTCAGTGTAGCGCACATGCAGCCACGGACATGTAAGGGCATGACACACCAGTTATTGGCCAATCTCATGTGCCAGAGCCTCACGTGTCCCTCTAGTAAGCCGGACTCGGACCGCGGGGCATGACGGAGTCTCGTTCGTTAACGGAATTAAGCTTGCAATGTGTGCATCTGTTCTGTAGCTGGCATGGTTGAGGTTTCCCAGGTGGAGTCGAATTTAACCGTAGGCTCCACTCCTGGTGGTGCCCTTCTGGACATTCCTTTAAGGTTCAGCTTTGCAACCATACTGCCCACGTAAAACAAACACTTTGCCTTCATGAACGCTGTTTGGAGGGTCATGACTCGTGGGAATAACGCCGCCCAATCAGATAACCTGCTAGAGAGATCCTTCATTGCTCCCAAGCATGACATCACACTCCCTAGGAGGAAGGTAATGCCACTGTGGCGACCGTACTCCTGGGGGCGACACAAGTGCACTGATGCCCAGCCACTGCTCGATGAATCTGCTGGTACATTGACCCAGACCACTACATTCCCCTTGCACGCTACACGGCCTGAATCTGACCCTGATGAAACTCAGGTTACCCTTCCCATATACAGTTCCATCTTACACGGTGACAAAGAGGAAGCTGCAGATGAAAGTGCAGGTTCGGCCCACCCGCCATCAGACACACCACCGTACTATCAGGGGCCCTGTGCCAGTGCCGTCGCCAACGAGTGGGCCCCCCCTGCTTGCTCAGGATCACAGCACTTGCAAGGTTGAAATACTGTGCAGTGAGATGGAAGATGGGGACGACGAGGAGTCCAGACTAGTACAGGGATTCCCTAGCGAGGAGACTTATTTGATTGTTTTCAATGTTGGGACAGCAATTTTTGGGGAGCACTATACTCTGGAGAATGATAGATGGGGCCCACCATACACTGGAACATTCCAAAGGTGGACATCAGACACTGGAGCAGCATTTACAGGGCCCATTATACACTAGAGCATTAGAAATGGGGCCCATTATGTTTGGAGCATTATTTGGGCCCATAAGACAGTGGAGCTTCATCCATGGGGACCAACATATACTGTAGCATTATGTGGAGCTCATCATATACTGTTTCAAACATTATATGGGACCAATGATTCTGTATGGAGAAATAGATGGGCCTCGTCATGAGATGTAAAAAGTGAAGTATTTTTCATTGTACTATACCGCTATTTCTCTGCCGTATCGGAGCATGATGAGTTGTGGTATGTGTTAAAGGGGCGCTCTTTCGCCCAGGGCACATGAAAACCT